>NC_138537.1:62346598-63648483 GCF_964234715.1 Podarcis melisellensis | reverse complement strand
GAACATTTTGTCCCAGATGCTGTGTTTACCAAGGGGAAACTGGATTTTTCATGGGAGTGCCTACACTGGCTACAAATTAGCCTTCTATGCTAATTAATATTAACATGTAAGGCATTAATTAACATTCTGGTGCCTTTACATGAGAAACAGCTTGACCCAGCTCAACTGGGATGCTGGCTACTGACTAATGAAAAGTGTTCTGCTTAAGACATTGCCAGAACAATCTTGTTGCGCCTTAATTGCATTAGAAACTGGGAGTTTTCCTGCCAGATTGGAATTGGCCTCTTCAGGTTATTATGATATACAGTCTTTAAGAGCCCGGTTGTGGGCTTGGGGAAAGGAGGGGAAACAGAAGGGCAAGGTGACTCTGGCCTTTATGGACATTAGCAAAGCTGAAAGCAATGAGAAATTATGTTTAATGTGTGGTGTGTCTACATGCGCTCAGTAAGTCCCGGTTATACCTCAGAAAATTGCTGTTTCTGAAAGAAGCGCTGGGAAGATATGGAATGAAAACATCTAAGAGCAGAGCTGTGAATGACCCTGGTCACACGTGACTAGCTATGTTCACATGGTCATGGCATGAATCACAGACTCATTCCTCAGTGGGATGGGAATCACACAACAGTGAAATTGCTGCAAAGTGGCTGTGGTTCAGTTAGCAGAGCCGTCTTTCCTATTGGGCTTACTGGTGCATTGCGCCAGGGCACTAGCCTCTCAGGGGCACCCCAGTGAGTAGGGGAGCTGTGCGGCTTTGCTGGCGACCTCCCCTTTCCCTGCATGCCAGCAGCTGCGCCTTGCCAACCATATGCCTGGCAGGCGTGCAGCTTGCCTCCCAAGCCTCCGCGGGAGGAGAGCAATCCCTGCAGAGGCTTGGGAAAAGCTCAACAACTCTGGGAAAAGGGGGGGGGGAGGGATCTTTGCACCACGGTGCTGGATATGCTTAAGACGGCCCAGTCAGTTAGCCTTGGGTTCTACTTTTTAAAGGACAGTCCTCTATTGTTTGAGGGTGTTCTCTACTTGGTGGGCTAAAGAGGAAGACCCATAGGAAGAGAATCTGCATCACAGGAGTGGACCAACAATGCATGTACGATGAATGTGTTTTTGATCACACAGCATGCAAGTGCAAATGCTGGTTAGTGATCTCAGTGTCTCAGCTGCCACACATAGATGGAGACAGGCGTACACAGGCATCACATTATCTGTGGTGTGGAAACTGGCTCTCCTCTTCTGCAAATTTATCCCTGTCTTATAACAGAGGAAGCAGAGAACATACAGGTAATGCAGGTCCCCGTTGCCAGCTTTGCAAGTTAAGACAAACTGTGTGTACTATCTGTTCTAGCAGAGGAGCACATCACTGCAGCCCAAGCCTGGCACTTTGAACTGCTGCCTGAGTCACTTGCCCCAAATTCACAACCCTGATGGGGAAGAATGGTAGCAGAGCCTGTGTCTTGTTTGGTGTTTGTGTCAGGAGGAGTCCCTGACAGAAAAAACTATAGGAATTCTGAGCAGACAAGCATCAGCAATGCACCCTTCTTGTTGACAACAAGTGCCCTTCCTCCATAGTTCCTGTACCAATGTTCTCTCTTGTGTGCATAACACAAAGCCAGAGAAATATAGGGGCTATGTACCCTTACATCTGAGTTATGGTCTTCCCGTCTGGTGCTTATATACTGCTTTTGGTGGGTTGTAAATGGGCACTGAGTTGGTCTGAATCCGTTGCTCAGTTTTGGTGGAGGAGTTTGGGGGCAGGGGGATCATTTTTTTTTTGCCTTCCGTTGCGTTTGATGCATGGTTTTCCTCACTTGTCTAATGCTGCTGGCAATGAGACTGTGGCGTAAAGGTGTATAAGGTTTGGCATATTATCTACTTATTTCATTTATACCCATTTATACCTAGTAGTCCAACACTCTATCCACTACGTTACACTGCCTGTCTATGTCTGCTTCTCCCTTATCATGTCAACATTATGCTCATGTCTCTTGCCCATCCTGCCTCTGGGGCTTCCACTGGCAGTGCAGATGGACCAGTACTTTAGACAAACCAGCTTGGAGTCGCACTGCCATATTCACGATATCTCATTTTGTGAGAGCCACGTCTGGGTTTATGCTGGCATAGCTGGACTTCCGCCATATTCTAAATTCCCCAGCCAGCATATCTGCAATATCAAATTTCATCCTTACGCTAACTAATCAGGAGCCTCACTTTAGTTGTACATCCAAAATTAAATTTAGGCAGACAGAAGTGTCTGGGGAAAGGGCACAGGCTGCTAATTTTGATCGGGGCCTAGCTAATCTTTTTTATCAGGATGACAAGCTTGCTATTTGCAGCATAGATTGAGGGCAGTTGACAGTAAATGCGGGCAAAAGGCAAGAGGCATTTCAGGGTGTGGACATATTGAAAAGATGATGAGAAAGAATGGTAAAAATGTTTGGTCTGTGATTAATAGTTCATTAGAGTTCCAAGTACCCCTATTTTCAAGGGACAGTCCTGGATTTACAGAAGCCATCCCAGTTTCTGATTTGATCCCAGAATGTCCAGCTTTTCCTTAGGACGTCCCCATTTCAAGGGAGGGTATGGAGTTATGTGACCCCCGAGCCAAAGAGATAAGTAACTATGCAACTGTTAGAAGACACCTGAAGGCAGCCCTGTATAGGGAAGTTTTTTTTAATGTTTACTGTTTTATTGTGTTTTTATATACGTTGGAAGACACCTTGAGTCTCTGGGGCAACCCAGTCAGATGGGCAGGGTATAAATAATATTACTACTACTACTACTACTACTACTACTATTAAATAGGACACCCCTATTTTCACTGGAGTAATGTTGAAGGGTATGTTAAAGCAGACGAAGAATTTTTTCCACCAAGAAAATCTTGCTTCTGCTTCCTGAATAAATTATGCCAAAAAGGCAAATTTTGCATAATATTACACACACATCAATGTCTGAGTAGTGAAGTGTTTTAGAGGATCCAGGCCCACCATATATCATAGGTTTGATTTCCTAGGGGTGAAGGTAACTCGAGACTGCATTGTTTCTGTAATATAATTATGTATATGTGAGCCACACCTGCTAAGGGAAGACCCTTTGTCTCATCAAATGCACTAATATATTTTTTTATTCAAAAGAAGACTTTGGAGTGTTTAGAGGGTACTCCCGATTCTGCTTCGCTTTAGCGAAGTTTCCAGCACCTGATGTCATATATGATGTGTCAGGCATGGGAAAAGTGGCTTGCCCAAAATGGCTTGGCATACACAAAATTGTGTGTGACAGATTCAGCTCCTTCAATGGCAAAACAATTTGACTGGATGTCGCATGCTTGCTGCTATTAAAGCGAGATATCATTCTTAGGGTATTGCCCATGGACAAAAATGTCCGCGTTGAATATGCCCTTTTCTGTGGGTTGAGGAGTGCTGTGCAAATCAAGCTCCCCGTTTTCAGCAAACACAGCTGCAATGTGGCAAGCAGACCCATGTGGAGATGCTCATGGGCCCCAAGACACGAAAGGCTCATGTTGTCCCTGTGGGATGAAGTTAGCGGCTCCTTGGAAATCCTGCAGAGGGCCGCAGTGTGCATTCCGAGCGCAATATGCAAGGCATATTATCTTCTTCAAAATAAATAAATACATCTGTGCCACTCATAGCTTTTCCTGTGGGTGAGAGACAGATTTCCTACGGCTCTGTTTAAAAAAATTAATAGCAGATTGCATGGCATGTGCCTATCAGATTCCATCCAGAAAATGTCTCTTCCCAAATTGGAAACTGGGATCTAATATTGGCAGGTCCAGACGCAAAGGAGGAAGCAGAGGCATGACAGCGTGCTGAGGAAGTCATGAATGCCAGGAATTCCAGAGTTATATACCACACAATTAGTCACCTTTTCTTTACCCAATGACGGGAGAGGAACGCAAACCAAATGACGTGGGCTATCTGCATGATTCACGACTGCAAGTTGAAAGCAGGCTAAAGTATACCATCCTTGACATTAGGCAGAATGAGGTAGCTGCCTTAGGTGGCACGCGTCGAGTGTCGTGAAAGGGCAGCAGATTCTTTGTTATTTTATTGATTATTATTCCACTTTTCCTGACGGAGAGAAGAGGAGGTGCTTGTGGGATTTTCTGACCCAGGTGGCAAAATAATTTGGCCAGCCATGGGTGCTATGCACCTTCGCTGGAGGAGGAAGAGGGCGGTTGAAGGTTGCCGCTCAGTCCCATACGGCAAAACATCTGTGTTAGGTATGTACACTCACTGCTCTATGGGTGGGAACAGACTGCATTGCACTGACCTTCCCTGCCTTGGTCAAGGTAATTCCCAAATGACTGGGCAAAGTGGCTTACATACAATACATAATAACAAACATTGCAATTACAACATAGGCTAATTTCACGATTTGAAAATCCGGATGTATGGCAACCCCATTACAACATAAATCATGCAAAATAATTAACAAATCAGTAAAACAATTGCCATTTATCAAATTTGGGTTTTCTATTGCATTTGAAAAAGAAGGGATAAATTAACTTAATCTTGGAGAAACCCATCCTTAATCCTTCGTTCTAAAGAAACAAAAATATATACCAGTTCTTTCCTCCAAAGTCTTCATGATTACTTTTCCCATTACACTCAGTTTTCATGCAGTCTGCTTACTGGCCCCCAAAGCAATCATTTTTGCATGAGGTGTTTATTTATTTAAGAATGATGTTCATTATATGTACATAAAAGCTTCTGAACTTAAGAAGGTCTGCTGTTATTCCTTGGATCGTTCTGATACTAGCAGTCCAAGGAGACTTGTGCACAGTAATAGCTTTATAGGTGTTTCTGGTGATTTATAAGGAATCGCCAGTTTTCCATTCATTTATCCGAAGCCTCCCATGGAAATGTGGCAGGTTTACTTAGAAAGGAAGCTTCACTGCATCTCTTTCTATCCCTTGTCATGAAACCTGATCAAGAAAATATACAGGTGCAATTGTAAGAAGAGGGTGGGAAGAGCTACAACTTGATTCGCCTGCAGAAGATTTCTGGTTCAATCCACAACATCTCCAGATAGGGAGATGCATATGATTCCTATCTGAAACCCTGGAGAACTCCTTCAGCACCGAGCTACATGTCTGATTCATTCTAAGGCAGTTTTCTGTACTCTTTCTGAGTGCCAAAGGAAATGGTGCCTTCAGTTTTAATCCAGAAAAAATATATGGGATTCTGCCCAGAGCACTGTTTCAAGTATTATTATTTTAAGGATTGGCTTTTTAAAAAAGGCACTTAATAAACATTTGACTGGATAAACATGCCAAGCGCCTGAGGGGGGGGGGAGTTTTTGAAAAGCCAAAAACACTGCTCAGGGTCATGGTAGGAAGAGGGGGGAAAACACTGGCTTTCTAGAAGAACCACTGGCCTGCTTCCAATTGTACAGATTCAATACATAAACAAGGACTGCAGGACAAGTGGCAGGCTTACCTGCATCAGGTTGTCCTATATGACATTAGATGTGAGGAAGCTGCAGCTACAATGAAGCAGAGACTTGCAGAGTGACAGGAAAAGACTCCAAATTAAAGAAATGTCCACTTTTTGATGCAAAGGAAGGCATGGGAGCACTCTCAGACAGCACTCTTGAATCTTTCTTTGAAGCACCAGCAAAGGCTCTTTCTCAGCATGTGTGGCTGAAAGCCCACCAGAAAAGGAAAAACTGTCCCTTTGCAGATAATAGTGGTGCCAAAGAATCTTCTTCTGCAGGCATGCCTCTTGGCATTCCTGGCCCACAAAGGCAAAATGTTGCTGTGGGTCGTCCGGTGACATCAGATGACTGACAGTTCTTCAACTTTTTCAGATGCAGGACCCCCTTTTTACCTAGGGTTGCCATACATCCAGAATTCCCTGGACAAAGCCAGTATTCAGTCCTCATAAGCAGAGTCCAAGCGGAAAACCCTGAAATGTCCAGGAAAATCTGGACATATGGCAGCCCATGCCAGTAGTGTTGATTTTGATGAATTTCATTAAAAATAGCTCAAAAACTCATTAAAAAAAAAAGATTTCTCAAAAAAAAAAAAGCACAACCACCTTTGTGTCTGGATTTTCACATTTTGAAGTATGGCAACCCTATTTTAACCCAAACATACATTTCGGGACCAATTTGAAGACCAGTGCTTTAAAAGGTAAAACAAAATACATCGGAGTCCCATTGTTAAAGGGCGGGGGAGTTTTACATACAGTTACTTCTGAAGCTCAACATCAGAAAAACAAAGATCATGGCCACTGTCCCATCACCTCCTGGCAAATAGAAGGGGAAGAAATGGAGGCAGTGGGAGATTTTACTTTCTTGGGCTCCATGATCACCTCAGATGAAGACAGCAGTCCCAAAATTAAAAGACGCCTGCTCCTTGGAAGGAAAGCAATGACAAACCTAGACAGCATCCTAAAAAGCAGAGACATCGCCTTGCCGACAAAGGTCCGTATAGTTAAAGCTATGGTTTTCCCAGTAGTGATGTATGGAAGTGAGAGCTGGACCATAAAGAAGGCTGATTGCCGAAGAATTGATGCTTTTGAATTATGGTGCTGTAGGAGACTCTTGAGAGTCCCATGGACTGCAAGAAGATCAAACCTATCCATTCTGAAGGAAATCAGCCCTGAGTGCTCACTAGAAGGACAGATTGTGAAGCTGAGGCTCCAGTACTTTGGCCACCTCATGAGAAGAGAAGACTCCCTGGAAAAGACCCTGATGTTGGGAAAGATGGAGGGCACAAGGAGAAGGAGATGACAGAGGATGATGATGGTTGGACAGTGTTCTCGAAGCTACCAACATGAGTTTGACCAAACTGCGGGAGGCAATGGAAGACAGGAGTGCCTGGCGTGCTCTGGTCCATGGGTCACGAAGAGTCAGACACGACTAAACAACTAAACAACAACAACACTTCATATTCATGAGAATGGTTTCAGATTCTACATTGCATGAATGGAGCCTTCATGGCACCTTGTGCAAGAAAGAGGATGAAGAAAGAAATCCAGCAGGAGAAGGGGGCGAAGCTTAGGTGGTTTTCCACTAAAACACATTTTCCCTGACTGTTAGTCTCAACCCTGCCCTCTACTGACTGGAGGCTAGCAAGGTTGCCTATACCCAACAACAACAAAAAGCAGATTGAAACAGAGCATCAACTTTAAAAGCAGCCTAACTAAAAGCCCCACAACTTACAAAGGTTCATATTTGTAGCAGATTTAAGCAGGACAACTACTTCTCTAAGTCCACATATGAGAGCAGGACTTTGCCAAAACTGCTTTTGAGTACAGTGGTACCTCAGGTTACAGACGCTTCAGGTTACGGACTACACTAACCCAGAAATAGTACCTCGGGTTAAGAACTTTGCTTCAGGATGAGAATAGAAATCGTGCTCCGGCGGCGCGGTGGCAGTGGGAGGCCCCATTAGCTAAAGTGGTACCTCAGGTTAAGAACAGTTTCAGGTTAAGAATGGACCTCCAGAGCAAATTAAGTTATTAACCCGAGCTACCACTGTACTGTGCATTTCATTCAATCATCATTTTATTCACGTGTTGTTGTTTTTGGGTTTTTTTTGGCTGAAGTAACTAAATGAAATGTGAAAACAATTTGCATTATGAGTGGTGCCGCTCTATTTGATAGACCCATCAATAAGGATTTAAATCATGGCTGCCAGCTTTAATTGATTCATTGGTGCAATTAAATTATTGAAGATTAAGCTGGATTCAAAATGCAGGGTTTGGGCTTTTTTAAGAAAAGCTACTAGTCTTTGAGCTAACCCTGTTTTAGACTTTTTATTATTATAATTATTAAAAAAAAACAACTTTCTTTACTACCTCTGCTAAACTGATTTTGATTGCTGCCTTTGCAGGGTTGGCATACTATATGTTACCCACATTTATTTCAATAAGATGTTAAAAATTGGCATCTGAAGAGAAAACACTAGGGTTTGAACTGAATGCTTTAAAGTCTCACTGATTTCAATGGGAGAGGTTAAAATAATGCTTAGCTTCCTACTGAATCAGTGGGCAAGATCCAACCCAAAGCAGAGCAATACGCAACCCAACCGAATCCTATTTATTTAGAAGGCAGTCCCACTGACTTCAATAGGATTTACTCCCAAGTAAGGATTGTTGTTAAAGTCGCATTGATTTTAGAAGGGCTGAAGATGAGGCAGAAAATCCCACAAGAAGTTCGCCTCTTCTGGCAATAAGAACACAATAATAATAAATTAACTGCCCTTGCACAGCATCCAAAACCAGCTGCCTGAGGTGGCTGCCTCCTTCTGCCTAATGGTAGGGCCAGCAATGCCCCACTAAAAGAAGTAAGCACACAAAGCAAGCAGAACTACAGAAAGCAGAGGCAAGGAAGTCATTAAAAATGGCACATCACAACCCACCACCTTGTTAAGGCAATTAACAGATTTCCTACGCATGGTTTCTGAAGCATCGGTGGAGTAAAGGGGGCACCAAATGTCTCAATTTCCTCTTGTAGGGTTTGTGAATGAAATCGACTCATAGCTTTAAAAATCTGGCAACGCCTGCATCCAGCAGCCACATCTCCAAGTGGACCAGTTTTAGCTACATGCTGATCCAATATACTGTACAGTACTTCATTCCTTATCATTCCATCTGCACTCCCTCCTACTGTATTATTATTATTATTATTATTATTATTATTATTATTATTATTATTATTATTTTACCCACAGCAACTTGATTCCTATTTTAATTTGAATTAAGTTACTGAGAACTGTGCCAGCTGTATTCCAAAGACTTGGGGGTCATTTACAATACTGTGATAAAACTTACCAAACTTTCACACACATACACACCAGAACCATGATTTTGGTCACATAAATCTAGCGCAAACGAAAAAATTTCAGCACTTAACTGAAAGATGATCCTGGGAAAGAGAACTCTGAGATATGTAACGTAATATACATACGTAATGCACAAGGAAGGCAGCCTTTTGATTTAAATATATGTTGTCTCCAGTGCTATACCAGGCGGTTCTGCTAGTCAGTGTAATGGGACTTCCATTTCCTCTCCTACCTCCACCCCCCAAAATCTGCTCTAGAGGGTCTCTCAAATCTCAACCCTCCGGAGCTAATTTTGAGAGCACACAGGGGGCAGAGGAGACAGGAAAGGGAGAGTAAATTACCTTGCTCACATGGAAGTCCCTTGCACCAACAGAACTGCAGACATCTCTATCTATCATCTATATCTATCTATCTACTGTATCTATCTATCATCTATCTATCTATCTATCTATCTATCTATCTATCTATCTATCTATCATCTATCTATCTATCTATCATCATCTATCTATCTATCTATCATCTATCTATCATCTATCTATCTATCATCATCATCTATCTATCATCTATCTATCTATCTATCTATCTATCATCATCATCTATCTATCATCTGTCTATCATCTATCTATCTATCTATCTATCTATCTATCTATCTATCTATCATCTATCTATCTATCTATCTATCATCTATCTATCTATCATCTATCTATCTATCTATCTATCTATCTATCTATCTATCTATCATCTATCTATCTATCTATCATCTATCTATCTATCATCTATCTATCATCTATCTATCTAATCTATCATCTATCTATCTATCTATCTACCGTATCTATCATCTATCTATCTATCTATCTATCTATCTATCTATCTATCATCTATCTATCATCTATCTATCTATATCTATCATCTTCTAAACATTTTCTCACTTCACAACAAAGTTACCTAGAAACCCCAAACTAAAAGGCAGGAATCTGTGCCAAGCAAACATCAACGTGACTCTTCAATGTCACCAGATAATGCAAGCACACACACACACACACACATGCATACATACTTAAAAAAGTTCCTTGCTTGATATGGCAGTACTTTATTAATTTCACTCCATATAGACAGCCAGAACCACAACACTTTTGCAAACATAAGACTCTGCTGAGGTTGGGGATAGGTAAAACTGTCAATTTCACTTTCTCACTATTTCTCATTTCCCCAAACTTAGATTCAATTATCCACAACAGTTTTTATGAGTTTGTTTTATAAAGCCCTCATTGAAGGTCATCAGCATTTAAGTGCAAATTTGTCCTAATATACAATTTTTGGCATGAAATTTTTGCAAAACTTATTTCCCCTAGTATTTATATTTCTGCAAAACTTATTTCCCCTAGTATTTATATTTTCTTTACTATAATACATCTTTGTATATTATTTTCACTAATATATACATTTTATGCACATTTTTAACTTAGTAATTTCATTTTTCTACCAATTACATAACCAGAGAAGGGAAACCAACCCATTTTTTTATCTTGCACAGAGCCATTTCCTTTGTTACCTTAATGACTCATATTTAGGGGGTCATTATCAATAAGCTTGTTTGGCTATTCCAACAATTTGAATCCTTCCTTAGATTTTAAAACTTGCTGGATCCAGGAACTAGAAAGGACAAGGCATACAGCCTACTCCCCAATACTATTCTAGCTAAGCTTCTCTTATTGTGGTTTTAAATAACCTCCAAGTGCCCTGAAGACATTGAACTGTCTTGAGCTTCCCTTTCAACTTCCTCTTAATAAATTCCTTCATTTTTTTTGAGGTTTCCCTCTATTGAACTTAAATATGACTCTGTTGGACTTTGTGGGCACTTTTCCAGTTACATATATGCTGAACTTTGGCTGGGGTGGGTGTGTATGTGGTCACTCTTGCCAACTGGTTTGAGAAAACATACATCAAACCATGGACACTACTCCCAGTTGCCTTTCCCCTAGCTGGTTCTAAAGGATCAACTTCTCACAGGTCAACTATTAAACTACTTTCTTCTTTAGCTGCCTCTCTTGATTTCTCTCTGCATCTCAAGATCACTCTAAAAGTTTTGGTCATGCCACAAGTACATCATGACTTTTGGGGCTTGGTATTTCCACCCACAACAATTCTGCTGAGGAGATTGTTCCTCTTAAGTGACCTCCTTCATTGGATTTCATTCTGCTCTTTTTGACACATACTGCAGAATGCCCTTCCACCTTCCTCAAGGGTCACATGAACCTTTCTATCTCAGCTCAGTCACTGAGCTCATCTCTCCAAGTTGGTGAGGCTCATTTGACAGAAACAAGAAATTGAGCCTTTAGTGTCATTGGCTGGGTCCTGCGATAAACCCTGCCTATTTGAGATTCGGTGGGTGCCTTCTGTGCTAACTTGTCGAAACACGTGTCGAAAACTTTCATATTCCACCAGGTCTATGCAAGCGGTTAAGAGTGCAGCCCCCACAATGGGTTGTTGATCTTTGTTGTCAACTTGTTTTTAACCCTTTATGCTTTTATTGTATGGTTTTGTCTTATTTTTACTGTTGTAAACCGCTTTGGCTTTTTGCGTGTGATATAGCCGCATAAACATATTTTTATTAAATTAATAGGTAAGATGTTCATGGACATTTCATGGCAAGGCACATTTGGTATGTAAGCAGCAAGATGGCAAATTGGTCGTTCCTATGTTTTGGTAAGCAGCACTTCGCTCCTTTTCTGCACTCGGTACTATGAAAGACTTTACCAACCGCAAGTGTTGTATTGTAAAACCACATTAGCACTGCTTGATCTTTTAAGACACGTATCATCACACGAACAGATGGTACATGCAGATGTGCAACTCCGTCATTTCGTGGTGATGACAAAGTACTGAAATGAGAAGATCTGTTGCTTAGAGGAAACATGTAAATGTTGGGAAGTAGAACAGTGTCCCACAGAGCAGTCAAAAACTCCGCCAGTGAAGGAAGTGAAAGTGGTAGTATAATTAGAAGAACAATTCGCCAGCTGGTGCCAGGAACGTGCCCCCCCCCCGAGTGCAGCAGAAGAGTCAGCCTCAGAAACTGAGCTGAGTGAGCAAGGGGCTGACTCTGCAAATGAGAGCTGTCTGTCAGAGTTTAGAGAGGACAGCCTGGCCCCCCTCCTTCCCAAGGAAGACATGGTTAACTCCCAAGGAGAGGAAGAGTTGGAAGTTGGCCAAAGCATTGCCAGGCAACCAGCAAATAAGCCAGAGTCTGAGACTGTGTCTTCTGGAGAAGAGACAGGGGCCAGCCAATCAGTCCCAGAACGAGGAGACTGGAGAAGCTGAGAGAATAACAGAAAGGAAGGAGAAGAAAGGTGGGATTTTGGCAGCCTTCCTGTTGGGGGAGGGATGATGAGTCAGATTGAGCAACTATACTGTTAACGAGAGCATGCGGAATGCCATGCTCTGGATGTGTTTTTCTTGTGTGTGTGTCTGGATGTGTTTTTCTTGTAAATAAACTTACATAAAACTGACGGAGATTCCTTGCTGCTTATCAGGCTGCCTGGCTGCCAGAGATCATTATAGCCTGAGACACAGTTCAGTGCTCTGGGCACCATGGGAAATAACTCTGAGACATTTAGGTTTAGTTAAGGAATAAGGGGTCATTTTGGCTCATAAGATGGCATGGTTTAAGGGTGTCTCTGAAAGTGTCTCTGTCCGCTTTTCAAAATTAAGCGGGACTGGGTTTCAGGAGTCCTACGAACGTTGCCTTGAGGCTGCTACAGAGGAATGGTTTCCATTCACCATAAACACAAAGAAATTAATGAAGTGTACAAGTTACATGATCCTCTGAAAGCTGAGCTGTTTGTCCCATTCACTTCAAAAGGAAGCACTTGCCCCCTATGCTAAACTTTCCCATTGAAACTAATGGGTTTTGTTTTGAGCGTATTAACTTTGGCTGGGTTCTGCCTGCTGCTAATGCTTTTACCAAACAAAAACTATGCAAACAGCTAAGCATCTTCTCAGCTGAATATTTACCCAAAGGCTAAAACTCCCCAGGAATGCTTCAGAAGCTGTTGATTTAAGAGTTATTCTGAATCAACCACCTTTGTTTACATAGGTCAGAAATCCCACACGGTTTCAGCCAGGCGCTCTTAGGGCCTTTCCATATGTTTTGAAAACAAGCCTGCCCTTTCCTTTTAGCGCTATTAGGGTTGGCAACATTTTCTGGCCCCACTCCTATGGCTTTTAACATTAGCCGTGCAGAAATTAAGTAGGCTAAGCTTTCCCCATTACATTTTCTCCATGCCAGGAAAAGCTTCCCATGCTCAGTTTCTGCATGTCAAGCTGCTGTTAAAAGCACAGGAAGAGGTCCAGTTGGGCTTGGATGCTTGTGTGTTTGTTTGTAAAAGTTGGCAATCTTAAGCACAGCATTTCCTCTAGGTAGATATGTGACTACAGCGGTACCTCAGGTTAAGAACTTAATTCGTTCTGGAGGTCCGTTCTTAACCTGAAACTGTTCTTAACCTGAGGTACCACTTTAGCTAATGGAGCCTCCCACGGCCGCCGTGCAATTTCTGTTCTTATCCTGAAGCAAAGTTCTTAACCCGAGGTACTACTTCCAGGTTAGCGGAGTCTGTAACCTGAAGCGTCTGTAACCTGAAGTGTCTGTAACCCGAGGTACCTCTGTATGTTTATAGGCCAGATGAAGTAAGGCATGTTTAGTGAACATGATGCCCTCCACAAGAACGTAAGAAGAGCCTGCAGGCAGGCCAATGGCCCATCTAGACCAGCATCCTGTTCTCACAACCAGGTGCCTGTGGGAAGCCTGCAAGCTGAACCCAAGCACAAAAGCACTCTCTCTCCTCTTGTGGTTTCCAGCAACTGCTATTCAGAAGCAGTGCTTCCTCCAACCGTTGTGGCTAGTAGCCATGACTGCCCTATCCTACACCAATTTGTCCAGTTCTCATTTAAAGCCATCCAAGTTGGTGGTCATCACTGTTGGTGGTCATCACTGTGGGACGAAGTTCCACAGTTTAACTATGCACTGCATGAAGAAGTAGTTTCTTTTATCTGCCATGAAAATCCCAGCATTCAGTGTCATTGGTTGTCTGCATTGGTTGCCTGGATGTTGCTGGGCAACAACTTCCATCAGCCTTGACCACTGACCATGCTGGCTGGGGCTGATGATAACTGGGGGTCCAACAACATCTGGAGGGTATTGTGTTGCCTAGACCTGAAGCAAGGGAAGGGATGCCTGACTGTGGGGAAATACAGTCACACCTCAGGTTGAATGTGCTTCAGGTTGAGTGCTTTCAGGTTGCGCTCCGCGGCAACCCGGAAGTAACAGAGTGTGTTACTTCCGGGTTTTGCCGCTTGCGCATGCGCAAATGCTCAAAATGACATCATGCACATGCGCGGAAGCGCCATCGCGTCTTATGTTCTGTTCAGGATGCTGGTAGCTTCAAGAACACTGTCCAACCATCTTGTCCTCTCCTTGTGCCCTCAATCTTTCTCAACATCAGGGTCTTTTCCAGGGAGTCTTCTCTTCTCATGAGGTGGCCAAAGTACTGGAGCCTCAGCTTCAGGATCTGTCCTTCCAGTGAGCACTCAGGGCTGATTTCCTTCAGAATGGATAGGTTTGCTCTTCTTGCAATCCATGGGACTCTCAAGAGTCTCCTCCAGCACCATAATTCAAAAGCATCAATTCTTCGGCGATCAGCCTTCTTTACGGTCCAGTTCTCAATACCCTCCAATACTTACTTCTGATGAAATATGTAGAGGATCAGGATACATGAGTGGCACTAAACTGTTCCTGCTCAGTGTTTCCCTGCACTGACCCCCTTTATTGGTGATACTATCCTGTTCTCCTGTGCATTTCCCAACCCGATTTGTCAGCTTTCGTTTAAAAATAAGTTTCTAGCCCTTTGGGGGGGGAGGGGAAATGCATTGGCAGTTTCCCACCCAACCATCAACACTGTTTCTGTCTTCCACTCTTCTGGGCCATGAGTGACAGGGCTGTGCTATGACTGACAATGAGGTCACTGTGATAGCGACAGCCATGCTGTGCTTCCTTCCATTTGCACATATTGGCTGGTGAAGGAGAAAGGGACAAGAATTCTACACTCTCCATCTTGAAAGGTAGTGCAAGGGAGGGCTGTATTATTTCAGCCCCACACTCTTATGCTTTAACTGGGTGCGGGGCTTCAGTAGACCCCATGGTGGGTGGAGCTGATGTAGAACTAAACTTCTGGAGGGCACCAGGTATTTAAAGGCTAGGGCTATTTAGAGATTGGTGGATATGGACTGGCCCTTGGGGGCAGCTGGTGGACTATTTAGGCAAGCAGGGTACTACAGCATAGGTGGTACCCTCAAAACCAGCAGCTTATTTTAACTCTCCTCCCCCTCCATTTTGCTTCCTGCCCCACCCATCAGCTGCTTTGTGTAACTTAGGATGGCCTAGCCTACCTCACAGGGTTGTTGTGAGGATAAAATGAAAGGAATAACCATGCATGACACCTTGAGCGGAAAGGAATAACCATGCATGACACCTTGGAGGAAAGGTGGGATCTAAATGTAATAATAACCACCCTCTTTTCTTGCTGGAATTTTTCAGGGTTAAGACCTTGCAATCTCACAATATAGGGTACCAAAAAGATACGAAGTCAGTTTTTCTAGCCCAGTATTGTCTACACTTTCAACAGTCCTCCAGGGTTTCAGGCAGCTTTGTTCCAACACCACATGTTATTGGACTATGTTATAAGAAAAAACCTGCTCCTTTTCCCTTATGGGGTATCCAAGAGCCCGTATAGAGTCCTTAAGTGGGTTCCCTATCAGTAGGAGAAAATAACAGAGGCCAACCAGAGAATACTGAGAAGCAAAGCAGCTAGTAAGCCTGATCTTTATTAAACTGTTGCAACAGGGTCCTCACTCACCACACACAGGAGGGAGGAGGAACCCCAAATAATGGTGCGCAAGCCCTTATATAGACTTTTGAAATTGCCCATCCCGTAGCTCAAAACCACCCCCCAAAACATCATACATACATCACTGAAGGAGGCGTGTTCACAGCAGAAATCCTGTTTGCCAGGATATATGTTAATGGTCTCTGATTGCTTTACCTGGGCAGCCTGACCACTCTTTTGTGATGGTAAATACTTTTAGTTCCTGAATCCAGGTCACAGGCTCACCCTATTCACACACAGATACACCCTTAAGACAGGTAGGCAAAAGACAATGGAGAAGCTTGCAGAGAAATATTTTAGGTCAGTTTAGGAGAGTCAAAATGGTTTCGGAGAGTCAAAATGACTTCAGGATTGCTCTCCTGTACTATTTCAGACACGTGGTTTATATACTTATGTATGTGTTTGCATTGTACATTTATGAACGTTGATTTTATTTTTGGGTTCTTAGAATTCTAGGGACGCAGGTGGCGCTGTGGGTTAAAGCCTCAGCGCCTAGGACTTGCCGATCGAAAGGTCAGCGGTTCGAATCCCTGCGGCGGGGTGCGCTCCCGCTGCTCGGTCCCAGTGCCTGCCAACCTAGCAGTTAGAAAGCACCCTCGGGTGCAAGTAGATAAATAGGGACCGCTTTCTAGTGGGAAGGTACCGTATTTTTCGCTCTATAAGACGCACCAGACCACAAGACGCACCTAGTTTTTGGAGGAGGAAAACAAGAAAAAAAAATCTGAATCTCAGAAGCCAGAACAACAAGAGGGATCGCTGCACAGCGAAAGCAGCAATCCCTCTTGCTGTTCTGGCTTCTGGGATAGCTGCGCAGCCTGCATTCGCTCCATAAGACACACACACATTTCCCCTTACTTTCTAGGTGGGAAAAAGTGAGTCTTATAGAGCAAAAAATACGGTAATTGGTAAAATAAAATACCGCTGATACCATTAGCTTAATACAGGGGTCAGCAAACTTTTTTAGCAGGGGGCCAGTCCACTATCCCCTCAGACCTTGTGGGGGGCCAGACTATAGTTTGAAACCAGCAATCCCTCTTGCTGTTCAGGCTTCTGGGATAGCTGCGCAGCCTGCATTCGCTCCATAAGACGCACACACATTTCCCCTTACTTTTTAGGAGGGAAAAAGTGAGTCTTATAGAGCAAAAAATACGGTAAACGGCGTTTCCGTGTGTGGCTCTGGCTCGCCAGAGCAGCGATGTCACGCTGGCCACGTGACCCGGAAGTGTCTCCGGACAGCGCTGGCCCCTGGCCTCTTAAGTGAGATGGGCGCACAACCCCAGAGTCTGTCAAGACTGGCCCGTACGGGCAGGGGTACCTTTACCTTTACCTTTATGTGTTTGCATTGTACATTTATGAACGTTGATTTCATTTTGGGGTTCTTAGAATTCTTATAACAGACTACAATTCCCACCATCCCTATTCACTGGCCATACTGGTTTGGGCTGATTGAAGTTGTGATCCAAATGTCTGGAGGGTACCAAGGTGGGAGATGCTAGTATAAAGAAAACGGCAGAGAATTTTGCAGCACCTTAAAGACTTAAAAACTTTCTATGGGATGAACTTTTGCAGACGACAGTCCACTCTTCACCAGATGCATGAAGTGTTATCCTGAACTGCAGGAACATAGATGGGGCAAGGTGTGGAAAGTGAGGTCAGGATAAACGAAATGCAAAGAAGCACAGATAGTGACCATTCTTATTTCATCATGGTAATTCACAAAAAGTAGCTGATAAGGCATCTTGCTATTGGTAAGCCAATTAACACATATGTGCTAAAAAATCCTGTCTCAGTTCTATTCACCAATGATAGCCTTAAACGTAGAGCCTAGCAGTCTCCCTAGGGGCGCTTTGTGCCAGTCACACCTGTGGGGTGTGTCCGTGTGTGTGATTTGATTAAAACTGAGGTCTAGAAGCGGGGCATGGATTTCATTCAGAAGCTCCCACACCCCGCCTTCCTTTCTCCACAATTAGATCACGGATTCGCTGTAGAGCAAATGCAATATGGGATTCCGCTTATACGCCCACAATAGTAGTATAACTCAGGGCATGCCAACAAGCACAAGGTAGCGCGTCCGTCAGCGCTGCAGAGGCGCAGGGAAGCTGCCCCCACGATTGTATCTGGTTATTTCACGTCGGAATAAACTCTCCCACCACGCTGTAGCTACGCACTAACAAGTGTCTAAGCTTCAGCCTGATCACACTTTCAGGGTGGGCAGGGGGAGTCTCACTGAACTTAGCGCGACTTCACTTGTGCGCAAAACATAACTGAAATCGGGCTGCGACAATTATCTTTAGTTGCGTCCCCCTCGTCCCTCTTTTTAATTGCTGGAAGATGTTGAGACTGAGAGGACGAGAGATCAGCGGGAGGAATAACATTCTAACCACGCCCCCCCACCGCTTTTTCTCTTTTTGCTAGGGGAGTTTGCGCCGCGGGCACCGGACTGCGCTCTCTCTCTTGCTCGCGCGCGCCATTCACATCTAAGAATTCATCCGAAGGCGCGGGTAAGGGCAGGCTGGAAGGGCCGCGGCTTCGCGGGACCTCGGCGCGCATGTGCGACGCGCACGCTCCTTCCGCCGGAGCCCTGGCAGCATGTGCGCAGCCAGGCCAGGAAGGGTAAACTCCGCGCTCGCCAAAAGGGCCGCCCGACACCATTGGCTCCGCTTGCGCGCGCGCACGTGTGTGTTGGGAGGGGTGGGGCGGGAGAGAAGGCGAGTGTGGAAGCTTCGGGAGCGCGCACGCGACGGGAGCCGAAGTCCCCTCAAAGCGGGGCAGAACTTGCCAGCCTTGCTCTTCCCCTGCGGGGCTCCGTGTGTCGGCGGCATGGCTGCGAGGCGGCGGCCGCGGCGAGGGCGGGCGGCGAAAGGCTGTGCCCCAGTTTGCGTCCAATCAGAGAGTGCATTGCGTGCACCGAGCAGGGCAGCAATGCGTAAACAACCAGCCCTGGGAAAGTCCTCCGCCCCCCTGCGCCGCTCCCTCCGCGCCGCTCCGCGCGAGGCTTCCTCCTCCTCCTCCTCCCCCCCGTCCTTCCTCCTCCTCCCTCCCCCGTGGAAGTCCTGTCAGCTGAACAGCAGCGCCGAGCGCGCCTCGCTTCCCCGCGCCGCCTCGCCTGCCTCCCGCCCGTAACTCCCGCGCCGCGTCCTCGGGGCGCTCCCGCTGCGCTGCTCGGGGGAAGGTAAGGGAAAGCGTCTTGCCCAGCCCGCCCGCCCGCCCGCTCGTCCCCGGCCGCCCTGCTGCTCCCTCCCTCGCCACCCCAGAGGAAAGTTAAGGCGGGGGAGGGCAGCGGGGGGGGAGGGAGGAGGAGGGCTCGTCTGTCATAACAAGTTGCTGAACGTGCTTCTGCCGGAATCGCGCCTTGCAGCAGCGGCACCCGAAGCCAAAGGCGGGCTGGGAAGCGAGGCTGCTCCTGCGAGGCTCGGGAAGGGGCCCGAGCGGAGAGTTAACTTTCTCTCCCGCGTCCCCGCCGCCTCCTATAATTAAGGAACCTGCGCCGAGTCAAGGGAAGCTGGGACTTCCCATCACTGGAAAGGGGCAGGAAGGTGTCCTGGCGATGGTGCCTGGGAGCTTCGCAATGGGGAACCGAGCGCAGCACCACCAGCACCGCTTCCTCTTGGGTGTCTCTTGCATTTGGCTGCTGCGTCGCTTCTTCCCTGCCGGGCTTTTTTCTAGCATGTCGCTAGTTTTTGACGAAAGGCGCCTTGTCCGGAGGAGCGCCCGTTCCGCCGGCTCCTTACTCCCGAGGTGGCCCGGGCGGCTTCCGCTTCTGGAGCTTGCTCGGATCATTCTTATATAAGATGTCACAGGAGGAGGAGATGGAGGAGCGACGCACGTCCTGGATGTGGCGAAGGGAGAGCTGGGCGCTCGCTCGGTGTTGGCGGCGCCGATGGGCCACGACGCCGCGGACGCACACAAACACACACACACACACACCTGTCTGATCTCAAAAGTGAAACTGACATGCTGATATTGCACCTGATCTCGCGGGTGCAGTAAAGGGGAGCGTTAAAGGCTCTCAGGACTGAGGCATCCCCCTTCAGGCTCCTGGTACCCATCTCCCGGGGCGCATAGTTGTTCTCCCGGCCCCCGCACTTTCGTCATGAAGGAAAGAGGGAATAAATATTTGAGGAATTGGGGGCGTGGGTGAAGGGGAAAAGAATCCGGCGCCGTCTCGAATCCGGCCGATTGAGAAGGACCTTCGGTGTAAAGTGGTTTGTGGATTACAACCCACGTGTGTTTTTGCTTGTTAGTATGGCCCGGAGATGGTGACTGAATGGATGAATCATCAGTTCCACAGAATAGTGACTCACCTCGCTCTGTGTGTGTTGAGAGAGAGAGAAAGATGGACTCACTTACACACACACATAGTAAAAAGATACTAATTGTCCAAAAGCTGTTTTTATTTTATGGTTTTCGCCATTTAATTGACACAACAACCCCGTGAGGTAGGTCAGGCCAAGAGATGGTGACTGGCCCAAGGTCACCTAGTGAATTTTATGGCTCAGTGGGGATTTGAACCCTGCTCTCCCAGGTCCTAGTCCAACACTCTAACCATTATCACATAACCACCTATGCCATTCTTAACACATTTTGCCTGGGATTGGAGCCTGCTTTCATGCACACCTGTTTAGAATGGGTGTGTTAAATTGTTATCCTAAATGTGCTTTGATAGGGAGTCTCTTTAGGGTCAGGATGTTCCAGGTCATTTGAAATGAATAGCTTTGAACCTTTCCCAGCAATCTTCTGTTGCTTTTCCTGCCATAGAAAAGGGGAAACTCCTGTAGACTATTTAATGCTTTGATTTCCTTATTGAATCAGTAAGGTTGAAAGCTTCAAAAGAAATTCATGACCATGTTGCAAGACATGGTGTAGCAAAGTAGCAAGAAGACACCTGATGCAGCCACCTTGCTGAAGCTTGGCAGGTCTAAGTCTTGCCAGTACCTGGGTGGAAGACTACCTGAGAGCGCTGTGTTTCGTGATGGAAGGAAAGTGAGATGTAAATTAAATACATAAGCAAGCACCCCTGTAGAATCAAAGTAAATTGACTCCATAAATGTACAGTCTGCAGTTAGTGCCCTACTACTGTGGTTTGGGATTTATTTATTGGTAATTGTTTTAAAAAATTGTATGCCACTGAACTGTTGAAACTCCTAAGCAGCTTACATAACATGTAAGAGATACTATTTATAAAGGTCAAAAGTTTAAAACAACTCCAAATGTGAATAGAATCAGTAGTTTAAATACCTATTAAAATACATGTCACATCTGATTAGGCTTGCCTAAACAAAAAGCTTTTTAGCAGGTGCTGATAACAATGCGACAAAGTGCCTGTCCAGTATCAATGTGCATAGGATGGGCCACATGGCCCCAGTAGGACTGTAACTGTGCAAAATAGTACTACTGTACTACTACTACTGTTTTTTGCAGGCATGTACTTTGCCAAGTTCCTTTGCTTCTGGGTGGTTCTCTGGTGGTTTCTGATGAGCTGACTAAGGGCTCATCCAGACTTCCCTTTGTGCTGTGCTTTCCAGGCACAGGCCTATGCCTTTCAGATCAGTGTCTAAGCAGGTTTTGTTTTGTTTTTATGCCCCCGCACCTTTCCCCAGGAAACCCCATTGTTTACTGCTGAATCAGAACACACAGCAAATGGGTTTTCTGCAGATTGTTGTTTGTTTCCATTCAGTCTTAACAGCGGGTTTTCCTGGTGGAAGCAGGTGGACTTACAAAGTGTAGACCTGTGCCTGGAAAGCGTAGCACAAAAGAAAGTCTGGATGAGCTGTAGCAGCAGAGGACCAGGAGTAGGGGATTAAGGCCTCCCCAGAACAGGCACCAGCAATGGGTCCTGTTAGAGCCCTGGCAGATGTGTCCAAGGATGTTGAGTGCTGATGCTAGCCCTGGCTGTGAGAAGAGTTGGGAAGAGGGAGAGAGCCCAGAGCTGCAGATTAGACAGACTGGAGATGTGCAGAGTCTGTTGCTAGCTCTGCTATAGGCAAGAGTAGGGAAGTGGAAGCTGGGAGAAAGAATGCAGTGTCCCTTCTGAAAGTGGCAAAAGAGAAGGGAAGACTAGCCCAAGAGCATGTTCTGCAGATGCAATTCAGAGGCCTAGATGGGTGTTATACAGAAATGGGATGAGTCTAGCCACTACCAAAGTTTGGTGTACCAAACAATGTTCTCCAGATCTAATTGTTCAAGTGAGTTACCACCTTTAAGTCTGGTGTCCTGATCAAGGGAAGTAACAGTCCCATTTTATTCTGCCTTGGTCAGACCACACCTGAAGTACTGTGTCCAGTACTGGGCACCATGATTGAAGAAGGATATTGACAAGCTGGCAGAGGAGGCCAACCAAGATGATTGAGGGTCTGGAAAACAAGCCTTATGGGGAACATAAGGGAGTTCGGTATGATCAGCCTGGTAAAGAGGAGGCTGAGAGGAGATATGATAGCGCTCTTCAGATATCTAAAGGTTTGTCTTATGGATGGAGCAAGCTTGTTTTCTCCTGCTCTGGAGGGTAGGTGCCAAATCAGTGGCTTCAAATTACAAGAAAGGAGATCCTGACTAAACATCAGGAGGAACTTTCTGACAGTAAGAGCTGTCTGACAGTGGAACGGACTCCCTCAGAATGTGGAGGACTTTTCTTCCATGGAAGTTTTAAAGCAGAATGGATGGCCATCTGTCATATGATTTAGCTGAGATTGCTGCATTGTAGAGGGTTGAACTGGATGACCTTTGGGGTCCCCTCTAAGTCTACAGTTATATGATTCTAACGCAGGAGTTTTGTTGATTACCCCCTGACATCACTATCCTTGACCTTATTTCTGATGCACTTCAAAGGAATCGGTACTTCTGTTTGGCAGCATCTAATATCTGGAGCGTCCTGCCCTTTGATATTAGGAAAGCAGCTTGGATGTATTGCTTCCAGCACCTCCTAAACACTTTTTTGTTTAGACAAGCTTACCCAGACTAGTGATTTTACTTATTTTCTGACAAATATTAAAACAACTTTTTTTTACACTTTTCTCAGCATGCTAATGGATATATTATTTCATATTAACCGCTTAGATGTTTGCGATGATTGAGCAGAATATAAATCCTGCAAAGTAAAAATAAGTGTTAAAATATTCAAAGTGTCTGTAGAGTGGAACTAAAAGTAGCAAGATTTTCTGTAACTGTAAAGTTGTCATACATTTGTTTTGACTGAGAATGGAAGGACTGCAGCTTTTCTGTTTCAACGGAAATGGATGAAAACCCAACCATAACTGCCCTGTTTCTGGAAAAAGCCCCCATGACTAGTCCTGATAGGACAGCAAGGTTGAGAAGGAATGGGGCAGTGAACAAGGCAAATTCCATAGATCTGTTGTCCATTGGACTCTGTCTGAAATTGTGCTTGGCTATAGAGACCCTTACTGTAGGTTTGGCTTGAAAATCCAATCCACTTCAATCTGAAGGTTCTCAGATCCACTGGCAGAATTGAATTAGGCACCCATTCTAGTGGTAACAACATCCTGGTAATGTGTCACAGGATAGGCACTTTGCTGTTCCATTTTTCCTAGGGAAAGAGGAGCGCCGCTTTATTAAAGAGTGTACTGTACAGTTGTGGCGAAATTTTCAAACTTTATGCGGTTGCCAATTCTCATCTCATATTGTTCATCTTGTATTGTTCTCTCAGTAGGAAAACTGCCCATAGCGACACCGGTTGTGTGGGAGTCTGGTGGATCTGAAAGATGCACACCGTCCTTTGTCAGTTCAAAGTGACCCTGTTTCCTATTTATTCCTTTAACCATTGTCTTTATTTGGCTTATTATATCTGACCCTAGCTGTGATTTTGTTCTCATTAGTGGCAACCCTGCAAGTTCATGTAGTTAAAGCAGAACCCAGTGGCTAGCAAGAAGAGGTTGCAAAGCAGGTCAGAACTGCCATGTTTGAAGTGGCAAAGTTGTCTGCAGTTCCACGAAAGCAGAGAGGCCTCCCTGACTGCAGTAACGATAAACTTTGCTTCCTTTTCGTATATCATTAATATGGCTATTGTACAACTGTGGGCAGCTATACCGACCTGACATCTTATACTACCGTATTTACTCAAGTCTAATGCACCATCGAATCTAATGTGCACCTCAGTTCTCAAAACCTTAAAACCAAAAAAGGTATTTGCTGGTGAATGTACATGTGACATTGAATCTAATAAGCACCTTAATTTTCACAACGTAATTTCGCCAAAAAAAGTTGAGCATTAGATTTGAGTAAATACGGTTATGTCATTTTCCAGTGCTGTGCAACATGCTCTGGTGTTGCACTAGCAGAGTAGGCACCATGCCTTTAGAATCATAGAATTGTGGAGTTAGAAGGGACCACAAGGGTCATCTAGTCCAACCTCCTGAATCGCAGGGATCTTTTTGCCCAGCATGGGGCTCAAACCTATGACCCTGAGATTAATAATCTCATTCTCTACCAGCTGAGCTATTCTGCAAGCTCTAATATTACGTTGGAGGGTTGCAACAGAGGTGAAGGGCAGATGGGCAGGGTCAGGCCGCTAGTGATACTTGCTAGTATCAACACTTCCAAATAATCATTTTTGTGAGGCTCTGTCTGGAGCAGTAGAAATCCATAGGTTATTCTTCCATCATCTGATCCTGCAGCTTTGATCCTGCACAGGTGTATAGCAGGATGAGGGTGAATGAACAGCATGTCAATATAGCCCTGCTGTTCAGGGACATTACAAGGAAACCTCACAAATTGGTGTGGTCAGTGCCAACTGTGCTGGGTACTAGTGGTCTTTGCATATCACGATGGAAGGTTGTGTATGTAGCATAGGTGTAGCCAGGATTTTTGTTAGGGGGCAGAACCTCAGTTAGCTGTGCATTTTTATTGATTTCTATTGATTGGGGGAGCTGCCCTTCCCTGCCCCCCTTGGCTACTACGCCCATGGCGGGCAGCAACAGGAGGTGAGATGGTTTGCTAGCAGTTGCTTTATGGTGAAGAAAATTCTCATCCACACTGTTAAGCACCAGGAAGCAGCAATGGAGGCAAGGTGTGCTGAAGCTGATGCCAACAGCCCTTGTTTGCACAACTATGATCATCCAGTCAAAAACCATGTACTGTAGCTGTAACCCGCATGATTCTGGCTGCAGCCTAACCTTCCTATCCTACGCCTCCCAAGGCTAAAAGATATGAGCAAGAATCTCGCCTGGTTGCCATGGAACGATGCTGGGTGATTTCACCCAACGAAGGACCTTGTCAGCCACCACTGGTTACATGACACAGGAATAGTGGAGATGTGATATATAAGGTCATGGACATCCAATTGGCTAATATAGGCTGCACTGTGGGCAGAAAATCAAGACAGTCTTGAAAGTAATCTCTAATCACAGGATGTTGTGTTGGAAAAATCAAAGTATTAAACAAGGAAACTTTGCTCAGCACAAGAAGATCAAACAAGTGCTGAATTACGTCAGACTTTTCTGCCTTTCCAGACAGCGCAGTATTTTGGATTCTTACCTGAATGTAGCTGTCTTTAATGCTCTTACAGTTTTGTATATGTTGAGATAAGATTACATCTAACACAAACCTTCCTGGGCCAGAAGAACCCTACGTTAGTCTGTTCCATTCTTGTTTTGCAATGAAAAAGGGATGAGAAGAGGCAAGGTCATACTTATTGCAGATAATTTGGTTCTCCTTAATGTTCCCAGAAAGATGAGGTAATCTATACACGAACTCTCTAATTCCTCCCAAAGGTCATATCTGAATTCCATGTTGATTTTTATACCTGATAATAAAATCCTGTGACTGGTGAAGGTCAGAAGGAATTATTTAGAAACAGGTGAATTCCACAGACTGGGTTTAATGGAAGTAATAATAAGGCATAGTATTGGCACAGACTGGCGGGGTTTTTTGTGGTGTGTGTGTGTAAAACACAGGGGTAGAGGCAAGAAGCTGTTGTGGGTGTTTAACAAGACTCAACAAGAGCAGTAGTTATCTGAAACTGCAAAGTTGTCTGTCCTCTTTATGATTTAACTGAATTAGTAGTAGTTTTTCCAAAGAATCCTGTGCTTCATGAGTAGAGGGAAAGGGCTAAATGAAATACATGTGCAGAGATGGAAGCTTCACATTTAGGCATCATATGCTAACTACAAGTAGTCCATCTTGGGGGGGAGGTGTAGATTTGTAATCATTACTCATAAGCAGCAATGAATACTGTTGTTTTCTCTCATCATCTCTGTAGAAGAAAAGATGGCATGCAGGTGACATACATTATATTTTGAAGCAGGCCGTTTACCTAATTACGCTTTAGGAAAGGTAAACAGGTAGGAAGGGCATTTCAGTAAGGGCAGAGAAGAAGAAGCATCCTCAATTTTTACTCCAGGTATGGAAAAGGGCTTTCTGGGGCCAGTTGTAATCCAAGATCAATGGCACATGAACTTTGAGACATTTGCATATGAACAAAAATACAAGATCTTGTGAACTGCTCCCAGCCAGATTCAACTTTTATATCAACTTCCTATTAAAAAATAAATAAATGTTAGTGTGGTATATTAGTTTTGAAACTGTTAACTGCCACTGGTTTGAAACTAGGATCAGCTCATCTAAAATTGGCAATAGTTTGCAGCAGTGACTGAACGAATAAGCTGCATATGTATTTGTTTCAGTCCGCCATAACAGACTGCATTTTAACCATCCAAATTCGCTTGCCCATCTGTGGAAAAGTAGCTTGAATAAATTAGTGCAGGTGGATGTGTTTAGTTGTTGGTTTTTAATGGTGACAAAGCTGTATTTGCTGTTTGAGGGCTTCTCTTTCCCTTTTTCCTTCTCCCTGTAGCTTTAACAGACAGACAGACAGACAGACAGACAAATCACACTGCAGCCTAGGAAGACAAAGCTGCTGAGTCGCTTCATTCACCCATATATATAAGTGAAAATACCTTTGAATTGTCTAATGAACTAGAACAGGAGTTATAATTCTGCTCTTGTCAGGCACAAGACAGAATTTTAACTGGAATGTTTTGAACTAACTTCTCAGTTGTGAATGCAGGTAGAAGAGGAAAAGGGAGTTTGTAGTAAGAGTAAATAATATGAAACAACAGGTTTTGATAAGATTCTGTAGTTCTTTAGCAGAATTTAAGCTGAGATGCAGTCTGGCAATATGTCTAGGGTGGTACAATGTGGATTTTGTCACAACATATTTTAATCTGGTTCTGAGTGGAATACCTTAACTGCAAATTCTTTTTAGTTCTATGTTTCAATCGTTGTATAAGATACCATGTGCTAATTTTTTCATGTGTTCCTAATTCTACTGTAATATATGAAGCACCCTTATACTTGGTCCATTGTTGCAAATTCATATCCTGTACAGGTGGTGTATACAATTTCTTTCTTGATGGTGGAGATGATGGGCATTTGGGACAGAAGTGAAGTTAAATGTAATGTACACAAACAGTTAATGAATTTTCATGCACTATTTTGGGCACAGTTTCACTAGAAAGAACCCTGGGTCAATGCTGTGAAACCTCCTGACCATTCACTTAGTGCGGTGTGGAAGAAGAAAATAATAGGAGTGATAATAATGGTTTAAGCCAGTGGTGTTTTTCTAGAAAAACATGTGCCAGAATTGAGTTCTGACTGAAAAAAAGCCCTGGTTTAAGCCATCTCCAGGTGTTTTGGAACCCCTGGGCATGTCTAGGGGCACTTCCAGACAATTGTTATTTGCAGGTGGGATTCAGTGGCATATTGGCAACAACAAATTTGCTTCCAAAAAACCTTTGGGCTTTTTGCAATAAGGACTAGACTTACAAAGCTTGGTCAACTTTAAGATCCATTTCATCTCTTCTAATGCCCAGTCTAAGGCCCATTTGTAAGCATGCTGTCTATTGTGACATGTTTTTTGTTCATGTTCCTGTGAGGGAATTTTTTTGCCCAAGTGCATCTCCATCTACCACCGAAAGAAACCACATCCTTTCATCTGAGTTTTAAAAACAGGCATTTCCCTGCTTTTCTATAACCGCCTGGTTCTCACTTGTCTCCTCCATGGCCAAGAAACCCTTTCCACCAATCTGAATCATGGCCCTCTCAACCACCTGGCCCTTACAATCTGGCGCAACAACTTTGAAAGGCTGTGCAACGAGTTGTATGGTGAGTTAGCTAGGGGGGAAATGGGTTACTCTTTTTCTCTGTGGAAAGCAGCTCCAATGCTGAAACAGCACTATGCTCGGTCCCTGGTGGGAAAATGAAAGTTAGCATTGCTAGACAACACTCTTGCCACTCAGGGACCAGTTTCGCCTAGACTCCAGGGACTGTTGGCACACTGGCATTAATGAGCTTTAACATGAAATGGGAATGTTCCAAACTGAGAAAGTATATGTGCAGAGTGCAGTTTCTCCTATGCAACTTCACAAGACACACAAAAATGAAGCATGTCAAAAGCCAATCAAAAACTACCTACATAACAATGTTTGTTCTGAAGTATTAATTTTATTTATTCTTGCATCGCTATCACTGTGATTGTCTGAAAAGCATATACTGCCCAAACACACCCCTCTTTATTAGTAATCACTTTTTCAACCTCTCAAGACCTTTCATTGTTTCTGTGCTTTCTCTTCCTCTCCCCCACCCCCTGTTGACCGGAATCCTGAGGACTGGTTTTAGAAAATAATAATAATAATAATAATAAATTTTATTTATATCCCGCCCTCCCCAGCCGAAGCCGGGCTCAGGGCGGCTAACAACACCAAAATAAAGGTAAAGGTAAAGGTACCCCTGCCCGTACGGGCCAGTCTTGACAGACTCTGGGGTTGTGCGCCCATCTCACTCAAGAGGCCAGGGGCCAGCGCTGTCCGGAGACACTTCCGGGTCACGTGGCCAGCGTGACATCGCTGCTCTGGCGAGCCAGAGCCGCACACGGAAACGCCGTTTACCTTCCCGCTGGTAAGCGGTCCCTATTTATCTACTTGCACCCGGAGGTGCTTTCGAACTGCTAGGTTGGCAGGCGCTGGGACCGAGCAGCGGGAGCGCACCCCGCCGCAGGGATTCGAACCGCCGACCTTTCGATCGGCAAGTCCTAGACGCTGAGGCTTTAACCCACAGCGCCACCTGTGTCCCTTAATACCAAAATAGTGCGACGTTATAAAAACATTATAAAAATTAATTAAAATCAAGATTGATGGCAGCCATAAAGTTTTGTAAAGGTTGCCAAAGGAGGGAGTCAGGCTGCGCCCTAACCTAAGGCCTGGCGGAACAGCTCTGTCTTGCAGGCCCTACGGAAAGATGTCAAGTCCTGCAGGGCCCTTGTCTCTTGTGACAGAGCATTCCACCAGGTTGGAGCCGCAGCCGAAAAGGCCCTGGCTCTAGTTGAGGCCAGCCTAACCTCTCTGTGGCCTGGGACCTTCAAGGTGTTTTTGTTTGAAGACCGTAGGTTCCTCTGTGGGGCATACCAGGAGAGGCGGTCCCGTAGGTACGAGGGTCCTAGGCCGTATAGGGCTTTGAAGGTTAAAACCAGCACCTTAAACCTGATCCTGTACTCCACCGGGAGCCAGTGCAGCTGGTATAGCACCGGATGAATGTGATCTCGCAGCGAAGACCCCGTAAGGAGTCTTGCTGCGGCATTCTGCACCCGCTGGAGTTTTTGGGTCAGTCTCAAGGGCAGCCCCACATAGAGCGAGTTACAATAATCCAGTCTGGAGGTGACCGTCGCGTGGATCACAGTAGCTAGGTCAGGGCGAGAGAGGTAAGGAGCCAACTGCTTAGCTTGGCGGAGATGAAAAAATGCCGCCTTTGTAATAGCGGCAATCTGCGCCTCCATGGAGAGGGAGGTATCGAAGATTACACCCAAACTCTTAACGGACGGCGCTGGCACTAATTGCACCCCCACTAAAGGTGCGAACGTCAGAGCATAAACCAAAAAAGAATGAATGCACAACCATTAGCAAGGGAGGCTGGTCCATTCAAGGAAGTGGACCCTGCCCCACCAAACGCAGTCTTCTCTCAGCCAGCCCCACCTGTCTACCTCCTTCCCTACAGCCAGACTAGAGCAGGGGTCAGCAACCTTTTTCAGCTGTGGGCCAGTCCACCGTCCCTCAGACCATGTGGTGGGCCGGACTATATTTGGCGGGGGGGGGGGATGAGAGACTTCCCTTGCCCCACAAATAACCCAGAGATGCATTTTAAATAAAATGACACATTCTACATGTAAAAACACGTTGATTCCCGGACCATCCGTGGGCCAGATTGAGAAGGCCCCCTGGGCCTTAGGTTGCCTACCCCTGGACTAGAGGGTGGCATTGGCTATCGGCTTCTTCCTCAGTCTCAAGTGTTGCCTTTCTAAAGTGCAGCAGGGAGGAGGAAGACGAAGCTAACATTAGCTGGCTCTGCCCATAATTGTCTCTGGCCTCCTTACCTTTTACCCTACCCAGTAGGCACCAGTCACCACTTACCTCAATGAGCTTCCTTTGAAACTGTAAGACATGGAGCCAGTGTGGTGTAGTGGTTAAGAGTGGTAGATTCGTAATCTGGGGAACCGGGTTCGCGTCTCCGCTCCTCCACATGCAGCTGCTGGGTGACCTTGGGCCAGTCACACTTCTCTGAAGTCTTTCAGCCCCACTCACCTCACCGAGTGTTTGTTGTGGGGGAGGAAGGGAAAGGAGAATGTTAGCCGCTTTGAGACTCCTTTGGGTAGTGATAAAGCGGGATATCAAATCCAAACTCTTCTTCTTCTTGGACCATACAGGTAGGCATTGGGGAAGGAAGAGACAGCGGTCAGCTGCTGCTTTTTGTTATATTGTTTTGTGGTGTGTTATAGTTTATTTTACTGTTCTCATAACCCAGAGGTGCATTTTAAATAAAAGCACCCAGGCAGTGGAAGATAGGAGTGCCTGGCATGTTCTGGTCCATGGGGTCATGAAGAGTTGGACACGACTAAACGACTAAACAACAACAACACATAGTTTATTTTGGCCGCAGTCTGAAACACACTTACAGTATTGGATAATAAGGTCCACTGAATACTGTGAGACATACCTCTGCATCAACATGTATAGGATTATGCTGTCCAAGAAAGCCATTCAAACCGCTGTAGACTCTATGGCTTTCTTTACCATCACGCCAGCTTCTCCCCCACCCCTTCTCCTGTTTTTATAGAATCTCAGAATTGGAAGGGACCCACAAGAGTCATTTTCTCCAACCCCCTACAATATAGGAATCACAACTAAAGCACCCAGGACAAACGGCCGTCCATCTTTCAAAGTCTGCTTAACCTCCAGCATGCTAAGCAGCTCTAAAGAACTCAAAAGCCTGCTCGCTTATTTTACGACACTGGTTGGCATTACTGTAGATTTTGGAACATACGAACTAACCTGGCTGCCTGTGCTTTTTCTCGACAACCAATCAAGAGTTTTATTGAGAGTAAGGGATTAATGATAAAGAGCTTGAGTGTGTGTACCTAACAAATCAGCTGGCTTTTGCATGCTGTGCCTGTTGAATACTGACAGTGCAGAATCTCATTTAACGTTATAAGCTGGAGAAGAGATTCTGGAAGCAATAGTGCTCAATTTGTGATCACTACAAATTATGGACAAATTTGTATAACTAGCTAGGTAATGACAACCTCCGCAAATCTGTACAAAAGGTATATGAACTTTGCTCCTGTGAACCTGGAAAAGGAAAACAAGCAGTGATGCGTTGGTTACTGTTCTATTCTTGTGGTGTAAAATTGGAACAGTAAAATACTTAGAACAGTAAAATAAATAATTGGATATGCTTAATATAGCTCTTTAGATGCAGGTATTTAAAAAAATACACAAAATAATCAAGAGATTCCTTTATATGCTGTTTTAGGGTAATAGGGCAAGCCCTATGTTCCCTTTATTTATTAAATTTATATCCTGCCCTTCCTCACAAAGCAGCCTAGGGCAGCAAACACACGTGTGATAGAGCAATACATTTAAAACGCGAACAAACCTACTTAAAATGTTTTAAAACATCAAGAAGCATCTAAAAGCAAACACAATAAGACTTTAATTTAAAAATAGATTTAGCCAGAGTAGCTTTGAAAGGGGCTTTTTACCATTTTCCCTAGACTTAAGGAGGCTTGCTATCACACAGTCTGAGTACTCTTTGTCTGAAAGCACTATATTGTTGGCCTTTCACAATCCGGAGGCATTTATATGTGACAATTAACTCAAATGAACTAATTTTAAGCATACAGTAGATGGGTGAAAATGTGCTAATTTTACTGCTATTCCTTGAGTGTTTAATTAAGGCTGCAACTCTAGAGTCACATTTCAAGGAGTAATTCTCATTGTACACAGTGCCTTACTTCTGAGTAAACATGCACAGGATTGTGCTGCGAGTTAGCATATGACACTAAGGTGCCAATTTATTCTAGCTTTTGCTACAGTTAGAATTGCATACCAATTCTAATTTATTTTTAAATTAGGGTTTTTTTTAAAAAAATATTTAATAGCTACTTATAAAAAGTACTTACACAGAAGGAAATGTATTTTTGAAGTTGGCATGTCTTACAACGTAGGAATGCATCAAAATAAAAATGAAGTTTTGCTTCACAACCATTGTTCTGAAATAATTTATCAAATACCTTCTAGGAATGACATCTGAATAGTCAGCTACAACCCACAGAGGGGGTTTTGCCAATCAATTAAAGTTGCATTATTTGCCAAATGAATAATAAAATAATCACATGATTAACTGAGAAGTCAAAAAGGGTTTCTTCAGTTAATTTGCAATCCTAGACATAAACTTGCTTGTCTATACAAATTCCCTTCATGCCATGACAAGTTGCCATGAAATTCAGTCAAAATCCAGTATCCTGCCCTTTAACTAGTATAAACATTTGCAGTAGATAGCATGTTTGAAAGATTTTTTTTTTCAGGCAATGGTTTAGATTTACTTTTGTCCCTTTAATGGGATCAAACGTATCAAAAACAGAGACATTTAATGGTAGGCATATATGGAGTTAGAAATTAGAAATGACAATGAAAGTTTGGGATCAAGATAAGTATAGCATAGGTAGAGCAATAAGTCTCTAACATATGTGAAAGTTAGTAATCAAACCAGTTTTGTGGTCTGCTCTGCAAAGCAAATACAGAACAACTATTAGAGCTAATCTCTAATGTAATTTATACTGTAGGACCAGTGTACCAGACATTCAGCAATAACCAGGATAATGTGTATGTGTGTGTATGTATCTGTTTATGCTACATGTTTAGGTCATGATCGAAGTTATACATACACACCCTAATCCTAAATACATCCACTGGTCCACTGATTTCAAGGGAAAGCAAATTTCTGCTTTAGCCGGCACTATAATCCTCTTGTACGTTAGGGGAAGCCAGGCTAAATAAATTGCATCTGAGTTGTATGGGACAAATATTTCATTATTTGAGACGTAATTTTTAAGTGTTATTCTATTACTTCTATAAATCTTTGTCTGATAGTTCTATATTATATACTTTCTCTTTAAAGTATAGCTCTTTCAAGCCTGTATGAGATTTTAAAAAGACCTGTATTATGGTCGAAAAGTATCGGGGTGATAAAACAACTGAAGTGTACAATAGGTTTAGTCTTTTCATATTCCTTGCTCTATGCATGCAGTTTAGGGACATGTGCCTTACGAAAAAAGCTGGAAATGGTCTGCAGGTGAAACTACTTTTCAGTTTTTATAACTAACACAATACACCATAGCTGATCTTGGGGTTTTCTTCCACCATCAATTGAGAGTCACAGTGTTGACGGTTTTTGCAACTTTCCTGTTGCTGCTTCTGGTTTTTGTTTTGTTTTTTTTTTGTTTTGTTTATTGTTTCGTGGTGCTGGTTTTATATTATTTTTATGTTTTATGTGAACTGTAGAAAGGTGGCTAATTAATTGTCAAATTGCCTGACTAATATGGAGTTGTGTGTTTTTTTATTTTAAAAAAGGGGAATGGAGGCGTATTGGCAGCAACGCAGCTGGAGATGCAGTTCTTCCATTACCCTTAGATGACAAATTTCCTGAAAAGGGAAGTTTTTGATGCAGTCATACAGCTGGCTAATTTTGGTAGAGACAACACATCTGCATGATTTCAGCCAGACGCATTGTTACTGCTGTCTGTCTGTCTGTCTATCTGTTGTGGCTTTACTCGAACAACCAATTTTACACAATCAGAAACCACACTGAAAACAATTGTATTTTTTCTTTAAATATATTAAGGTTTAGAACATAGCATCAGGTATGTTTACATATCAGCTACATTTATGTACTGTTCTGTCCCCAAATTATACCATAATGAGCACAGTATCCTGTCACCATATGTAACAAATGTGTACTTAGTAACGAAATAGTAATACACAGCCAAGGGACAAGCAGGTCTCCAATAATTAGCCTGCTTAAATATCACTGCTGAATCAAACATGTAGTAGTTCCTTGTGTACATTCCCATTATTTAAATAGAGAGTGTATTAGAGTATGTTGTGCAGTTATTACATGGGCCAAAGTGTCTCCATGCATATTCTCCTTAAAAATAAATGGACCAATCAAGCTCTGCCTCAGTTGGGCTTGCAGTCTACAAACAGATGTAATGAAGGCAGTAGAGGAAAGGAAGGTGAATGCAGGTAGAAGTAATTGGGGGGGGGGTAAAGGAATTTAGGGATTATACTTCAGCATTATATATATGCAGCTATTTAAAATAAACTTAAATGATCAAGAAAACATTGAATTCAGTACTTCAGGCTATTTTGATTTTTAAAATGTATGGATATCCCAAAAGAGTTCCTTGTTTGGGAAGCTTTTATTTTAGGTTGGCAAGTTCAAACCTGAACAGGGCAACAACAGTAGCGATCTGGTATGGATTATTTAATTATACATAGACACAACTCCGCTGTAATATTTAACTGAAGGAAAATAGGTGTATTTGTTTCAAGCTTGTGACGAAATGCTTCACTTTTTAACGGCAAGCGGAGCAGCCATTTCTACAGAATTTTGAAAACATTCATATTTTATTGCCACAAAAAGCCCATTCATTCTCTCTTGGGAGCGAGGAGGGAAGTTGCTGTCCTCCCAGTATTCACCTTGAATAATTTGGCAGGGAAAGGGGTGCTTCTCTACTGCAAGGGATGCCCTTCAGAAGGTGCTTTGCCTGGAGGGAAAAGCCAGTGAAGTGTGATTTGTTACAGTGTGGGGATGGCAACTTCTAGCTTGTGCTACTTGGACTCTTGTTCAGACAGGTGCAGTTGAAGAGTATAGCAATGTGATCTAGAATGAAAGGGGACTCTTTCTCTAATACTTGGGGGGGGGGGCTATCTCTAGGCTCTGCCCCACATATCTGAGAGCAGCAGCGCCTACCAAGCCACTAGCATCCTCGCTCCATTCTACAGGTGCTCACGGGAGTGTTTTTCTGTCAACAGTTGCTGGATGCGGTTAAGGGGAAAGTAATACCTTGTGCCTTTTTCTAAAGGCAGAGAGCAAGGGAGAGATGCCAGGGTTCAAGGCTATCTGCAAACCTGATCTCTGACCTAAACACACGCCTGCCTCATACCAATCAAATGAAGACTGGCAGGGATGCCAACTTGAGTAAAATATGGGGGGGCAGTTAAGCCCTGTTCTACACACACCACATATTTGAATGGCAATGCCCATCAACTTTGGAGGTACAACGTCCACAGATATTTTAAGGGGGTCGAAGGAACCCGGCCCCTAGGAGTTGGCTTCTATGAAGACCGGTGTTGAGCAGTCTTGCTGACAATGCAAGTGCCTCCGGGCTTCTGAGCCAAAGGAAGCCGGGCTTGGGCGACCGGCTGTCTGCGCCCTAGCACGCGCTGCGGTTCAAGTGGTTCTTGGTCAGCGCGGAAGGAAAAGCACTCTGCACGTGCTCAGGCGCGCTCCGTTCCTGCTTCGGGGCTGAAGGAGGCGGCCAGGTGAGCCCTGGTTGAGAGGACGTCGTGCGCGCGCAGCGACGGCGTGGCCCAGGCGACGGAGGAAGGCTCGCTTTGGGGCCGTCCCGTCGCCCTCAGTCAGACGCAGGCCGGGCGCGCCTGCTCTTTCCCTTTCTCTTTCGCCGGCAGGCGAGCGGGCCGGGGGTAGCGCCAGGTAGGAGAAACTGAAGAGGGGAGGCGCGCAGGGCGGAGCGGGGAGCGCCTGCGGGGCGTCGGGTGCCTTAAAAGAGAGGGGGAGTCCGAGGGGCAGCCCTGAGACCGGGACCAAGCTGTGAGACCATAAATTGCGGGGGGGGGGGGAGAGAGAGTAAATAGCTTTTTTAAATAACTAAGGAAGAAAGAAACTCGCCTGCTAACCCCGTTTATGGAAGGGGCTTGACTGTTGGAAGGAACATGTTCCCACCTTCAACTGAGCAGCCCCCTCCCTCAGCTTCTCAGGGGAGAGACAAGCCTGCTGCCAGCTTCGAGGTTTCTCTTGTAGCTCTGAGTTCTTATCACAAGCTCTTAGGTGCTCCCTGCCTCCTGCTTTTCCTTACTAACTTCAACGAGCATTCAAATGTTGCAGGCATTTCTTCCTTCCTCCGGCCAGTTCAAACATCTTTTGTGTTTGCGGTGTGGCTGCGGGATCATCTCTGTTGTCAGACTTCCATTTCCTGGGTTTTATTTTCGTTTTTTGTGTGTGTTACAGGGCTCAAAGATGTCTAACTCCAAAAAGAAGCAGAGGTTAGGAATCGTGACCCCCTGAGGACCCTTGGATTTTGATCAAATGCCTGGAGAAGTCCAGCTGCGCAGGGCAGCTCACCGGCTCCTGTGATCCTGCCACCTTCGCCTTCCAGATTCACGGATCGGGTCCAAACCATTTTATTGCCGCAGCCTGTGCCACGAATGGCTACCCAGAGGAAGCACTTTGTGAAAGATTTCAATCCCCATATCACCTGTTGTATCTGTAAAGGATATCTTATCAAACCAACAACAGTAACTGAGTGCCTACATACTTGTAAGTAGGATTATGTGAGGCATCTATCTTTGGAACAAAATGGTATTTGGTCCAATTATTTATTTTATCTTATTTACTACATTTATGCCCTGCCTTTCCCCCAAGGAGCTCAAGGCAACCAGCATGGTTCTCCATTTTATCCTCACACAACAACTCTGCGAGGTAGACTGTGAGATAGTGACTGGGCTAAGGTCACTCAGTGTTTCATGGCTGAGTGGGGTTTTGAACCTGGATATTACTGATCCTAGTCCCACACTCCAGCCACTACACAACATAATTTTAAAACCAAGACATAAAAGTTTATGCATCATTATACTGTTGCATAATATACACCATTATAGTATCTAGAGCATACACTTCAAATATTCAAACAGTATCACTTACAGAATATATCACAGTTATTCCTTAATACCAGAAATTTCAAAGAGTTGAAGGAAGTTTAAATAGTTAAGCTATGCCTGTAACAAAAGTGTCACAGAATACCAGGGTACTGTGTTCTTTTTGGAGGTTGACATAGTTTGGATTCTATATTTTTTCTTAGATCTACCTGTGCCTTCAACTTAAAAGAAGCAAAAAAAAATTGTTTTAAAGAACTTTGTTCAGTAGTTACATTTTGACAAGCCAAGAAACTGCTGAAGTTTTTGCTAAAAACAAAAATGTCATGAAGTGGGACTGACAGGCCAATCCTGTACAAGGTTTAAATTCCCTTGATGGGTAGTTTTAATAAAATGGTCCTAATGGTCCTAAAAATTGATAGGTAGCACCCATAAACTTTTCATTCTTGCATTTATGAACGAGGCCTCCACTCAGAAAGAATTAAGTAGTGTCTTGATTTACATTCTAGGTCATCTTCATGTGTAAGCATATTTTGCCACATGTATACCAGTGTTTGTCACCGTAAAAAAAAAAGTGTAAATAAAGTGTTCTGCAGGTGCATCATTCACTTCTACTGTTAAAGCTAAACAGTTCTAATCCTATAGAATGCCTGGATGGAAAACTGTTTGGGAATCATATGTTAGCCTCTCTGAGCTCCTTGGAGAAAGAGTGATGGATAAGTGTAATAAATATTAAAGGGGTTTGTGTATATATAAATGTACATGCACCACATTCATATGTCATGCTGAATCAGTGGTGGATAATCTGTAGTCCACATGTTGGATTCAGTCCTATCAGCCCTGCCCAGAACGGCTAATGGTCAGGAATGAAGGGAGAATTAACATGTAGACTGACACAGGTTCCACATATCTAGTTTAGCATCACATGCAGAACTAACATGAGCAAGCCTCATGTTCTCCCATCCAGTATGGGTGGGAGAATGACCAAACACATTTATTTTCAGTTTCCCCCTGATCTCTGTCTATTGTTGTATGCAAACCAAGACTCGTGATTATAGCTGACTGATCAGTTAAAAGGGAAAAAAGGCTTTGGAAGCCATGCTTTGAAGTGGGCTTGTTGGAAATTTGTTTGTTATAACTCACAATATCTAGTTCACAGGTGACTATAAACTAAGATTAGAAGAAACTGAAAGTAAACATTAGCAGAGTTCTACTCCCAGGTACATCGGAGAAGTCCAGGGCTTATTTCAGCTTGTGAACATCACACTAAACCATGGTTTAGCATGATGTCCAAATTGGGCCATGGTGGACATGTACCTGGAAGTTAAAGCCAATGGCAACTTCCCTGTACATGTCTACTGCAAGTATTTGGAGACTTATTTCTCCCCTTTACACCTGGTGGTATCCACTGAAGGGACACAGAAGTTCAGATTCTGTGGGGGGGTTTTCCTTAATGTTGCTGTTGGCTGCCTTGATGGAAGAAAAAATGCTGAATTAAAATATTTAAATAAATAATGCAGGCACACGTGCAACATAAATCTGTCTCTTCCCCAAATCCAGAAGCTTTGCTTTGTCTTTTCCCTAAATTGGTATGATCAATCTTGATTGTTACTTTAAATCAGTGGTGGGTAACCTGTGGCCCTCCAGATGTTGGGACTGTGGCCAATGGCCTGTGATGGTGGGAGCTGTAGTTCAACAACATCTGGGGAGTCTCAGTTCCCTGTCCTGGCTTTAAATTTTTAAGTTATTTTGAAAAGAATCACTTCAGTTTACATTAAAAGAGAGCTCTGCAGCCTATCTGAATCTCCTTGCATGCTCTGTGCACATGGAGCTCCTAGCTTCTCTGATTTGAATTTTGAGAGCAGCTTGGCACATGCAAATCAGTTTAGAGAAGTCAGCAGATTTTACCAGGTGTGCTGGAAAGAAAATCCCAACACTATATGAAGAAGGCAGGAAGGAACTTGGGATGTACTTGTGATAGGTGTGGGCATGCTCTTTTAAATGATAGCATTCAGAAATCATCCAATTTACATTTTTGTCTAATACCTATTTCTTACTTGATTTTGTAGTTTGTAAGAGTTGTATTGTGCAGCACTTCGAAGAAAGCAATGACTGTCCCAGATGTGGCAATCAAGTTCATGAGACCAATCCATTAGAAATGTTACGGTAAGAGGATATTAAATACAAATTATTTCAGTGGAGAGAGTTTGTCTTAAATTGCCTTTTGCCATGATTTGCTACCTACAGAAATATAGAAAGCTGCCATACCGAGTCTGACCATTGGTCCATACAACTCATTATTGCATCTATGCTGAGTGGCAGTAATGCTCCAAGCTTTCAGATGGACCAGGATGCAATCCCATGATAATAGTGTGTGTAATCATGTCTTTTTACCTTACCTGCCTGCCCGCTCCTCTGCTCCTTGCAGTGCAGAATAATTGTCTTTTTTGCAGTGCAGTGCAATGACATATCAGTTCAGTTTCTTTCTTAAAAAACAACAACTAACTGGTGCACACAAATGGCCTTTTAAACAAAAAAAATCACAAGAACCTTAAATGTCCTTGAGATTAGGGATAGGGTAGGAGAGCATACAGAAAACTAACATGTAGGGGGATCAGACTACGTAATCATGGGCTTGGAAGAAAATGAGGTGCCTCTTTGTAATGGGGAAGCAAGTAGGGAAATATCCTTGGGAAAATAATGCCAGGAGATCATGGCTGTTTCTGCTTCTTTGCTTCCTTTTTCTTTTGCTGAATCTGCAGGGTTTTTCACCTTCTTTCTTCCCCAACTGAGCTCTGCAAACCAGAATCTTTGCATTGTTAAGGAGGCAAAAATGTGATGAGCAATTTATCTTACTTTTCAAATATGACTATTAGGGGATACTTCTATACTGGGAGAAGAGGTTAATATGTACAAAGAAAAAGAAAAAACCTCCCCAAACCAAGTGGTCATACTGGAAGGTGGATATATAATGTGTTTTGTTGGTTTCAATGGTTGAGTTGCAACACAGTTTAACTGCAACAGGATCCATGTCCTAGATTTTACAGATGTTAAAGAGATGCACAGAACTATCTTCTGTTGCTAAAGAACAGGAAGTCCAGATTTCCAGAACTATTCTTATGCTAAGTTGCAAGGTAGCATTACTGTATGTAGAGTAGTAAGAAACTGTGGAAAAAGACATATATGCTGGATCACACCAACAGCCTTCTCCCTTGGTCAGTACTGCTGCTACCTCCACTTCTTCTCTGGCAGGAGAAAGTGAATGACTTGGGTCATGAATAGCTACCTACAGGGAGCCTCTTCTGAATGATTTCAATTCCCTTATAATCTGTTGCACAAGTTTCTTCTGAAGCCACTGTATCTGAGATGCTTTCACCTCAGGCACTCAGTTGCAGGGAATTATTTTTATTTCTTTCCAGTTGCATGAGGTGGTGGCGGCAGCAGAGAAGGAAGCAGGTGAGGCAGAACTAATGGCTTGAACCAGCATTGAAATTGTTCTGTGCTCATCTGTTAGTACAGTTGCAAAACTGTGCTCACAGACAGTATAGGTGAAATATCTGCTGTGTGTCCTCATTTTGTTATATTTCATGACTACCTTCACTTTTAATGTTTATTAGAAATCCCATTTCAGCACAAGTACATCAAAACTATAATAAAATATATATAATATATATAATATTAGTAACTGAGCATGAATACTATCCAGTTCATAACAATCAATGGCAGTTAATGCAACTTGTCTCTCTGTGGTTTGGCTTAGGACAAAACTGGTCTATTGGCTCTGTACTGGTAATTGGACAGGAGAGTCAGTAGATTTTTATGGATTATCTTTTTCCAGAAGAGTTTTGCAATCTGATCTGTTTGAGGGGAAAGTCTGTCCATTAGATCAATTAGCTGCTCACAGGGACCAATCCTGAAGTTTCTCATATGACCCTGCATCCCTTTAATTCCCGACTTACGCAGGGGTTACATTCTGGCACCCCATGCACACAAGTGAAAATCACATAAGTGGGGAGCACCTTCTAAACACCCTTTAAATGCCCTTTCTGCCACTCTCTCCAACCCAGATCAAAAGTACTGCTTCTGGCTGGGGGCTGGAGGATGTGGGGAAACTGACGACGGCTGCTGTGCTACCACATACATCAGCTGTTAGGCGGGGAGGCTGAACAGCCTAAACCTAAATTACAGGACTGTGACCATGTTGTTTTTAGGGGAAGTTTGCAGACAAATTTTAAACGGGCAAATAAAGTCCCTTTAGCATTATGGGACAATGGGCCAAACTACACATTTTACTGTTGTGTGTAGTTTTTGCTTTGCACAAATTACTGTCATAGCAGCTTCTCTCTCTGAGCACATGGAGGATTTTCATACTTTTCTTCTCTGGAGATCTTTCTTCTGAAAACTGTAATATCTAGATGCCTCCCCCCGATATACACACACATACCAGAGAAAAGATTTTGATACATTTAGTGGACAAAGAAAAAAATGGTACTTTATTCCCCCTACATTATTTTCTATTTGTCTGTCAAATAGAAAATAATGGCTTCATACATTCTCAATACAATTGCAACTAGTGGTAGAACTTCCAGCAGAGGTTGATTAGAAGGAGGCAAGGCCAGGCATTCTGTGGCTAGTCTTTTCCGTAGGAAGGTACTTTGGGATCACAGACAGTGTTTAAATATCTCAGTATAGTTGTTTGGGAAATTTGTGGCTTAAATAATTGCTGCCAAACACAGTGTTGTGAAGGTTTTCTTCCTCGTTTCCTTTCAAGTTCTACAATGCATGCTCATAAAATTTGTTATCAGCTAGCTAAAAAAAAAGATAACTTTTTTAAAGACGTCAAAAGACTTGTTTTCTTTCTGTTTATCTCTCTTCAGGCTGGATAACACATTAGAGGAAATTATATTTAAGTTGGTCCCAGGGCTTCGAGAACGTAAGTTTCCCCCTCTTCATTTGGTTGCTTGCTTTCTTTTCTTTGCAATCCTGTTGATAGTCCAGCATAACTGAACTGAAATATCATGCTCCTTTTTTTGTTGTGAACTAGAGGAACTATACCGTGAGACTGAATTCTGGAAGAAAAACAAACCTCAAGAAAATGGAGATGGTAATTACATCCTTGATTTTTTAAAAGTAACATTTTGATAAGATCCAGTGTATTTTAATTTCAGACGTCAAAAGCTGCATGAGAGTCAGTGCTTGCAAAACTATACCTGTATGTTCAGCTGTTGCTTTTTCCCTTGGAGTTAACTCTTGCAGCTATTAGTTACATGGCTTATTTATACACATCATACGGTAAAATGCTTAGCTTCTACAGTTGGTTGTCTACATAGCTGTGCATATAGAGAATATATGTTATGCTGTTTCTAATGCTTTTTATCCAGTTATACCTCCTAGGAGCATTCTTGTGCATCTGAAATGTTTCACATGGGCATACATAAGGAAAGGATTTGGGCTTTTGTTTTTTTGTCAAAATCTGTAATCTGCTATTTGAAAAAAGAGAAATAGAATTGGGTGTTATTGTCATCAGCATACTGATGGCACCTCCCTCCCAAACCCAAAAAAACCTCCCAAAGCAGTCTTGTGAAGATTTTGAACAGCAGAATAGATAAAATAGACCTATTCGTGACTGCATGTGCAACTGCCACAACACAAAGAAGGAATACTCAGCACCACTGCACTGAGTTATGCCTCACTGGTTTCAGTACAACTTACCGCTTAGTAAGCATGCTGTGGATTTCATTCTTAGTCCGTTTGTTTGAAGGTTGTGGAATATGTGTAAATGGTATGTTTTATTTCATTTTATTTATGCAGAAGAAAATCCAAAATCTGAAGATCCCAAAGATGATGAAGATGGAGATGAAAATCAAGATGATAAAGACTATCACAGGAGTGACCCACAGATTGCTATTTGTCTGGATTGTTTACGTAACAATGGGCAGTCCGGAGATAATGTAGTAAAAGTGAGTTTTGATAATATTTTTGTTTCTTAAATAACTGGAGCAGCATATGCACCCTTTTTATCTTCACGCTGTAAACAGCGTAGGTTTGTTGACAGTTGAAGATTCTAATTTTCTGCAACTATATCGTTGTGTGCAACCTCTATTTCATGAGCAGTGAGAGGTGCCAAGGGTGCCTGCATTTACCCAGGGTTCACTTTCCTTGGGATGAAGGTCAGTAGAGACTGTGCTGTCTTTAGCATACATAGTTTTATTTATTTCCTGTAATTAACACCCAAACGGATCTTGCTTCCCCAAGGGACACCCAAAGCCAGGGAAGCTCCAAGTCACCACTCTGAGTCCAGCACAGAGCAAATATGCTTCTGTGTCTCCAGCTTCCAGCATCAGCATCACATACACAGCCCTCCTTGGCCTATTCTTCTCCATCCTAGGATGGCAAGGCATCCAGCCAGGTGGTGGTGGGGAGCCCACCCATTTGTCTCTATGGCAACAGAGATCATTCTTAAGTTGCCAGGGACAGTGACCTTGACAAAAGAACTGGTCTGGCCAGTTCAGCTACCTTTTCTAGTAGATTTAAAGCCTCATGATACAGGAGCACAGGCTTGGAGGGACCCAGGGTATCATCCAGACTGACCCACAAACCTATAATATTCTTTTTCAAAACTATAGGAAGGCTGAACCCTTCCCCTGCTTTGGAACACCTGTACCCAGGTTGCCCTCCACCCCCGTGGGTTCATTTTCAGTCACCGAGTCTTGTTAGAATACATAAAACAGGAAGGGGAAGTTTCAGCACCCTGTTGCCTATTGCCACTTCTCCACTTGAAATCAGCCTGCTACTTTCCCATATAAGGTAAAGGTACCCCTGCCCATAGGGGCCAGTCGTGTCCGACTCTAGGGTTGTGTGCTCATCTCACTTAAGAGGCCGGGAGCCAGCGCTGTCCGGAGACACTTCCGGGTCACGTGGCCAGCGTGACGAAGCCGCTTCTGGTGAACCAGCGCAGCACACGGAAACACCGTTTACCTTCCCGCTATAAAGCGGTACCTATTTATTTACTTGCACTTAGGGGTGCTTTCGAACTGCTAGGTGGGCAGGAGCTGGGACCGAAAGACGGGAGCTCACCCCGCCGTGGGGATTCGAACTGCCGACCATACGATCGGCAAGTCCTAGGCACTGAGGTTTTACCCACAGCGCCACCCGCGTCCCTGTACTTTCCCATATAGCAGCAGCTGAAAATATAGGCAGATGTATTGTTTGGTCTTCAAATGTCAGTGTTTTATTTAAAACATTTCTTACCTGCCCTTCATTGCAAATGCCATTCCATTTAACTGCAAATTAAAACAAATTGAGACACATTATACAAGTACTAAAAATAGAGTAGTTAAAACCAGCCAACTAAAATAAACATCAGTACTAACAATGAAGTCCACTAAGAGCCTGGGCAAATAACCAGATTTTCAGCTGCTGTTGAAAGGTTAAAAGAGTGGGTGCCAATTGCATCTCACAAGGAAAGTGTTCTATGTATAAAAGTTCTGTTACACCTGTGAGCATACCTTTATAACAGCTGGCATGCTGCCCTACAACAACACTGCTATAACAAAAATGCTAAGTAGAGTAGCGTTTGTGTTGTCACTGAAAGTTTGTCAAATGAAGCTAACCTAAGGCTTCCAAATTCTAAATGTGTTCTACCACTTAGCTGTAGTACTTTCTCATCCTATGAATGATCAAGCAGGTTTGTCTGTTTTTCATTGGGTTTCATTTTGGAACCCAGCAAAGACTGAAATGTGTATTCAAATTCACAGTTTTTTGTCTTCTTTCCTTTAGGGACTGATGAAGAAATTCATACGGTGTTCTACGCGAGTTACTGTAGGGACCATCAAGAAGTTTCTAAGTTTAAAATTAAAGCTTCCAAGTTCTTATGAGGTATGATAGACAACAAGCCAAATATTTTACACTCCTTCCTGTGATTAAGTTAAATGGACATATGTCAGGCTTCAGATGTACAAATATTGTTTGGCTTTAATGTCAAACATGGACTGCAATATCAATAAGCCAACCCTTTCCAAATTTACTGAGATGTCGGTCACACTGAGTTCAGTGTACTCCAGTGTAAGTGTGCATGGGATTGCAGTTTTAGTGTCATAATCGAGGGTAAAGCCTATCTTTTACTGAGGATTATTATTCACTGAGAAATCAGCATTAATGTGACCCCAGTGAAAAATGCTACTAACTGCATAAACATTTCCTCAGTGAAAGTGTTACTTCATCTGAAATGGTATTTGTTCCTAACTCTGATATATAGATGGGTGTTATTACAATGAAACAGGAAGTTTTGTCTCACTCAGACAATGAGACATCAATAATCCAGCCTTCAGCTCTAACTGGTGAAAGCAGCTGTAGGAGTAAGGCAGGTTCTATAACCATAAATGCCAACAAATTGAACATTGGAATTTTTGGCCATAAATAGTGATTTGAAGAGGGAACATAGCACTATGGATACAGCACATGACTGCATTCATTAAGTTCCAAGTTCAGTTTCTGCCATCTCCAGTTTGTTTTTCTAAGATACGTGGAAGGCCTTGGCCTAAAACTGTGGAGAACTGTTGCATATTTAAGCTGCCCATGGTGGACCAGATGGACAAATACTGTAGCTTGGTATAAGGCAGTTTCCTGTACTTGTATGCTAAATAATTCTTTACCTTCCTTTATGATCAGACTGGCTGCCCCTCCCTCCCCCCCCCCAAGCAGCATATGCAAATTTATTTGTACATTCTCCACCTTACTTTTTAAAAAATCACAATCATGTAGCTTTCCTATGATCGCTAAAAGCTCTTTACTAATCTGATAATAGGGACGCAGGTGTGCAAGTCAAAGTGCAAGTAGATAAATAGGTACTGCTCAGGCGGGAAGGTAAACAGTGTTTCCGTGTGCTGCTCTGGTTCGCCAGAAGCTGCTTAGTCATGCTGGCCCCATGACCCAGAAGCTGTACGCCGGCTCCCTCGGCCAATAAAGCAAGATGAGCGCCGCAACCCCAGAGTCGGTCACGACTGGACCTAATGGTTAGGGGTCCCTTTACCTTTTAATCTGATAATGGAATCAAATGGACTCCCAAGTAAATCATGGTTTAAAAACACTGCAGTTTGATGTGCCGCAATCCAAGCTGCTTTTCTAGTTTGTCTCATTGTAGGTGGCATGTATACATGCTGGGTCTTCTGCCTGGAGTGAAAGTGAAAATACATGTGAACTTGTAAAAAAAGATCTTTCTGGATCAGGGCCATTTCGTTTGTATTTTGTTCAGTTAAACAATGATCAATATCATTATGTTGCACTAGGATAATGTGTTCTCGTTTATACTCCCTATCATTTCCTCTTATATACTAATCAGTTTTAGGAAACATTGCAAGAATTTAAAGGAAATTGGTGTTTTTATGTTTGTGTTTTTTACTCTTAAGGTTATTTTGTGATTTACAGTACTTCCCTTTTCCTTTTCTTTCTAAGCTGGATGTACTATGCAATGGGGAGATCATGGGGAAGGATCACACTATGGAATTCATCTATATGACAAGATGGAGACTACGAGGCGAAAATGTAAATAAAATTAGAAATAACTTAACTCTAATAATTTCTTTTGTGTGTATATATAGCTTATTTGCTATCTTAGGTTTCTAAATTTATGTTTAAAAGCCTCAGCAGGACTTATTAATAACTATTTTTAAATGCATTGTTGGTTTCCAATAGTCCATGATTTCCCAGATTTTATGATACAGTGGCATGATAACTGATGGTTATTCCAAACCAGCACCACCTTGGCTGCTTTGGCACAGAGTGTAAACAAAGAAACCAGCTGGCAGTAGCCACTTCTTGCTGGGAACTAAGATAAAAATTAAGTCATAGAGTCCAGGGAGAAGGAGGCCTTGCAGCCTAGGAATGTATTTGTCAGTGAAAAGTACAGAAAACAAAGCTTCTTGGTGCCAAGTGGTTACAAAAAAACCAAAGAGAAATAGATCTGAGGAAATTGGGAAGGTGCTTGAACATTTATCATAAAGAGATCTAGTAGCTGCCTCAGGAGTAGCAGCTTCCTCACAAAGTACCATTTCAAAAAGATGAGCATTTTGACATTGGTACCATTAGTATCATCTATTATATTATTCTGAGCAATGACTCAGACAGGCTGAGAAATGATTAAATGCAAGAATATTTAAGGACTTTCAGATTTGGAAAGGAATTGACTTGCATTGCTAAAAGTGATGACTTCAGAAACATAATTTAATTTTCTTAATCCCTGGTTATGTTTTGCAATCATTTACGTAGATAGAAATCGTCCTTTAGACTAGTAGCACTTTTAAAACATGGCTTATACTAGTTTAATCCTTAGTATGAGCAGATAGGAGCTTGCACAATACATCTTTCCCTTTCCCTTTCTCTTTCCCTTTTCCTTGCAGTGCCCCTACAGAACACTGGAGCTGTCAATAGCTGCATAAGTGGAAGGGAGGGATGCACAGTATCAGATTAGAAAAACTTGCACCATGGAGATGGTTTTTTGGGGGGAGCAGAGGAAGGGAAAGGTCCATTGCATGAGCTTGTCATGCACTCACACAGTGTTGTATACAACCCTATTCATCTACTGAATATAAAATAATGGGTGGGGGATTATATATTTTCCATTCTAAGTGAATGCTAGTCACAACTAAGAAACAATTTGCATATCTTATAGTCTTAGGTAGCCTTTTTTTTATTCCAGTTTGTGCCTTAAGCCCTCCAAGATAGGTGGAAAGCACTTTCACTCATTCAAGGAGAAAGTTCCTAATTCCCTCTCGTTGCATCTGCACCCTTTGCTGCACAAATCCTGAAAAGAGTTGAGGATCCTTCAAGAACACTCCCAACTCTCTGTAGGCAATTCTGAAAGAGTGGGGAAGCTGTAGACCAGGAGGCAGGGAGAGGGAACAATGGAGGACACTTTTGTGTATGCAGAAGCACTTTTTATTCCCCTTGTACAATGGGGTTTTCAGACCAGTCCCTAGTAATTTTCACCTTGCTCCCTTTCTAGTTCTTTTGATTATAAAATGAATATGCCTACTAATAAAATTGGTCCAGTACAAGTTATACATTTTGCTGTTAATCTCTGATAGCAATGCAATACCTGTCTTAATTGTAAAATAATTAAATTCTCAAATGTGAAACAGAATTATAAATGAGATGACTGATAATCCATGTCCAGTTGTGGATGCCTCTTATCTGATCAGAAACTCGTCTCCTTCGCAGTTTCGGTGTCAGAACTGCTCATCTTCGCAAGTCTGCTCACAGGATGGCTCTTTTTATCAGGTAAGAGGCACTCCCGACTGTACACATTATAGTCATTAAGATGACATTAACACAACCATTGTTAATGGAGCCCAATGGGTGGTGGGTGTCCTTTTAATTCCATATAAGAAAGTCTCCCAAGACCAAAATTAGCCTTGCAGGTCATAAGCCTCAGGTGCTTTCAGAAGGTCATGCAGATTAATTTTTTTTAATGCATGTAATATTTATTCATTAATTTGTTTGTGAAATTTATATCCTACTTTTCTGTTTGCATACCCAAGGCACATATCAAAGATAGAAATAGTATAAAATAGTGACACTAAGGCTATAGTCCTAAGTCCTGATTAGCACTGCTATAGGACCTTATAATCCATTGAGCATTCCCACCCATTGACCTTTTCCTATGGGGGTGCAGGGAGCTCCCCCACCACAAAAGCGCCTGCTGCGGCTATGGATCTGCTGGATCCTAAGCCAGCCCAGCTCCTGAAGAGAGACCCAGTCTCTTGTGCCAGCCTGCAGCTGGTGCAGCCCAACAAAAGGGAAAGAAGTGAATGTCACTGCCCCTCCCTCCTGCCCTGGCCACTGTAAGTTAAAAAACATTGAGGTGGCTCTGCCATTCTGTTTACCCCACTGACCCCTGGCCAGAGTTGGGATTACTTTGCTCATAGATATATAAACGTAGGTATCCTAAGAAAACTTCAGAGATATGTTATAACAATTGAGGGCTGGCTTCTCCCTGTACTGCTGGCACTTGATGTTGACTGGCTACCACATAGATGGGAGTTAGAAGGTAGTATTTAGCCCCTCTATCTGCTGTGGTTGTTGACGCTTCCAGTACCAGCAGCCTTGGTGACTCCCTCTGATGCTGTTTAATTGTTTGTGCATTATTTAAACGCTTTTAATTGTTAGGATACGTGGAGACTAGGAGTGAATGGTTCATAGCTGTGTTTCATTAAGATAACTGGGAAAAGAACAAACACCTGTATATATATATATATATAGAGAGAGAGAGAGAGAGAGAGAGAGAGTGTGTGTTCAGTGGTGAGATGATAATCAAACTTCTGATAAAATAATCCAATTCCTTAGCTTTTTGTAAAATAGTAAGTCAAAACGATACAAGGTGATTTGCCCTCCTATAGCCCTGCTTGCTCAAGTTACATTACATGTAACTAAAGCTGCATTCTCATGCAGCAATGGGATGATCCCTGAATTGCCTGAAAACAGGGCCGGCACGTCCCATTTGCCGCCAGAGGCAAAAGGGAAAGTGCTGCTACTGCACTGCCCGCCCCACCCCCTCTGCTGCTAGAAGAGAAGTAGTGTTGGCACCAGCACTGATTTCTGTTGAGATTTCCCTGAAGTCTTGCAAGATCTCACCAGAAATCTTGAGGGCGCTGCCTCAGGGATTTTTACCACCCAAGGTGGCTGCTTCACCCTGCCCTACAGGTGAGCCGGGCTGCCTTTCACCACCCAAGATGGTGTTTGATAGTTTAATTTATGTTAATAGTTTATTTGGCTGCTTAGGACTTCATGGAATTTCAGCCTAAGATTTCAAAGCAATTTAGGAATAGCATTAGAATAATTGACAAATTTTATTTTTGTGCAGTAAAATTACTTGTGCCGTAAAGGAAGGAGAGTTTTATCCAGGGTGGCGTACATGATGGCCCTCCCACCTATTTTGCCTTCACTTATGTTAAGCTGAACTATAGTGAGTGGCACAAGGGCCCTCAGTGTATTTAGCTTCCTCCTGCTCTCTGGAACGTGATGAAGCCCAGTAAGGCTCCCAGCAGCAGATTTGCCAGGTTCACTGCTTCAAAGCAGGCCTGAATAAACAGACTGGAGATGACATTTGCATAGGGGCTGCTTTGAAAGGCTATGCAGAGGGAAATAATGGGTTCAGATTGGTCCAGAAATTAGGCAATGTATTGTCTGATTTGGGGAGAAATACTTCAGCTCATCTCCAAGGCAGTCTGACATGACATGGGAAGAGCTAGCCCAACTCTTGTTTTAATATACAGAGCGCCTCCTTTTCTTTTCGCTTCTTTAATGTGTATAAGTTGATGAGTAAACTATTTTGATACGTTTTAAATAATTCTACTGCATATGTGCTTATGTCTACATGCTATCATTGTTTGTTCTGTTTTCATTGTGGTTCTAGTCTTACCCCATGGTACTCCAGTATCGACCCAGAATTGACTTCGGTTAGACCAAAGGGCCAGATCCCACTGAGATTAAACCTGCACTATATTTACCCATCGACAGATTGCACAATGAATGGACGTGCCTGGATTTGGGGGGGTGGGAAAACAAGATCAGAATTCCAGCATGCAGATACCGACTTTTTCTTCAGCTGATCAACTATCTTCCCCCCCCGTTAGCATAATCCAAGTGCCATTCTCCTACTGAAACATTCATAAGATGTTTGTGACTTCAGAGTTTGCGAGTCATAGCCAAATAGTTAAATGTATAGTCTGAATCTCTGGAATACTTGCTTTGCCTGTTAGAAACCTTCCTTGGTCCATAACATTGATTACATCGGCAAAGATGGCCATCGGCTCTTTCACATGTGGTGTTGCTGTTTGTTTGTTTTTTTCCACATTAACTATCTTACTGAAAAATGTTGTTTGAAAGTACTGTATAAAAAGGTTAAATATGCCTTTACATTTTTTTTTTTTGTATATAATACATGTTTTAGAAATGTGGTTGTTGTGCCACTAACGTTTTCTCATTCAGTTCCCCATAGGTCCAGGTAGCTAACTCGTTAGTATACAGCAGTCCCTTTGCAGAATTTGAAATTTTAGATTTTGTGTCAGAGAAGTTAAATGCGACAGTTTGTATTGAATTGAAATGGTATAATGTCTCATATCCTTTCAGCAGTGTATATAACTTAACCTAGAGTTTTAAATTGCAGAAATAGCAAATCTGTAAACATGCTGCAGGTAAGGTTATTTTGTCTTTTTAAAAGTCTATTACATAATATTTTTTTAAATAAAAGAAGAAACAGGAAGTGTCATAAACTGTAATATAAAAAGTGTTAGGTATTTTTTTGAAACTGTTGCCATTGCAGGCTTCCTTTTTCAGATTTCCTTGAAGGCAACAATGTGGGAAAGAGGTAGTTTTGAAATTTGTGGTCTTCAGTGTGCTAGATTAGGTCCACTGCACCTAAATATACGTCTGTATTATTTTAGTATATTCAGTAACACATTGACATATTGTAAAATGTTAATGGCATTTCAACCACATTTTTGGGTTATCTGGAATCTAAAAGCTATAGTAGAACTGGTTGTAACACCTGAAACAGAAGCAGATTTAACATGATTGACAAAGCTACCTGACCAAAACCCACTGACTGTTCGAGGGAGGGGGGAGGTTTCCCCTGACAAGCGGTAGTGTTACAAAAATACTAATGGCTGCCTTAGGTATCGCATGTGCATTCTTCCTCTTTTAAAAATGTTGTGTTTTGTTTATGGATATCATTACAAAGCTAGTAACATATTGTTATTTTGTTTCCTGTCTTCCATTACTTTTGCACAGTTAAAAGCCAAAACAATACAGCTGAATGATCTGTACAAGTTTTAATAAACAGAGTTATTTGTAGAGTGAACGGCACACTACAAGTAACTACATTCACTTTCGGATGCTATGATGTAATTAATTCACTTCAGGAAAATGTGGCAGTACAAATACCACAGCCCTGGCATGTAAAAGTAGGAAGTAGATGGTGAAATAACTGTAGGCTGCCATTTCTGTGCCCCACAACATGATCAGGAGTGTCAGGCACAACACAGCAGATGGGAGGAAAAAGGGGTGGCTGGACTAAAGCCCACGCTGGCTTCCTCTAACTTATACTTGATGACAGTGTCAATAACTATCACCTGTCAAATGCTCTGGGCATGGTGCAGGAGTACCACTTGCATTCGCTCCTATTTTGGGTGCAGAGGGCTTGCACCTGCCTAACGTTCTCCCCCTTTCAACAGTTTGGCCTGCCACTCATGCCATATCAAAAACTGATTTTCTACTTCACTTCAGCTTCCAAAGCAGTTGTTTCACCGTATGTGAGGCTACTGCTTGAGAAGAACGAGTCCACAGCTTCTTTAAGCTCTTGGAACTACTTGTCTGGATCTTAGCCAGATATTTTTTTACACACACAGGTAACATCTAGCAGTGGATCTAATTACATTATATTAGCCTACTTCTGTGTATAGGTTAGTATTTTAGGATGTGGCAAATTCCCCCTTTGCACTGTGTTTCACTAGAATGATTTTGGACATTACCTGGAGGGGCAAGGGGAGGAGAAAGTTAATGAGTTGATTTGTGTATCTGTTTGCATAGTCCTGGATGACACCCGAAGCAGTAGCTCCTGCATCTTCCTTTGGGTGCAGATCCAGAATGTGTATACTTTGCCATGGAGAGGATATGGGAGTCACCGCTTTTCCCCAAAGTGTTCCTCATATGTAACCCAAAAGCATGGAAAGAGATGCATAGACCATAGTCTTCAGCTTTTTTAGGTAACATCCAAAGATGCCCTGAAAAATCTGTCAGTGCAGATCCGTTGTATGCATAGTGGCTTTACTTAAGTTACTGAAATTGTTGCCATTTAAGATCTGAAGGACCTCCAATAGCAACAAATGTTGATTTATTTTCTTCATCAGTGTTCTGCCAACTTGGGCATTGTTAAAAATTCCCACATTCCCACAAACAAAATACTTTCTTATTTTCACAAATGGAGTATGTGCAACTTATTTCTGAACTATTTTTTGGTTTCCTGTGGAAAATGAGCTGTTAAATCCTTCCTTTGATTCATGGAGGTAAATGTAATGTTTCAAAACTTCATTCCGACTGACTTAAAATACATTCTCAAAGTAATCTATTTATTTTAATAGTATGCTTCCTTTAAACGTGTTTTGTCCAAATCCTCAGAAATCTAACAATTATAAACCTTATGTAAAATTTGCTATTCTCCGTAGAGAAAGGGCCATATAAAAACTAGAATTTGGGGTCTGGCTACAAAGATTTTCTACATCAATTGCAGTAGCATCTCAGATGTTTAGGGCTGGGAACCAACATCTAGTTCATCTTCTTTTTTATTTATTTTCATTTTGTTTTTAATAGCGTAACCTTGATTAATGGGAGCAAATATTTTCCACTTGAAAAAAAAAGCATGGAAATCCAAGACAGACTTGTGAGCTGTGAAACGCTAAGAGCCTTAAAATGTTTCTTGCACATGTAACCTCTTTGTGGCTTATACCATTGCATTTCTGGTTCAGCTGTATAGTGCCTCTACAGAGTTGGTTGGGTAATTGTAGGAAGGACCACCAAGTGCAGTCGTCTTCTATAGAACTTTCTAACTTCTTAGTTCACTGACGATTCTACCTATCTACTCCTAAAAATATATAAATGGTGTACCAAGAACAAATTAAATATGAAATATTAATAGAGCGTGATCACAGGCTTTCTGTGTCAGAGAAACATTGCATAAATGAAGATAGTGCACGCAGAGATATCCATAGCCAAACTGACTGGGGGTAAAAAAAATAAAATCAAACCCGACAATGGCTTCACTGTTTGCTCACTTCCTGAGGATTCTCATTCCGAGGCATGTTTTCTATTGGGAGAGTTCATACCTCAGCAATAAAGCACATGATTTACATGCAAAAGGTCTCAAATGACATCTTCAGTTAAAATTAGGATAGAAAAGACTGCTTCCTGGAGAGCAGCTGAGAGAAAAGCGTGGACAATACTGGGCTTGATGGGCAAATAGTCTGGCCAGCTTCCTCTGTTCTGTGAAAGGGAATTGCTCCATGGACATTGAAGCTGTTTCCCATGTGCAGGCTGGCATTTTCCTTTCACGGAAGAAATGGAAAGCTTTTAATCTCACCCTGGGCATTTGAAACTACTGTTCTGCATGCCCAGCCCAAAGAATTGTAACACTTCTGTGCCCGCAAGTAAGCAGTAAATAGTATACAAGCTTAGGGCATATAGGGATCCCTATAGGATAAGACATGAGGTTACATATGTAGATTGATTTTCAGGATTGAAGCAATGCCACAGGTTTAGATATATCTCTTGCACAGAAATAAAGGTTCTGCCTGATTTCTCTCCCCTTGAACGAAATTTCAACTAGTTAGTAATGTGTATTCATTGAAGGTTTCATGCCAAATGATTTACAGTACTTTCTTTTTCTTCTTCGCTGGCATCCAATCTCAAATGCCTATATAATGCAATACTGTTAAATTAGAATAAACTATGTAGTGTTAACACACACAGTTTTCCTAAATTAAAATCCCCAGTTTTCCCAGATTAAAATGCTTATTCAAGTTGTTTGCACAAAACTGCTTTAAAGATTGCATGGGAAGGGTCCTCTTCTACAGTTTTGAATAGACGTGTGTGCTGCTTCTGGACAATTGAAATAAAAAGTATACATTTTCATGGCTGTTCTTGACTCTTGCCGAAGTTAAGTGTTAGGCTGAATGGGCTAAGTGACACTCTGCTTTTCTTGTAGCATCTTTTATGCAGAGCAGTGTGTGATAAGGGCATTTCTGCTTTATACGTATTTCCCAAGGTCAATGAGTGATAAGCAAGCAGGATTAGTAATCTAAGAGAGAGAGAGACCAGGAAATATTCCCAGAATGCTTAGTTATCTTTGTAAAAGATGACACAAAAACACAGGGGGCTTATTTTCCCTATGAATGAAATTTACCTCCTAGAACTGCATTTGTTTTGTTTTATTTTATTGGCAAGGGGTTCACATTTAATGATGATCTTAGATGCTGGAGAGTGCCTGAAGGTCTCTGTTGCTTTAAAATTGGTCCTGAGAAATGCTCACTTATGAAAAGGTACAAAGCCTTTTGCTTCAGTGCTGGTGGCTCTGCTATACCTGGCCTATGAACCAAAAACTCTGTGCCCTGTCGATCTTGTAAATCTGCAAAGCACAAAATACTGATCAAACTAATTTCATTCAGCCTTTTAGAAATAGCTTTGAGGTTTAGTTACATAATCCTTAGCCAGAAAGAATAGGCCTGGAGTATGTGACAAGGTATCAACATCCATTTGTAGTATTTTTGTTTGTTTTAGCAAAGAACATTGCTTTCAATCATGTCTGTCCTGTGGGTTAGCAAATAAGGCAACACTGTGTTATGCATTATACACAACATATTCCATTTTGATACATCTTTTCAAAGTAGTTTTAACTTTTTTAAAAGAACTTGTCCACAAAATTTTATTTGCTTTCTAGACTAGAAAATAAAAATGCATAGATTAGTCTACCACATTACAGTCAGCCATTGAAAAGAGAAACTGTGTGGCATTAAAAAATAATAACCCAGGTAACTTCTTGAGGGCTGTATTCCTGTACACACTTACTTGGGTGTGAGCATCCCCAGAACTTTGTAGGACTGACTTCTGGGTCAGCCTGCATAGGAGGGACTGTAAGTGTCCTTGCATGAGATGTCAGCTGCTTCCACCTGGCAGTTTATTGTGAATATAGTGCTGCTCGTGTATGCAAGTTCTGCGCAGTGTCCACACAACATCCTTATCAAAATGTCATCCCATGATATTTTCCCTTTTAATCTGGATTTACTGTTTTCGCAGAAAATCTAATAAGTAAAGAAAACCCCCGCAGAAACAGTAAGTGTATTAAATTGGGGGGGGGCAGGGAAGGATATGGGATGGCATTTTGTTGAAGGTCTGTAGACACAGCAACAGATTTGCATCAATGAGCACCACCAAGTCTAAAATAAACTGCCTTGAGAATCACAACAAGTGGTAGGGACCAGAGAAGAGAGACATTAGCTGTTATTCTTCTAAACTTATTTGTATGTAGTTGGTGGTTGAATCGGTACTCTAACGGCTCTTGAAGTATGTAGAGAACTAATTGCATAATCCCCCATTGTTAATTTTATTTTCAGGTATGACCCATTTTAAGCCTTTTCTTTTTCTGTGTCAAAAGTGGTAACATAATAAACCTTTTTGTGGTTGTAAAGTTTAGCTTATGAATCATTCAAATTGAAGTGAAAAAAAAATCCAGGTCATTATTAATGACAGTCTATCCTACTTAGGAATAAATGTATTTTTGTAAAGGAAATGCACTTGTAAATATTTACTCTGTTATCTGATATCTATGTTTTGTTTTGGAGGGGGGTAAATGCTGCCTCTTAGGGGATCGCCTAAATATTTTTAGGTTTCTGCTAAAATGGATTTCCTTTGCATTTGTGGCATGTTCATTCTGTACATAGCTGCATAGTTACAACTGGGCTAAGCACGTTTTATATCTGGACTTAGCTAAGTATGTCTTGAGTATGCCACAGAGTCTTTCATTAAATCTACCTGAAAGCAGAATGTGCATTGGTGCTGTGTTTCCATCATCGATATTAGCTTCCTTCTGCCTTACAGCATTCCTACCTTTGTCATCATGTTATAACAAAGTTCTGGATTAACTGTGACAGTCACACTCCAGATTGATGTATCACTGGCTGCTTACGGTACTTTCTGTTTGCAGCTTATAACAGGAATGTGAGCTTTGGGTATCAAAAGTGGTGAGCCAGGAGACAGAGGGCCTCTCCAGATGATCTCTTTATTGAGCATTCATCCCACAGCAGTTAGATTATATCTGGTCTTCACTGAACATTCGTAGTGATTTGTCTGCATTCGTCCTACTTTGCTTGTTAGTCATCTACCTGTTAGTCATCTGTTCATCTCAGACTTTTCAATGTACTTCCTGGTCTCTTTCCTAACCACAAAAAGTCCATTTTGTTTTAAAAGTGGGCTTGCTATACTAGGGGAACAGAGCACCTCAGTCTGCTTCCATTGCTCACTGGTATGCACTTTAATCTTTCCCACATATCCTTGACAGTCTGGAGGCACCCAGAGCAAGAGCAAGTAAGGCCAAGACCAAAACAAACAAACAAAACACCTTGTGAGTTAGGACAGATCTTGGACTCAGGGCAAGGTGGTAGAGAGAGAAGCTGGTGGGTCATGATGAGTAGAGCTTGGCAAGCTCTGAAGTCAGCTGGCTATTTAGCCCCCAATCCTGAGTATTTTAACAGAAGACCATTTTACCTCTTGGCCCAATAAAAGGCTGGCTGCTTGGCAACCAGGTTATAAAACCCGTTCTCATATCCAGTCAGTAGTTCAGTGAACTGGAGTGGGGGCGGGGACAAAGAAATGATCCAAATATATATTTTTCCAGTGCAGGTGGGTTGTATACCTGCATATTTTGAAAAGCTGTTCCCTAGGAAACTGCTGTTGGAACACAGAAAAGGTTTCAGCTGCAATTCTTGAATGACTAATGCAAGGGGGGTTGCTGTCTGAAAAGAATTGAGAAGGGGAAGGTGCTTAAGCTATAAGACTAGAGTAGCCATTGGAAATTGTGCAGTAGCTGGAATTTAGTCCTTTTTTAATCTATCTTTTTGGGCCAATCACTGGGAAATAAATTACCTACGCTGTAGAATGAAGGTGGACGTCAACAACCCTGGAACTCAGGCTTGTGGTCAGATTCTGATAACTGTAATTCTGAGATGTTGCCTGACCTGAATCCCTTTAGAATAGCAGAATTCCATGACGTTGCATATAATCTCTTTGATGGAAATACTGTATAGTATATCTGAACTCATGTGGCTGACCCAAAGCTTCCACTTTCACTCCTGAATGCTTTAACTCCAGTTGATAATCTTTATTGTTTTGTCTATTTTCCCTGAGAATTCTTAGTTCTCAACCACTATGCCAGAGAATTGGTTAATGTCTTTTAATGTTATGACATTATGACCTCCAGTTACTTTCCGTGAGCTGGATTACAGCCTGCAAAACACATGCCTGTCTGAGAAACAGTGGCTGACATTAATTCTATCTAAGGCAAGGTGTAGATGTTGCATTCTATTATGATCAATATTTTTGGTGGCTGCTTGTCGTTTTGTAGTTTTGATCTGTATCAGAAGGTAATACCAGTAAAAGACACAGCAGCATGTGCACATTATATAAACTTGGCTGAAGAAATGTGTTATTAATCAGCCCGGGGGGGGGGGGGGCGGCAGGGAATGTACAAATAGTAGTAGCCCACACAAATTTGCACTAGTCCACTTATCCAGAACTTCCTATGTTAGTAGATGGATTAAGGAAGAATGAATGAACCAAAACTCCTCAAATTTAGCGAATGTTCCTTTTCTAGCATGGCTGGAGGTGATTCATACTTGCCATGGGCAATCAGATTAGTAGCCATTTATAACCCTGTCATTAATTATATTACATGTTACGTACTCATTTTAATAATGGAGATGATGCTTCAAAGGCTGCTTTTAATGCTAATATCGATGTTCACAGCACCATTGTAAGCTGCTGATGGAAACCACATCTTGTACGGTCCATATGCTGCAATATGCTTCTGGCCCAGTTGGCTAAAATCCTATAAATATCAAGTTGGGCAAGTTGTAGAACTCCTTTGCTTGTTAGCCCTGAATTGCTCCTTTCTGAAAGCAATAAATATATTCATGTTGTAACATCTGTCGTGCAGCCTACAGTAAGAGGCATCTTGTTGCACTTTTGTTTTCTATCTAATTTATTTTGTGCTATAAAAAGAATTCTTTGGTTCATCTGAAAAATTGTCTCATTTGTAAAAGGCTTTGAATGAAAGTGTTCTCTGGCTTCAACTCACATCACACTAGCAACCATAACGACTTCACACTGACCAAAAATAAATAAATATCAAAATAAAGTTCCATTGAGTGGGGTCTTGGATCATTGTGGCACTAAATCCACACCAGCAGCGTTATGCCATGTAATTTCAATTCAAATAATATTTGCCCATTTACCATATATACATGCCTCCTCCTAGAATTAGGCTAGGATCCAAAGCATCTTCGGATGCCTGAGTGGTTTCATTATTTTTTTATTTTTATTATTTATATCATAGCTTTCAAAATACAAATCTTGTAGCTTACAAGAAACATTAAACTACCGGTACATTTTTTAATGAAAAGAACAACAAAATGCCATAAATATCCTTCCCACACGCCAGATGATGATATAATGCTCTGTTGGGAGAGACAGAATAAGATCTAGCTGGGAAACACTCTGATGTTTGCTTTTTTTTGTGTATTCCACCCTCTCCTGGAATCCTTTGCACAGGGCACTGAATGTCCTTGATGGGGGGTCTGGTGGGAGGGAAAGCCTCCTGGGTCAGACCTCTGGCCCCTCTAGTCCAGCATCCTGTTCTCACAGTGGCTAACCCAGATGCCTATGGGAAACCAAGCAGGACCAGAGCACAAGAACACTTCCCCTTCCCATAGCTCCTGCCATTCAGAAGCATTACTGCCTCTGACCATGATGCAGAGTCTAGTCATTGATAGCCTTATCCTCCATGAATTTGCCCATGCTTTTCTGAAGAACATCCAAACATTTCATCTCACGCAAGGGCTTTTGGTCTGCTTTATACATGGCATTTTCCGATGTAGAGATAATCGGTTTCTCAATCCATATACTAGCAGCAAAATAAATGCTCATGCCAATTAAATATTTTATTGCCTGTGTTTCATCAGAACCAGTTTTCTCATTTGATCGTGATCTTGCCTCTGTCACACTGGCCAGGTACTGCACAATGTCTTTAGTATCTATGTATTCACCCACCCACCCTAGAAGTTTGTTTAAAGCAAAGGCTATTTCCTGCAAGGTGCTCAACTGTTGCTAACAAACGCCCTGCTGCTACATGATCAGATCTGGCAAATGGACAAATGCACCAGGGCCAGCCCATTCTGTTGCCTAAAACAAGTTGGCGCCTCATAGTTCGCATACAGAATCCGATGACAGGAGTAAGCCAGCAGTAAGTCACACCAAGCAAGTTGGAGTTAATTTTTAGTAAAAACAGGATCTGCACAGGAGTGTCAGGCCTAATCAGAAAACCAACTCATCTCTGGTACGTCTTGTCTCCATGAAGCAGTTGCTAAGACTGAAGATCCCTGCCTCCTCACATCTGCCTAAGTCCCCTCCTCTAAATTTTCCTCTGCCCTTTTCATGCCTCTCCTAGTTTTGGGAGACCACAGGGGAGGAGAACTTATCACAGCAGGAGGGGGAGATATCCCTGCCTCTTCCCCAGTCAGACTCATGTCTGCCTCTGGGCCTCCCGCTTGATTTGGACATTTCTTCACCACAGACTCTCTAAGCTCACTAAGCCCTGTTCCCTCCTCAGCTTCCGAAACCACCTCTTGCCAGTCTTCTCCCTCTGGCCACCCATCATTGGTCCACCACCAATCCCTGGGCTCTGAACCTTCTTCCCTTGGGGGTTCCCTAGCTGGTTCTTCCCACCATTCCTCCGTGACCAACCAGTCCATAACATCTGATCACAATGTCAGCTGAGTCCAACTTCTGGCAATGAGAGATCACAGTTCAGTGCAGCAGGCGAAAGGGTGTAAGTCGTGTGGCCTTAACAGCTCTCCCCTAACACAGAATCACAGAATTGTAGTGTTGGAAGGGACCCCAGGGCCATCTAGTCCAACCCACTGCAATGCAGTAATCTCAGCTAAAGCACTCACAACAGGTTGCCATCCAACTTCTGCTTAAAAACCTCCAAGGAAGGTTTTTCTTACTGCTGCCCCTCATCCACCTCCCTCTGCCTAATGGCCCTGCCTGGGGCATTTCTTTGTAAACACGCAAAAAAGAGGGTTTGCCTTTTCCTCCTTAACTTTCAGTGATAATTAAGTATTTGAATAATGTGTGACGGTCACAAACAGTTCTCCGGCACATTTTTTTTAAAAGGTTTGTTAATCTCTACTCCACGTAGCTATATATACACATTGTTGTTATGTATTTTAATTTAGGAAATGACATCCCTTTGTATAAATAATTCCGAAAAGCTGGGGAAGAGTGTTTCTGAATGCAAGGATATTTTCTCTTCCTCTGTTATTTTAACGGGACGCATGCCAACCTTTTTATGAATTATGAATGCAGAAGGCTCCTATCCAAATGAAGTTGCTGGATGCCTGCCATCCGAATGAGGCATTTGCCTGACAGAATGCCAGCACATTTTTTGTTGTTGTTTAAGTCAAAACTGAATGATTAAATCGCTTTTTCCATCAAAGGGAAAATTCCATGGAAGGAAAAAGAGGGAAGCAAGCACAGGAGCTGATGCTCAAGAAAACGACCTGTAGCAGTGCCTAAAACAATCTGTTGTCTTCTGTCGTAACTGAGATTTTTAAAAACCCAGGCAGATTACAATAAAATATCAAAATAACAATTGCTAACCCAGAGATAGGCACAGAAATATGCAAAAAAAATAATAATATCCTCAAAGTAAATATAGTTAAACTTTACATAGGTATGTAGGAAGCTGACGTATACCAGATCAGATCCAAACAGGCCGAGCACAAAAAGAGCTTTTAAGCTATTTAGCCAACCTTGGAGGCTGGGATGTTCTCAGTGCATCTTGTGGGGCCATCTGAGTCCCTGCAAGCATCTCTAGGCTTTCAGAACCAGTGCACTAAACAGGCCTTACCCACCCAAGCAAGGGGGAGATCTTGAAAGTTCTTACCATGCCAGGAAAACTCAGCGCAAAAGGAGCTTTTAAGCTTTCTGCCTTTCTTGCATTTGAAAGACCTACATTGGCTCCCAGTACGTTTCCAAGCACAATTCAAAGTGTTGGTGCTGACCTTTAAAGCCCTAAACGGCCTCGGTCCAGTATATCTGAAGGAGCGTCTCCTCCCCCATCGTTCTGCCAGGACACTGAGGTCCAGCTCCGAGGGCCTTCTGGCGGTTCCCTCACTGCGAGAGGCCATGTTACAGGGAACCAGGCAGATGGCCTTCTCGGTAGTGGTGCCCGCCCTGTGGAACGCCCTCCCATCAGATGTCAAAGCGATAAACATCTACCTGACATTCAGAAGACATCTGAAGGCAGCCCTGTTCAGGGAAGTTTTTAATATGTGACATTTTAGTGTATCTTTCATCTTTGTTGGAAGCCGCCCAGTGGCTGGGGTGACCCAGCCAGATGGGCGGGGTACAAATAATATATTATTATTATTATTATTATTATTATTATTATTATTATTATTATTATTATTATTATTATTGCATTTACCTTGCAGAATTTCAACCAGCCGGCCTTCAACCGCATATGTTAAATGTGTGTAAGATGCAATTGTACTGTACAGTCTAAGAAAAGGGGGTATTTAAAAGTAGCAGGATGGTGCACAGTCACAGGGAAACAAGCAGAGAGTGTAAGGAGGAATGCGCAGGGGCTGCAGACTGCTCAGTGTGCACATGTGGTTGTACTTGAAAAGTCAGAGCAATCATGTAATAGACTCTAGTTTCCCCTCACTGTATTGATATTCAAAATGCTGTCATGGTCCATGCGGAGAATGGCACATCTTAGAATGGCACATTTATTTTTAGCATGGAAAAGAGACATATTGGCGGATCAATTCAACAGAGACATGCAACACAAATGGTCTTAAATAATACAGTAACGATCAAATGCTTTCCCTGGAGAGCAATACCTCAAATGTATCCCTGATGCCTATAACTTGTTTTTTGTGGAGGTATCTTTACCCGGTTCTTCAGCAGACAAAAAGCCTCTTATAGAGGAGCTTAGAAATATGAACAATAAGACAATCCCTGCTCACAGGCTCACAATATAAAATACATGACAGAAAAGGGATGGACACTGGGAAGGATGAGGAAAAAGCAAACTCAGGCATTAGTTCTTCATTACAGAATTTTTGCTAATAGGAGTTCAAAAAGAGGAGGAGCCAAAACCTGCCAGTCTCTCAGCCCAGCCAATAGATAGGCCCAGCAGAACTATCTCTCATTCTGCTGTAGCTTGGTGGAATGGCTTCTGGTAGATGACTATTGAGGGAGGAACTGATACATAGGGTGTTGTTTACATATGCATTTATTTAAAGCATTTTACCCTGCTATTTAGCCGTTAAAGAGCAGTTTACAAATATCAATCATAAGAAGATAAAAATATTTATTTGCGTAAGCCACAAGTCATAGCAAAGGAATCAAATACAAATATAGCTAGATGGTTGGCTATACAAAATGGATCAATAATAAGTTGAAGTCAGTGCCCTGTGGGGAAAAAACATATCAAATCATATCATTCTTTCCCCAAGACCTGATGATGCTGTTGAAGACCTACTTACCAGGACAGTTTTGTTCTTTCTCTCCTGCTGCCCTGCTTGCCTCTCTTTGCCATCCTATGGGAACAAGCCCTGTCCCTCATCTCAGTAAGCCACCCTTTGTGCCTGGTACGGGTCAGGGCAGAGGGTAGCAATGAATAAATTTTCCTGTTTTCTTCCAAGGGTCAATTGCCAGCAGTGGGCGGAGCAATGAATATAAATTGTACCTGTATATACTGTAAGTTAGCATCTCTATACCCTCTCTATAGCTTCTCTATATCGTCAAACATCCCTCTCTAACTTCCACCCAGAAAAGCAAGAGGCATGAGCAGAGTTCAAGGACCAGGGGTCCCAACTTGAATACTAATAATTTTAAAAAAATATTTTAAAAATTTACCGTATATCCTGCCCATTTGACTGGGTTGCCCCAGCCACTCTGAGCAGCTTCCAACACACACAAAAGCATAACGTAACATCAAACATTAAAAACTTCCTGAAAAATAATAATTGGGGGAGTGCCACGTAAGCCCTACCCCGCATAGTCAATCACATGACATGGTGCGCACAATGCCCGTCAATTTTGTGGGGGAGGCAGCCACCTCAAATATTTTATTGGGGAGGCTGAAGGGACCTCGACCCCTAGGAGTTGACTCCTATATCAGGGACACATTTCAGCCAGCCAAAAAAGCTCAAAGATGTTAAGCAGGACAAGTGAGGGGTGTGACTTGGGGAGAGTTATGAGGGCCACGACAAGAGAGGTTTGGAGGGCCACATCCAGCCCTCGGAGCCTGAGGTTCCCCACTACTGGATAGGGGCAGTGGGAAAGATGGTACATTCTGTGCCTGATATGGTCGGATGGTGGTGTCTGGTACACAAATAGCCTGGCCGTACCTCAGCTCACCCCCTCCTCCTAGCCAGGTGGCAAAGGGCCAGGTGACTATAGGGGGCCCTCCCTGGAGTGGAGTGGAGTAGTAACTTCTCAGTCTGCACCTGAGCTGTACATTCTCGCTAATCCCAGGGATGACACAAAAGTGCCCTTTGTAATGTTCATGGCCTCATCTTACTAATGTAACATATCACTGTCTGCCAATATTGTAAACTTTCAACAAGGAGACATTGACAATTCTATCTGCATAAGTGCTAATCCACTTCGGTGCCATTCATTTTTGGGAAGCAGCCGGTGGGGGTGGGAAAGGAGGAAATAATAAAGCGGTGATTTTGTTGCTGGTGTCAACTGCTTCTTTCAACCAGCCTGCAATGATAAACATGCTTCATAATTTAAGTGACAGTCAAATGCCAGCCAAAGTCATTCTGCCTCTTATTTTTAAATATTCTTTTGCATTTTTGCTTGTGATTTGATTTCTTCTGTTTGATATGGAAGTAAAATGTGTGGCATCCAAAAGATGCAGGCAAATGCTTTGAAGAGTCTCTGCTGTGACATCTAAGTAAAGAAAAGAGAATTTGCAATGCAAATTAACTGGCTTTTGCTATGCTTGGAAATAATCTATATACAGTGTTGCACCTTTGGATCAGCCCTGCAACTTTCTAAAGGACTAAATGCAGCTTCTCTCCTGAGGTGCCTATTATCATTTTTTTTAAAATACTATGAAGTTTCTAACGATACATACAGCATCACATCTAGTTTTGACCCTTAAGCTGCATAGCATAACCTTATATGTGTTGAACCAAAATTAAAACCAGAAAAGTAACTCAAATGTGACTCAAGCTTATCAGAACATCACTTTATGGTTCACTTTAAACTGAGCCAACCTGTTGAAAAGTCCAGCCCAATGTATCTTTAGTCACAAATGCAAGTTTCACCTTTCCCTTTCTCTCATAGGCTTCTGTGATAGCAAAACCGTACAGATTTAATCCATTCAAAAGCATGTGAGCAATGAATTTGAAATCTACTTTCATCGGGCGATAGCCTCAGTTTGAATTGTTTCCAGTCTCTAGATATTTGAGCTTCCTTGTTTAAAAAACATGTGAGGAGTTCTATTCTTAGCAACACTTGCCTGTTCCAAAGATGTCAACAATGGTCTAATGACTTCCTGGGCAGGCCACACATCCCAGGCCAAGACCAATTTGGAACATACCCTCCAACATTTCTCCGTTGAAAATAAGGACGTCCCATTTCATAATGATAATTTTACTATTTATACCCCACACATCCTACTGGGTTGCCCCAGCCACTCTGGGCAGCTTCTAGCATATATAGAAACATAATAAAACATTTTAAAACTTCCCTATACAGGGAGGGGTTAGATAACTCCATACCCTCCAACATTTATCCAATGCAAATAGGAACATCCCACCATACCATCCAACATTTCTCCAATGAAAATAGAGACATCCTAAGCAAAAGTGGGCCATTCCAGGATCAAATCAGAAACTGGGAGGGCGTCTCTAAGTCAGGGACCTCCCTGGAAAATAGGGAGACTTGGAGGATCTGCTGGAAGGAGGAGCGGCATTGTTTGGCTTGAGCGCGATGCAGCTCAGGCAGGCAGCTTGCCAACATCTGTAGCCTAAACAGAGCAGAGCAAGTTGCAAGCAGCGAACAGAGAAGGCAACAGAGGAGCATTCTGCTCATGGCTCCCGAAGCAAACAAAACTGCAAGTATGTCACATTTCCAAAAGTTTTTGGGTCTCATCTATCTATCTTGGGAGACAATTGAAGAATGTGCCTTCGGGGGTGAAGTCAAACCATTGAAGAGTTACAGTGCCTGTTGTGGCTGTAGAGACTGATATGGGAGAGACATGTTTTGTTTGCTTTCCAAAAGTAATAAAATAAAATATTGGGATAAATTTGGCCATTTAACAAAAAATCTTGTCACAAGTAGAGATTTGCTTCAGTATGTCCGATCCTTACAAAAGTTGCTGAATGGTTTTAGGATTAAGTGTCGATTTATGACCTTTCCCCAGAAAAACGACTCTCCCTGCCCAAATAAATCCTACTGATAGTTGTATCATAAAATGTTATTCATCCCCTTTCCACTGCTTTTTGCCTGCCTCTGAAATACATTGAAATGCCTACTGTGAAACTTGTAAATGCATCAAGAAACAAAGCAGCGGGTCTAAAATAAGAAATCTCATAAATTATTGTGGAGCTGGTTCAGCTCCCTCCAGCTAAATCAACCATTGCACTTTAGCTGTACTTGGCTCTTGGTGAAAGAAAAGAAGCATTCAACATCTCCATATGAGGTCACACATCCCATGGATCAAAATGCAACTTTAGCTGGACTGGTCCATAAGCTATAACACCCCTCCTCTGTTATAGTATGAGATTCCTGTATGTACCTAGGGAACTCTATGACTAGATTTCAGCCAATGGCTTTTTACTCAGGGGGTGTTCACACTAATGCCACCTCCACATCCAGTGCTAGTTTTTGAAACTACAGTCACACGTTAGCCACAATCCATATTCATCTTGTATTGCTGTCTGATGCATTTTGTTCCCCTCAAACCAACTTCAGCCCGACCAGAAAACTGGATGTGGATAAGCAGTAATGTGGACATAACTAACAGCCACCATACTTGGGCAAATGAGAACACACACATAGATAACAGCTTCATGAAGAGTTTGTGGTGGGGAGGGGGAACCAAAACATCATGCGCATTGGGTGGAAACTTCCTCACCTTCTTTCTGATGTGAACAAACTGTGAATGCAGTTTGAAAGGCTAATGTGTATATATCCTAATAATCTCTGGAGCAGATTTCAGGAATCACCACAAACTGTCACCTTCCTCGTTTTCCTGATGGACATTGAACATCACCCCAAGATTCCATAAATGTCCTGAAATGTAATTATTAAATGAAAAATAGAAAAGACTGACAGGGTCTACTGGCTTGACATGATATAAGCTTTTTGTGAGTGACTTTACCCTTTTTTCCCATGCCTTTAACCCCCCCAAAAATAAATCACCCCAAAGCTTATTTTTACACACACCCCAAACTGGGGTTCTACTCCTCCCTAAAAAAAGCTCAGAAACTTTGAGCTGAACCCCCCAAAAACAGGGGTAGATCACTGCCAGTTTATAATTCTGAAAGTAGATCGCAGTCTCTTGAGAGATGGTCACCCCTGCTTTAGTATAATGACTGCTTCAATTCTCCACTGAGAAAATGCAAAGCGTTATGTCAGAAGATTTTGGGAATATTATTTCTTATGTGGTGGTTCTTGCTGCAGCAGAAGCCATATAAGAAAACAGTTATGTGTAGCTTGGAATGACTAATTATTCAAAGGCAATCTTGTTCTTTATAGATGGAAAGCTGATCCAGCTACTGCACCAGGTTGATGGAGGTTCTCCCCATGATCTGAATTATTTCATAGAGAAGGTATTCAGACTATGTTACCAGTAGAGAACTCAGCCTTATTAGGCTGAGACAGGCTTCTCAGAGAGGCTACATTTTTCCACATTCCAAGAAAGATTGTGGATAATCCTTAAGCAGCCAAAAATTACCTTTTATGCAAAGCTAAGCTATAAAATACACATTTTTTCTTTAAAAAAAAATATCCAAATGACATAACCTATTAAGAGAAATGTATCACAACATTGCACAGATGTCAGAGTGGCGACTGTGAGATTTTTGCCTTGCTCTGGCATGTGTGACACAACATGCTTCTTTAAACCATCTGGTTGTAGCTTTCTAAAATTATCCCATGGCCTGGTGCAGTGTTAACTGAGATAAACTGCTGAGTGGTGTGTCAGCGTTGGCCCATGTTTCCTTACAGTACTGTGTGTGAGCAGAAGTGTGGTGAATGTTGACATTTACCAGTAATTCTGAATAATTTCAGAGGTCAATGTCAGAACTCTATGGAAGACTATAGTGCAAGCATGGGATCCTTTGGCCCTCCAGATGTTCCTGAACTATAACTCCCATCAGGGGTGGTGGGAACTGTAGCTCAACAACATCTAGAGGGTGTGAAGTTTCCTATATATATATTTGCTCGAGTGAAGATCGAGGCTGACTAAGTGGCAACAATAAATGTCCAAAAATTATTCACATTTCCCTCATTGACTGCGAATTGGCATTTACTGTGCCATGAACAATTATTATTATTATTATTTATACCCCATCCATCTGGCTGAGTTTCCCCAGCCATTCTGGGCGGCTCCCAATCAAGTGTTAAAAACAATACAGCAAGTAAATACCAAAACTGAGCTTCATGACACAAACATGTCTGATATTTTCTGCTAGATTTTCTATCAATTTAAGAATTGCCAGTGAAATGTTTGGCAGTAAAAGTCACCGAATTCTGGATATTTACTGTAACTCACAAACACGATCAGACATGGCAACCTGAGGCAGCTGAAACAGAAAGCTTTAAAGAAAGGTTCAGACTGCATGGGTAGGCAAACTAAGGCCTGGGGCCGGATCCAGCCCAATCACCTTCTAAATCCAGCCCGTGGGTGGTCCAGGAATCAGTGTGTTTTTACATGAGTAGAATGTGTCCTTTTATTTAAAATGCATCTCTGGGTTATTTGTGGGGCATAGGAATCTGTTCATTCCCTCCTCCACAAAATATAGTCTGGCCCCCCACAAAGTCTGAGGAACAGTGGACCGGCCCCCTGCTGGAAAAGTTTGCTTACCCCTGGTTCAGAGTAATGACAGTGAGATGAGAAAGGGGAAGGCCACACTTCAGTAGCAGGGCACATCCTTCACAGGCAGGAGGTCCCTTCTTCAATTTCTGACATTTCCAAATAAGGCTGAGAAAGAACTCTGCCTGACACTTTCTAACTACTCCACACAGAGCTACTTCCTTTGTTACCTTAATGTTCCATACTTAGAAGGCCATTATCTCACCAGGAAGCTAGCCTGGCTATTATAGGAATTGAATCCCTACTGGATCCAGGGATTAAAAGGGAGCTCATACACACAGCCTACCTCCCCGCAACTCATAACAATACTTTTCATGGTAATAAATAGAGACCATTGGAGTGCATGGGTAAGCTCAGTACAACTTTCTTCAGAGACTAGTAATCAAACCTCATAGCTTTGTATTTTGTTCCTAGAAAAACAAGCTGCACAGGACAGAATGGTATTGAATGGTATGGAGCCCCTATCACTGGATTAATATTGGGCATTTGCACCAACGGTACAGTATACCTGACTACCTAGAAGGCCTCGTCCATCCCTCCTAGAAGACTCATAGATCAATATTCTAATTGCATGGTATGCAGCTCTTCGAAGAAGAGCATAAAACAGCAAATAGACCTCTATTCCTTTTCCTGTGTTTTCATTTTTAGCACATGCATAATCTGGGCAGCTCTGACTAATAATAGCTTACATTTCTTTAGGGTTCTATTTCCTCCACAACAGTTATTGCTTCTTTTGAATCCTCCATAAGCAGATATTTCCAAGAATGCATACACACACAAAACCCGCCCAAACCTGCTGCAACTTTTGAGCTTATTTTCCATATATTTATAGCTTTTACTTTACAAAGTCCCTTCCCTTAAAGAACATTCCATAATTTCTCCTTCACTCAGCTTTTTACCAAACTGCAAAAAGTCACACCCATCATCACTTCCTCCAGTAGATGCCAAAGAGAAAACACAATCTCTTTTTTCCTCTCTCTAATTCTAACTTAACTGTTTCTTTGTGCTCTTCCAACTCATTTAAGACTTTCCATGTGCACCGTTATTCCTTTCAGAAAGCACAGGTCTGGCTCTCAAGTTCTGACTTTTGCCCTACTAGGAGGAAGTTTCTTTTAATTTGAAAGCGTTGTTAAAATCTTGCTACCATTTCCACGAAGATCATGGCCACTGGTCCCATCACCTCCTGGCAAATAGAAGCGGAAGAAATGGAGGCAGTGAGAGATTTTACTTTCTTGGGCTCCATGATCACTGCAGATGGTGACAGCAGTCATGATATTAAAAGACGCCTGCTTCTTGGGAGAAAAGCAATGACAAACCTAGACAGCATCTTAAAAAGCAGAGACATTGCCTTGCCAACAAAGGTCTGTATAGTTAAAGCTATGGTTTTCCCAGTAGTGATGTATGGAAGTGAGAGCTGGACCATAAAGAAGGCTGAGCGCTGAAGAATTGATGCTTTTGAATTATGGTGCAGGAGGAGACTCTTGAGAGTCCCATGGACTGCAAGAAGATCAAACCTCTCCATTATGAAGGAAATCAGCCCTGAGTGCTCACTGGAAGGACAGATTGTGAAGCTGAGGCTCCAGTACTTTGGCCACCTCATGAGAAGACTCCCTGGAAAAGACCCTGATGTTGAGAAAGATGGAGTGCACAAGGAGAAGGGGACGACAGAGGACGAGATGGTTGGATAGTGTTCTCAAAGCTACCAGCATGAGTTTGACCAAACTGCAGGAGGCAGTGGAAGACAGGAGTGCCTGGCATGCTCTGGTCCATGGGGTCACGAAGAGTCGGACACAACTAAACGACTAAACAATAACAACACTAGCATTTCCACATTATAACATAAGCCCATGAGCTCAGTGGTGCCATCAGGGTAGGGTAAGTCCAAGGTCTAGTAGGCATGTGTGGAGCAAGGCAATTCTTCAAGTAAACTGGTTCCAAGCTGTTGAGGGTGTTATATATTAATAGGAAACCTTAAATTTGGCTTGGTAACAAATTGGCAGCTAGCTCAGACCTTTGAGCAGAGGTGTAATATGCTGATAGGATCTCACTCCAGTCAGTAATCACCAGGGCCAGTCCAATACATTTTGGTGGCTGAGGAAGACCCCAAAATGATGCTCCCCTCCCTGCCAGGGAATATGGGGTGAGGGAAGATCTAAATCAGGAACAAGGGTTAGGGGGAGAGACTGACATCAGGATCTACTGCTCTGGAGAATCCTGCCGCCTGAAGCAGTCGCCTCACCTTGTCTCAAGGGTGGGCCGGCCTTGGCAATCATCCTGCAGCATTCTGCACTAACTGCAGTTTCCAGACCAGCCACAAGAAATGTCCCATATAGATTGCATTGCAGTAATCCAACCCTGAAGTTACCAGTGCCTGGATTACTGTGGTCTAGCTAGGCTGGCCCAGGAATGGTCGCAGTTGTTGCAACAGCTGAAGCTGATAAAAATTGCATTTGTGTAATTAATATCACATCTAGTTTGGCTCTCGGGCCATTAAGAAGAAGGTTTCTGTAGAGAATCAAGAAAAGGACAGAATCCTGAAAAGAACTTTATAGACCCAGACTGTGGACCCTGCTCAGCTGGTACGATTCAGAACCACACTCTCAGCATCTGTTGTGGTGGTGGTGAATAAGAACAGAAAGCTAGCAACTTCCTCTTCTTGGCGGCACAGAAATAGGGATGGGGAGAGAAATTCAGTTCTATCTGCATTTAAAGGTGAGGCAAACCAATACACAAACTAATTCACACTTCCCAAACCAATACACAAACATTTGCAAAAATGTGTTTTTTAGGCAAAACTGCACTTAGACACATGTATATTGGGAGAAATTTGCACTAAAATGCTGAATAAATTACAAACTGGTGTGGAAAACTGAACTTAATATTGGGAAATATGAGAAACTGAGAGCAATCGGAAGTGACAGAGTCACCCACTGATATCAGCAACTGAGGGTAGGTGAAGAAGGGAGTGTGTTCATTCTTCAGCACTGAGGATCAAGCTGGAAGTATCATAAACTGGTGAGCTATGCTATGTATTCTGAGCTAAAAAGAAAGAAATTAAAATTCATCAACATGATAACCCAAGTTTTGTGCCAAGAAAAAGCAAAGAACCTGTAAAGACTCGTCAAATTAGCATAATTTTTCTCATTTGTGTTGCATCTTCTACCATTTTGCATAATGTATTTATAAAGAACTGGGAAGTACAAGAGGCTATACAGCACAGTGAAGAGGCATCCTTGATCCCTAGAAATCTTGTTCAGCCCTCTCAGTGGCTTCACTAGACAGTGTTCATAATGCAGGTCTGCCCAAGCCAGCCTGTCTCTTTAAGACTGCCAAGGCTCTCTAGCCCGCCATCACTTACAAGCAGAGAACTTGTGTATCCTTTCAATAGACTAAATACAAAAATGGGTTCCATCAATCAGGGAAGGGGAAAATATACCATCTCCCAGCTGGGGGATTCTCCAGCTGATATGACTGGTGATCCTGTTGAAGCCCTAGACGACCTCTGGGACAACCGAATGGCTCGGCCTGTTGACACAATCACCCCTGAGACCCTCTTCCATTTTATGGAGCTTGCTTGCCTCCCCTTTGGCCTCTTGTCTTTTGAAGTCTTATTAAAACTATTAAAATTGGTTGTTAGGGTCCTTGTGTGCATTTCTGCCAGACTCAAAGGGTTATTTCCCCCTTTGCAAGCTTAGTCTTCCTGATGCAGGTGCATATAACTGGGATTTGTCAGAGAAAAGCAAGCTACTTTGGGTTCTGGTGAGAGACAAGTAAGCTCAGTGCTCTCTGTACTTCCCCTCATAAATATTTGCCTTGCACCCCCAGGTTTCACTTCTGCATGGGGTTACAGGGAACGTAAGGGAAGAGTAGGGGCTGTCTACCAGAAAGTCCCTTGCTTGACTACCCAGACTCACAGTCATGGCAGGAGTGAAGCAAGAGTTCCCCTTACATTATAGTGCCTGCATTCTTAAGTTTAAATGACACTTTTGAATCTGTAAGGTCTAGAAACGTCTAAATAAATACAGAATTCTTAGGAAGATGACTTTTGTGAACAATGCCGAATTCTGTGGCTACCAAACAACAACAACCCATACAGAACAGGCAGAACAGCAGGGAATTCTTCCTAGACGTGGTGTCCTGAGCGCATCCAGCCCAAGTGGCTGGTAGTTTTCTTTATGGACATAGCATGAACTTGCAGGAGCTCCCAAGGTGCACTAAACACACACAAACATGTTCCTGGCGGCTAGGTAGCTCTTACACAGAAGTTGTCGCTGTGCTTGCCTCTTCAGCCCACCCACCCCCGGTCCTGGGGGACAGTGGGGGGGGTGGAGGGGATTCTGCCAGCCCCCTCCCTTCAAGCACTGTCTCTCCCTCAGCTCCTGGCACATCCTGTCCTTCCTCCAGCTTCGGCTTCTGTCCTACATCCTGTACCTCCTTCCCCGTCTCTGACTGCTCAGATCCATTCTCCAGCTCTGGCTCCTGCCTTGTGGGAGGCACAAAACCCAATAAAGTGCCACTCCATTCCTTAGATCAACCTCTGGCTCCAATCAGCAGTGGAGGAAGCCACTTGGGCGCCAGGGGAGTCTGCCTGCCTCCTCCCACTCAGCCACCCTACAGCTTGGGTGGGGAGGCAGCAGGCGGACTGTTTGAGCAGGGCAGAGAGACGTGTGGTTCAGGTGCACTGCAGGCCCCGCGGTGAGTGCCACCTGGCATTTAGTCACAGTGGTGACACCCAGTGTGGCCCACACCTACCACACACCCCTTCCTCTGCCCCTGGCTCCAATACCTCTTTCACCCACTCCTCAGAGCCCTGCCAGTCCCTGACAGGTGGAAATACCATGAGACCTCAAATCTTCATGCCTGTGGTTGATTCCAGACAACCAGTTTAAAGAGCATTCATTCTGATTTGTTTGCAGGGAGGTTAGATGACATTGTGCCAAAGTGCATTTTCCCATCACTTTCTGTGTTACAAAGAGTGCTATCTGTGGGGAAAGAGAGGTTTTTTTTAACAAGCAGATTTAATTGCGTGGCCTGAATTTACTGGGATGATTGAATCCCATCCCCAAATAGTGAGAGTCTGGAAATGCCCTAGGTGCCATTAAAAGAAGAAAGAAGAAGAAGAGTTTGGATTTGATATCCCGCTTTATCAATACCCAAAGGAGTCTCAAAGCTGCTAACATTCTCCTTTACCTTCCTCCCCCACAACAAACACTCTGTAAGGTGAGTGGGGCTGAGAGACGTCAAAGACGTGTGACTAGCCCAAGGTCACCCAGCAGCTGCATGTGGAGGAGCGGGGAATTGAACCCAGTTCACCTTGTCTTTAATGGTTTAAACGGAAATGAAAATTCAAAGTGCTGGTTTTAACCTATAAAGCTCAGGACCCCAAATACCTCTCCCCATATGAACCAATCTGGACCCTGCAGTCATCATATGAGCAGTGGCGTCACAACGGGGGGGGGGCGGTGGTGCGCCCTGGGTTCCATGTCTACAGGGGTGACAAAAAGTCACCCTGCAGGGGCTCATGGCAGCACAAGCAGCCATCGCACCACCGCAGCTGCATTTGGAGGATCCTCCGTTCGCAGCTGCAGCCGCGAGCAGAGGATCCTGGCCCTGGCGGCAAACCGCTAAGTACAGCGGAGGTGCGGCGTTGCACGCATAAGCTGTAGGTAGCGACGCTGCACATGCGCTGTATAGTGGTTTGCCGCTGGCACCGCTCCAGCGCCACATAGATGGTGCTGGGATCCTTCCGTTGTCACTACAGCTGCAGAGGATCCTCTGTTCATGGCTGCAGCCATGAGAAGAGGATCCGGACACCACCCGTACGGTGCTAGAGCAGCACCGGTGGCTATACAGCACATGTGTGGCGTCATGACGTACGGTGCATGCGTCGTACGTAGCAACGCCACACAAGCGCCCTACGTAACAATGCCCACCCCGGGTATCACAATGCCTTCCTTCGCCCCTGCATATGAGACCCTTCTCTGTGTAACCCTTCTATGGGAGATCTGGAGGGTGGCAACAGAAGAACGTGCCTTTTCGGTGGTGGCTCCCTGCTTGTGGAATGTTTTCCCCAAGAAAGCTCGCCTGCTGCCATCAATACATATCTTTAGGCTCCAGTGAAAAACATTTCTTTTCCACCAGGCCTTTGGCTTTTAATTACCTGTGGCCTCCTATAGTAGGTGGGACCTACTAGTCCTGCCTTTAAAAATATAAATGAGTTTTAGGTTTCCCCCACCCTGTTTTGTTTTGTGCTGGTTTTAATGTATGTGTTATTTATTGATTGTTTTAAGTTGCTCCAAGTTACCTTTTTAAGGGGGCACTAATAAGTTTACTAAATAAATAGGAATGATAAATAATTGCTACATGTAATTTTAGTAAAGAAACATTAGGCAGCAAAAGCAAGGGCAACGTTAGCTATACAGTGTATTGGCTGTATGTTCATCCTGTCAGTCACAAGAGATGGCTGAAGTTCTGTCAGTGCCTTCAGTTCCAAGCAGAAGAGATGGCATTCTCCAGTGTTTATCTGCTGAATGTTTCAAATTGCAAAGAACTGAAACTCGATCGCAAAGTTGTCAGCACTCAGGCAAATGACTTCATGAGCATTTTTAAAAATAACGGTGTGCAAGGGCATCAGATGAGTGTGCACTGCAGCCTTTTGAGGGAAAGTGGTTTTGAGATGACTGAGATGCTCAGCCCTGGAAATTACCGTGGCTCCTGAACTTGCACAGTAGGAGCTAATAATAAACACTCAGCACTCACCCTTTCACTGGCAAGAGGGCTAGCTGGTGTTCACTGTTGCTCCCCTTATTGAGACGGCTGACCTCTACAAATTCATCAGTTTGCCCTCTAGGTTGGATGAGTGAAGAAAGAGAAAGACAGTACAAGCCACAACGGTTTTACTCTTATCCTATATGTGTGCAACTGTGCACATTTGCATTGCCGCAACCCGGAAGTGGCCAAAAAATGGGGCAGGGTAGGAGCAGGTTTAAAAGGGACGCGGGTGGCGCTGTGGGTAAAACCTCAGTGCCTAGGACTTGCCGATCGTATGGTCGGCTGTTCGAATCCCCGCGGCAGGGTGAGCTCCTGTCGTTTGGTCCCAGCTCCTGCCCACCTAGCAGTTCAAAAGCACCTTTAAGTGTAAGTAGATAAATAGGGACCGCTTTATAGCGGTGTGTGGCGCTGGTGCTGGCTCGCCAGCTGCAGCTTCGTCATGCTGGCCATGTGACCCGGAAGTGTCTTCAGACGGCGCCGGCTCACAGCCTCTAGAGCGAGATGAGCACGCAACCCTAGAGTCTGTCAAGACTGGCCCATACGGGCAGGGGTACCTTTACCTTTAGGAGCAGGTTTATACACGCTCTGCCAATGCACACAGGGGGTCAGGAACATAACCCCTGTGCAAAACAGCTGTTGCCTGTACACCAAAATTAAAGACAATGGTTGCCTCCAAATGACATGACTATTGTGCAATCAGCCTGAATTCTACACATATAATCTACATGGGGGGATCAGACAGTGTAATCAATTGGTTGTTACCCCACTCTTTCCTCTCAGGTTGCCTCTCAAATTTCAAACAGCAAAACCTCAATTAAAAAAAAAAAGATTTGTGTGCAAGAGCACTGTGGTGTAACTTTTTTGTGTTGGTGTGGGGATGATCTGTGACATCATGGGGGTTGTGCTTTAATACCACACTTCTGCTACCAAAATGTCAGTGGTGCTTCTTGGCACAATCACGAAACCACTGGTCTGCTTTACAGAAACCAGTGGCAGACCTAGATTTGGGGGGCCCTGAAGCTTGAACTGTTATGGGGGCCCTTTCACAACCAGCAGTGAAGTTTGGGTAATCACTGTTATCATATTCAATGCTATGTTTAAAACTTACACAATGTTACACTGATTATCTAAACCAGAGGTGGTTAACTTGTGACCTTCCAGATGTTGTTGGCCTCCAATTCCTATCACCTGCAGCCATTATGGAGAATAGTTAGGGACGATGGGAGTTGCCACAGCTTAGCTACCCCTGATCTAAACTCAAAGCTTGATTGCAAACTAAGGAAAACTATTAAGGCTGCCGCCATAGTGGAGGGGAAAGTCAGTCTATTGCAGGAGGCCTTCAAAGCTCAGGGGCAATCTCATCATGTGGCCCAGGGTTGCACATCCCAAAGGTGAGGCTGAATATAAATAGCCTGAAACCCCAAAAATGCTTTTGGCATACCCCCAAGCAATGCTGAATGGAATTTTGGCCATTTGATTTTGTGCCGTTTATCTGCTGAGTCTTTCTCACTCATTGTTGTTGGGGGGGGGGGGAATCCTGCATGTTAGCAAAGAACTTCAAAGAGCATTTCCAGATTGCTGGTGTATTTTGCAAATGTAAGTCATGATGACACCCCTAAGCAACATTATGATCCTGATCAAGATTGGGTTACCATTATCAGCACTATGCATCGGGCCAGCACCTCCTCCTGAAGAAAAATGGAGTTTTCTCTTGCCCACCACCCTGCAAATTGCTGGCATGGAGGGGTGGAGTCATCCAAATCAGGAAATAGCAGGGCAAAAAAGGTTGAAGTTCCCTTGTGACTCATGCGAAGGGGGTCTCAGTCTGGATCAGCTTTTGTGTTGGGGAGAAGCTATTTTGCGCTGATATTTTGCCGAGTTTGGCCCAAAGTTCCTTCAAATCTTATTTAAAGAGGTACTTGGCTGCTGGTTGGCTGAACAAAATACTCTGCCTAACTCTAACCCTTTGCTGGTAGTTGGAGGTAATCGGTTGATGTTTTCTCAAGAGATGTTAATGAATGGAGATGTGTTTCTGAACAGGCAATATACCTGCAGAGCTATGTCTGTGTGAAGAGCTCTGCCTGCTTTGTTTCAGCTGGAGCTGGCTAAAACTGAGGCATCTCTGGGGTGCAGCTGTTGTTTTTGGGAGTCAAATGCAGGTTAAGTGGCTGCACCATCGGCCTTCAGGAGTCTTTCTCCCAGAGTGCTCTGCTTGTATATTTGTATTTGTATTATTATTAATTAAATTTGTATACTGTCCTATACTCCTAGATCTCAGGGCTGTTCACAACATAAAATCACAATATAAAAAACACAAAATAAGAACAAAAACAAACCAATAACCCCCACCCCTTCCACAACACATGCAAAAGGGCATTGGATGTCAATCAGCCAAAGGCCGGGTTAAAGAGGAACGTTTTTGCCTGATGCCTGAAGGTGTATAATGAAAGTGTCAGCTGAACCTCCCTGGAGAGAAAATTCCACAAGTAGGGAGTCACTGCGAAGGAAAAAGCCTGTTCTCATGTTGCCATCCTCCAGACTTCTCACGGAGGAGGCACGTGAAGAAGAGCCTCAGAGTCTGGGTAGGTTCATATGGAGAGAGACAGTCCTTGAAGTATTGCGGTCCTGAGCAAATATTACGAAGACACTGTAAGTCTGCAGAGCTCTCACAGTCAAAGAAACAAATCCTTTGTCATGTTTCCACTGGACTTCCCACTCCTATGGGAAGCAGGGAGCGATTTAATGGCATTTTCATTGCAAGCAGATTGAAGCTCTTTGTTGGTAAAAAGAACCTTTTGGTTAAAGGAAATTTGCTTCCTAAGCCTTGCTGATGGAAGAATAAATGAGCCTTTCATTTGCTAACACTTTCAGTGCATTTTTGCTGATGCATCACAGTTCATGAATTCTTTGTCCGTCCACAGGTTGGCCAGATGCCAAGCTTATGCAAACAGTTGTAGCAGCAACTTCAATCTGCAATTTGCCATCTGAGTGACGCAGACTTATTTTAGTCTCTTCAAACCCATCTTTCCTTATGAGCTCATATCTGTGGCTCCTGACAGATCTGAAAGTGGCCATCTGCCAGCAACACAACTATGCTAGGAAAAATGATGTATTTTAAAGATTTTAAAGTGGCAAAAAAACAACCCCTGAAATTCCATGTGCAGCCATAGAAAAACAAAATCTTTTGGAGGAGCTGGCCAAGGTGAAAATTTGAAACCAATGTTACAGAACAGGTGGATTCTGTGCCCACCTTAATTCAAAATCTAAGACTTCAGCCAAATTATTATTGTTTTTTTAAGGTGATAAATGCAGACAGAGTTTGCTATTCATGTATTGTTTTGAGATTTTATACGAGTATTTTTCCTCTTTTGAGTCATCAAGGAAGCATGGCCTATAGATGTAGACTCTTCTGCTGCTGAATCATGGGCGTAGCCAGGATTTGGGGGGGGAGCAGGCCACTTGTGGAGGGGCAGAACCTCAGTTTGTTATGTATTTTAATGTATTTTTACTGCCCCTCTCTTGGCTATGCCCATGTGCTGATTCAATGAACTTGGATGGATTTAAGAGGATTGCACGAATTCATGGAGGATAAGGCTATGGCTACTGGCAGCAATGGCTATGCTTTGCCTCCTCACTTGGAGCATCTAAAGTTGCAAGCCTATGTGCACTTAATAATATCTTACCATGAAATTGACTGTATGATTTCAGTAGAAAAAGCTTATAGTTGTGTGCTAAGAGAGTCAAACCAGAAGGTGTTAGCAGTTTTTATTTGGCAAAAGATTCAAAGATGGTCAAAGTTAGCTTGAATCAAAAGGAAAAAACGGTCCTCCTCATTCTAGCTCTTACTTCAAGTGATCTCGGCTCTTTTACAGTTTATAGAGCAGAAACCTATACCACTAAGGCTGTAATCGTATATGCTTACCTAGGAGTAGAGTTTGGGGGAGAATTCAGTTCAATTCATGCACAAATGCAAACACAGCCATCTTTTGAAATTCACACTTCTCCAAATTTTGCAATGCAGTTCTCCAGCCAAATAATACATAAATGCATATACTAGGCTAAAGTGTGCGTGTAAATGCATATGTTAGAGAAAATAACACGTAGAAAAGCATTACATTGGGGGTGGCTTTTTAAAAAGTGTACATTATGCAAAATTGCATAAAACTGTGTATATTGGAAGAAATTTGCTGGTGAATTTTCATGAGTTTATTTTTTAAAAACGCAGTGATGTGAAAATACAGACAACTGAAGATTCAAAAAATGAGAAGCCAAGAGAACCCAAAGTTGACAGGTTTGTCCATCCCTACCTGGGTGTGAACTCAATTGAACTCTACAGGGTACTTCTGAGTAGGTATGCATGGAATGTGGTTAATAAACCATTTAAGAATAAATGGATAAATATTATCATGATGCTACTCACTTTAAAGCTTTAGGACAGCCACTATCTATCACAACATCTAAGACAAACATGAGTATGTTTCATTCTGTGAGCTTTTTTTTGGTCAAAACTGTTGTTGTTTTTTACAAAGAAGACGACAAATTCCAGTGAAGCCTTTTGCAGTATTCTCTGTACTGCAAGACACAGTTGCTTAGTAAAACCTGCCAATTTAATTATGAAAATTCAGGGCTGCTTATTTGGTGATGATATTGCCTGTTTGTATAATACAATACTATTAATCTCATTCTTTTCAAGTAATAGAAAGATTATAACCTTTAGAAAGGCACAGGCTTTTCAAAGTGCATGCAGGACATCTTACCTACTTAAGACTCCATCTAGTGTTGCTTTAAAATAATTCACAGAAAGGATGAAGGAAAGGAAGCTTGAAAGCACTAGTGGGCTGGAGTATTAAAGCTATTCACTGGCTCTCTCTGACGTAGGGAGAAACTTTCCATGAACACAACTGCTGTATATTATATTAAATATCCATAGCAACACTTTAAAATAGAACCCTATAAAACTGCACATTTATCCATTTCACATCATAAAGATCACATATTTTGCCTTCAATGCATCAATGTGCAATATGATGTATCTTTGTCAAATTACAATGGAAGCAGCAGATAGTGGAGGAAGTATTTATCAAAAGAGATGTTCCCATTCAAAGACAATACAGTAGTAGCTGTTGTTATAGTATAATCCATATGCTGTGGAGGGGGCACTTGAGGAGTGCAAGATGCAGGGCATAATGTTCTAGGAGAAAGGTGATCTTGTGGCTGTTGGAATCAGAGACACTTATGTCAAATAAGCTGAGGTTTAGCACTACTTGAAGTCATCCAAATTTCTAAACTAATCATGGAAGAGCCAAAGAAGCAAGGACTGAGATGCTACTCTTCCCTTGCTCCTGACTGACTGTGGGAGGGCATCTAAGATGCCTTCTTCTGGTTACTGACTAGTTTTTTCTGGGAGACCTAAAGCAAGTTTAGAAGGAAACCAATTTTTTTTTAATCACAAACACAATCATGGTATAATGGAATTATAAGGCTACAATATTCAAAAGGTTATCGGATACACCTCCCTCACATCCTTAGTCCCAGTTCTCTTCCTCTAGTTCAAAGAAACATGGACATGAAGGACCCCAGGGGGTTAGCAGACTTAGCGGCATCTGACCCTGTGCTCTCCCTAGATCCCTGATCAGCTCAGATAACGAGGGAGAGAGCTTGGACTGACTCAGGAGTTAACTCATATGCTACATGACACTTTATTACAGTGATCCATTAGATCCCAAGGGTAAAGCAAAGCTCATCAGATAAATTTGTACTCAAGTGCAGGCCTACTTGCGTCATACAAAAGTTATTTATTTAGATACCAACTTTCAAGGCTACACAGACTACAAGACTACACAATGTCTTTCACATCATTGGGTGGGTGGGACAGTATGAAATCACCATTGCACAGTAAAACCAGTACCAGAAGCCAAGGGAAGGCTACACAGTGCAGGTGAAGCAGAATAACAATCTGACGCTCCAAACACTGTGTGCACACCATGCAGATCTACCTGGCACCTCACTGCTCTCCTTCTCAGATAAGTAGCACCACTCCAGGCTGTCCCACCATGCCAACAACTACTGCACAGCTGGAATCCTGTTAGGGAGAATGCCCTCTTGTGTGTTGACATATATTGCACCCTAGGCAAGTCCAGCACCACTAAGAGGGTGTGTCACCACCCCCAATCACAAACTCTGGGCAGGTTACCTGTCGGAACATGTAGACTATCAAATTTCTAGGTCCTAAGCTGTGTAGGGCTTTATATGAATAAATGAATGAATGTTTATGATTACGGCAAACAGCTAGCATACTAGGCTTTATATGTTAATATAAGCACCTTGACCTTAGCCTGGTAGCGTATAGCTGGCAATTGCAGCTCCTTCAGTGCCAAGGTTACATATTTTTTTTGAGCTGCCCCACTGAGCAGCCTTGCTGCTGCATTCTACACAGGCTGAAGCTTCCAAACCAAACCTAACAGCATCTCCACAGAGCGTGTGGCAATAATCCAACTACAGAAAATTAAATTTTGGTTATTAATGCTAATATTTAATCTATTCCTCAGTGCTCTTTCCTTAAAATTATCTGTGAAAGAGTGATAATGCAAAAGTTGTCCCCATGAAAATAAACCAGACATAATTAATAAAATAGCTGAAACATACATCAGGTATTACAATAAAAATAGAACTTTATATGGTGGTAATGTAGCATACAGTACCTATGACTCATTTCTAACTATAGATCAATTTTCAATACAGGAGGGGAGGCAGGCAATTTGAACCAAGCAAGCATTGACATGTTTTCCTAGCCTTTAAAAATGTTAACCTAAGATTTCAGTGCTTGTTCATCTTCTGTGGCAACCAACACCCTAACTTTCGGCACTGCATGGGGTAACACTGCTAATTCCCATGCACCCAACACAGGGTATTTTTAGGCACACATTAAAGCTCTCTAGCTGGGAATCAAAACCACAACATCGTATCTCACTCCAGAGGTATCATTTCTAACCACTGCCATTCAGATGGCACTTAGGTCATGCATCCTTAGTTATATTTGCCAAATGCTATGCCTTGAGACTTCGCCCTTGAAGGTTAGCATGATAGGTTCAACAGTAACAAGGTCTAAATGTGCATTTGTTTCTTTTCCTCAGTATATAGCAGCTCCTTTGTTGGTTTCAACAGATAGGTAAAATGATATAAATTATTTAACTAGCACATGAAGAGTTGTGTGAAAGAACTTGCATGTTCTTATATCAGTCTAAGTGGTATAAATGTCATCTTTCCTTTCTTTGAACATTTATTTCTCTAAATAACAAATGGATAGTTCTTCTTTTGCTTTAATCACAGTCTTGTACCAAGAACTGCCTGCTCTATTGTTTCAAACTCCAAAGGGATCCACAGATTTAATGCTGCTGCTGACCATATGTTCATAGGGTCTCAACCTCCAATTTCAATTATTAACAATTATTAACCATATATAACTGCTCTGATACTACCATAAGCACTTGAAAGTGTCTGGTTACCATTTTGTAGAAGAGTTTCAAGAGCATACTGGAATTTTAGGTATGCGCTAAACATTTTAAAAAGAATCAGACTTTTTGCTGTTGGAAAGTGATAGGGAAACACATTGAAAAATGCGGGACAAAGAAATTATTATAAGGAAGATGTGTAAACAAACACCTTGCAAGTGATTAATGTAAGGTGAATGTTCATAGTCATAAAGTTGCCAAGCAAACAAATCAAAATGAATGCTCAGTAAAGACCAGATAGAATTTATGTAAACTTTGTGAAAACAAATCAAGATGAATCCTCAATGAACAAGTCATCTGAAGAAGCCCATGGAAGAGGGGAGCATATTATAATTCTGCAGGCCAGGATATATAAATGGTAGCCATGTCAACAAGCTGATCTGGGATGGGAGAGGAGGGCAGGGAGGAAAATATCAACAGTGTTAGTTTTGAAGGTGTCTGCTTTTCAGCTCATAGTACTGACCCCAATTTTTGCTTGTACTCAACACGTTTAGTTGTTTTACATAACTAATTTTCATATGAAAATAAGTAATGTACAAGGAAAGGGTCTTCTAAAGGGCATGCATGAGATAGAGAACATTTTTTCTAGTTATTCCAGACACCTGTTGTGAGAGGCAAATCCATGCCAGGCTTCCCGTATATTGACAAGGAGGAAAAAGAAGGTTTGGCCCCCCTGATGAAGCTTGATTTGTGAAAACTGCTGTCAAATAATACTCTTCCTGGAACTGATTCAAAGCATGTCCAAATACTATGTATAACATGTGCTTGAAACATTAGGACATCAGCTCAGATACCTTGCATAGCTAAACCCTGACATAATGGGGGACTTATGTTAACTGGGGAGCGGGTGCATATGTGTATACTGTATACAAGTACAGCCGTACCTTGGTTTTCAAACAGCTTATTTCTCGAATGTTTTGGCTCCCGAATGCCGCAAACCTGGAAGTGACTGTTCCAGTTTGTGAACTATTTTTGGAAGCCAAACATCCAACGAGGCTTTCGCGGCTTCCAATTGGCTGCAGGAGCTTCCTGCAGCCAATCAGAAGCCACGCTTTGGTTTTCGAACATTTTGGAAGTCGAACAGACTTTGGGAACAGATTCCATTCGACTTCCAAGGTATGACTGTAGAGTCAAGGAAGCTATTACAGGTAAGAAGTCTTCCTTGGGAAAACTGATGTCTTGTCCAAACAAAAGACACAAGCTTGAGTGAAAGAAATGCAAGCAGCTAATAAGAGATGCAAACAAATAATTCAAGGAGCACAAGGCTGAAAACCTAAAGACCAACACAAGAAATTCTTTAAATGCATTAGAAGCAAAGTATCAGGTATGGGGAAATGAGACACAGGTATTGAGAGTGAGGAACAGAGGGAAGCATGTGACAGTGAGGAAGAGACAGAGGAAGATGTGGGTAAAGTATTTTTCCCATTTCCCTTCTCTCCTTTCCTCCACCAAGCCTTCCCCAACTTCAAATTTTGCTGTCCCTGCTCATCTCCTAACTTTAAAAGATAGTTATATACCAGCGATAAGTATTACTTGTAACAGTTCCCTAAGAAGATAGATTTCACTACAGTGGTACCTCGGGTTACATACGCTTCAGGTTACATACACTTCAGGTTACACACTCCGCTAACCCAGAAATAGTGCTTCAGGTTAAGAACTTTGCTTCAAGATGAGAACAGAAATCGTGCTCCGGCGGTGCGGCAGCAGCAGGAGGCCCCATTAGCTAAAGTGGTGCTTCAGGTTAAGAACAGTTTCAGGTTGAGTACGGACCTCCAGAACGAATTCATTACTTAACCTGAGGTACCACTGTATTGTGTTATTATGTTTATTCCCACCCCACCATTCTTGACTGACTGACTGATTAAGGACAATGCCTGTCAGAAAGTGAAATATGGCATTTTGATCTTCATTTCTAATGCCTTTGTATTCTTAGTGTTGTTGCATAAATAAACCACTTGATTCTTGAGAAAAACTATCAGGGGAGAGAAGAAAGATTTGATGCTCTATTTATAGAACAAAATTGGGATGACAGATTGGATTCCAGCATTCAGCTTAATCTGTAAAATTTTAACAACCAGGATAAAAAAATGTTCATACTGAGAGCAACATGACTGCATTTGACATACACAATACAAAACAGTTCAACTACACTACTTATTTGAAACTCATACTCAGATGCTGGCAAGATCTAAGTGTTCCATTTCACAAGACTAAACATCGGCCACCTAAAATGTTATTACACATACAACCTCTAAACTCTGTATGAATAGAAATGGCATGATCACTTGACAGGTGACTTTGAAAGAAATTGAAAGAATCACTGACTAATTTCGGATTATAATCTTAAATTACAAAGCGTACCATCCTAGACATGCTTATTGAGAGAGTAAGCACAATTGATGTGTACTTCCATGTAAACGTACACTAGGTTGCTGTTAAAGCATGATTCTCAAAAGTTCTTCTTAGGCTGTAATCCCAAACACACTTACGACCAAGGAAAATGCCCTGTTGATTTACTTTGAAATAAAAAAAGCCTCTGATTACACTACTCAACACTTCTAGATGCACATGAAAAAACAATGCAATTCCTATCACCAATTGAAAATTTTGGAGTTTCTGTAATATAGAATCAAGCAGCTAGTCTATGACTGCCCCTTGATGGCAAGAATGGGAAGAGGAATAGCAGCCCATTACTTAAACTGCCATTCATATACCAGTACTTGCATTTCTGTGGAATAACACTGTTTTTAAAATATGCAAGTATAATCTATCCCTATACATAATTATTTAAGAAAATGCTAAAGTTAATTAGCTGACAAGATCCACCTGTTTTATACAGGTAAGTAATTTGGATGCTGATGTTCTTGTTGTAGAACATAAACCAACACAAATACCTGTGGCTAATATAATCCAGATTCTTTTTTTTAAAAAAAATTAAAATAGCCATTTTGCTGATCTAGATTCCGCCCACCCCACCCCGAAAACAGATTGTACAAATGTTGATTCCCTCACTATTTCTCTGGGCTGCTGCAGTTTTATCTTCCTGACTGCTGCTTCCCCAACCCCAATTGATACCCAAGTCTAGCTGATATCCATTAGAAAGTTTTGAATGGACTCAAATTTGAAACTGCTGTTCATCTAACAAAAGTACAGAAAATGTCTCTAGGATCTGTCTCCATACCAGAGATTACAATGAAAAGTGGTGATTCTAGGGATTATTATTTTTTTGGGAAACTGGGTGGTGAGGTGAAGTGGGGGGTGGGGATTGGAGAATCCTGGAAATAAATTAGTCTGGTTAGCTCAATGTCTCTTCTGGACAAATTCGTGGAAAGTTTATTAAAGATCAAATTATCAGGAATATAGGATAAGTCCTGCTGAATGAGCATCAACATGACTTCAGCAGCACCGTCTTGTATCACTAATCCTTTAGTTATTTGAGAGTGTCAACAAACACATGAAAAGGAGTAATCAGGTATACATTGTGTACTTGAGACTTTAAACTAGGAGTCGGGGACCTGCGGCTTGTGTGCCAATATTTAACACACCAGGCCATTTTCTCCAAACCATGCCCATCAAATAACATCACTGATGATGTCAGCTGATGGAAGGAGAGGGTTTAATTCTGCATTGGTTGTACCACCCCATTCCCAGGAGGGAACAGGATCTGGCAGCCTAGGCAGCAGAATTTAATCTCTGCTAACCACCTGATGAGTGGAGATTACAGTCCTTTGCATTCTCCTTTAAGTGAGCAGGATGGTGGCAGGGAAATGTGAGACCAACATTGCTGCCACCCAAGGCTTGTGAAACCCTTCACATGTTTGCCCCCTCCCTTTTTAAGACTGGAGCACAAGGGATTTTGACTGGTGCGTGGTCACATCCTTCTGTCAAATTTGGCACATGAGGCAGATAAGTGGAGCCAAAAAGGTTCTGCATCCCTGCTTTAAACCAACCAATTTATCTGTGCCATGCATAATTTTAGATTTGTAATACTAGTATTTTATAAGGTTCTTATGATATTGACCTAATTTATCTTAATTTCTGTAATGCTTGATTAAGTTCTATTAAGTAAAGGAAATGCATTTACTATCTGCCTGGAGACTTGTCCTTGAACACTACATTTACAGTGTGGTGACAGTAAGGGGGACTAACTCTCCCTCTTTAATGTGGCAGTTGTAGAGGGAGCTGAGATAAAAAACTTAGTGTCTGCTACATAGAAATCAGGCTTAGATTTTTTTCCTCAGAGCACATCTGGATTTTGAGCAAGTACTGTGGACACCATCCCCTCTGGTAATTTCTCTCCTCCCTCCAGCCAGATCAGTTCTTCATCCTAAGAGACATAGATAAATCACCCATGCACCCATTTCACTTATCCAAGGGATCCGCGTAAATATCAAATCCAAAAGAGCAGTGTCTCTAAAAGCTCACAAAACAAATATCACTCTTCCAACTTTTCCAACTTTCTCCTTCAGCACTATGTACTTTTCGGGGGGGGGGGGGGGAGAAGGTAACCATCCATACACCCTCATGACCAAGGCAGCCAGTGAGGGAGGCAAGGGATTAAGACACTGTGGACACCAGGGGTCACAATGGCACTATTATGATGGCCCTTGTATTAATTAGAGTAGGAATGGCAGATTTCAAGCCCGGGGCTGGATGCAGCTCTCAAGGCCTTGGGACTTTCTCCAGGCCATATTCTCTCCTCAGCTGCACCTCACCAGCCCAGCTAGAATATGTCCTTGAACTCTGATAATGCTCCTTGTTTGCCGGGGTGGGAGACAGAGCTGCTGTTAGCATGTGTATAGAAACTAAGCTAAAATTAATGTTTATTGTTCTGGCCTTGCTAAGCTCTGGTGCTTGGCCTCCAGAAGGTTGCTTAGACTGAAATACAGGCTGAATAGGGTTCCCCCCCTAAGTTACTGTTGTTGGCATCCGTCTGTCTGCAGAGACAGTGGTGTGCACCTCCGGGGCTGAAGTCATACTGCCGTGTTAGTTACGGGAGGAGTAGTACCTCTGGTGAGTGACACTTCCTGCTTCTTCTGCAGTAGTTTGTCCACCTTTGGTCCCCACCCCACCCAAATTTTAAATCATAAAAACCACCCGACTCCTATCCCACTGATATTCTGTTCTAGAATGACACAATCAGTGCCATGTTCACAGGAGCATTCATTTGGCCTTACTCCTTAGTAAGCTTATTTAGAACTTAGGGATATAGGTGCAAATACATGTAATAGCACCGCAGCACTGTTTTAAAGCCATGAAACTCACCAGATGACATTGGGCCAGTCCGTATACCTCAGGCTCAAAGGGTTGTTGTGAGGATAAAACTGGGAAAGAACCATACATGCTCCTGGATAAAAATGTAAAAACAAAACCAGTAAATTTAAAAAAAAGAACCACTACATTGGGGACAGAATCTCTAAAGAGAAAAATAACACAGGGACTTTTTACCCTTTTCTGTCACCTATCATTTCTCTCAGTTCCTACAATTTTGGTCCCACAACTTCTACTCTCTGAAATGTGAAAGAGATGGGGATTTCTTTCACCAAAATATTATTTACTAATATTTTCCAAAAAGAAAAAAAAAAGCTTACACTTTATTTTTAGACATTTCTATATAACCATGAATAAATCAGTTAGGGGCGCCACAGAACAGTCTATTTACGGTTCTTATTCACCATCATAATTAGAGGAACATAAAAAAAAGTTTCATGTCCTGGGGGACCATCCCGGGGGTGGTGGTTTCAAAACGTCCTGCCGGTAACCCAACCAGCATTTAGAGAATCCCTCTAAGTCTGCGTAGAGCGCGCGGCAGGCAGTTCCCTTAAGCGGGTGAAGGAATGACGGGGGAGAGTGGGCACTGCTGCTTCCCTTGACGCTACGGAGTTTTCGTAGCCGCGCGGCCAACCCCTCCCTCCCACTCACCCAGCGCGGCGTTTTCCTATATAATAACATGCCGCCCACTAAAACAACATGGCGGCCTCGCTCTCTGGCCCCGGGCTGTAGGCGGCGCAGCGGCTCTGCGGGGTTTTGTGGCGAAGAAGCCCTGGCGGGGGGAAATCTCCGCCTGTGCTGCCTCACAACGCCCGTCTGCTGCTCCTCCCTCGCCAACTGAAGGGAAGTGTGTGGGGGGAGAGAAAGAAACCAACGAGCGGGGGTGTCCGCGCCTCAGGCTGCCGCCACGTCTCGCGGGCCCCCGCTCCTTTTTCCTTTTTCTTTTTTGTTTCTTCCGCGCCGGCTCCTCCAACCGCCGCCTCTGCTGATTCCGGGGGCGGCCTAGAGAGGTCGCCCTTGCTCTGAGAGCGGCTGGCACAGGAGCCGAGTGAGGGGAGACCGAGCCGAGAGAGGGAGCCGGCGGCTTGTGGGCGGGAGCGGGGTGGCGGCGGCGGCGGCGCGAAAGAGGGACAGGGGCGTCGTGTGAAGAAGAAGCGCCGCTTGCGGGCAGCCAGCAAATTCCTCCTGAGGCGGCGATACGGAGGGAAGCTGAGGGGGCAGACTGGGGAGAGAGCCATAGCTTTGAGGCGGGCGAGGAGCGGGGCGTCATCGTCTTCATCGTGGATGCGCCTCTGAGGTAAAAGAGGTTGCCTGAGGTAAAAATAAAAAAAAGCCGGCGAGGAGGAGGGGACAGACGGAGGCGATCCGGACACATGGCGGCAGCGGCAGCCCCGGGGCTGGTTTGACAGAGAGGAGCGCTGCTGCTGCTGCCTGCGAGGGAGAGAGGATGTCGCTGCAGCCTTCAGAAGCCAACTCGGAGCTCCTCTCGCCCGCCGCCGGCGACAAGCGGCTGTTGCTGGGCTGCGGCGCGGAGGAGGGAGAGAGAGCGGATTCCCCGGCGGAGGCGGCGGGATCAGAGCAGGACGAGAGGGCGGCGGCGCTGGCGGCTGCGGAGGAGGAGGAGGAGGGAGGAGGAGGAGGAGAGAAGAAACTGCCTCCCCAGCTGACGGAGCCCAGGGCAGCTTCTGGGGTATGTATGCATTCTGTGTTTGTATATACCAGCTCCTGGTTCTTCCTAGCGGTCTGCTGCAGCACAACAGCGGCTCCTTAATAAAGGCTGGCAGACTGATTGCGGCAAGGCTAGTAAAGGCTTTCATGGACCACCACCAACGCCTGAGATGCTCTTTTAAGGGATGCTGGAAAGCTTCTCCCGTCCACAGATGCTTCGCTGCTGAGCTCACCAGGAGATGCTGGGATGAATGGCTCGGCTGCAACTCCCGTGAAAAAGCAGCTTAAGGCCAAATCTTTCCTGGTGATAATGGAAAGCAAAGGGCATGAAATTCACAGGAGGTTTTGTTTCTTTTCCTCCCACCCTCTCAGGTGTACATGTTTCACTAATGTAACAGCACCCAGTGATTGGCATCAGTGGGCTTTGGGGGGGGGGTGGAGGGAGGGGGTTCTTATAAACTTATCCATAGAGAAGTAGCTGGTATTTAATGGTCCTGCCATTTTTGGCTACATTGTCGGAACAATTAGCGTGCTGAATGGGACAGATTGCGTAGGCGTGGTTTCCAGGATTTCTCTGTTCTGGCACGGAATAAGATCCCAACACATTGTTTTTCGTTTTAAATCAAGGCCGTTATAACATTGATGTATCGACAAATTTTTAGCATGAATATAGTTTAAATATCTGTAAGTCCAGTGAATAAGTATCAAGGAAGATTTTGTCAAGACTGTTTGGGAGGAAAGGGGACTGCAGGGGATAATTGAGAGAAACTAGTTCAGGGGGACACTTTAAGGGGAGCAAGGATTTTGCTGTACATACACATTAAATATAAATACACTGTGAATGAAAGCTTGAGGTCATTAATGAGGTAGCAGGACAAATTAGGGGGAGCACCCAACACCCTTTGAAAGTAACTCCAGGGGGTTGTGTTTTGAACTAGTGTGTACCATTCCAACAGGGCACAATTATGGTATGTACTTGTATTTAGAGTGCATTAATGCTTATAGCATTCTCACCATTTAACCTTAATTTCTCAGCTATAGTTTCTGCATAGTTTGATAGCTTTGAGAGACTGGAGATTGCTTTTGGAGAATGCAATTATAAAGTAAACAGTTAAGCAACAAATGAATGCTTAGAATTGCCTAACTAGAAACAAAATCATTGGTCGAATCTTGGGGGGTTGATAAATCCAGGTTAAAAATGTGCCTAAGAAGGGCCTGGAATGTTCCCCAAGATCTTCCATGCATTAAATGACATCTAGCCACATTTCCATAGACTGATTATACTGCATCACAAACAGTGAATGAGGCACCCCATACTTATTGGGGTAAGAAATACATGATCCACTGGATCTTAAATGCACACCTATCAAAAAATGTTAACAGCAACAAAGGGAGGGCAAAAGGAAAGGTAAGCAGACACTTTTTAGAGAAGGAGAAGGTTATCTTTCTATTATGCATCACTCATTTGTGTTCAAAAAGCTACACAAATCTCCCTCACTTGAATGGTAGAGTGGGAGGGAGTGCTCAGCACCTAGAACTTTTTCAAAATGACTAAAACAAAACTTTTTAGAAGTGCGAAATGGCACATGCATGAAGAAAAGCTGTTAACCAATGATGGGCACTGATATTTTGGCAGCCTCGTTCTGTGGAAGATTTATGATCCCAATAGAATCACTAGCTTATGGAACAACATCCTGTATTTAAAGTGTCAGAATTCGCAGAGATGACTGGCAGAATCCGAGACCTGGGAGAAGAAAGGATTGAAGAAGATTGGAAGAAATTCAAGATTTATCTACAGAAATATTGTGATTTAGTGGAATGTTAAGAAGGATGCTTGGTTATAAATAATTGGCCATCACTAAAATAGATTAGGAATTGGTGATAAGAGAGATTAAGAAAAACAAATTTGCAGGAGAATTATTTTATTATATTTAAGCAAGTGGTTATAGATTTGGAAATAAGATGATAATTTGCTGGACAAAAATTTATTAATGATGTAAGTGGGAGCGGGAGACGTGAGGAAGTTCAAGGATATTATGGAACTTTGTTAAAACATGTTTATTATTACTGTATTCCCTTATTTAAAAACCCTAATAAATATTTATATATATATAAAAAAATAAAGTGTCAAAATTCTATTGTGGTTTATTGCTGAGAACTTTACTTCCTTCCAACAGATGCCCTACAAGGTGGAAAGGCATGTGGATCTTCACAGCAATTGAGTGACAGTGTGTATTTGCCAAATCTAACTGAGCACATTATGGTACTGCAGAAGAGCCTGTTCTGAATATCTTACTAGGCCAAAAGGCTCATTTGAGGACAATTTGAAAAGCTATATTCCATGTATCCATGGCCCCTGTGCTGCAAGGCAGCAAATCTCATTCTGCTTCCTGCTTTCTGTTCTTCTCCTACTAGTGGAAAGTGCAATTTGCCATCTGGAGAAAAAAGCAGCAGGGGGTGAGAGTCACTCACCAGCCCTTCAGCTAATACTGAGCATCCTTTTTCTTCCTAGCAAATAATTCTAGAACATTCACAGTAAATGTAGACCAGGGTAGAAAATTATAATCAAGCACATTTGTGGGGATGATGATTCAAGTCCTAATTGTGTGAAAGTCTTTTGTAAACTCAGATTGAAGTTAAGTGCCTAAAAATTAAGAACATACGGTAAGTTGCCTGCTCAGATCAGACCAGTGGCATTTCTAATCTAGCATCTTGTTCTCACAGTCGCCAATTGAAGGCCAAATTAACTGCACCATCCCAAGAGGCCAATATTGCGGCTAGATTCTTAACATTTGAGGCCAACTGTAACTTTTAAAAGATGTTTTATGCTAATGGTTTTCATAATGTTTTCACTCTGTTTTTGTTTCATTTTTAAATTCTGGATGTGTTTGCCCTGGGATTCCTTCAGGAGGGCAGGAGGGATACAAATTTAATACATAAATAGTACTTGGGATCAGGGCTTTCTTTATCTGAGGGTGCAAGGGGTGCGGGGCACCCAGGTGCTGAATTCTGGGGGGCGCCAGGCGCCCACCGCTGAGCTCTTAACTATCTGCTTGTTATGAAATAATAAATAATTTTGATCAAGCTAGAAAAACAAAATACATATATACCTAAGTATTACCGAAATGTATACCTACTGTTTCACTAAAGGACTTTCGACTTTGTGTGCTCATTTACCAAAGACGTGCCACGCCAGCGGCAGCGTTTGTCATTCACAATGGCGCTGTGCACATGAAATTAACTCTTACATCAAAATATTATGTTACGTATTGTATTGAGCTGCTATGCAGCAGCGGGGTCAGTGGCACCGTTGACACGACTGATGTTTCTCCTAAGTAGGTGCCTAAACATTACTTATAAATTTAAGTGTGGTGGTGTTGTATACTTAAGTATAAGTGTATTGTAAATAAATGAGCAAATAAAAAAGTTTGTTTCTTTTCCTCCCTTCTTTCATAAACAGGAGATAAGGCTTAAGCATGATGTCTAACATAAGCCTAATAAAAGTTAATTTGGGGGCTAAACTAAATTTGGGGGCACTGGGCACATCTTTGCACCCCGGTGGCTAAAGACAGCACTGCTTGGGATTGTTTCCAGTTGTGTACAATGAAAGTTATGTGCTGAAGCTCAAATAAATAAAAGGCTTACCTATGCATTTAACACTGAAATCTTTGTTGATTGTCTTGTTTTGTGCGTTACAGATATATGTAACGTAATGAAAGGGAGCACATCTATTTTAGAAGAATAACAATTGTACGTCTATATTTATTTATCTGAATGGCTTGGGTGGAGGTAGCAAAAAAAGGAAGTACAAAATGTGTTAAATATAACTATGTTACAGAGACGCTTCATTGTATCTAGGGAAAGTAACAGATGGAGAAGAACATAATGATATTTTGGTAACAAACGTCAAGGCTTATAAAACATTTTGAAATGAGAAAAGAAGAAAGAGCTATTGAACTGGAGCCCATTTATCACAAAGGAGTTTTTATTTAGTGTTCTAAATAAGAATTTATGCCTTGATTGTTTAATGTATAGCAACAAGCACTCAAGTTGTAGATCTCTGAATTAATAGACAGGAATGTATTTGACATAATTCTGTGGACGCACAGAAGAACCATAGAATGTGGTTATGAGTAGAAAATCAATTTCTTGAGAATCTGCTTTTTAAAATAAAAGACATGTTTCTAGCCCTTATGGATGCAGATATATGTGGGGAATTGGAGTAGAGCTTCCTGAGAGCCCTGTAACTAAATACAGTGGTACCTTGGTTTACGAACTTAATCCGCTCCAGAAGTCCGTTCTTAAACCAAAGCATTCTCAAACCAAGGTGTGCTTTCCCATAGCAGTGGAGGACTCAATTTACAAATGGAACACACTCAACAGGAGGTGAAACATGTTCTTATTCCAACGCAAAGTTCACAAACCAAAACACCTACTTTGGGTTTGCAGCTTTCTTAATCCAAGTTGTTTATAAACTAAGCTATTCTTAAACCAAGGTATTACTGTATGCTTAAAATATGTCAGCATGCCTGCTGAAGTCTTGGGAGCAGTAAAGATGGCTAAATAAGATTTTCAATACTTTGGATATGGGGATTTGCCTGTTCTAATTGTACTTTGCAAGTACTTTGGCCACAATATGTAGGACAGTTTCTCTCTCATGAGTTCTTTCTTTTGGTGACTGGACCAGATGCACTACTTTTCATCATCTTCCTCTGACCCTGCCTGCCCTCTCCTTTCTCTGATATAACAACTTTAGATACAGCTTTGACCAAGCTGCTTCTAGAACCTGAATAGCTTTCAAAAGAGTATAAAAACATGTATTGTGCATTCTGTAGGTACTCCAGACCCACACACTTCAGCATCCTATATTGTTTTGTTTGACTCAGAGGCACTGAATTAAGAGAGGACAGGGAAGTGCCATATGGCATGCTCTAAACCATTTTTAGTATGTGGGGTACAATTCTATTTTTGTACCAAAGCAATCCTTTTGTAGTTAGTATATGAGAATCCAGCCTACTAATATTGGCTAAATAGTTCTTAATTTGTTATTTTTAATGGTGGGTGACGTTATTGCAGAGCTTGTGCAAGTATTCCCTCTGCCCAATGTATAGGTATTTTTTTTCTGTCTAAGAACATCAATCTTGAGTATATTACATTCTTTTTCGGTCATGCTTTATCACTGTACTAATTATCTGCCCTAATTCTTAAGTAGTTGCATACAGCAAATGGTATGGTTTTATTCTAACCAGATTCCTTGGTGGCAAGGGAAAAGGATATCAAGAATACTGTCAGCACACGATAGGATAAATGATAGTCACTAACATTTTATTTCTAAGTAGATTCTAAGTAGATTGTCAGCAGATGGTGGGATGAGTCATTGGCTATTTGATTAGATAGTGACAATATTGTCATCAAAAAATCACATACAGTTATTTACTACGTGGAAATACTTCAAAAAAATTCAGCTCTAAAAATGTTTTCCTTACAAATACATTGAAATATGAAATATGAGATATCTGTGATTCAAGCTTTATGCAAAATGTTATATGTTAAAAGCAGGATATTATAAGAATGGTTTATGTTTATTAAACCATGAAATTTTAAAACTTTTATCTGCTTAACTTTTAATTTTATTTAAAGAATGTTCTTGGGAAATACAACTTCAATACAGAACAAAGCAGTTATGATTAGAGTATGCCATTCAAAGTATATGCTCCCTTTCTAGTTAAAACTAAGCAAAGGGTTAAAGAACTAGTCAGCCAAGTATCCAAGTTTAGAGAGTGGCATGTTGTGTGGAATATTTTTGCAAATGGCGTTACTCTGGGCTCATCTAGTTCTCATGGTTCCACCTTTAGCTGTCCTTTAGGAGGAGAGTTCTGGTCTGGGGCTTCTTCCATAGGTGGTCTCTTGCACATCCAGGCTCCAGAGAGTCCTCAATGAGTTTGAGGACTTAAGATTTTCATATCGATTTTAACATCTACCGTAGATTCTGGCGTATAAAGCGACTTTTTAATCCCAGAAAAGAGGTTAAAAAGTCGGGGGTCGCCTTATGGGTATGGGTGGCGCGGAGTGGAGCCTGCCCCCGCCCCCCGCTGCTGCGGCAGTGGCTCTGAAGCAGCGGGCAGCGGGCTCCGCGCCGGGCGCCTTTCTCCCAGCGTGGAGCTGCCCAGCGTATTAGGCGACTGGGCTTATAAAACAAATCCCCAAATTGCAGCTGCTAATTTGGGGGGGTCATCTAATATGTCCAGTCATCTAATATACCAGAATCTACAGTACCTTTAGAGAGAAAAGTGTCTGCATATACTTTTTTAGGGTAGAATCTGCATAAAATTTGGTGTACCTAATAACTCCACTTGTTACATTTTTAGTGTATATGCACTAATATAATATGACAGACAAACCAATTTGGAAAGAGAGGTGTATGAATGTAAAAATGTAAATGTGTCAACACTGTGTCAATATTAAAAATGCGTGTTTGACTCTCATAATGTTTGAAGTAGCCCTAAATTCCACTGAAATCAATGGAACTTGTATGTCACAGCATTGAATTGTTTTTTTCTAATTGCAGAGCTTGGAGACGGGACCAAAAAATGATATTTCCCCATTCAGCAGTTTCATTTCAACCATCAGCCAGAAACAAGAAGATACTGGAAGTGGAAGCTCACCTACAGAATTTGTTATTGCAGATATAAAAAACGGTAAGAGAACAAAAGTTTCATTATTTAGCCATTTGTGACTGCAGGAGCTACTTGGTGCACTGTTGTTAGTAGCTGTTTTGTCTTTTGTTTGTGTTGTGACAGTGCCTTGCTGCTTGCTAGTAGAACTGTGTTTGTGCAAAGTACTCTAAAGTCATAATAAATGACACAGCACAATAAGAGCTAACAGTCTAACAAATGCAAGTTAGAACAGATAAATAAGTCAGTAGGGAGTTTTAGGATGAAATAGCTACAATGAGTGTAACATTGACAATGTGCACTTTGTGCATGTAGTAAGCTTTTCAGTAAGTAATGTGGCAGTAATCATAGCCTGCTGGCTGCTTAGCTGTTTTTAAATGTCTGCCTGTGATGGGTTGAGTTGCTATCACAGGCAGCCAGCAGAGGCGGGTGCCCATAGGGGCAGGGCACACCGTGGGGCCTCTGGAGTCTGCCTGCCTCCACCCACTCAGCCACCCTACAGCTGGGGGGAGACAGCGGGCGGACCGTTTGGGCAGTGCAGAGCCGATGCGCGCCCAAGCCACCATGTCTCTCCCAGGAGAGACACGTGATTCGGGCGAGCTGCAGGCCCCATGGTGAGTGCTGCCCGGCATTTTGTCACCCCCCTCAGTGGTGACACCCAGGGTGGTCCACACCCACCGTACCCCTTCCTCCGCCCCTGGCAGAGAGGACTGTTAAATTTACAATCAGAACAGTATGGGTGAATATGACTGACATTGGGGACAAGTCTTCTTTTTTTTTTTTAATCCAAAAGGATCTGTACTGCTGGTTAATGTTAAACACTATACATAAGTATTTGCTGTTCCTGGATAGGACAGCTGAAAAAACTGTCACAGGAATTGCAACTGTATCTATGATAACACAGGTTTTATGACAGCTTTGCCCATTTGAATATATGCTAGAATATGGTTGGAAGGGTTTGGGTGTAGAGCAAAACTGGAAATTGACCCTTAGAATTCTGAACTAGAATTGTACCATGTCACGTCGTGACATTTGTATCAGTCATTGAAGAAATGGCACTGTTTCATACCCATTCATTTCCAGTTAATGCTCTGATAATCTAGTCTCTCTTCTCTTATCAGAAATGCTTTGTTCATCAGATTTTTCATTAACATTCTTGCCTCTCATACATTGGTTAAGTGATTTTTGCATAATGTAACCAAGCAACATTCTCAAAACCATTATTCAGCAGTACATCGCTTTACAAATCTTACCATCGCTTAAACAGTTCCACGTATTTTTAGAACAGAGTTCAGGAAGGATTTTAATTATTTTTATAATCAATAGTTTTCAGTGTATATAGTATTCTTTAAGGTGTTGTTGTAAACTGCACCACTGGTACAGCTATTGAAAGCTTCTTAAATTTTTTACTAATTAATTTAGCATGCTATTGTTTGGTGCTTATATCTAGTTTGTTCAAAGATAATGCTAGAAAGGGTGCTGCTGTATTTAAAATCAGTGACACTGATGTTCAGAAGCATAAGGATCATGAAACATATTATTTATTATTTTAAGTCACATGAACAAAACCTTTCTTTCCTTTTTTAAATTATATTATCCCACTAAGATTAGTGATTTATTCAAACTTTTCATAAACTCCCATTTAAATTGGTGTAGTAGAAGGTTTCTTTTACATTCTTGGTCTTAGAATATGAAATATAGCTCCAGTTTGAAAGGAATTTGAATGTTACTCAGGTGCTGGAACTTCATAAGTGACTGGGTTTAGACATAACACTAACCTATGGTTTAACATTATGAGAACAAGCCTCAGACCCATCCACGCCTCTCTCCTCCTGTATGGCCACAGGAAGGATATTGGGAGCTTTTGTTTCTGTGGCTTGTCATTCTTTCAAAACTGGGACAAACTGTAATTAGTCTTAACTATGGTTTGGGGGGGGGGAACCAGAATAAAGAACCACAGTTTATATAGTTCCTGGCTCATGGAAAGTGCACCTGATAGTTTTTGGTGACTTCCTTTCCTCTTCAGCTCATCCCTTCCCACCCCATCCTATCCCATTCAGACAAGGTTTTGGGGAAAGGGCTTATGAAAGTCATCTTGCATCAGTCCCTTCCTGTTAGTGCTCCTCTAGATACAAACAATATATATATATATATTATATTATGACTTGCACAAATGTATGGGCATGAGGTATCACTGCAACCTAATCCTAGCTATGTTTATGTGGAATTTCAATGGTAGTTCCTTTCAAATATGCAGGTAGGTTCAGGTAGACATAGTGTCTATATTTTAGTTTACTTTCGGATTAATTTTTTTTTAGTTGCAGTTTATGATTTTTTAAAACTTTTGCTTCTGAATCAGCAAAAGAGCTTCCATCCCTTGGCCACGATGTTAGGCAAAAACAGCGCACCTCTGTAGATATACTTACAGCAGAAATGAAAGTTTCAGTCCCACCAGAACATCCTCTTCCCGTCCAAACAAAAACTCTAATAGACTTCCGGTAAGTAGCATTATTTTGTGTATATGTACTGCTAATAGATTTATTTATATGTTCTTTTTAATTATTCTAATTAAAAAAATACATGTTGTATCCAGCAACCAAACAAAGCTTCTAATATTTATACTAAACTCCCAAATGGGTCATCTTCTATTGGAAAATACATATTTTTCATACTCTAATTTCCTGCAACTATATAACCTGTGAATGCATACCAAGGAATAAATAATTCCTTTAAATGAATGTATTTTTAACTGGAGGCTGGTGTAGGAGATGCTAGGAGGGAGCAAATATGTTACATGCCTTCCTCCCAGTTCCCATGGATTCCAGCAGCCACTTTGCTAGAGAATCTTTGGGCCACAGCAGGTGAAGTAGGAAATAATCCCATCTCAGACATGACTGCCAGGGTGGCTGCTGCTGTCTCTCACAGCCTGGTGGCAGATTGAGGTGGTACTGCGGATGGCGGTGGGGAGTAAAGACATTACATGCCTTTCTCAAATGTTACAACATTAGGCAGTACCTTGGGCACATTGTGATTGAATGCTTCATTTACTCATGGATTAGCTATGTTTGGACCCTGCTGTTGATGCTACTTCCTCGACTGTGCTCCCTTTTGTGATCATGTGGCTTGTCCCATCACAATGGATGGCACTCTGCCTCTGCTACTGACCCATTATGACCTTGCCTGGATAGCATGCAACTTAGGGACAGGAGGCCTGGCATGCATTCTCTGCTTCTGTGATCTTGTTTCCTAGTGCAGATGGTTCATGAGGTAGCTGGCTGGCTCACCTGCTCAGTGGCTGTCTGCTGTGGCATGCAACCTCTGCTGCTGTCTTGCTAAGGTGACATGGCATGGCACACAGTTGCCATCTTGCTGCTACACATGGATTATGTTCAGGTTGGAATGAAAGGCCAGCTACCGGTACATTGCTGTCTTCCTGAAACGTCTTCTGCCAGGCTGGTGGGTAAAAGAGGAAGAAATGGCAATCTGCTCCCAAGCACTCTGGAGTGAGCACCGGAGAAGATGGATCACTGCTTTGAGCATATCAATTTGTACCTAAAGAACTAGCTTAGGTCTTCCAGTAGCTTAACTTTTAGCATTTTTCTTTTTAAAGAACTGACCGTGTGTTGAATCACAAGCTACTTATGAAATTTCCTTTACTAATAAAAGCAGCTTGCTATGTGACATGGGGAGCTTTTGTTCTAGCAAAACAGAGCTGCTTTGGAATATGTGGAAGAAGCTGTGCATTTCTTTGGATCTCAGCTCCTTAGTTCCTCATTATTTCATGCCTAGCCCTAATGGTCCAAAGTATGTAAGGTTCTCTGCTTTTAACTGCATTTATGGGTGCTATTTTTACATGAATGTAATTACACCTATTTGAATGTAATTTGGATTTTTAAAATTTATGAAAAAGAAATTAAATACAACTATGGGATACAACCTAGTATTTATATTTATGGGTGTCTAAAATGTATTGAAAGCTGTTTGTGTAAAATATTCTGCTAGCTGTATAATTGGTTGCATTTTGTGCTTTCTGTTTAGGGAAGACATAGAAAAAGCTAAATTATCAGGAGACTGGAAAACAGTGTATGATTTTTATTCAAAAACGTTTGATTCTTTTCCAGAAATCAATACTGCGTTTAAGGTAAAAACCACCATTATCACCACAAACACATCTTAATTCGCTTAAACATTAACTTGCAATAATGCAAATATATGTTTTATCTAATATATATAATTAAAACAAAGCAACCAAAAGTAGAAGCTATATAAATTAAGGAAAATGGCATGTTTAAAATCTAATTTTGTATAAGAAAATAGTAAAACTGGCTTTTTATATTGGTACATGAAACTGATTGTTAGACCATTTTCACAGTAATTACCACTGTTATACTGTGTTTTTCATCTATGACAAGATTACTGAAACCCTACAAACACAGCAATCCAGGAAGAGTAATATATATGACAATAGCATGTACGCTACTGTAATGGGAAAAGGGGGGCTGCTCGTGCGTAAGCGTTTAAGTCCTCCAAGCGTCACATCAGTTCCTAAACTTTCCCAGTTCGAGGAGCCATGGGTGCGTGGCTACCTCAATCGCTGGCAGAATCCGTCAGTGGGCATTTCCGGAATTTACTCCAACATAAGTGTTCCTTGACGGAAACTCTTCTTCTGGATTCTCTGCGTGACAGTTTCCTCCGCGGAGTGGGCGTCCCCAGCGGAGGTCCTGAGCCCTCCCCGCTATTCTCACTGGAAACATCTTGGAGCCCTTCCTCCGATTGAGTTTCTGCAGGAACTATCCCTCTCCCCCTACTGGTTCCTTCCTCCGCATCCGAGGCTCTCCTAGCCTCCTTGAGCCCTTCCACCACCTGACTCTCCGATGGCAGTTCCCTGACAGCTACACACAAGGTTGGAAAACTGTACCCACACCACTAGATAGTACTGTTACCAATCTTTTTCGGGCCTACAGGCACAATTAGAATCTGGAATGTGTGTTGTGGAAACACAGCCTGCTCTGGTTGCTTCTCTTCCCCCACCCCTCCCTGGGTCACCCCACTCCAGATAAACAACACAAACCCTTTTTGCCTTTGAATGTGATCTGGGCAAAAGTTTAATTCAGTAGAATTAAAACAGTTCCTCTTGAATTTGCATGATTTTACAGTGGGTCTCCCCAAAAATCCACTATAAAATTAAAGCTTATATTGATACAGTAAAAAAAAAAATCTGCCTCTGTCAAGCACTATAGAAAACTTTAGTGAAGGTGTTGCAGGCAAAGATTCTGACGGATTTTTTTAGTATTTTATTAAACCTCAGAAAAAAAACAGAAGCAGCCAACAAATCACAGAATCCATCTGTAGACACATGTGATCAATGATTTGATGGTGATTTTCAGGGGATCTCATAGAAAAATTATGATAATCCATGTATTGGGTCCCTGTTTTTGTGACACAGCAACACTGGAAAGCACCAGATTTGTAATGATTATACTTCAATCAATAGTGACATCTGTGATTTGACGGATGTGGGCTTGGGGAAACCCATGAAAAATCAGGCAATTAAAAGTTATCAATTGTATTGGATGTGATATGAGTATGTACCCATGCCTTCTTTCACTCACCCCCATAGCTCTCCAATTTTTCCCAGTGTCCCAGATTGCGTCTCTTTTCTTCGTATGCTTTCAGTCATTCTACCTTCTGTTCAACTGCTCATGTGCTGGTTTTGAAAGGCACAAAGAACTGAAGGTGGGAGTAGGAGAGAGCATCACTCTCCCTACTTTATATAGTGTTTCATGCACCCCAGTCTCCAAGTGGCAAGAGACTCCAGCGGTTCCTGCCCTTACCCAAGGTTTAGTTACCTTGGAATGAAGGTCAGTGGAGACTGTAGTGTCTTTAAGGTATATGGTTTATTTACACATGTATACAGCCTGAGCATAGGATGGAAGGGCTCTCAGCATTCTCCAACAGACAACAGATCTTGCTTCCCTATTAGGTTTCTAGGGAAGTCCCTCCAAAGCCATAGCTTTGGTATTCTTCCTACAGAAAAAGTCAAGCCTCTGTTTCTCCAGCATCTAAGGCAGCTGAAAAACTCACACATGTGCAGCCCCACTTGGCCTTTTGTTCTTTGTCCTATGATGACATGGCATCCAGCCAGGTGAGGTTGGAAAAAAATCACCCATTTGTCTCTATGGCAACAGGGGTCACACTTTAAAATGCTGATATGCTGATGATGGTATTTAGCTGAGTGGGCTAAAGCCATTAGCTTAATAAAGAAGCTGGTCTGACTGGTTCTGCTAGATTCTAAACCTCTCAGATGCAGAATTACAGGCCTGGAAGTGGCCTATGAATAGAATGACCCCCCCCCCTAATTCTGTAGCAATACTTTTCAAGGGAAAAAAGTAACCACCCCATCACCTCCATGAAGAAGGGGGCAGTGAGCAGATGAAGGCTCAGAGTCTTCACAGGTGCCAAAGGAAGTTGTCAAGGGAATCACTGATGCTGTCATGTCTGACAATGCTAATGATCTGTTCTGCTGGTGTGGGATTTAATCTAATCACACCTACCCTTTTACAGGCAAACTTCCATTGCATTTTTAAAATGAAACATGCTTGCAAGCAACCACCCAGTTTAAGTCTGGCCAGATGTTATGTTAGCAGATTCTGTTATCAGCAGCTGTCTCCACACAAGGGCAGTGCTGGTGGCATTCCAGTGCATTTAAAAAAGAAAAGACAAACTATGGATATAATGCCTTAATCTTTATGAACCTCAGTTCTTGGCTCCCATTGGCTTATTATGGGATAAGGGTCATCTACTAAACGTGAGACAGAGGAATCAAGGCAGTCTGTTTCAACATCTGTCTTATGCCCATTAAAGCTATTTTAATTAAAGCATTTCAGTACTAGTGGAAGCTATAAATACCATACATTTTTAAAAAAAATCAAATAAAAGGATTGCATATGGATAGTTTGTTATACTGCTGAACAAGCTGTAGAACTTTATCAAACTTTTGACACCATGTTAGGGAGAAAATAAGACCAGAGGGGCAGGGCATAGAGTAGTGGATCCTTGCCACATTCCCAGTTCTGCTGGCTAGGGCAGAGAGTTATTATTATTTATTTACAGCATTTATACCTTGCCCTTTAGCCAAAAAGCTCTCAGAGTGGCTTACAAAAACCACTTCTAAGGTGGTCTATTCCTTCAGTCTCACAGTTTAAAAAAATATGACACATGAAGAAAAAGAAATGGGAAGGTGGAGGGGAAAGCAGACTCAGTCATAGCCAGTGTTAGTGGCAGCTCTGACTGTCTTGCTCTTGATGAAGAGCAGATCCATCCCTGAAGCACCAAATCAGATCCAGGAGCACAGTTGGATGACAATGTCCAGGCCTGGAGGGCAGGCAGTTGCTGCCCCACAGTTCTTCCCTCAGCCGATTTGGGCTTGATGGAGTTACCTTCTTCGTCAATGTCAGTGGTAGTGGATGAAGGGCAAGTAATTCTTTTTTGCTGTCATCTCTCAGGCAGAAAGTGGGCCACCTTTGGATCCAGAAGCACAATCGCCCATTCACCCTTTCTTAGAACATTGCAGCAGCAGATTGCCCCTGCTTTATACTAACTCCTGCCAGCAGTATGGATTAAAGGTTAGGATCTCTCTCATACAGCCAACATGGCATTGGCCATGTAGCTTGTAACATGCCTATGAGCTGGCATAGCACCAGCAATTTGATGTGGTTTCCAGGAGAAGGGTTGTGTCAGTGTAGTAAGGTGTGCCGTTTGTATCGGAATGCAAAGAATTAATGAAAATATCCATTTTAAATGTTAATTGTTTTATATTGTTTTATAAATGATGATATTACAGAATGTGCATTTGTAATGCAAGTTTGAAAATACCTCTGGCATAACAAATCTCATGAAACAGCTCTTTAATATATTTTCACAATTTGCAGAAAAATATTGATGCCCCTTTTAATTCCATTGAAGACTGTGGAGTTGATGCTAAATTTGTGAATGCTGTTTATGATGCCTTACTAAGTTCAGTAAGTAAAATTATAGTGTATTTTTTCCACATTTTGTACATTGAATATACAGTTGTATTCATGTACAAATTGTAGTTTTTATAATATACGACAAACTTTTAGTTCAAATATAATCCGTGTTTTCCATACCCTGAATAAAAAATGCTTATGTTAGTCTAAATGTGTAGCACAAACAATGGAGCAGCAGTATACACCTCTTTCTTGTCCTTGTGTCCCAGCCTCTGTGCTTTTACCTTAAATCAAACATAGTTGATGGGCATAGGGTACTATCTGCATTCACCAATAATGTGCCAACCATTCACCACCAGATAGCAGAAGGGGTAAAAGCTGCCTGTTGTTGCCAGTCATGTGATAGCAAATACATGGGAGACCAGAAACTACAATCAGAGCTATATTACCCAATGGTATGGTAGACAAACATGTCTCTGATAATCCCTGTTGGAAAGAGATATAAAGACATGGAAACAAGAGAGATAGTTTGATGGGGTTCATATAAGAAAAATAGGAATTATCAACTTAGAAGAGAGACTACCAACAGGAGATTTAAGCAATAAATTGATAAATGGCTTGAAAATACTGAGATTTTTCCCCCTGAATTTTAAAATAATGACTTGTGTTTTATTGTAAGAATGGAAACTAATCATCATCCAACCACAGGACTATAATGATATCTGTAGAATTTGCTTCTGTGATAAAATACTGGTTGTGGTTTTTCTCTCTCTTTCTTCATTTGTTCTAGCCTCAAGATATCCAGAAGTGTGTCCTTAAAGGAATAATTAATGGTTTATTACAGGAATGGAAGGGGTAATTATAACTTCTATATACGTTTAAATTGTGCAAGTCATTTAGAGTTTCTGCTGAGATGGAATTTTGGAAAATTAGTAACTTGTAGCCCAAACATCAAAGTCCTAGGTTGAGCACCTTCATTTAGGTTTTGTCAACAAGAACTCTTTTGCCAGATGCGTACAATATATAAGAGGGCAAAAAAAGGTTTGTAAACTGTAGGACTGAAAAGGCATAAGATGCTGCCATAAGAATATACTGTCATATTTCTTTGTACCTCCATCCAAACAATCATACATACAATTATTTTTTTTAAATGCCTAAATAAACTAGGTGAAGTTTAAAAATAAAAACTTGGACATAAAGAAAAACAAAACAAGCCCCTCAAATGAAGATTCCAATGAGAAATTAAAATATATCAGCAAATTTTGTTCTGTTCTGTGTGGACTTAATTGAGATTGAGGATATCCTTCCATTGCAGAATGGTGTATTATCACAATTTAAATATTAAAAACAGAGGAAGAGCTCTGCTAGATCAGACCAAAGGTCCATCTTGTACAGCATCCAGCTTCCTAAAGGAACCAGTCACGTTTTACATGCCTAATGACTCAATGGGAATGAAATTAGGTCTATACTAGTCCAGGGGCTGTTGGTGTGCTTGGCCTCAGACAGATGCCTAAAATGTCCCCAGGACTCAACAAAGCAGAAACAGATACCAGTGTCAACTCACAGCCATTAGAAAGTGTGTTATACTTGGCATCATTATCAAATCCTTCAGCCCCTTAAGGCACATCTTCTCGGGTTTGCCCCCTTGTTTCCCACAACATAGATTCTCATTTGCCATTTTGCCACCCAAGAGTCCTTTTGGGGCTCTTCTTTAATTTGGTGTGATCTTCAGACTGCACACCATAACTCAAGAAAGTTAACAAATGTTAAATGGTACCACTCTCAATACATACCCCACCTTGACGATTCTGGGTGAGATTCAATTAAGTTGTTGCACAAGCAAAATGAGGTCCACTTAGGCAAAGGGACATTCCTCCCTCTCCTTCCTCCCCACGCCCCCTCCTTGCACCCCCTAAATCTGCTCTGAAGTGTTGGGGGAAACCCCAGAAGATGTTTAGGATGAGCAGACATGGGGGAAATTCCATTGCACAAGCAGACTTGTTCTGCTTGCACATATCCCACTTAACCTTATGTTGAATTGCACCCTCTATTTCTTTTTGAGAACTGCTGTTTATTACTACCCTCTGCTTCTTCTTTTGATGTTAATGTTTGTCAGTAAGCCCTGACACTCTGTTTGATTTGGTTCTTTAGACACTGTCCTTGAAAACAATCTTTCACATATCTGGCCTACATTTTTTGCTGTGAAGAAAGATTCAAAGAATTCATTGGGCATTAGATTTATTCCTGTTCTCTCATGGCCTTTTGAGCTACAGTTTCCAAACTGATTATAAACGGTACTATTTTCAAGCAAGCATGAATAGTAACTGAAAGCTCACAGAAATGGGTACAAAATACTTTCCTTAAGCAAGAACTCTCCATCAAGTTTGCATTTTGTGCACAGAACTTTTAAGTTATGAATCTGCACACTTGTAGATAGGTTTGTTCTAAATATAGGTCATAATGGAGAGAACCACACAACTATCTTTGGGACTTGTGTTTCTCAAACAGCAACCTGTTATGCTTTATGTTAGCATATAATTAAATGCAAGCAATGCTGCGTCTTCTAAAGAGTTATTCATATGTAACTAATTGGAACATTTTTTTTCTCAATTTTGCTGATATAGTAAAACTTTAACAGTTTAGAAGTCATATTCTAGAAGTTGTAGGCTACTCTATACACTTAAATGTGGAAAGATTACATAGTTTTTGTGTATGTGCTTGCATGTATACATCCTGACAGGTGAAAAAGGAGTTGGAATTGCATGTTAAATAATTTTATGGCATGCACACATGCTGAAATGGTATGTTTCATTCTAGGACCGTTTATTTGCTTTCAGGCCACGTACAAAAGATGATCTTAGAGCATATTTTGTACTAATACAGGTAGGAAAAGAACCCTTTATTTATTACCAAGGAATAAGTGCACCATTGAAGCCCTTCTGTTGACGTTCATTTGGTTCTATGCTATTTTGACTTGCCCCTAATTGTTCCTGTGTGGCTCTTTGTATGTTTGCAGTGCTCACGCACAAAGCGTAGCACAGCAACAGTGAGGAACAAGAGACCCAAGGAAACACAAACCAAGTTAATTTTGCTATTTGAAAAGGCATATCAGCACATCTGCTTGTAATGGTATTTGTAAGTGGGTAGGCATAGAATTTTATTGCTTGAATTAGCACATTGGTGTCCTAGTGAGTGAAATTTATTTACAAGTAACCATTTCTTCCTATCTACATAAAAATGTTAGGCAGTTATTTCACTGTCATTAGAGGATTTGTAGTGCCTCATCACAAACCTGGATTTGCATGGGGTAGGGGAGTAAAAGAGAAAGCAGGTTGCACAACACCAGTCACCATGGCATGGGAGTGGGAAGGGAGGGATACTGACAAGGAACAACAGCAGCAGAACTTCCTGTAAAGCAGGGGTGGTGGGAACAAAGAGAAAAATAAAAGTTTTAAACAACAGCAGAGGTTGAGTAAAACATGGATGGAGACAAACTTAGAGAAGAAATGTGACAATTTTAACAATAGCAGATGTTTGAGAAGTGTGAGCAGGGGTAACATGGGGGAAGTAGCTGTTGAAAGCAGTGTGTGAGTACAGTGAGAAGGGAGTTGGGAAAGTCTTGATCTGTTATCTTTCTGATGTTAGTTTCTGTGTTGTGCCCATCTCTGCTGCTTGTTAAAGCTGGTTTGCTTTTTCTCCCCATTCCTGTTTTACTCAAGCTTCAGCCATTGTTTAAAACTACAATTTTCATCTCGATTTTCTTCCACCCAAGCTTTACTCAAACTTCTGCTGTTGAATGAGTTCAGCAAGGAGGGTGAAACACTGAAAGAGGGGGAAATGGCACGTTTTAAACGACTCCCTCTTCCATTCCTCAACTGCCTCATGTGAGAGAGATAAAGGATGTGGAACCCTCAAATATTCCATAGTACCTTTCCACAGTCATATATTTCACTCCTGCGACCATGTGTTGTCTTCAACATGACGTTCCAGATTTAGTGCCATCATTCATAAGACATACTTTGCTTGTTAGTACAGTATTTATTCTGAATGACTACACTGAATCTGGAACTTCATGTTGTACACCCATATATGTACAACATCCATCAAGTGAGCTTAACATTTTCTAACTGAATAAGCTAATGGATGAACTTGCTCTTAAGTGTCTATTAATATTAAAGATAAAGTACCATATATGAACATGACATGTGTGCACAAAAGCTGCAGAAAAGGAAAGAGGACATGGCATAAAAATGGGGCTGGTGTGTGTACAGGTGGCGAGAAGGAGATAGGAAAGGGGGGTAAATGTGATAATGGGGTATGTGTGCAAAGCAGGCTGCACAATAGGAGAGAGGAAAAGGTATGAAAATGTGTGAGATGTGTTCAAGGTAGAGTTGAGAAGAGTGAGGAGGGTGGAGGAAAAGGGAAAGCGAAGAGCTGAGTGTCATGAGGGTGCTGATGGCATCTTGGCCTCAAACTTCTAATGACCTCTCCCAACAGCTTCATGTCAATTAAATTTGTGCTGATTAAACGGCATTAGGGATAGAATAGTGCCCTGTGGCACATCATAGCATAACTTCCAGGGAGCTGAAAAGCACTCTCCCAGTGCTACTGTATGGACTCAGTCTCATTTGTACGCCCCAAAATGCTGTAATACAGTGCCCCCAGTTCCCATATTGCACTCCCCTTATCCCTCTCTGTAATTGTCATCCATCAGAGTAATCAAGGCCAGCACAGTGCCATTGCCAGCTCAGAACCAAGACTGGAACAGGTCTAAAAAAGTCCATATTATCCAAGAATGGTTGCAGCTGCCCCATCATAATTCTTTCTGCCACTTTCGCCATGAAAGAGGTTTTTATGATTGGTCAATAGTCCTTCCTGGCCAAGGGTTCCAGGACTGGTTTCTTTAGGAGAGGCCCCACCACTGCCTCTTTCCAGGCAGCAATGAGCACCCACGCACACAATGAAACATTAGCCACACTCTGGACGCATTCAGTCAAACCAGCATGCTAGCTGCATAACGATGCTTTGATATATTTTATTTTATGGTGGTATAAAAATACTTTTATGAATAAATAAAGAAATAGAAGCAATCATTTCTTACTATGGTGATTTTTGTAATAGTATAAAAATAAATTACAACCAAAATACTAACAAAGTGTTTTTAATCTTTTACAGAATCCTCTATTTAGTACCACGTCAACATTTGTTATTTATGCTCACTTGTTAAGACAGATTGCTGCCTTAACAGAAGGCGATCATCACTTCCTAATTCACTGGTTTAAAAAGTAAATCATTCTCTATTGTTTACAATTGGAAAGTGTGTGCTTCCATTGCTAATGGGATTTTATTGTAATATGTTAGTTCTGATTAGGTCAGCTCTTTAAAAATTTTTTAAAAAACCTTTAAAACCTACTGGCAGTCAATGGAACATGGTTCAGTATTTGTAGCAACTATAAAATACACAAATTATACTATATTTTTCTATGCCTAATCTACTCCAGAGTTCCATCTGATACCTACTAACAGACTAGAACTGGCCCACAGAAAAAGTTAACAGTTCTGCTAACTATTCTCCATACCACTTTAGTACAGTTCAATAGAAATTTGTCAGCTATTAAATACTTTTCATTAAAAGCTATGAGTTCCACTAACATTCTACAGTTTGCTTTCTATCATAAAAATGACTTCAGCATATTTCTTACAGGATATCACAGAAGAGATTCAAGCAAGTGCTAGACAGGCTGCTACAGTTTATTTCTCTACGACTCTTTCCTGCAAAGCCTGAAGAATTGCCTCCTCTGGAAAAGTGTTCTTGGTGGATTCCATCAGCAGCCAAAGTGTTGTCTTTATTTAGTAGGTTTCTACAGATTCAATTAGTTTGTGTTCCTTCTTCTAATATGATGCTTTTCTTATATAATGTGTGGTGTTTCTGCCAACCAGGCAGTAAAACTAGTGATGTACAGTCAATTACCTGTCTATTAGGACAAATCTATGTTTTACATGGATGTCTCTTTGGCCTTTCTTGCAAGAGTGGCCCAGTCATCTGTGGCAGGACTCCCTGGTGCCAGCAGCAGCAGCAGCAGCTCTGGCATCCCTGAACCCATTAATCACACACCCCTTTTAAGTTGGATAGAAACTTTTCCATTGGAACTGTCTTTTCACGTTCCGCACAGAAGGTGCACTTGTTCTTAACGTTCTATTGCTAACACCTTCCATCTGAACATCAATTGGGAACTTTACATGATTATGGTAGCAAGTCAGTTAAGGCCTTGAAAAATTTACAGATTGCCAATGCTTAACCTATTGTATAGAATACATCTGAAATAAAAAATGAATGTCAGCAATAAGTAAATCACTTCTATTACTGCAGTGATTTAATTTTCTGGTTGTTGTTTAAGAATATAAAACTGAAAACTGCATTAATCTTTGTGTAGACATCCTGTTCTACAAATAAGTTTCTAAATCTAATGCACAGATATTAAAAGTTCAGGGGGGAAAGAGCTAAATGAATGGCACCCAGATTAATTATGTTTTCCAACAGCTATGAGTTTACTTCCATAGGTTAAGATTTTTTCAGGGGTTGACTGGCCGTTTACTGTATATTTTACTTATTTTTGTTGTTGTTTTTTAATTAAAAGTCTAATTTCATTTCTCTAAAGAAAGCTGGCTGTCATTTCTGAAAACTCATATTTAAATATATCTTTATAGATACTTCAAATAGTCTAGCTAACCCTTCTATTGTTCCATATATGGATTTTTATAATTCGACACTGGATCATATTGATCTCATGGAAGAATATCATAACTGGCAATGTTATGGAAATTCTCAAAGGTAAGAATTTTTTAAGAGTTTAGTACCATGGTTGAAAGGCTGCTAAATGTCATGGGTTGTGTGTTATCAAGCGCTGACTGTATTTTTGTTGCAATATTTTCAGGGTTTCCATTTTTACTAAAATGAACCATTCTATCCATTTTAGAGTGGCTGGAGAAACTCAGCCAGATGTGGTATAAATATATTATTATTATTATTATTATTATTATTATTATTATTATTATTATTATTATTATTTTATTATCATCATCTATAGTGGTCATCCTATCATTTTTAATTAAAGATATTTTAAAAACAATGGTTTTTCAAAAACTATTGTCTTCCAATAATTTATAGGTAATGTTAGATTATCAAACTCGTGTACATTAGACAAAAACTTTTCATTTTCCCCCAATTTTAATGTGTAGTTCTTCACCCATTTATGACTCAAATGTTTTCTGAGTAGCTAGTATTGTACTTTTCAGACATACTTTTCAGCAATGTGTATGCCCATTCACAGCAGCTTTTCAGAAGACCTCAGGCAGTTCTGTTCTTCATCATTGTTCATCTTAATGTGGACTGCTTTGAAGCATTAAGATCAATTTGCAACAGATTGCAAACACTGACTTCTTATTAGAGCAACGAAGTCCTATATTTTGCATGCTGAGGCTGACAATACTTCATTTCAGTGGCTAGGCTAATGCAACCAGCATGTTGCATTTCTGTTCCATGGCTAATATTATTTGTTGCTCCTGTATATCATACATATTGCTTTCATGTTGTTAATAAATGTTTATCTTTTTTAATTCAATATATCAGTTATGCTCTGCTAATCTGCTTATGCTTCCTTTTGCCTTCTTCAACAAACTGTCCACACAAACAAAAGTGTGTTCATAGCTGATAGTTTGGGAAATCATAGCTTTATTAGTTTTTGGAGAAACAGCTGTATAGTACCTTGTCCGACTCATGGTTTTCCAATTCCATGTTTCACGAATAACGGGAATATAGGAGTAGGGTTGCAGTCTGAATCAATATTGTGGCAACAACCTGGATGGATGGGTTTTCAGTTTTTCTGGGATGGCAGGAGGTAAGATTCAGATTGACAACTTTCTGCCACAAGAGAGGATTCCTCAAAAAGCTGGTCTTGTTCCCTCCCCCAAAAGACAGCAGGACTTAATCTAAGCTACAGCTCAGCACTTTAAAGCAGGGCTGGAGAACCTGTGGCCTCCATATTTTGACATGGTGGTCTTGATATGGGTGGTTGTTAGGCAGTCCCTTATTACCTTGCTTTAAGACTTTTGTTTGTTGTATTTGGCTACTCTAATTCATAGTGTTTAATATAATCACTTTGAAAGTAATATAATTAATGCTTCTCTGTCTGTTTCAGGTTTTCCTTCTGCCAATATCCATTTATTATTTCTATAGCAGCAAAAAAGGTTATTATTCAAAAAGATTCTGAACAACAAATGATAAATATTGCACGGGTAAGTATGTTTTTTTATTAAAATATATAATGTATTAAAACAGGTTCATAAATATGCCCACAAATGTTACTAGGCTACCAAAAAATTCAGTAGTCCCCTGGGTGCTGATTGAGGAGAGAGTTGGAGCTCCATCTCCCCTGATCCAACTTGCTGCATTTTTATTCTGGACATGGAGAAGGCTTCCACCATCTGACAAGTTACTTTGTTTCTATGCTGGGTGCAGAGGAGGGTCAGAGTTTTCCCTCCCTTCTCCATGGGGTGCCAACTTGAATAAAATATGGGGAGGGCCAGGTAAGCACTGCCCCACATAATCGATCACATGACGTGAGACACGTACACCATTTGAATGGCAATGCCCATCAACTTTGGGGGAGCCCAGCCCCCTCAAATATTTTAGGGGGGCGCAAAGGAACTTCAACCCCTAGGAGTTGGCTCCTATGCTTCTCCACCAGCCCACTCACTCACCTACCGTATTTTTCGCACCATAGGACGCACTTTTTCCCCTCCAAAAATGAAGGGGAAATGTGTGTGCGTCCTATGGTGCGAATGCAGGCTTTCGCTGAAGCCTGGAGAGTGAGAGGGGTCAGTGCGCACCGACCCCTCACGCTCTCCAGGCTTCGCGGACCTCTTCGCAAGGAGCGGGAGCACTCCGGCTCCTTGCGGAGAGTTGCCAGCATGCCGAAGCCTGCGCGCGCTGAGCTCAGCGCGCCCAGGCTTCGCGGACCTCTCCGCAAGGAGCCGGAGCGCTCCGGCTCCTTGCGGAGAGTTGCCAGCATGCCGAAGCCTGCGCGCGCTGAGCTCAGCGCGCCCAGGCTTCGCGGACCTCTCCGCAAGGAGCCGGAGCGCTCCGGCTCCTTGCGGAGAGTTGCCAGCATGCCGAAGCCTGCGCGCGCTGAGCTCAGCGCGCCCAGGCTTCGCGGACCTCTCCGCAAGGAGCCGGAGCGCTCCGGCTCCTTGCGGAGAGTTGCCAGCATGCCGAAGCCTGCGCGCGCTGAGCTCAGCGCGCCCAGGCTTCGCGGACCTCTCCGCAAGGAGCCGGAGCGCTCCGGCTCCTTGCGGAGAGTTGCCAGCATGCCGAAGCCTGCGCGCGCTGAGCTCAGCGCGCCCAGGCTTCGCGGACCTCTCCGCAAGGAGCCGGAGCGCTCCGGCTCCTTGCGGAGAGTTGCCAGCATGCCGAAGCCTGCGCGCGCTGAGCTCAGCGCGCCCAGGCTTCGCGGACCTCCCCCGCCCCAGCCCCGCGGGGGGGGGGAAATAATTTTTTCCCCTTTATTTCCCCCCCAAAAAATGGGTGCGCCCTATGGTCCGGTGCGCCCTATGGTGCGAAAAATACGGTACATAAAATTCCTTGCACTTGTTTATGGCTTCAAGGCTAATACTTTAATTCAAAGCTGTATTAAAATCAGTATAATGAATATTCTATATTATTGGACAGTGACTATGAGAAAAATTAGAATTTGCAGGATTGCCCAATCTAAAATTGGGATTGGAAAACACTGTTCTATTATTCTAAGTATTGCATAGTTTATTCTGCAATATTTTGTATAAACCACAGTGTTTCAGAAAGGAGTTTCATTAGTTCAGAGTCCTACATAAGACATAGATGATAATATACTGTAGTTAATTCTTTTGTTTTCTGTCTTGAATTCTAAACAGCAAAGCCTTGTGGACAAAGTCTCGCGGAGGCAGAGGCCTGACATGAACATGTTGTTTCTAAATGTGAAAGTGAGGAGAATGCACCTAGTTAGCGATTCACTAGATGAGGTATACAGAATTATTTCTATATTGATTCTTGAAAGATGCCTCTAAGCTGCACATGCATATAATCTACCTGAATGTACTTGTCTGGTTTCATAACCTGGTGTGTAATCCAGTATTAAATCATTTTCCCATTTCAGTGGTAAAGGGAAACTCTGGTTTCAGCAAATCTTCAGCTCTGGCATTCAAGTGAAGGTTTTAGGGGAGGGGCGGGGAGGGGAGGGGAAAGTGCATGGTCTTTTCAACCATTATATTGACATTTATCTCTGCCAAATGATCTTATGCTGCTTTAATAGATCACACATTGTTACTGCTTTTAGGTTGTAGTACAAAAATTGTTTTTATATTTTGTTTCTGTTTACGGGCAGAGTAGAAGTAGTTTAAATAAATAACTAAATCTTAAACTATGTTTGCAGTTTTGCAAAACATTGGCAAGAGCTTCTTTTTATTCAGTGCATAGGGCCTGACTCAGAAATGATCACCGTACTGTGCAATCAACTGTGACAAATGTTTTAATACACTATCACTGCAGCCAGGCAGTGGCAAAAAAATCTTCTGTATACCAACCACTTACAGTGGTACCCCAGGTTACATACGCTTCAGGTTACATACACTTCAGGTTACAGACTCCGCTAACCCAGAAATAGTACCTCGGGTTAAGAACTTTGCTTCAGGATGAGAACAGAAATCATGCAGCAGCGGCGGTGGTGCGGCGGCAGCAGGAGGCTCCATTAGCTAAAGTGGTGCTTCAGGTTAAGAACAGACCTCCGGAACAAATTAAGTACGTAACCAGAGATACCACTGTATTTCCATTTGGAGATTATATAGTGAACAAGAGAAACAAGAGAAACAATATGAAACAATATGAAAATGTACACATTCTATTCCTGCCTTCACTCTGTTACACTTCTAAGGACAAACTATCACAATGCTGTTCCCATGGCATTCAGATATTATCAAAGGATTCAGCATAGGAAGAAAATGCAGTTCCACATTCATGGACTATTGATTCCTCAAAGACTCTAATAAGATGTGTTTATGATGTCTGAGTTAAATAATAAACTGATTTCACATGTTAAATAAAAGGTATAACATTAAAATGTTTTTTTATGTTTCTTTTTACTAATTTATATATGTGTGCTTTTAAACAGCTGACAAGGAAAAGAGCAGATTTGAAAAAGAAATTGAAAGTTACATTTGTAGGAGAAGCTGGTCTTGACATGGGTGGCCTAACAAAAGAATGGTTTCTTCTTCTAATTCGACAAATTTTTCATCCAGACTATGGTGAGTGTTTAAACTGAAGCTCTTCTATCACTTCCAATCAGACAAGAATTAAGAATTGCAAAGCGGAGAGGATTTTTATTTAAATTAACTCCTCAACTTTGTGCCAAGAATTCATTGGTACTAACTTACTCATCTGGGACCTGATAGATCTACGCTTCCAGTATGAACCAGCCTGCATACTTAAGCCCTGTTTCATATTTCTCTACTGTGGAAAATGTGGAGGATGAAAATGCAGGAAAAACTGTTTTCAGTGGTTGTAATGAAGCTATGGTATTCTGCAAGTAGGTTCGCTTTCTCTCTATTAGTATTCCGATTATGAGTAAGAATGGTTTGTTACAGAGGGAGTTGGAATCTATTGAATTATTGAGGGTTGTTGTTTTTTTTGAAAAAAATGTTCTTTTTTGTCATTCAGTTTATATTAATAATGTATAAACCTGTATAGCTTTTTTTGTTTTATTGGATATTGTTGATATTGTTGTTCTTTGTAATCATTTTGTAACTCATTTATGGACCTGTCTGGGTCAAAAAAGAGCTCTGATAGAAATTAAATTAGTATGTTGCTGATAGCTTCATGGTTTGTTAGATTTATAGCACTCTTTTTTCCATTTCAACTTCCAGCTTAAATTTTCATAATGATGAAAAGTAATTATATGAAAGGGAAAGACAATATCTGAAATGGGCAGAGAAATTTGTTTTAAGGAATTTGCTTTCTAACGTCCTGACAACACAGTCAATGCAAGCAAACATTTGAATAAATTTGGAAGCAGAATCTGGTTAAAGGTGCATACTTCTAAGTCTGTTTGAAATCAACAGGGCTTCAAGAATTCTTGATCATGGCAAGATCACACTATATTTGGGGCACAAGTGATAGAATTTTAATACAAAAAATATTTGTTCTATTCGACAGGCATGTTTACATATCACAAGGACTCTCACTGTCATTGGTTTAGCAGCTTGAACTGTGATAACTACTCTGAATTCCGATTGGTTGGTGCTGTATCCTTTCCTGTCCACTAGAAGGTGCTGTGTACACAGCAGATTAACCATGTCACAAATATTTGAACTTTTAAATTAATTGTTTTTCCTTTCATAGCAAATCATTAAAGTTTTCTTATATTGTTTATGTACAGTGGATGTTAACATATATTTTTGTGATTAAAGAACGAGAGAGAGAGAACAGCAGTTTGCTTCCAAAATGCTCAGCTAAACCAGTTGTTGCTTACTTCAAATCAAATGGCAGATTGCAAGGCTGAATTTATTAAGTAGCCATACTTTCTGTAGGCTATACATTATATCTTATAATTTTGCATTCAGTTTTTACAAGTCCTCTTTAAATGTTTCTGTTCACACACAACTCAAACTGTACTGTGATACCTTATGACAAGAGTATGATTTTCAGCTTAACATCCAGCACCTAGCTAATGGGACTAGCTGTCTATAATAGTATCACACTGGATATTCGATTTCCACTATGCTGCTACAAAAAGCTACTTAGTCCTCCCATTGTACCAAGTGATCAGAATGCACCTGTAGGAATTGGTAGCGTTACTATTGATGACCTATGTCGGGTAATGCCGGTAGGTATAAAACAATGCTTTAAAAGAACACTTGCAAATAGTAATTCTTGTGTTATTATTTTCTTGGGTTTCCTAAGCTTCCAGCCACAGCCTATATTCTTTAACACTGATTTTGACTCTGCATTTTCAGACTGCATTTATATACTGGCAATACAGTTTATATTCTGCAAGCATAGACAAATTCCAGGTTGCTTTTAGAAATTTCACACATTGAGGCCCATGTTATGATGCTAGGAAACATATACCAGTGGTGAGGGATGATATTTAAAACTACTGCTTGTGTCTTATAGTAGCTTTATGCTTGTCACAAATGGGCCATGTGACTTTTTAATCATAAGCTAAAGTTGCAATTTAGACTTCAGCCATGCTTGGAAGGTTTGCAGTTGAGAGCCAAATGACACCTTATTTGTGATATACCATTGTTGTTCACTGTGAGAACAAGATGCTGCACTAGATGGGCCATTGGCCTGATCCAACATGCTTTTCTTGGGTTTTTAAGCTATTGTGTTTTAAAGTGGAAAGCAGCAATTCATACATATAGTATACAGTATGACCAGTATGCGTTCCCAGTTGATCTGTACTTTTTGTGTTGAGATTTAGGTGAAAAGGAGGACATCTTCTATATTACAAATGTTACATTTTTTTCTGCTTGCAGGAACTGGCTCATGGACTAAATGAACTTCTTTCCTACGAAGGGAATGTTGAAGAAGACTTTTATTCAACCTTCCAGGTATAATAGAAAAGCAATTATTATAAAATACAAAAGGTAGCCTATGTCCTATTTCTAACAATATAAAAATTATACTGAAAATTAGCTTTACAAAATAGTTCTGAAAATTAGTAACTTCATGTAAAATACCAGCATGTGTTTTTACAGCACTTGATCTTCATCATTCTTTCTTAATGGATAGCTGTATAGTGGGTTATATTCCTGCCCAGGAATAACCAATTAATTTATTGTTGCCCTCAGCAGCTTGGAATACATGGTCCTCCTGTCATCTGCATTCTGTTTATCTGCCTCTGTAACTCATGTGGTTACTGAAGCTCTTCCTTTCTCATTTTTCCCATTATGGCAGGGGACTGAGGTTTGGGATTGTGATAGCAGGTCAAAAGAAAGAAAGAAAGAAAATACATCCATTTTCCTTTTTTACAGTGGGTGTCCAAGTGAAGTGTAGTATTTACCCTCTAGTGCTCAGGACTATTCCTAAAAACAATGGGCATTTTCCCCCAATCTTACTGATGAGCCATCCCAACCTTTCCTTAACTGGGATCCAGGTAGCGCTTTAATTGTGCAGTTATGTGTGTGCATTGAATGAAAGCCCCCTCTAGGACTATTGTATACATACAGCTGTTGTATGTATATATAAGGGGTTTTTATTTCATGCTCACCCCGCCTTTCCTTCAAGGAGACAATGTACACAATACTCCCCTCCAAGCCTGCATAGTAAGTTAGGCTGAGAGATACTGAGTAGTCCCAAAACACCCGGTGAGCTTCATGACTAAGTGATTATTCAAACCAGGATCTCCTAAGTCCTAGACTGGCACACTAACCACTGTAGCACACTGATGCTGTTATTTCTAACCAGGTGTTTCAAGAAGAATTTGGAGTCATAAAATGTTACAACCTAAAGCCTGATGGTGATAAAATCGCAGTTACAAATCAGAATAGAAAAGGTAATTTTATTTCATAATTAAACTTGCGAATATTAAGGTGATTTTCTTAAATTTAGCTGGTTTGTAGTAACTCTGCATATTTTTAGTGTGGTGCAGTTTAAGATACAGGGCAATAAATGTTAATGATTAATGTGTGGCAAAAGAAATGAAAACTCCTTTCTTTTCAGAGTATGTTCAACTTTATGTAGACTTCCTTCTCAACAAATCAATCTACAAACAGTTTGCAGCATTTTATTATGGATTTCATAGTGTCTGTGCTTCATATGCATTAATGGTAAGAATAAAAAGCAAAAAGTATTTGGAAAATGTACTAAACAAAAGTTTGAAGAATTTATTATATTCTCTAGAGATTGTGTAATATGTGCATGGAGTTTGCCCATGAATAATACTGTAGAAATGATAAACTTGAAGTGCCTTGTGCCACAAAATACTAAGTAGTGAAGATATATAATGCCTTATGCTATTGAGTAATTACTAGTTAATAGTTTCAAGACATCAAAGCATCTAATATATGAAGAGGTTTTGTGAGCTCATTGAGTTTCCACATTGTTTCTGTACCAGCAGACTTCCTCCCCCACACATCTAAATTCCAACTCACTATAGATGTCAGCGTAGATTCTACAGAATCATTAAGCTCAGACATAGAAAACCCATGCTAAATGGGTGCAATAAGCACCTCAGAAATAGGGCATGATATATATGCAATAAATAGAAGGATCATTGTTGAATGATCAACAATGTGCAGGTGCGTTTCTTTTTTCTTGCTTTGTACAGGAAAGTAACAGTGGGTTTAGTGACACCTTAGTAATATACCTCAACTCACAAGCTGATCAATTTGTTCAGTCAATCTGGACATGATTTAAGTTCATAACAATAAATGGGACTAAATTAATTTAAATCCACTGCTTAACTATTTAACTAGTTTGTGTGATCTAGTTTTCAAATTCAATAATTTGGCAGCTGCTTCGTCCTGAGGAGGTTGAAATTCTAGTTTGTGGAAGTCCTGAACTGGATATGCATTCTCTTCAGAAGCACACGCAATATGACGGTTACCAGAAAACTGATCTTACTGTCCGGTAGACATATTTTCCCCCTTGATTCTTAATGCTAATTTCTACAGAATTCCAATAAAAACCAATTGTCAATGGGGACTGAAACTGGGTTTTACGCCTATTGCAGGTATTTCTGGGAAGTAGTACTTGAATTTCCTCTTGAACTTCAAAAGAAGCTCCTGCATTTTGCTACAGGAAGTGACAGAGTACCTGTAGGAGGAATGGCCGACCTGAATTTCAAGATTTCAAAGAGTGAAGCATCCACAAATTGGTAACTTCTGTTTCCGTTTTCATTATTCTGACTTTAAATACATTGAGGGGCATATGGGAGCAAACCTTCTCATTGGTGGCCCTGCACTTGTGGAACTGTGTTCCTGTTTTTATTCTGATTATAATGGCTGTACTGGGCGGGCCATTGTTTTAATGTACTGGCAATTTTAATGTTATTTATTGTTTTAAATTGTGTATGCATTATTATTTGCTTTAGTTTATATATATTGGTTTACCATCTTGTGAGGAAATCATTCTGAAATGTGGAATATAAGTATCTTAAATAGATAACTTTGTTTCATTAATGCATCGTTTTGTTATGTTAGTTGCATAGCTTTTTTAAAACCAGAGTTCCTTTATAATAAACTTGTTCCCCCTAGATTTAAAGCTGTAAGCAAATACAGTTGGTTTAACTCATGTAAGCCAAATAACCAGATAACCTTTTGAAGGTTGGCTTGCTGAAGTCTATATCCTAACACTGTTTATTTTAATAAGCCAGCTTTATAGGCCATAGTTTTCAGCTGACTTGTTCTGAAACTTAGCAGTTTACTTGAAACAGGATCCCATAATGCTAAGCTGAGATTCTACAAAAGTGACACTAAACTCTGCCGAAGTCCTCCCAGCTGTGTGGGAAGGGAAAGAAGAAGGAAATGTGCAAGTCCAATTCTTTGCTCAGGCTCATTCATGCTTGTCCATAGAGCACTAAAACAGGGTTGGGGAGCCTCTGACCCACAGGCCAAGTTAGGGCTGCCAGGCCTCCCTTTTGGCCTGTGAGGCCATTTTGGCCAAGCCATTCCCACCTGCCCTACAAGTGAAAACAGGTACAAACTTGGCTCAGTCAAAAGGGGGTTTGCAGGTACCATCAATCAACCTGATTGTGAGTGCCTGCAAAGCCCAAAGGGCTTCACAAGATAGCACTTTGAAAGGGGCTTCTAAAGACCCCTGTGGCCATGATGATGTCAAGTGACCTTTTTATTGCCATCAGGTGATTAAAAGGTGGGTGGCTCTGCCTGCCCATCAGTCTTGGCCCACAACAGGTGGGAATGATAATGATTTGGACCGCTGGCCAAATCCAGTACCCCACCCCTGCACTAAACCTTGGCTTAACATTACAGCCATTGGGAGAGTACATGGATTGCATCAGAATGATGGCTTAGTACTGTGTTCCCACCTGTGGTCTAGGCTATTCCGGATTCCACACTCAGTGGCTATAAAGGTACAGTGGTCCCTCGGGTTACAGACGCTTCAGGTTACAGACTCCGCTAACCCAGAAATAGTACCTCGGATTAAGAACTTTACTTCAGGATGAGAACAGAAATTGCGTGGTGGCAGCAGCGGGAGGCCCCATTAGCTAAAGTGGTACCTCAGGTTAAGAACAGTTTCAGGTTAAGTACGGACCTCCGGAATGAATTAAGTTCTTCACTTGAGGTACCACTGTACTTTACCCTGTGCTGCTTCATCGATTGGAGCTGAATTAGGAGATTTCTTAAACGAGGGGTAACCAAAAAGTGTGCCGTGTGCCTGACAACTTCCCTATGTCTGTCCAACCTTTTAACTCATTAAAAATAAGGAATTTCTTATCGTTTCTATCCCAATTTAGCATAAACCATCCATACACTTACCTCTCCTACACTGTCAAGTTTCAAATAAGTGCATTGAACCATTTTCTAACTATAAGCCATATAAAATATACCTCTCACCCTAATTCTCATTATAATAGCAGAATGTGATTCAAGTGACACACCCTTAACATTGGGCTGCAGCTATAATTGCGTGGCCCAATTATATTGGCTTTCAGTTCCTCATATGTGGCAGTCCCTTTGACCAGAATACCTGTTTCTTAATTTAAGTGCAGAGAGCTACTTTGTGTGAATTCCTTTCAGCAAAAAATGGTCCCTCTACTAAAAAGAATGGGATCTGACTCACTCCCAGCACTTACATACATATTTGCACACATGGAACAGTGGATTGTAGCAAAAGTTAAATTTAGTCAGTTGAGTTGTTTCTTACTAAAAATGTGTATGTTCTCTCACAATATTTTTAGGTTACCTGTTGCCCACACTTGCTTCAATCAGCTCTGCCTGCCTCCTTACAAGACCAAAAAAGAGCTGAAACAGAAGTTGACAATTGGAATTTCAAATGCAGAAGGCTTTGGTTTAGAATAAGAACACTTGAAAAGTATAGCCAATGTAGCACTCGCTTTCCTCTGACTGTGCCTTTAAAGCTTTTCATTTTGCTTTTAAGTCTGTAACAGTCTTACCTAGAACGGTGTAGAATTGTTTGTTTTTTAAAGAAAAAGTGCACTCTTTTCTGTATAGAAATATACTCTCTTGCTGGAAAACAATTTTGTACAGTATTCATGTTTATTTGTTTTTACAATACTCGATAGAGGAAAGATGTCAGGACTGTCAGATCTGAGGATGTATATATTTGCCTTCGTCTAAATGAAACTGTCTCTTACTGTCTTCACAAAGGGAGGTGACTTAAGAAAGTCAGCCTCTGTCTCCTCAGGTTGCACAAGCTACAGGCAAAAGCTACAGACTACTTCACTGTTGGTTTAGCTTATGGATATTCCCCAGGGAAGTACAGCAAATAATATATATTTTAAAATACTTTTATATTGTAAGTCGCCTCAAGACTAATTTTAGTAGTAGGCATCTAAGAAATTAAATGGGGGGGGGGGAATCTTGATTAATTAAACCTGATAAAAGGTGATCTCCAAACAGTACACACAATATAGCAGAGCTTATAGCTGCCATTGACCTGATGCATGTGGTGAGGCAAATAACAGTTTTAAGGTAGAGCAAATATAGTATTAATATATATTGTTAATATTTGGGCTTTCATTCTCAAGAAATGAACTATTTTAAAAGCATGTAAATAATTGCCTGTAGGTCAATATGATTTTGATAGTGCAATATAAAGCTAAAGATTTATTTTTACAAATTTTAGGGTTTCCGATGTTATATATTAAGCCTTTACAGATTAACAGAGCTGATTGTACAGGAATGTAAAAACTGCTGTTTTAAATTTATCTAGATTCTTGGACCAACTTTAAGTATTAAATCAATTGCATGATTGTGATATTAAGCTAGAAAGTTTGGCTGTTAGTGTACTTTTGTAATTGTAATTTTAAGAAAAGGAAATTTAATGTATAATAGTACATTTGAATTTATTTGATGGTAAACAAGTCACCTCTCAAAGCAATGAAAGGTGTAATTTTGCTATTTTAAAATTATACATCTTTTCATTAGGAATTTCATACTGTCTTTTACACAAGGTTTAAAATAAATTGAGCAAATTTTTATACAGTTGTGAATGTTATTAAATTGTATCAGATATTCTAGCTTTTATTTATCTCAATGCCACAAGAAATGGAGATGACAACTAGCCTAGATGTTGATAAAAACAGATTAGACAGACTTATCAATGACACATCTATCAATGGCTATGCTGTGAGAGATAAATGGATCCTCTGTTTCCATAGACACCATAGTGCTGATTACCAGCTGCCGCCAGATACTACTGGAAAAGAACTGTTGCCTTCATTTTTTGCAGGTATCTGGATAACAACTGTTGAAACCAGGATGCTGGGCTTGATGGATATGTGGTTTGATCCAGCCATGTTTCTTCCTTCCCTTCTAGGAGAGATTTAGACCAGATAACCCTCAGTGAGCATATGGGGCTTCTCTGCATTCAGACTGCCTAAATTACATCTGTAGTAGGAAGTGAGCCCTTCTACATTAATTATATAAAAAAACTGGAGCTCTCTAGAGTGTTTGGTCCATGGAAAACTGATTCATTAGTACTACTTTAAAGTTAAAGGGTTCCCCCCCAAGCCCATATCCAATAAGTGAAGCACTAATATTCTGCATTCCAGAAGCATTTATCAACAACCATATAGGCTTCTAGGGACACAGTTAATATGACACTGGGGGAAGTTTTGAAAGGAACCAGCTCACAGGCCACATATCAGGGTTTTTTTTACTGTGAGTATGTAGCGGAGGACATGGACTGCTGCCCTGCCTACTAGACCAGAAGAGTCATACAGCTTCTGCTTGAGTTTCCTGGCTCCCTTCCAGTACCCACTTAAAGGCCAGTATATGTTAGTTTTAATTTGAGTCATTACCTCTCCTGATGAGAGTGAAGAGCTAAAAGATGCAGTATAAGGGAATGGCAATGTCAGATACTTAAATGTTAAAGCAGCTCTCTAGCCATTAAAAATGCTGGTCTCATGACTGTAACTGATGAACTCAATTTCAAAAAATGAAAGTCTTACAGAATAGACTGAAGAGTCTTACCACAGACAATTCTGGACAAACAGATTAAAGGGAATAATATGGGGAACATAAATCAATCAGCAGCACATGAGTCTCTTAGTCTCAGGGTCATGGGCCCCACAGTGGGCAAAATATTCCTGCATTGCAGGGTGTTGGACTAGTTGATGCTTGTAGTCGATTCTGTGATTCTAGAGACAACTCCGCCATTAGGAAAAGTGGAGATTTTGAGTGTCATGAAAGGGCAGCAAAGAGTTAAATCTATTATAAACTGTTGCTGCTATCAGCAAGGGTGAAGAGGGGCTTTTGGGAGTGGAGATTCTGCCTCTGCTGCCAAAATAATGTGATTGGCCATGGATACAATGCATTGTCCAGTGAGATGGGAGGATTAGCTGCTCCAATTCAGACAGAAAGATCTCTTAGGCTAGCCCTGCTCATTTCAAGAATAAATGGAATCGCTGCCTTTCTGGCAATTCTCTACTGACTGACTAAACACCAACCCTTGAATCAGGAAGCAAGACCTATTCATAAACCCCTATGCTCTAGATACTCCTTCAAATAGAATTCAGTCAAATATTACCGGTAATTTAATTCTAACTTGTTTATTATATTTGTATCCCATGCTTCCTCCACGCAGCTGCAAACTAGTGAAACAAACTAGTGAAATAGGATGAGCAATTGTAACTAGCATTGCTGCTGGACACAGAACTTTGTTTATCCGATATGTCTAGTTAGCTGGAAGTTCAGAAATATTTCTTGAGGGTTCATTCTTTAGGAAAGGCTGGATAGGAATGGGTTAAAGCACCTCAGTTAGGGGAAATGCACTCCCCAAAGGCACAAAGAAAAATCACTGTGATATCCAAAAGGTTTTCTTGAAACTGACCTTTGGACTAAATCAAAACCAAATGGACAAATAGTTTCCATGCCCGGGACAAAAAAATGTATATATATGTATGTTTCAGCTATGAAGAACAAGTTCCATAACTGGCAGTGAGAGATACCCATCTATGCTAATGTTATTCGCTTGATGGATTATGACCACTGTCTAAATTAGGGAGGAACCTAATATGAGCGAAAACAAGGCAACAAAAGAAAAGGAAGGGTGACAGAACAAGTACAGTGTAAGACACAGCTTAAATTAGAATTGTTTTGAGATTAATTCATTTTTAAAGAAATGAAAGCAAATCTACTTTATGCTTTGGTACTCTAATATTGTAAGGGGGGATGGTGCGTGAGTACAGAAGTCTAGAGCCCACCATGTCAAGGTGGAAAGTCACTGCCAAATGGACTGTTGTCACACTCTCTATGCCCAATTGTTACTGCTGTTCCAGAGTTACACGCCAGAAAACATTAGAATGGAAAGTCTTTGGCAAAAGTTTCCATTCAATTTTAATACAGGTTTGTCATTACAGTAGTTTGCTGCCCAGATTGAGAACTTGATTTGAAGGCTGTAAATCAATTTCTGGCTTCTCAAACCCTTCCTGAGCAGGTTAATTTTCCCAGATTTGCAAGCTGATACACTGGACATCTATTTGCTCTCAGGTTCTAGTTCATTCCTCCTGGGACTCCACCAGGAAGCCAGTGGGTTCCTGAGTGGCATATTCATTCTCAGAAGGCTGCAATCAAGTCCAGAGCTACCCGCTAATGTTTTGACAGTTCTGTTGCCACCCCACTGCTTCAAATATTCTGTATCAAAAACTATGTATTTCAAGAACTTTTCGGGCCTGTTAACCTATTTTAGACTGGGGGGGGGGGGAATAATCTGTTTTCTATCAAATTAATTGAATAAAAATACTCCACTGCTACACAGATACTATACTATGTTGCTTGTCTTGTCATTTATAATTAGCAGTTGTATAAAGAAACCACATATGCCTTCTGCTGTCATTCCACATCATTAGGGCTGATGACAAGAGGAATTTCACATTATTTCTGTCTATACATTGGTACCTCAGGTTACATACGCTTCAGGTTACATATGCTTCAGGTTACAGACTCCGCTAACCCAGAAATAGTGCTTCAGGTTAGGAACTTTTCTTCAGGATGAGAACAGAAATCGTGCTCCAGCAGCGTGGAAGCAGCAGGAGGCCCCATTAGCTAAAGTGGTGCTTCAGGTTGAGAACAGTTTCAGGTTAAGTACAGACCTCCGGAACGAATTAAGTACTTAACCTGAGGTACTACTGTACATACATTAAAAATGTAAAATAGTCATCACTTTGCTTGTCCACAGACAGGTGGCACTGCAAACTACACTGTGACCAAAGGTGGGGATGGGTAGTCCAATCAAACCAAGAAGGGACAGCTTGAACTAGTTGCAACAGCGCCCCAGAAGCTGCCCTGCTCCTCCGACTCTTGTGTGTTCTAGCCTTGGGGCCCATGCCCTTGGGTTCCAGATCCCCAGGTTAGCTAGTGCTACTACTGACTACCTTTCTCCTCCTCTGGCCAACATGGGAATCTGTTGCTTCTGCCACCACCGTCACCAATTAGGATGAAGAGTTGGCCCGACAGGAGAAGTTGCTTGGAAAGGAAGAAGTTGATCAAAAGTGCTTATCGGTTAATTCACATATTTTTAATTGTGCATGGCTCTACAATTTTAAATTTTAAAAGTTTCCTGCAAAATTTCACCCTCCCACATAACTTCTTCTTTTTTAAATTGTTTTTATTAATTTCCATGTTTCACATCACACATGCCACAACATAACTCATAACACATTGACCAGTTTGCTTGCAAATATCTAATCAAATTCTCTCAATTCCATCCAAGAACTCTTTCCACATATTACCATGAGATCTCAACTCAGTTAAAGGAATCATCTCTGAAACGTCTACAAAGGGGATACCTTTTTCTGCTTGCAAATATACGGTATGATATCAGGAGCCACATCTACTTGTTGGAGGGGATGTGGGGAGACTGGATCTTACATACATACATACATACATACATACATACATACATGGTGGTTTTGCAAATCTGTTTACCCATTTGGGGTTTTGGTATTTAAAGAATTAAGTTTGACATACAAAATGTTTACAACCTTCCCCTCAACTTGCTTTACTTGGACTAATGGACAAATCTGCTCCACCAATTACACATAAACTGTTAATATTTCTCATTGCAGCAGCATGTATGGAAATAGTCGTTCATTGATGTGCTGCCTTGGGCTTGAACATTGAAGCATGGTGCTCTAGAACATGGACAATAGCCTTGGCTGAAAAACTGCCCTGTCAGATATGTGCGACCAAAGGGAACATTCATCCTCATCTTTTCTATAATGTGTGGCAACCTTTTTTGGATTATATGCATCAAGAAGATTGCATCTATAGCTTCTTTTTCATATGTTACCAGAGCAGATTGGGAAGGGGCTCATGCTAATGTATGGAACTGGGCTGTTGCCTACATCCAGAGTTATGTTGCCAGTCTCAAAGGGGTTCCTACATCTTTGGACGTGACTTAAAAGCACAAGAGCCAATGTATAGTGTTATACTGCCGGGACCACATAACACCGGTCCTGAGAGATCTGCATTGTACGTTTCCGAGCACAATTCAAAGTGTTGGTGCTGACCTTTAAAGCCCTAAATGGCCTCGGTCCAGTATATCTGAAGGAGCATCTTCACCCCCATCATTCAGCCCGGACACTGAGATCCAGCACCGAGGGCCTTCTGGTGGTTCCCTCATTGCGAGAAGTGAGATTACAGGGAACCAGACAGAGGGCCTTCTTGGTAGTGGCGCCCGCCCTGTGGAAAACCCTCCCATCAGATGTGAAGGAAATAAGCAGCTATCTTATCTTTAAAAGACATCTGAAGGCAGCCCTGTTCAGAGAAGTTTTTAATATTTAATGCTGTATTGTTTTTAACACTCGATTGGGAGCCGCCCAGAGTGGCTGGGGAAACTCAGCCAGATGGGTGGGGTATAAATAATAAATTATTATTATTATTATTCCTAACTGTCTAGATTAGAGAATGTTGACCACTGCTGGTCTTAGACATCAGAAGGTTGGGTGTGTGTTTTAACCCCATGAAACGCATCGGTTGCTTGAAAGTCTCAGCAACATTCAAGTCAAAATCATGTCACCTGGCTCCAGTCCTGAGTAATTCAAAACTTGGGTCAGCTTAACCCAGCTAGATCCAAACTAGAGCTTGACTCTAGATTTTCACAGCAGGATTCTGGATGTGTGTGTGTGTGTGTGTGTGTGTGTGAGAGAGAGAGAGAGAGAGAGAGAGAGAGAGAGAGAGAGAGAGAGACCTTTGTAGATAGAAGAAGCCTTACATGGACATTCCCCGACCCCCTTTTAGCCCTATGCAACTTTAGAAAGTACAGAAGCTCATTGAAGATTTGGATGTGGCAACTGATACATGACTGCCGTTCATATTTATATATTATCTGTTAAGATAAATTTGACATTGCCTTGTTCTGCTTCGCACAGCTGTGCATATCGAGTATTTAAAACCCTTCTGCTGGAACGCCTTCCTGATCAACTCTGGCGAGTCTGTAGAGCTCCACCATTATCAGATGCCTAAGCTAATGCTGAAGGCATCCAGAGAATTTCTGTGAGCCCAGGGCATGGTTATCTTTCTATACCTCTAAGCCATGTCTCCTTATAGTTACAGTGCAATTGAGCTCAAAACTGGGGCAGCGATTGCAGTTTGTCTTGTCAACGACACTGAAGACCTTGTTAGCAATACTTCACAAATGTCGGATCCTAACACATGGGAGACTAACAGAGCTTATTTCTCACTGTATGCTATATTTATCTAAATCTCAGAAGAATCCTACATCTCCTTTGATGATAGTTTATGTGATCTAAAATGCAATTGATTGGTGCACAAGGAATGCTACTTTTTAAGGAAGCATCTGCCTTGCTCAGAAAAAGGTCAAACGCTTGGCTTGAAATGCACAATGCAGCCGGAGAACATTTTTCATTGTAAAGTGTGTGTCATGCCATCATGCAATTTGGCTCCCTTTGCCCTAATAAATAGACCCACCAGAGGCACTGCTCCTTGAGAGTGCATTAGAGGATCCCAGTCTTGGAGAGTGAGATTTGCATTTCCCACTTGTAATTAAAGCAAGCCATGATATACAGTGGCACCTCAGGTTACATACGCTTCAGGTTACATACGCTTCAGGTTACAGACTCCACTAACCCAGAAATAGTGCTTCAGGTTAAGAACTTTGCTTCAGGATAAGAATTTGAAATCGGGCTCCGGCAGCGCAGCAGCAGCAGGAGGCCCCATTAGCTAAAGTGGTGCTTCAGGTTAAGAACAATTTCAGGTTAAGTACGGACCCCCGGAACGAATTAAGTACTTAACCCGAGGTATCACTGTACTGACTCTCTGCTTTGAAGTTATATCTTGAGTGCTCTCAAAATTGCATCCAACATGGTGCCACTCTCCCATCAAATCCTTCCTCAAAAGCCATGTCTTCTACACAGGGTTTGGCTCAACCTTTATTCCTCACCTACAGAAACAAAGCCTATTGTATGTTTAGAGTTCTGCATATCCATCCTTACTCTTGCCTCTGCCTTTCCTGCACTACCTTTCTTCACCACCTCTGCTGCCTCCCCCTCTGTCCAATTTTAGCAGGAGAGTTTCTCAGGGCCGTACATAGATGAGGCTATGTAAATCGGTGGTTTTTTCTGTGGGGATGCAGGAGTACACATACCCCTAAAATATTTGTGAATCTTTCTACTTTTGTCTATTTTCTGTCTTTATTTTTCCCGATTTGAACTATAAAATGGTGATTTTCTTGAGTCAAAATGAGAGTACCCCTAAACATTTTTTTAAAAAGAAAAAAAGCACTGACTTAAATAACAGCTACAACCACTGCATGGAGTCCTTCCTTTCTATGAGCTGGAAATATATCTTTTTTTGCTTAGAGAAATGTCTAACTGCTCAACCAAAAGATACGAACGATGAAATGATCTTTCCATCTCAGGCGAATGATATTGCACTATTCCTTTAAAATTAATTTTCTGTCTGCCAGTTAGGGTTGCCATGCCATTTCTCCTGGCATGGATAAACAGTGAGCAGAGAAGAGTCTAGCCAGGAGCAGAAAGCACACCAGAGCAGTCTTTACCAATCTGGTGCCCGCCGGATGTTTTGATCTACGACTCCCATCAGCTTTGGCCAACATGGCCATGTTTGCAGGGATAGATGGGAATCGTAGTAATCCAAAACATCTGAAGGGCACCAGGTTAGCAAATAGAGCATCTTCTCTATCTGTTTCTCTACCCATTCTGCCTCATTGCTTCCCGTGTCCACGAAACTATCCATTGCTAAAGCCAAAACAAACCTGTCAGAAAAAGGTGGTGTCCTTGCTCTTACTTTCCTGTTCCATTCATGAATTATTTTAGTAACTTTCTAGAGGAAATGGATGCATCACACACTTGCCAGGCTGATTCTTTGTGCATAGTGAGAACAGGTATGCCTCTTTCCCCTTTGGACAATAAAAGGTAAATGTGTTACCTGGACACTCCACGTGGAGGTGATCACAAATCAAGTCAACATAAGATGTCATCAACTGCCACAAATGTCGAGGTAGCAACAACATATATCCGCTAATCCATCATGCAAAGAGAAGCATCGGCAAGATGTATCCTTAAACAGGCACAACACACCCTATAAACAGAGAATTAAATTTAAGGGGGCTGAAGTCCAGAGATTCCTTTGAGTTTAAAGAATTAATTTCATCCTTATAACATGAAAGTTTCAGGGGAGATTGTAAAGCCAATGGGTTGGGTTACCAACTAAATGAGAGTGGAGGGAAAACCTGTCATCTTCTGCGCCCATAAAAGCAACATCACATGAAGCTTTTTATTGGCACAGCAATGAACATTATGACCCCCTAGCTCGGCTGAACAAGCAGTCATGAAAGGCATGAAAGCCACTGCAAAAGTTGGCAGCTTTAGCCCCAAGGTTGCTACTTGTCCTCTCTTTCACTTTTAACGGGACCGTGACATGCAGATTTCACATGCAGGTAAAACAGAGATGGGGAACCTGTGATCCCCTAGATGTCGCTGGACTACAGCTGCCACCTTCCTTGACCACTGCTAGGTTGATGGGAGCTGAAATCACACAGACTCACCACCTCCCTGAATAAAGGTAATCTGAGAACGGAGGGATGGTCTGAAAGCCCTTGGCCAGGAGTGCGGTCAGTAATATAGGGCCCTGCACTTACCTTTTTGTTTGTTAACTGAGTTCAAAAAGATGTCATTCTGCTTATTTCTCCCCTCTTCCTATAAAACAGGTTGATTATGAGTCAGGTTGATTATTTTATACAAAAAGGAGGGGTGATCTTGTTGCTTTAAGTTTGGGGTTTTGTGTGTGTTTTTTTAAATACTTCTGACCAGAAAGCAGTTATCTCCAAATGTTGTCCATCAGGCAGGCAATAAATCAGTCCCTTCCCACCAACATCGAAAAATATTTCTCTGTACTCTTCCGGTAACTTCCCTTGCTTCATTTTTCCATTGACCCTGCTCTGCAATTACTATCTTCAAGCTGATGAAATCTCATTCTCTCCAGCAATGACAGTGTCGGGCTGTAACCTGGGTCACATTGACCCACACTCAAGCCATCTATTTCTGAAAGTACCGTATTTGGAATCCAAAAAACCTGACATTCTCCCCAGCTGTCCGTGACTCTTGAGAGGACTCCATGGTGCCTGATATTTAATAATGATCTCCTCTCCACCGCTCCCATCCAGCATTTTCTACAAGAATTGTATGGCAACTGCCAATATATGAGATTGCCAGTTCTTGATTAGTGTTCTTTCTCCCATGAGACCTATGCTGGGATTCCTGTATGTATCCTGTTGATTACTGAAGCAGGACTGAGTTTAGCAGTAGCTGCCTTGCTGGCTTTGGATTAATAGTTCTATTAATATTTGTCCTTTCCATTTGCTGGATAACAAAGAAGGACAATGAGTGCTGTTAAAAATAAAGGTTTTGCATTGTTTCTTTCCCTACCAAGAGCACAACATCAACCTTTAATACCCTCCAATGAAAATAGCAACATCCCATTACTATTTAGACCCCACACATCTTACTGGGTTGCCCCAGCTACTCTTCCAAGATATATAAAACCATAATAAAACATTAAAAACATTAAAAAACTTCCCTACACAGGATTGCCTTCAGATGGGGGTTGGATAACTCCATACCCTCCAACATTTCTCCAGTGAAAATAGGGACATCCTAAAGAAAAGTGGGACATTCCAGGATCAAATCAGAAACTGGGATGGCTTCTCTAAATCAGGGACGTCCCTGGAAAATAAGGACACTTGGAAGGTCTGACCTTTACTGTCTGCCGACAACCATGTCTTTGAATTCAAGCAATAATTCCAGCCCAGATCTAGACTCTTAAGCATGGAAAGTCCTCCCGGTTTCCGAAACTGCAGCACAGATTCACTAAGGTTTTCAAATAGCAAAATGTGCTTTTTTAAAAGATTAGAGTAATTAGCAGACTCCATATTTCATACTTTCCACTCAAACCAAGGACCTGAATAAGGTTCCTGTAACTTTGAAAGGCCATAGATAGGGATGGGTGGTGGTAGAGCATTTGCCTTGCATACATACAGATGATGGTCCCATGCAAGGGACCTCTGCTACCTTCAGGTAAGGCTAGGGAAGACTCCCCCTCGCCAGACATCCTGGAGAACCACAGACCAGTCAGTGCAGTCAATACTGTACTAGTTGACCAACAAGTCTGACTCAGTAGAAGGCAGCTTCATATTGTGAGATCACCTGTTAGAATTGTGTCCTCCTGAAGCCCTGGCCTGCTTGGCAGCAAATCAAGTGTGCCAAGTCCAAAGTTCAAGGGTCCACACAAGCAAAGGTCAGGAAACACAGTCTAGGGTCAATCCAAGTAGCCACCTCTGAAGTCCAGCAGTCAGGATGTAGTTCAGTCAAACCCAAAGCACGGTCCCATGGAGGTCCAAGAGCATCCAAGCCAAGGTCCATCAACATGGCAGTTGAACATGTGGGAATGCTACTAGAAGAGAGTATATTGATTTAATAGTATCCTTCCTAACTAACGTTTGTGAGTCAGGAGCAGAGTGCATTCCCCAGTACATAGAAGGAAGCTAGTTGGTAGATTTGTTTGAATCTCTTCACACAAGCAATCCAATCTGACTTTGTTCAGATTGGGCTTTGTTCCTCCTTCTAAAAAGAGTAAAGACACTAGAAGCTTCTTTTAAAAGTAATAAGAAGTTTACTCACATTCAGTTCACAGTTGGATCCCCAAAGGCAGGTTCAACTTAAGAGTTACAGAAAAGGGTTTGAGTTCATCCTATATGGGAATGAGCCCATGTCTTGGTGGCTGAGAGCCAGCAGACAGCAAAATATATCAGTAGCAAGGGAGCATGGCATCAAGAGGAAGAAGAGAAGGTGGCTGCGTGACCAGCCTCTTTTATGGGGTCTCCCAGGGTCACGCCCATCTACCTGGTCACATGCAGGGGGAGGAAGCTCCAGACCAGGTGTGACAGGAAGTCCTCCTGGATGGAGTAACACACACACACACCCCACGTGTCCACTCTGGGCAAACAGGAAGTGTTGTACTGGACTGCTTATGTTACATCCCACAGAACAGACATGGCACCTCAGCTCTGCTGCCCTTTTGTACTTTGCCTGCTGACTGCAGCATCTGGGCTTGATGAGACATGAGACCCTCACCTGTTCCAAGCCTACTCCAGCTGAGGAATCATACCTCTCCTCCCAGAGCTAGGGAGCTGGGCTGTGGGCCCCTGCCTGCCTCTGTCTCCTAGAGCTACCCTCCTACTGCTTCCGAGGCCTCAAAGCCCATCATGTTTGTGGAGATGGGGACCCTCTGGCTCAGGTGATGGGTCCTGCTGCTCTGGTTCCTGTGCAATGACCCTCTCACCATCCTCTGTCACCCTATGAGTAGTTCCTTCCCTGTCCCCTGCTTGCCCCTGTGTGTCCCAGTCCCGGCTACACCCCTTGCTGGGATCCTCTTCCTCCTCTCCATCATCCTACCAGTTCATAACAGTCACCAAAGCTGGGGGTGAGGGGAGCCTGTCAGGGCCAGTGCAGCTCTTATTGGAGCCTGCTCAGTGTTCAGACCAGGGAACTGTAGACTAACTGCCAAAGTTTTTTTTAAGTAACTACTGCAGTCATATTCCAACCATAACTGTTTCATGCCAGGTGTCAAAGAGCACTTCTAACATCACAAAGAGTCTTTGTTCAACTGCCAACATGCAGAGTATGAGAAGGAACAAAACTTTAGGTAAGATCCTCTTCCAGACGAGCTAGATTTCATGGAATGGGGCGGTTGAACGGTGGAGAGATGCTATTGCTTGGAGCAAATTACAGCTCTCTGAACTTGCCACCTGGTCCAGACGTAAGTCAGAAGCAATGGCACAACATTTGCACCAAAAAATGACTTAATTCTGGCACAAGAGTGCTCTTGTCCGCTTCTCCATTATTCCCAGCCACTCTTCACCTACTGCAGGCCGAGGCAAATGACATGACTGTGGGAGAACGGAACAGGTGAAGCTGTGGCTGCATTTTCTCTTGCAATTTCCTACTTTTAAAGGGAAAAATCTCTTGAGCTGCAACGCGGCAACCGTAGCAGCAGGGGGGAGTCCGAGCATGTGGCAGGTGCTAGTGTAGAGGGCGAGGCAGTAGGAACCAGTGGCTTCTTTGGTTGTGTGGGACAGCCACCATAGGAAAGCCATTTTGAGCTTCTCTCTGAAAGGGTGGGGAAGTGTTTAAAACCTGGGGAAACAGAGGTTTTATAACCAAACTTCTTTATTAGTGCAAATTGATTTGGTCTTGACACACAATTATGAGATGTAATCAGAGTAATGGAAAAGTTTTAGAAGCATTGGCAGGGTCTCTCATGGGAAATGTGTGTATGTCTATATAATCAGCTGTCTGATTCCATTAACATGCCAGAATTGAAAATCACTTTAAAGCTGTTATTCCCCGTGCTTCTTTTTTGTCATGTACATGCACTTAGTATAGTACAAGCCTCCCACAGACACTGTGGAAATCATCTACAGTACCTGGTTAAGTCACTTGCTCTTATTTTATTTCAAACTTGCATCTCTGTCACCCTGGGAATATGGGAAGCACAATGTCTTCTTTGAGCTTTCACCCTCACAATTCAGCACAGGCCTTGTTGTTTATTTATTCAACCATTCATTCATTTGCGTGGGAAGGTTAGATCTTGCTTTATTCCTCAAACAAATTCGAAGCGGCTACCAGTCAGAAATCACAACATGCAATTCAACTGAATCATAAATCAAAATATTAGCAAAAAGCAAGACCGCATAAACAATTGCAAAACTGACATTAGACTCAGAACTCCACGTATCTTGGCGGCTTAGCTGTGGGGAGCCCTGAGGCATGAATCTGTCTCCAGTGCCCATTAAGATCCATAGGAAGCCATTCAGAGCATCGTCAGGAGGTTTAGGGCACAGTGTCCTCAGCATGCAGAGAGCCACAGTTCCTGCTTGGTAATCTCTTAGGTGGGGTTAGCAAACTGAGATGCAGCCCCTCATACACCAGCCATAGCACCGTTTGATCTGGCACAGAGGCAGATGTTAGAAACATAGAGAATGTCAAGGGAGACTAAGAAACAGAGATGCAAACAGGATTTTCTGGCTCCAGTTTATGCATGTCAATTGGGCCCGCCCCACCCTGCAAAAAAGGACACAAATGTGCATCTTTGTGCCCTCATTTGTGGATAGGCCAGGAAGACGCTGTTAGCATTGCCTGCCTGGATGGAAGGAAGACAGGCATCTTTCCAAGTTTTTTGTCCCGTCTTTTGATTGAGGCAGTGGCTTACAATGCTTGCTAAAATTGCTTCCCCCAATGCTAACATTGCTAAGACTGTTTCACTAAATTGAAGTGCACAAAAGAATATAGGTAAAGGGACCCCTGACCATTAGGTCCAGTTGTGGCTGACTCTGGGGTTGTGACGCTCATCTCGCTTTATTGGCTGAGGGAGCCGGCGTACAGCTTCCGGGTCCTGTGGCCAGCATGACTAAGCCGCTTCTGGCGAACCAGAGCAGCGCATGGAAATGCTGTTTACCTTCCCGCCGGAGAGGTACCTATTTATCTACTTGCACTTTGATGTGCTTTCGAACTGCTAGGTTGGCAGGAGCAGGGACTGAGCAATGGGAGCTCACCCCGTCGCAGGGATTCGAACCACCGACCTTCTGATCGACAAGTCCTAGGCTCTGTGGTTTAACCCACAGCGCCACCCGCGTACCACAAAAGAATATAGCATGGCACAATTCTATCCCTTCCCCTGACAGTGGGGTCAACCAAAAGGAAAATAAGATGGTGGGGAGCAGGGCTGTTTAAATTTTTTTTATGTAAAAGCAATGACTAAGATAATTCTCAATCTGTGGTTTGGAGCTAAGAAAGCTCCATATTGGGCTTGAGCAAAAATGGCTTGAAGCAGAAATAAACTCCTACTTTTCTGTTTCCTTCCTTTGAAAAGCATATGCAGGTGCCAGTAATTCCTGGCTCATTTACTAGATTTTATCTGTCTTCTCCCACCCCTTCGAACTCATTTTTATCTTTAAGATTCCAGTATATTTGCTTTGGCTCTATCCCAAGGGAGGCAGCTTCGCCCTCTTGTCTTGGCATGCACTTAGTTAATGAAACTCCAGGCCTTGTCTTCAGAAGGATTCCTTCCCATTGGCAACACCTTTTATGCTGTAGTAAAAAGTGGGTCAACCTGAAAACTGTCCATCTACATTTGATTTATAGGAAATGTAATAGGGGAAAAGACTGAAGTAGCAGAAGAGGGTTGCTTGCATACTCAGTCCCATTAGCACTGGTGAACCATTGTTTTCCCACAGTTTCCAAACACCACTATTTTAATCTTATAAGATCCAGTCTTACTGTTGTCACACTTTTAGCTTTTAGCTCCCAGTTCCAAAACTGTTGCAGAGAAAGGACACACAAAATACTGCTTTGTTCTTCAACATCTATCCCTGTGCCAAAGACCCTTCTATAATTTTATTTAGAACTCAGTCTCATTTGGTAAAGTTCCCCTGCAATGCTAATTAAAAGGTTCCTCATAACTTCTTATGTTTTGGTTGCTTCTTGCTGAGAATGGCAGTGAGTAGCTTAATTCCCCATAAACAGCTTGTGTGCATTGCCTCTCTGTGTCAGTTCCTGTTCCCATGAGGGAGGGGAGACTTTGATTTCCGCTTCCTTCTTGCTATTGTTTTTGCGATAGACCCTGACAAGAAAATAATAATAATACAGGAAATTAGGAATTAAAGCTCCTTCTTCCCATTGCAAACATGGTCACTGCAACTGCAACAACAACAACAACAAAAACAACAATAATTTTGGCTACATCTGCACCATACATTGAATACACTCCAAAGAATCCTGGGAACTGTTGTTTGTTACAGGTGCTGAGAATTGCTAGGAGACCCCCAATTTCCCTCACTGAGCTACAATTCCCAGAGTCCCCTGGGAAGAGGGATTGACTGTTTAAGCCACTTCGGAAATCTGTGCTCTTAGTAATAATAATAATATTATTATTATTTTATTATTAATTTATCATATTATAATAAATTATAATATATAAATTAAATAATAAATTAAAATATATTATGATATAATATAATAAATATATTTATTATAAATATATAATATATATTATATAATAATATATTATAAATATATATTCCTTCAGGTATACTGGACCGAGGCCATTTAGGGCTTTTAAGGTCAGCACCAACACTTTGAATTGTGCTTGGAAACGTACTGGGAGCCAATGTAGATGTAGTATAGGCATATGTAAAGAAACAAAAACAAACACCAGTATTCCGAAGCAGTCATTTCCATGGGTGATTCCTGCTGGCTTCAAGGTCGTTCATGATGATGATGTGGACCTTGGTACGAAAACATTGGAAGCCTGTGTTGTTTCCCGGCGTATTTCCAGTTGTGAGTCTCCAAGTCAGGTGACCACATACAAAGACAAGGATCTTCTGTTTTTTAACTGTTGTGTATAGAAGAGGGAACTTTGTCAGATGCTGTTTTTCTCAACTCTGCTGGAACAGCTGATCCTGCTAAAATTCTTCTTCTTCTTCTTCTTCTTCTTCTTCTTCTTCTTCTTCTTCTTCTTCTTCTTCTTCTTCTTCTTCTTCCATATTAGGTACATGACTCCCACCTTCCTTTGCACCCTATCATCCTAACTACTTGGGCACAAGACACTAGTGTTTTGCTGACTCTGCAAGAGATGCAGACGGCATATTGATTATTCTGCTTCCAGGATGGGGGTCTGATGCTCAAAATGCCATACTGGAAGTCAATAGTTGATAGAGAGAGAGATTGTTATTTTTTTGGTTAAAAATCAGACTCCATATGAAAATGAGAATAATGCTCATTTTGTACAAGGTATGTGTGATTGATATCAATATTCATATAACAAATCAAGGAGCTAGGGTTTCATTGCCAGTTTGACTGGCAAAATCACACTACTGCAAGCTGGTGTTCACTCTTTATTAGTAAAAACAGGATATTCACGGACTTGACAGAATGTCAGGCCTAATAAGCACAGCAGCTCATCTCCAGTGGGTCTCCCCCCACAACCCATGAATCAGTTGCCAAAACTGAAAGTCCCTTTCTCCTCACAATCAGTGCTTCCCCCCCCCTAAAATACAGTGGTACCTCTGGTTAAGAACGTAATTCGTTCCGGAGGTCCGTTCTTAATCTGAGGTACCACTTTAGCTAATGGGGCCTCCCGCTGCTGCCGGGCCGCCACCGCGCAATTTCTGTTTTCATCCTGAAGTAAAGTTCTTAACCTGAGGTAATACTTCCGGGTTAGCGGAGTCTGTAACCTGAAGCGTTTGTAACCCAAAGAGTTTGTAACCTGAGGTACTACTGTAATGTTTAGGGGTACTCTCATTTGGACTCAAGAAAATCACCAATTTATTGTTCAAATTGGAAAAAAATAAATACAATATATGGGCCAAAGTTCAAAGATTCACAAAATATTTAGGGGTATGTGTACCCCTGCGTAACCCCCCCCCCGAAAAAAGCACTGCTCACAACCATCTAAGTCCCCTGCTTTCCAGAGCTTTTTCCAAGCAATCGGAGACTGTGCCTGCCTGAAGCCAACCTTTCCTCTACCCTTTTCATGCCTCTTCTGGTTCTGGGAGACCAGGAGCGAGAAGAGCTTGTCAAAGCAGGAGGGGGAAGACACCCATGACTCTTCGCCAGTCTGACTTCCCCCTCGCCTGTTCAGCTTCTGCCTCTGATTCTAGACTGTTCTCTGCCACAGACTCTCCAAGCTCACTAAACCCTTACCTCTTCAGCTTCTGACACCTCCTGCCCCCAATCTTCTCCTTCTCCCTCTGACCAACTCATCATCGTCCCACTGCCATTCCCCAGGCTCTGAGCCTTCTTCCCTTGGTAGTTCCCCCCACCATTCCTCTGCATCCAGTCCATGGCATTGGAAGGGAGGGAGTTTATGCTGTTACGTAATTCTCTCCATGCCAAGCGCAAAAGAACTGTTGTGAATTCTACTTCTTCTCATTTCTGCCCAGGTGCTGCTAATCAACCTGTGTGGTAGAAGCACAAATATCTTTCTACCCCCTGCCTCTAACTCCATTGCTAAGGTGAAAAAGAAATGTGTCAAATTGTTTATGTGTGACTTAACTCAGAAAAATCAAGTGATGCGCCCTACAGTGGTATCGGATTTAAACATATCAGGAGTCGCTTCCCAAACCAGCGGGAGTAAACTGGAGTGTGTACATAGCCAATGACGCAAGTTTGCTCAGTGTTTTCTGTCTGCTGGCAATGAACAAGAAGAAAATACACACTGCAATACCCTGTGATATGCCACAGAAACTGGGAAGGTTTCTACAGGACATGCACAGTATGATTGTACTGGAAATTTCTGTAGAAGACTGTCACTAGAACATTGGTTTGTCTCTATGGGTAAAACTCCAAGGAATGTAGTATTTTATATTTATATATGATACACAGATTTGATGTTATCTGATTTGATTAAATGCTTCTAATAATTTACAGAACCTAGGCAAATTGGTAGGTTACTCTCAAGACTTCATATTTAAAAACAAAACAAAACCCAAAGCAGCCCTAACAGGCTGCAAGTTTGATCAAAGAAAGGGTGACCTGGAAGAGAGTCCTTAACACTTTCCCTTCCAGGTTATTTAATTCCAACCAATCTACAGATCACTTCATAACATAACGCCTTGGAAGTGGTGTACAAATTAAAAACAGAATAAAATGCAGGTTCTAAAAAACAACCAATAATACAACTCTAAAACCAATAAAAACAACAAAACAATTTCTGCAAGTATTCCATAAACGACTGGGTCACACCTCAGGAAAAGCCTTCTTAAACAAATTTCTCCGGTTGATGCCTAAACATCAAGACACTAGGTGCCTGCCTGATATTGGCTGGTAATTGATTCCAAGGGATAGGAACTGCAACACTTAAAGGCTGGTTTCTAACATAAGCTAAGTGCTTGGTGGGGTTAGCTCAAAATCTGCAGACTTCTTTTTCACTTATGTAGGGTTAGGGTTAGGGAAGAAGCTTGGCTGTGAGCTGGAAAAATGTCCCAAAGGGCAAGAAATAAGAAGGGATCTCTCTTCACTCTTCCTCTGCTCTGGTACAGTCTGCCCAGGCTGGTAATACAAATAACACAGAAACAAATCACGGGCAATAAATGCATGTCACATGTAATTTGAACCTGAGACTTATCTGGAAGTAGCTATCGCTGAACCTCTGATGTATAAATTACAGAAATAAGACCTGATTAGATCTGGGTCACATTAAAGAGGCAGTAAACTAACAGGTATTTAGCTTATCATTATAGTTTTAGTACCACAGGCAAGGGGAAGATGTGATATTAACTGGGGGTTTTTAATTAAAAAAACAACCTCAGGCACCAAACTGTCTTAGCCCATCTTTCCTCCAGGATGTTCCATTTGTTCATATAAATGGGCATGTAAACACAGCTAGTGATGGGAACAAAATCAGAATTAAGGGAGTTCAGAATATAAACTCCCCCAGTTTGCAAAGCTTTACCCTAACACAAGATGGATGCCAACCCTTTCGAATTCAGACTCAGCTTGTATTGGGGTTCAGCTCTGCTAGCCTGCCAGCTCTCCTGCCCACCAACCCTCCCCTTCTCCAAAACCTACCAGGCAGGGCAGGACAGGGCAAATGCAATGGCAAGAACTCTCTGGGGGTCTCCATACAACACCTCCTCCCTCCCAATGCCACAAGTCCTGCAAAAAGGGTACCCTCTGATGTTTGACAACAACTCTCATCATCCCTGACCACTGGGACTAACAGGGACTGTAGTTCAACAAGATTTGAAGGGCAAGATGTTGGATACCTTTGTCCAGTGACACCATCAGAAGCACCACTAGTTGTCCCAACTGGGAACTCATCCTAACAATGTTTTCTGGGAAGCCCAATTCCAAATCAAGCTGAGAGCTGATCACCCAGCAGAGAAAAAGGGAAGCAATATCTGAACAAATGCATTAATGACCAATATTTACATAGGCGCGTGCACACACACACACACACACAATAATAATAATAATACAGAAGATACAAGCATAATAATAATCTATTATTTATATGCCACCCATCTGACATACTATTTAATTCCTGAGCCCTTCATCCTTGACCAGGATCAACATGCCATTTTAAAGCTATTTTTGTTAAGTTTTCATTTGCTCGTGTTAGTTATCCCAGTGAATGCTGCACAAGGCCACGGTTTTGTGAAACAGATCCAGGAAGCTATTTAATCAAGATCAAAGCCAGCTTTTATCAGGCAAGACCATTTATATTGGCAATTTTTTGAAGGTCACTGACTAACCATTCACAAATCAGGGGAGCTATCCAGCTAACTCCTTCTTTACTCTGGACATTGCTTCTGAGATTGCAGCCTTCTGGTAAAAAACAAATTGTTAAACTTTAACTCACCTTCAAGGGACTTTTGAGTTTCCCTATGAAAAGCAAGGAAATATCTATATTTTTAGTGCTGTGAATGTAAGCAAACAACTGAACACTCCCATCCCTTTGATTTGCAATACTTTGTGAGGGGTGGAGTATTTGCCTCTAGTAAAATAGTCCAACTAGCCTGATTTCTGCTCTACTGTATTAAACTTCTTTTCATAGTTCTATTATCAACAAGCTCATTAGTAATCTTAAATTAACTAAGACAGGAATAATTAATAGTACCTGATCTCTTAATTATTGAAAGGAAAGTGTGAGCGGCGGACAGGTTTCTCTTTGGTTTTCCCCCTCAGCTCTACTCTCCAATTATGCTTGAATTTCTTTCTTCCGTTACTTTGGGGGTTAACCATAATCAGCATTACATCTGCAATGGCATTTTTTATTTTTGCAAAGGACAGTTGGCAGCCATGTTGGGACTGAACTTTGTTTGGAACTGCCACTGCCAGTGCAGACGTTAACATTAATAATGATCACTTCAATAATAATAATAATAATAATAATAATAATAATAATAATAATAGTAATAGTAATAAGAAGAAGAAGAAAGAAGGGGTTTGCGATCAACATGTACTATTTTGCTCCTGAAAGACTGTGGAAGGGGTAGTTTCTGCCTGTGTGGCCTGTGTAGACATGGGTGAGTGTTTGTGAAAATTATTTCCTGCGTGTGTTGCACTGTTGAGCTGCATCAAAATGCTGGGGTTTGTCACAAGATCAAGAAGTCCAGCCATTCAGTTCAGCACCTGCTTTGCATGCAGAAAGCCCAAGTTCAATCTTCAGCTGCCCAAGGTAGGGCTGAGAAGGACCCCTCTCTGAAACCCTTCCAGTCATAGTAAGCAGTAGTCAACTAAAAGGACACAGTTGCCTGCCTCAAACATCAGTTTTCTATGTCCCATTGTTCTGTGGATGAGCATCATGATGTGATTAGCAACTTGCGTACAACAGGCCTCTTTTCGCACCGACTCTGCTTATGTATGGAAGTATCTGTTTGACTTGTCCAGGTCGATGAAGACTTTGATCATAATAAGAAGTAGATAATGCAGAACTCAGAGGTACACTAAAATGGCTACATGCCCAGAGCAGGCCATTGCCAAGGGATCCATAAAAGGATTGTGCTTACAGTTCTGCATGCATAGCGCAGTGATAACGTGCATACCTCGGGGGCAAGAGATCCCAGGTTGAGTCCTTAGCACCATCGGTTAAAAGTAACTCAGATACAAGGGACAGGACTGGAATGGGAAAGACTTCCGTCAGAAGCTTTGGATCAGAAAACCCAGCATTGCCTCGGCTATGTGGATCATTATCCTAATCTGAGTCAGACTATGGCAGGTTCATACACATAGGGCTGCCATACATCCAGAATTTCCTGGACATATCTGGGATTCATCTATCAGAAATTGTGGCTGGGCGGAATTTGCTAAGCTTGGTAAAAATGTCAGGGGAAACCCAGGCATATAGCAACTCATGTTGAAAATGTTGACTTTTTGGAGATTTTGAAAAAAAAAATATTAACAACTTTGGGCCAAAAAGAAAGAAGTAACCCTGTGGTAACCCTAATGCACACATCATTCTGAACAGAACTCCGTGTTAACCCATTTGTGCACTGAGATTGCTGAATCAGGCAGAAGATACATGAAATGAATTGTGGTGTGTTTCTTTAGCTGAAAGCCAAAAAATGGGGAAAGGAATTTTTGTGATACTGCACAAGTCAGAATTCAACTTTCCTAAAAGTCAATATCCGAAGGCAACTACCGATGCAGTCTGTAACAAATGCTTCTGTATGTGTGGATTAGGACAAGCACAAATAGACTTCTTTTTGATGTTAGCTGCGTGCAAACTTCAACACCCTGAAGAAAATAAGCTAATGATTCACGTGCTGCAAAACAATTATTTGCGCTCCCCAACTGGGCCTCTCGGAAGACATTGCACGTGCATAACTTTCCATGTAGTTTGGCTGCTGTCCCAGTAGGACAATGAACTCGGAAATATGTGCCGTGGAGAGAGCTGGTTGCGCTTGATCATTTTCTATTACACAGCCTTGAACTTAAAAAAACTGCTCATGTACCACACAGGCAATGAATCTCGGCCTGCCATCAGAATTTAGACACCTGACATAGGCATAAACATAATTAAGACTTTAAAAATAAATAAATCGTAGGGCGCTTCCAGATAACGTGTTTATTGCATATTCATCCTGATTGGTTTGCAGTGTTATCCTTCACTTTCCAGTTAAGGTCTATCAGTTCCCTTATAGCAAAAAGTCTGATCCTTTGGGCAAGTGAGTTCATTGAACAAGATCTCCCCCGTGACCTAGAGGAAGGGCCATAGCTCTGTGATAGAGAATCTGCTTTGCATTCAAAATATCCCAGTATCAATCCTCGGCATCTACATGTAAGGCTAGCAAAGACTTTTTGTCTGAAACTCTGTAGAGCTGACTCGCAGTCAGGGTAGAAAATGCTAAGCTAAACAGACTGGAAGCATCCACAGACATGTGTAGTTTTGGGGTGGTAGCTTAACTCTGTAGCATATTGGTCTACCCTCCAAACGTATTCCATGTGATAAACAAGAAAATATTTAAAGATCCTGTGTTCTCTGTAGCATAGATTTGTGATGTGCAGTATAAATAGATCATTTTCCCCACATCCATTTTAGGGACTCATTTGTGTTGGTGAAATAGCTTGCGATTTATGCTTTTCATGAAAGAGGAAACTGAAAAATGCACTCCTTGGGGATTAAAAACTAAGTGTGTTGCAAATATTTATAAGTACAAGCATATGACAAGTATGCCTCCAGAAAGACTTCTTGACAAAATGTTAGGCCCAGTGGGAACACACCATTTTTACCTCAGAGGAGCTATAGCAACAGTGAGTATTCCATACAAAAAGTTCTACAGCCATATATAGTGGCCCATCAGGAGTCCTTTATCTGTTTATGTCATCCCACAAGGATTGTCGAGTACCTAAAAAGCCTGGCATAGATGATAGATAGATATAGATAGATAGATGATAGATAGATATAGATAGATAGATAGATAGATAGATAGATAGATAGATGATAGATAGATAGATAGATAGATAGACAGACCGACAGACAGACAGACAGACAGACAGACAGATATGTCATAGCTACAGAGCCATGTAGATGTTTTAGGCAAATGCATTCTAGGTTCAGGCTCCTACTTGGAAATGATGCTGAGCCTTCATTTACTCTCTTATAGGCTCTGAGATAATTGCTTCCTTCAAAATAAGATGTAATTACTCCCTCCCATGCCTAAAGAAACAGCCTGACAAAAAGCGAGTTATCCATGCTCTTCCTACAAGAGCATTTCATCATTCAATTGGCGAGAGGTGGCTCCTTCTCTACTGAGCAAGGTTGCCGCTCGCTTGCTTGAACAAGTGTGGCCAGATTTATTCCTTTGTTCTGTGGGCTTTGCCCCACACCCCATCGTGACGTGCCTCAGTCCCTTCTCGCCTCCACTGTGTTGGTGGCAAACTCTTAATCTGTTGTCACTCAGGTTGTTTCCACACACAGCTGCTTCTCCCACAGGCAAAGCCATCTCCAGGTCTGTTGGCTGTCACAGGCAAGAGGCCTGCAGTCCCTTCCCCTGTTGAAACCACACTGCTCTCTCGCTTGTAAAGAAAGCATTTGACAGGTTATAGGGTGGCTTTTCTTCTTGTTTAAAAGCTGGGTACAAAATAAATTTGAGGTGGGAGTGTGCACAGTTTATACAGATCATCCATCGTATCAAATATATGGCTTCTTGTTCAGAGATTCACTGACCTCCATGAGATACTGAGGGGAGGGGAAAGCTTTCCCAGACTTTGCCCAGGATTCAAGTCCTCAGGTTCTCCCATGAATATGTATTGAAGACAGGTTTGGGTCTGGATATATGCAAGTTCACTTATTCTCCAGGGACTCCATGACCAGTTAAGGTCTACCACTACCTCAACAGCTCTTCAGTTTCCACAGAGCACCCCAAGAATGTCAAAAGCATCATGATAAAATTCTCGGTTTATATGAATATAAAGAAAGAATTGAATAGCATAAAATTACACATTGCGTGCATATGGTTGCATACCTGGCCATCCCTATATGAATATCCTCTTTTTGTGGCATGTGGTAAGCCCTGGGGTTTAAATAAGGGGCTGCCAGCTCTGCAACTGTAGACAGCTGACCTCAGTTTGAACCTGACTTATTTTTGCGCATGGCGCTTGTAAAGTGATAACTGGAGTGGGTGAGGGTTATTTTTTTTTTATGATGCAGGCATGTTTAAAGTACAGATCTGCCAGTGCTAAATGCAGGAGGTGTTTTGAAATTCAGGGCTGCTGTGTTTCTGTGCCCCCCGAAATAGTATCTGTAGTAGCTCACAGAAAAATGGCAAAGCACAAGAGCTGAAAGTCTCTGTTCATAATATTTTTTTAAAAAAAATATTATTCATGCCTGGCAGCCCGATTCCATCCAGGGAGGAAACCCTGCCAAAGTAAATAATTCCAGAGAGCACCGGAGATAAGAAAGAGGCAAAGGAAGGGGTCTTAGCAGAAATTACTGGGCTATAAAGAATAACAAGAACTTCAGAGAGGTTAAATCTTACTTGCAGATATAGAAGCCTCCAACAGACAGCTAGTGTGCTTAATTCAGGCAATGGGGAGACACCCACCATTTGACTCTCTTTGCATTCAAGTTTCTGGGGAGGGGGAGGAATGAAAGGCAGTGTCTAGACTTATCAAAAGACCTCTGAGCTGTAGATGCAGACCTACACGGTTCCAGCAAAATTCCAGCTGCTGTTTGCATCTTGGTAGCCTCCACGGTTGCTGTAAGGATTAAAAGAATTAACAAAATTCCACAGAAACTTTGTCTTGAGGAATGCTAAGTACTGAGTTTCTTTTGGGGTGGGGTTCCTACTTACTGTGGATGTACTTATTAAAATGAAGGTAATTTAATAAAGATGATGAAAGTGTCCTTTAAAATATTATAATAAAGCAGGGTAGGAAAACTTGTTTTAGCAAGAGAGACGCAACCGCTTTTGGGCAATCTTTGTGGGTCAGGTGGGGTGTTACATGCTAGCAAGGGGCAGGATCCAAACCAAAGGTGATGCCAGGGAGCAAAGCTGCATGCAACGTGCTTTCACAGCCACACCACATTCACGCAGCTCATGCAAATAAATTCATCTGCGCATCCACACCTGTGACCTAGATGCTTTTGGACTGCTATATCCTCTGTGGAAGTGTGTCAACAGAATTTTGTTGTTTTTCTTCAGTGGTACTTCATATATATTTTTTTGCTTCTTTCTGACTTATATTCAGTTGTATTCCAAGGGCTTTGAGCAGTTGGCTGCAAGGCTGTTTTATGAGATACAGCATGGAAAGATCCCCATTCCCAGGACCTCACAGTCTAAATATTCAGAAGACACAGAAAGCCAAGGCACAGAAGAGGAAGCACCAGCTCAGCAACATCTGATAGTAGTCACGGCATAATGTGGTACTTAGGCTGAAGTCACACAATAATTTCTGAGAGCTGGAAGTTGTCTGAAAGAGGAGTATCTTCTTCTGCATCCATATTTTATTTGTCCCACTGTCATCTCTGATCAAACAGGGTTGGTAAGGTTTTAACCTGTTTAGCTGAGGGGCTCAGTATACATAGTTTCCCAACAACACTGGGTTTTTTTAATCTAGTTACAATGAATCGCATTCTGTCATTTCATACCTCCCCCTATTGCTTTCCCCACTTAAATTCATTTTCTCATTCTTCTCCCATGGAAACAGTCGTTTTCCCATTTCCAATACAGTGCTACTTCGGGTTAATAACGTAATTCGTTCTGGAGGTCCCTTCTTAAGCTGAAACTGTTCTTAACCTGAAGCACCACTTTAGCTAATGAGACCTCCTGCTGCCGCTGCTATTCCTGGGTTACTGGAGTCTGTAACCTGAAGCGTATGTAACCTGAAGCGTATGTACCGGTAACCTGAGGTACCACTGTACCTGCAAAGAAGCAGACTGCAGGGGGAAAGCACCGAGAAGGAACTGCAGACAGGTTTGTTCCCTACTACCATAACAGCCTGCATTGTTGATATAATTCATTCCTGTAAATTAAGCACTGATTATAACACACCGTATCTCTCCTAAGTATTTAGACACCAAGCTAACACTAGCAGGTTCCATATACACTGCTGATGACAGAGAAAAGTTTTGTTAACTAACCAGAAAAAGAAGAAGGCCCAACCATTTTAAATGCCTTTCTAGGCCTCTAACAGGTGCGTGGTCTGGAGAAATCAGCCAATCAAGCCTTTTACTACAGAGAGATGCACATCATCGCCTGCTAACATCAAATCAAGCTGCTGTTAAAGGCATTAAAACAAGTGACAGCTCCTCCAGTGAGGAGGCAGTTGCTTAATTTAGATTCTGCAACACTGGGGGGGGGGAGTAGGGCAATTTTATACACCAAGTTTAAATTAGCGCTTGCTTAAGTTAGTGCACGTGGTGAACATAAAGCCTGTGTTGGCTGTAATGCACATGGACAGTACAATCCCATGTGTGGAAACAGCACTGTGTTCAACTGGCCTTACTACCTCGTAAGTGGGTTTGGCATTATAGCCTTATAGCACCATCTCCTACATGTTTACTTGGAAATAATTCCCATATGAATTTGTATCTTTTTGACTAAAATGTGGGTTGTTGTTTTATTGCAACCCCTTAGTGTTTCTTGATATTGTTGTTCACACCCCAGTCTCTAAGGTTTCAGGAGACCCAGCCTCTGCCTTTCTCTGCCTACTTGAAACAAAGTACAGTCGTACTTTGGAAGTCGAATGGAATCCGTTCTGGAGGTCCGTTTGACTTCCGAAACATTCAGAAACCCAAGCGCGGCTTCTGATTGGCTGCAGGAAGCTCCTGCAGCGCAGCCAATCGGAAGCCCTGTCGGACATTTGGCTTCCGAAGAACGATCTCAAACCAGAACACTCACTTCCTGGTTTGCGGCGTTCGGGAGCCAAAACGTCCAAGTACCAAGGTGTTTGGGATCCAAGGTACGACTGTACATAAGAGACTGATACCATTTCTGTAAGACAAGCTTTACACAACACCTATACAGGCTGAGCATAAAATGGAAGGTTCAGGATGTTCTGCTCCAACATGTTCTGCTCCTGCATTAGTTTTCTGGGGTAGTCATCAAAGATTTCTGACAGAAAGCAAGCCTCTGTGCCTATTTTTTAGACTCCATATCCAGGACTGCCGGTCTTTATTCTCTTCCACATAGAGAACCTTGATGATGTTGTCTCCAGGAAAGGGAGGGAAAAGAAATACACCCTTCCAAAAGGATATCCAACTACTAGCTATGTGCAGCAACACGTCACCTGTGCTTCGCCATCTCTTTACTTACTGCAAGGGCCCATTTCCCCAGCAGAAGGACACCTGGCAACATAAACTGCTTTGTCTCTTTTAAAAACCTCTCTCTCTCTCTGTGTGTGTGTGTGTGTGTGTGTGTGTGTGGTCCCTCCCTGCCCCCCGCCCCCAAAATAAATTTTGTAACTCTGGTCTCTTTTTACAACCAGAGTCCCAATATTTTTGGGTAGGGAGGGACCACAAAAACCCATTTAGTCCAACCCCAATCTCAGTATGATATACTGTTTTAAGAACTGTGTATTGGTCATTAATCAAAATCCAATGCTTGTTTGCTCAGAAGTAAATGATTAATCCCATTGTGCCTAACTTTGAGGTAAGAATTTTGGATTGTACTGTCAATTTCTCCTCAGCATTCCTTCATGTATTAGCAACTTTCATAGCAGACGATGGTCTTTTTAGTGTGGCAGTGGTCAGGTGGCTCTTCTTAACTTCAGCATATGTAATTCTGTGATAGTTTGTTCTTCACGTACGCCAAAGCAAGGCAAACTTTTTTTGCACAGATTGCTATGGATTCTGTTTCTCGATCTGCGCAGCTCTGATCACTTTGACGCAAGGCTTCTTGCCAGCTGCAAGGCAGACTAATTTAGCTACAGAAGATGAGTCAACCTTTGTTTTGCTTTTTTTGCCTTTCTGGCTCTCATACAGCTTCTGACCACAGTTCAGCCGACAACACATTCTTGGAGGTAATTGCAGTCCTGTTAAAGGGAGTAAGGGAAGTTCTGTGGTTAGGCCACAGAAATGTGTCAGGAGATTATCTGCACACTTGCTTCTCAGAACAATCTCATTGACGCTTTAGGGGCTTCTGTATAATAATAATGTCTCACCTGCTCCAATTGAATCTATTCCCCTACTGGGCAAACTAGGCTAGATATGCTCTCTAAATCCCTAATGCACATTCGACACACGTTTTCCCTCTCAAAGAATTCTAGGCACTGTAGTTTGTTACAGTTCGCTTATAATTTTTACTCTGTGAGAGGTGGACTACAGGTCCCAGAATTCCTTGAGGGAAAGACTCTGTTGCAAATGTGCTTTATAGGGTGTGCACAGCCCAAGTTTCTAGAGTTTGCCACATTTACACCTAGAACTTGCAGACTGCATATTGTTGTTGTTGTTGTTTTGTTGTTGTTGTTATTAAACTATGCACCGATTCAAGAATGATATGTACTGCAACAATACAAATGCATACCTTTAAGATACCTAGACACTGAGGGGGAAATTCATTTTATGCAAATACAGTGGTACCTTGGTTCTCAAACTTAATCCGTTCCGGAAGTCCGTTCCAAAGCATACCAAAACCAAGGCACGCTCTCCCATAGAAAGTAATGCAAAATGGATTAATCCGTTCCAGACTTTTAAAAACAACCCCTAAAACAGCAATTTAACGTGTATTTTACTGTCTAACGAGACCATTGATCCATAAAATGAAAGCAATAATCAATGTACTGTAAATAAGACAGTATTGTAGATGATAAAAATTAAAATTATTATTATTTTCTTACCTGCACTGATGATAGTCATTGTTTGGATGGGAAGCTTTTATCCATTTCCACAGTCACACAATCAGTAGCTGAACAGGGTTCCACACAGTCACAAAAACAAATTAACCGAAAAAGCCTCAAAAACAAAAATGCAAAATAAATAGCAAAAACAAAAGCACCAGACTTAATCTATTCCAGAAGTCCATTTGACTTCCGAAATGTTCAAAAACCAAGGTGCAGCTTCTGATTGGTGCAGGCGCCCCAGAAACCATAGCCAACAGCCGCATTGGATGTTCAGCTTCCAAAAAACGTTCAAAAATTGGAACACCTACTTTCAGGTTTTTGGTGTTTGGGAATCAAGGCATTTGAGAACCAAGGCATTTGAGAACCAAGGTACTACTGTACCATAAAAGTTATTGGAGTGAGGCATACAGTGGAAAAGCCAAGGGAAAGCTCATTTACTACCATAACAGCCTTAGAGACCTAGAGCAAATAAAATCCATCCATAGTATTCACAACAAAGGGCATTACAACCTAAGATCTCAGAGCGAACATTCTCAACAGGAGGGAAACTGGAAGACAATTTCAACGTGGGGAAAACAGATAGTGGGGAAAGAATGGAGCATCTTCCTCCCCACCATTCCTCTCCCAATTTCAGCCTCCCAATGCCACCTTTTATTTTATTTTTAATCAAAAGAATGCAGTTCACATCGTATGTGGTTTCAGCCTCTGTCACGGGGGCTAAATAGTAACAATGGTGACGTCCCCACCCTCCTTCCTTCCGCTAATGTTTTTAGATCCAGCGTTAGCAGTTTAGAATTTTGGCAAATTAGTTGAGTATGTAGAGGTGAAGAATGGGGAAAAGGCAACAATAATGCAACAGGTATAATCCTCCAACTCCTGCTCCATAAATTATGCATTGACTTTGGGAAGCGAGTGCCATTCTTGCAGTCAGTTAGTCTTCGATTTCATAAAGGCAGGTTTGTAAATCTCTTTGGAAATAGACGCAAGCTGTGTAAAGAAGCAAAAAAAAGTAAATTCTATGTGAAGAAGTTTTCCAAGACCAGTTATATACAAAGATGCAGATGAAACAGAGCTTTTTGTTGATAAAGATTTCTGCTCATGCAGGCCTGCGCGTAGATTTAACATTTAATTATATGTATTTGGGGGGGTAAAGCCAGCCAAAAACTGTAATTAGATTCCATGTACTGCAGAGATATTTCTGGAGATAATCGTGTGGTGGGAAAAGAAGCAATTCATGCAAGGTCTCTGCCCAAATGTAGATTTATGAAACACAAACTGTAAGGGCAGAGGGACGTGTGTGCTATTTTCTGCCATCTTAATGTAATTTATATTCTTGTACGAATATTTTAATAGCTTGCAAATATTGCACTCTAAACTGAAGCACCAAACGAATTTCCCAATAGAGCAACTGCCACAAGTGATCACAACTTAATACTGCAAAATTAATATAGGATATCTTCTTTCTCCCATTATCAAGGAATAGGCTAACCTCCAACATCCTAAACATTTCTGCTGACATATCTGTCTTGGAACATTCAACAGTGGGCTGTTTCTGTGGGGTGAGCATAGTATAGTGTTTTCTGGTGGCATGTACTGGAGGAGTCAAATGAGCTGTGCCCCTGGCACGTGTCTGTTCAGTTGTTTTATTATTAGACTGCAAATGTACAGGGTAAGAACCAAAGAAATGTTTTTCAAATTGAGGAGCCGCATAACTCCATGGCAATCTGCTGCAATGCACTTTTATTTTAAAATTATGTGTACGATCGCTTCCTTGCAAGGTTCTTATACACACACACACACACACACACACACACTCCTTGTTCCAAATATAGGCTCGGTGTTGAGGGATACCTTTTCTTCTGCATGTGGCAGCCTCTTATGTGAATTGAATGATGGTAAACGACATCGCACCCTCTGCTCATGGTGGGATCCTTAAGATAGTCAATTTGCCATGAAAATGGAGCTCCCTGATTAAGGGCAGAAAACAGACACCACTAGCAGACGGGAATTGCAATTTACAACCCAACAGGGGGAGCTGTAGCAATGATGTAAAATTCTGAGCAACGCAGAGCCTGTGGGCGCTCAAGCCACCGCAACACACCCAAGAGAGACACGTGCCTCGGGTGCACTGCAGGCCCCGCAGTGAGTCCTGCCCACCATTTTGTCACACACACCCCTCAGTAGGGACACCCGGGGCGGGCTGCACCTACCACACACCCCTTGCTACGCCCCTGTATAGGTCTCCTCTAAATCATGGATAATTTCTGTTGTTATATTGTATTTTATGTTGTGAACTGCCATGAGCTCTACAGATGAAGGGCAGTATAAAATAGTAATAGCAATAGTAATAGTTAAGGTAAAGGAGCCCTGGACGATTAAGTCCAGTCAAAGGCAACTATGGGATGCAGTGCTCATCTCGCTTTTCAGGCCAAGGGAGCCGTGTTTGTCCACAGACAGCTTTCCGGGTCATGTGGCCAGCATGACTGAACCGCTTCTGGCACAAAGGGACACCATGACAGAAACCAGAGTGCACAGAAATGCTGTTTACCTTCCCACTACAGTGGTACCTATTTATCTACTTACACTGGTGTGCTTTTGAACTGCTACATTAGCAGGAGCTTGGACAGAGCAACAGGAGCTCACTCCGTCATGCAGATTCAAGCCGCCAACTTTCTGATTGGCAAGCCCAAGAGGCTTAGTGGTTTAAGCCACAGCGCCACCCGCTTCCCTTAATAATAGTAATAATAAGCCCCTCCCAACTGTCCCCCAGACAGCCGCTTGAGGCAGTTGCCTCACCAAGCCTCCTGGTTTTACTCCACATTTGTAAAATACCTGCAAGGAAGGGGAGAAAGACAGCATCAGTGAAGTGAACTTATATCTGTGTGTCTGACCCATGAGGAATCGGGAAGGCTGTCATCACTTAAGCCTCAAGTTTTAGACCTGTTGGCTAAATTTCAGAGATAGGAACTCTTAGCTCATGCCACAGGAAAAGTTGCTGAGCTCATGAAACTCTAGAGATCTAATGAGCTCCTGCTCTTGACATTGTTTTCTACTTATAGTAACTGGATGGTGTCCAAGTGCCTTATCCCCTCTGCTGCTGCAATTCTATGCTCCACCGAGAACTTGGCTTGGAAGAGACTCTGCATTCCTTTCTGACTTCCCTCACAGACACTCATCTCAGGGCTCAGAATAAATCCTGCAGCTATTAACACTTTGCAGTCTCTGTGTCTGCTTTCCCTCTTTTTAAAACAATCGTCTGTCAGCAGGGTGACCTGTGAGGGAAGCCTGTGCTCCCCTTGCTAGGTTGGGGTGAAGGCACTGCCAACTTCTTTCTCCAAAGTGCAAGGGAGTCTGGCCACTTGTTGTGTTTTCCCTGGGATTGATTTAAAGTCCAGTTGCTTGCAGTAGCCCCCCATGAGATAGTTCCGGACTGAGAACCACCATTAAAACTGATATTTCCCTAGTGTTTTCATACAGTTGCATTTCATAAGCCTGAATGAAAGCATTAATACAACAATTGGTAATATGAATCACTTAGTTGGTGAAATCTATGAGTGTGTGTGTGTTCTTTATAAGATTTTAATCTAAGCTTTCCTCTCTAGCTGTATGCTCAGGCTTTTGGCTCTGAATTTAGATCATACAGTAATGTGGTATGAGTTATGGCTTTTTTGTGCGCTTGTCCTTTTTATTATTGTTGATGGATGAATGTTTTTATATACGTTGTTTTGGGGTGTTCTTTGTTTTAAGTCACTTTGAGACATTTCATAAAAAGTGAAGAATGAGTATAATAAATAATTCTTCATTAAGTGAAGAAAGCCCTAAATGGTCATAGTAGTGAGAGAAGGGGCAGATGATCTGGATAGTTGTCCATGTTTTCCATTGGAGAGCTAAACAAATCTAACTGTGTACCGTACTGTAATAAAGAAAGAAAAGCTGGATATTCTGTTTTTTGGAGAAAATAGATTTGCCATGTCACAGAGAAGTTACAGTGCTAACTTCCTAGAGGGGAAGGAAGAACATCACATAGATCTTTGAGGTCAGAATCCTTTGGATGTACTTTTCAAAGGATGCATACCTATCTAATGGAAAACTTTCTCACTGTCCACTGCAGAATGTTATCACTGTGAGAGTGTAAATGTGGAGATAAATGAGAGTAAATGCAGAGATGTGCATGGTATACACATTCCAAACACTTAGACAGGCTCTGATACATAGACTAATTTGGAAGCTCTCTCATGTTTTTCCTCTGCCATTGAACTGATATAGCCTGTCACACAGAGGGATGAATGAACGAAGGATGATATCCTCCCTTTTTCCCCACCAGCCTTTTAGCACGTTGGCGTGAGAGACAAGAGTCCAACTGACCTGTGTCCGAACCCTGAGTGTGATGAGACCTCTGAAAAGAAGAAAGAGAACAACACCACAGGACTTAACCTATATTGGGACCCAAGGAATGTAACATCCTCTTACCATCAGCATAAGGGACCCTGGGGTTTCCCATAAGCCTGCTGTTATCTTCCTCTTCCTGAACCATTGTTGCTGTTTCAACTATATAAGTAGCCACACTTGGAGAATTCTAGCAAGCTGCTAGAATGTAGGATATCATTAAACAGCTTTAAAGAAAGATCACAGCAGATGACTGATATTTGGCTTCTGCAACAATGTGACACTGGAAAAACATGTCAAACTATTTCCCACCGCTGGGCAGCAGAGTTACAGTTTAGCCACATGTGTGATGGGGATGAGGAATGGAGCTTTCTGTAGGTGGAACATGTTGAAAAGGGGGCTTGGTGTGAGAAGGTTGAAGAGTTCTTCTCCTTGCAGCTGCTGATGGTGTGGGAAGCATCTGAGATCCAGAAATTGCTGGCAAGGAAGAAAGGCAGAGTACTCGGGTGATTTTATGCTCAGCTTCGTTGGGACCTGCTACCAGGAATATCACAAGGGGCTATTTAAAGATACCATCCACCTACCATCCAAGTAGGAAAAACTTGTCATCATAAAGATCCTGGCCACCAGAGTCCTATCCCTTCTTACTCAGTAATGAACTTGGGAAAGGTCACACAAGCTTAATGGACAAGTTTTCTGCTGTGGGTGACTTTAGACAAGTCCAGCTGACTCACAAGCTGAGACAGGGATCTAGACACCATGACACACACACCCTAGGCAAGGCTGCTGTAGTGCAGTCCACATGGGGCTGTCCCTTGGAGACTGCTCAGAAAGAGTCGTTCATTGAGAGCCAGTGTGGTGGAGTGGTTAAGAGCGGTAGACTCGTAATCTGGGGAACCGGGTTCGCGTCTCCGCTGGGTGACCTTGGGCCAGTCACACTTCTCTGAAGTCTCTCAGCCCCACTCACCTCACAGAGTGTTTGTTGTGGGGGAGGAAGGGAAAGGAGAATGTTAGCCACTTTGAGACTCCTTCAGGTAGTGATAAAGCGGGATACCAAATCCAAACTCTTCATTCATTTTATCTGTATGCCACTTTTCCAAACACAAAAATCATGCTGAAAGTAGCTCACAACAAAGAGTGCTTCCTTCACTTTCCATCTTCCCACTTCTGCTTCCAGTTTCTTTACACCTTCCAGGTCAAGGTCTGGGTATAGTTACACACAGCCCAGCAAGATTCTGGCAAATGAGCCTCATTTCTTCATTCAGATGCTTCTGTTGTGGTTCCTGTTCACTCTTATTGCTACTCAGAGCAACATTTGGACGAGAAACAAAATATGAAGGAGCTGACACCTAAAATGCCCACCCCTGGCCATTCCCCCCCCTCCCAACACACACACACTTAAGTAGAATCATAGAATTGTAGGGTTGAAAGGGACCCTGGTGATCATCTAATCTAACCCCCAGCAATGCAGGAATATCCAGTTATATCCATATGCGGACTGCATCTGCAACCTTAGCATTATCAGTACCAGGCCCTAACCAACTGCGCGATCCAGGCCTCAAGGAGCAATACTGGTTTTAGCTAGGAAAAAGATATATGTATATCAGTTAATCAAATGTTCTAGATTATAGACTTTTCCTTGAAAGATTGTTTTTTTTATCCCAGTCCCGGACATCTCTCCTTGCAACTTAATTTCTGAGTCATTTGCTTAAGCCTTAAGACCATAGCTGCTTGCAATGCTTACTTGAAAGCAAGTTCCTTTGCAATAAATGAGAGCAACTTCTGAGTCCAAAAGAAGCACACGCTCAACTGGGAAACGGTTCCTTTTTCCCCCATTCCTGTTGGAAGCGAACCGATTGAATTGAGGAGGTGAGGTGAGTGATGCCTTTTCCTGCATGCCAGGCTTGACTCCAACCCCCTTGGATTTCTGTCTGCCATATTTTTACCCCGTTCTTCTCCCTCTCTCTGGCTATGTGCGCAATGCGGAGGAAGCGCCTGATGCTTGGCAATCAGCGTGGGAAGATTGGAACTGGTGGCGAGTTTTAATACAGCGCTGTGGAAACCATCCAGAGACTCTTGTCTACCGCTCCCCCATTGTTCTGTCTCATGCTACACACGTCACCAATTTATGAGGGTACAAAGACACTTAATTTAAGCCACGGCATGAATGAATTTCCCCGCTAAGGGAGAGAGGCCACGAGAGAAGGGGCAGGAAAAAAGAATGATTTGTGGCATCCAAAGTAGCTGCTGTGCAAAATCTCAAGGAAGGGAGCCTGAAAGCAGTAGGCCAGGCTCTGCTGAGGGGGAGGGAAGGCTGAGCCCCACTGATTTTATAACGAATTACCCACAAGGACTAATTTTACCTCATGACTCAAACTGAATTGAACAAAAATAGGTAGCACCTAGGTTTTTATTAGGCGTTGAGGGTCAAAGATAATTTTAAATGCTTAAAGCTTAAATAGGAATAGGAAATAAAAGTAAATAGGTACCGTACTCCCACTGGATGTTTCTAAGTCTGTGGATATTTGGGGCTAATACTCCTGAAGCATTGTTTACTTCCTCTCTCCTCTCCTCTCCTCCCGTTGCTCGGTCCCTGCTCCTGCCAACCTAGCAGTTCAAAAGCACATCAAAGTGCAAGTAGATAAATAGGTACCGCTCCGGCAGGAAGGTAAACGGCGTTTCCGTGCACTGCTCTGGTTTGCCAGAAGCGGCTTAGTCATGCTGGCCACATGACCCGGAAGCTGTACTCCAGCTCCCTTGGCCAGTAAAGCGAGATGAGCGCCAAAAACCCCAGAGTCTCCCCAACCTGACCTAACAGTCAAGGGTCCCTTTACCTTTAAATTTCACAGGGGTAATCCTATAAACAGGCTTTCCCCAGGAAAGGTTAACAGATAATGCATACCTAACTACTCTGCTCATCACCTTGTTAACAGACAGTTACCTTGAGCATCTGAAGAATTTTTCTTCACTATGCTTTTGTATACATTAATAGTGAAAAGCACTTGCTGATGGCCAGTTGTGTGTGTGAAACCATTTCTAAAAACTCAAGTATAGCAAAGCTGGGGTGGGTGGGAGAGGAATATCTATGTTTGTTCAATATAGTATGAGAAATGCAAACAGTACTAATCTCCCCCTTGTTAAAGGGAAAAAGGGAATCAGACTGTGGAGAGGAAAATCTGGAATGTATTTCTAAGGAAGGAAGATAATTTTACATAGGGAACAGTCACAGCAGGAGGATATATGGTATGAAGTATCAGCATTCAATGCTGCCCAAGTTTGGGGTGAAGTCTCCGAAATGCATCCTTGGGTCTACTATTTCCAGCTGTTTTCAATCAGCATAATTAACAACTAAGCCTATTCATCTGTTTAAAAAATTGCATGAACTGCTTGAATCTCATGTCATTGCTGTCCCAAAGTGTGGCCCATGCACACAGTCCCTCCAACTTATGCAAAACAGCAGAAAGAATTATCAGGAGGAAACAGACTCATAGAAGTCAGTGCCAGTCTTTGTTTGATTCTCCTCCAAAAGGTCTCTGCTTCAATGTAAGACTTGTCACAAGCTTATTTTAATACAGTGGGAAAGAGCCCTGCATTTCTGAAGCCACAAGGCATGCACAGACAAATAGCATAACTCTCCTCTCTTAAAAGCAAGCACAAAAATAAAATGAAAACTTTGAGAGGTTCTTTCTGTCTGAGAGGCACCCTCTGAGATGTTCTTATGGTTGTGTGATTTTTAAATCCATGAGAGCAATTTTGTTAATAGTTTTACCTTGAGGCATGAAAAGACATTTGGTAAACAAAAAAGGCTTTGAACAAAAAGCTAAGACTTTGAGAGGAATTGGAAGGGCCTTGCAGATAATGAAATGTCCTGACTGTTAACAACTTTCCACTGAAATGGGGAGGGGGGGACGCAGCAAAGGATAGCCTGGACTCTTTTAATCGTTTTCCGTGAAAATAACATGTTGCCTTTGAGCATTTAGAGCCTAACAAATAGAAAGCAACTACTTTTTCTTCTCATTTGCTGACAACCAATGTTACTATGAAGGCAACAAGACATTTCACTTCTGTTTACTGGATTTGCTTACCAAATAATGCGAAATAATTCACTTCTGGATTTGCTTACCAAACAAATGCACATCAAGGGTTCACCCCATTCAAATGTGAAGTTCATATTTTTGCATCTGATGATGGATGTTATCCTAGTCCACAAAATATTGTGCCATAATACATTTCTTAGGGTTGTAGCCAATGTTGTGTGTCCAGAGTTCCACTTGCACAACATAACTTCTCCTTCTTCTTTCCTTGCAGGTGCACAACATTTGCTCCAGAGGATCTCTTGACTCTTCGGAACAGATTTGGGGGATGGGGAGAGAAGAGGAGAAGGAGAAGTTCTGTTGTGCAAGTTGAAGTCACTGATATTGAAAGTCACTGAGGTTGAGGACAAAAAATAGGGACGTATTTTCCCTTTCTCTCTTCTGACAGAGGTGATCCTACACGGTGACCCAAACTGGGCCTAAACCCCGATTGAAATGGATCTCAAAAAAGTACCATATTTTCCCATGTATAAGATGCCCCTTATTTTGGGGGACTCAGATTTAAGAAAATGGGGGGAGACACTATCCATGTATAAGACACCCCCTAATTTTTCACAATATTTTTAGGGGGGAAACCTAGTCTTATACACAGAAAAATACGGTAAGTTTCTTTCAAGAGTGCCTGAATAAAGTGCAAGTTTTGTATTTTTTGTGAAGGCCCACAAAACCTACCCAGATCCTTTGCAACAGTGCTATATCTAACAGATAACTCTACATTATTATTTGGAAAAAAGGCTTGGTAGCCAAACATCTCAAGGCTAATCTACTGAAGCAAGATATTGTTTGCTTATCAATTACTGCAGTTGACTGAAGTTCCTAGTTATCAAATAACCTATATTAGTAATTTAAAAATCCAGGCGACACATGCCTAGTCATATAAGCAGAAAGGAGGAGGGGAAATTGTATTAAAGAATGATCCAGCCTTTGTTTGCATTTGCAAAGGGCAGGGTGCAGAGATACTGATATATGCAAACAGAACGATTCATGTACCACCCACACTCAGCTACCAGGGCATGCACACAATGCATGCCATTTCATTGATGCACCAGATATGCTATTGAATACCAGATTGAGAGACTCCTCCATAGGAGGGCACATACATACTCTCAGCCCTACAGCAGGGCATCCAATCTAGCAAGTTCTGGTGAATCAGAGCCCACAGCTTGCTGACATGAGAAAGCATGGACATGGAGGATACTGGAGCTTGTGTGTTTGTGTGTGTCCTCTGTATACCCAGCAGCCATCTTCATGAATCATAGATGAATAGATGACAGAATGTAAGAGCATGACAAAGTGAGAATGTGGGCAGGGGCGGATTTAGGGGGCGTGGACCACCCTGGGTGTCTTCGCTGAGGGGGTGACATTTGGCAGTCGTGGGTGGGCATCGCACCAAATGTCCGCCATTGGTGGCTTGCTCCGTGCACCCTCCGTGCCCCGCCACCCTCAGGAGCACGCCCACCCTGGGCAGCACGGGCATATGCTCTGCCGCTGAATGTGGGGAACTGTGGAAGAGATTATACTGCAGGCACAGCCAGGGGTGTTGACATATTGGAAGTTTTGTGGGTTAAACAGTAGCTTTTAACTGTTCTCTGCTCTTCAGCAGCACACACAGCCATTAGCTGATGATTAGGAGTTCTGGCAGAGGGAGGTCTTAGATATGGCCAACAGCAGGTGGGAACATATCCCCTGGGCTTCTTGTTGGTTTGTTTGCCACCTGATTCAGCCACTGACTGAACAACCCAGTGAATCCCAGCTTTTAGCTTTCCCTCAGCAAAGGCCATGCTATGATGTTCAAGTCCTTCCCAAGAAAAAGATTGCCACAATTATCAAAACACAATTTATTTTTTAAAGTGAATTGTTTACACAGTAGTGTGGTACAGTGGGGGGGCCAGGGGGAGAAGAGGCTTTTCCCTTTTTTGCGATACAAATTCCATGTCAGTACTGGTGGAACAAACAGTATAATGATGTGATTTGCATTTTCCATAGACACCACCACTACAAAACAGGTTAAGTGAACTCTGAGATATGTACACACACTCCTATTCCAATTGGCTTTTTCGTATACAGTCCGTGCCAAAATTACACTATTATTTACAAAACCCTATATATCTGGGTAAGATTAAAGACTATAATCAGAAAGTCACAACAACAACAGCTTTCTGTGTCTGTAACAGCTACAAAAAAAATGAGGTATGAGAAAGTGTATAGAAAACTATTTCTATTTATGTGCAAGATGCATACTGTTATTTTAGACCAATTAGCTTGAGAAGTGCAGCTACATTATTACCCCTTCAATATGAAGGACTTTTAAATTGCTTAGCTTTATTTTACTGTTGTGAAGAGCTATTTCTTGGAGAAGAAAAATATTACTAAACTCTACAACAAGCAAGATAATAGGAGAGTTTGTCTCTACACTGAACAAGACAAGTTGAGCAGCCAGTGTCTACAGGATTAAGGCATTTCATTCAGTCTCTCTTAAAAACAAAACCGTGCAATCACAGGAAACCCTGTGTGATTATTTTTGTTTTTTTAAGGCATAGCCTTTGTGTACATAGGATGAAGATCTACCTGTGAAGTGCGGTTGCAAAATTAGCTTACTGTTTGGCAAGTCGAAAGACAAGATTCCAGAAATCAAGTCTACAGCTTTGCAGGGGGCCTATTTACATGAACAGTTCCCCAGCCCCTTATGCTTTTCACACTTCCTCTCACCCCCTCCACACATATCTAAGCCTAATGGTCAGAAATTCAACAGATGCAGCTTTCCCCACTGCTGTAATTCACTGATGGGGAAAGTGCTGTCTGTTAGAAGTGCTGCCTGTCTGTACAGCTCTTACAAGGCACACACTGCTTCCTGCTGTATGCTTTACTTTTGCCCCTACAGTACACCATACCCCTTTTCCTCTCTCTCTCTCTCTCTCTCCACTTCATTCCCACTTAAGAGGCCCCTTTTCACCACAATCCTAAATACCGAATTGTATTCTGGCCAAGACCAGCTTTGTCTTGACTCAGGCCTCAGGTTTGGCAGTTCCGCCTCTCTCACACAATCTCCGCTACAACTTAAAAAGTAGGCACGAGGTTTTTTTGTGTGGCTACCTCTGCAACATCCCCCCCCACACACAATCACAGCTTCCCAAAAAGCCACCACACACACTATTACTTCTTCACAAACTTCTCTGCTGCCCCCTAGTTAAGGCAAGTGGACAGCAAGTTAATGGTATATCGATCACTCATTTTTTTACATTAGGAGATGTTCTCACGGAAATTCATATTCTCTCTCCCTCCCCTCTGAAGTCCAAGATGTGGCTGGTAGTTTTTTTGTTTTTAAATGTAAATGCATAATGTTCACAGTCATTTTCCCTTTTAAAAAAATAGTCAGCCTACCCTTCTAGGTGGCTTGCTAATGCTTATTGGGAAGTTTAAAGTTAAGTGGCAACAGGTGCCTCTGAGCTCTATTATCATTCACCAATATGGAGACAAGCTTTCAATCCTGCTCCAGCTTTGCCATTCAGGGAAGAGACCATTGGCTACCCGAGGGCTACCCAGCTGTTCACAGCCTGCCTCGTGCCCTTTTCTTGCCGGTTTGAGAGTCATGCAGCCTTTCCTGGGAGACGGCACTTGGACTCCATCCGACTTCCATTCTGCATGGACAATCTTGTAGTTCTGTCCATCGTTATTGTCCCAGAATGTGTGCTCGTTGCTTTGGTAATACACGCAAAACTCAATGTTCTGCTCAGCGGCAATGACTGGAGGCAAGTCAATAGCAAAGGAGAAGGTATCGTTGTCAGAGTCTCCATACACGTTGTTCATGTAGACGCAATTTATGTCGGAATAGGTTTTCCACGAATCATAGGTGACCCGAATCCGCACCTTCTTCTCAAAACTCACATTTTTCACTTTCACAGTCCCCGAAACAGCCCTTTCTTGGAGGGTGCAGTTCTCAAGACACACAAAGTTCTTCTGTAAGTGGTTCCGGAAGTCCAAGTAATCCGCCGAAGGCTGAACGAAACCCAGAATCAAGTTCTTTTCCTCGTGTAGTTTTAAGCCAGCAGTTATGTCTTCAAGGTCTAGCAGGTCAAACTGAAGGTCCCACCCTGGATTCTCCTGAAACTCAGAGAAGACATGAATGGCAGTGAGAGAGAGACCTTTCGAGTCTGCAAAGACGACTCTCTTCTTGGCTCGTCCGGCAGAGCGCTTCCAGTCACTGTTTTGGGACTCAGTTTCACGTTTCACATTGAGGCACGGTCTGAGAGGCTTAAATCGATCCACAAAGTTCCTTCTCTGATATTCGTCAAGTGGGTTGAGAAAGCTCTTCACAGGTGGCGAACGAGCCAAGCATATTCTCATGGCCACATCTACAGGCATGATAGAACTGGATAGGGGCCTTGGGTCCAAGACTTCTATCATTCTGCAACGTAAACAAAAATCAGTTAGGATTGCGTTTGTACTGGAGGACGTGTGCTGGAGGGAAGCCTCTGCAAAAGGCTCCCTCTGCTTACACTCACCCTCGTTCATAATTCATCATTTGCTGGCTGGGAGGCTGTAAATAATTCAGTCACAAGCAAGATTAGCCAGAACAGTGACTGGCAGCCAGATGCGGAACTGATGAAATAATAACACCCTATTCAGAACACTTGGATGAATTCCACATGCCATTTTGAGTCAGCCATGTTTTTAAATTCATGTTTGCTTTGCACCTATGAAAGCTTTTTGTATTTGTTTTATCAATAAAGCTCAGAGCAGGAGGAGTGCGCAGAATAAGGTTCTTAGATTGTAGCTTCATACTTGGAAGGTAATGACGGCTCCAAATGCACAAGAAAAGGAAAGCATGCCTATCCTCTGTTAAAATTATAAAAAAGCATCTAAGTAACATTCATGAGAAATAATTCCTTTTTAAATCCCTTCTATGGAACCTCTTGTGTACCATACAGACATTATTTTCATGATGCTTCCTACAATCCTATTTTTTAAAAAAATATATAGGTGGCATCCAACTTATAGCACAATCCTAACCCATGTCTACTCAGAAGCAAGTCCTATGAAGTAAGTAAGGCTTGTTCCCAAGTGAGGGGTGCTATGACTGCAGCTTTAGCCATACTCAAGAGTAGACCCAGTGAGAGGAATCGTTTGTACTGGGTCTGCTCTGAATATGACTTAATCAGATACATCACTATTCATCCCTCTCTGAAGCAATTCAATAGTTAAATACATTAAGATACCTTGTTAATTTCTCTGTGTACATTACATACAGGAAGCCAGCTATTCCCCCCAGTACATTTCTTGTAGGCAACTATAGTTACTTATGACAGCCTTAAAGTAATGCAGAGGAATAACTAAGAGGAATAACTTAAGACTACAATGGTTGGCGCCTGTGGCGTGAGAGAAGCCTTCTTTTACTGCAGCTTTCCCACAAGCTCAGAAGAGACCGTTTAGGCCTAAGCAAGTACAAATCAACTTTATGAGGAGTCCAGCGATGAGGCTATTGGAATTTTCTAGACTCCTGGGAGGAAGGTTTCAAAGCATAGCTATTTATGTGGCTTTTCATGAACATAACCCCTCTGTTGGCCCGGGAGGACAATGGCAGGATGACTCCCAATTCTGACAAGGTTGCAAGAACCAGAAGAGAATGAGCCCACAGAGCCAAACCCCTTTCCTTCCTCCTCACGCAACCCCTTGTCTTTTGACTGCGTTTGCAAGATTAGAAAAGCAGGTATCTCTCCTGAAACCATTTTCTTGCAGAGCTAGGTGGAAGTTTCTGGTCGTTATGCTGAAACAAGCCCTTATTCTACACCAAGAGATTAACTCCAACAGGCGAGGGATGATAGGAGCAAGTTGCTTTGCTGACAGAAAACACGCCAACACCTTCCTTAAGTAGGAGTTAGGTACAGGATCCGAAACCCCCTCCTGTAAAATGCGGCTTTCCAAAAACGCTTCGTCAGAGAACCTGCACTAGGTTGCAGCACAGCGCGACTCATGACGAAGCAAAAATAAAACACCCCGATCCTTCCCCTGCTTGCTCGGAAGCAAGTCCCGCCGCGTTCAGCTCCGAAGCAAGTGGGTGCAGGATTGCAACCTTGCTGAAATCACCCCCGTTCATTCCTAGGCATGGCCTTTCCCCCCTGCAAAGGAACTCCCCCTTTTTTTTACACACACACGCACACAACAGGCTTACCTGCGTTAAATAGAAGAAAGTGGACCCGAGGAGAAGCCCATAAATATGGAGGGACGGTCGTGCAAACGGCAATCGGGGCTTTTCCGCGCGGCTCGACGGAGGAGTAACTTCCGCACGAGGCTTGGGGACTTTTGCTCTCTCTCTGGCTTTAACTCACCCAGTGCGTCCCCCCGATCCTCGCCCGCAGACTCAGCACCCCGCCAGCCTCGCTGCTGCTGCTTATCAAACGCTGCGCCGTCTGCTCCGCGTGAAAGCTCCGCGGAAGCCAATCGCATCGCAGGCCAGGCGCCTGCCGAGCGAATCAGCGCCGGGCTGCCCGCGCTGGGGGAGGCGTGATAGCTCCGCTGCCAGGAGGTGCCGTGGGATGGGGGCGAAGCATGCGGCTCTGTTGACACAGCCTCCAGCGGGAAGACCCTCGGCTCAAGCTCAGCCCCTGCCGGCGACCCAGGAATTAAGGCAGTTTTTACAAAATATATAAATAGGCCCAGAATGAATTTGGACAATTGGGGGGGGGGGAATGCTTCATTATATAGCGCACCTTTCTGTATTTTGTTTTATTTATTTTTCTTCTGTAACTTACTGCACGACTTCCCTCTGCCCCAGCTGCAAGGAAACAGGCCTTTTCCATATTTGTTTTATTTATCATATATATATATATATATATATATATATATATATATATATATATATATATATATACACACCACCTTTTTCTTCTCTGGAGCTAAAAGTGGTGTACACTGTTCTCCCCCCCCCCCCATCTTCACAACAACCCTGGGAGGTAGGTTAGGTTGAGACATGATGACTGACATTCAGTGACTTTTGTGGCTGGCTGGCTGGCTGGCTGGCTGGCTCAAACCCTGGTCTTGGTCTCTACAGCCACAGCAGGCGCTCTTAACTCTCCAACGGTTTGCCTTCGCCTGCAAAGTCACACTCTTCCGTTGCCTCCTGAGACAGACGGATGCCAACAAAATCACTTCAGGACTTCCATTGGTTGCAGGAAACAATTAACAGATTTAATAAATGTTAATGACATTGCAGCCCAGGTTTGCTGGATAACTTTCACCAGCAGTTTCACATATTCAAAAACATAGGGGACATTTGTGACAGCCCAAAAGCTAATGGCCAAGGGGAGGAACAGAAATCACTCAGCATCACTGACTGGGTTCATCCTTCCAGAAAGGACTGGGGCCACTATAAATTTGTGTCTCTGAGACCCAATCCTGTTGGGCAACCCAGAAGGAGACAGTAGTTGGTGGTACTGAAACCCACTGAGAGGTCCAGAAAAACCAACAGAGTCACGCTCCCCCTATCCATTTCCCAGTGCAAATCATCTGCCCAAGGTGTTTTCTGTGCTATAACTAGACCAAAAGCCAGATTGGAATAGATGTAAATAATCAGTGTCATCCAAAACTGCCTTGAGTGGCGGTGCTTCCAGAGCTTCACTTAAGGATGAAAAAGTAGACACTGGGTGATCATTGTGCAGGACCATTCTGTCCACATCTGATTTATTTAACTAAGGTTTCACTACCACCACCCTTTTCAGTGCAACAGGTATAATCCCTTCTCTTAAAGATGCAGTAATAACTTCTGACAGTGTGCTGTCCAGACAAGTACGCCTGGCCCTATAGAGCAACGAAAAGGGCACAGAATTTATTTGTATCTCTTGAATTCAGTCCTGCAAAGACATGTAGAGCCATAACTTTATTCCTTTGATACTCCTATTAAAATTAATAGTACTTTACTACCAAATTTCAGGATCCAGTCTGACTACACCATGTAATTTGGGTGCCCAGGGGCAAAAAAATGCTCCTGCATCTTTAAGAAAGGCGTAGATCCCTGCGCTTGCCAACTTTTTTCTTCTAATTCTCAGTAATTAGCAGCTTGGAGCCAACTCCTAGGGGCCCTGAGGGCTTCAGCCCCCACAATAAAACATTTGAGGAGGCTGGGCCTCCACAAAGTTGATTGGCATTCCCATTCAAATGATGTGTGTGCACTGTGTAATGATATCCATTATGAGGGGCGGGGCTTACCTGGGCTCCCACAATATTTTATTCAAGTTGGCACCCCTTATTATAGGCATGGGACACTTTGCAGATGAGGAAAGGAAGCTACCCTTATGCATGTGAACAGGATTGCCAGCAATGCATGCATATAGTTAAGGAAGATTATTATTAAGGAAGAGGAGTTGGAACCAAGCCCTTAGCATGTTTACCTGCTCAGCAAATTTTAGAATTTCTTATTTTCTGCCTAATGTATGATGCAGCTCTAGACATTTGCATGATTATGACCTCAGTATTAATCTCATGTTCTAGATCAGTCCTGGAGAACCTTCAGCCCTCCAGATGTTGCTGCACTGTAACTCCCATCATCCTTGACCATTGCCCATGCTGGCTGGGGCTGATGGAATCCTCCAGTATCTGAAAGGCCACGGGTCCTGCCTGCACCACTGTTACAGAACATTGGATTTAAGCATGCTTACAAGTTAGGAGGCTTTTAGTTTTTGTATTTTGTGGGAATAGAAATATATGAATCCCTGTGACCCATGTGTGTGGGGTGGATGGATAATAAATCGGCTGGGTGCCTAGTTTCAAATCATGGGACTAGCACATAGAAAGTCCCAGCAGAGTTTAAAATCAAGTCACAACTTGTACAGCAGTAAAGTGTGGAAATAGGCTGTTAAATCTGTTTAAATATCCTATTTAGTTCACTGAAACAGTGGACCTCTTTCTACCGCTCTTATCATTGAACATACCACACTATGTTAAGTAAGTTTAAAATACTTTACTTACAGATTCAAAGTTCTGACACATGCATTGTTCCATGCAACAGCAAGGAGAACACAGGAAGAAAGCTTTCGGGTAGAAAATACAGAATCTTGTTCCAAACACGTGCTCTAAGCTTGGGAACAAGCTTATATACACCCTTCTTTGTTGGCTACATGGTGCAGAGGGGGGTGGACAGGAAGAGAGGAATTCATTTCCTCCCTCATCGGAGAAGAAGGGGCATGACCTAATAGTTTAGGAAACACAGCTGTATTGTCTTAGCCCCTTCATGCACTAACTAGCCCTATGTTTGCTAGTTGTATATGAATGCAATCTCCCACTTACTACTGGAACCATCAAGGTCACAATCCTAAGTACTGCTCATATGAAATCTTACTTCTGAATAATAGTTATTAGTAGCATTAGTCTATAGGTGTGTCAGAAGAACAAGAAAACTAGGCCAGTCATTTATTTTTTCTGGAGCCAAGAGCTTATGTAAATTAGTCTGCTAAGCAAGACCACTTTTCTTTGGATTCATGATGCAATATAGCAAACCTCCAAAAAGCGGGAGAAAGCCACTGAGATGAAAAGCAGCTGTTATTTCTCAACCCAACTAAGCAAACAGCTGCCAAGTCCTTTCATTCATTTCACGCAAATAAAACAAGCAAGAGGCATGGGTAACGCTTGCTGCTTTTTTATAGGTCAACTGTGAGTCTGCAAAAACTGTTCAGGGCTTGCATGAAATGGTGCAAAGGAACAACTTATTCTTTATTATTATTACTGAATTTATATTAACCTTTCATGCAACGAGCTTGAGGTGATGTTCCCCATTTGATATTCACGGCAACCCTGTGAGATGGGTTAGGCTGAGAGGCGGTGTGACTGGTCAAAGGTCACCTAGTGTGACTGAATGGGGATTTGAATCCTGGTCTTGCAGGTCCTAGTCCAGCTCCTACCCTAATCAAAGCAATGCTACAGCCCTATCCAATCATTTTATCCAATTAGAATGAAGTGAGAGGAGAGCAAGGACATCCTTTTGGATCCCAGCCCTCTGCTGCATCCTCATCACCCAGCCATGTCCCCTTCCACTTAATGGATGGCGGGGAAGTCTCAAGCAGGGAGCCTGAGGTTTTGAAGCAGAGGTTGGATGACCAGATGTCATGTATGATCTAGCTGAGATCCCTTAATTGCAGGGGGTTGGACCTGCGACACCCCTTCCGACTCTGCAATTCTATGATTCTAGTAAGCAGGCCTATTCAAATAATTTTATAGGTGGGAAAGTGTGTTTGTATCTACAACAACGCTGGCTGGGAGGTATGTTTTGCATTCTTACTGGCTATCATTTGTGGGGTTATCAGCAGGGCACCCAGAGGCAAACAAAGTCCCTGTGAGTTGTGTAAAAAGAAGGAAATCCCTTTGCTTGCATGACAAACCGCACCTGCTAAAATTCCTTCTTCTGCACAAGTACAAGACCCTTGTCCTCCTTTGTGTCTGTTCACCCTGGTGATAGGTCATGATAAATTCCCCCAAGTACCACTACTCTGTGCATGTGCTTTAATATGCTCTCTATGAAGAATATTGCCTAGCTTACCTGTTGTACAGCTGCAGGAGAGGAGCACCCAACTAGCCATCACAAAAGCCAAAAGCAATTAGCATCAGCAATGCTCCCTTCCCACAAAGCCACTTCCGGCCTGCCCAGGAGGTGGGGTTGCGGGCTTCACGCCCACCCCCATATGAGCGGGGGCTGGTTTCAGCCCCAGCGAGAGCAGGGGAATCCCGGCCGCATCTTCCCCCCCAGCCAGCCAATCGGCTGGCTGGGGGGGGCATGGCCTGCCCTATTTAGGGCCGGTGCAGAGGGGGCTCGCCCTCTTTTCGCCAGCTAGCCCCCACGTTTTTCCACCCTCCCTCCCTTTGGGTAGGCTTTAGATAGGTCTCTGACTTTGCTATGGACTTTGGTCTGTCGCCACAAGGGGCATGGTAGGAATTTTTCCCAATTGGCAATTTACAGCCATTTGGTTTTTCGCCTACCTCGTAGCAACTCGTCACAACTCCTCGGCATTGGCGGTTAGGCATTGGTAAGAAGGGATTAAGAGGATGTGGGGGGGGAGGAATGCCAGGGTGGTCCGATAAAGGACTCCGGGGGGCGTGGCCCTGTCGGAAGCCTATGGAAGTGTGGGCCAAAGGCATGCCCCAGAGCGGTGACGGGGGGGGGGGGAGCTCCTAGTGACGTGCCTCAGCAGGAGACTCCCCTGATATAGTGATAACCCTTCCCCGTGTCGGATAGTCGTTAGGACCAATGCCTAAGCCAATGCCTCTCATTCCTGAATTCAATAAAGTTGTGGCCTAATTCGCCCATTTAACCTTGAATTATGGTGTCTTGTGTCTTTATTTATCCTGGTGGGGGGCGGGAACTCGCCACGCAATTGGGGTTGCCAGTTGTTTAGCCTGGCCTCTGTAGATATGCCATTAATAATGGCTGTATATGCAAATACTAGCCGTTGATCTTGTTTCTCTTTCTGCAGCTGTACAAAGCTTCACCAGTAGGATCAAGCTGCAAGAATAAGCCATTGATATTTTTTCATGGTCACCCACCCAGCAATAGCTTGCCATTTTGTGATACATTGTTATGGCCTTAATTATAGTTGACTATTATGTTTTGTTTGCCGATTGTCTACTTCTTTCCTGAGCCAGCTATGTGTGTGTTTAAAAGGGCAATTGACAGCGAGGCTCTTTCTCCCCCTCTACCCTATGGCTACAAAGCTGTTGGGCCTCCCAGATCTTGTGATAATTGCCCTTGAACAATGACTTATGCGGGAGCATTGTGTAAAGGTTTCACTGCCCTGGAGGCATGGTTTGCTTTTCCAGGAAGGCCCCTGACCCCTGCCTATAATTATTTGACTGTGACAAGCATGCAGCCACCTTTTCGAGCCTCCTGCAGACCAGAAATAATCTTCCCACACTGTATCCTGTTTGTTTGTCTCATTCACACTTTTCTTATTTCAGTCTCAGTGTGCCATCCAGGACAGGGAATGTATAAAAGGGTTCTGAAGGGTGGTTGTCACCCACCTGTCTGCAGCAGTTTTCAGCCATCTCCTTCAATGCAGCCTTTGAGCTGAGCAATGACCCACATCATTAATCCAGGGAAACACCCGCTGTCTCTCTGCTCCAGGGAAAAAGGATTGCAAATGACTTTTGGGGAAAAGGCAGCTTCAGAATTTGGGCCAGCTTCTTCACCAGTGCTTTAATCACAGGCTGCTGCTTCGTTTTAGCTATTTACTACTTTTATACCCATTCTTTCCTCCAAGGTTGCACGCCACCCCCAATCTCTGCTGTTTCCATTGGGGAATCAAGGCGCGGTGGAAACTAGTGTGTTCAATAAATATGGTTTCTTGTACACATATTTACACCTGGATCTACGCTGAAGAGAGTTCACAGCATTCACAATTTAGAAGGAGCCCATCCTTCACAGCAGCCCAGCACTGGATTCCCATACATCTCTGTCCTCTTTCCCAGTCTTTCTTCAGCCAACTCACCAAGATGGTTCTGGCCTTCCCAGCAGCATATCCCATTCTCCCTCTTCTTCATGGGTAGGCAAACTAAGGCCCGGGGGCCGGATCCGGCCCAAGCGCCTTCTAAATCCAGCCCACAGATGGTCCAGGAATCAGCGTGTTTTTACGTGAGTAGAATGTGTCCTTTTATTTAAAATACATCTCTTGGTTATTTGTGGGGCATAGGAATTCGTTCATTTCCCCCCAAAAGTATAGTCCGGCCCACCACAAGGTCTGAGGGACAGTGGACTGGCCCCTGGCTGAAAAAGTTTGATGACCCTGACTTCTTCCTCAGCCTCTCAGTTTCAAAAGGACACCTTTTTCCTATGTGACATCATGCCCCCTGTAAACTCCCCCTCCCAACTCTGCTATTTACCCAGAGCTCAGGCAGAGGGTCAATGACTGGTCATAATTGCACCTTGATGGTCTTTCCCCCAAGGAGATTTCCTGGTTTAGCCTGTATTTTAGATCTAACACCTGGCATCTTCCCTTCAGTATTATCTCAATTATACTGTTTATTAATTTCTAGCATTCCCTAACTCTAGCAGTTACAGGTGACCTTTCACCCCCAACCTCTGTTACCCTAGATCTGTAACAATATATAACTTCGCCCCTCTGTTTTGATCCTCACAAAAAGCCTGCGAGGTAAATTAAGCTGAGAGATAGTGATTGAGCCCAGCATCACCCAGTGAAGTTCATTGCTGGTTGAGGAGTTCCACCTTCCTTTCCCCAGTCCCAGTCCAAGCACTCTAACCACTATGCAACACTTGAGATGGTGTTATCACATGAACGTGTGTATACCGTAGTTGCACACCGCAGGGCACAAAAGCCCACTGTAAAAAATAATAATAATTGGCCTCCGTTCATTTCAAATGCTGTGTGTATACAGCCTAAATGATGCCGCCCCCCATGTGCCAAGTACCAAAATGAAATGGGGATGGAGCACACCTTCTGGGGCTAAGCTGCTTGTGTGTGTCGCTTCTGTGTTCTGCACAGCACCTTGCTCCTGGTTAGCAAAGCAAAAATAGCCTACGTGCAAACAGGTATTGCATTATGCTCCACAATCCCTCTCTGACTTTTCTTGGCAAACGGCTGTCCTTGCATGAAGAAAATTCCGACGGGTCGAGGGGAATGCCATATCCCTGCTTACAATCTCCATTTCTGTCCCTCCTTATATAAATTAAACTCAAACCAGTGAATAAGGCTGCAGTCCCATAATAACCACTTATCTGGACTTAAGCCCAGCTGAACTCCATGGAACTTACTTCTGACTAGAGATGTATAGAATTGTCTTTTAAGGATGTCATTGGGGCCAATTATTCCACTTGCAAAAAATATATATCTAAAGTTTATTTCGGCGCAGAATTCAGTGCAGAATTTGATTATCATTTTCTTTATGGGGCAGACATGCCCCGACTTCAGTACTCTACATACCAGATGAGTTATGCAGGATGACATTACACATATTTTATTAGGACTGAGAAGAAGTTGTTCAGCTAGAGTACTCTGAGTACCAGATGAGTTATGCAGGATGACATTACACATATTTTATTAGGACTGAGAAGCATGGAAGGAACATGCTTGGTTATCTGGAGGGTAGCTTGACACTGGCAGACATCACAAGTGGCCTCTGAAAGCTAGAGGTGCCATCGTTCACGCTGCACAAGGAAAGCTCATGAAAAGTACAAGGCAGAAATGTCAGAGGCAAAGGACATTGCAAGAGCAACAATCTCCCCCTTCTTCATTTTCGACTCATGCCAATGTGTTAAGTGAAACCTAGACTCTCTTCAAAATCAGACAGTAGGACTGCAAAAATTGGTCCTCAAGCCCTACAAAGGTAGGAGAGGAAACAGCATCCTCTCCTCTCAGTCGATCTGGAACCATTTTTTACAGAAAAGTATGCAAATGTCAGCACTTTTTCCTTACACAAATAATTGGTACATTCAGGTAGCAGCCTAACTTGTGTGGGTATCTTTAAAAAAAAAAAACCATCAACAGCTGGTATTTGGTGAATGAAGATAGCTGCCCTATGAAGGCTGATACTGTATCTTGTAAACCAGTACTCTGTTGCAGAAATGAGATTTCTCTGAATGGTGACTCTGTTTCCACCAGAGCTCTTCAAGGACACCTTCCCCTAGTCTGTTTCTTACCTGATCCATTTCAAAGTTTTTCAGTTCCAAAGTTTTTAACTTTGGGTTTTCGTTTCTCTGGCATAAATAATCCCTGATTAAACATTGCTGCATTTTATGCTCAAACCTGACAATGGCATTTTGTCTCAAGTGTTTGAGGTGAGATTACCGCAAGAACTCTTTGTAGTCTGGGCAATGTATTTTTAATGTCACAATTGTAACAGCTGTCCTTCAGCTCTTTCAGAGCAGCCAGGTGTTTCACTCCAAGGTAGCACTTCTGTCACCAGTATGTTTCCCTAGCATTAAAAGTATAATAGTGTCTTACTACAAAAATGATTTTTCCGCTCAGAAGCTAAATGTACCTATTGTAGTTACAAGTGCTACGTGACATCTTCACATATTGGCAACTGCCCAGGACAACATGAATGATACACTAATGATAAACAATGCAACACATATCTCTGTGCCATGTTGTGTAGCCGCTCTCCTCACAGAAATACCACAGTTTCATGGATTTCCTTCTTCCTTTTCTTTTCTTTTCTTTTCTTTTCGTTGTTTTAAAAGAAATAATTTTTTCTCCAAACTGCAGTGCCAGTCTTCTGTGATTGGAGGCACAGAGATGGAGGGAGTCCTTTCAGTTCACTTCTATGGGTTAAAGATCCAGTTGAATTTCCAAGTACAGTGGTACCTCAGGTTAAGTACTTAATTCGTTCCAGAGGTCCGTTCTTAACCTGAAACTGTTCTTAACCTGAAGCACCACTTTAGCTGATGAGGCCTCCTGTTGCCGCTGCACCACCACTGCACAATTTCTGTTCTCATCCTGAGGCAAAGTTCTTAACTCAAGGTAATATTTCTGGGTTAGCGGAGTCTGTAACCTGACATGTATGTAACATGAAGTGTATGTAACCCGAGGTACCATTGTATCCCATTGAGGCAAAAAAGGGCTCATAGCAACACACACGCTCCTCCCTGCTCACAAGGCCACTAACTTTCATGATGCATATTCTGCATATTCTCCAACTTTCATAATGTATATTGTGACCAATACCCTGCAGATTTGCTGAGGGATAATTCAAAGAGGAAAGTTTATATCATAGAGGTGTATTTGGTGGGTCAAACAGATCAGACTGTAGCCCTATTTGGACATTCTGAAACTGTGCCCAGTAACTTACAACCCTCTCTACAATCAGAGACCCTGATCATGCACAAGTCCTGGCCATGTTGATCCTTGAAAACTAGAAGTGCCTTCAGTTTATCCTTGCTTCTGACCTTCCCACTCAATGGCAGAAGGCTAGGAGGTGGAAAAAGTGAGGCTGACAGGCATTGCCCCTCCACTGATACAATTTTAAAATGGTAGAATAAAGCCCCCCCCTTTTTGTTCACATGAGTTATGAAATGCATTTTCTCTTCCTCCTTATGTATTTTCTCAGCATTTGAAGTAGCCCTTCAAATGTGGCTCCAGTTGGATCGCTGCTGTACATTAGATGATCAGAGAACAGCCGACGGAGAAATGGGCAAAACTGCACATTTCCAATTGCTAAGTAAAATCTCATGCAAAGACTAAATCTTTGCATAAATCTAATATTAAAATCATAAGCGGGACCAACTTTGTGGAAAGTTCAGTGTTCCAAAGGTAGCAGCCTTGAGTGTGAGGGTATGAAATAATGAATCCTATTTTTAGTAACATATAAAGAACCTTTCAAAGTGATTCACAGAGGGACTAGACGGTAATCCAAAAATGTTGGACCAGCCATCAAAACCAAGTCCACGATGGGAACCTTTATAGCTTGACATCTGTCTGGAATTTATGACTCAGGCACATGATCTCTTTCTGCTACCTTGTTGACAGGTGTCAATCACATCCTTGTTGGCCGATTCCCAGCATAAGGAAAGCTACCCTCCCAAAGCCCACTTAAGGCAAAATAAGGAGATGATACAAGGTCATGAGCCTGCCAAGGATGATGCTGCCAGCAATGTACTTGTTCTGTTTATAAATAGAGGACTCTGTTCCATTGCTTTGATGTTGGCACCTTTTCCTTTAAAGGGGAAGTGACAACTGCAAATTTAAGAAGCACCCTTGTTTTCTTTTAAGCTAAGTTAAAAAGAGTTAGTAAATTCCATTTAGGAATAAAATTATTTCTTTGATAGCACTTGGGAAGACCAGTATAGATGATACACAAATTAGCCCCTTTCCAACTCTGCATTACTTGTTGTCTCTGATCAGCTCTCACGATACATTTTTAGCGAAGATGAAATTATTCACAAAACGTTAACCTCTTGACGTTGACCTCGAATTTCAGCCTCAGAATCTGAATGTCAACTTTTAAAAAATCACAGGGTATAATGCTGTCCTAATAGTACAACACAGATGAGCATTGTTTTTAGACTGGACTCTTTCCAGTGTAATATTTTCTTACATCAGGTTGTTTTTGGATGGATTCCTCTGGAGTCTGCTGACACACAAAGGCAACTGAAGGGATCCAGCTTACATAGTTTCATTTCCTGGAATCGTGCAACATCATTTGCACAGGCAGGGATCCATCAGGATAACCCCAGAAGCTATGAAATGGAGGAAATCCATTTGAATTGCCTCCCCACCCATTTATTATTATTATTAGTAGTAGTAGTATAATTTATGAAGCATCTAAGATATTCTAAATGCCATACATAGATTAAAAACTTCCTGCTTACAGGCTTAAAATCTGAAAGGCATAGCACAAAAGGTAAAATGGATAGAGAAGGAAAACAAACAAACTCACGTACCAGTTCCTCAGGTTACAGAGGCTGTGGACACACTCCCATTTGTTCTGCCTCCAGTTCAGTGTATTCTCACCACCAGTTTGGGAAGTCATATAAACACGCTGGCCAAAATTCACATCTGTCCTGCAGTTTCTTGAAAAATATTGTGTTTTCCCTCAAACACCTTTGAAACGATTTGAAAATGTAAGCCACCTGAAGACATCCACACTCCCAGTCCACCAGCTGGTGTAAATAGATGGCATTTTTTTTCAAAAGCACATCCAACTGTCCTGTTTCGTACAATGATGTGCAAATATATTGGGCGGGGGGAGTGGCCTCACTGAGTTTTAATACAGTAATGTGTACACAGTCAAAATTGTTCTTAGAATGACCACCTTGAAAGGGAGGGAGGGGCCCAATGGCTGTGGATCTCAATGGGCCCTGCTGTTCCAGCTTTCCTGCTGCAGCAACCCATGGCCCTGTAGTATAAGAAAGTGCTTAGTATTATAAGAAAATACATTAAGCCTGCAATTTGCATGGGGATCAAGCTTAAAGCCAAAATCATGTATAGTCAAAGCACATTAGGGTGGGATTGCCAAGGCTTTCCCCTCCCCCCTGGATCCCCCCCTCTCGTTTCCACTATTCTATTCTATTTTATTCTATTCTAATCATTTCATTTCATTTTAATTGCCAAGCATGTAAAGCTGAATGTGCACAATCTAAATGTGCATACGTTGCAGGCTTACTGTATTCTGCGTTTTGTGATCATTTTTGTTGTGCATCATGAATACAATGGGCACACAGTCATTTCGCGATGATGCCGTTGTCATGCCCGCATGTGGAAGATCTACCTAAGGGTCCACCTTTCCCTCTCCCACTGCCTGCACACAGGCAGCATAAGGTATATTAGTGGGGATGATAGACTTGTACCCATATCCTGCATTTCCACCCAGGCCTTCCTCTCTGTGCCTTCAGGCATAAGCTGAGGAATGAGGGAAGTCACCTTTTTTGAGAGCCTGTGCACACCAGGGCTGTGCGTGCAGGGCAAGCGGGTTGTTCCCTGCATGTTTCTGAATTTCATTGTTTATATGTGAAATATTTTTAAAAGTTACCTGCAAAAAAGAGCTTCATTCTTGGAGACTGCCATGTGGTTTCCAGTCTAGAGTCACTCCTGGCATGAAGCACACAGAGTTGCAAAATATACTCTGTGGCATAAAGCCACATTAGCTTTGAGGGTTTTTTTCTGGACAAAGACAAAATGTCGTTGTTGAAACTCCACAAAGAATCGTCTTACAGACTCGTAATCCCAGCCCCGTTCTGTCATCGACCCACGTAACTTTTTACCAACTCCTTTTTCTTTTAAACTATTTCGTTCATTCTTTCTTTTTTTAAAGGATTAAAATGTTTGTATGTTCATGTCAGCTAACGGATGCCTAATAGTTTGTTTATTTATTCATTTCTTGCGAGAGGAGTTTGCTGTACAAGGAAAATAAAAGGAGCTTCATTCTGTATAACCTGTGGCCAAGCTTGTAAGTGAATTGGGCTTTCATGGTTCTTTAGGTGGCATAGGACACAATCCGATATTTGAGTTCCATTGGTGGAAGAACTGTAAGATTTGGGAGAAGCTCTGCTATGCCAGTGAACCTGGGACATGCCAGACAAAAGAGACAGGGGGGGGGGACACACCAGATATGCCACCAGAATGGACAAAACGCAGCAAAAGTTGTATCCTACATTTCTCGCTCTTCACTTTATCATGCCCTCACCTGTTGGGCATCCAGATTCAGGCACTATGTGCCCCAGGTGCTGGCTATAGCTTGATGCTCCTTCCTCTATACAGGCTGTGAGATGGTACAGGATCCATCCCATGCCCTGTTTCAGGCAGACCACAAGCTCCCTCTCATGCCTAAGTAGTAGTGACAGGGGTGGTCCTAACCGTTCCTCTGTGGGGTTGTTAACTTACAGTTCCTGGCAGACACCTGCACTCTTGCGAACTGCAGGGCAGGCCGTTGTGCAACAGGCCATGGTATTGTGCCAGAAGGGATGCCGCAACAGCTATGCTGCTCTCTGGAGACTTTCTGGAGCGACTGCTTGACAGCCCCACGGGTGTGCATTTCTCTTTCGAGACATGAATTTCATACAGTACAGGCAATGACTTTACGACAAGGTGGGGAACCTCAGGGTCCATACCAAATATGGCCCCTCCAGGCTTAAGTGATCCTCAGAACACTCCCAAGGTTATAAGCATCTCACTTGCCCTGCTTCACAGCCCAAGATTTTTTGCTGGGCTGGAGTGTGTTCTTGAACTCTAATAATGCCTCTTGCTCACCCAGATGGAGAACAGAGAGGAGGAGTATGTGTGTATAGAGACAAGGCTAGTGCACAAAGCTAACATGGGTTGCTCCACCCACTTTCACCTCTGGCCCCACCCGCCACGGGCATGTGCCTCTTAGCAGGTTGCCCAGTGGGCCACGTGGCCCTCAGACTGGAAAAGGTGCCTCCGCCATCTTTTCTTTGTTGCAGTGGGATTCATTTCCTGCATCTTTGTAGGACCTGGCTTCAGATAGGACTCTAGCAGGGGCATGAGTTTGATGTGGTCGAGAGCAGTGACCTCTCCTCAATATGCTCACTGAAGTTCCTTGGACTGCCGGGGGTGAAGCCATCAGATGGGGATGCTGAGGTTTTGAGAAAATGAAGTAAATTACCAAGAAGACAGTAGCCCTGGACCATAAGAGCCCAAGCTGAATGAAATCCTAAAGCTACAGCCCCACTTTTTTGCCCTTCAAACATAATACTTTCTTACTTTATTTTATTCGCGGCATGCAAATGACTGCAAACTTTGTTTTAATACTTGATTACATGTTCTTCTTGGGCTTGATCAGAGTATGACAGATTAATTGTTTGAGTACTGTATGTTTGTTCATTTTAAACAATGATTTGTGATCTGTGAGTCAAGGGAGAAAATGCTTTTGTTACAAGTACTTTTCCTTGCAGTGACACTGTCTCTGAAACACTGTCTCACACTATACAAATAAAGACATAAAACAAAGACTATAAAACATCACAGGAATATAGGAAGGGGCCTTACGTTGAGTCAAATTATTGGTCCATCCAGCACAATGCTGTCCAAACTGATCAGCAGTGACTCTTGAGGGTTTCATAGGAGACATTCCCTGCCCTACCTGGGGAGGCAGTGGTTTCTGCCTGGACACTGAGGTCGAGCTCTGAGGACCTTCTGGTGGTTCCCTCCCTGCGAGAAGTGAGGTTACAGGGAACCAGGCAGAGGGCCTTCTCAGTAGTGGCACCCGCCCTGTGGAACACCCTCCCATCAGATGTCAAGGAAATAAACTATCTGACTTTTAGAAGACATCTGAAGGCAGCCCTGTTTAGGGAAGTTTTTGAAGTTTGATCTTTTATTGTGTTTTTTAAAATCCTGTTGGAAGCTGCCCAGAGTGGCTGAGGAGGCCTGGCCTGATGGGTGGGGTATAAGTAATTTATATTATATTATATTATATTATATTATATTATATTATATTATTATATTATTATTATATTATTATATTATATTATATTATATTATATTATATTATATTATATTATATTATATTATATTATATTATATTATTAATTTACAGCCACAATCCAGTTGTGTTTATGGCTAAGAAGGATATACAAATAAAGAGAGCTCAAAGCTTTCATTGAAACCTCGGTGTTTCATGGAGTTCAGCCCTGCTGTGAAAATTTGATGATCCAGTCCACCAAAGTTTGCTGAAAGCTGGCAATTCCCTTAGAAAGCTTTCAGTGGCTCCCTAGGACAGCTGTTTGTAGGGGAGCAGCACATCTGCTTTTGCTGCGGCCAAAGATGGAAGAGAATCTTCCTAGGTCTGTCCTGCAAGAGATGTTTGATGTTTTATTGTGCTTATACGTTGGAAGCTGCCCAGAGTGGCTGGTGCAACCCAGTTAGATGGGCAGGATATTATTATTATTATTATTATTATTATTATTATTATTATTATTATTATACCTGGAACTTTTTATGTGCAATTCTGAGATCTCTACAATATGGCAACCCATGCTAAACCATAGTGGTCCTTGTGGAGAAAGATGTGAGTCCTTCCTATACACCAAGCGAGTATAGCCCTCTTCTTACATTGGCTTTCTTTTTCTTTATTTCTTAATCAGACACAGTTAATTCCTATATTCGGGGTGCTAGCGGGGGGTGTCTCTTACAAGGTCCTCCTTGTTTTGTGTTTCACAGAGGCGAAGTCTTTGCTCAGATATATTAGCAGAGTTAGAATTCTTTTTCCAAGTTTTTCTTGGATTTCCTACACAAGGAAGGTCCTCTGTAAAATAGACCCAAGATGAATGGAGCCTTTCTCCTCCAGATTTAGTCTAGATTCTGACTTGCATGAACCTTAAAATAGGGGTTTATTAGGGGCTTGATCTGTTTACTTCAATTTGCTTCCGTGTGTTTTCTTTTTCCCCCCTCTTCAATTTCTCTAGGGTCGAGGCTGGCCTGGCATACAGCTTAGCTTTGAGTTAGGTGGGTGAGAATGATACTTCTCTCCAGTCTGAGATTGACAAGAAAGCCATTCTTGCTCGACCAATTGACAAGGGACCTGGAATTGCTTATTGGGGTTGCAAAGGAGCCATTACTTAAGCTGCATTTGGCTTCTCCGTTATTGGAGGGGGGGCAGCTGCTCTAACTGTAGATTTCTTCATTTTAAAACCTCTGTCAAGAGTCCCTGCTAAGCATCACACTGCCTTTTGTTGGCTCTCTGTTAATTCCTTAGAGGAACAGTACAAATTTACAAATGTACTATTTAACAGTTCTTTCAAACCAACAGGCATTTAAAATAGTCTCTCTCTCTCTCTCTCTCTCTCCCCCCCCCCCCGCTCTCTCCCTCTTTTTAATATTGCCCAATTTTATTTAATACTGCCTACCAGAGAGACCAATATTAAATCCAAATTTTTCACAACATCCAAGACCACATGGATGATACCCATACATTTCCCAAGACCTTCCTCAAGGACGGCATGTGATATGCTGGGTGAGACTTATACAAAATGAAAGAGTCCACATTTGAATTTCTTCTGTGGGGATTTAACCTTTGCCTCTCTTAGTAAGCTCAGGCCAAGCAGATTTTAATAACCAGAAAGTGCAAGGATTTCAAAAACAGTTGAAAGGTCCCAAGCCTTTAAGAAGCTTGTCTACAACCAGTGCTTTTTTTGGGGGGGTACACAGGGGTACGCATACCCCTAAACATTTTGTGAATCTAATGGAAGAAGAAACTTAAAAAATTAAAAATTTTGTTACTTCTCTAGCACAGTGAATCATCAGTTTCATTTCTACCCACAATGGCAGCCTCATTTCCTGTCACAATGTTTCCTGAGTCTTAGATGGAAGCGAGCGTTTAATGTGTGAAGCAGTGTGAAATGTGGATGTTAGTGCACACAACCTCATGCCAATGTGGAAGTTACTGTCAGGTGTCAGGTGTATAATATGAGGTAATACACGTTCCTTTGTACGTTTGTCCATTTACTGTATTTATTTTCCCCAATTTGTACTATAAAATGGTGATTTTCTTGAGTCAAAGAGAGCATTACCCTCTAAACATTTTTAAAGGGGAAAAAAACACTGTCTACAACACCAGCTTGCACAAGCTGAAACATGTCCAAAAGAGCATCTCTATCCTGCTATGTTAAAGATCCTGTGTCAGGGGTCAGCAGACCTTTTCAGCAGGGGGCCAGTCCACTGTCCCTCAGACCTTGTTGGGGGCCGGATAATATTTTTTTTGGAAAATATGAATGAATTTCTGTGCCCCACAAATAACTCAGAGATGCATTTTAAATAGAAGCACACATTCTACTCATGTAAACACATGCTGATTCCTGGACCATCCACGGGCTGGATTTAGAAGGCGATTGGGCCGGATCTGGCCCCTAGTTTGCCTACCCATGTCCTGTGTGGTGTAGTAGTTAAACTGCCGGAGTAGCACCTGGGAGGCCAAGGTTTGAATCCCCATTTGGCCATGAAGCTCATGGGGTAACCTTGGGCCAGTCACTGCTCTCAGTCTAAACTTACCTCGCAGGGTCGTTGTGATTAAATGAGGAGAGAGAGAACCATGTACACCACTTTGAGCTCCTTGGAGAAGAATTTAAATTCATAAAATAAAATATAAATAAATACATAAAATAAAAGCCCATGGCATCCAAGTCAGAACAGATGTGAGCAATTCCATCTGCAGCATATAATGCAAATTGCTCTCCGGAAGCATCCGCAGAATTGTCGCTTTTCTACACTGTGATTCCATGAAAGTATTTGGAACACTCTGTTTCATTACTTTGCTATTGGTTTCATGCTAGGCCTTTCAAGCTCCAATATTAAGCATTTGTTCTCTTTTCTTGGAAAGGGAGCAATACAAAACAATCTGCATGTGGCAATGTGGATAAATATCTGAGCCATAGCTCCATGGAATCGGCTGTTATATAAATAGGAATGGAGCCACCTCTAACAGTGAGGGTCTCTCGCTGCTTTAAGTTGTTGGTTTTGATAATGCACACTGAGCTTGTGTTGCCTTTCTCTTCAATTATCGTCTGTTTTCCCCACCCTCACTGGTTCGTGGGCAGAAGGAACTGGCGCAGATTGTGTTCTAAGATATAAACAGAGTTCCTGGCACTAAGAAAAGAAGGAACAGTTTGTCAGGACTTATAGAACTTGCGTTCCTAGATTCTGGATGCAGTTCTCTTCCATCCCAAAATACAGACCTAGTTGAAGTGCTATCAAGCTTCCGGAGACAATTAAATTATCCAAGTCTTTGTATTAGAAAGTCAATTAACATCAAACCATAGGTTGTTATGAAAAGATAATAGCATGGGTCTGATCCCTTATATAACCATGGTTGCAATCCTATACACTGGGGACAGGGAACCTGGTGGACTACAACTCCTATCATCTCTGAATGTTGGCCATGCTGCCCTCCAAAAACTTGCTGCCACTCTGTTCCAAGCAGCTTCTGCTGCCTGAAGCAGCCATCCAACTCTGCCTAATGGTGGGACTGGCCTCATATTCAGCAGGGTGAAAATTCAGTGTCCATGTGTGTCGTACTTTTGGTATTGATCCCTCCCAAATTTTTCTCAGAGGGAAAACTATACAGGTAACAGCGGAAGCCAGGGTTATTTAACATTTCTAAATACCTTAGGTTTTAAGCATGAAACATTTACAAAAAACAATCAGTGCCTGTGGCCTGCTGTTGACCTAAGGAACAGTATATCTTACCATAGTGTGGATGCTGCTTAGATCTCCATGGACTGGGTGCACTTTTTGAGCCAGACAGTTAGCAGCCACACCCTGCAATATTTTTTCTCTTGCTGACTTCAATTATTAGCATGACATGGACACAGGCTTCCAGGCTGCAAGTTGCAACAAAACAGCCAGGAACAACTTTTGGTGGCTCCGAAAAAGGGCATTGAGTACAGAACAAAAGCATTATCTCAAACTGTTGGCAAACTCTTCCTCCAGTCAGAACCGGACTTGACTAAAATGCCAGTTAGAAAGTAGATGGGATGGTTTATTTCAAAGGTGTCAGCAACTATACATCAAGGCTTTCCTCTCTTTTTTTTTTAATGCCACCAACCTCCCTCCTTTTTGCACATTCATCTGTGAGATGAATCACAAAATAGCTACCGGGGGGCATGGCGTAACACAAATGTGGCTGGTGCAGGGGCACCGTATGGCACAAAATGGCTGACAGGACCACCACAAGATATGGACATCCCTCCTTCACCACCACCATCAGTGCGGGAAAGGCACCTACATCAGCTGCTGTTACACTCACTCACAGTGAGATGTTCTTTGCACAAGCACACACCTGGTCGGAGTGGAATAGAAGGTGGGTGTCCAATCCTGGCATCCCATGAAATGTTGGCATGTTTAAGATGGTGTGTTCCATATAGGAGAATAGGAGCCAGGGCAAACAGGAACTGAGCAGAAAGAGCAAAGAGTGGCTGCATATACACACTAACCCCTTAAAAGACATTTGAAGCGTATTTCCCCCTTCAAATAATTCTGGGCACTATAGTTTGTAAAGGGTTGCTGGCAACTGAAACTCTGCAAGGGTTAAACCTGAGTGCCCAGAATTATTTGTGGGAAGGCAGCCCCTGAGCTACACCCTTGAATGTTTAGGGACACAGAGGGGGAACTTGAGAGGGGGAACCTGAAAATAAAGCAACACTGTACCTAACAGTGGTAGCTGGTGGCTCTTGGGTCTTCTTGAGTAGAAGCCGGGGGGCCACCACACCTGAAGTACTGTGTCCAGTTCTAGGCACCACAATTTAAGAAGGATATTCACAAGCTGGAATGTGTACAGAGGAGGGCAATGAGGAGACTGAGAGGAGATATGATAGCCATTCAATTATTATATATAATTCAAATATCTAAAGGTTTGTCACATGGAAAATGGACTGGACTTGTTTTCTCCTGCTCTAAAGGGTAGGAACTAAACCATTGGCTTCAAGTTACAACAAAAGACATGCCAACTAAAAATCAGTAAGACCTCTCAGATGGTTAAGAGCTGTTCGACAGTGGAACAGACTCCCTCAGGAGGTGGTGGACTCTCCTTCCTTGGAGGTTTTTAAGCTATGTTTGGATGGCCGTCCGTCATGGATGCTTTAGTTGAGATTCCTTCATTGTAGGGGCTTGGACTAGATTATCCTTGGTATCCCCCTTTTGATAGGGGTGAAAGAACCTCAGTTTACTATGTATTTTCATTGATTTTTATTGATTTAGCGGGGGCAGCTGCCCCTCCCGGGCCCCCCTAGCTACGCCCATGTTTCTCACTCTACGATTTTATGATTCTAAAATCCTATTATGTAATGTTTTTGCTTTCTATGACATTGCTGTTTTATCTTCTTCAGCCCAGCCCATCTGAAAATTGCATGCTTTGTTATGGATCACTCTGCCCTGCGGCTGATATATAGTAACCTTTAATGTCTTAAGCATCAAGGGAAACTTTATTCCAACATTGTTCTCTTGCTTGGAGCAGTTTCTGCAAATTCATATGTAACAAGGAAGTCCTAGAAGCTTTTGATCTTCACGTCCTATTTTCCTGTCAGGACTTCGCCCACCTTTTGAGGAGACAACCGTCTCTACTAGATATACCTGTATGGGTGGGTTTGCCATTTTCTTGCTCCAAGATGCCTTTCCACCTACAGAATGAGATCCCCCAACCCCAACCATGGAAAAGTAACTTGGGGTGGGGGCAGAATTCTGAGCAGCAAAATGGCTGGAGGGGAAAGGGTTAAGCAACTCTTCCCCATTAACATTCTCTCATTCAAGCTTGCAGACTCCTTTCATTAAAAAAACAAATCTGTCAGGAGATTATTGCATGCATGCTGTATAACAGTGGTTCTCAAAGGTTGTGGCGCGCCATACCGGTGTGGCAGGAGCGGATGGCAAGTGTGCTGGGAAGATTCAAGGACAATCAAAGAAACTTTTAAATATTTCAGTATAGCAGACCTTCCAAGTGTCCCTATTTTCCAGGAACGTCCCTGATTTAGAGACGCCCTCCCGGTTTCTGATTTGATCCCAGAATGTCCCACTTTTCCTTAGGATGTCCCTATTTTCATTGGAGGAATGTTGGAGGGCATGGAATTATCTGACCCCTGAGCCATCTGAAGACAATACTGTACAGTGGTACCTTGGGTTACATACGGTTCAGGTTACATCTGCTTCAGGTTACTGACTCTGCTAACCCAGAAATATTACTTCGGGTTAAGAACTTTGCTTCAGGATGAGAACAGAAATCGTGCTCCGGCAGCGCAGCAGCAGCAGGAGGCCCCATTAGTTAAAGTGGTGCTTCGGGTTAAGTACAGTTTCAGGTTACAAACAGACCTCCAGAACGAATTAAGTTCTTAACCCGAGGTACCACTGTATAGGGAATTTGTTTTAATGTTTAATGTTTTATTATGTTTTTATATATGGTGGAAGCTGCCCAGAGTGACTGGGGCAACCCAGTAAGATGTGTGGGGTATAAATAGTAAAATTTCCATTATGGAATGGTATGTCCCTATTTTCATTGGATAAATGTTGGAGGGTATGGTATGGTATAGTACCAAAATATTTCTCTCTCTTTTTGCAGAATATGGATAGATATCTTTTCAACATGAGAGCAAGAGGATCAAGTGATGCTGAGGACAATCCTAGCTGCCTCTTGAATGGACTGCTGGAGAAGACTTGTTTAATTCGAAACCAGTAGCCAGTGCAAACGACCCCCCCTGCCCCCATTGGCTATGCATTCCCACATAATATCTACACTGGCCCACAAGTGCTATGATATCAAAATGTTTGAACAAAACTTGTTCCAAGTAAACGGACATTTCCTTCCTTCAGTTTTCTTAAAGGTAAAGGTAAAGGTACCCCTGCCCGTACGGGCCAGTCTTGACAGACTCTGGGGTTGTGCGCCCATCTCACTCAAGAGGCCAGGGGCCAGCGCTGTCCGGAGACACTTCTGGGTCACGTGGCCAGCGTGACAAAGCTGCATCTGGCGAGCCAGAGCCGCACACGGAAACGCCGTTTACCTTCCCGCTGGTAAGCGGTCCCTATTGATCTACTTGCACCCGGAGGTGCTTTCGAACTGCTAGGTTGGCAGGCGCTGGGACCGAGCAGCGGGAGCGCACCCCGCCGCAGGGATTCGAACCACCGACCTTTCGATCGGCAAGTCCTAGGCGCTGAGGCTTTAACCCACAGCGCCACCTGCGTCCCTCAGTTTTCTTAGGTAACCTTTAATGGTCAGTTTTTAATATTCATTCCTTTTTGAAGCTCATTATAATCAGTGCTTTTTTTCTTTTTTCTTTTAGAAAAAAAATGTGCTAGTGCTCATCATGAAGTTGTTACAGTAAGTTCCACACTTTTAACAATTTGAGGAGGAAAGGTGCCGGTACCGCGTGCCCTTGAGTACCCCCAGGGGAAAAATGGTACCGATTATAATTTTTAAAATGTTCTGATTACCCCTTTATTTCAAAATATCTAAAGGTGCATTGAACTCCATGGAACGGGCCAGATTTTCACAACATCCCTTATATTTTAATATTGACCTTTCACAAGGCTTTGGATTTTTGAATGTTGCTTTTGTACGTTACCTTTTCATACATTTGCTTCACATTGTGAGAGCTCTTCTAATCAGTACTATTATAGACCCATATTAAAGACAGAGGAAAACTATGGGGCAGATGTATTCATTTATTGGCTGGAATGATGCTTCGGGAGGGAGGGCAACCTTTGGGGGTAGAATATCCTGTTGCTTTCTTTGTACATCAAAATGCTGGATGCCAATGAGTCATTAATACTATTATTTCAGATGCATACATTCCGAGATCTTGCCCTTGGTGCAGCGATTATCACAACGTGGTTTCCTACTGGAATATACTATTTCCAGACGCAAAATGGAACCTGTTGTGACTCTATAAACAAAAGGATGATTAGTGTTGACATAGAGGTAAAAACGTGTATTCTTTGGCTTTTGAAAACAACTGTCCTTTCTTACTATCTGTTATGTAGGGGTGTCTGTTAAGTAAAATTAAAATCCGGTCCATGTCAATTGTAGGTCACTGCTTTTCAATCAGCCAGTTTTGTTTTAACTCTCAGCAGGGTAGGAGAGTAAAAATATAAGAATATGAGAAGTGCCCTGCTGGCTCAGGCCAAAGTTCCATCTAGACTATCGTCCTGTTCGCACAATGGCCAACCAGATGTTTCTGGCAAGCAGAACTTAAATGCAACAGAACTTTCCCCACTTGTGATTTCCATCAACTGGCATTGAGGGTGTTAAGTTGTGGGTGAACATATCAGATGACACAGTGATTCTTCAACAGCTCTTGTTTATTCAGAGGCCAGAACAGAACTGAGCTGAAGGGTTCAGTCAGCCTGCTTATATAGAGCTCCAGTACAATGTTACTGTAGCAACTTTCTAAAACTATCCAATAACTGAACGTCACTTTCGATCCTTCATTTGCATAACAGTAGCCCCCAGCTGGCCCAGGGTAAGAACTTCAGTACATAACAGAGGGGAATACTGCCTCTGAACGTAGGGCATTGCTTTTGTAAATGGAATGATCTAAGTCACATATTCATCTATTCCAGGTCTCAGTATTGGAGGGTGTGTTTCCCATAGGTTCAGACCCTGGTGTGGAACTTAAGAAACAACCATCACTTTCTTAAACAGGAAACAGGGATCAGAATTCCAAGCAGATGAGTCAGGGATTGACAGGATGATTCCAACTCATGATAGGTTGTGTCCTGACTAGGGGAGAGGATAATACGCAGGGGAAAGATAATACTCATGTGCTCCTTGATAGCAGATAGCATACTCATATGGGGAGTATAGATCAGGCATAGGCAAACTCAGCCATCCAGATGTTTTGGGACTACAACTCCCATGATCCCTAGCTAAGAGGACCAGTGGTCAGGGATGATGGGAATTGTAGTCCCAAAACATCTGGATGGCCGAGTTTGCCTATGTCTGGTATAGATGTTGAAAAGCAGTTTAAAGCCCTCTTAAACACTAGCTCAGCTGCCTGGAGTCTGCAAGCGCTAGCTTTTTGTATTCCTGGAGTCTTCTTGCACATTACAGAACCCTAATTATGCAAGGGGATACAGGAAATTGCACCCAAACATAACTATGCATGAACATTAGTGAGTGCATGAAGGAATTAAGATCATAGAACTGTGTTCCTGGACTCAGGTAGGCCATGCCATCTCTTCTCTGATGAGGAAGTGAAATTTTCTTATTCCTCCTGTTTCTCATCTCACCATGTATCTGACCAAGGAAGATGTGTCTAAGCTTTGCTCCAAGCTTAGAGCATGTGTTTGAAGCTATTTCTCTGTGTTTTCTACACAAGCGTATTCTGCCTGTGTTCTCCTTACTGCTGCTTGGGTAAATGCATGAATCTAACATTTGGAACATTTGGTAAGTAACACATTTTAAGCTTACTTAAAAGTAAGTGGTCTGTCCATTGCAAGTGGGGTAGAAAGAGGGGAGCGCTTTGCAAGTGGACTAAATGGAATATGCAAAAGGTTTAACAGCCTACATGCCAATGCTTCACTGTACTGCTTGAGTGTGCGGCTCTCCTCTGCTGGAGAGAGAATTCAGCCCCACGTTCTGAATCAAAGCACTCAGCTGATTCTTTTATTATTTACCATGCACACATGTGTCACAGGAATTCATATTTTTCCTCCCACAGAAACCTCTATAGAAACAAAAGTCTCCCTGCTGTGAAATAGCAATGGAGAGGGAAATGTCTTGTTCCTATCCTTACTGCCCCTCTCTCCTCCAGTTGTTTAATGCCTGAAAAAGGTTTAAGAAAGCTTTGACTATGAAAAGACGGCATGATCAGAGGCATCTCTTCACTCTCTCTCTAGCACTCGATGGTTTTCAAACTACATTCTGGAGGACCCTGGTGTTCTTCAATGAGAAAACCAGCAAAGATGAGCTGGCTTCCATGAAAGACCATTTGCTCCGCACTGTTGATCTTCCCCCATACGGTTGCGCACCATGTGGGGAGTTTTGCATATATTCTAAGTTCATGCCCTGGCTTGTGCAAACTTTTTAAGTTCACCTTAGAACATGTCCCAGAATGCTCTTCAGCAGACAAGGGCTCAGCGCATATGGACAGGGATTCCAAAGCAGACACGTCAGTGAGTAAAGGGTTCTTGGAAGGCAAAAAGCTTGAAAACCACTTCAAAGCATTTGATGTGCCAGGCCTTTTGAACTGCCACCCTTGATTCTCACCCTCCTGCCACTTCCAATTCATTATTTCTATACCCCAGAAGCTCACTAATTATTGAGGTGTTAAACATAATTATATTAGGTCACTGTTGCTATTGCTAGTAATTAGAATGGTGCATTGTGTAGGCTAAATCAATCACAGGGATGAGGTTGAGAACAGGCTCACCTTTTGTATGCCTTGAAACTAGGTGTTCCATGAAAAGGATGTCTAAATTGCTGAGAAACTGCCTGTCTAAGCTTTGTCCTGAAGTGACATTTAGCCATTTTATGTGTGGGCTGCTGAAGTCACATTATTACGGCTTTTAAAACTCAGCTGCTTCCTTGTTCTCCTTCCATGTCCTTTCTCCCGATTAAAAATCTGGCAATGAAAACATCACCGGTCTTATGGCTAAATGCTCATATTCACACAAAGTCTATTCTGTAGATTTCTTTGGGGCAAAAAAGTATCTTCCTTTGGGGGTTTTCTTCCCTCCTTAGGAAGAAAAAAATGCCGTTTTTATAACTTAAGAATCCCCCCTTTCTCTTGGAATACTTGAACTCTCCTAGATATCTTTCTAATAAGTGGGAATTAAAGGAGGTGCAGTTTACTGGAAATTGAGTAAATCTGGAAAGAAAATGTTAAATATCAGCCAGACCTGGCTGAACCAAGAAGGGGGTGGGTTTCTCAAGCTGAGGAATAGCTACTGTGATAACAGCATCCTAAATCTTTCTTTCTTTCCTTTCTTTGACATTTCTAGTTTCCTGTCATGAAAGCTTGTTCTCTCACAACTCCCACTTCATCAAATAGACTGAGCATCTCAGTAAGTTAGGGAAGTATGCATGTGTGGGCAGGTGGATGGGGAATCTTTCACTACCAGAAGGCTGGAGGCTAGCCTTATGTAAGTGAATACGATTGGCTAGCACCTTGTCATCATGTGACCCGAGTCCACGAATGAAAAATACTGGAACAGCATGTGCTGTGTTTTGTGTTTTCTTTAGCACCTGCTCAGCCAATCTGTCCTCAGTGAGATATATTTGTGATCTGGCAACATGCCTGTGAACTTTGGGATCTGACAACGAGCTTTAAATTTGTATTTCAGTTTGTATTTACTGGTGTTGGAGCACATGGGTTCGCAAACAGATTGCTGTGTCCTCCAGTCATCTTTCTATGCCTCCTCTCCTATTACATAAGAAGCAAGAACTGGCTAAGGAGCATCAGATATGTGATGGAAATGCTAAAGGAGATTTAGAGAGAATCTCCCAGGCCTAATTATTTACATTGGTCTATACACTGTGGAAGTTTAGAAGATGTATCTTGAGCAATGTTTTCAGGAGATTCTTCAAAACTGAGTCCAATGGGAGTGTAAAAGAGATGAAGTGATAGGGCTTATTGACCAAGTCATTGGGTCCATTGGGCGTTCACTCAAGAGACCTTTGAGTTGGCATCTGTCTGTCTCAGGAGACAAAGGAGGAGTGCGCCTTTGGAGATGAGGTCAAGCTGTTGGATGGTTGCAGCGCCGGCTGTGGCTGTGGAGACCGATGTGGAAGAGACATGTTTTGTTGCAGCTGGGGCAAATGGAGGTGTCCAGTTGTGCTATCCAGTTGGTACAATTCAGAGTCTAGTTATGACCTATAAAGCCCTACATGGCTTAGGTCCAAGCTATCTGAAAAACCGTTTCCCCTCATATGACCCTGCCCGGGTTTTGAGATATTCAGGGGAGGCACTTGGTCCTGCCACCCTCACAGTCCCTTTTGGTGGGGACACAGGAGAGGGCCTTCTCGGTGGCTGCTTCCAGACTCTGGAACTCCCTCCCTGGAGAAGCTAGATTGGCTCCCTCTTTATTGTCCTTCTGCTGGCAGCTAAACCTTCTTGTTCCAGCAGGCTCTGGGGAAATGACTGCTTTTAATGAAAGGGCTGGTGCCGTGCCATGCTGTTTTTATTGTAATTATTTGTATCCTTTAAATGGATTTTATATATGTATATAGTTTTTAATTCTATTAATTTTTAAATTTTGTTTTTTCTGTTTTCAGCAATTCTTGTTTTTGTCTGTCAGCTGCCTTGAAAAAGTCAGGGAAGAAGAAGGAGAAGAAGAAGAAGAAGAAGAAGAAGAAGAAGAAGAAGAAGAAGAAGAAGAAGAAGAAGAAGAAGTAGTGTTTAGGATTGCAGCTGAAGATATGACAGCTGAAGAAGTAAAAAAAGCATGATGACCAAACCTAGGTCTAGTTTTGTGATATTTATAGCCACAGAAAAATCTACAATGTATGTTTCTGTCAAAGGAAAGTGTGCCTTAATTCCTTCCCCCACTAATTCCAAGCTATGCATTGTAGCTATCCTTCTTTGTGTTTTTCTGCCCCCTGGTGGCAAAAGTATTTTCAAGTCTTCAAATCCTTGAAGAATGGTAAGGAATTTTAGGCTTGATAATTTGCCACTAACTGCCATGTTGCTTCATGCTATATAAGAATCAGTGGCATAACACTGCATATTGAGCATGAATAAGAACACAAAATAAAAACACAAGTAAATGGTTAAAACAAAAACAACAAAACACTACCCCTCCATCCCTTATGCTTTGAGGGACTGCCACATGCCACACAGAGTGGTATGTATCCTGGCAGTCCATGGGCTCAAAACAGCAGCCTAGCCTGCAACAGTCAGTGTGGCATAATAAAAAATGGCCTAGCACAAATGGGTGCCATCTGTAAGAGCAGAAAAAGAGGCAGGGCCACAAAATTGTACAGGCACCCCATCACTGTGTATTAGTCACTGCCTCACTTGTTCACAAAGAGAAACTCTTTGCACCTCTCCTCTGTTTAGAATGGAACAGAGGGAGAGTGCCTGGCATACAAACACAGGCAGGTTTAAAGGGGCACGTTCCATCAAGAAGGCACGCCAGTGCAAACAGCATTGTGGATTTTTGAGGGGATATTTACTGAACCCTGTGGTGGGTGCCATAGGGTTATTTCTTAATGAAGTTGCTCAGTCATGAGAAATTATTGAAAGAATGCTTGTGGCTAGAGATGAAATGGAATTTTCCTACTAATTTCAATGGAGTTGGGAATAAGTAGTTCAAAAGGACCTAACTGTGCCAAAAACTGGGCTGAATGGATACAGGGAGTGTGCATGCAGAAATGTAATCTATGGTGGCAATGTTTTGTCTGCCAACCCAATTCTGAAAACCGGAATTACAGTGCCAGTGGAAAAATAAATGGTCATAATGATCATTTGGTATTGTGAGCTTAGGCATCTGATTGCTGTGTAAATGAATTCATCAATATGCTTTTATCTAAACTGCTGCTTGATGTTCATCAGGGATTTGACAAAAGAGAGTTAATGGCTGTGGATGGTTGCCTGAATGGGCAATTCAGTTGGAGAAGTGGGGTCTCAGACCTTTGAGCATGATTTCACTTTAGCATGCATTTAAACTAGTCCAGGGGTGGATTTACTGGCATCTTTAGTCCAGAACAAAACTATGAATATGCTATTAATATAATTTTGTTTCCATCAAAATATTGAAGATTAGGGTGGTATACAGGGGTGACTGTCTCCCTTGTAGGAATCCATTAGAGCAGGGGTGGCCAACTCCCAAGTGACTGTGATCTACTCACAGTTACCGGTAAAAACTGGCATGGATCTACCCCCTTTTGTGGGGTTTAGGTCAAAGTTATTGAGGTTTTTGGGGGGTTCAGGTGAAAGAGTTGCTGAGCTTTTTTTAGGGATGAGGAAGACCCATTTTTAGGGGTGCAGAGAGAAAATGCTGAGGGTTTTTTTAGGCGACGAAGTGCCTGCATTAGAGGAATGGGGAGGGGGGAATTGCTCTGCCAATGTGAAAATAAAGGACTTTTGGAGGCAAAGAGCAACAGCATTTCTATGCATGCTTACATTGAAGTAAACTCATTTGAATACTTTGAGTCAACATGCATAAAACTATGATAAGAGCAACATGAAGCCCTGGTCAGAAGCAGCAGGCTGGAACAGATCAAAGTGGATCTGCAGCTACGTCCTAAGCCAGAGGTCTCCAACTTTTGTTGACCAGTGGGCACAGCTGAATTTTGAGAGTGTGCTTGGAGTGCTGGTCACAAAATGGCTGCTGTGTGGTGTGTGGCATCACACAAAATCACTGTCATTATAGCCATGGCATAACCCAAAAATAGAGAGGCTAACCTCATGGTGAGCTTTCCCCCCCATAACTGCATTTCTAAACTAGAAACCGATTTATGCCTGCCATATGGCTGCTAAAGGAACAAGAACCCTGTTTTCCCCAATGTCAACCATGCCCCAAAGCCTAGGCAAGCATCCTATACCCACTGACCTGGTAGCAAGCCCTATTAAACACTAAGAGACTTACTTCTGAGTAGACATACATGCTATTGCGCTGTAAGTGAATTCTTAATTCTGCCTGGTCTTCTGCTCCTACATAGCATGAGACAAGCCTAAGTCTCCTTCCGCATTTGTCTTTCTGTAGGGAGGGGGGGTTCTTTAACCTCCACCCACACTTATTGTGTAGTGGTATTTGTAGAAAATAACATCTATGGACTACCTGCTTTCAGATGAACCCATCATAGGAAAGATGCATCCTGGATGCTTGGGGAAAAGGAAGGGCCACTAGGAAGAGTCTAAGGACGAGGAAAGCAAAAGTGCACCAAGTGGGAAGGAAAACAGCATCTATTTGGGACCCCAGAGATCCCGTTGCCTAGTGCCCAAACACATTACATATCCATTGCAGCTCTGACTTGACTCATTGGCTAAAAACACTGACAGGTAGGAGTAGTCAGGCTACCTCACAGAAATCACTAGCACATTTTGTTTCCTATTTTTCTTGGAGGGCTATAGACTTACTTTTTAAATAAATGAAAGCTTAAGAGTCTGGGGACACAGCCCAGGGGCACCAATAAAGGCCAAGTTAGGCACCAGTTGACAACCCCTGTCCTAAGAGCTGCTGCATGTGCTGGCCAGGACAGAAGGAGGTGCTGATGGGTTATTAATATTACTTTCCTGCACCGTTTCTAGGCTAGTGCATCAGAGGGTCCCAAATTTTGCACCTTTCCAGGAAACTAACCAGTTTTGGATCCACTCTACCACTCTATGGCCTTAGGATGGTGAAAATTATGATGGCACCACACGCTGCAGCATGCAGTGTGGACCTCTACAGTAGTGTCTTTCCAAGAAAAAAGAAACAGAGAATGAGTCTATGAGAGTTAGACACCCCTAAGGCACTGACCAAGTGATCCTAACTGTGCATAAGACTGGGCTGAATGGATTAAGTGTCTGTGTGCAGAAATGAATGTGTGCAGAAATGTAATACATTGTGGCACTATTTTATTTGCCAAATCAACTCTGGAAATGAAAATAGCTGTGTGTAGATGGAAATGTGGTCAAAATGATCATTTGGTTTAGACATGATTACTGTAAATGAGTCTATCACTATGCTATTATTCATATCTCAGGGATATGAATAGGAATGTTAATGAATTGGATAGTTGCCTGAATGGGTAATTCACCTAAAGGGATGTGCTGAAACAACTAGCAGTTTGGAGTGTGTGTTTTTCCAGTTAGCATTAGCTGGAACTGGGATATAATATAGGAATACTATACAAGTTGCTCTCTTGGGTTTTGCTGCCAGTTTTTAGGAGTCTGCTCTCTTCACACAGGCTCTATTTGTATATTCATACATAAAGTGATTACAAAGTCTTCTGTGCTCTATAATCCAAAGAAAATTAATTCCTAAAGTAAATTTTAAAAAGCTGAAATATATTTCTGTTCTTCACAAAACTCTTGTGTGTTTTGCTTAAGGCTGCAAGTAGATCTTGGTAGCAGCTAGATTTTTTGTTTTCAAAGATGCGGGATCAGTTATTGCATGCTTCTTTGTCCCAGAAATCTCCAGTTCAACCTGAAAACTTCATAGCATCATAGTTATCCAAATCCCATGCTTGTCTACCAATGGAGCTTTCTCCCAAGCAAAGGATGCATAAAGAGTAAGCCCCCATTAAATTCAATGGGACTTACCTCTGAGTAAGCGTTTTCAGGATTGTCCTATAAGTCTGAAATCTCCTCTTATGCTCTATTTTAAGATGATGACTAAATTTACACTTTGTGGCTTCAACATCAAGTTCAACCACCCCACCTTTTTTCTTAATACCAGGTCCAAATTCTATTTTGTTATGTTTTCAGAGGTTGTAATGCAAGTATAACCCAATCTGAGGTTTTGGAATTTTTCTTATGGACCAACAAAAGTGTTGCTTTTCTAAACCCTTTAGTAATAGCCATGTTTCATTATATTCACACTATAGCTATTTGCAAAGGAAAAACCCACACAGAGTGAGATTTTGATGTGCCTCTAACTGAAACTTTTAAGAGACTTAAATCTTCACATTACAGTTCACAAGAGTCATGCTTCATGTGCTGAAACATTTTCCTTTGCATTGAGAAAGATAATCAAATATTGTTGTATTACAAAATCTAGCAATTTAAAATCCTGCCATATCAATTCTGCTTGCCGTTTTTTCTACCAGACATGTGTTTTTGAAAACCGAAATTAGCAATGGGGCAGGGGGGTTCCCAACAAGCAGTTATCCTACTTGCCTAGGACACTGACACTGGGATGAAGCCCAACTTTACACTGTGCTGCTGTCAGGTGTGCCTGAAGCCACCAATTTCTATAGCGGGCATGCCCAACACTGGCACTCAATACCAAACAACAATCCCATTGCAATGCCTAGGAAGCTTTACTCCCATACTGTGCTGACTTCATGACAGGAAGCCAGGCCTTATGAGGAACGGTTGAGGGAGTTGGGTAGGTTTAGCCTGGAAAAAAAATGAGAGGAAAGGGAATAGCCCTCTTCAAGTAGCTAAAGGTCTGTCACATGGAGAAAGGAGGAAGCTTGTTTTCCCCTGCTCTGGGGGGCAGGATTCGAACCAATGCATTCAAGTTACAACAAAGGAGATTAGGACTCAACAACAGGAAGAACTTTCTGACAGCAAGAGCTGGTCAACCGTACAGCGATCTCCCTCAGGAGGCTGGGGGTTTTAAAGCAGATTGGATGGGCACCCATCAAGGATGCTTTAGTTGAGATTCCTGCATTGAGGGGGCGGGCGGGTTGGACTAGATGACCCTCGGGGATTCCCTTCCAACGCTACAATCCCGTATTCAGCCGCGCACTGCGTTATTCCTATCGCGTGTCTGCCCAAGCAGCGGTACACACGGGAAGCTGACTCCCAAGCAGCCTTTCTCAACCTGTGGGTCTCCAGATGTTGTTCAACTACAACTCCCATCACCCCTTGCTAGCAAGACCAGAGCTCAGGGATGATGGGAGTTGTAGTCCAACAACATCTGGGGACCCACAGGTGGAGAACTGGAAGGCGGGCTGGGGGCGGGGCTTCAACCGCTGGAGCAACCGCGGCTCCCTCGACGTCACTCCGACGCTCTAACCGCCGCGCCGGCAGTTCTCTCGCGCACATCGCGCATGCGCCTCCGCTCCCGCCTCCCCCCCCTTCAACGTTGCGCGCGCACCTCGGCTGCTCCGCCTCCCTTCCCCCTCAGTGGCTGCCTCGGCCGGAGGCGACTGTGGCGTCGAATTGCTCCCCGCGGCGGCCGCCGCCGCCACCGCCGCCTCCCCCCGCCGCTCTCCGCGGAGAGAGCTCGGGCCGCCTATGGCGGGTGTTGGGCTCTGAGGGCGAACGCGGGAGGAAGTTGGCTCTTGCCCCCGGCATGGCGGGGCGGCGGGGCGGAGCGGCGGCTGGTCCCCTGGGGGAAGCGCTGCCGCCGCCGCCGCCGTTGCTGCTCTCCCCGTGCTGCGCCGGGGGGGCGTCGTCGGAGCCGGCCCGCGAGCTCTTCGAAGCCTGCCGGAACGGCGACGTGGAGCGCGTGAAGCGGCTGGTGAGGCCCGAGAACGTGAACAGCAGGGACACGGCCGGCAGGAAGTCCAGCCCCCTCCATTTCGCCGCAGGTACTCGCGGGTGGCCAGGCCGCCGCCGCCGCCTCGGGCGTCTCCGCCCCTGACTCTGCATGTGAACGGGGGTTCGGGGTATAGTGGCTTTAGGGCCGTGGCGTCGGGCCCCTTCCGCCGAGGAAGGTGCTGTTTGTTTATTTGGGGCTTTAAGGGGAGTCATTCAGGGAGTTGGTGGGCGGGTGGGTGTCCCCACGACAGGAGCCTATAAGCCCACCCCCCTCTCGTCCCTGATCTTTGGTTATGCAGGAGGAACTCCCGAGATCCCCGTCCCTGAAAGCAGCCTGTGGGGGCTCGTGTTTAAATGGCCACCGTAGCCAAGAGCAGCCAGACTGACCCCCCCACACACACACAGACTGCGAGGGAGGCCTGCAAGTGGTGGCGTGGGCCGACCTTCCGCTCCGTGGGCGGGATGCATTGTTTTCGGAGTCTCCTCGGAAGGGCTGCTGCATACCTGAAAAGTGGCGTCCAAAGGGGAAGCAAACCGGCACTGGCCAAGTCCTGACATTCAAAGGGTGTCCAGTTTGAGAAGGAAACGCGTCGGTGGTGAATTTGTTAATAAATTTGCAATCCGCTCTCAGAGCCAAAACGAGTGATGGTCCACATCCTGTAAACATTAGTTCACGTTGTGCTTTGTGGGCGCTTTCAGGAAGATGCTGTTGCTCAAGGGGGATTAACAAGCACATTGTGTGTAAAACATGCACATAGATGGGTTGTTGTGATTAGGCAAGTGTGTGTTTAGAAGTTCCTGGAAATCATTGGTCACAATTGCATGTGTGCAGATGTGCATCGGAGTTGATAATTATTTTGTAATTCCATCTTGTAATTGCACACAAGGATGCCTTCTTCAGATCCAAGGCTTAGGTGGTGTTTTGCAGGTTGCTAGAGCTGACCCAAATAGACAAACTGAGAAAAGGAGGCTGGAGCTTCTTAGATGCAGGTTTTTCCAAAGCCTACTGATTTTGGCTTGCTTCCAGATAAGTTTGTTTTGGATTGCACGTAGCCTTAATGCCCAAGTTGTTTAGTCCATCTGACACGGTGAACTACTTAACTGTCATTAATTTGCCCAGATAGGAACAAGCAAACTTACCTTATCAAAAAAACCCCAAATGATGTCTAGACCAGCAACAGACCACATTTGCATATCACACCAAGCCATGCTATGGCTTTTAACAAACATTCAAATATACTGGCTCCCTTATACTTACAGGTAGTGGTTGAGAAGGTTGCTTGGTTTGGATGAAACACTAAGCCAAACTTTGGCTTAACAGTTGTTCTGCATTAACCTGAAATACCAGGGAGGAACAATAGTAGTGCAAGGTTTTCTCCAGAAGCATGTTTGCATTTGCACAAAACTGTGGTTTGACTTAGTTTGACATGTGAATTAGGCCCCAGGTGATTTAAGGAGGGGGCAGCAGGCAAGGAGAGGGAGACTGACTAACCCTTGCAACCCCCATCAAGAAATCTCCCATGTGGTATTTAGGTTTATGAAGAAACTTAATTCCTAGGGCAGGGGCAAGTCCAAGGAGGGGAGGTCATAGGCTGAATCTAGATGCAAATCCCTTTAGCCCACAGGCCAGCAGTTCCCCAATCCCCATACTGACTGGGGAAATCCCACTGAGGGGAAGACTCCCAACAAGTACTTTAGCCCTGAGCTCTTCATGGCTTTGTATTGTATAACCAACACTTGGAATTGGATTCTGTGGCTTATCTTCCATAGATACTCCAGAGAAAAGCATGCTCATGTGGGCTGGTGAAAGTTGACTTGCTTGCTTTCACCTCATCCCACCAGCATCCCCTTCAAACCTACCTTGAGGGTTGAGGGCTCCTGAACTGTATACTGCAGATGTGTGCATTCAAATCCTAGTGTTTTTTAAGAATTGGAAGCAGCATAACAGATGGATCATTGCTTATGGCAGGAGCAGACAGAAGGTAGATCTGCATGATTTGCAATAGATATAGAAGGGTTTCTGACTGAATTGAATATTAGTATGCAAACTTGATTTTTTTAAAAAATTAAGCTCTGGGATGGCTGACATTTTGTTAATCATTTATCTCAGCTTCTATGTTTCCTACTTGTAAAATAGAAGCATTAATTCATTTTTTTGCGGCTCTACTGTCTATTGCTTGAGTTTTGTCTTAGAATCCCTGATCCCTGAGTAACTCAGTTATAGGCTTCATCTTTTATAAAAACATTGTCAGGTGCAAATTGTCTACCCTGTGCCACCATTTGTTAATCTAGCTCCACCTCATAGTCACTATGTTGCACCAGGCAACATATATCCTGAAAACTACCCATCCCCGGTTGACATTGTGTATAGATATAGTTATAGTTATTCCATGGTTCCCTCAAAGAGATGCAGGGGATTCTGTATTGTTTACTGATGACGCTGACTCTGGCAACTGTTTCTCTGTCCAAATGATAAAATTTCCATTTGTTTAAAATATAATGATACAAAATGGATGTTTAATGCAGAAAGTAACATTTTAAAAATCCACAGTTGGGCAATATTTATTTGAACCACCAAAATGTCAGATGTTTGGAACTAAATAGGGTATTGGCCAACTGACTATTTAGTTAGTTAGTTAGTTAGTTATTATCGGCACACATTGTGTTTTTGCAAATACTGTTTGAATAAAATTAGGGAATGTATACTTAGAACTGATAAGAAAATACACAATGTATACTCTCTCCACCACCACCATTTCTTGAAAATATGGAGACTTCAAAACTTAAGGAAATTTAAAATCTCCAAAATAGGAGCTGTCTCCTGTTCTGTTCTTCAGCCTTTCTTTTATTTGGTTAGCCAGAAGCAGTTCTTTGGCATCTTGTCTAGTTATAGCATTCATGGAATATATAAGGAAGATTAGCAAGTTAGATTTTTGTTTCTTAGCTCTAGCTTTCTTCCTTTGAAGACTGACTATGTAAAACTACTTTTTTGTTTCAGGTTTTGGTCGAAGGGATGTAGTGGAATATTTGCTTCAGAGTGGTGGTAACGTTCATGCACGAGACGATGGGGGCCTCATTCCACTTCATAATGCCTGTTCTTTTGGTCATGCTGAAGTTGTCAATCTTCTCTTGCGGCATGGTGCAGATCCTAACGCACGGGATAATTGGAACTACACTCCCCTTCATGAAGCTGCCATTAAGGGCAAAATTGATGTCTGCATAGGTAATTTTTGAAAACGTGGTCTCTGGATCATTGGTGGTTCAATCACCATTCAGGTGATATGTGGAGAAGTTGCAGAACAATCAAGAATTGATCCTGGATGTTTTTACTTTTTTCTGACAACAGAGATGGAAACCATTCTCATCAGGGCTGTGTTTGTTGAACTAGCTCCTAGGGCCTGTGATTTTCATAATATGGTGCTGCTTTTGACAATGGTTGCTGAAAGTGATCCACAGGCAATTTTTAAGTAGTGCATGATGGGGGCTGGGTGGCGAAGGTATGAGAACCACTGGTTTAAAAGTGTCTCCAGTGTTTTTTTATATAAAGTTACACAATCATGCATATCTTTTAAATTGGAAAACAAGCTTTCAAACAATCTGAGCCTTTCTTGTAGAAATGAGGATACATTGTTCTTTATTAAAATAATATAAACTAGTCAGCTATCCGTGAAATACCAAGTTGTTCAAAATATAAGTGGTTATATAGATAGTGTGTAAATGAATTTTCTTCTTTTTCATTTTTGTGAGAAGCTGGTTATGGGTAATATCCAGCTTGGTTGGACAGGATCTGTCTGCATACATTCAGAGACATTACCTATGTTTGCACATAACAAACCTAATTAACAATAATATAAATAATATAACCAACCTTAAGCCAGAGTATGTTCTTGTTACATCCATTCATCCATAATTTTATTTGTATGCTGCCTTTCCATAGTTCAGACCATGTTCATTACATAATTACAGCATAACAATAATATATAAAATAAAGATACAAAAAAAATCAATAACAGCAACAAAGCCCCCAACAAAAACCCCTAAACAATACCCTAGACCTAATAGTGATAATAGTGGCTTATTGAGGAGTGTCAAACTGTAATTACATGTGAATGTGGCTGTTATTATAAGGTCGATGGAGCCTGCCTCCTTCTATTTGCAGAATAATATGTGCATTGAAATGTTTCCATACATTTCTCCTTTCCCACCCTAGGGCACCAGGAGGGATTTACTTAGCACTCACATTAATTTCCTTCTAGAGCACTGTGTTGGAGAGGGGGGACTGATAGAGACACAGGAAACACTTTCCTTCTGTTCTAGCTAATGCTTTCTGCTGTATGTACATGCAGCAAGGAAGGAAAGGGAGTATATGTGCAGGCATAGACTGTACTTGTGACTGAAAAAGAAAGCATGGAAATTGTATTTTCACAATGGAGTATTTTCCCGCTGTTCTGTTTCATCCTTAGGACCAGTTCTCTGACTAACTTTGCTTGATTCTGCTGTTTGTATAACTGCTTTTGAAAATATGTGTACACTTCCCAAGTGAAACTAGCCTTTTACACTGAAATGTTCAGGGTTATGATTCATTATCAGATTAGCATAATTCTAATTTATTTTATAGTTTTGGATTAGGGCATCTAATCCCTTAGCATCTCCGCTGAGCTACTTCCTTGTCAAGTTCTGATGAAAGCTTTATTTTTTTCTCCTTTTAGTACTGTTACAGCATGGTGCTGATCCAGCTATCCGAAATACAGATGGAAGAACAGCATTGGACTTGGCGGATCCATCAGCAAAAGCAGTGCTCTCAGGTAAATGTTTTCTTTTTGTAATCTGTAAGATTTATGTTTTGGCTACTGCTAAGGTGGTATTGCTCCTATTATGCTTGGTGAGAGTAATACTCTTTGTTAACTGGAGAAGACCTGCTAAGAAAAAAATTGAGTAATACTTTGTAAGATTGGTAAAAGAACAGCCCATTTGATTTTTTACCACTCCTATGGGAAAGCAAATATAATGGCTTGTTTATCCTACCATCATGCAAAATAAGTAATATTTGAAAAGAGTGCTACTTGTGCAAGTTTAGTAGCTAGCATCAGAGTTGATTGTTTCACTTTGAGGGCTAAACGTTTGATTCCAGCTGTGCTATTTATCTAAATTGGCATAATTATATTTTGTATATACCATAGGTTCTGCTGATTGCCTGAATGTTTAGCTGTTTTTGACTTTATAGAAAAATAATGGGGTGGTATTCAGCTAAGTTTTACTGAGAACAAGGCCACTGAAATTAATAAACCATACTAAGTTAAGTCGTTCAATTTCAACAGGTCTACTCTAAAGCCTATTTACATCACACCCAGTTCAGGGTGTTGGTGGTCATAAAAGTTGTAAATGACCTTGTCCCAAGTACTTGAAGGAGTAACTTCCTCCACATGTCCCAGTGTGTTGTGTGCAGTCAGAGAAAGAGGAATACATTTTTATTCATCCAGGCCTTTGGAAGTAGATGACTTTATAACTGTAATGTTAATTATTGTATATTGAATATAGCTTTATCAGATTTTGTTTCTAGCAAGCCAGCATACTATTTGGGGAGGGAGGACAGGATAAAAAACACAGGGGGAAAAACCCTTGCTTTATAAAAGTTTTACACATTTGTATTTGAAATAAAAAAATCCTATCTCCTTTTTGCTAACTTTCAGGTGAATACAAGAAAGATGAACTCTTGGAAAGTGCCAGGTAGGAAATAATAAAAGATGTAAGCTGGATCTACTGCCCAGCCTCTTTCAAAAATACCCGAAAAATGAGACAGGCTACACTTTGAATATTTTTTCATATTCTGCACAACAAAGGCTATTCTTATATGGATTGGAAATTATTACCATGATCTTAATGTCTGGCATTCTCCATGCAATGGCAATACTTCTCCAATGCAGGCAATCCACTCTGTGTGTGGAGGTGGGGGAGGCAGGGACAGTGCATGAATGACATTCAAGGAAGGGCCTGCACATGCATACTGGCATAGGCCTCAGGGCCAGGCTGCCTTGCTCTCTACGCTACTCTACTTGACTCTTTTAATTGGTTACAGTACTGGAATTCACAATAATGGCCTACGCCCTAAACAAAAAGTTGGCCCTGGTCAAACTTCTTAACAGGTAAATCACATACACCCAGGGGATTTTGTCTTGACAAAGATAGAATCCGTCTAAAATGCATTGCCCCCAGGCAAACAAAACAATACTTTTTAGGAAACCAGGAACCAGCATGCAAACAACCTGCCTGAGGCATCATATCAATCTCAGTCCCATTCCTAAAAGGCAAGGGTCTAGTCCAGAAGTAACCCCCACACCTGCACACCTTAATCTAGAGGGTTGGAGAAAGCTCTGCCCTTATGTGTCTTCCTAGATTTCACTCTTCAGTGAAAGGGGCAAACTTTTACACTTCTTGCTGGAATCTTCACACACATCAAATGTGAATGGAATGCTGCTCTCGCAGCGTTGGATGCAACCGCTAGTGTTCCTACAATAAAATTACAATAGATATGTTGCTAGCAACTGTGATTAAAGATTTTAATATATGATATATGAAGTACAGTAAGCTAGTACCATTGCACCAATAAAATATATTCCAAAGTTTTATTTTTAATATTGCAAAGCATTTAGGTTTGTAGTTGCTTTGCAGTTTTGTGTAAGTTGAATAAGGAAGGATGCATGCCATATGTTCAGGAATCTTTAATTGCCTTTTAGGAGTGGAAATGAAGAAAAACTGATGGCTCTTCTCACACCACTAAATGTCAACTGTCATGCAAGCGATGGCCGAAAGGTATTTTTGTTTTCAAATGCCCACTTTAAAATGTTAGATTTTTTAAAAAAACCACACTTTACATTAAAATGTATTTGGTAATGTATTTGGTAACATATACTTTGGTTAATGTTTTGAATTATATTTTAATTCAAGAATGTTTACTTAAAGTAGAAATCTGATATTATGTGTGTTGCCTAGCTGTATAAACAAAAGAGCCATGGATGTTCTGTCTTGGCAATATAAGTTGTTCTTTGGTTTTTAATAAAATTGTACTTTTGAAAGCCAGTTAGAAAAAAATGTTACTAAGGAATCTAATAGAGAGATTATGCATTGGTTTTTGTTGCCAAAAATGCCTGCTGTGTCAGTAATATTACTAGTGTGCTAGGTAGCATTAATTACTTTTGCCTGGGGTGTGGACAGAAATCAAAATCTGTTGTCCCTTATTTATTATGCTGTCCTCTTTAAAAATATTTATGTAACTAGTTTAGCTTGAGAAAAGATTGCAGTAATTTTTGCCTTTGATCAGAGGTGGGAAATTAAGCCTCATTCTTTCTCTGGTTCACCATGCTGTACTCAAATTTAACTTATTATGAGAAAGGCCCTCCTAAATCTATGGGTTGGATCCAGAGGTAGCATTCCATGGAAGGAAGAGCTCTGAATAATCAGGGAAGGCTTTGATCCCACAGAAAATGAAGATGCTGGATTAGATGGGCCACTTATCTGATCTAGCAGGCTCTTTTTATGTTCCTAAATATCCTTCTGCCAGGTAGTAGAGGATGTGACTTTTTGCTGACACTCCTCCCTTTGCAGCCCCCAGTGTCATGCTACAGATAACGTAGACTGCTTTAAATAATTTATTATAATTCTTTTAATGGGAAATTTCCTTCTATTTATATAACCGTTAGATTTCTTTGTTCTTTTATTTCTAGTCAACTCCATTACACTTGGCAGCTGGCTATAACCGTGTTAAGATTGTGCAGCTCCTGCTGCAGCATGGAGCAGATGTACATGCCAAGGATAAAGGGTATGTTTTTCTTGGGAGGTTGTGGTATGATTTTATAGATTCTGTTGAAGCATGGATTAGATTTTGTCTCTGAAATGGGCATTTCCACAACTTGTGGCACTTTGTTCAAAGAATAGGCCATCTTAACCGGACCTTTAGAAATTCTAAATTCAGAAGCCCTCTTGGACATTAACTTTATTTGAAAGGGTTGGGATGCCTTAGCAAGCCCCACTTTGGGGGGCATATAATATTTGCCAGTTTGTGCACCCCTTCATGAGTTGAAGCATAGTCTTCTGAAGCATGGAGGGGTGTAAAGACTGGCAAATGTGTTGCCCCGGAGGAGGCAGTTCTTGCCAACTGCTTCTACTCTTACCCGTGTAATTTCCAATCATGTGGGAAGGGAATGACTGATTGGCGCTTTAATCAGATGATTACATGAAGCTTTTCATTAAATAAAAAAGGGCATGTTTTAACATGGACTTGCATGAGAACTATGCAGAGTCTTTCATCCAACATGTTGTACTCGGTCAACCCAGGGGTTTTATAACTGTTGCATTCCTTCAAATTTTGTGAGTTAATTCTGCAGTCGTTATCTTCACTTACAGGCTGATCATCTGCAAATATTTATTTTTTACCCCATCGCTGTCTCTAATGCCAACTGACTTTCTTTGTAATCTAATTTAACTTGATTGAACGTCTCCAGTTAAAAACAACAATATTATTTGTTGACTTCAGTAGGACTTAATTGTTATAAGTTGACCACGTAGTTGTTATACTTTTGAAGAGCATTGAGCCCAATGACAGAGGAACTCCCCACCCCCATCCCCCAGCCAATTTTTTGGTTTTTCATTTTGTCAGATGAATGTTTGGGCTTTCTGTTTGATACTAATAATGAACGGTGTTTGACAATATTTTATTTGTTGAAGGAGATTTTTCAGTGTTCATGTGCTAAGTTATTGGGATTTCCCCCCCCACAGAGATCTTGTTCCACTTCACAATGCTTGCTCCTATGGACATTACGAAGTAACAGAACTTCTAGTAAAGGTTAGTTTCTTAATTATGTGCAATTTTTATGGGAAGGTTATTGCAATTTTGTTTCTTTCTGTTTTGGTATTTTGAAAATTACTTCCTGTCACCTAGATTTTCAAAATGGGCATTCAAGTATGCATATTATTTAATGTGTAACCCATTTTAGATTGCATGAGGTAAAAGAAATTATGGAAGTAAATGTTGGGCTGATTGTGTTTAGGGCTTGTACGTCTGAAAATGCTAAATTTACACTTGACTTTCTGTATGGGATCAAGTAATACTACTTTTTCTTTTGATAAAAATGTCTCATGAGAGAAACATGGGATTAGGAGAGTGATTCAAGATAAAGATACTGGGCTTCTGAAATTACTGTAATTATATTGGCTGTAACAACCACTTGCCCAACGTGTTTTGAGATTGTTCCTGGAAGTATTGGTCTTGGGTTTTTTTTTTGTTTTGTTTTTTTTAAAAGGAAACTCAAGTTCAAACCATTTATGGATAAAGGCATGTGTCTTGTCATGAAGCTGAACAGTCACAGTTTGAAGGAAAGGAGGACTACTAATCTAACATTAGAGTTCTCAACCTTCTGTATATGAGTGTTTATGGGGTCATGTTAGATGGATCATGTCTTTCCTATGACATCAGAGTTCTAGTTTAGTATTATCCAGCATAAAATCATAAGTTATCTTTCCTCTCCTAGCATGGAGCATCTGTGAATGCAATGGATCTGTGGCAGTTTACTCCTCTGCATGAAGCAGCTTCTAAGAACAGAGTGGAAGTGTGTTCTCTCTTGCTGAGCTACGGTGCTGATCCTACACTGTTAAACTGCCATAATAAAAGTACAATCGACTTGGCCCCAACACCTCAGTTAAAAGAACGATTGGCATGTGAGTATAGAGGAAATGGGATTCACTGAGAACAACTGATGGATATGAACACACACCCCCCCCCCAGTTTCCAGTAGGGACCCACACTTTGTAGCCAGTCATTATTTTGTGATGCCTACCATCCTTGCTTCTCCCCTGAGTCCTCTAGTACACACAAAATCAGAGGCACAAAATCTCTCTCTCTCTCTCTCTCTCTCTCTCTCTCTCTCTCTCTCTCTCTCTCTCACACACACACACTAGAAAATATATATATGTTTCTAGTATCAAGACATTTAAAGGCATCTTTCCCCCCTCAAGACTAGGCATGATGACTATTCTGAGAAGACAAATTTCTTATCTTTTTGAAATTAGAGGAACCATTCTTAATGATTTCTGCAAATGTGTCTTAATGCAGAACAGTGTGTGTATTTGTTTGAAAGTAATTCTATCCTAGGAGCAATAAGATGTACCTGTGATAATGGCTTGAGACCTATACATCATGAAATCTTGTTTTCTCTTCTAGATGAATTCAAAGGTCACTCACTGCTACATGCTGCAAGGGAATCTGATGCAGCTCGTGTAAAAAAGCACCTTTCTCTTGAGACTGTAAATTTCAAACATCCCCAGACTCATGAAACTGCTTTGGTAATTTGTTGAATATATATTTATGTTGTGTGGTAGCTAAACTAGGCAAGTTGACACGCAGCTATTTTCCTTTTAACCAGCTTCGGTGGCCATACTGTTTAACATGCATTGTTGGTTTTTAGGCATAGTTTATCCAAACCATTTGTTGATAGTTCCTTGAACTTCATTCATCTCTAAAATACTGATTAAGGAGAAGGGAACAACTAAGACGCCTGAGTAAAGGTGTAGGGCCTGTGTGGCTTCTGCATCTGGTCCTCAGCTATCCTTCCTTGCCCCCTGCCCCCTGCATGCAGCAGTTAGTCTTAAAACCAGCCTCCCATTGGAGCCCATGGAAGGCATTTTCAAGTCTTAATTGCCACATGGGGTGGGTAGGGTACAGTTTGGGAGAGCATGTTAACCTCCAGCACTATGACCCTTCCAAATGACAGTTATGCTTTTTTCCCAAACTTAATGGGAAGCATTTTCCAGGTAGTTCTGAAAACTGTCACTAGTGCAGCAGTTCAACATGGAAAGAGCATCCCAGTTGACTTTAATGCAAGGCTGTTTTTAGCCTAATTGCTGGTTGGGGGTGTGACCTTTCTGTTGTGGAGATGGCAGTGGTGGAGGCTTAACCCTTCCCAGAGGTAATCTCCATGAAAATCATTTCTCCCAAGCACTTAGGCCTGAAAAAATACTCCCATATTTCCATGTGGTTTGGTTTGAAAGTCACATATTTTCATATGGTTTGGTTTCACCATAAGCTGATAATCAAATAATATAATGATTTCACTTTTTAATAGCACTGTGCTGCTGCATCTCCATATCCTAAAAGAAAACAAATCTGTGAACTGCTTTTAAGAAAAGGAGCCAACATCAATGAAAAGACAAAAGAGTGAGTTTTCATTTCACCTTTTTATTCCACCCTGCTTCCAAGCAGCTCAGGACAGTCCTTCCATTAGTGTTTTGGAAATTGTCCAGTTTGTGATAAACACCATGATTGTAGATGCATACAACAGAACAAGTTAAGATTGGAAGAAAGTGAATCTAAATGCTGCCAAAGTCCTTCTGGCCATGTGAGATGAGAACTAGGGAGACAGGTGAAGCCTCTGGTTCATTCCACCGTGCAGACTTAGCTGCCTTAGAATGTGCTCACTGCATAACAAGTCAACTTCAAACCATGGTTTATGAAATTATCTTGTTGAAACCATAGTTAACGTCAGCCATAATTCCAGGTGCAGGCAACATGACAAACTGTAATGAACTTGAAACAGAAGCAAAAGCTTCTGAACTACTTGGTTGCATGGAAGGAGGAGAAGGCTGAAGCTTGTTCTGGTTTATGGACTTCATGGTAATCTTTAACAGGACATGCAGATGTAGCCATTGACTTGTCGAAGACCACACAAAGATTATTTTAATGTTGCTTTTATCAATGTATAGTACCTTGCTATATTTTTATGAGAAGTGCAGTTTATAAATACTTAAATAAATAATGCATAATTGGAGTTCTCCCCAGTTGCAAACTGATGCTCTAGCCATTGTATTTGCATACTAATTATCAATTATCAGTCTAATAAAACTCAGTGGAAACTGTCATTACTTTTTTTAAATCAAGCTTCCTGACACCTCTCCATGTTGCAGCAGAAAAAGGTCATAATGATGTTGTTGAAGTAGTCACGAAACATGAAGCAAAGGTATGAGCCACTTAATTATAATCAGGCATATTTTCATATATAATAAAGTAGAGAACTGCAAACCTGCAAATTTTGTAACTTACTCCTAATAATAACCTTCAGGCATGTACCTTTTTGTGATTTCCCCAACTGTTACATTCTTGGCATTATATAGAGACTAAGATGAAGATTTTTGGGAATGTTTGAACTCTTGATAAACAGTCCATTTTTGCTGTAAAGATGCTTTGCAGGCAATAAAATTTGCAAACCAATATTCCACCCTGTAGTTTTTTGGTTTTTGTAAGTGGAATTCCTTCAGATTGTTCTTGAAAAATGTATTCTGCTTTAACATTCTGTGTTCATTTCTAGGTCAATGCTTTGGATAACCTTGGGCAGACATCTCTGCATAGGGCAGCACACTGTGGTCATCTGCAGACCTGCCGCCTGTTGTTGAGCTCTGGGTGTGATCCATCAATTGTGTCACTGCAGGGTTTCACAGCCTCTCAGATGGGAAATGAGAGTGTTCAGCAATTATTACAAGGTAACAATTTTAACACTTCTGCCTTGTCAGTGTATCCGCTACTTAAGCAATCTGTAGAATTTTTTTTCTGTTGGAACTGAAAAATAATTGATGTGTATGATTTGCAGTACCAGCAAATGTTTGCTGCACTACAAGCTAAAACTAATTCTGAAACCTTCATCCCTTGCGCCCACAGATTCTTCTCCACCTGAGGAACATGCTGAAGGAACTTCAAAACAGAAAAAATGTCATGGGCAATTAATGGTGGCCTGTTTTCTTAGAATAGGTACAAATGGTTGGCCTTGCTTTTTCAGGCTAGGCTATTGCACAATGTTAAAGTGGGGGAGTGTTGTCACTCTTCTTCAAGTGACCCCCTTTTCCAATTCAGAGACGAAGATCGTAATGACTGGTGGTTCCCTTCTTTCTTTCATCTTGCTAAAGTTTTGTCTACAGTATAAGATTGTGTGTTGCAGTTGCAACTTTAGTTGGCTGTTTCATGAACCTTTGTCATTCAGCTGGTGGTAATTATCTGAGAGTTTGTGTATGTTAATACTGCATACTGTAATTCATTATGAAAAATACTTATGTCTCAGTAAAAAATGTCAGGTTCAGTTCCAACAGCGCATGTCTAATTTTGCATTAATAATAGTTCTGCAGTTACTTGTTGTACCTGAGTTTCTCTAACTGGTAATTGAAAGTTTTGTTGGTATGTTCAGTTAAATTGTAAATTAAGCCTTTTGTCTAGGATAGTTAGATTTTTGTAGACTATGAGATCTCAAAATGGTATTCCTCTTAAGGGTTAGTATTCATGACTATTTATTATTGTCATCTGTGCTGTTTGAACTTGGTTAAGTAACTTATACCCTCATTTATTTTATAGAAGGTGTCCCTTTAGGCAACTCAGAAGCAGATCGGCAATTGTTGGAAGCTGCAAAGGCAGGTGATGTGGACACAGTAAAAGTAAGTTTAGAAACGGATTGTGGCTTTTCTTTCTCTCAAAAATATGACATATATAAGTGTTGCAGGCTAATTTGTGAAGATTATTCTCAGGTCTTCAGTGATGAGAAAACGTTGAAAATTTAGATAACTATTTTAATTGCTTTGAAATACAAAATCATATAAAAGTTCTGATTTCAAGACAGTTGCTTTTTTTGGGTGGGTTGGGAAGTTGGCTGAATATTTGGCTGAAGTAAGGCGTGTCTCAACTGTTGTGTTCCTTAGAAGTTATGTACGGTACAAAGCGTGAATTGCCGGGATATTGAAGGCCGCCAGTCCACTCCACTCCACTTTGCAGCAGGATACAACAGAGTATCAGTAGTTGAGTATCTTCTGCAGCATGGTGCTGATGTTCATGCAAAAGACAAGGGGTAAATATTCCATTAAACAGCTCAAAGTGAATGTAGGGAGTGGAGCAGAGGGAGGAAGACAATTATCCATTCTTCTTTGTGTTAGTGCCTGACACATGTACTGGATCAAGAATGCTTTGGGTGGGGGCTATGCTTCAAATATTTTTTCCTAGAAAAAATAGGTATCATAGGGCATCATGGCTTATTCCCCCCCCCCCACTCATAATCTTTTCGTCATCTAAGTTTAGTTTCAGTATATAGATAACACATTATCCACCACACAAGGCTAAATGTTCCCTCAAGCATATATTAAATGTCTAGGAATCTTAGAATTCAAGTCCCCCTCTATACCTTCAGCGGCTTAACATTTGCAAAGCCTGGAACCCCAACAACTGGTGCTTCTAGCTGATGTCAACTTTACAAATTACAGAATTATGATGGCTGTATGATCTTTGTGTTGATCTTAAATATATACACTGCGTTAATCTTCCCCAGTCTGGTGCCTATGCTGATCAGAATTGTAGTTCAAAAAATATGGAAGGTACTAGGTTGGGGAAGACTGCTTTGTAACTAGAGGCTATTTGAATTAAATGTATCTAGTTGACTAAAGTATTTCATTTATCTCCATATGAACACATAATTCTTCATGCACTTATTTTTTCTGAAATAATTTTGTTTTTAATAACAGCTATACTTAACTGTATGTTTAGGTCAATCATTAGAAAATTGAGGTATTTTTTAAGATACTGAAAACGTTAGCCAAAATTAAGGCACCCTGCCGAGTGATGCAAACACTGATGGATGTTTTTCCTTCATATTTTCAGAGGCCTTGTCCCTTTGCACAATGCTTGTTCTTATGGACACTATGAAGTGGCTGAACTGCTGGTTAAACATGGTGCAGTTGTCAATGTAGCTGATTTGTGGAAGTTCACTCCTTTACATGAAGCTGCTGCAAAAGGGAAATATGAGATTTGTAAGCTTCTGTTACAGGTGCGTCACATGGAAAACTGAAGCATGTTTCAGTTTCATTAGTTTGCTTATTTCCATTTAGTGGTATTAAATTTGTGTTTAAAGAAATGTTTCAAACTATCCCATGTTTTATATTAGAGCAGCTACCACAAGATTCACCTTGTGTTTGTTGCATTTAGAAGCAGTCCACTGTGTTTCATTTCTGCGCCATATTGTTCCCATTCAATTCATTATTTGGGTTAAAATCTGAAGTTGTCTTTCATCCCCATGGATTACAATGGGGAATTAAGTGGATTAAGCCTGCTAAATGTTGGACAGAGTTTCTACAGGAACCTTTAAAGGTGTTTGTGTGTTTGTTTATTTTATATACTGCACTTTCATATAAAATGTTGCAAGACTGTTTACAACTTTAAGACACAATACTACAGATCCCACCACCTCACTCACCCTCTGCTTTTCCCCAATCAGCTTGGTTTCATTTCTCAGGAAAGGGAAGGTGGGAGAATGATTGTCCATTTAACCTTTTGTGGGGTGGGGGTAATGAGGATGCTTGGAGGGTCCATTAGCCTCCTGAAAATGCCTTGTTAATAGCAGGACCCAAGTCAGCAACATGGAACCACAACCCAAATCACCTTCGTTTGCCTCATTAATTGGGGAACACATAGAGCTGGTGAGCATTCTTAGTGTATTTGAATATTTGTTAATAGAGAAAGAAATAATCAGCTGACAATGATACGAATCTTAAATATGTTTCTACTTGAGTTATGAAAGCTAATGAATGTGTTGTTGGGTTTTTTCCTTATTATCAACATAGCATGGGGCTGACCCCACAAAGAAAAACAGAGATGGGAACACACCATTAGACCTTGTTAAAGATGGTGACACAGATATTCAGGATCTCCTTAGAGGAGATGCAGCTTTGCTAGATGCTGCGAAAAAGGGCTGCTTGGCTCGGGTGAAGAAATTGTGCTCCCCTGATAATGTAAATTGCCGTGATACACAAGGCCGACACTCCACTCCACTCCACTTGGCAGGTTGGTGTTACCATATTAATGCATTTGTTAAGGATCTGTCTTGGACTAGAACTTGAAAAGGGGTTATTTAAAGTAATTGGATTGTAGTCAGCAGTTGCAAAAGCCAAAGGCAGATCCTCAGGCTAATCTTGCTTTTTTACTTCCTTTCCCCTGCAGTCTTCTGTACCCTCAAAAATTGCTATTTAGACAGTTAGAATGGGTTACATCCAATCTTTCTCTTTTCTTTCTTTGCATTCCCCTTCACCCTGAAAAAAGAAATCTCTCCAGAGCATTGGAGGCCCAGTGGAAAAACATGGGCTGTATTGTTCTGTACCAAGGGAATTGAATTTGGCTTGAGAGATCTTACAAAAACCCCACCTGGTTTTAGGCAATCTTTCACACTCAGTACACTGTTCAGGAGGGCTTCCCTGAACCTCTGGAGAGGGGGCGGGAAAGGGGAAGAGAGATTGGATAAAACCCAATGAAATTGTCTCAATAGTAGAAAATAGCAAGAGTGACGGGTGACTATGCAAGTCTAGTATCTCGGCCTTGTAAGCTTGCTAACAGCACCTCATGGGAATGGACGCGCACACACAAGGCTGAATATGGAAGGCTATGTATGTGAAGCTTGTGTTTTGCCTTTGAGTTGGGCTTCTCCATCTCAGAGTATACATATAACCGTGTTTACTCTGCAGTTAAAAAAAAATAGTTCAGAATTTTATGGTTCAGGTAAGCTGGAAAAGAAGTTTGTTGATACATTTATAGTAATATTTTTCAGGTGCCTTTTGATAATCCATAAAAAAATTTATTCTCTTGCTAGCTGGTTACAACAATTTGGAGGTTGCAGAATATCTGTTACAGCATGGAGCTGATGTAAATGCACAAGATAAAGGGGGTCTAATTCCTCTACACAATGCAGCATCCTATGGGGTAAGTATATCATAAACTCTATGGGAAGAAGTCAATGACTGAACCAGAAGATCTAAAATTTATTTGAGTACAAATAAATGTTTGTTGGTGTTTGCTTAAATACAGGATTGTGTGTTCACTCTCCCAGTATTTTGCCTGGATACAGCCCAGGGTGTATGAGGGTTTTCTAAACTTCATAATATTTGTGGAAAACAGTTCTTTTTCATAACTCAGTATTGAGTAATACACACACACACACGTGTCCCTCATGCTGTTTCAACTCATGTTTATTTGCATGTTTAATTTCAGTGAATTCCAACTCAAGCTGTTGATTTTTACACCTATCTATTGAGAACTTGTAATTAAAACTTCTGTTGTTACTGCTCTGATTGTGTGTGTCCCCCCATCTCACTCCAAAGAATATATGGGATAGAGGAATACTGCTAACAGACTAGAAGCAGTACTTCCGAAACCAGCTGCCACAGATGATTTTGGAGGGTGGGGGTCGACGTTTTTAGTTACTAGCACAACTCTAGTGAAGAAGGGAATCTAACCAGAATAGTTTACATTGTGAGAAACTAAAGTTTACAGGCAAGATTAAGCCATTTCTTACTTTTATTTCCTGATCTGCTCTCTAATCCTAGAACACTTTGAAGGAATAGTTTCCAAATTAGGCTGATGGTCAGAAGTAGAATATCTCAGAGGCGACGGTTTCATGAAAGCTATGTTGCGGCTCTGTGAACCAAGTTATACACTTTGCTAATGCCCTGAATAAAGAAAGTGTATGAATACATTTGATTTCTTGCAGAACACGTGTTCTTTGTATGAACATTGAGTGTATACACTGTCATGGGCTTCCTAGATATGGAGATTACCCAGCATGATGTTCCCTAGGAAAGGCACTATCCAGACGTTGCCCATTCTAGTGACCATTATAACAGGTAATCTCCATAGCTATGTTCTACTCACAGTATTGTAAAACAGACATGCTGTTAAGCATGCTGGTTGTTTACACACATGGGTAAAAGGTTACATGTAGATGGGGCTAGGGTTTAAGAGCATGGAGTATGAACTACAAGCTGTCTGCTCAAATCTCAACTTGGTATTGAGGTCATTTGATGGCCTTGGGCAAGACGTTGTCTCTCCAGCAGGCTGTTCCCCAATGCCCCACAGTCTCCCTGTATAGAGATGGAGACAAACAGTTGAATAAGAAAGGCATTTCTAGCAATATCCTATCTTATATTAGAGCTTCCAAGACAGGGTGGCTATTTGAACAAACCACAAAACAGGGTGGGGTGAGCTGACCTGCGTGCAATAGCGGAGTACCGAGACTTGAACTGCCCTCTTTGTTTTGATGGAATGTATTTTGCAACGTTCACTTTTTAGGAAATCCAAAGGAAAATTGCAGCAAACCTCCCCCCCTCAAGGGTTGCACTACATAAATGTATTTTATTTTCCAGCATGTAGATGTAGCAGCTTTACTTATAAAGTATAATGCGTGTGTAAATGCTACGGACAAATGGGCTTTCACACCTTTGCATGAAGCAGCCCAGAAAGGAAGGACACAGCTTTGTGCCTTATTGTTGGCACATGGAGCTGATCCTACTCTGAAAAACCAGGAAGGACAAACGCCTTTAGACCTAGTCACCGTAAGTGATGGGATTTTTTGAGAAGTTTGCATTAGGCTTCAGTTCCTGGCTCCTGACCCAGACATGAAATTTGAGAGATTAAAAATGTGGTGTTATTATGGTGGGCTGGAAGCTAAAAAGCAGTTCCCTAAAGTTGGGACTGAATTTAGTTGAGGTGTGGCTTTTGGAAGTACATTTTTCAGAGAGGAGATAAACTATGTTATTGAATTTGTGCTCATTTACAAACATATTGCTTGATGTTATTACCTAGTATTTTCTGGGCTACTTTATGTCTTCAAGTTAAACTATTGATAGCGACCTGCCATTCACAGTTTGTGACTAAAAATGTCTAGGTCCAAAACTCGCAACACAGAATTTCTTACTTAGTATAATGTTAAAGATAGCATCATTGTTCACTCTGTGGCACCCTAGGAGCTTGCAGTTTATATTTAGCCTAGGATCATAAGCATACTTTCCTGGAAGTAATCCTCTTGAACTTAAGGGGACTTCTGAGTAGGTATGTATAGGGCTGCATTGCCAATCTTTCTACAATAGTGTTTGCCACATTCAAAAAATGGTCTTTTTAGCTTTTTAATGTGTGAGGTGGGGTACACTGCAAGTGAGTGATTTTTGTATAGGATTTGTCTCTAGGGTCATGCCTTTCATTGCATTGTAATTATACACAAGCAGACTCTGGGTAAGAGTGATAATACATCTGGTGATACTGGTAAATAGCAGAATGTAAGAAAACTTGGCTTCTTAGGATAGCTCAAGTAAAAGGCCACTCACCTTGTATTCATATATGCTTGAATAAATTTCTGAATGTCTTAATGATATTCTAATTTTTTAAATTATTATTTTCAGGCAGATGATGTTAGTGCATTATTGACAGCTGCCATGCCACCTTCCGCCTTGCCATCTTGTTACAAGCCTCAGGTTATAAATGTATCTCAAAACACAGCATCTTCAGCAGATTCACTTTCTTCTGTTCCATCCAGCCCTTCTAATCTGTCTGCTGCCAGTAGCCTTGACAACTTGTCTGGTAGCTTTTCTGAACTTTCAGTTGTTAGTACAAGTAGTGCTGATGGGGCCGCTGGTTTGGAGAAGAAGGAAGGTGAGTCCTTCCTTTACTAATGAATTGGCTTACTCAGTTGGGTGGATGATTTATGAAGAATTAGACAGTCCACACATGCATCAAAGACTGCAACATATACCAATGGTGCTACAAGTGGTATTCCTATCCACACCAGTTTCATTATTGCAGACAGATAGAATCTGATGTAACTTTAGGCACAGTAGTGCTCTGCAGGTCATTCAGTGAAAGGCATGTATGTGTGATTTGGATTTTAGATACAGTGCTACCTTGCAAGACGAAATTAATTCGTTCTGCGAGTCTTTTCGTCTTGCGAAGCACGGATTCCCATAGGAATGCATTGAAAATCAAACTTGCGAAGCAAGCCCATAGGGAAATTCGTCTTGTGAAGCAACTCAAAAAACGAAAAACTCTTTTGTCTTGTGAGTTTTTCGTCTTACAAGGCATTCGTCTTGCGAGGTACCACTGTAAATAGATATATCCAAAAATGATCTTTTCTGTTTCTAAGATAGTCACATGCCAATACATTTTTTTTCAGGGCAACTTGATTAGCCGTATGGTAGAAAGATTACTTGAATGTGAGGCTTATGTGTGTTAAATTTACGAATGGTTTCTCACACAATGCCCTCATCCTCCCAGTGCCATTCCTGTAGTTATTTCTGAAATAATTTTTTGTACTTCCACTTCGTTGGATTTATGTACAGGTTTGAGAAGTTTTCCCTAAGAATAAATCGAGCTAAATATGTTTTATTTTGATTATATAGAATATAAGGTCAGCAAGTACTTTGATTTTATACTTAAAACATGCATTGTCTTCATTCACGGGTCAACCATAGTTAATGGTTTACTGGGATTGGGTCATTTTGCCCATTTTGCTACAGTCCCCAGCTTAATTGTGTTAAACAAAAATTCTAGTTTGGATGTGTTTCACTACACACAAACTATGATTTGTACCCAAAGTTTGTTCTTGACTTGCTGATCATAATTTTAATATTAACACTAAGCCACAGATTGTGGGTTTGTTTCTCTTGTGGGAAGGAGCACAGCAGGCAAAATCAGCATGCTTACTGCAGACTAGTGCCTATGGTTTACCATGAACTTGTAAAGTGTGCCTCAGCATGTCCCAAGTGTTATTGGACCTCTTTCCAGAAGATTGTTTCTAATTTATACTCTCGTGAACCTGCAGAAAAGGTAAAATACACTTAGCCCTTTAATATGCAACTAATGTCCGCTTTTCTTATACAGTTTCAGGTGTTGATTTTAGCATAAATCAATTTGTGAGAAATCTTGGACTTGAACATCTAATTGACGTATTTGAGAGAGAGCAGGTGCGTAGCTTTATTGTTAGGGAAACAAGTTGCATGATGCAAATGTAAAATGCGAAAATTTAAATTGCGCACGTGCGCGCATAATAGCTTCAGTTCTTAGCAACTTGAAGTTTTCCATGCTGAAGATCTGTGCTGTAATCGATGAGTTTAATGTGAAACTGCATTTATGTTACTTTTCTTTGTAGATAACATTAGATGTACTGGTTGAAATGGGGCACAAAGAATTAAAGGAAATTGGTATTAACGCTTATGGGCACAGACACAAAATAATAAAGGGAGTTGAAAGACTAATCTCAGGACAACAAGGTATGTTGCAGATGAAATTTTCGGGGTTGTGTTGCAAGTTGTGGAGGAAAAGAGGAAGGGAACATATTGATGTGGAGGTGTGGGCTTAATACCGCTCAGTGTCACCCTAAGTTTTTTTTTTTGGGGGGGGGGGTTAGAGCATGTTTGTGATATGCAAGCTCATTTTTCTATAGTATTGGAACCAGGAAACCTTGCAAGCAGAAATTATTATGTATTACATGAATTCTGTGGCTTGAATCCAATAGTTCCATTAGCGCAAGGACTTCTTGCTTGCACAACAGAATTTGCACAGACTCCCTAAAAACCTGTTCCAGACTGTTGGGGGAAAAACCCAGGACAGATTCAGGCGCAAATTGAGGGAAGAGAGAGGGGAAAGTTTAATTGTGCAACCAGAAGTCCTTGCACTAAGAACAGCTTTGTTAGATACAACTCTTAAGTTCTAAAATTATAACCTTATCTATTATATATTTTTAATTGAGCTATATGTGTCTAAATATTACCTGTTGCATTTTCTCATAGGTCTTAACCCCTACCTAGCTTTGAATACTTCAGGTAGTGGAACAATCCTCATAGACCTATCCCCTGATGATAAAGAGTTTCAGTCAGTGGAAGAAGAGGTATATCTTTTGATTTATATTCCATATAAAAAATCTCACTGTTGTGTAATCAGATGTAATAAACTTCATTCATCTTTTCAGCCTTGGCTGATTCAGTGTTAAACACATGGTGCTCATCCTCATGTTATGTCTTTTAATTTTGTTATTAATCATTGTCCCCAACTGAGGAGACAGTATTACTTGAGATAAGATAGGCCAAGCAATTCTTGTGACTTTTCCAAATACCCTGAACTAACATAGTGCTGACATGTATTTGCTGTGGATGGGCAATTTTTTATTCAGCACAATGGAATCTAATAAAAGTTATTGTTAGAAAGTCTTTGTTTATTCCACTTCAGATGCAGAGCACTGTTCGAGAGCACAGAGATGGTGGACATGCTGGCGGGGTTTTCAACAGATACAACATCCTAAAGGTAACTAATTGGTGTGTCTGTCACCAAGAAGTCATTGTTTGTGCTATCAGTTCTTGCCCTTGCCCTTGAATTAATTGTGCAGTCTGGAAAGTAGAAATATATACTGTGCCAAGGAAACAAAAACTGGATTTGTAATGAATTAGAAACAAATGTGCAACTTTCAGTTTATTGACAATGATGTCAGTAGGCTGTTAAAGAAATAGAAACACTTCAGTAGGAAGAAAACTAAGATGAGTTGTGGCATTAATAAATGTTATTATGGCCTAAGATGTCATGGTCTAGAGGCCATGGGTGATTTCCAGTGAAATACTTACGTTAGCCCAAGGACTTCTGGGTGTGAATGAAACTTCTCTTCCCTCTCCACATACATCCCTAAATCTGTTCTTGGGGATTCCCGCCACCCCACCCTCCTTAGACTAATGGAACTGCTTTTCTGGATACAGTTCTGTTTCATCAAATGCATAAAGTGTAATCCTGAAATGCATGCTTGCATACACACACATACACATATGCAGACACACACGGGGGTTGTAAGGAAGTGTGGTTAGAGAAAAATTAAATACAAAAAGTACAGATAGTGGCAGTTCGGTTAGAATATGTGCAAGAGAAGAACAATGATATTGTACAACAATGTGATAGATGATAAAGCAAGCATCTTGACGTTATTAACTAGCATTTATAGTGAGAAAAGAACTATTTCTCTGTATTCAGGGCAAAATCAAGAAAGTTGAATTTCTTATTTGTAATTCCTTTTCCTAAGCAGATTTGTGGAAATTGCTTATACTTCAGACAACTGAAGAAAACTAATTGTGAATTCTGGATTTTCTGCCCTTTTAGATACAAAAAGTATGTAACAAAAAGCTCTGGGAAAGATACACTCACAGGAGGAAAGAAGTTTCTGAAGAGAATCATAATCATGCTAATGAAAGGATGTTGTTCCATGGTATTTCAAATTATTTTTTTCTCATGTCCAGTCATTACTATTGATAATGTTCTGCTTTTTTTTAATTCTGAAATTTGAAATGATCTGCAGTTCAACTCCAAATAATGTTTAGCATTAAAGTCTTTTAAAACTCATAAATATTATTGACCAGTAGCTACCATGTAATTTCATATTGTTAATATTTTACTGGTATTTGTACAATACTGTTAGCATTAAGTGCCTGAAAAAGAGAAGAACCGATAAACCTCTTAAAATGGCATTGTGTGCTTAAATCTCTTCTCAAATCTGGGATTATATTATACAGAACAATTTGTATTGATTTTTTTCATTGAGATTTCCATTACAATTGAGCATTAAAAGCCTAAAAAGCTGAGTGAACATAAAAATATTGGCTTTTAATGCTCAGCTGTTTTCGCCTTTTCGTTCTGCTCTTTTTAGTTGTCTTTGTTTGCCAGTATTTAATAATTGTGTGTTTATTATATGTACCCACACACCCCAAATATTCTCCCTCAGTATGATAACACAGAAAGCAATAAGGAGAATCAGGTGGGGTATATAGTTTTCCAGCAAGTGTAATTGTGAAAGGCCCATTATTGTGAGCAAAGAGACTGGGCAAAAGCACTTTATCCCCCAAAAGATGGTTGTCACAATGAGCATGCCAGTCATCAACTATGCCAGGCACCTGTCTGTCCTGTTAATTTACAGTTGCAGCCTGATATACATCAGTGCATCCTAGATCTACTTTGTGAGTCTCAAGGGTCATTTCTCCTGACTGCAGCATCCCTACCTGAAACAGGATTTTTGGTTGCCAGTCATGCTTCCTTTAGTGTCAAAACATCCCCAGATAGCACAGTGGTGATGTGTTTGCAGGCCTAAAGCAAACCTCTCCTGTGATATTATGGCAACACTATTAATGGGATTTATGGACCAGGCTTGGTGCCAAAATTTGTGCAAGCAACAGCAAGGCACTCCTGATTTTGTATCCCCACCCCCCCCTTTTTTTTTTGCTTCCCACTCCCCCTAATGTATTCAGTTGGACAGTGCTTCTGATTTTGTCGTAATAAAACTGTCACTGCAGTATTTCCCTGGATGGTGATGAGTATTATTTACAAGATGGTAGAATATTCAGTGCTAAGAACATATATACAGTGGTACCTCTGGTTGCGAATGGGATCCGTTCCGGAGGCCTGTTCGTAACATGAAAAGAACGCAACCTGCAGCGGCGCATCTGCGCGCGTGCGGGTTGATATTCACTGCTTCTGTGCATGCGCTGATGTCATTTTGTGCTTCTGCGCATGCGCGAGTGGCGAAACCCGGAACTAACCCTTTCCAGTACTTCCGGGTTGCCGCGGGACGTAACCTGAAAGAACGTAACATGAAGCAAAAGTAACATGAGGTATGACTGTAATAAAGACTAACACTTTTTATTATAATGTACTCACAGGCTCCCCTTTTGTGAATGCAATTATTCATAAAGGTTTTGACGAGAGGCATGCATACATAGGCGGAATGTTTGGAGCAGGAATTTATTTTGCTGAAAATTCCTCCAAAAGCAACCAGTATGTGTATGGTATTGGTGGTGGCACTGGTTGCCCAATTCACAAAGACAGATCTTGTTACGTTTGCCATAGGTAAGTTGTAGTAAAAGTTGTTTCACCTGGTTTTTAATCTTTGTGATTACGTTGTTGTAGCCCACTCTGGAACCTTGCGCTGAAGGGCGAGCAATAAAATAAACAACCTAACAGAACTATATGTATTGTACTAAAATTTGTAGAAGACTCATCATTGCTTATTTATAGAATGTATATGTTACTTTTCTGACACATCTCTCAGGAGTGAGGATACAGAGTTACAGTGGGTCTGAGAAGGGAGGGTTAGTCCTGTTATTTGAGTTTCTTCAATCATTTACATCTATAAAATCAAGGTAGAAGGTTTCTGTCTTGTTTGTACCTAGTGTCTCTATCAGCATAGCTATCAACCCAAAAAATGGGTGCATATTATGTTACTTGCAACCAAGTAAAGTTTGCTAGATGAGGAAAAAGTAGTATTGACTATTAAAATCTTGTATGTCTGCTTCCGCATAAGAACATTAATTTCTCTACATTGGATAGGTGATCTTTGAATTATCCAATTTTGGTCAGAATCTGTAAAAGTTAAAATTAGTTTAAGTTCACTGGAAAAAATAGACTTAAAATATGCCTGGTTCAGTGTTGGATTGTCATGGAGAAAGTGGCCTGCTACCTGTGTGGGGTAAGGGTAAAGATACCGACTTTTCTCACACCTGTCCAAATTGTAGCTGGAATATCATGTCTGAATTTTTAGCCACCCATTTATGGTTTTATGGATTGTAGTGAGCCCTTAAATTGTGAGCTTTATATTAGCAAGCATTCCCTTTTAAGTTTTATCTGTGTTGGAGTCAGATCATTAGCAGTTTTGTTGCCTTTTCATTCATGAGACTCTTAATCTCAGGTGCGTGGGTTCAAGACACACGTTGGGCAAAAATATTCCTTCATCACAGGAGGTTGGACTAGGTGACCCTTATGGTCCCTTCCAACTCTACAATTCTATGAAAAGCTAATGCAATATTCTTTAAGCTACATAGTGTTCTTTAATCATGTGCTTTAACACATTTTTGTTATGTGATCAGAATTTCTGAGAGAACAGTGTGGAGAACAAAAATAGGTGTCTTGGTGTTCTTGGATCAAACTCAATATTAAGAGGATATGGATAATACTCAAGTAAAAGTAATGCTTATCTGTATATTAAGAAATGGTATTGCTTGTTTATTTTTGCCTTTGCACATTTATAAGTAAAGGGTTTGTTTTCTTTAATATAGGCAGTTGCTGTTTTGCCGTGTTACATTGGGCAAGTCTTTTCTACAGTTCAGTGCAATGAAAATGGCTCATTCTCCTCCAGGACACCATTCAGTTACTGGGCGGCCTAGTGTAAATGGACTAGCTTTAGCAGAATATGTCATCTACAGAGGAGAGCAGGTAGGGTATTTTTAGTTTCACTTTCTAAACACGGTTTTCCTTAAACTTGAAGGTTGGTATTCATAGGCATCTTGGATTTTTATATCTCGCCTTCCAGTTTGTTTAATAAGAGAAATAGCTTTTTGCAACAAAAACCTGCACATGTCTACTCCGCAGTGGGTTCCATTGATTTCAGTTGGATTAACTCCCAAGTAAGCACATAGATTGCAGTCTGAAGCCGTGAGAGTTCTTCACTTGCTCAGAAGTGCATGGTACTTTTAGCTATTTTGTCCTTACTATAAGCACTTATTTGTCATCACATGCATTATTCCCATAATATGTTTACAGATGACAGAGAATAATAAACATAATTTCATATTTCAGGCCTATCCAGAATATTTGATTACGTACCAGATTATGAAACCTGAAACTGCCACAGAAGCTTGAAACCCCAGATGTTTTGCAGAGATCAAAATGAAGAGTACACTGAATTGCTGAAAAAATGTATCCTACCCCCACAGCATTGTGGTAGAAAATGTGAATAAAATCTAACATTTTGACTTAGTAAAGCTTTAATAAATATATAGTAAGTTTTCTAAAATTTCAGAAACTTCCTTTTTTCAGCACTTTAACAGATCTCATTCCAGGTGATACTGGGTTTGTCTGTACTAAATTATAAAACATTAACTTGAACTTTGTTTTCTATATGCTGTTACAGTGAAATCTTAACAAATTGTATTGCTATATAGGAACTCATTTTACTAATAATGTGTTCTTTAAAACACTACATTTACACTGAGTAAAATTGTATTTGTAAAACCTGTAAATAAGAGCTTTTCTACTAGCCTGGTATTTATTTACATTGGTTTTGTAATATAAAGTGTTTCACAGCCACAACATATGCAAATATTCCCCCACCCAAATGTTGCATTACTCATCTGCATTTCACTGTCCATGAGATTTGGGAACCCCATGTAATTTGCCAATCAAATAGAAACATACACATGATTTTAGCTAAGTAAGCAGGGTTTAGTGGAGGAAATGCCCCAGCAGTCATTAAGTCATATGCATTCCTGAGAAACAGAACATTCCAATTCCTCAACAGATCCTCCACAGGGTGTCTATTGGAGGAGGTAAATAAACTTTATACACATGGTGCAGTTAAACCTTTGGGCACCCATTTCATACAAAGGCAATATATTTTGTAATGAGCCAATCTATACCTATACCTCTAGCAGTACAAAGCTAAGCGTAGAGATGCAATGAGATCAAATTTCTTTTTGCATGTAGGACTTCGTGAGTGAAGTCTGCTGTCTACAGTTTAGCTAACCAACTTCCTGTAAGACATGTTCTGCTCATTGTAGACGGTAGCTGGGTTTCCCCATGAAAGTCATTGGAGGCAAAAAGGCAGAAAAGGAAGTACTCACATCTCCTCAAGGCACTGTCAACTTTTTTCACACCCTCTCCTAACATCTGTTTTCCTTATTTCAGTTCCATCTAGGATTACCCATTTGTTTCAGAGTCTCTTACGTAAATGTAAATAATCCCACGTTTCATTTGTCCACTTCTTTAATTAAGCATTTCAATGGGAGTTCTTCAACATTGTGACCCATAATGTAATTTAATTGTGGATCATTATCACATTAGGGTTTAAGAGAGATTGCCAAGACTGCTTGGGCTTTCTGATTCATATGGGGACTTGAGACTTGAGTCCTAAACAATTGCATTGCACATGAAGTCAGTGCATGGATAGTTATAAAATCATGTGGGAAATATAGTAAATATCACTTTTATGTGATTGCTCCTGCAAGCAATACAAAAATATAAAGGGGTCTTGATTTGTATGGTACTATATCACTGCATGTTTTCCACTCGCTAGCTTAATTAAATGCTGGATCGAGTGTTCATGCAAAATCTGCTAACTATCATTTAAGCACTGAGATATTTCATTTCATTGCTGAAAATACTTCATTCTTTGTGAATGATTATTTAATGTGATGTAAATTATTGTGGTATGGGTAGCATTTTAAATGGTACCACAAGATTGGTTAGAATGGTTTTTTGTTTTTAATTTTGCATGACATACCTTGCTTTTTCTGAAGTAATGGTTTTGCTTGTGTTGACTTGAGGTGAAATTCCAGCCTCCTGTGCAATTAGTGCTTTACTCATCTTGAAGTGTCTTACCTGTATTGTACGACATTCCATTCCATTCAGCCCCAAATAAACTTCATTCACAAACTTTTTGGTATGGTTGCATCATTACAATTAAGCGTGGCAAAAAGGGCAGCGACCCACCAACAGCAGACATTCCCCCCCCCAACCTCCCTTAAACTTTGGAGTTAAGTTCACTCGCAAATTATAATTATTCACTGCCTGTTATCTTGTTTTGGAAATCCTTGTTCTTCAGGTAGCAGGGTTCCCTGTACAGAATGAGATTTAAAGTGACCCCCACCCCCAAAGTTGGCTATACAAAGGAATAATCATGTTTCCCCAATCTGAGTTGCTCTTTGGACCACAAAGACAGCTATGTAGGATAGGCACAGTCACACAAAAGGACATGTCTATTGAGAAATTACTCACTTTTGCCAATCGACACTAAATCTTATGATTATTGTAATTAACCCCCTTCATGCTTCCATATCCTTGATGGTGTGAGTGAGCTTGCTTTGCTCTCCGTGCTCACCTATGTAAAGTAGCCTCAGATACACATACTCCTGAATGGGAAGTTTTACATTAGTTCAGCTATAACATCATCCCAATGTTCTAATAAGTGGTTAGCATTGTTGCAATGCTGCCACTTTTGCTTGACAATTCTCTCAAAAAGTGATTTGTAATAGTGCACAGTAGCTGCTTCTGTAGCATTCCTGGAAATACTTGGTTCTGGAGAATTTCACTTCCTCAGAAAGCTGACATGCACACAGGAGAAATGTAATTGTTACAGAAATTGTACCCCCAGCACTTCCTAATAGTACAGCTTTTTGTTTTCTATTTTTGCACTAGGGGGCACTAGATCCCAACATTCAAATGTGCTGGGGATTGACTCCTGATAAGAGTTGTCTTAGGTCTGTAGTCACTGGAGGACTATAGAAAGCAGAATTATGTCCTTTTATTTTTACTGTGTTACTTTAATAGATAAAATAGGAAGGAGTCAGCATTTCTCCTAATTGTCCAGTAAAAAGAAAGAAAACCTCCCACTTTACAGTGTTCTGCCCAAGCAGCAGAAGATACATAACAAGATTTTTAAACGCTAAAGATTTTTTAAAATTAATAACATTAAAATTATTGTAGATTAAAAACCCATCTTTTATAAAATAACTTAGTGGACTGCCCATATGGGACTCAACCCCATTAAATGCAAGGAGACTAACTTCTGAATAGACCACTGTACAGTGGTACCTCAGGTTTAATACTTAATTCGTTCCGGAGGTCTGTTCTTAACCTGAAGCACCACTTTAGCTAATGGGGCCTCCTGCTCCTGCCACGCTGCCGGAGCACGATTTCTGTTCTCATCCTGAAGCAAAGTTCTTAACCCGAGCTACTGTTTCTGGGTTAGCGGAGTCTGTAACCTGAAGCGTATATAACCCGAAGCGTATGTAACCCGAGGTACCACTGTATTTATTATAAGTTAACGACACACTGGATTCTTAATGACTAACTGGAGCTCTGCTACTTACTGCGTAGTTGTATTTGTAGGGCGTACCTTATCTCAGACAAAAGAGGAAAGATTCATCTTGTTTGGAAGAACAGAAGGGGCAAGGAATCTAGAATGGCCATGTTTACCGGAAATGGTCAGTTAGGCTTTGGGTACTTATGTTTTCCAAGTAACGTGGGAGCTGCAGCAAGGCTGATCTTCCCCATGTCAACAGGGTGAGACCTTGATGTGACTTCCCTGATCCCAGTCACAATTTCACCTGATCTGCTCTTGTATTTGCACAGAGCATTTCATGCTAACCCCACGGCCAGTGCTGGATTTATGTATAAGCTAAACAAGTTATAGCTTAGGGCCACACTCTCTTGGGGGGGGGGGCAAAAAAAGTTAAAGGGAAAGAAAACCTGGATGTACATTTCCAAAATATAAGATGAAAAAACAAATAAACTAAAATCTACATACAGCAACAGTGTTTTGTGTTGTGTAGGCTCCTATGATGTAAGTAATGGGACCTAGCTGCTAGCCTGCTCCCTAAAATATCACTGGTTTGCTCATTTCTATATTTAGGGTGCCTAAATGGACTGGTTGCATGGCAACATGTACAAATAGCTTTAGATACCTATTAGGTCCATAAATTACAATATAGCATATATTCAACACAAAAACAGCGACAATGTGTTGTTGACAAAGGACAGCTGGACATATATATGGCCCCATTACCTTCAGTAGCTTAGGGCCTCATCAAACCTAATTTTGGCCCTGCCCATGGCGCCAGAAAAAGCAGTGCTGCTGTAGCTCCCATGCTATCACGTGACACAATGGCCCGGCTTTAACATCCATAGTATTTTGAGGTAAGTTCACCATTCAGTTTTATCTATCCTGCTACCCTTCTTGGCCTCTTCTTTTCGGAACCCTCTTCCAGAAAAGCTCAGGTGGGGCTGTCACTTTCTTCCATAAATCCCTTCGTCAAAACCCACTTTCCCCATGAAGCTAACCCAAAACATGTTGCTACCTGAGGTAAAAGAGAAGATGGCGCCTCCCCACTTCTAACTACAAAAGCCAACCAGACTGGTCATTGAAATTTGCTTCAAGCGTGCTGCTTGAGGTAGTGGCCTCACTGCCTAATGGTAGAGCTGGTTCTGACACCTGTACTCTTATCCCCGCTTGAAACAAAGTATAATAATGTATGTTTAGGGAAGTTTTTAATGTTTAAAGTATTCTTCTGTTTTTAATGTTTTGTTGAAAGCCGCCCAGAGTGGCTGGGGAAACCCAGCCAGATGGGCAGGGTAGAAAGCATAAATTATGATGATGATGTCTGCATTCATTAATATACGTCCCCGAATAAATGGGCGTGGTGTTTCATATTTTTATTTTTTAAAATATCTCGAATAGTTTTTAAATGTTTTGTATACGAAACTGCTTTTAATTGCTTTTACATTTTGCTTTATGGCTGTAACTTGTGTCATTTGTTTTATAATTGCGTATTTTATTGTTATAACCTTATGGTAGCTGCCTCGTTGTAAAGGGCAAATAAAATGTGATTATGATATGACAGAACAAATAATGCTTATCGCCGTTCAAGCAGAATAAGCACCCCATCATGACATGAAGGATAATGTGAAATTAGCCTATTCTTCCAGAGGTCTGCTATATACCTCATAGACTCATTTAACAGCAAGTTAATTTCAGAAAAAACATGGCTGCTCTTTGCTTTAAAAACACTTAATGCTGGTGCGAATCACTTGAATTTACAACCTTAGAAAACCAAGTAGCTTTCAATTTAACAGTTAACATGAACTTTTGAAAACTCGGGTCTTTCAACTGCATGTAAGTTTTCCACCCACAGGTATATATACCAAAGGTCAAAGTATTCTTGTCAGAAAAACCCAACAACTCTGGCGGCAAAACGAGAAGCCCGTAGCTCAGTATGCTGAAGCCAGCACAAGAGAGACCACCAGTTCTGACAATCCGTCATTCACGTTTCCCACTGTTTGGCTCTATTGAGGCAAAATGTGAGAAGCTGCTCCCAAGTCCTCCCCACACAAAGCTCTTTATGAGTCTTTACTGAGGCGTGATCCAGGCAGCTACGCTGAAGTTGCCAGCCTGAAAGCAGCCCCCTCCTCGGTGGCATTTGGCAGGCTGGCTTTGGGAGGAGGATAGATTTATGAGTTGTAAAAGATGGGCAAATTAAAGTCCTGGGCATTCTTGATGGGATTAGACTTTCTAGGGCACGGCATATATTTGCATATGGCTCTGACTTAGCACATTAGCATTGTCTTCCTGGCTCATTTTAATACGCTTCCCAGCCTCACTTCCCTGCTTCTTCACCCATTCGTCCACTCCCTCCTCACAGCAGCTCCTCTCACATCCTTTTGTTGCCTACCAAGATAGTAAATAACGGAGAGGCCACCTTCAAGTTCTAGTCAGAAGCGTGGAGGGGTTTTTTTGAGCCTGCCGATCTTCACTTAACTGCTGAATTAAAAATGAAGAAGCCCTACATTTTCACAGAAGTATTCCGGTTTCAAAGCCCCATTTCATGTTACCACATGCCTGTTAATAGAGGGTCCATAATGCTCCCCCTACATACATGATTGTCATTGCTGTTGCAAGGGCCTGAGAGACTAGTCAGCGCTATGAAGTGAGCCGCTCTGAACACCCAGGGAAAGTGCTGTACAAATGGTAAATAATATTATAAAACCTTGCTTTAAAAATAAATAAATCCCCAGGGCCATTTCTAATAAAAAACACCATGTTTTCTTCTGGGTCATACCAAGTTTGTGTCTCTTTCAATTTCCCCTCTGGTATAATTAATTTGAACCTTCGCTCAGGCCCCCCAATAAAACTCTTTTCATTGATGGCACTGAATACTCGAATGTATCAACCAGGAGATGAAGAACCTGTGTGTCTTATGTTGTTGGACTACAACTCCCATACCCCTGACCATGCTGGCTGGCTGGGGCTCATGGGAATTGGAATCCAACAAGATCAGGGCGGGGGGGGCACAGCTGTTCCGATCTCTGGTTTAAGCTAACGTGTTTTCTAAGCACGTGGAGAAACATTTAACCCAATTTATAGGCAGCTAGGGGGGTTAACATAAAAAACACCTTCCAGGTCAAAGAAAAATCGGTCTGTTTCAGGAAGTCTGAACCTTCACAGCGCTTCACTTCTTATAATGTAAGCGTAGGCAGGGCCCTATGTGTTGTTGTTGTTGTTGTTGTTGTTGTTGTTGTTGTTGTTGTTGTTATATTTATGTATTATGTCTATATCCCACCTATTTTCTCCAATGAGCTCAAGGTAACATACATGGTTCTTCCCCCTCCTCATTTAATCGCCCCAACAATCCTATGAGGTAGGTTAGGCTGAGAGGTTAGTGACTGTCTCATGGTCACCCAGTGAGCTTCATGGTTGAGAGGGAAACTGAACCTAATCTCCCAAGTCCTAGTCCGGCACTCTAACCACTATACACCACTGTTGGGGCTTCTAGCTGTAGTGTAGAATATATAGGCTGTTACACTTGGATTAGAAAGACTTGAGTCTGAATCCCTGCTGAAACATTAAGTTCACCAGCTCAGAATGTGTGGGCAAGTCACATACTAGGAACGGGGCGGCTGCTGTGAGGTTGAAATGAGATGATGCCGAACTCCACACAGCACTGAATAGCTTGGAGGAAGGATGGGATAATGAATTAAGAGCTGGGAACTTTGATCTCTCACGTTTCCTGCTTTTGGTCCTAATTTTGCATCGGTTCTAGTGTGCCATACCACGCCTTCTCTGCCCTCCTACATGTGACCTTGGCTTTAGCAGACATTTTCACCATCACTCTCTGTCTGCATTTTGGCTTCATTAAAGAGCAGTGTGCAGCTGTATCACGTCCTTCTTTAACCACAACACCCATGCCTGGTAGCACATAGGAACCTGCCTTTCACAGAGTCAAATTACCGGTCCATCTAGCTCAGTACTGTCTACACTGACTGGTAGCCTCTCTCCAGGGCTTCAGCCTGGAGTTGGTTACATCTCTAGCTGGAGATACATGAATTTCCTGAATTTCCTTTGGGGGTTGCTGTTTCAAACACTAGAGCCTGTGGAATTGCTGTCAATAGGCACAGTAGTCTTTGTTATGGTCCAGAGCAGGGTCCTTATTGGTCCCTCTCTGGGTGGCATGACATCATGCCTTATCTTCAATAGGTCCTTCGGTTTGCCTAAATATCAGCGGATAGCTGTGAAAGAATAGGAGAACCACATAGGAGGGGGGAATATGCTCCCGCTATGTGGTCTCAGATCCAATGAAAACACAACTTGCCTTGGGATAAAGGAAACCCTCCCTCCGCCCCAGCCGCCCTCTCCTCAAAGTTGCTTGTGGTCTTGCCTTTCCTGTTAAAAGGGTGATGAATTGCAAGCTACGATTTCATGTCAAGGTACATTAGACAACAGAATCTGAAAGAGCTGTTAACCCTCAGCCCGAGGTGTCGGGAGGCCTTTGCTCTCTGGGCAGAGGCAGGCAGATAATTTTTACATCATTCGTCCTTGGACAGAGGCAGTGGCTCACTTCTAAACCTCTGACATCTTTGTGCCTATCAGCATGAAGCAATATTCCTCTGTGACCTTCTTGTTAATTCTTTCCTACCAGTATAATCTGAGCAGCAATTTTATTCACTATTATGAAAGGGCTTTTATTTGCTATTACAATAATAATAATAATAATAATAATAATAATAATAATAATAATAATAATAATAATAGTTTAAAAGCAACTCTATCCAGTGGTGCTGTTCTGCTCAAGCAACAGGCTGCCACTACCACAGTGAAACTTCCCCTTTGTCTCTCCTGCAGCCTCCTCCACACCTTCAAAATATGCCCCACAGAGTAGAGGGACCCTTTGGAGCAGATTTGGGGAACATGTGAAAAGACGAAGGGAAAGCCCAAATCATAATCATAGCCGTAATAACAATGGGCAGGAGTATTCATTTAAGTACTAATGCAATATATACTGTATCTCTTTGGTGATTGCTATAATAAGCCAGTCTTTTCCTGATTTCTGATTCCATGTATTTCATAGAATCATAGAGTTGGAAGGGATCCTGAGGATCATCTAGTCCACCCCTCTGCACCCCCCAATATGGGGCTCGAACCTGCAACCTTGGTGTTCTCAGCACTACGATCTAACCAACTGAGCTATCCAGCTTTTTCGTTCAGAAAAGCTTTAAGCTACATGGATGTGCCTGCTCTGCAACTCCTGCAAGACATCTATATATCTTGTACTCATGTCCACATACCCCAGTACAGAACGTACAGCGAGAAATGTTGCTGAATAGAGAGCATTGACATGAATAATGTCGCCTTCTAGGTACTACGCAGCTATTGTGGTTGACGTGGCATTTGTCCTTTCCCCTTAGAGTTTTTTTGCAACCCTGGGAAATTCTCAAGGCCTTTGTCGCATTGAAAACTGTATGTGAGCGAAGTGGAATGTAATGTGCCTGTAACAAGGGCCTTGGTGCATTCCAGGAGGGGAGGGTCTTGTTCTGTGGGAAGGCTGGCTCTTGATGAGTAAAATCACGCCATCCCCATCACGCCACTTCCTCTATTCAGGAAAGTGGGCTGAGTTAAGGGTGGCCCAGCCTTCTCTCTCCTGCCCCTCTTTCCCTCTTCCCCCCAAAGGTACAGGCATAATTAACCTTGTGAACACTTGAGAGCAATACAAACGAAACATTGGCCCTGAAGTGAGGGTAGCTTGGGATGTACAGTGCTGTGTTTTCACCAAGTAAGGCACGTAGAGTGGGGTGGGTGAGTGGGTGGGTAATGGCTAAGCTCTAAGGCGCCAAATTATTTCCAAAGCTGTTTAATATTTTATACAGGATCTTGCTTTGGAGATTCTTTTCAATAATGAAACGTTTGTGGGGGGCAAGAGAATTAGCTCCAGCCTCTAGCATTTCCAGCTGAAAAGCCTTGGTGGTGTTTAAACATAAAATCCTTAGAAATCCAAAATGAATGAAGTAACTTGTTTTAGTAAGGAAAGCCTGCCATGGAAATGCCTATTGTTTTATACTCCCCCCCACCTCACCCGCTGTTCTGTGTTTCAGAAAAGCAGCCGTAGAGCAACAGAGAGCAAAGTTAAATGAGAAGCAATCTCTTGTACATTTAAAAATTCAGCTTTCTAGTCTGCTTTTGTATCAGGGCTTGGGTTTTGTTTTTGTTTTTTGGAAAAAAACCCAATATATAATTTTAATTTAGTTTTCTTTGTACTGTAATATAACTATGCAAATGATTATTTAAATAAATTATATGCATGAACATTATAGTTAAAGTTTCTTTTCAAATATGAAATGAACGAGATCCACTTTTTTACAATTTTGACCAGGCAGGTACCATCTGTGTCAGACTGGTATAAATGAATTTGGACTATTGCACTTCAGATCAAATTTATTTACTACAAGAGCGAGAAAGAAAATACATCAATGGTCAAATGTCAAGCTCTTTTTCTTTTGAAGGGTTGGTTGGATTTTGTCGCATCTTTCTCCAAAATCACAGGTCATTTAACATGCTTGTAAAAAAAAGAAAATCACTTTCCAACCAGTTTCAATTAACTCCGGTGATCAAGCATACTTAAGCTATTAACTAATGTTCTTCACTACATAACTAAAGGCAAGTTTTCAAAATGTTTCTTTCATCTAAACGGCTTCCATAGTGAGTCTGAGTTATATCTTTGGTCCAAACATGTTATATTTGGTTGCACGACTCCTGCAAAAAAAAAAACAGCCTCATGTCTCACCATCCTCTTCTTTTGTGCAGGAGCTTTTAGTAAGGGAAACCATGTAATGTGATGCCATTAACTTTGCAACTTTCTCTGTATTCTAGCAGATAGAGGAACTTGCAGTGGTGTCACCTGTTGCTTGACAAAGGAGGGAGAAAATGTGATGTCATAAAGTTGTGGTGCATCCTGAAACAAGGCTTAACGGGAGCAAGGGCACTCACACAAGCCCCACTCCAGTAATCTTCACATTTATCGTAGTCCCAATGCTTTGTTGTGCTGTTCAGGGAAGGTTGAGGGGGGTGGTTTCTACCCTTGTAGACCTTCCCGACATACCATGGAGGTCAAGCAAACACAACCCCCTTGCTCAACATGGAAAGGTCAGGGGCTGAATGTGAGATGTGATGCACAGAGGGATGTTGAAAGCAGTAGGGGTTTTTGTGTGTGTGTCCCTGTTCCCCCACCCATGATAGTGTCTCCATGTTCAGACAAATGGCCAAGCACATCTCTAGCGTGTGTATCAAATCATCGAATCAAGGAATTGTACAGCTGGAAGGGACCACAAGGGTCATCTAGTGCAACCCACTGCAATGCAGGAATCTTTGGTTGGCCATAGGGCTCAAACCCACAACCCTGAGGTCAAGAGTAAACGGGCAAGAGTAAACGAAAGTAACAATATCCACATTGCTGGGGCAGGGGAAACAATGGCACTTAATTTCATGTAAACTCATTTCATGTCAGAGCTCCTGAAACAGTATTTACTAAAGATCAGCCTTATGAGGTGGAGAAGATGAAAAATGTTGAGGTGTTTAAAAGCCTGAAGGGAACTTAAATGAGAGCTATAAATTCCCTTAGGTGAAAAAAGCTTCTTCTTCCATGTGCATCTCTCTCTCTCTCTCTCTCTCTCTCTCTCTCTCTCTCTCTCTCTCTCTCTCTCTCCACTGCTGCACCAGCAACTTCTTCACCATGCTCTTTTCTGATTCAAACATTTTGGTGCCTCAGCAGCACCCAGTGTGGGGCCTTGGGCCCAATCATTCCCATTGTGCTTCTTGCTCCCAAGAACAAAAGAACAAATAGATCAAAGATTTGGGGAGGGGGGGTGCTGCCTAAACAGTGTCATGTGACCAGCTATCTCTGGGGTTTGCAACCGTCAAACTGCAAACAGGCCCCAGTTATCCTTCACTATTCATGTGGAGGCCCAGGTTACCTAGCAACAGCTTCCTGCAGTCATTTGCATAGCTTTATACATGCCTGCGGCTGCTTCCTTATGATAGTTTCTAAACTTTTAGCTATTTCGAGCTTCATTCTGGGTGCCCCCATGGGTACAGCCTGTCTACCCATGTGGTGGTAGTACTGTGAAGCTGGAATAGTTTCTGTTCCACAGAAGCCCCCAAGCGCCTTCATTCTTCAGCATTTAAGATTTTGTACAGGCACAAGTATCTCCGCAGTACTGGAACGTGTTCCTTTCCATGAAATACAATGTGCTAGGTGAAATGCTTAGGGCAGTGGTTTTCAAACAGTGTGCCGTGGCACCCTGGAGTGCCTTGAACAATGGTCAGGGGTGCTGCGGGCAACACCGGCCTCTACCCCTCTTTCCTTCCCTCCCTTCCTCTGATGCCCTCTCACATCTCTGCCTCTGAAAGGCTAGCACAGCTGTTTGTTGCAGCTTCCCTGCCTACAAGCTCCCCAGGTGAATGATGCCTCTGGGGCTGGCCAGGGGATGCTTCCCAGGCCCCTGTGGGGCAGTGGGAGGGGGCACCTCTCTTTGGGGTGGGGTGGGGGCAGCTCAGAGACCAGAGGCAGCAGCTGCGGCTGCCCAGAGGCCTCTCAAGGAGAGGGGAGAAGAGAGGAGGTTGAGGGGAGCCTCCACAAGGGAGGGGTGAGGAGCTGCCAGCTCTGCAGGCAAGGGGTGACATAACTGGGTTTCTGATCCCCACAGGGGTGCCGCAGAAAGAATGTAGTTGGTCAAGGACTCAAAAAGGTTGAAAACCTCTGGCTTATGGTATATTATCCAAGCTCGGATGCTATCCACTTCTGTATCACTTCTGAAAAATCAAAACTGATCACCTGATTGTGAAGTTGGACGCTTCTTGTCTCAAGGGGCCCCTACTTTTATGTCGTGGAAACTGCCAAGATAAAAAGTCCCATTTGTTATGTCAAGCTCATTCAAAAAAAACACCTCTCTGATTACCTTATTCTTTCATTATCGTTATTCTTTCCTTATTTTATGTGTTTGTCTCTCATTGAAACATAAGCTCCTTAGGTGTTTTTTTCTTAAAATTCCTCAGGTAGAAGAAGGCAAATCTAAGTCTCCCTTCAAGGCTTTTAGAACAAAGATCAACATTCTTACCCTCCAAGATTTTCCCAATTGTTCTTTTACTATAGAAAGCAATACCTCTTCCCATTTATCATCCTCGTATTTGTTCTTCAGCATCTGCTTAAGTGAAAAGGAAAAATTGGCACATATGTGTAAATGCAAGGATCATTCTCCCAATCAAAACAGGGCAAGTTTTTAGGTAGCTCCTAGCTTGCAATGTTCAATGCTGTAGTCTCAGGGAAAGTTGACCATGTTCTACAGCTGCATGTACAGAACAGTCCTAAACCGTAATATTGAAAGCAAATTCTGAGAGCTTGATCTCTCTTGGAATTTGCCGCTGGGTAGAAGCTTTTTAAAGGCAAGGTTTAAAATGTAATCGCTAGGCTTCCCTTGAGAGAAAGTGGCATTCTTTGGATAGACTGCGGGAACTATGTCCTATATATATATATTGTATGATAAGCAAAACTATTGTGCTCTATGTAACCAGTGTGAAATGGGCTATTTGAAGTAGCAAGAGCTCTGATAAAAGTTAGAACAGTCTGTTGATAAAATTGCTGCCACGGCTCTAAGCATAAATCCCAGCAACTGTGATACAAACTATGTGCGTCAAGAACATTTTGACCGATTATGTTGTGGAAGAAGAAGAATCTGACTGAGAGTGGGAGAAAAAACACACCCTACCTAACAGAACGAAGGTCTCCTTCAGTACTTCTCAGAGGCTCCACAGTGCAATGGAGGTGGAACACAGAAAGCAATAGCTTATTATGGTGACACTTCTATTGGCCCATAAATACTGGCTCTTAGCTATTTCAAGCATTTGACAATAGGGTGGTACATAAATTCAACCAAGTCACTCTGCATCAATGGCTAGATTCATTAAGAGGGAAGGCTAGAACAGTGAATTTAAAAGTGGTGTGTGTGCGTCCGTGTGTGTGTGTACACACAAAATACACAGTTTCCCCAGGACTGAGAAAAGTCCTGTGAAGATGTAGGGAGCTAATAACTTGACTGCTCAGCAAACCTCCCTCATATGCTAATGCTTCCTGGGGCATGAGGGCACATTTACTGAAGCTAAGCTGGTTTTGGACTGGTTAGTGGCTGGTTGAGAGGCTGCCTGGGACCTTCATGTATGCTAAGTTGCCTTGCATTTCATCCTGCTTTGGAGGGATACAAACACATTTAAAAAATACATAAATAAAAGTTTGTAAAATGTGATAGCATTGATACTAATAGCAGAGATTTCGACACTGTGTAATGAAATAACAAGCACAGGTTGCTGTAAAATAATTTCATTTATTATTATCATTAATGTAATTACGCCCAGTAGCATCTATTGTGTTAGAGAAAGAACCTTGCGATTATTTTTTAGACATGGCAAACCCAAATATCTTTTATTAGCTGAGAATTAGCTACTTGATTGTGGGTAGGGAATAAACAGCCTGATGCAACAGGACAGTTTACTTAACAGCTGGAGCACATCTAGCATGGAAGGAACAATATGTCTTTCGTCTTAACCTACCTTTTTCTAGTGCACACACTTGGCCACTTTGTTAGCAGCTGCTGCAGGATTAGTAGGAATGAGTAAGTTATACATCCCATAAAAGCACAACTGCCGCATCCTGCCTCCCCTTCCTCACTGCCCCAAATCTTCACCCACGCTCTGTTGGCGCTCAAAAACTCCCATCCCACTTGACTCTATTCACCCCTGCCTCCATTTTGCCCTCGTCCCAAACCACCACATTTGCCTTCATTCCTTCCAACACTATCTCTACCTAGGCTGTCTGCTGTACACTCTGCCATTAACCCCCCTTGCCTTTAACCCTCCCCCCCACCCCATGCCCCACCCTTCTCCCAATTCTCCAGGTTCAGCCGTTCCAGAAATTCACAAAGAAGTTACATAGCGAATGCCACTTCTCTTCGCAGTAGGCCTCGACCACGCCTGCATTGAGCTCTGTGGGCTGCTCCGTGCCTCCTGCGACCGATGTAGGTTGCATGCTGGAGGGCTGGGTTGGGGCCGCTGAGGAGCCGGGGCCTCCTTTCCTCTTCCCCTCTTTGTTTCGCTTGGCTGGGGCCTCCGCCTTGGCTGGGCTGCTGATTGCCCTATTCCTGGGCTCCTGAGGTGGCTTCTGCGGGGCTGGTGCATCCTTGGCACGGCCTTTCCCCTTGGATCTACCTTTAGCAGTTCCCTCAGTGGCCCCTGGGGCGTCAGTGCTGGGAGCGGTGGGCACCAGGTGTAGCTGCGCTTCAGAAGTCCCCTTCTTGCTACTGCAAAGCCGGGATTTGAGCGGGCTGCCGTCCTGGCATGGGTGCTGCTTCTTGCGGAGTTTGCCCAGGATCTGCTTCCAGAACTGGCGGCCTTTGGAGCTGTAGGCAGCGCATAGCTCTGGCTGGCCCCGGTAGACACATTGCTGCCTCTTCCCACCCTCCTCTCCAGGCTGGTGGCAGCTGAGCAGGAGTTCGGTGGCTTCTTCGCCAGAGATCACCTGCCAACTGCACAGGTGTTTGTCACGGGTGGAGAACTGTCCAGACTGTGCCCATGGCGAGGAAGCGGGCTTCACTTTTTCGCTGCTCTCTTTGATCTTCCTGCCGGTGGTGCCTTCCAGGCAGCTCAGGAAGAGAAGGGTGAGCGGAAGGGCTTGGGGGAGCCTCATTTCCTGAAGTCAGGGGAGCTGTTGACATTTATCATTCAAAAGCATCCGTGATAGAATCTCAGGTGAGGGGCCCTCTACCTTCCCAAAGTCCTATAGAGGAGAGAGATATAGGTCAGCTGTGGACACACACTGGGCAGATAAAGATGAGCAGTGATAGCTCATTGCAAGCAATGCATTCTTCTTATCTCAAATTCTCAAACCTTCACTGGCATAAAATTCTTTTTAACTCACTGTGTGACCCTCAGCAGTGGGTAACGCCTCCAGTGCCTACCCTCTGTACAAAGCAGACACTGGTTATGTTTGTTATGCATGTGTGACAACCTGGTATTTTGTGTTCCTAACAGCACCCCCTGGGATACCCAAAAGCTTTTATGCAGTTATATCAATGGTGCTGGATTTTGGTAGTAAGCAAAACTCCTCTGCATCTTTTGTTTTACACAGAGAAAGACTAAAAACTTGGCAATCTTAAGTAGAAAAGCCACCCCTGTCTACATTCAACAGAGGAGTTGCATTCCTGTTTGAGTGCCATCCATGTGGTTAAAGGGATTGTCCTGACAACATTATGGCAACATTAACAAACAAACACAAATTCGTTTAAGATGCATTCAGAGTAAGCACCATTGTTCTCAATTGGCTTACGTCTGAGTAAACACATATAAGATTGTGTTGTTAGAAATCTATCAGATTTCTTTCTATGATACCAGAAAAGTGATAGCAAGGTTTCGTTGAAGTGCTCTTTTCTACTGCTGCCTTCCTCTCTTCTCCACGCCCCCGTCCTGCTTTTAACAAAGACATTTCAAACTCCCAATTTCTTTCCTGCTTTCCAGGTTTTCTTTCATGCATTTTCCAAATGCAAACCATCTCTCCAGTTTGGTACTGCTCTTAAGACATAATGAATCTGTTGGTTCATTTGGATGTGAGATCACTGGTTGCATGGTGCAAAAAACAAATATTTTTGCTTATTGCAGCACCAAAGAAACCGCATGGGAGGATCCCCAAACTTGTCACCAAGCTAAATTAAACAGTTCCAGTACTAATCCCCCCCCCCCCACTCCTTCTGGCGGTTATACTTACAGTTCATTGCAAGAGGCAGAGAGCTCTCCAGGAAAACTGCAAGCCTGCATGTAACTGTAGTCTCTGTTAGAGAACTGTACAGAGCATGCATGTGTTATCAACAGTCCAGTAGGGGCCAGCCACAACCGAGGCCCCTCCCCAGTTTTATGCATGCAAACACACACACACACACACACACACGAGAGAGAGAGAGAGCGCAAGAGGAGAATCCTGAAAAACAAACCTCTTGACAAAGAGCAATCATGTTGTGTTCTTTATGTATTTATAGGCAACGTACTGAATAGCTAAATAAATATGATCCCAATACTCACTGGCAGAATTTGTTACTGCTCATCTCATAGTAGCCCCCACTATCTGCTCTGTTCAATTTAATCACTCTACAGCATTAGCTCTATTGCAAAGTAATGATCATTCACGGTGCCCATTCAAATAGTTCTTACTATTAAGATGGCCATGGCAGGTTCTGCTCTTTGTAGGCGAAAGCGTTTCATTTACTTAGACTACAGCCATTTGTTTTGTAATGTTGCCTAACACCTCAAAAATGAATTTAACTGTCAAGGAGCCAAAGCTACACAACTTTAATGACAACTGTCTGCCGAATGTTTGGAGCAATGAAATCAACTCTCCCTTTAAGTTTGTACCACTTTTAGAGAGAGAGAGTACATAAGATGTTGTTTTGCTGGTACATGACTGCAACCAGATTGAATAAAATTGTACAGAACACAGTCACACAAAATGTAAGATCAAGCCTTTTCAGTTAATCTTTTTTGTTGCAAAGGTAATTTGTTGGAAGCCTACAGAGCTTGAAGCTCAGTGACTGCTAAAGTTTTTTCCCAAAAAAATAATCTCTACTGCAGTTGCTATTATTATTATTATTATTATTTTACAATGCAGCCTTGTAAATAAGCGTGCTGAAGTTGCTAGCCGATTAAACATTGTGCTAGTCTGCCCGTACATAGCAGTGTTGCTCATTTGTAGCATGTCATTGACCTTGAAAGGGGGGGGGGACAGCTTGAGAGAGATGGATAGTTCTTCTTTAATTTTAAAAGTTTCGTACTTGGTAGAAGTGACTGAACTGGTGGTTTACTTACAAGTCAGTCATAATGTAATTTTATGGTGTTAGTTGTAGAGTTTCTTTCAAATGTGTATGGAAAAGAAAGGTATACATATTTTAAATAAATATTGTTAAATAATTACATTTCCCCTCCTTTTGCAACACAGCAGATTTAATACAACGGCTGCACGAGCTATTTTCATAGTCTCATCATCTATTCAAAAGAGCAAATTAGAGACAATAATCCATTTTTCAGCATAAAGGAGACACCTAGTGGCCATTTTTTAAAAAAGCAGGGATGCCTTCTCTTCTAATACTGTAGTGCAGGGGCTACTGAAAGTGTATCCTGAGAGGTTTCTTACACCTTTTTCTTTGCAGAGGCTTTTTTTTTTAGAACATCTGAAAAGGGCACAAGATGTGAAATACTGAGTACAGTATTCTGATTACTTGAAATTAATTGTTGTGAGAAGTTATTCGCTGCTCTAAGTGTTCAGACTCTGATCAGTTAAAAATGTAAACCAACATAAATAAATGAGATTAATGTTCAAAGGTAATCTCAGAATTCACTCTCTGTGTAGGATTTCTCCATGCAATCTGACTGAATAGTACCAGACGACTGGTAGATTGTTCATACACAGAGGCTTTCCACAAATAGCTTATACATGTATAAGCTTTATGTTTGGAGGGCAAGAAGAGGTTTTCTGTCATGATCCTGATTCCCTTCCATTTACTGAGTCTATATAATTATTATACAGTGTCTGTGGGAGAAGCTTCAGAATTGCTCACAGCTTCCCTTTAAGGCAGGGGTCACTCATGCTGCAGTTACAGTGCTGTGGCAGGAAAAATGTGGCTCGCATCTCTATCTCTAGTGGGTCTGCAACAGACACGAGTTTTGGAGCAAGAACTTTCTATTTCAGATCCTTACAGTGAAACCCTAAGGATAATTACTCAGAAGGACAATGCACTATTATGTTCTATGGAGCTTACTTACTTCCAGGAGTGTGTACATTGGATTGAACCACTTACCTGGGAGAAAATCCCATTGAAACATACCTCTGAGTAAACATACTGTTAGGAAGGTTGCACACCACCCTTAATCTCTGCCAAGGGGGTAGCCAAATTCCTGGGAGTTCCAGGAGATCACCCATTGTTGTGTTTCTGTTGGAAAAATCAAGACACAGCGGAGGCTAGTGTCTTTTAAGAAATATGGTTCATTTTGTACCTTCAATGGATGGGGTACAGAACATTATATCCCAAGAGTGTCTCTCCTTGCCCCTCTCATAGCTTCAGCAAGGCTGGGTCCAAAGAAGTGCTCAGTCATGGCTTCTAATTTCTCAGTGTAACCTCCTCCAGCCAGTGCCAAGATGGTTTTGCGTATTTCCTCCTTCTTTCCGGAATACCTTTAGATTTCAAAAAGGACAAATTTTCCTGTGACATCACACACATACACACCACCTCCTGGTTGGGGAGGGGGACAGTTCTTTTCCATTGCCAATGACCCTAAATGGCTAAATACTGGTTCCCCATTGTTGCTTAATAGCTCTGCATTTAACGAGCCTGGCCAGGCTCATTTGCTAATTGTCTGGCACAGTTCTGCAGCTTCTATTTCCCCCTCATATCTCAAGTATTATGTAAATACTAGTGTTTATTAATTTCTCCTATTCACTAACAGACTCTGGTACTCTAGATCTATGACACTATCAAACCAGCTTTCAAGCCTCTGTCAACTTCCCTGGTGCAGCTTACTGGCAATCATAATAGCCAGAAGGTAGGCAACCCCAGCCTTCATTTGGATGCAAAATTGCACTTTCTTATATCACTTGCATACCATGATTTAAAACATGAGCGGCTTCTGCCTCACACTGTGGAAATAGGACTTGGATAGAATGAAAATGCATTGATCTAGGGAAGAAAGAGGTCATTTTCAGCCTGAAATACACTGCACAGTTATCATCCTGCGTGTTACTGAAATCTCTGAGACAATTACCTTAAGCTTCTGAACCAAAGGATTTATTAGCACACCACACTGGCTTGAACATGAAGCAGCTCATAATGACAGGGGCGATAACTATGGTTAGCTTTCAAAGCAGGACTGCACTGTTCTGAGAACATCTGATACCCTCTCAGGAGCTCAGCCACTGGGAACAGATAGATTTCTCTGAGAATGAAAGCAAAGCTTTCCAAAGAAGTATTGCCGTTCACTGAAATCTGTCCTTGTAAGTCTAATTTTCATATGGCTTTAATGCTAACCTTGATTGTGTTGCTTTTTACACTCATTTCTACTTAGAATCCACTACCGTGGCTGGCTTTGCCCCAAAGGCCAAGTTCAGCATGGAGGCTGCTCAGCTCTTAATCATCTGACATCACCTAACAATGTTAGGTGACCAGCTTTTTTTGTAGTGCAAACCCACCTAGTGTTGCACTTGCAGACAGCCTTGTGCAGTGCTTTAAAGCCTCACCGATGACCAGCTGATTAACAGGGTTTCAGAGTGCTATGCGTAACATGGGGATTTGTAGATGCCACCAATCAGATGACCAACTTTCCAATAGACAAATAGTTGCTGTTGCACTCAGGTCTTGTGAGCTTCCTAAAGGCCCCTATGAACTAGATGGTACTTTGGCCTAATCCAGTAGGACTCTTCTCACGTTTTTAAAAGCCATATGTTGTCCCCCAAAAGCAGCCAACAATATGAGGAGGCTATTTTGAAGAGGGTATGGACTGAGGATGGGATAGTGACCAAGAACCCACAGTTCCTTAGTGTAAACATAACAAAAATGGGAGGCTAATGAGGTTCTCCAAAAACGAGCTATGACTAACAAACAATTTCATTTTTCACTTCCTGCTAGTATGACTGCTCCAAAATGAACTAAGATTGTCAGCTGAGGACACTGTCCTTCAAGTCTCACTTCAACCAGAAAAGTCACTATCCACAGCATACATTTAATGCACATTTAAAGGGCATAGCTTCCCTCAGATAATCCTGGGAATTGTAGCTTGTGTGTTAAATCATGTGCTTCGACTCTAGTAGTCTCCAGATTTTCTGGTGTGAACTCTCAACATCCCTGACTGTGGCTGATGGGAGTTGGCTCCAACAACAGCTGGCCACAGGTTCTCCATCCCAACACAAGGTGATATCATCATCATCATCATCATCTAGACAGCTGAGGCACGTTCTTCCTTCTACCAAAACAGATGCTCAGGACAGCTGCTGGAGTGATGCACAGGTGTCAGAATGCATGGGAACACTGTATTGGTAGAGAAACTAGGAAGTTTATTTGCATGACCAGGATGAACATATGTGGAGGTGAATCAGGAGACAGGAACAGGGAGAATGACAGGGATGAATGTGGAGGTGGAGGTATATTCACAGCCTGTTCTTTTCTTCCCACAGACCTTGCAAGCTGTGAAGATATCGATCAAAATGTAAACACGCTCGCTATGGTGTGGGGATTCAAATGACGGCCAAAATTAATGGAGTAAAAATATTCTAGCAAAAAACAAATAGAACTGCCAGCAAACTCTTTCAGTGCTTACTACAAAGTCTGCTCTGCAAAAAATGTGTGCCTTGCGATGGAAGGTGTGGCAGTTCTACAGGGTTGCAGGTGAATCCCACTGAGGGTGTGCAACGTGGCACAGTTGAGAAAATGTGTCAAAATATCCATTGTACTGTTTGCACAGAATCAGACCCCAATCAAGGTGATGAGGGAGAAGCTACATGTGACTTCTATTCTTCTTCAAATTGCCAGCATGGGGGCCTGATCCAGATCATGGGTAGGGAGCATTGTAACGTTCACTGGACTTTCTTCTCTTTTCTTTTTTGGTAATCACCATCATCATTTTATGTGTATGCCACCTTCCCACAGTTAAAACAATGCTCAAGACGACTTACAATATGAAAAGATTTGCATGATTACAAACATAGCAAAGTGGTCATGAAAATAAATAAAACACATTAAAAACTACATAACCAAACTGAACAATTTCCACATAAAAACGACGATACAAAAAGTAACAACAGCAAAATCTCCCAATGAAACTCCCCCCCCCCCAATACCCCAGTCCTTGCTGGGCAGCAGCCTCAGCAGCAGTCCTTATGAGGCCAGTCAGGCCCCGCCCTAGGCCAGGTGGAGAGAAGCAGGAACGGGACCCTCAGGCTCTCGGCAGGGGAGATGCAAACTGCAAGTGTGGGTCTACCCCTTCTCCACAAAAATATCTATTATCCTACTCTCCCCCCACCCAAAAAGAGGTTGGGGTAGTGTTCTCCTCACCTGTTATCTTCACAACGACCCTGTGGACACTGGCGGAGGAAGGGGGTGCGGTGGGTGCGGTCCGCCCCGGGTGCCATCCTTGAGGGGGTGATATTGCCACCCCGCCCCCCTGGGATGCTCACCACTCACCACGGGTGGCTATTCACGCCCCTGGGTGCACAGCATGTGTGCCGCTCCAGGTGCAGGAGCAACGAGCTCCACCTCTGCCTGTGGGGTAAAATGGACCAAGAGATAATGACTGACCTAAGGTTACCCAACAGATTTGCTAGCTGTGAGGATGTGTTGTCACATAATCCAGCCAATGAGTTCATTTCACTAAAACTCAGACAGGGGGAACCGTTTAATACTTTTGTTTTTACTCCCAGTTGTTGTCGTCTTTGTGCCCAGTTTAGTAATTAATATCACGTATCTGCTTTATGTTCAAATGCACTTTGGGGACCAAGAGAGGGAATACTGGGATATGATGGCATAACTGTTGATAGGTTTCTTGACAAGAGGTTCATTTGGAGCTCAAGTGAAACAGATGGATGCATCACAGTTTCTTCTTAAGGATCACTGCTATTTTGGAACGGTATAATGAGCCATACTGCTATGTAACCTAGGGGCCCATACTGAAACTCTGTCTAGATTATTATTCCTACAGTTCTGTTTCTGTAATAATAATAGTAAGTTCAGTTCTGCTCAAAGTAGAGCTCACTTTCAAAATCGCAGTGCTACTAATTTGGAAGAAATATACGTAAAAGGTAAAGGACCCCTGGGCAGTTAAGTCCAGTCGAATTTGATTATGGGGTGCATCACTCATCTCCACTTTTGGGCCGAGAGACTATATAAAATGCCTGGCAGTTGTATCTAAAGCTAGCAAAGTTCATGGCACTTTCATTCATCCAGGAAGAACTGTAATTTCCCCCCAGCTCTGCAGTGATTAATATTCTTTATTCCCATGCTAGCTTTCACTTTGTTATATTTCAGCCTTTTTGTTTCAAACCAATGTACTGTATACCTACCAAATTCTTTAATTGTAATGGTTTTCCCCCAAGAGTAATGGGAAATGGTGTGTGTGTGTGTGTGTGTGTGTGTGACCTTGTTGTGTTTAAGCCACTAATGCGTACATACCCTCAGTTAAGTGTTTTGCAAGAAAATGGATATTGGTGATCTGACTGCTACTTGCATTTCTGAGAAAACAATCATACATTCAGACTGCCGTCAACTGTATAGAATTACACTCAACAGATATAAAACTTTGTTGCTAAGTCAGCATTCATGACTTTACTTTATGGAAAAATTGGCAATATGCATAAAGCAATCTTTTCCATTTTTGTAGGGGTAAGCAATAATTTTGCAAAGTACTTTTAATCCTTTATAATTTATATAAAACATTTAGTGAAATATATCCAACTGACTACTTACATAATGACTTGACTGGGTTTCATCTGAATACAACCTTCTCAGGAAAAAGTGTTAAGATTTTGCTGGCCTAATATTACATGCCTTGTGCAAATGTAAATCAAGTCCATTCAAACAGACAATGGGTGACATCCAATGATGTCTGCTCGCTTGTGCAACAGAAATCCATGTGTGCAGGGGATTTCCAGCTTGCCTTCTCCCCCATCCAGCCACTTGCATGTCCTCAGAGCAGATTTGGGGGCACACAGGGGTTCCCATATACCAGCAACCCATCATATTAACTAGGGGTTAGCTCATCTTTGGTCCTCCAGATGTTGTTTGACTCCAGCTGCCATCAGACTCAGCCACCATAGCAAACAGCCAGGGATGAGACAGCCATTGACAACATCTGGAGGGCCAAAGTCTTCCCACTTCTGCTTTAGTTGGTCTTGTGCATTACTGACTTAATTCAAAAAGTGGTAGGTCTGTTTGGGCGATCTCCTACTCACTTTTCTGAGTGGAACCTTGGACTTCTGCCTCCAAGCCTTGATAGCCACAGTGCCTGAAATCCATCTAGGAAAACTATATACATGCATTTCCCAATTCAAAAACAGATCTGTAGCAGCTCCCTTGCCTGATAGGAGTGTTTTTTAAAAACTCAATATACCAGTGTGAGAGCTTGGACCATGTAATGAGTCTTGATCTGGTGACCTGGCACAAATGCTACAAAATCTAGAGGTAATACAGATTATGGTTGTTGTTATGAACACGATTTTTGTCACTGAGACAAAAGGATAGGAAAACAGTACGCCTGCTTGATGTAGCTGTACTATTACACTGGATTCAAATGAAAGAAGTGTTCATTTTGGCAAAATTGTACCAAGCTTTTAAAGAGCCTTTCTTTAATAGCCAAGCTGGATTTTTTTCCCCTTATGGAAATGCATTTCTGCTAGAAGATTTTATTTTCCAGAGAGCCAAACAGTACCATAAAAAAAGAGAAACAAATAATTACATTTCCCATATAATCATATCTTCATTAGAACTTGTGCAACCCCACTGGCTTCACATTTCTTTTGAACAGCATAATCCCAATATAGAGCAGCAGCCTATACAAGCTAAATACCAATGCAATAAATGATATTTTAAGCCCAGAGCAAGCCCTGTTAAATACAAGCACAGGGGCTAGGTAACTGTGCCCCACATGATGTATTTTAAATAACTTGTAGAGTATTGTTTTAATAGAGATCTTGGGGGGCTTTAAACATACATACAAGAGGAAGGCAAAAATAAACTTCCATTGATTTATACATTCAGTTACCATCAAAGAAGATTTAACATTATAAATTGTACAGCTCTGTTAAAAGTTGTGGGCAGCACAGTAAGATGTGAAATAATTACTGCACTGCACATGGGCATAATTTACACAGCTCATTACCATAGTGTCAAAGCACATATTTATATATGTACAGAAACATGCAATTAACCATCTGTCTTCACATCCCTGGTAATGAAGCAGATGATAATGCTTTTCTCAGTCCAGTCCACCCTTCTAAAGCTGCTCTGCAACAACAGGAACTCACAGTGCCATTAAAGGCTTACATTTACTGTAGCTCCAGCACACTCCCACTGCTGGTGCTTGAAGCCGTGTACAAATGGCATTGACCAGAATTCATATCTATCTTGCTGCCACCCCATTTGCAAACGTGAGCCACATTCACTTTGCAGTGAAACTGAGGTGTGTACACTTGAGACAGCTGTTGCACATGCACAGATTACAGTTGGTGGCTTTGGGGTGGAAATTGCAGTCCTACAATATCGAATGCAACATCTGTAGAGCCACACTTTCCCCACCCCGTGCTTAGGACAATCAGAATCAAGGGTGTACAAAAGGGGGGGCGGAGGGTGCCTGGGGCGGTGACAAGATGGCCCACTGCCTCCCCCAGCTGTAGAGTGATGGAGGGTGCGCACACAGTCAGTATGGGCGCCGCTCATGCCGCATTCGCATGGCGTCCGTACAGGCTGCCACGCCTGCACAGTCCGCACAGGCTGCCGCTTGTGCACAGTGTCCGTACGGGCATCCGTATGGGCTGCCGCTCGCATAGTGACCATATGGGCTGCCGCGCGTGCGCAGTCCCTACAGACATCGCACATGCATCACCAGGCAGATGCATCACAGAGAGGGTTCCTCCGCCACTGATCAGGATGATGTCAGCACCAATATTTTGGCAGAGTGAAAGAGGGTGGGGGCAGATAAGTGTTGCACATAATGCATTAAGATACAGTGGTACCTCGAGTTGCATACACTTCAGGTTACAGACTCCGCTAACGCAGAAATATTACCTCGGGTTAAGAACTTTGCTTTAGGATGAGAACAGTGGAGGCGCAGCAGCAGCAGGAGGCCCCATTAGCGAAAGTGGTGCTTCAGGTTAAGAACAGTTTCAGGTTAAGAACAGACCTCCAGTACGAATTAAGTTCTTAACCCAAGGTACCACTGTACTTCAGTTTCTTAAATATCTGTTTCAGCTCCTCTCACATCACAGAGTTGGGAATAATGGCTCTTGTGTTAGACCATGCTTGCTCAAACTCGGCCCTCCAGATGTTTTTGGCTTACAACTTCCATGATCCCTAGCCAACAGGACCAGTGGTCAGGGATGATAGGAACTGTAGTCTCAAAACATCTGGAAGGCCGAGTTTGAGGAAGCCTGTGTTAGACAATCAACCTTCAGTCTTACCATTGCCTCTAGATACACCCTAAGAGAAAGACTAGTAGATCGCTACTCAGTTATGCAGGAAAGAACTTTCGTGCAGATTGTTGCAGACTCAGGAGTAATGTCTAAGGCTCCAAACCAATGCACACTTACCTAGGCATAAGACCCACTGCACACGCTAGGACTTCTGTTCTGATCAAACATGCAAAACTTCATTGGACCCAACCATATGAGCTGGGTGCCAATGGATGGGTCCCAAGTGATTGGGCCCTGCCATTTTAGTTAGGTCATGATCCCAACTGTGAAGAAGCCATGCATGGCAGAAAGAGCTATCAGTGGCTATTAAACATGTAATAGTGAACCCCTGGAGACAGACAGACAGGCCATGTATCCATAGCAATGACCAGAGGAGGAATGACCGCTGGGTGGAGCACAGAAAGGAGAAACACTAAGGTGCACCTGTAGAAGCAAAACTGGACACCTTCATTTGTCCCAGCTGCAATCAAACATGCCTCTCCTATATGAATGTCTACAGCCACAGCAGGCGCTGTAACTCTGTTTGAGTAAAGCTGTTTGACTTTACCCTGAAGGCGCACTCTCCTAAGACAGACAGATGCCAACAACAAGTGAGCCATCATCACTGTTGATTGGACAGCATAGATATCCCTAAATAAATAAGTAGTTCTGACAGCTATGTGATACCTCCAGAATCAGAGCCAGTACACCTCAGAATACCAGTCACTGGGGAACAACAGTAGCAGACAGTGAAAGGCCCCGTGTCTTGTTTGTGGGCTTCCTATTCACATCTAGTCGGCCATTGTGAGGAAAGGATATGCTGGACCAGATAAGCCTTCAGTCTGAACCAGCAGGACTCTTCTTATGTGATTGTGTTCCTTTGTGGCCACTACGTAGTCCCATCCACATACCGCTGGGATGTGGCAGTAAAGATTCTAGTGCCCAGCAATCTCTGCAAAGGGATCAAGAGTCTCCAAAGCTACCACAGCCTCACATTCAGAGGGGAGCAAAGCTGGCAGGTGAAGGTTTTTGCTGTTGCTCCTCTGAGCGGCCTGACGTGAGGACAACGTCTCTTTCTCTGGCAGGGTTCCTCCATTGCTCTTGCCTTCTCCTTGGGAGCTCACTGTGTGGGGCAGGGATCGATGCCGGGCAGCAATGGTGGGGAGAGGCAATGGAACTGGCTCTCCTCCGCTCTTGTGGGAGGAGGAGTCGTGGTGATAGGAGACCAGCTCGTGGCTCAGGTTGACTCTCTCCACGGCGGACCTGCCTGGAGCCCAACAAGGGTGGCGGTGGCAGCCCAACAGGCTGCTGAAAGCCTTCCGAAAGTCCGCATTGAAAGCATAGATCACTGGGTTGACCGAGGAGTTGGCCCAGCCAAGCCACATGAAAACACGGAAAGTCGTCTGGCTGACGCAGAGAGCTTGCCCAGAAACCCTGCAAAAGGGTAGCAGGCAGTTAAGGACAAAGAAAGGCAGCCAGCAGCCAACAAATACCCCCAGGATGATGGACAACGTCTGGAGGACCTTGGTTTCCTTGCAGAGCGAACTGCGCAGTGAAGAGGTGGGCTCTTCCCCCTGCGCAAAGCCCAGCCCTCCTGCCTTTTCCAGAGACGAGATGCAGCGGATCTGAGCCTGGGCGATGTGGTAGATTCTTGCGTAAGTGCCAATCATGATGGACACGGGGATGTAGAAGCTGACCAGGGAGGAGGTGATGGCATACGTGGGGTTGAGCCGGGCGTCACAACGTGGCAACTGTAGGTCAGTCCCCTCCTGCTCCCCGACTCTGTGCCAATGGAGCTGGACAGGGATGAAGGAGATGAGGACAGAGAGGGTCCAGGCCAGGGCGATCATGGCGGAGGCCAGGCCCCGGGTCATCCGCCGCTCATAGCGGAAGGGGCTGGCGATGGCCCAGTAGCGGTCGAGGCTTATAATGCAGAGATGGAGGATGGAGGCCGTGGAGCACATGATGTCGGCGGCCACCCACGTGTCGCAGAAACGGGTGCCAAAGAGCCACACCCCGCCCACCGCCTCCGTGACTGCCTGCCAGGGCATGACCAGCAGCGCCACACACAGGTCAGACGAGGCCAGTGACAGCACGAACCAGTTGGTGACTTTGGCTCGCAGGTGGCGAAACCGGACGATGGCCAGGCAGACCAGGGCGTTGCCCAGCAAGGTGCTCAAAACCAGCAGCCAGAGCAAGCAGACGCCTAGCACCACCCCATTCCCGCCAGGGGCCCGGGGCTCCAGGGGCCCCTGGCTGCCGTTAGAGGCGTTCTCCATCAGAGGGCGCCCACGGGCTCCCGGAGCCGACCGCCGTCCAGGAGGGTCTCCTATGGCCGCCACCCGCGCGCCCCAGAGAACTGGGTCCCCGCGGCCCCTTCGCCTGCATCAAAGACGTGGCTGCGGCTCCCGCAGACATCGGGGGGAAGCACTCGATCCTGAGCCTGGACGGGGCGCATCAAGAACTTCGCGCAGCGCCGCGGCAGAGAGATCTTGGTGAGCGGCAAGTTGGCTGGTTGGAATGAACGCGGAGCCGAGGGCGAAAGTTCCCCGACGCCGCTCGCTCGCTGCCTTCCTCTCGCAACCAGATCCAAGCGTCGTCTGTTCTTCCCAGGCTTCTGGGCATCCTCCGGTGCTGGAGGAGAAGATGGGGCAGAGAAAACCGCGGCGCTTTCCGCACTATCTGTCCGTTTGGGTTTGGCAGTCGGGGCGGCACTGGGACGCCTTGTTCCCTACGTCTCATGCGCGGCGGCGGCAGGGGGCGAGAAGAAAGCACGTGGGGAGGATCCGTGCGCGCGATCCTGTGAATTGATCGGCGGTCGCCTTGCGGGGACCCCTTGCGCTGCTCGCTCGGGATCGCTTCACTCAGCCAAGGCTTACGAATGGATAAAATGTCAGAGATGGCAGGGCTCAGCTGTGGCTGCTCAGCAGAACTGATGGTACACAGTTCAGTCCTTCGTCGGACCCGTCTCCGCGCCCCACAGCTTCTTCTCTTGTCCTGCCCGTCGCGCCCTCTGTTCTGCCTCCTTTCCAGCCTCCCCGCGCCCCCCCCCCCACTGCGCCCTGCTGAGCTTCTAACAGGCACAAATTCTGTAGGCGCAATTTTCACTGACACGAAAAAACTGCGAGCAAGGAAGCTTTACCTGTTGAATTTTTGCCTGCTATACAGAATACCGTCGTCAGAATCACAGGTGTAGTCAAAGCACATAGAAATAAAATACGTATTTTTATTATTTTTTAAACACCAGCGGCAATTGTGGCCACATTTGAGGAAACTTAAGGGGATAATTGTCAGACTTATTTTCTAAATAAGAGAATGCTGCATCATGGACGGTGGTCCTTTGCATCATTGATCATGTAGCTTAAGATGCAAAAAAAGGAGGAAAGTGGAGATAGGTAAAGACAAGTACAAAAAGCCATCCTGGGTTCCTTTACCTTTTATAATAAATACTGCATGACACACTGTCTGAGTTATCATCTTCCAGCACACCCTTTTTGATGATTAAAGCAGACACAGCCACAACTTTAAAAAAATGTTAGAGCTGTGAAACTGATATGACATCTTGCGAAAAACTGTTGGCTTTAAAATAAGAAGCCAGCTGGATTTAATTTGAGTGTGGGAACTGCTAACAACACGATTAAAAAACAACTGTTTTTGTGCTGCAATGGTTGCAAATTGTGGAGGGCAATCCTGACCCCTTGTTTGTGCTGCTGGAGGGAGTTAGGATGAGACAGAGGTGTCATGGCTTCATGGCTACATAACCCCCCACCCCAAAGTCTGCTGAAAGTGCCACTGCCAGCCAAAATGGGGTGACCCCAAATGGGGCATTGGGGGGGGGGGGAGAGAGAAACTAGGAGATGGAGAGGCCATTTTCTGGAGAGGGGCCTGATCCCAGAACCTCTGCTGCAGCAGCCTAGAGCTGGCACAACAAAGGGAAGTAGGAAATATTTGCTCTGCTCTTTTATCCTGGCTGGTTGTGAGTGGCAGTTCTTCAGATGCAGCAGTAGACCCATTGCTCTATTCTGCTGCACTACTCCTGGCCTGTGCTTTGGTTTTCAGTGACTCTAAAATGCAAAAGAAGCCTCTGATATCCAAAGCAGGAAGTCTTGTTTGAGCTTTAAGGTAAAGGCAAAGGGACCCCTGACCATTAGGTCCAGTCGCGGAGGACTCTGGGGTTGCGATGCTCATCTCGCTTTACTGGCCAAGGGAGCCAGCATACAGCTTCTGGGTCTGGCGAACCAGAGCAGCGCATGGAAACGCTGTTTACCTTCCCGCTGGAGTGGTACCTATTTATCTACTTGCACTTTGACGTGCTTTCGAACTGCTAGGTTGGCAGGAGCAGGGACCGAGCAACGGGAGATCACCCCGTCACAGGGATATGAACTGCCAACCTTCTGATCGGCAAGTCCTAGGCTCTGTGGTTTAACCCACAGCGCCACCCGCGTCGCGCTGTTTGAGCTTTAGTGTTCCAAAATTAGTCATGATCTCCGTTTGTGTCTTGTCCTTCCCATGTCAACAGATGCTGGTAAAATGCTATGAAAATTATTATTCTCTCCCCTCCACCTCCTAGATTTCTGCTCATCAGAATATTGGATACCTTTCAAGCATTGCTGGATGAATTAAAATGTTTTGTATGTGACTTGTAGAAAACTTGCAATTTTTCCCAAACAAGCTTGGAAAAAATAGATTTTCACACAAGAGGGAGACCATTCACCAGAAGCAGTAAATGCAAGAAAGAACTGGTGGGTTGACTTCATAGTGCCTGGTTCCAGTCAAACCTCATGCTGCCATTTTTTAACCTAGCTAAGCTTTCCAGACAATCTGCAAAGACAGTCCCAAGGGCAATGCATTGCAATCATCTAACCAGGAGGTTTATCTAATGTGCATTCCAAATCTAAGGCCTAATTTCTTTTAATCTTAAATATGCAATCCTAATCTAAGGTCTATAACCCCTTTACTTTTTATTTCGTAAGAGATGTTATTGAAATCTAATCAGAAGCTTTAAAAAAACACACAAACCACTGATAAAATATTTTTATAACATCACAGCAAACAAATTTAGAAGAATAAACTGTTTCTTAAAATAGTGTTTTTTGTTTTCTGTTAGGCTAGATATATTGTGTACTCTCAGAAACACAAATGTAATGTATTAAATATGCAGGAAATGAGGCTTTGCTGATAAGACTAATAAGTATTGTAATGCAGACTGCAGCACTGTTCTGGGAAAATTTAATCACAAAGAATTTATTTTGCAAAGCAATGGGTTTATTATGGCCCAGTTAACCTTTCTTCTAATTTTAGAAGAAAGTGCTGCTGTTTTAGGACTGGGAGATGCAAGGAAAGTGCAAAAAGGTCATTTCCACAGTGCAAAGTGAGTGCTTGATTATAACTGATCAGAGACCATGTCCATGTCCTGAGGATATATTCTGATTTGCTTGCTGGGAGGTTATATGATATTGTGCCAACCAGTTGCTATCCCACACTTTCCAATGCATTTTCTCATCACTTTCCTTGCTGCAAAGTGACCTATATTTGGGGAGAGGAGTGGCTTTGTTGTGCAAGAGTGCCAAATCAATTTTTTGATTGCACAACCTAAACATGTTTGTATGTGATTGAATCCCAGCCAAATATAGTGACAATCTGGAAGTGCCCAGAATCTGCAGAACAGGGTTAGCTCAAACATTCTAGGGCATGCTGCCTCTGACCATGCCCTAAGCCTGTGCCTCAGAAACAATTCAGATTAGACATGGCATCTCATTGAATGATCCCCCATGCGAAAGAGTTCCCTTCAAATAGAAAACGAGCATGTCAAGGAGAGAGCTAGGCCTGAACCCTTTCTGTGGGGTTTAGAATTCAGTATGCAGGAAACATCATTTGGTGGAAGAGCATTCCATCATATAAGGCACCATCTGCAATCTGATGTGGTACATCCTAGAGAGGACCAGCTCTGGGGTTATGGGGCCCCTTGGCAAAGTGTGGGGGTGCCCACTTAGGTGGACTACCTAGCGCTGACTGTGGGCCCCGAGAAACTACTATTTTAAATGTCCTACCATGCTCCCTAGTGATGCAACGTTGGGCATCCCAGAGCATTGTGGGAAATTTAAAATGGCCTCCTGACACCTAGTGCCAGGGACCCTAGCTAGCATCAGCTCAGGTGCATAGCTGTCAACTTTTCCCTTTTTTAAAGGGAAATTCCCTTATTCCGAATAGGTTTCCTCTCAAGAAAAGGGAAAAGTTGACAGCTGTGCTCAGGTGGGTCCTGTCAGGTGCTGGGCCCTGGAGCTACCCAAGGGCGTTCATAGTGAACCTGACCACAGAAACAGGTTTATTACCTCAGCGAGAATTAGGTTACTGTCTCCACCTTTTCTGGTAACTACTTTCACCATTCATCATTACTTACAGGTCTCCTGCAGCAACTCTAGTGCCTTTTCCACTCCCATCAAGAACGTGGGAGGGAGAAAACTAAGGGTTGTATCTAAGCTCTATTCCCAGAAGACTCATTTAAAATAATGGGCACAAGCTACTCATGACCACCCACTGCAATGGGTCTACTCTGAGTGGATCTCATGGAGGAGTCAACCCACTATTACATGACTATTGCCAGGGGACAGGATTAACTATTTAACGGCCTGATCCTGATCCACAAGCCTTTGCCAACATGGTTCGTTCCAGATGTTTTTGATTGCAATTCACCGCCAGACAGCATGTGCTCATCCCTGCCTCAAAACACAGAACAGCTGTAAATGGAGGTATATGCATGCATGCAGATGAACATTTTGTTCAACCAAACGATTTCAGGGGAAACGGATAAAGCACAAATTCTCGAATTTTGATTTTTGTTCTGTTTACTCTTTGATACCTTCTGCACCCTTGACAGCATTGAAAACGCGGAAATGCAAACAAAAGGGAAAGTGCAAATCTCAAAAGCTAACACTAGGTGGTGCGCTCAGCTTTATGAAACACTCCCGATTCTGGCTGCAGGGTCGTCCCTCGAAAACCACTTCTCGTGTTAAATTAGTATTCTAGTCTAAGCAAAAATAATTCTTTCTTTTTTTTAATGCTCGCTTCCTCTTGGTCTTGTTAGAAGACAAACTGAAGTTGCAAAGCATTTTGGACAAATACAAGAGGTAAGGAGAAAAAGTATATCTGGTATGAGTAATCTCTTTTAAAAAAAAGTTGTAAAATTGACTTTAGGCATTAACATAGAATGTTGAAAATTGCCTTGCAATTATATATGATATTGGGTGCAGTTTCCAGCTTGAGCTTTGAGGAATAGTAAAAAATAATATCAGCCTAATGAATAAATATTTTAGATAAATAAATACTTCCTCATATTTAGGAAACATTTAAATTCTTTTATTTTATTTATAACAATCCAGGATTTGGCCCACCATTTTCATGAAGCTTCTAAACTGCTTTTTCAAAACAGTTGTCAGAAATATGTTGAAGTGCTGCTTTAAAATGCTCTTACTGATTTTTTTTTTTAATTGCGAGTTGTATACGCAGAAGTGAATGTCTGTGCTGTAGGATTTCACCCTAGAAAATAAAAAAAAATATTCTCAAGTAACTAGGTCTCTCCCATGCACCCATCAATTCCACGATTTAGACCAATTGAATTTTTTGTTCCATGCATGTTTATTGAAATTAAAGTGCATAGTTTTAGCAGACATACATTTACCTATCTAGTAAATAGTCCAATGTTTACGGCATTAGTGGTGGAAGAACATGAGATAGTCATGGGTGTAGCCAGGATTTATGTTGGGGGGCAGGGGACAGAACTGAATTATTTGTGACACAGTTGGTCAGTTAACTATTTTTATTGATTTACTTTATTTAGAGTAGGCAACTGCCCCCCATGCTATGCCCATGGAGACAGTTAAACCACCTGACAAGCATATTATTGAATTTCATATACAGGGCTAGTATATCTGCAGTATATACCTACATATACCAATGTTTTGCTATTACATTGTTTAAAAGCTTTATGTCGCTTTTTCTCTCTCTTATCACTTAGTTACTGTAAACAGGCTGTTCCTCTGAGGGAGTCACCAATGAGCTATAGAAGGACACAAAATATTCTGCAGTGACAAAACTATAGTAAGTGTCCCTTGAAACTGCCACACACCCACACCCATTTCTAGGACCTGAGATTCCCCCTCATTTTGAGTCGTCTCAGCTTATTATATTTCACAACTGAGAACAACGGAGAGGTTCACATGACACCCTGTCACATGACACTGCTGGTGTAGACCAGTGTTTCCCAACCCTGGGTCTCCAGCTGCTTTTGGACTACAGTTCCCATCATTCCTGACCACTGGTCTTGCTAGCTAGGGATGATGGGAGTTGTAGTGCAAAAACAGCTGGAGACCCAAGGTTGGGAAACACTGGTGTAGACAACACTGAGCAAGATGGACCAGTGGTTTGACTTGCTATAAGGCAGCATCCTATATGACTCCGTGCTGGGAAGTGGTTCCCATATTTTAGAAAGCAACATTGTAAGATTGTCATATGCGCCCTGTTCATCCTTTACTTGCATGTGGTTCCTCTGCTGATGTAGGAATGGGCCATATTTCTGCCTTTTCCCATCTCATATGTGCCACATTGCTTGGGCTATCTCCATCCTCTCAGTGGTTCCCAACCATTTTTTGGCCATGCCCCACCTAACCATCTCTAAAACCCTGATCCCGCCCCCCAGTGACATATAATTCTTACTATTCAATAAGTGAACTCCTATTCATGTGGAGGAAGACTAAAAGCCAATTAACTTGGTCTAAGCAAGCTTCCAAATTGCCCCCCTTAAAAAATCAAATTGCCTATCTGTGGGGCGTGTGCCCCACATTGGGAACCATGGCTCTAATTATTAATCTGGGGGGGGGGTGGAGATTCTTAAGTGTTTCTTTGCTGATGACAGCACTCAGCACACAGACATTGGCTAGTCCAGGAGGCAGGACATTGGAGACTGAGTCCATTCCTGTTTCATAACAGGAGTGTCCCACAGGTGAGAAAGGTGTGAATAAGCCTGTACAGATTTATTGAAAGTGCCTTTCCGTGGTAGCTGTGGGATTGATTCAGCCTGCGTGCATGTGCAACCTCACTGCGTGGCTCAGCTAAGCTCCCCTTAGGTGGTTGGATGCCACGCTTCCCCCAGGAACATTTGGCTGTGATGTAGACACCAAGCACGAGGCCGTATTAGTAGCGGGCCCAAATTGCTTCCTGCACGCAGCAGCTGCCTTGTCGAAATAGTTCAAAGAAGCCTTCGTGAGCTACTCATCTTGCAAGAAGGCGTCCTTTTGCCTCTTGCAACAAGGAAGCACTTCCTATTGCCCAACACAAACAGAGCGATCGTTCCTCATGTGCCAGAACCACTCCTCAGCTGAAGGCAATAAAAGAGAAGGCGAAGGATTGCCTGTGAATTGGTGGGACTAAAATGAAATCAAACCCCACAGTGCACCAAACGGATGAAGAAAGGGCAAAACATTTTGCTAAGGTTTCTGTGCCTTTAGTAGCTGGTACCGAGTTATTTGGAGAAAAGACAGGGTAAAAGTGTAATGAAACAGTGCTTTAAAAATAAAAGTGTTGAAATCAAATAAAAATATATTCGAAAATTGTACTATCAAAATGACAACCCCAGGATCACTGGTAGGGATTGGAAGCAGCTGTGACGGCTTGCTTCAGGGCACTCACGTGAATTAAGGGGCTGAGCAAGCTTTGAAGTGGGAACTTCTGATTCACAGGTCATGTGCTGCTCAGCCACTGTGCTGCACCAGAGCCATCCACGTGTTCAGAGCTTTGCAGGGCTGCTGTCGAGCTGAGCAATCCAATCCAGCTGTTTATGCAGAATAGTGAAAGAGGCCTGGGAATCCAGCCCGGCTCACAGCCAGGCAGCTTTCCAGGGTGCTTTGAGGCACGGAATTGAACATTATTGAGAGCAGTCATTTTATCTGAACAAAGGAACTCTTTGATCCCCACCCCCCATTCCAGTCTGCAAACAATTTTATTTCCTTTTATTACTTGGCATGGAGCATGCGATTAGTATAGGAGATCTGGCAAAGTTTAAAGACTTGCCTATACGTTAATACAATTTTGCTCTGAATAAATAGATGAAATGAAACCTCTGAGACTTATTCATCTGTCTCTGTATGTTAAGGAGGGGATTTTTATTTGTACTGGAAAAGTCCTGCAAAGACTAGGTTTGAAGGAAACTGACAATAACAAATAGCCTTTACAGATAATACATTAGTTGAGAAATGACGGTATTACTGTGACTCTTTGGCATCTGGAGATATTGAAGTCTGTCTTCCCTTTCAAGGCTGTGCTCAAACAGACATTTGTGAGGCAATTCTCCTTCTAGCTGGGGCAGCCGTTGACATTGATGTATGCAAAGTGGATGAATGGCCATCCCAACTGGCAGACCAGGCTCTTTCAGTGGTTGCTTCTCTGAATGAGGTGTACCCCATGGAGGAGGTTTTTCAGCGGTGTCTCCATGGCTGTGGAATGATCTCACAGAGATACAATTACCAGAAGGATTGGTTGTTAAACCACTCTGTGAATTACAGCTGTGTCAGGGGATTGGGAGACTTCTGACAGTTCTCAGCAAACTACAGTTCCCGTCTTTGGCAGAAGCTGCGACTGTTTAAAGTGTTATGCTGCTGCTTTAAATGTATAGTGCAGATGGGGGTCTCTGCTGGTTTTGCAACAGCAGACTAACATGTGGATACCCCTCTGGAAACTATATATGCAGGGCTTTTCCCCCCAGCTGGAACTCACCAGAACTCAATTCTGGCACCTCTCAGGTGGTCACCATTGCAATTATAAGAGAACAAGGGAGTTCGTGGTGAGTTCCAGCGCCTCTTTTTTTAAAAATTATTTTTATTGGTTTTACAAATATAAAGTTATAACCATGAATCAAAAAGTATATCCATATAAAGAGATTCATCCAAATCTCAGGACTCCCCCCCCCCCATGGGGTCCCATTATGAACATTTAATACTGCATATTTTTCTCTATACTCCAACTTTTATATCAGACCATATTATCCATGGTAATTTTTAAACTACAAATGAAATCAAAATCCTGCTAACGTTTCCATCTGCTTACAGTGGTCTCCTAAATAGCTTATAAATTTTCCTCATTCTTTTATAAAGTTTTTATCCTCTTGGTTTCTGAGTTTACCAGTCAGTTTTGCCATCCCGGCATAGTCCATCAGCTTGGTTTGCCACTCCTCTCTGGTAGGGACTTGGTCTTCTTTTTATGTATGGAACAACAGTCGCCCGGATGTTACTAGCCTAGAGAGGGAAAGAAGACCAGCACCTCTTTTTCTATAAAAATAGCATTGCATATATGTAAGTTGCTGCTGCTGCTGTTGCTGCCGCCGCCGCCAGTAAAACAGTGAGGTTTCCTTTTCTGCAGGGCAGCTTCTAATTTAGGACATGGAGGAAACAGCTTTGATAGAAATGGTTCCAGCAGCTATCTAGACAACACCAGCTTCCTTTGGGGTCATTGTCATTTTAAAGAATGGGTAAAGAAGAGTAGGGAAGCCACATAGGGGAGCAGCGTGAAGGGAATTAAAATTCATGCGAGAACTTAATACTGTTGACTTTACTAGCCTTGAAATAGGAACTGTGTGTGTTGTGGTATCATTGTACAATGCAGACTGGATCCTGCTTACAGACACTATTGTAATTAAAACAATCAATAATAAATGAGCTCAATAGGTTTTGGTAATTCAAGGTGGGCATCTAGCAATATCTCTGCTAGCTTTGCTGAAATACTGTTTTTGGAAAGGTTTGTGAAAGACAAAGGGTATCCGGCATGCATATTTGTGGTACGACAAGGTTAAAGTTCATAAATCGTTCAAAAACCATATTGTCAGAAGGGCAATTTTTATGGTCTGGTCAAAATATAAAGACTTATTGGAGAGTAAAACTCCGAGGTGGCTCTCACCGATGGAGGCCAAAGCACGTAAAAGACTCAATATGGAGGCCCACTGGCCTAAATATTGGGAAATAATTGAAAAAATTGGAGATAAATGGAGGTTGCAGAGTATGGAAAAGTTAAAAAACAAGGTGCGAGATTGGTTGCATTATGCTCAAATCCAGGAAGTTTTTAAAGCGGACAAAAAAGTGGGTTTCCAGGAGGAAAAATCGAAACTAGAGACAGAGTTGCTTGAGCCAAAATCTAAGTTAATTTCGAGAATGTACAACTTGCTGCTTAAATGGAATACACAGGATGAGATTGTTAAATCCTCCATGATAAAGTGGGCGCAGGACTTGGGGCACAACATTATGTTTGAAGACTGGGAAAGGTTATGGAACACCGGAATGAAATTCACGGCATGTAGTGCCTTGAAGGAAAATATTATGAAAATGACATACCGGTGGTACATGACCCCAGTCAAGCTTGCAAAGATATATCACCTGTCTGATAATAAATGTTGGAAATGTAAAGAGGAGGAAGGGACATTTCTACACCTCTGGTGGACCTGCCCGAAGGTGAAGGCCTTCTGGGAGATGATACATAATGAACTAAAAAAGGTGCTTAGACTCACCTTACCCAAGAAACCGGAGGCCTTCCTCCTGGGCATGGTAGACCAGAGGGTGGCTAAGAAAGATAGAACTTTCTTTATGTACGCTACTACAGCAGCAAGGATCTTGATGGCAAAGCACTGGAAGACACAAAATCTACCCACACTGGAAGAATGGCAGACGCAGCTGATGGATTATATGGAACTGGCTGAAATGACTGGCAGAATTCGAGACTCGGGAGAAGAAGAAACGGAGGAAGTTTGGGAAAAATTTAAGGACTATTTGAAAAAGCATTATAAGTTGTATGAATGTTAAAAAATGCTTCTCTCTAGGAAATTATAGCTTCAGTATCGGTAAATCTTTGAATTGGTAAATAAGGCACAACAAGACAGAAGTGGTGTAATGAAATAATTTTATTGTGTTGAAACTAAAGATTAATGGATTCGGATTGAAATGTTTAGAGACCAGATATCACGATAAAATGGAAGATATATTATTATGTTTAAAATAAGTCAACAAATTGCTGAGGTTTTGGTTTTACAGAGAATGCAGTGTCCGGAAGATGGGGGGAGTCCACTAGATTTATGGAAACATGTATTTGGAATTTGAATTTTGTATATTATAAACCTAATAAAAATTATATATAAAAAAAAAGAAAGACAAAGGGTATCCTTTTAAATATAAGCTGCTCTGAGTGAGAAAGAAGTAGCAGCTTGATGGAGGAGCTCTTATTTGAGTGTGTGATGGGACACCAGGGTTCCTGGGTTTTCACCTGGCCATCTAAGTAGGACCTGGTAGGCACCAACCAGGCAATGGCTCCTAAGGAGAACACATTTGGACATTGCCTGGAGACTTCACCTATGGGAGAAGAAGGGTGGGACAGGAAGGAGCCCAGCTGTTGTACCTTAGGCAGAATGAAGGGTGGGGAGACAGGGAGGCTATAAAATGCCTCAGGGAGAGGGAAGAAGGGGGCAGAAGTTCAGTGGAGATCCAGGGATGAGTGTGGGTAAAGGAGATGATCAAATAAGGCTCTTCCACACAGTCTTTGCTTTGCTGCTGGATACGGCATACCCAAAGCCTATGATTACCTAGCATCTACCCACCCTACTCCCTGGGTATAGGAGCCCTGGATTTAAGCCTGCCAAGGGCATTAAGGTAGACTACACCTGTCTTCTTTGGTGGGGTGGGGGAGAGAATTTTCATTGTGAGGATCCTGACTGTCCAGGGGGTTTGGGGACCTACTTCTGAGGAGACTTGATTGTAAAAAAAAAAAGGTGGGGAGACTTGGGACACTCCATTGTAAGAACAGCACTGAAGTAGGTACCTTGGAAGAAGAGGTCTGCTAATGGGTTTATTGCTGAGAGCATACTGGGCCCTGGGGGAAAGCAGATAATGCGAAGCAACATTTCTGAAATGAAGTCTGACGTACAACTGACCAAATGTGAGTTGGTACCTTCTTTGACTCCCTTTGCTAGTTGTGGCCCATGGAAAGCATGGAAGGTGCCTCTTCCCCAGCAATACGTAACAGTGTTAGCAATTTGGTCTTGATCTTAACTATCGTCATACACAATTAGTTGTGCACCGCAGCAAATGGCTGTAGACACCAGCAAGCACCTTTTGCATTAAAGGTGTATCTAGCCTTTTAAGTGGGTTTTGAATGATTTGTAGAATGGTAGGCATGTATTAAGGTGCATCATGGATAAATGGGTGTGTGTGTAAGGGGGCAGGGAGATGGAGAGAAGCGTAATCCTCAGTAGACAGTGCAATCCTATGAATGTCTACTGAGAGTAAGTTTCCTTGACACACTCCCAGTTTAATGTGCAGTCTGAGTATGGTATTTCCAGATCTGTAAAAATAAGATAGAAAGAAGGAATCTTGAGGATCATCTAGTTCAGGCACCCCCAAACTCAGCCCTCCAGATGTTTTGGGACTACAACTCCCATCATCCCTAGCTAACAGGACCAGTGGTGAGGGATGCTGGGAATTGTATTCCCAAAACATCTGGAGGGCCGAGTTTGGGGATACCTGATCTAGTCCAACCCCCTGCAGGAATATGCAGCTGTCCTATATGGGGGTTGAACTTGCAAACTTGGCATTATCAGATCTACACAAACACTACTTCCCACTTACAGCTCCCAGTTAAAAACTCTCACATATATCCTCATTGGTCTCCACAGCAGTCTTTTTCTGGGAATTGCAGCTGTGCGAGGAGAATAAGGGTCTCTCAACAACTCTCAGCACCCTTAACAAACTACAGGTTCCATGATTATTTGGGGGAAGCCATGACTGTTTAATACGTATACTGTAGTGCAGATGGGTCTTAACAATGGAATTCTATGTATATACATTCAGATATAAGTTCTACTGAGTTCAATGATACACCCATAAAGGGATGAGGTGTGTGTGGATTTTCAATTTAATTTGTATTTAAAGGTGAACGTATGAAATTTACACTTTCCAAAGCAATACAAAGACTGAAACATGACCATTTTTTGAAAAGTTGCACTTATCTGAATTTTGCAACACAGTTCTCCATCCATACTAAAGTGTGCTTATAAATACATACATTAGTGAAAATAACTTACCAAAACACATATTAGGGGAAATGCTTTGTAAAAGTGTGGCTGTTAGTGTCATTGGCACTAAAATGCTGATGAACTGAGGACTTACGGTAACTTAAAAAATGCGAACTGATGTGGAAATGTGGAGAACTGGGAAAATGAGAACTGCAGGAAACTGAAATTGACATATTTCGCTTTCCACACTCCCAGGTAAGTCTTTGCAAAGGACTGCAGCTTAATAGAATTAGCCCTTTGGAAGTTTTATCTGAATGTTTCAAAATTACCTGTGAACTATTTAACTTTCAGATGGGGGTACACTATGACAAGTTTCATCTGGAATGTACTTTCGTGGCTGAGTTACAAACCTGTGGAAACAGTGCACTGTAACATTAAAGCCAAACGGCTCCTGAATGACAATGTAGGAGATGCAACACAGGGTAAGAAAAGTTCTTAGATGAAGTGTAAACAAAATAATAAGGGTGACATTGAGTTTGTCACACAAGATTGGCTGTAGACAGGATAAACTTGTTTTGGCCTCTCTGCAACAGGATACTCCCTGCAGTGTTAAGTTATATGGGGAATACTGTATGTTGGCCTGTTATCTTGAGTAGCATGCCCCTTTCTCCAAAGTATTTGCTTTTATACTACAAATGCAATATTCTTCTAGAAAAAAATATATTAAAGAGGACTGAACCCATTGGGTCAAATGGGCTCAGTTCACTGTCCCAACATGACAGAATGGATGAAGCAATTCAGAATGAAGGTAAGAGGATTCATGTTTTGATTCCTTCCAGTGTAAAACAAAACATTCCCTGTAAGCAGAAAACCAGACAGGCAGGGAGAGGGTTATGCTAGAACCTTTATTTATCCTTACGATAGGAGTTTTGGTTTCTAACTGCAGGGGATTTCATTACACAGGGTAGCTGGGGGCATCCAGAAATTGTAACCCCAACTTGAGTTCTGGTACAGTGCATTTTACCATCTCACTGCCTACATAGGCAAAGTTCTTTTGATGTTAGCAGGAGACGCTTGAACACGTGTCTTGGGCTGGATGCAGACAAAGCCTGCAATCATTTACAGGCATTCCTGTGTTCTACGAACACGCAGTACTTCCAAGCACTGGTTTGCACTTTTAGTTGAGGTGGGGCTACACGGGAACTTAGTGGAGCAAGTCAGTAATTTCTTAAACTCCACGGGTGGGAACTACCCGTGCTTGTACTCAGAAGCAAGTCCTCTTGAGTTAAGCAGGGTTACGAGGGCAGCTGAAGCCCAGCCAACCTGGGTCTGGATCCAGCCCCATACCGTAGCACGTGATACCTGACGCCGAAATCAATGGGCTCCGGTGGCTGGATAATGAACTCTGCAGAGGGAGACTAAGAAGCAGCTGACACCTTGCCTGTCACCCGGGATAAAAAAATGTCAGAGGTGTGTGTCCCTTCCCGGCTACGCACGCGCACTGCGAGTGGAATACGGGAAACAGCGCGAGGCTGCTGAGCTGCCCCAACGGGCTGGTTACCAAGAGGGATATGTAACAATACCGTACCGCCCTTTGTTATAGGCGGGAGCCTTAGATGATATACGGTAAACCTGCGAGCCTTCCATCGGCCCGCCATGGGCGTCAGAGGGCCGGATGTTTACAAGGCGCCACTTCCGCGCCAGCAACGTCGTCTCTATGGTCGGCGGCGATGACCGCCGAGAGGCCCCCGTGCGCCTGCGCGAGCCGGGCCCCCTTAGGCCGCTCCTGCCGCCACCATCACCGTAGTCGGCTGCGTTGAGCGGGACCGGCTGGTGGAGCCGAGGAGCGCAGCAGCAGCCGCCGGCGCCCCGCCCCGTCGGTCCCTGTGCGCCACCGTGAGGGGCCGGGCCGCCTCCTCCTCCTCCTCCCCCTGCCCTTCCCCGCTCCCCTTCCCCGCTCCCAGCCGCGCCGCTGGCTCCCCGGGGGTTCTGCGTCGGCAAATGGTTGGGCCGGAGGATGCCGGAGCTCAGGGCGGCGCATCCTTGCTTCCCTCGGGCCGGGAGAAGGAGGAGGCGGCGTCGCCGGAGGAGGAGGCGAAGGGCGGCAGCGGCGACGACGACGACGCGGAAGCGGACGGCAGCCGAGAGGGCCCCGGGGCCCGGCTGCGCTGCTACCTGGCCGGCAAGAGGCCGCCCAACGGGGACGCCTGCGGCGCAGGGAGGATGACCAACGGGGACGCCGGCTTCCTCCTGTCGCCGCCGCCGCCGCCGCCTCCTCAGGGGGGCACGTCGAGCCCCTCGGAGCCGCCGGCTTCGCAAAGCACGACGCTCCACAACGGCGGCTGCGCCTTTTTCCTGCCGGTGGCCCAGAGCGCGGTTGCTCTCGAGGAGGAGCCGCCGCCGCCGCTGAAGAGCTGCGGCCTCGCCGCCGCCGCCCCGGCCATGTCTCCCTCGCCCTCCTCCTCCTCGTCGTCCGCCTCAGGGAGCCCTTCTCCGGCTTCCGAGGAGGCGGAGAGCCTGGCCTCCCCGTCGGCGAGGGCTCTCCCGTGCCTGCCCTCGCTGGCTTTCATGGACATCAACCTCAACTCCCGCAACACCTTCGAGGTGAGCCGCCGACGCAGCGCCCCGGAGCATTTGCAGCCGCCGCAGCAGCCGCCGCCGCCCGCCCTCGCCTCCGGCGCCAATGCAGCTCCCGCCGCCGAAGCCGGCTCCGAGCAAGGGGACCGGGCGAAGCGGCTGGGAGGCCTCGCCACCTCCAGCTTCGCCGAATTCTTCACGAGGTGAGTGACTCACGCGGCCGCTCCCCGGGACTCCTGCGGGGAAAAGGGGCTGCCGCATGCGGGAGGAGAGCGTAACCTTGTAACTTAATAGGAGAGAAAACCAGCCGGAATCCCCCTCCCCACCCGCTCTGGAAGCATGCTTTGAAACGGTGCCGGAGCTGTCATTTTAAACCTCTTGCTTGAGAGTTGTGGCCATTACGGTCAAGGTGTCTTGACTCTGTATCCCTTCAGATCCATTACCTGCAGTGCACTCTCCCAGGTGTGCTTTTTTGCCCACCCCCTTCCCCTGGCTAGTATAATTGTAGCTTGGTATATCGTTAAGTCTTGTGAAGCTGATCTGCAACAAGAACTCCTTTTTAAAAGTTAAAACGGTTGTAATAACTCTTTTGGAAGAGGAAAGTAGCAGTGGCCAAGGTATGCTTAAGCAGCCTTTGTGATGGACCTGTTTTTGATGAGAAGATTTTAAAGATGAGGGTGTGGGTGTGTAAAGAACCCTCATAGATAATTTGCCCTTGTCTTACTGAGCTCATGGGTAGCCTAAATCCAAACTGTGGTCAGTCTGGCATAGTGGTTAGATTGTTAGAGGAGGCAGGGGGAGACCCAGGTTCAAATCCCTGTTCACCTAGTGACCTCTGCTCACTGGGTGACCTTGGGCCAGTCACCACATCTCAGCCTAACCTACCCTGCATGCTTGATGAGGATAAAATGGAGAAATGGGAGAACTGTTTATGCCACCTTGAACTCTTTGGAGGAAAGGTGAGGTATGAATGTAATGATGCAGTAATAAAAAACTTTTTTTTGGTATCTTATTTAATGCTTATACATGAAGGATGACGTTTTCTATGATGCTTTTGTCTCTACTCAATTGAATCTATTTGACTAAGCATGCAGAAGCATTTTGTGCTTTTCAGCTTCACTAATCTATTTTCTGAACTGAAGACTACCATATCAACAAGAAATTGTGATAGCGTTCTGTGCAAGATGTCCTGCTAAATAGTTGAGTCTCAAGTTGTTTGCTTTACTACACATATCATGTTGAATACTAAAGCTGCCTCTTGTTGCATCTTTTCTCCTATGTTTGATTAAATAGTTGTTTAGTTAGAAGAGAAAGGGAAACAATTCAGCGTAGTGATACTGTACAAACATTTATATATTGCTCTTTAGTAAAATATTGTTCTCAGGTGTCACAAAAGAGGAATGTATCATGTACTTGCCCAAGTGTACACTGCTCTTTGTGGCATCTTTACATGACATACCTTGATAAACAGAATCATAGAATCACAAGAGCTGGGAGGGATCACAAGGGTCATCTAGTCCAGCCCCCTGCAGTGCAGGAATCTTTTGCCCAAATAACTAGCACATGTTTGATTGGGCTTGTCTAGTGCCTTTGCATTTTTCTGGAGTGACTATCCAAGAACAGTTGAGTAGCCACTGGGAGCAATGCTTATTTTGTCTAATTAAAATGCTAATGGAATTCTAATGGAATCCTGCCTTGTGCATATTTTGCTGTATAGCAATTGATTATTTCCCCTTATTAATCTTTGCTTCATGTGAATTTCAAAACTTAACTTTATTATTTTTATAATAATGGGGAAGATAATGTTCCCTTTGTAAGCCAGCTTTGATTCTTTTTTTTTTCTTTTTTCTTTTCTGCAAGCAGAAATGAGATGTTCCAAGTTGAACAACTGTTAGCCAAGAATGAAGTAAGGTTTTGTGGCTATGTTGTAGCCTGGACTTGAAGAATCAACGCATTTTTATACATAGCTGGTTTCTCTGGTCACAATGATGGAAGACTTGATGGGTATTGGGATTGAGTGGAATGCAAGTAATATACCATTTTAAATTATTCATTTCTCTGATGGGGTTTTAGTTCTCTCATCTGCCAGTTTTCAAAAAGCCTCATTTGCTTCCTGGATATTGAAACTAAGTCTTAGTACTGATTGTTTATGGCAGATACTCGATGCTGATTTTAGCATTTTGGTGTTATGTGAAATAATGTTAGGGATACCTTATTCTTTTCCACATACTGTAGACTCTGTGTTACACTTGTAAGGCATCTGACGGGGTGCAAATTAGTTCCCTCAAGCTTAGCATGACTGAAAGGGCTGGGAGGTGCTAGAATGGACAAGCCCAATTGAATATCCCACAGATTACAAACTGTTATGTCATTGCCCTGATAGGATTGGTGAAAGTGTTGCACACTGACGCTGCATCATAGTGTGTAGGTCTTGTGTTGGGTAACCATTAATGTCATTCTGTTATTTACTGGTAAGTTTTTCTAGTTTCTCTCTGGCTTGACTCTCACCACACCTCAAATGTGTTTGAACAGCTACTCTAGTATTAATTACTGGTTTGACTTTTCCTCTCTGCCTGAACCAAACTGCTCACCATTTCATAATACAACTTTGTGTGGTAGAAGAAGGTGCTAGTGCACATTTCCCTAGATGCCATTATCTCCTAACAGGCGGTTGTAGGATTGTACTGTTGCTATCCCTAAACTCTGTTCTGATCTGCTTTTTAGTACTTCCTTCAGTATCCTTCATTGATGTTTTCTGATTGCATTTCCTGAGTATAAGTAAAGTTATGATGATAATTTATTGGGGAAATTACTCAGATACCAAAAGTCTGTGTAAATATTGGGTCTTTAAGATTCTAAAGCCATCGCAAAAGTTGGTTGTTCTCATTCCTCATTTTGTATTCAACAATTTTTTCATGGTCTGGCGAGTTCCAATAGGAAAACATCACTTTAAAAAATGCTTTTTATAAATATAGGTGATGATGTCAAGTAGTTTCAAGCTTTGTTCATAGAACAGGAAGAGATGCTATCTTCCATTGAATCTCCGGGAACAATGTGGAATGCTCTTTGCATTTTCTTATGCATTTTCTTATACAGTTTCTTTTTATGGTTGTGACACATGCTGATTTGGTTCAGATGACACAGTAAATTAAACTATGGCTTACTGAGATCGCCCAGACACCCAACAAGGGGTGTATACTCACTTTGCTCTTCCCCAGTTTTGCACTACACCAAGCTAAGTAAAAGTTTGGCTTAACATGTCACCTGAACCAAGACTTGCACTCCATGTCTAACCTTGAGCTGTAGCCAGGGTTTGTAGAATATAAATGCTGTGGGTTGTGTTTTTTTTTTAAGTCCATAAAAATGGAGCAAATTTATGATTTGAAGCTTGTGAAACTGACAGAATGAAACTGACATAGCTACAGATAAATATTAGGCAAGCTTGGCAGCTAGGGTAATTCTCTGATGCAAATTACTGTATCCAAATTACCCTAATTTGTATAGGAAGCATCTTTCAGTTCAAAATGTTCAGGGAAAACTCGCATCACTGTTCTTCCTCCAACCAACCACATTCCTTTTGGAGCTTTTTGGTCAACTCTGAGGAGACATGGTAGTTCAGAAGCTTACAACTAGGCATGATGCAGAATAGGAATACATTTGCTTGAGTTATAGCATGTTAAGCGATTCATTGATAGTGCTTCTGTGTAAGTGAGACATGCAACAAAATAATTGTAGTGTGGAATACTCCTTTTCATTATTCTAGCCACTCTATTCTGTCCCGTCCTCCGTTTTCTATCGTCTCAATAGTCAAGGCAGCATTTTGTGGCCATTGAGTGTGCTTAGTCCTTATTGAGCTGTTTGTGAGGTTCCCTCCTCATGTTTTTTCTTTTAAGGTTTTGTACTTCTGCAAACCGTGTGGTTTTTCTGAGCCCCTTGATACCTCCCTCTTGTGCATGGGTGGAGCTATGTTGATACTTGCTGAATTTTGTAAATCTAAGTGGTGATCTGACTTTTAAAGAAGATACAATATATCTAGGTTAATTCCTTTGGTTAGGTCAGTTTTAAAGCTAAAAATAGAGGAACAAACCTACCAAATACTGTCTCTGCTGAGTCTGAATTCTGGAATCTGTATTGGAAGCTGGTTATCTCTGACCCATGCGTTGTATTAGTAGTGGGTAATAATTCTCTGTCCCTGGACTGGTGAGTGTCTCTCAAGCATTCTTCCTAGCAACTGCATTACAGCAACCTTAGGGGTCTCAGGTTCCGAGGACACGAGCTTTGTGCCACAACCCTATTACTAATTAAGCACTGGGATTCCTGGTACAGAGACTCATAACAATTAGGATGTTAAAATTAGGACTCAGTGAAGTAAGTTATATTTCAGTATTTGACATTTTTAAAAGCCATTGAATCTTGCTCAGAAGCTTGGGGCAACTGTGTCTCAGTAATGACATTGTATTTTGATTTCTAGAGGGTTAAGTATTGTATTTTGAATATCTAAAAATCTGAAATTCATTGTTGGGGCACTTAAAGTATCCTGCCATGTGGGCACTGATTGGGGCAAGTGTTTTTACTTTTTAAATTGGCTTACACTTTTCTGATTTGACATCAAGCTTCTTCTTTTCAATACTTTTATTGAACATTCAGTATTAATCACACAGGGCTGCACATTGACATTTTGAGCTTATGGACAAAAAATACCAGTGAGTAAAGAAAAGCAGAAATGGCTAAATATAAGTGTTAAAAGCTACAGTATGCTTTCTTGGACATCTTATGAAGACTGTTTCAAACAAAGATATCATAATATATAAAATATATGTTTTTCTTATACTAGCTATTATACCTTTCCTGTATTACTGTGAAATCTGTAACTATGATTTCAATCCTAAACACACCTACTAGGGAACAAACCCTGTCGAACATGGTAGAACTTCTGAGTACAACATGCAAAATATTTCATTTCCCATTGTTCACTTTTTAAAAACATATCTATTAGTGCTCTAAGACAACAGAGAAATACAAAGAAATGTGTTCTAAATAGTCTTACCTGCTTTAAATGGAATGGGTGAGAAATTGTTTTCCACATTCAATTACAGGCTTGTATGAGGATAGTACTCCACATAACCTACTTGAGAAGTTGTTAAACTTGAATGTTGAAGTAGTATAATGTGCAGTGGCATGTTTCACTGTGCTCTAGCTTGTAGTTGTGGTTCTTTGGGAATCTAATTCTGTTCCAATTAAAACAAATTAGAATGACACAAATAGAGGCAAAAAGCCACAATTTATTTTCTTGGTGGTTCCCTGCGATTGTACACTAACATTGCCATTGTTAGTGTAGTTCTGGTAGCAAAGACGAAATGAAATGTTTTGAAATTTAAATTCGTATTGCTCATAGATGAAACTTTCTCCTGGTATAAATGTTTCTCTTTCCTATATGTGGAGGCAGTACTTACCTGTGTGCTGAATTACTGTCACAGTATTCTTTTCACCTTTGTTTCAACTGGACAATGCCCTGGCCTGCCAGAAATTCAGTTTATGTGTAGGGGCGAATAGTAGGAGCTATGAATGTTTTCCCCACCCTGGGTCGTCCCATCCCCCCAACTCTGCAAACTTTAGTTAGTTTAAAACTAACTTTGATTTTCTGTGTAACTTTTAAAGGATGTGCGGGGAACCTGTGGCCCCCAGATGTCGCTTAACCACAACTCCCTTTATCCTGACCATTGGCCATGCTGACTGAGGTTGATGGGAGTTAGGGGATAGGTATCTGTTGGATCTAAGTTCCCCACACCTGTGTTACATGTTGGTGAGAGTTGTTTCTCTAGATCTGCAAGTTATTTGTGTCTTTAGTTCTGTGCAGTTAAGTAGAAGCAATGCATAGGACTGTAGCTGATACTGTAGTGCAACAATGGGAGTGTCTGAAGATGTCATATACTATTTATTGTCCCTGTGATGCTCACCTCTCATTTACTCTTCTTCCACAATTTGTCTGTCCATCTCTCCCTCTCCCCCCCCCCATGCCCCCTGCTGCAGCAGATACAGTGGTACCTTGGGTTAAGAACTTAATTCGTTCTGAAGGTCCGTTCTTAACTTGAAATTGTTCTTAACCTGAGGTACCGCTTTACCTAATGGGGCCTCCTGCTGCCGCTGCACCGCTGCTGCACAATTTCTTTTCTCATCCTGAAGCAAAGTTCTTAACCCGAGGTAATATTTCTGGGTTAGCGGAGTCTGTAACCTGAAGCGTATGTAACCCGAGGTACCACTGTATAGGGGATGAAGTGGCAGCCTTGAGTGTGGGGAGAATAAACTGATAAAAATTGCTTAACACTATTGGATACCATGCTTACAATTGCAGATATCTAAGGACACGAATCCACTTTTTCAGGGTAGCATGGAAAATTTAGCAAAATGGGTTCATTATGTATGAAAATTTTGTTTTTTGATGCAGTGATGGCCTATTAACGTGATATAAAGCTTAACTTCATCTGAAGAACCAGCCATGCCTCCTTATGATGTGCATTGGTAAAGGCAGGGCTTCGACCTTAATTACTTTAGAGGTGCATTAGGGGCATACTTAAGAGCTCTTCGTCACTTTTTACTTTGACGGAATGTCTCTGCAAGTAATTCTTGGTGATAGTGTTTGAATGCAGGGACAGAATTCTCTGCTGTGTTTCTACTTTTTAGGCTTCTTCCTGTGTTTCCCTTTTATCTCTGATGTTCTAAAGAAGTAATGTAACAAAGACCAGTGTAAGTTTCCCTTTAGAGTTAGACAATAGAAAGTAAAATACCAGTGATGGTAAAATACTCTATGGTTTTATGCAGTGCTTTTTCTGGGGGACACACAGGGGTACGCACACCCCTAAACATTTTGTGAATCTTTGTACTTTTGTCCATTTTCTCTGTTTATTTTTCCTTATTTGAACTATAAAATGGTGATTTTCTTGAGTCAAAATGAGAATACCCCTAAACATTTTTTTAAGAAAAAAGCACTGGTTTGGTTTTATGTATTTTTTATTGTAAACCGCTTTGCTGTTTCTTCGTGTGAAATAGCAGTTCATACATCTTTTTAAAAATAAAGAAATAAAATAATTTGTTACCAGTTGGATACTTGTAATGCAGAATGGTAGCTTAAGTTGGACAGACTCCATGTGTCTCTTTCAGTGAACAGATAAACCTGGGAGTAAGAGCCACTATTCTGACAATGACAGCCGTCTAGTTCCAAGGTAGTGATGAGGCTGAAACTAACCACAGGATAGCATACCCATATTGCCTAAATGCATCTGTTAAGCAGGTGGCCCTTTTTTGTTAATTGCATTTTATTATGTTTTGAGAAGGCTGTGTTGACAATTCTCTTATGGGGCAAACTGGAAAATGAGAAAACTCAGTGAGATGAGAAGCAGGACTCATTCCATCAGCTCTTTTGAAAGGCCCCTGAACTGTTTCCATCTGGTTATAAGAACTTTTAAATTTTAAGAATTGGCAGCTGAGTTTGCTTTTTTCCTCTTTCCCTTGTATGCTATGTCTTTTAGGTTGTCAGCCTGCAGTGCAGGCAGGGTCTGTCTTATTTAAACAGACTGTATATGCAAGCCACTCTAGGAGTCTTCCTGACTGAAGAACGTGGTACAAATGCCCTTAGTAAGTAAGAGAGGAAGAAATAACCTCATCAATAAGAAATAACACACCATTTAAGAGGGTACAAATGGACCTGCAACATTCCTATTGTAAGGCTGTTAAGTGAAATTAGGATTGCCAACCCTTGCTGGCAGCTGCTTTTTCTTTTCTACATCTAACAACCCACTCATTGGGTGACATAGGGCACGGGAATCAACATGACCCCCTATTAATGTTACCCATGCTCCCCCCCAAATAATTTATGGTTGTTAAAGGTGCAGGAGCAGAGAGACCGGGGCTTTTCAAGTTAATTGGCAAACCTAAAGAGTATCAGTGCCAGAGGGAGAAGGAAATTCAGCAGATAAAGCAGACTCAACTCCCTACATCTTCTTCCTTTTTTCCTGAAGGTTATCCTTCAGCTTCAATAGCTGCCCGGAAGATGCCCAACTGCTGTGGTCTTTGGAGATTTTCTCCTCTTGCCCCACATGCCACAACTGTATGATGTCGTTCTCTCTACATAGAAAGTCAGCATGTTGGAGAGGGCTAGGCTACAGTCTCTCTCCCACCCCCATACTTGATTTCTTTGTGGGACAAATTTATTACATGGAAAAGCATACTGCCATGTCTGTCTGTCTGTCTGTCTGTCTGTCTGTCTGTCTGTCTCTCTCTCTCTCTCTCTCTCTCTCTCTCTCTCTCTCCCTCTCTCTCTCTCTCTCCCTCTCTCTCTCTCTCTCTCTCTCTCTCACACACACACACACACACTCAAACTGTTCATTCAGACATAGCCTTACCACTTTCCTGAGAACTAGGCCAGGGAACTAGGAAAAAATAACATTTAAACTGCACATTCAGGCAGTTTAGTGCTGTGTTTTGTTAAATATAACATTGCTTATTCCTCTTCTTGACTTTGATCCATTACAGGTGTGGGGCATCTGTGGCCCTCCAGATGTTGCTCAACTATGGTTCCCATCAGCCCTAGCAACCATGGCCAATAGTCAGGGATGATAGGATTTGCAGTTCTGCAACCTCTGGAGGGCCAAAGGTTCTGCACACCTGGTCCTGCTAGTTAATGTTATAACAGAGAACCACAACCACAGCTGCAGATTCAGCTTCACTCATTTATTCTAACCTAGGTTAATGCACATTTTAAGTGCCTGGTTTTTACGGTTCCTTTGCAGGTGCTTGCCAGGGCAAGTGAGTGGGAGGTTAATTCTGGACCAAAACCTTGGATTAGATGGAGCAGAAGCAATGTTAACAGCAAGAATAAAACACTCTGAACTACTTCAGCTTTGTGAAACAAAGTTCAAATAGCTTCATTATGTGTAAAAGGTGACTTTCTTCTGTGTGTGTGTGTGTGTGTGTGTGTGACATAATACTTGTACCTTTGGAACCAAGACTCAGGTTAGATTTAGATGTGACTTGCTCTACTGATTTCTTAACGACAAACATGTAAGCAGTTCCCTGGTGCTGGGGACTAACACCTAAATGTGGCAGAAATTGTCAACCTGTACATTTTGATTGTTCATTTATAAAATAGCGGGTTGGTTTTTTTTTTTTTAACATAGTCCCCTCAAGATGGCTTACACAGTACAAAAACAGAATGCAAGAAGTTTACAATAGGAGCAGCATTAAATATTTCATACGTTGGTCACTTAAAACAGAATACAATTCATTCACCCCTCCATGACATGTCATTCTTTCCCACCAAAGCATAGCTTTTCTCCCTGCAGAGTGTTCTCTAGGGTTTAACATGTTGCCTCATCTGCATAGTGGCAAAGTAATATGTGTTGTGGGGCTTAGAAGCTTTGGGGCAGGGCAGATAGTGACGACAGAGATGGAAAAATAAGCCTCGTGTTGCCATTGTGCTATCAAGATTTATGTCCATTTACCAGTGCCTGGATTGGCAGCTTAGATACAGCTGGGAGTACTGGTCTGCATAGAAAGAGCAATATAGCACCATAATGGCTGCTTATGCATACTTTCTTCACCTTTCCACTTTCCTCCCCCTCCTCCCATGTTCATGCGCCTTCCCTGGCTTCGTATCTGCTGCCAGTGACAAGAGAAATAAAGGGAGGGGCCTGTTGACACCCAAGGCTGTGCAGAGATGCCACAACTGGTTGCTGTTTATGTGGCCAGGTTGACTTTGATAGGTGATGATACCCTGTTACAGGTGCTACAAAATGCATTATTTGGACCTGAAATATTGGGGGGCGGGCAGGTTTGCTTGCTTAGTTGGGTGACTAATGTGCCAATGCAGTGGCAATTTTTTTTACAAAAAATTAAAAATGTTATACACTGTGTCTGCTAGAGCAGGATACCTTTAGTTGAAAGTTTCTTAAACGCCATGACGGTATTTTGATGTTACAGAAATGGCAAAGGTGTGCCTGCATTTTCATAGATGGTGAAAAAAACCCATGCTTTCTTGGTTCACCTCTTTCTACCTAGTATAAATGCCAGTTAAATTACTATTAGACACTAAAATAGCTAAATCAAAACTACTTAATCATTGGAGCCCATTCAAATATAAAATGTTCATGAGAGCAGAACAGCATTTGTTGCATCAACTTTAGCTCTTCCAGCCCTGAACAAAATATATGGACTGTATAGCTAGGCTGAGATTGGATGGATTCACCAAGGTTTACCGTTTGTATTCTGTGTAGGTGACAGATTTCCCATCACTGTCTAGGGGTTTTTGCAGTGAGGGATATTTCTCTCATGGACTTGCTTGGCAGGCTTCTCTGCTGTGGTTGCTTCTTTGCATTACAACATTTGTCCTCCTCCCACAGAACTGGAATGTGTATTTTCACTTTCCAATAGAAAATTATGGAAGGAAGGCTAATGCTACTATCCTGTACGTGTTACCTATTTTTTGCCAACAAAAAGGAAGCAAGAAGAACAGCCCTGTGTTCTCAGTTGGAAAGGAAATATAGTTCATAAAATTAGTACTTGTACATCAGCCTTGTGAATAACTAGCAAGCAGTGTTTGAAACTCCCATTGTTCTTGGTGCATTTTGTGACTGGGAATTTCATTAGCATGAGCAGTTTCTGAGCTCCGGGCGCAATACTGTGCCTAGGATTTCAGATTAAAACTGCAGTGGAAGGAAAGGAGGACCCCTTTCTGCCTCCCCAATTCTAGCTCCTCTCAGAAGACTGGAGAAGAGACCCTCTTAAGAATATTAGGGGGGTGGGCAGGGGAAGGACTAGACCCTGTGAAAAATGAACATAATATTTTAGCTGCAGTTCATTCATTTTCAGCTTTGTATTCTTGCTATAAAAAAGCACTCCTAGACATTCTGGGGGAAGGCTGTTGCTGCTCACACAGAATGAGAAATTGCTCATCAGGCATAAATGCTTCCTTGCAGAACCAGGTAGCCAACTAAAGATACATAACCATATAACATTGATTACACAAGCTCAATTTCATGTCGATACAAGTGCTAAATACTTGCCAAACATTAGATGACTGTTTCTCCCTGGAACCTGTCCACCCCCCCCGACTGTGCATGGATTATTTTTGCTGCCATGCCCACACTTTTAAATCTTACAGAAACCACAATCAAATTTCAGAATCTAGTCCCAAAAATACGGTATTTCTTATTTAAATATGGTTAGGCAAACTGGTACTTGTTTTTTACTTGTGCATGTCTTCCTAGCCCTTTCTCTGCTAGAATGTATACCTTGAAGCAAAAAGAAAAATACACTGAAATATCACTATTTATGTTTAATGATAATAGGCTTCACTCTAATGATAAAGGGCATCCCTTCAGCAAGATGCTATAAATCAGAAATCTTTAACAGGGAGGCCATTCTTTCTTTTATTTTGCAAACGTGGACCAAAAAGTAAGAGTAACTGCTTACTTCAATATTAGGAGATGGGACTTAGGTCAGTTTTCTTGCCAACTCCTTTTCCTTACAGCATGCCATACTCTTCTCCCCTTAGACTTGTTCTTCCATGGCTTGCCTAGGCCACCCACCCACCTCTCTCCTCTGACGTGGTAGCATTGGTGTGACGTGGGCTGCAGCTGCAGAGCAGGATAGTTGATGTGATGCTCTCTTGTCGTGTCCTGACTCCTTCTCCACAGCTTACCTGGAGCCCCCAGTCACCTACCTTCTCCTAAGTGTTGTGCTGTTAACTAGGCCTGACCAAGGGAAAGTTTAAAAAATAATAATTTCATAAGTTTTGACATAGCAGTCTCTTTCCATCTCCTTAACCCCCCACCCCAAAAAACAATCTGTAGAAAGTAAAATGTAAAGGGACCCCTAACCATTAGGTCCAGTCGTGGCCGACTCTGGGGTTGCGGCGCTCATCTCGCTTTATTGGCCGAGGGAGCCAGTGTACAGCTTCCGGGTCATGTGGCCAGCATGACTAAGCCGCTTCTGGCGAACCAGAGCAGCGCACGTAAACTTCGTTTACCTTCCCGCCGGAGCGGTACCTATTTATCTACTTGCACTTTGACATGCTTTTGAACTGCTAGGTTGGCAGGAGCAGGGACCGAACAACAGGAGCTCACCCCGTCGCGGGGATTCGAACTGCCGACCTTCTGATTGGCAAGTCCTAGGCTCTGTGGTTTAACCCACAGCGCCACCTATGTCCCACTCTGTAGAAAGTAGCTGTGATTAATTGTTAATCTTGATATTTAGGTTTAAGAAATTGACATCAACTCCAGCAAACACACCTTCAGTTTTAAACTTCTTTGTGCGTTTTTTAACAGGAACTTCTTTGCTAAAAGGACAAAGGAACTCAAACCTGCTGTCCACAGTGCTCCTGGCTGGAAGTTGTTTGGAAAAGTCCCACCGAAAGAAAATGTACAGAAAGACTCCAAGATAATTCAGCAGGTGAGCATCTGTAAAATGATATGCAAATCTTTTCCCATTTTGTCCTTGGAATTTCATAGAGCAGACTTCTGTAAGGTAGTCCTGCTTAATGTTAATTTATTTACTAGGGACTTCCACTCCTGCTAGTGTTGCTTGCCTACCCTGCCAACCCCACTGTCCCTCACAGGTCCTTCAGCCCTCCCAGACCCCTCACAGCTACTTCAGCTCCCCACCTGCCACCCCATTCCCCAATCTTCCTCTCCCCAAACTCCCATGGTTTGCCCCAAACTCTCCTCTCCCCCACAGTCTGCTGGAAACTCTCTCCTCCCCACCCTTCCACAGATCACCTCAATCTCAAGATCCTGCTGCTCTGCCCCTTGCAGAGGAGAGGGGAATGAAGAGGAGAAAGTCTTTCTCCCCATGCTTTGTGACACCGGCAGAATGAAGTGTGCGGTTGCCCGGGGTGAAGAGGAGAGTTCTCTTCTTCTCTTCCCTTTTCTCTGCAGGTAGCAGTGGGATCTTGAGATTGGAGCAAGTTATCTGGGGATGTGGAGTGGGGAGGTTTCAGTGAATTGTGGGTGGTGGTGGCAGCAGCAGCAGCAGCAAGGGTGGGGAGCATGGGAAGACCTGCCTGCTTGCTCAGCTGGGCTGCTTGCACATTCAGACCCCTGTTGTGGGTGCAAAGGAAAGGTTGGGTGCCGGGTGGTGACACAAGGAGCATGGAAAGGTCTTCCCGGGCTACCTGCCTGCTCGCTGTGCTGTTCAGCCCACTCACACCCTCAGCCTGCCTGCTTTGCTGCCTGAATCTGCCTGCTGTTGCCGTGTGACTTGCAGCAGGGCCACTTTTTCCCTTACAAAAACATTATATAGTAAGATAATCATTTTTACCCTGCTCTGAAGAGTTCCCACAGTACCTAAAACCTGTGCTTTTATTCTAAAAGAAAATGTTTAGGGGTACTCTCATTTTCCCACTCATGTTGAAATACTGTCCCTGAATAAGGCCAAACTTAGATTCACAAAATGTTTAGGGGTTTGTGTACCTCCAGAAAAAGGCACTGCCTAAAACAATTAAAAGAAACTGCAGCTGAAACTTTTCAAGAATAGTTTTGAGTATATGTTTGCCTTAACAAATGGATGGAAATGTAAACAGAAGTTGCTAGTGCTTTGTGGCAGTCACTTGCAGTTGAATAGTTTACTCAGAACCCAAAAAATAATTTAGTCTGCATGCATAAGAATAATAAACTTTCTGTATCTGTGGAGGTGGGGAACAACTAATTTGGATTAGATGAGTCATAAAATGATGTGGCAGGGGTTCAAATTATGGCTTCAATTTAAGTTTAAATAGATAGGGTAGTTCTTGCATAAATGTACAAATAATTGCACAGTTGTTGCTTGGTAGTTGCTTGTGTGAATGTAGTCCATTGAAGAGATCTATTGGTAGAATATATTAAATCAAAGTAATTTAAATCTGCAAGAAAAGAATAGCTTTAAATTAGTTTTCCTATTCTGAAATAAATATATTTCCTGAAACAACATGCATCTTAGCTAGTTGCTAGAACAGAGGATGCTATTCAACGTTAGTTATACTTGGACCCATTGTAATCAAATATGTTGCCCCTTCTGAGTGTGACACTCATAGTCTTTATGCAACCTAGAAACATAATCCAAAATCTATACTTTTTGCGCTGCAGAACAGTATTGGTTTAGAGACTAGGTACATTTATAGTCATCTTGAATCAAATCCCATTGAACAAAGTGGGTTTTTGGATGGGATTGGACTGTTAAGTACTTTGTCTGGAATTTTGTAGATGTGTACGCTGGTTGTTATTAGGCTGAAGTAAATATCTGTGGTGTGTGTTTGGTAGTCCTAAATATTCATAATTTGCAGCTGAACAAGTTGCAGAACTCAAGTAGTCTGCTTGTTTATGAAACTTGTAACTCACACTTCACTGGCTGGCTGGTATTGCTACAAATATTACAAAACTACCAAAACAATAAAACAGCAGTGCAGTGCAAGATAAAATGGCTAACCAGTAAATTTAACTGCAGTTTAATTGTGAGCTTAACCTTGCAGCAGCAGTTAGAGGACACACAAGAAATGCAAGATTTCTCATATGGGTTTGGTGGATGATACTGATGAGCTATGAGTTGGCTCTCATGAAACCTAGAGCCCTTGACAACTTCCTGATCCCAGTCTGGAAGGAAGCCAAAAATATGGCTTTGTTATTTACAGTATTTCATCTTAGAGATTTTGCATTACGGTTCATTCTTACCCAGAAAAGCAACTATTAACTCCCTCACTCTCTCTCTGTGCTAAATGGGGGCAAGTTTTTTACATGTAGGCTTTAAACTACATGCCCTTTCAGATTTCACTGGACTCCCAGCTCCCATGGTCTCTTACTTTTGGCCGTGCTGGCTGGGGTTGATGGGAATTGGTGTCCAGCACCCCTTGCTCTATGGGTTTTATTCGCTGTTGCCTGTGATATCCCATTCACACATGCAAGCTCTTGGCACAAATACCCATGTTCATTCAGTGCTTCATGACTTAGTGGTTGCAGCGTTGACAAAAATTGTTCCTCTGTCCTGGTGTAGTGAGTATCTGCTTGTGGGACTGATTTGGCCCACCAGGGCTTCCCTTTTGGCCCACAAGGCTGTTTTGACCAACCCATGCCCAGCTGCCCTGGTAAGGCGGATCATTGCTGTGTAAGACTCTACAGCCCAAATGGGAAGATATGGTGGGGCAAATCTGGCCTGTGGGCCAGAGGTTCCAAAGCCCTCAACAACTAGTTGATTGTCAGGTGCTTCAGCACTGCACTTTGAGATGTGTCCATCACCTGATGTCATTGTGACATCAGAGTGACTGGTAGCAAATTTTGGGGGTAAGCATGGGATTGTAGGCGGAGGAGAGGAAATTGAAGTTCTGTTGTGGAAGTGGATGTCCCACTTGTGTTCAGACAGTGTTGGATACAATCCTTTGTCTGTAATTCCTGAAAGGAAGATAATCCATTATTGTGCTCAAGCAAGGTGTCTCTTACCTTTGCATAGAACTTCAGTAATGGAGAGAATGAAATTCATGTTTTTAATCTCTACTGCCAGTCAGTGTTTCAACTTTTGACCCAGTGTTGCTGTGTTACTTTCCATACAACACTAAGGCAAATCTGACAGTTAAACAACTGAGTATTGGATGCATACCATTGAGACGTGCAACTTGCTTTCAGCTGCTAGGTTGTTAAAAGCAATGGTTATGCTGTTGTAGATGTTCATTTTGTTCTTAAAAAAAAAATTCTGAATAAAAGCAATTGGTAAAGTGCATCTTCACTTGTGAAAAAGCCAGAAGATTTTACTTGAATCTTACTCTGAACCATTTTCCCATCATCCATTTTTAATAACTTCGTTTGAAGTTTTAACCTCAATACGTTATTCATACTATGGTCTCATTTCTCTGTGAATAAACAAGCCATTTACTGTTACCTTGCACTTGAACCCTAAATCTAGTAAATCTATATATAGTAAGATATTCTAAAATTAAAAGCTGAAGCTGAATACAGACACTATGAAATTAACTTACATGCAGAAGTGCTTTAGTCGTAGAAGTTAATATTTCAGATATTGAAGTTGGATGTATTTATCATTGTGATGGATTTTGTTAATTGGATTTTTAAATCTCTGGCACAACACATGTGGCTTTATACTGTCATTGGTAAAAAAAAATAAAAGCAGTAGTAACATTTTTTTCTGCACCATAAATGTGAAATGCATTTTTTGTACTTAAAAACAGCAAATAATACATAAGTTTTATGTTTTAACTTGCATATTGTTCCTTTTGTTCTAATATTTTCTTTAAACAGGAGTATTACATTTTCTGAATGCATGGCTTAAAAGAGTATCTTATGCTTTGTATAGTTAGAAAGTGGTTTATCACAATGACAACGAACTCAAAAGTCGTTGCTTTTGGAGGCAGAGAAATTGCTCTTATGTAACTTACCGTATTCTCTTTCAATCCAGACTCATTGAGACTTCCAGGGTTTCTGGGAAAGCATTCAGCTGACTTCTAGAAATAGTTTGGTGTTTAGAAAATAGTAAATCAAAATGCAGAACACTTCTGTGGAATGTGAATGATTTCCTGTAGAGTACTGTAGCTGTCAGTGAGGGTAAAAAGCATATTACCATTGACTAAGGCTGCATTCCTAGGTACACTTACTTGGTAGTAATCCCCAGTGAAGTCAACAGAACTTACTTCCAAAAAGGCATCCTTAGGGTTACACTGTTTATGATTTGGACTCTTGTAAGTTTACAAGCAAAGCTACAGAAAAATTAGTTATATCAGAGGTCTGGTCATGTTTCAGTTGCTTTGCTTCAGGATAATGGTCAGGGTCCAGGGTGCTATGAAATTAGTTTTGATCACTTCTCCATTCCCACTTCCTCCTTTTATTTCGTCTGTTCTCCTTTCCTCATCTGTGCTGCATGACAATTTTTAAAACAAAGAACAGTTTGCAATAATGTCAGAAAGGTTGTTCAAAGAAAATAATAATGCAATCCCAGTGGAACATCTGTATCACTCACTATTTGCATGAGACTAAGCAGCTATTTTGATCTCCACTGAAGAATCAGGCAGAGCAATCCTACGGTTGGGTAGGGAGGAGCAAAGGTGGAAGAACTGCCAAGCCTGCGCCAGCAGAGCAAAATAAGTGTGTGTGTGTGTGTGTGTGTGTGTGTAATCTGCAATCTGCATTTTCCTTCCCCCTGTATCTTTCATCTTTTAAAAACTTTGCTTCCCATTGGTTTTCCCTCACTCCAGCAACATGTCAAGCAAGGCCGTCTTAACCATTGGCACTAGGGGTGCACGGCACCCGGGCGCTGGGTTCTCAGGGGCACCAGGCTGAGAGTCCGGGGCCAAGTGTTGGAGTCCGGGGAAGAGCTGCTAACAGCAGAGCAGAGCCTGTCGGAGCACCACAGAGTCTTCTGCTGCGGGCGGCTCTTTCCCAGACTCCAACACTCGGCCCCAAACTCTCACGAAGCCGCTTGTGGCGCTCCAGCGGGCTCTGCTCTGCTTGGCTGTCGGCTCTTGCTCCAGCTACATGGCGGCTAACTGTTTCGGCACCGTGCCCAGAGCACCGTATAATGTGGGCACTGCATGACACATCCTGTTGCATGCACCGAGCTGCCTAAGGTGGGTGACAGCGCAGAACGACAGGGAATGCAAGCAGCAGCAGAGGAAACATCTCCAGGTGGGATCTGCCGACGGCAGCAACAAAACCTGACGAATAGGAGTGCGTGGATCCCATCTAGAGATTTTTCCTCCGCTGCCACTTGCATTCCCCATCGTTCTGCGCTGGCACCTCATGTTGGGCGGCACTGGGAGCGTGCACCGACAGCGGAAAAGCCAACAAAGGAGCCTTCAGCTTGGCACACGCAACAGGATGTGTCGTACAGCGCCCACACTACGCGTGCTACACGTGCGGCCAAAACAGTTAGCCGCCATGCAGGGGGGGAGGCAGCGGGTGTACAGCGCTGCGACTGTGGCACCCGACATTCTCCCCCCCCCCCAGCATGGAACCTGCACCCACCTTCATATGCCCCACAACCCTTCTAAAGGTAAACAACTATTTCTTTTAAAAAAGGTGAACAACTTTGGCGGTTCTCTCCCTTAAAAAAGTCAACAACTTTGGACACCCTAGGGGCGCCGGGCGGATCTTTGCACCCCGGTGCCACATATACTTAAGATGGCCCTGATGACAAATGTCAGGTCTGGAAGTGGTTGCTCATGAGTAACCAGACAGGACTCCGACCTGTCTTTCACAGGTTTTATTGGTGCAAACTATTTACAGTGCAGAACCCCAAAGTTCATGTCCGTCTCAGTCACTTGCAGAATCCGGTAGTGGCCCCTTCCGGTTTCTCCCCCAACATAAGAACTTAGACACCCCAAATCTCCGCCTCCCCTCCTTACGTTTCACCCCTCTGCGCAAGCTGGGTGACAGAAACGGCATGTCTGTTTCCTGGCCAGCTGGGCTAGGTGAGGCGCTTGGGCTCTCAGTCACATCTTTGAGCCCTCCCCTCGCCTGGCTATCCACTTCCCGCTCTGCTCCACTGGAGGTGTGGCTTCCCTCGCTGCTGGACGAGGAGCTGCTCCCTCAGCAGCGTTGGAGGCTCTCTGTATTCTCCTGCCCCCTCCCCTGTTGCGATGGCAGTCCCCTGACATCAAGTATAGCACACTTTGCTTCCCTGACACTGCCTTGAAATACATACGTACTCCTGCTGCCAGAGAACCGAAGGCAGAAGAGTAACAGCATCAGTGATTTCATTGATTGTAACAATGTAGTCTCTCTTTGCCTGCAGAGAGGAAGATCTGGAAATTTTTATGGGCTCAGATCCCTCCCAGTGTCCATAGGATTGTGCCCTTTTAAAAAATAATCAGTATATTATCTGGTAGAAAAAAAGAATACATTTTTCTTCTTCTGCATACAACCACTTACTTCTAAATACTTGTCATGGTATCAGCATGGATTGAAATATGTGATGAATAGCGAAATTTCGTTTTTTCCTCTATCTGAAAAACTTATGTGATAGACTGCATTCTTTAAAGTGCCTCATTAGCAGTTTTTGTTTGGGATGAGAATAATTGCAGCTCCTAAAATCAGCAATGTTACTTCCTTTTTTAAAAAAAAATAAGCTTGACTTTTCTCTCCTTTTTGCTCACCACTTCCTTTTATTTCTCTCACTGTCCTGGTAATCTCTCACTATACATGTGTATGAAATTTTAAAGTTCTTTAGCAATCTCTAGAGTGTCAGGCTTCCTTAGAAATTGGTTTAAAAGCAGCTGAATGGTACTAGTCATAGGAAATTGGACAGGGTGTCTGTCAGTGTTCGAAACTTCCATTGTTCTCAGTGCATTTTGCGACAGGGAATTTCATTAGCAGAAGCAGTTTCTGAGCTCTGGACACAATACTGCACCCTGAGATTTCAGATTAAAACCGCAGAGTGGAAGGAAAGGAGGACCCTTTTCTCCCTCCCCAGTTCTAGCTCCTCTCAGAAGACTGCAGAAGAGACCCTCTTAAGAATATTAGGGGGGTGGGCAGGGGAAGGACTAGACCATGTGAAAAACGAACATAGTATTTTAGCTGTAGTTCATTTTCAGCTTTGTATTCTTGTTATAAAAAAGCGCACCTGGACATTCCATTGTTGCGCCCATAACCTAAATTTAAGGTGCTATTTGGCTCCTAGCTTTCATAGCTCAGTTTCTAACACTGCAGGGTGTCCAAGGGTGGTTTGAGCTTTAGTTTATTGAATAGTGGTATTTCTAAAAAGCAATATGATAAGGACACATTGGCTTGCTATTTAAAGAAAAACTCGGTCTTTGTGTCCAAGCTCCATGGAGTGTCTAAAATAGCTCCGCAAAGGTGATGTTAACTGACACTTTTCAGTTAAATTGTTTGGAACATTCATATTGATCCTATGACCTACGGTAGTCTGTAACATCTGTTAACCATAAATGAGCATAGTTTATTGCTCGCAAACAATGAAGATCAGCGAAGGTATGTTAAACCATCAACTAAGTATGTTAAACCAGTTAACGAAGTTCCTTGCTTGCTAATACAACCTACTACGACACTGACACAATGTGGGGAAATGTTTATTCCATCAGAGAGGTGTTTCCAAGGTTATGGGAAAAGATTCCTAGATAACTTGGTGCGCTTGGCGCGTGAGCTTTTGCTATCAAGATTCCTGGTATCTTAGTTAAACTACCTATCCCATGTTCATAGACTTTCTGGAATAATGTTGCCATAGTGGGTGGCCGATCTGTCACTAGATCTCCCAAGGACAAATGGAACTAGGGAGAAATTTGCTGGGCCCTAGAAGGCTCTTAGTTGATTTGCCATCCAGTGTTCATACTGAGGTCATTCGCTTTTTCTGGCATGGCGAACCTCTCTAGGTTTGAAGTATACGTTTGGTCACCTTGCTATTAGTTTGGCAGGGTTTACATCTTATTCTCAGTAGTCCCTGTTTCTGCCCCTCCTGATACGTGAAGACATAATATTAGTCAATTTGTACAGCCTTTTCAGTACTGCTTCAGGTATGACGAAGTCTGTTTTTGTGTTAGTTACTGTATTTTTTGCTCTATAAGACGCACCAGACCTCAAGACACACCTAGTTTTTGGAAGAGGAAAACAAGAAAAAAAATATTCTGAATCTCAGAAGCCAGAACAGCAAGAGGGATTGCTACACAGTGAAAGCAGCAATCCCTTTTGCTGTTCTGGCTTCTGGGATAGCTGCGCAGCCTGCATTCGCTCCATAAGACGCACACACATTTCCCCTTACTTTTTAGGAGGGAAAAAGTGAGTCTTATAGAGCAAAAAATATGGTATGTAGGGAGCAATCTAAACTCCTCCCTGGCATGAAAGGGGTTTTATGGAGTGGCAAGACCACCACTGCACCTGCAGCTGTGCTGCACATGGGGGCGAGCAGGCAGATTGCTGTGCCAGACTGGAGCTGGAGCAGTGACCAGGCCCAAATGGGGCCCAAGGCCACTATGTGGCATCAGCAGGGATGGCTTGGGATATACCGTATTTTTGTGTGTATAACACAACCCCTATTTTGGGGGACTCTAAATTGAGGAAATGGGGGGCGATTGCCCAGAGTTGTTGAGCTTCTATGGGGGGGGTGCCAACGATCGTTCACCCGCCTGACCGTCGCTGCCAAACAAACGCCTCTACGAACCCACTGATCGCCTGCCCGCTTCTGCCAGCAGCCGCCAATCGCCAGCAGACCTTGCTGCACCATCCAACCACCCATTGAATCGCTGATTGTAATGTACTGCATGCGGCCACCAGTCGCATGTCCCCCTCTGCACTATCCGTGTATAAGACGACTCCCAATTTTTAAGAATTAATTTTAATTTGAAAACCTTTTTAATTTTAATATGAAAGCTTTGTCTTATACACAGGGAAATCTGGTAATTTATCCTGGCCAGCCCAGCCCCTTCCCCACTCCTGGGAAGGGGAGCTCCGCTGCTTTCACTCCAGAGGCAGTGGAAGGCTGATAAGAGACCAGCAGCACTGTTGGGAGGGGTTTGATTTGGGTGGAGGTGCATTTGCCCAATCCAGCCCCTGCCAGTCTAGCCCAAAGGAGGTTTGAATTGCTCTGCTAGTTTAGGACATTGGTCCCTTGATGCATCTTTACTGCTGTGCCAAATGCTTCATAAACAGAAATGAATGCTAAGATAGATCTGAATTTAAACATCCAAATCATTTCCTGTCGACTTTTTTCCCTGCTTAGTCCTCGTGGAACCATTCATTTTAGCTATCCAAAACATATGCACCTCACTAAAAAGATTTAAAACTAGTAGAATTTACATATAAGCTTATCAAAAATACCAGAGAGAAGCCAAATGTATGTTTCCACAGATGCTAATCATTTAGAGTGGGCCTTTCTAATTGAGAAGATCTGAAGACTGCTGGCCAGGGCATGACTTGGCTATGAAGGCCGTAACGGATTATTATTTTTGTCCTCTTTACATATTATACAATCTGTGTCTTAAACTCTCAGTGATTTTTTTGATGGAAGCTTTGAATTTTAGCTTTTAATGTAGAGTATGGGTATATGTCTTAAATCTGCCCAATGCCTCAATCTCAATCTGCATTGGAATTGAACATGAGCATGCTTGAAAAAGCAGTACGCACTGGTGGTCCATATAAACTGTAAAGAAGAACATAAAGTTTGCATGCATGTTGCTGTATATTAATGACTGTCAATTGTTTCTCTAAGGATTTACTTCTGTTTTTCTCATTAGGATGAAAGTTCTGGCAGTGTTGCATCAGTATCTACACTCAATCTATTAAACACAGGGGTATGAAATTTAATATTTTTCTATCACATTATATGCCATGCATGGGATCTTTTTAGCAATCATTGAATTAGATGGCATATCACATAATTGTAGCATGAGTTAACAGTACTAACTCATCAAGTCACTGAATACCATTATTGAAAAGCAAGTTTTACTCATTTCCCTTGTTCACAATTTGCAAATTTGATATGAATTTCTTTGTTTCGTTTCTTTCATTTGAAAATGTATCCAGATTAATTGTTGCAGTTGAATGAAATATTCATTCTTGTTCACTTAGCATGTGGCTTTCAGCGATTTTTAAGCAATAGTCTACAAATGTTTTCAGCAACTTCGCTGATGTCTGGCTGTATAGTGAAATTAAATAATTGTAACAGTTTCCAATGTTAAAGGTCGCCATTCCAAGTGGACTGGTGAAGGGAAAATATGCCAGAGTTGAGCTTGGCAAAGGCTGCAGCTATATTATAGTGCAAGGAGAACTTCCTTAAAAGCAAAGGACTCTGGTTTTTTTCTTGACTAGCTGTACTCATAGTAAGCTCTTATCCATGGAGCAATACTTTCCCATTGTATTAAGACCAGCTATTACTCTCTGTTCTGCCACTATTATCTATGAGCAATAAGCCTTGCTGCTTTTCTAGATAACTGATTAAATAATGAATACGCCATCTAAATTGGGGGTGTGATCTACTTAAAAAATGTGTACCCCTCCGTTCTCTTGTTCACTCAAAACTCAGGGTGGCTGTAGATTGCTGCTTATTAACATGTTAAACTAAATTCTCTTAGTATCTTGAACCTTAATCCCAACCCAGTCTAAAGTAGTATGTATTTGAAAAGCCGATTTTCAGGCCATCTTGACTAATGAGTCATTTAGATGTTATTTCCTCTTTCAACCATTTAATCCCCTAGTTTCTAACTATTCATTTGTTTAGTAGCTTTGAATAGGGAACAGCCTGCAGTAAGAATATTGGCATTTGAATGGGGTCATGTCGGATAGGAGTCCTATTTTCTCCTCTTCGTCAAATATACTACTAGATCAAAGTGTCAGGATCCCCATCTGTTAGTAACATAATTGGACACATGCTGAGAGAATAAAAGAATATTTTGGCAGATGTAAGAGAGCTCAGATTGTTGGAGCTAGTCCCTTCCCTCCCTTTTCTTCCTGTTTATCTTGGTTATGTTAAGCATGCTTTTCTGCCTTTAAAATATTTGAGTGCCTTTCTTTGAATTATTATTATTATTTGCTTGTTAAGGCCTTAAGGGTTAAAAAAGCGCAAATGTTAACCCTAAAAAAATGGAACACCCTTTCCCCCTCCTCTGTGTGTTTTGTTGCTGTGGGGATGGGGGTGGAGTGGGAGGAAGGACGGCATTGAGTTGCAGTGCCTTGTGAATCCTGACACTTGAATCTATTGGAACTTGATCATCAGTGGCACTGAAATGATATTGTTTTCTTTAGAGAGAGTGGAAATGCTGATAGGCTGACTCTGCTTCCTCATCTTTCATTCTCTCCAATTTCCCTTTCTTGGGGTAATTGTATGTCTGTTGCCATATCTACTGCCATTCACACTCTGCTTTTTCAAATTCCTTTAAACCTCTTTATAAGGCTTGCTTTTTAATATCTTCTGAGTTGCCTTTGCTGTAATGTATCAGCAACTCCTCTCTCTGATGCAAATTCCTGAACTTAAAAAGGTGCACCTCTATACACTGGGTTTTGACACTTGATGTATTTTTAGGACCCAGGTTATTCTGTAATTTTAAGTTGTTTTAAGCTGTTTTTAAACATTGTGCTTTTATTATTGTAACCCACCTTGGAACAACAACAACAACAAGCTAATCCTTAGGTTTGGAGTTCTTATTTGTTAGTGGCAAGGTAGACTTGTCAAGAACAATGAAGCACTTGGGTTTCAGTTTGATGAATATAACATGTAGTGGATTCTGCACTTCATTTGAACACAGTCTTTGTTTCATATCCCAGAGAATGATGCTACTTACAGCAAAGGGGGGGAGTGAGTGACATGGTGCCCCTACCAGAGATTGTCTAAAATACACTTTCATAACTCTATGACAAAGGGTTTTCTTCTTTGCTTCCCACAGTTAACTTGGGATCTCCATTTATAGATTATCCTGGTTCAATTTATTGGGTGGATGGTCGGAATTATCAAGAGACTAGACAGAGTTGGAGAACTGTTTATTTGGCTGTGTATCTGCAGTCTGATGCTAGGAATCTATTTTCTTCTTCAGTGCAAGGACCAGGAATAGTATTTTATCAGGCATCTGAATCTTACAAAGCACACACATTTTTTTAAGAGTGTTGCTGCCTGAAAGCTTATGATTTAATAGACATACCACCAGAGGAAAAAGCAATGGAGCAGGGAATATGTATAGAACTATCAGATGTTTAAAGTTTTAATGAAGAAAAATTCCCAACCCAGTAAGGTATTATTGGAGTTGGGGCGCTTTAAGATCAGCCTTCCCCAACTGGGTGCCCACCAGTGGTTATGCAAGCTGGGACTGATGGGAGCTTTAAATATATGGAGGGCACCAGGTTCGGAAACACTGCTTAGGATGCTGTTACATGCTTCTCAACTGAACATTTGGGGCAGCATCACACATTATGCAGTGATTACCCTGTTACACTAGTGTTTCTCCCTGGAAACATATAACGTGTGAATGATATGCTTTAAGCCGATGCATTACATATTTTTGGAGCTGTCATAATAGTCTGATATGGTTGATAACTGGTGCACTCCAGATATGTTGGGCCACAACTCCCATCAGTTCCCACCAGCTTGACCCAAGTCAGGAATGATGGAACTATTATAGTCCAAGTATCTAGAGGCCACCAGGTTGGGAAACGCTCCCCTAAGGGAGGCATAAGGTAGGAATAGTCAGTTTCTTGCCATGCATGGTTATCTTCATAAGAAACACTGAATTTCATCTCTCTGATATTCCTTCCATACCTCACATTATGTCAAATAAGTTTTGTCAATTGGCAATCCAGAAACTCAATGTTAGGAACATACAGTAGTTATTTTATTTTTACTTTTAGTCCATGCACATAAAGTAGCCTCTTGAAATGATTGTTACACAGGCAGTTGAGGTTCATGAACATATTTGATATCTCCTTGGCTGGTGTTTATAGCCAAGAACAAGTCACAAGGTAACAGTGTTAACTTTAATTTTACACAGTTAGAAATACACACAATTGCTCAAATGGCAAAGCATTCAAACAAGCTTGCTTTCAGTTTGTCACATCACAAAATAAACAAGGAGTTAAGTGTTCAGAGTCTTGCATCCCTTCCTTGCCCTTTATGCATTCAGTACTGACACAAGGAAACTTGTGTCCAAAATGGCATTCTTAATTGATTTTCTATCTTACAGACAGTAGCAATTGTCAAGAAATTGCTGTGTGCAGGAGGTACCTGTCTCAGCTAGCCTATCTAAAAGTGCTTTAGCAAAGGCTGAATGTAGCTGGTGTTTGCACTGTGCAGGCACAGAAACTGGTATTGGGTCCAGAATTCAGTAGCCTGATAATTTCTAGTCTTTGTGGCTGGGAAGATAAACTTGGAAATATTGTGGGTAGTGCCTGGTAAAAATTAAAACAACAACAAACAAAACAGATGAGGCAGGGTAGGGTTTCCAGGGCAGGGCTTCTAATGGTCACAGGGTGAAGCTTTATTGTACTGAAGAGTTTCCTGCTACTATCTAAGATTAGCAGACATTTAAGCAGAGTGAGCAAACAGAATTTATGCAGGGTGCAGATCTTGCATTATCTTGGCACAAACCTTTTACCAGCATAAAGTATACACAGCCCTAACTGTGACTAATCAGCCTGGCAAGCATCTATACTTTTATGTGTTCACTGGCACAACATTTATCTTTTTTTGCACTCCATTGCATAACTTATAAAAATGTATTTATTGCTTCTAACATTCTCTGAATAGATGCTTTTCCCAGCCTCTTAATTTGACCTTCTGAAAATGTCCAAATGTCCGTTACCTTTCCCATGTCTGGAGGACAGTAGCTCCCATTAATGGGTCTGTTGAAGTCTTCTAGCCATTGTAGTTGTGAAGACAAGCTTGGAAATATTATGGGTAGTGGCTGGTAAGGCCAGCCATGTTTGGCAGAATTGAATCTTGCTGATTCTAGTGAGTCATTTCATCCCCAATAATTAAGATTAGGATATCTGCTACATCTGAAATATGTAAATTATATTTCTGAATATTTATGTTAGGCTGAAAAATCATCTGTGCAGTTGCCATAAATGTATTTAACGTAGTGCCAAAAACATGGTAATGTAAATGGTGTGGCCTTTTCATTTATGTTGTAGCTGTCCCAGCAGCATTCTCTAAAGCAATAATAATGCTGTGGGTTGATGCCAAATAAGTGCTGCAATCTGTACAACCCTGTCGCTGCATCAGGCAGGGAACCCCTCTTTTAGCTGTCTGACCAAACCATAACTGATGAATTTGATGCCACAGTAACTTGCCATGGTTGGATGCTTTAAATGAAGTGGTATTCTTGTTCTCCAGCCAACATGCTTGCAAAAGCGAAGCCACAAGCCTCCTGTGCCTTGCTCCGATTCTGAATGCTAGCAAACGGTGTCCAAAATAGCCAAACTCCTTTTAAAAGGTGGCACCAAACTTTTATTATGTTATGAAAACTCATCCTCTGTTAGGCCCTCATATAGTATTGATATTTTGGCAGAAGGGATTTCTGAATAGTTGAGGGGCTTGGGGGGTTGGTTGGGTTTTTTTGTTTTTTGTTTACATTTTAGGTGTACCAAATTAATTAAGGAGCTTTATCTGGTTGGCCACAGTCAGAACAGGATGCTGGACTTAATGACCTTTGGTCTGATCCAGGAGGGCTCTTAGGTTCTAGCCATGCATTTTAAAGGCGAAGATAAAGTTTTCATGAGAAAACTAGTGTGCTTGCTTTGTACCTCTTGGTGCATATAATTTTTACCTCTGTAACTGCTGCAAATCCAGTTATTTAGAACAGCATATTTTTTCAGTTCAACTGATTTGTTGCTTTTTATGTTTTGAAATGGGCTAGGTCTGTGGAATTTAGCAGTGTATTTGAGATATTTTTAATGGGGGGGGGATTTGATTCAGTATGTAGCAGTATTTTGCCCTGATCTCCTTTATACTAAAGAGTGGCCAAACCTCTAGTGTAGTCATTACTGCAAAACCACTGTGGGTACAGTTCTTTGATACAAGCCTTTTAGATTGTCGTTTGGCCACATTTAATGTTTCACCTCACTTTTTAATACAATCAGCAAGAATGTGTGTTGGTGAGGAAGAAACATATGCTTTATAATTATTTTCTGTATAATTATTTTCTGTATAATCAACCTAAGTTGATCAACGTTTTAATCTGATAGCAGGGTGGTGGTATACATTCAGATTACCATACTACTGACAACTGAGATAGTAAAGACAGTGGCTTCGTCAGACATGGTTTATCATTATAGGAATGAGCCCATAGTAAGCCTTGTGTTTGTAGTCTTTCCTGTCCCCCTTCTGTCCTTCCTGTGTGATTGGGAAGAGCAGTTCAAATGCACTTACTTCTGTTTTACACTAATCACAGTTAAGTGTTATGTCTAAACCAGGACAAACTCAACTATGGTTAGTTGAAACTGGTGAACTTCAAACCATAACGGTAAACCGTAGTTTAGCACTAGGTTACATCAGAATGGGACCAGAAACTTTCAATAAGTAGCAGATTATTTCTCTTGTCTTGCTTCCTCCTTTTATATGGATTTTCCACACGCTGTAATTTGCAGAACATTTACTCTTTCAGCTTGTGTTGGTTACAACACGATTAAGATGCAGCGCCTTTCGCTCTGTCCTGAGTCTCAAGCTGATACTGTGCATGGCTGCTAGCAATATTCATCTGACTCTGAAGTTGTCGTTACCTAGGCGACTCATAGCTTCATTGATGGAAGCTTAAACTGTTGCCATTTATCCCATCTGTGGATCAACTAAAATTATATCATTCAATCTTGTTTAGGAGTATGAAGCACGAACAGGAAAAACATGTAAACCTGTACCCCAAGCGACAAGACGTAGACACTTTGAATTTGAGCCACTTTCAACTACTGCTCTTATTTTGGAGGATCGACCATCGTAAGTCGCTACGAGTTCTTTTGAAAGCAGAGTATCAGTTTCATGTCAAAGCAGGTTGTTATGACCAAAGTTATGCCTGGAAGGATTTGCCTACCTCCTCCTGAAGATCATATCAAAATTTAATGTTGGTTTTTGTGGTGCACAGAAATGTTCATTCAGGTAGCCCTTCAGATACCCTTGCCCTAAGTTGTAAATGACTTCCTAGATCCATCCCAGCAACTTGAATTATGTCCGGAAACAAACGATGAAGGTTTGTACTATAAATATTGTATAATGTGGGTCAGTCTTACCTTTCCCCTTATTTATAGTCTGCCTGCCTCCTGAGATATTGGGCATAAATCTTTCCTTCAGTAAGGTAATTATGGTATCTTGCACGGCTCAGACGGGAAGGTCCTATTGGGAGTAAGCAGAGTGGAATAATTTATTCCCTTGTATAGGAAACGAAACAAAACAGAACTTTTTAATTTGATTCATTTAGCCTTACCTTTGCTTATGTTTTCCCCCCAGGAACCTTCCTGCAAAATCTGTAGAAGAGGCTTTACGTCACAGACAAGAATATGATGAAATGGTGGCAGAAGCAAAAAAGAGAGGTATGGCTAGTCTTACTGTTCATAATGCTATTTTCTAAAAACGAAAATGTGGGAATATAAAAAATAGAATGCAAATTATCCTGGACTAAAAGAAAACTCTTCTTTCTTTCTTTTAACACAGAGGTTCAGTCTTAAAATGAAGTTAATTTGTCCTTCAAAGTATGGCTGCAATTTTAACACTTTAGCACACTCTGTGTGGAACTGAAACTTTCACATTTGTTTCATTCATTGCTTTGTATTTGGGATTCTGAAGACAGATATTCATAAATGCTTTTTGAGTGTACACACACAGCACGCACAGCTAGATATTTCTCTCTAACACACACGACGCATCTATTTCACTGTTACACTCACCTCTGCAGCTTAACATGGCAGAAAAAGCCAAAGCAGTAGCTTGGTAGCTTGTGTTCCGCTGGAGAGAGTCACAGTTTAGATATGTGCCATTTGTGTATGTTATGCTGTTGAACTGGTATACAATTCAGTTAGTGTATATGGAAATGCAGGTGATCACTGCCTTTTCAACTTCAGCAGCCTTCAGCAGATGGCGTTTAGTGGATTCTATCCTCAGCCTAAAACCTGTTGTCATCCTGCACCAAGACTGTGTGCAAGTTAAAAGACTTTATGTCTTGACCTTACAAAGGATACATTTGCTTATCTACCCCTTGGAGCTCGTGCCAGTGTTGAAACCATAATGCTGTGCGTGTTTATTAATGTTTGTGCATAACTTTCTTACACCCTTGCAAGTGCTTACCCATGATAGCAATAGATTAGCACTCCAGCGTCAATTAAAATACTTTCTCAAAGGCAACTTGCTTCTTATGTTGGCTGGTCGGTGCAGTCAGCAATATGTTTTAACAGCCTGTCAAATAGAATTGCTTTTTTTCTTACATGAATTGGACCCTTTACGTAAGGGAAAGTACGCAGGTGACATGTAGGTTGTACAGTGTGGTATACACGCTTTTTACATAAAACCTACAGAACTTATTACCTACCTTGCCAAATACAACCCACCAGCCTTGTATTGTGGTGGGTACTTGGAAGACCTACCCCTCCTATTCTCCCTCCTATTCTCCCTGTCCCAAGCAGGCAGTAGCACCACAAGGGTTTCAGTGAACCCCTCTGGCTTGATTGGGTCTGGGGTGAGAAATTATAGAGGTCACTCATGTCTGTGTACAAAGACCAGTAATATTTGAAACAGCCCTGAAAGCAAGGCAGATTTCCATGAGCTTCCTGCATTGCACAGGGTTGAGCTAGATGACCCTTGGTATCTCTTCCAACTCTACAATTCACTAAATAACACAAATTCTAACGTGATGAAGGAAAATGCAGGATTGGAGACTGAAACAACCGACTTGCTGTTGTGTTTCATCTTTGCCTCTATATACTGATGGTATCTGAGAAGGTGGATTTTTTTGGGGGGGGGGGTAAATGTTGGAGTTGGAAATGTAATCTCTTACTTAAGAAATGATAATCTTTGTTACTCCAGTCATTCTGCTTGGAATCAGTAATATTGCTTCTGCTTCAAACTGCTGGCTCTCTCTAATTTCCCTTAGAATTCACTATTACATTACTCTCCCAGCTTTCTGAGATTTAATTAGTCATCCAATAACATCTGTCCTAACTTGGCTTGTCATGGTTCATGCAACAGGTGGTTTCTTACGAAGCTCCTCTAGAACAGCTTATTCAAACATTATTTGAGATGTTGGTTAGTCAGTGTGCAGCCCTACTTCCTCTTACTAGATATACACAATTGCAGACTTCCACTATGTCTTGCAAACTTGGAAGAGGAAATCGGGAAATTGACAGTATTGGGAGATTCATATTTCTGTCGAGAGCTAATCTCAACAGCGCCGATATGCAAGAAATTTTGGCAGTTGACTTAATCTGGAGAATGTAACCCCCAGAACATTTTCTATCTTGATACATTTTTGAAATGTTGATTTTAAAATTAAAATTAAAAATATTCTGGATTTAATAGAAATTAAGGATGCACATAGAAGGAAGAAAATAATGAAAGAACGCTTCAAGCAAGAGGAGAACATCGCTAGCGCTATGGTGATTTGGGTCAATGAAATACTGCCTAATTGGGAGACTATGTAAGTATAGATGACTTTGTAACATCAGGAGCCTTTTTACTGATGCTTGTTAGCTGCTATGGAAGCCTGTTTGACTGAAGAGCAGGATGAAAAAGCATTAAATATAAGCTTCACAGGCTTTTATATCCCTCAAAAGCCTTGAATGTTTTCCTTTCTGTTCTCAAACATGTATTTGGGCTCATGATAGCCTAGAATTACTTTTTCTGTTCAGTAATCTCTTTAATAAATTGTTGTCATTAGCAGTTTGTCTAAATGCTCACCCTGTGCGAAATTGCGGTCTTCCATGGCCAGGGGGTTCCCCTGGGTGTGGCATCTAGGAGAAACCATAAGGCACTGTTGGCTTAAATGGGATAAAGCTGTGTCAAAAGCCCTCTCAGGTGATCTGGCTTCCATAAGGGAAAACACTTGACTTTCCACTATATGGAGCCAAAGCTTGCTGATGTTCTTTGCTTCTGGGGCAACCTGGAAATGCCAAGAATGGCAGCTAAATTACCTGTACTTACCAAAACACTTACCCCCCCCCCCCATCTTCTCTTTTTTTAGGCGTTCTACAAGGAGAGTTCGAGAATTGTGGTGGCAAGGGTTACCTCCAAGTGTTCGTGGGAAAGTGTGGAGTCTTGCTGTAGGAAATGAACTGAATATTACTCCTGGTATGTGTTCTAAACATGCAAACTCTTCTCTCAGTAGGATGGTGGTCTCAAGAAATAACCCAACATTTCTTCCACTGAGTTTGTAATAGCTTTTATTGATACAGAAAGAAGTTGCTTTTAGAAGAGATTAATTTATGCCACAGAAGTTCAAAAATGTATCTATTTTGCTTCACCCAGGAGAGGTAAACTGGCACGGTCTCCCAATACCAGTTTTAAATTGAAGCCATTTAAAGATGATAATGAAAGGGACAACTTTTTCTAGCTGTCAAATACTTTTCAAAAAGCTAGAGCTTGTTAATGGTTTTGTTGGGTGGGGGAGGAGACAGCCTTTAAATAATGGGACTTGACTAAATATTTTAGTTCAAGAGACTGTTTTTAATATGCAAGAAGACTCACTCTTTTTAGGAAGAGATCACTTCGTTAGTAGATTTTAGCATGTTTCAGTTTCATCTCTTTCAAGAAAGATCAGTATAGCTGGTTTTAAGAACTGGAACAACATAAAGATTCTAACAGTTCACAAATCTTTGTATGGAGCATGCCTAGATCTCTATGTACTTGTTTGGACAATCACGTCTTGGATTAATACCCAGATACACGAAGGAGCATTTTAGCTGAGCATGAAGCCCTTTTACATGAGTTTCCATTAACAATTGTTTCCTGGTTAATCTTAACTAGGAATATATGTTCAACAGTTCTGGAATATGAAGCCATGGTTTGAAGTTGGTTAAATTTTGTTAATGGAGTACCTAGTGGTTTGTTTGTGTGTGCAACGGGGGATATTCAAGCAGCCAAAAGGCTTGTTCATGTCTCAAGCTAAAACTAAATTCAGGGAAGCTGTCCCGAGTCACTGGCTGGATATTACACAGTATGATTTCCCTTCCTGGTTTTTATAACTAAAATGCATATAATAAAAACAGGATTACTGTGAAAATTGTGTAGTTCTTATCTGTAAATTTGCCCTTTGGCTCCATTTTGCTGTCTGTTTTGCAGAACTCTATGAAATCTTCTTATCTAGAGCCAAGGAACGATGGAAGAGTTTTGGGGAAATGGGTGCTGAGAATGATGCAGAAGGTAGGTTACAATGATACCCGTTGCTACTTTTACACTCTTCTAAGTAGAATGCACACGATTAGCCAAATGACACATTCAGAAATATAGCACAGCCATTCATTGTAGGATCAAATATTTGATACTTGCATATAGAAAGCTAACATTACCATCAACTAACATCTACAATTTGATGTGGTATAGTTCTGAGCAAGTTGAATCCCAATCAGATTTCTCAATATGTTCATCTCTTTGTTTGGAGATTCAGGCGCAGTAGCAGATACCTTAAAATTGTCTGCTCGTTGAAATGTGGGTTTCCTTCAGAGAATGTGATACTGTTATGATCCAGTGGATTTGCCATAAAAACTGAAACTGGAAGAGCTTAATAAAAGCAAGATAGATTTTATTGTCACAGGCTTTAAATAGTGTCCAGCTCAGAAAGAAAGAAAGAAATCGTCTGCATTTGTAGTTTTGTGGGGAGGATACCAATTTAACAAACAGAACTGGCAATATCAGTTCAGAGTAAGTCTGGCCAGTTGTGATCCAACCTTATGAGGGATGAGGTGAGGGGAGAAGCCCTTTTTCAATATAAATATATGACGTGATGATATCTTAGCACGCTTGCTTGGGAAGTACAGTATGTCTCTAAAGAGGTCGGAAACCTGATTTCATGTTTGGGGAATAAGCCCTTCAGGAACAATAGATGGATGAGGGAATATAGTGTTGTGCTCAAGAGTCTGTTTGCTCTATGGGCCCCAGCTCTTTGTGCTGGAGAGCAGGCTGCTGTCAGCCTGGAAGAGCTGGCCTAGAAACTACCATGCTTTCAGAATAAACAGGAGCACAAACTGGGTAACGTAGGTCTTTGGCTTGAATAGTGGAACACTCCATAAGGAGTGGAAAACAACTGAGACTTCAGGATGTAACCCTGAAAAGGGGAGTTTTAAAATAAATGATGATAATGCCCAAATCACAAGTCAAGTGCTGAAGGCTACTGAGAAAGGATGGAGAAAGAATAGGACAAGTGGCCACAAGCCCAAATTGCACAACTGTGTTCTACTTGAAGGGAGAAGGTAGAGGCAGAGCAAGGATTAGAGAGAGAGGAAGAAGAAGCAAGCAAAAAAAAACCAGGCAGAAAGGGAGGAAGAGAATTAATGAAAGTGAGGTTTTTCCCCTATCACAGAAGAAGGACTGGTGAGAAGGATCCTTGGTGGAGTAAAGTAAAAATACAGGACACAGTAGAGCTTTTACTGCGCAGTAAAGCTTTTACCAACCCAGAATGAGTTGGGCACTGTGTCTGCTTGCAGGGCTGCTCTCAGGAGATATCCTTTCCCCAGAATTCTAAAAACAATTAGTTTTGTAAAATTGAAACAGGAAGTCTGTTGAAAGGTGTTTTCCAGAGGAACAAAAAGGGTGGATATGCTTTGGCTGTTTTCTGAAACAGGGAATGAATGGTGTGGTTCCATTGTGTCAAAAGGGCATGGGGATCTTTGTATTGCCAGTTTAATGAGTAGCAGGGTATTGTCCAAATTTAAATTAGGATGCAGTTGCTTTTGACTTGGCAAGTCCAAGAAGTCTGTAGCTCCTGGACATTTAGGGTTAGGAACTCTCTTTCCCAGGTCAAGAGAGAGTAGTGCACAGTCCAGATAGTCTGACATCCTTGTCCTGGGTTGCCGAGCCCTTGCCAACTATAGAATGGAAATTCTGAGACAAAATGGAGGTGAGGGGACAAAATGGGATGACTGTGGCAACACATCTGTGCCTGCTTGAGTTAAACCATTTTTTAAATCACCTCTTTAAAGCCTTTTTTATTTTTGCAGTGGTATACCAAACACGACTCATAGGTTAAAATGATAGTTGAATGGAATAGTTGTTCTCTACACCTTTTCCTGCTTTCTGTAAATTAAGTTAGTATTTTCTTAATTTCTGATTGGAAGTAATAGTCAGACTACGTAGAAGATGGCCATAGTCTTACGTTACTGTTTAAATAACTCTACAGACATATATAAAAATCTGCATGCTTTAATCTCTGTAGATGCTGGAGTATCAGTTGCTGATCGGGAGGCTAGTTTGGAGCTAATAAAATTGGATATATCCCGCACATTTCCATCCCTCTATATTTTTCAGAAGGTAAAATGTTTTTGACTTTGTTCAGATACAAACATGTTAAACATGAGGTCATTTTCCCTGCTGTGGCTGATTTTCTTTAAAAAAAATAAAAATCTGTCAATGAAAGGCTGTTTTTTTAAAAAATGGAATTTTCTGCCACGGATTCATGCAGCTGAAGAATTCCATGCTACATTAATAGTAGTGTGACTCAAAAATATTTTGAAAAGGCACTTGTGTATCAGGTATTAACTCTATAACTTCATCTTCTTGGCATGGTACTTGGAGGGAGTGTTTTATCTGACCAGGTTAGCAAATGTTCTGTCTATGCATCTGTTTCCCTGCAGTCGAATAGTTAGATCTTTGACTTGCTTTACGTGCCTGCAAGGGTGGAGTGTGGGAGGGAACAAAGCAACTACAGCAAGCAAGCTAAAATTCATTTTCCAGGCTGGCGAGTGCTGGGGTTTGGGGAGAGGTTGATTGATGTGTCCAACTAAAGCAATAGAATGTAAAAGCAGCTTGCAAACCTTGTTGCCTTCATTCACTGAGCAAACATAGCAGGTCTTACAGGACTTAAGCCATTGTTTCTGGGGGTGGGGCATAACTGCAAACAAAAGATCACCTGGTCAGCTAGACTTTATGCTTGCTCACCACTGCCAACTTGGAAGGTAAGCTAGTTCCACGGCTGTTCAAATAACAATATTCTGGCAGAGGTACAAGCGTACAAATCTGCAAGTGTTAAGTGTTTGGCTTTTTAAAAACATGAAAAAATGGCATCTTACTATACTTACAAAACAGATTTCAGAGAACTGTTTGATAGTATCTCAAATAACTAAATGAATGGTGTAGTATAAGGGAAAAAATATACTCACCCGCCTCCCTTTTCAAATATATGTCAGACCTCTGCATATGTTTTAATAGAAAAACGACAATGCCTGCACCTTTTAACATTTGTGGACTTGGAATTTTGGTATTGGCATTCCAGTTTATAATGCCACGTAAGAAAAAGTCCCTATACAACGTTTTTTATATACCATATTTTTCACCCTATAGGGCGCACCGGCCCATACGGCGCACCTAGGTTTTTTTTGGGGGGGGAGAAAAAAGAAAAAAAAATCCCCCCCCAGGCGCGGGGCTGGGGCGGGGGAAGCCCGAGCTTCCCCAACCCCAGCCCCCAGGACAGGCTGCTATCCACAAGCCTGGGGAGCCCGGCGGGAACTCCCGCCAGGCTCCCCAGGCTTGCGGATATCTGCCCAAAGCCCGGGGCGTGTTCTGCTGCACTCCCCGGGTTTCAGGCTGCAGGCTGCTGTCCCCAGGCTTGCTGATAGCTTCCTGAAGCCTGGAGAGCGAGAGGGGTCGGTGCGCACCGACCCCTCTCGCCCTCCAGGCTTCAGCGAAAGCCTGTATTCGCCCCATAGGACGCACACACATTTCCCCTTCATTTTTGGAGGGGAAAAGGTGCGTCCTATAGGGCGAAAAATACGGTAGTTCCATCTCTGTGTACGCTGTTACAGTGTAACAAGCAAAATAGCAGGTCCCTTGACCCAAAGAAGCTTTTAATCCCCAGAGTTAAAATAGGATTTGTTTACTCAAGAGACTTGAGTGGTCTTCCTCTTTTGTTCCTGGTGAAATCGAAAGTGCATTCCAACTAGACAGAATAAAAAAACCCCAGAGAGCTGTCTATTGCAGAGTTAGTTTGCCTTGCTCAAGCCTCACCTGAAACTTTGTGTCTAGATAGTTTCCCTTCTTTGTTTGCTTAGCCAATTTGCATTCCTAAATGAACAGCCTGCAAACCCGAAAGTTAATTTTCAGCTCCGATATGAGTTACTAAAGGATGAAATAACAAATGTTCAGGTGTGAGGCTTTCTGTTTAGTTTAGTTAACCTCACCCCTGCTGCTACTAAATTGCAAAAAGTTTCTGTAATTTTCATTTATATGATAACCTAATGCAGCGTCGCCAACCTTTCTGAGCTGCAGTGGCCGCTGTCGGGGGTTTGGCATAATGGCTGCCACATTTAAAAGCGCAGAAGAAAGGACAGGCCCTCAATGTGGTGCTGTCCTATCCGCCCCCCCCCCAATCAGCCACCTCATCGGGAGGGGGGTGAGATGCAAATATCAACCACTGCTGCAGTTACTTACAACGAGAAGCTGTTTGTATCTCTATTCAGAACGGATGAGAGGGTATGTGTCAAATCCTGGCATCCAGGGAAATGTAGACATGTTTAAGGGAGTGTGTTCAGTTTAGGGGAAGCTGAGTCAGTGCAAGGAGGAGCTGAGCAGGAAGAGCAAACAGTGTCTCATGGATATTTGAGTGGATAGTTACTGAGACACGTTGTGGGTACTGAAGGAGGTACAGGTGGGCACACTGTAACAGTGGGCAACATGTTGGTGACCTCTGACCTAATGTCTCCACTAAAAAAGGAGGAGGAGGAGGAAATTATTAACGACCAAGATTCTGTCTGAAATTACTTTTTCACAATCTGGGACAGGGTGATAGTGGTGGAAGAAAATACACAAGTCGTTGTATGCAAGGCTTTTTCCGCATCTAAAAACGCTTGCTGGATCGAAAGTGTTGTGAATTCAGAGTTACGTTTTGTCAGCACTGAAACAGCTCTTGGCAGTACGTATAGTCCAGAGAACATTAGGAGAAACAATGAACTTTGTTTGGAACTGGGATACTAATAACCAAGTTCACACTCTGGGGTGACTGCCAGCGTTCCTAAGTGTTGACATTTTTTAGCTCACTGTCTCTTGTTTGCTTGGAGGTAGTACAATAGAATGGAGAAAGTGTGCACTCGCCCGCACATGTGTTCATAGGTAATGGGTGGAGGTTTTTTTTTAGTCTTTTGGAGCTGTTACAGTTCTATGCAGTCAGGAACAAATGGACTTTGTAGGAATTTCAGTGCTGCCGTCACACATATATAGCCAAGCTTCTGTGCATGCCTAACTTTGTATAGATTGAATATATTGTGACCCAGTGGAAATAGTCTTCTGAATTCAAAATAAAGCTAGAAAAACAAAATAAATGTTAACATATACATTTCTTTTTTCCGTTGTTTTCACTTCAGGGTGGCCCTTATCATGATCTTTTGCACAGTGTCCTGGGAGCATATACATGTTACAGACCAGATGTAGGATATGTAAGTATCCTTAAAACATTGCCGTTCTTCACATTATAATGACGTTTCATACAAATGGTAGCTTGACGTTTAAAGGAATAGTTTTTGCTGAGTTAACTATCTCAATATAGCTTGCCTGTGTAGCACCAGTAGAAGAGGTTGGTCTGTCTCTCATATTTGCATGTGTGCATGCACGCGTGCGCGCGCACACACACACACAATGTCTCCATAGATACTTCAAAACACTTAAGATAGTTTTTTAAATACATACATAACTTCTTTTTGACTCCCTACCCCTCCTTTCCTGGTGTTTATTTTATTACTCCTTTTTATTAGCTGTTTTAAAACACATGTTTTTATTATCTAAAGCCGATACCATTAATTCTTTCAATAATCCATTGCTTATATTTCAAATCCTGCCTGCAACTTCATGCATGGGTGATAGTTTTATAGATAATCCAATTGCTCTGTTGCATTTAGAGGAGTGGTGGGATACCACCAGCCAATGAGCCTAATTGGATCTGGCAGGGGTCTTACTCTGGCTCACAGCATCATGTTCCTCATTACACACCCGCCTACCCCACACCTGACATCAGATGTGGTGTTGCAGTGAAGGAACAACTGGGAGCTTGAAGTACACTTCCAGTATCTCTTTGACAAGGAGGTATTGTTGATAACATCGCTCAGCTGATTGGCGCTTTGAAGTTGTATGTTTACAGTTGTGGTTTAAATTCAAACTGCATCAGCAAAGGGATGTTTTCCCTCTACTGACCAACTGTGTGGACAGCTTTGCTGGTACACAGAGAATAAATGTCTGTTTGCAGATGTGGTTTGGATTCAAACTGCACCAGCAAATGGATAAAGCAGACGGTTAGCTGCTTGGTGCTGATGACAAGCCCCTTTGATGTTACATGACATACCGATGTAGCCTGTTGTCGATGGGGAAGCTACGAATCTGTCCTGGAGCTGAAAATGTTTCCCAGCCCTGGTCTAGAGGTAATGGCTCAACTGTAGCCTACAGAGATGAGTCTGTAAATCCTGTTGACATGTGATTGGGACTTCCCAGTAATTGTGCACCAGATTCTAGGGAAGATGTTCCTTCCCTATGGCATTAGCCCTAGAAAAGCAAGGGAAGAAAATCCCTGAATGTATATTATTCACGTGTTGGCTTCACCACCTTATATTTGTCTGGTAACCACCTGCCAAATCTTCCTACTGAAGCTATAAAAAATACATTAGGAAAATAAGTGGCATTAGCAACAAAGTTAATAAGAATATGCAAAAATGAATTGATAATGGATGAAAATATAGAGTTGTAATATGTTAAGATAAAGAGTTAAGATAAATGAAAGAGGGCAAGGATTTGCTGAATGGATTATATAAATCGGGAATACAAAAAGGGGAGGTGTGAGGAGGTCAAGGAAACAAGCCAATGAGTTTAAAGCTATAAAAAATGGATTTGTTTTTAACTTCTTTTTTTTACTTTTTCGTTTTCTGTATTTTGTATTTTTCTTTTTCTTTTTTTCTTTTTTCTTTTTTATGCATTTTTGTATTTATGACTTTGTAAAATCTTAATAAATATTCTTAAAAAAAAAATACATTAGCATCCTTACCCCAGGATGCTGTAGATTCCACCCATACATCCATGAGTGGAAACTTCAATGACTGGAGCAGGTCTAAGTTGCCCTAATCACTTTACTGCCTTGAGCATTTGAATGATAACTCATTAAGTACTGAATTTAGCATTTCTGTGACAAGTTAGCCTGGTGTTTTTTTTTTGTCAAAACTAAATAAATTTGGTTGTGTTCTAGCTTTTACTAATACTGTAGCTTATAGATCCCTAAGGTAAAGGTAAAGGTACCCCTGCCCGTACGGGCCAGTCTTGCCAGACTCTGGGGTTGTGCGCCCATCTCACTTAAGAGGCCGGGGGCCAGCGCTGTCCGAAGACACTTCCGGGTCACGTGGCCAGCGTGACATCGCTGCTCTGGCGAGCCAGAGCTGCACACGGAAACGCCGTTTACCTTCCCGCTAGAAAGCGGTCCCTATTTATCTACTTGCACCCGAGGGTGCTTTCAAACTGCTAGGTTGGCAGGTGCTGGGACCGAACAACAGGAGCGCACCCCGCCGCGGGGATTCGAACCGCCGACCTTTCGATCAGCAAGCCCTAGGCGCTGAGGCTTTAACCCACAGCGCCACCCGCGTCCCTTATAGATCCCTACCTTAATATAAAAATGAGACTGTTTACTTAATGCACTTTCACTGCTTTTGTTTTTTGAAGGTCCAGGGAATGTCCTTCATTGCGGCAGTCCTTATTCTCAATCTGGAAGAGGCAGATGCGTTCATTGCCTTTGCAAACCTCCTGAACAAGCCATGCCAATTGGCCTTTTTCCGTGTGGATCACAGCATGGTATATACAATTTCCAGTGTCTCGTAACTTACTATTACTATTTCACTTGAACCATTTTGTGACTACTAGAATCTTTTTAACAGGCAGGAAATGGGTGTCAGTCTACACCCAGTAGAATTTCTGTTTTCCTAAAGAACAGTGCTTTGCATTCATACTTGCCACTAGCAGGGGTACTTGTGTCTCTGGAATTAAATCGGCAACTATTTCTTTTGTTATAATTTACCATCCCTTTTCAGATTTCTGTTCTTGTAGCTTCCTCTCCTATAATTCATTTTCTGGAAACAATGGGCTAATGACTACCCTACAGCCAATCTCTTGCTTTTGCCAGGATGGAAAGATAGCAATGAAAAAGTGACTAACTCATTTTTCTGTTGTCTACACTGTAAGTGTAGTTGGCTAAATTTGTTGCTGGAGAAGTACAGATACTACAGTTGTCATAGCAACTGCACTGGATGTTTTACTATTTAAATGATGTACGCTGCACTTTCTTCACTAACACCAGCAGAATATGTCCTGTAGACAGGCGTATAGCTTTCTTGAAGGCTTCATTAGTTATGGCACCCCATGCGTCATCGTCCCCCCCCCCGACTTTTATTAGCGTTTTTCTCTTTTTTTCTTTACAGATGCTGAAGTACTTTGCAGCATTTGAAGTATTTTTTGAGGAAAACCTCCCCAAATTGTTTCATCATTTTAAATCCTACAAACTTACCCCTGACATATACTTGATAGACTGGTAAGTTGGAAGATTGGTTGAATAGGTTCTGTTTTGTTTTCTGTGTTAAATGGATAAACTTGCAGCTGAAGTTTGATAATTCTACAGATAATGGGCTCTCTGTAGAAATTTCTGTGTGGTTGAGGCGGGCAGGGTGAGCAGTTGTTGGGGCAAGTTGGGAACACAATTCCCATCCAGCTGTGATTGTCAGTGTGTAAACAAACGTACGCGAGTGAATGTCTGCTCATGCAGTATAGTTTTCCCACTCCTCCTCTCTTGCAGCTTCTTGTACCATGCTTCTTCAGCCAGGAAAAGCCTGGTACGGGGGACTGCAGTGGATTGGGAGGGGGAAGATCAGGGAAGTCAGCTTGTGTGAGTGGGATACCTATCAATGTGTCTCTCCCAGATCCAAAGTATTAATGGACTTCTAAATAAAATACCACTGACAGTGAAGGAGCTCAAAGTTCACTGCACAAAAGTGATGACATGTAGTTTGTCCTCATGTTCCTGATACTTCTGATTTCCAAAAAAAAAAACCCACCCCACCCCCCAGGATCTTCACCCTGTACAGCAAGTCACTACCCCTTGATCTGGCCTGTCGCGTCTGGGATGTCTTTTGTAGAGACGGAGAAGAATTTTTGTTCAGAACTGGATTAGGAATTCTTCGGCTGTATGAAGATATCCTCCTGCAGATGGACTTCATTCATATAGCACAGTTTCTAACAAAGCTACCTGAAGACATCACGTCAGAGAAGCTCTTTACTTGTATTACATCTATTCAGATGCAGAATAGTAACAAAAAATGGGCTCAGGTAAGTGTTCATTTTTATTATAAATAAATTGGGTCACGTTAACTGTTGATTTTCTGCCCTCAAAAACATGTTGCCTAAGACAGCTTAGCGAGAATAAACACAGTAAACAATTAAAATATATGAACATACTTTCTCTCTCTCTCTCTCTCTCTCTCTCTCTCTCTCTCTCTCTCTATATATATATACACATACACACACACACACACACACACACACACACAAAACAATATTAAACCATCAGCAGAAATGGGAGATAGGCTCTGGGAATCTGTGTGCAAAGGCAAAATCACATAAAATCAGGAATGCCCCTGGAACAGGACCCCCCCAACCTCTATTTGTCCAAAGCCGACGTGCTGAGTAGGCCTTGCCCCCCACGCATGATCTCGGGGTCCTTGTGGGGTCTTACCAGAGGCTGGTAAGCAAGGTAGAGGGCTTAAAAATCTCCCACCTTGCTTAGCAGGTTCTGGGAAGGTCTCATGAGGGCCCTGGTGTGTTCCTGCAAGATGTTCTGTGTCTGCATGGGGAGGCAGTACAACTTGCCTACCTGTCATTTTCAGGAGGGAGTGGGGCATGCTGTCACAATGAGAGAAACCATTCGAGGCCCCTGAAGTGTTCTGCTACTTCATGGGTGGTGTACTGAACTCTTATTAAATGGGAAATACCTTTAGCTACACTTCCTTAAACTCAAAGCACTTGTATTTTAACCCCATGGCGAACTACTACACAGCTACAGCGTGCAGCAATATTTCTGTTCTAAGTTCTTGACCCCGCAATTGTCATCTAAGGCCCTTGTGTGCCTCCTGCTCTACAAGAGTCCCAAAAGAGCAGGTGGTGTAAAATGAACAATGTATCTTTCCATATTAAACCCTTCTGTAGGCTAAAATGGAAAATTAGCTGTGTTGTTTTAAATTGTGGATAACCCTTGTTGACTGGAGAGCAGAAAGAAGGGCTTCATGTGTTTCTAAGGCAGACCATTTTCAAGAGTCATGGTGCTTTTTCGTTCCCTATTTTCTATTAATCACTTGGGGATTGATACTTTGTATATTGGGTTACTCGGGGTGAAAGAGATGGAGTGGGAATGAAATAATCTTCAGTGATTATGATGGATGCAACGAACCTGCAATGAGGTATCAGTATTGATAAAAGTTAATGAGAGATTGAATAGTGTCTGATTTTTAACACTTACCTAAAAATCATTTTGCAGGTGTTTGCATCATTAATGAAGGATAGCAAAGAAGGAGACAAGAACCATAGTCCAGCACTAAAAAGTTAATTTCAAGTTTATTGGAAATAATACAGAAACCACTTGCTTGTTAAAGGATTCTAAACATCTTATCAATGAAAACCACTAAGAAGAAACAGCTTGGGAAGACCTAAGGAAGAGACAGTATTTGACTGAGTACAGTGGTGGAATTTGATGAAATGTTCACCCTGTTGCCAGTATTAAAGAGCTTTTTGTGAGAGGAGCCCTTTTCACAGGAAGCAAAACAATAAAAACTTATGAAACTGAGAAAGTGGCTAATGCATATTTAATATTTAAAGTTGAATGCAATAAAAATTTGTAATAACTTTTGTTGGTACTTTAAATTTTTAGGGATACCTTTTTTATGATGATCACAAAGGCACTTTTGGGAGGAAAGCAGGCGTTTAAAAAGTAAGGCCCCAAAACTGCTACCTGAACCAAACATTTTGGTACAAATACCTCCAAAATTAACCAGTGAAATTCTTAGGACCAAATAAGTTTTTTTGCTTTGGTATACATGACAGATAATAGGAGGCTTTATATATGTCTTGCTAAACTCCTTTTAAACTGCAGCTTCACTCTTCGGTTAAATGAATGTACGTAAGGTGGAACAGAGTATGCTGCGTCAAGTCTTGCCGCCGCAAAGTCATTGGCAAAAAGTCTTTTGGCCTAAAGATGGCAGTGGTTAAGAGAACTATTTTAACTGTGTGCTTGTATAAGCAACTGATGGGTTTCTGGAATTTTGCTTCCTGAAGTACTTGGTAGGTAGCTTGCTTACATTACAGAAAAATTGGATTCCTATTCCACGAAAATCAGATCAGTTCTTGATTTATTTTTTAAATCAAAGTGACTTATACTTGATGATAAACACTAGTATAATTAATAAGCTAGTGACAAATGCTTTTGCACATTTTAAGCAATGTTAATGTGAAAGTTTGAGTCCCTGTATATTAAAACCTTTCTCACTTAAATGCAAAATGGAATAGTTTTGAATTGCAGTGTGTACAATAATTAATACCCTAAATCCATACTGTCAGTCACATCTAACATCAGCACTGTACTGTAAATGTGATCTATGGAAGCTCTTAAACTTCCTTCACACTCCAAAACATTTTAAAAATGACATTTGAACTGGAGGGAGATGGAAAGGATACCTCTTAAACTCTGAGCAGCTAATGCTTGTTCTTTCTAAATCCATTTTGATAGTATTAATGTAAATAAAAATGCATTATGATTTCTTTTTGTACCTGGTCCCTGTACGTGGAAATGAAGTGGAAATTTATCATTGCATTAAAAAATTGAAAGAAAAGAGAGACTACTTCAGCTGTCAAGTGTTAAAAGAAGTTGCAGAACCGGTTTTAAAGATTTGGGTTACAGTATGTTGGAATATTTATGTATCGTTATCAGATTTAAAACTACACTTTATATTACTTACAACATACAATTTGAAGTTAAAATGTCTTTCTTTTCTTATGTATTTACTTACTTGGTTCCTGTGTATGTCCTCTGTTTGGGTTCTCTTGTACAGTTTTCTTACTTTTCAAGTATACACATGTATATAAATTGTAAATAGAAGGTATTTTGCCTTCATTCAAGACCACTAGTAACTATTCCTATGTAAATAAAACTTGTAAGCAGAATGAGTGATGTCTCTTCATTTAATTCTCCCGCTCAGATGCAAAGCTATATTGAAAACTTCTGAATCTTCAGTAGCTTCTACAGATTTATATTTCAGACATCATGACCCCATCTATAATGGAAGCTGGGATTCTAAGGGGTGACATTTTAAAGTCTACAAATACAGTTCTCGGTAAAAGGTTATGATTGGTTTAAACTTCACAGGGAATTACAATCCTTCTCACAAACATTAACTCAGTTTGGAACAAGTCTGTGCAAAACTATTTTTTCTTAAACAGAGTGGCTAAACAGATGGCCCTGTGCCAGGGAATGTCTTGGCAGAGAAGCAGAACCCAGAGAAGCAGAGCTCAGACATAAACCGTAGGGTTTTTTTACCCATCCCTGTTTCATATGCAAATACCTGTCTTATTTAGTTCCTAAATGTGGTACGTTTGGTACAAACCTAAGGCAGCTGCCTACAGGACCAAATGTAAAGTGCAATTTTAAAAAATCAGGATAGATGTATAGCATCATTACAAATGAACAGATTTTTCAAGATTCCTCACACAGACTAGGAAAGAATACTGATTTCTGCGTTTTTTTATCCCGTGGTTATCAGAGTCTGGACGCCTTGACAAGGCATACATTGAGAATGCCGGCACCATGATTTGGGGTTCTTGAATAAGGCAAGCTTCGGTGTGGAAGACATGGGGTATGCAATAAAAGCATTTTTTCTTAGATTTTCTATGATGTTTTATGTAAATGGAGTGGTTCTTTTGAAAGGCCCTTTTGCTGCTGTGGGGGCTACAGCAAATGCCTTTGGAGCTGGAACTGAGGTCAGGACTCTGAGAGATAAGTTCTTTGATAAGTACACCCATTGCATGAATGAGTTGCATGAGATGAGCCAGGTCTAATAGGTGTAAGACCTGTGAATTAATTCCAAAGCAGTGTTCTTGTGAAAACTTAGGCCACAGACTCCCCTGAAGCAGGCTGAGGCTTAAAACAGTGATAGGTACCTGAGCAGAACAATTTAAAGATTTTTTCCCCCATTTGTTGCCATCTACATTTAGAAACCACCTTTCTGCTATGTGATGCTGGGTTGAAGTAATACGTAATTGCATTCTGAAGAATACTCTGACATGTGCCTTTCTGGCTAAACCTCCCTTAAATGTTTAGCATGTACTTTTTCAGGATATTGGCACGGAGAGCTGAGCTGCATCAAACACATGTACTTGCTTATAGCAGTTTTTTCTAGTCTTAGAAAATGTCAGGCAAGTAATTTGCTATAATTGTTTTAAAGCTTAAAACTGTTGCTATAGAATTTATACATGCGAGCGCCTCACCCTCTGCTATTTTATATCCCCTTCTACGGGGAAAAAGCAAGCACTCAAGACCTTTGGTTAAATGAAATTTGTGTTTTAAAACCCCATGTGCAAATCTTTGGGTTTCTAATGCCACCCGTTGCTCAGTCTCAGCTCCTGCCAACCCAGCAGTTCGAAAGCATGTCAAAGTGCAAGTAGATAAATAGGTACCGCTCCAGCGGGAAGGTAAACAGTGTTTCTGTGCGCTGCTCTGGTTCGCCAGAAGCGGCTTAGTCATGCTGGCCACATGACCCAGCCGGTTCCCTCAGCCAATAAAGCGAGATGAGCGCCGCAACCCCAGAGTTGTCCGCGACTGGACCTAATGGTCAGGGGTTCCTTTACCTTTATTGGTGCTAGTCTCCTCGTCCCATTTCTTGGCAGGTGGGGGAAGCTGTTTCTGTTTAAGAGGCACAAAAATGAAGCCCGCCACGATTTGAGAATAGGGTAGGAGGCATTAAACCTCATCTCTTCCTAACCTTTTTCTGTTTTGTTTAGGCATCCTAAAGCCTGTCCCCACAAAACCAAAGCCTTGGCGGAATGGGGGGTGGGGAGAGGCAGGTACATCTCGATGATGCCGACCTTTCCTCAGTCATGTTGCCGTTTTGATTAAGTGGGGGAACCAGTCATGGGTGTAGCCAGGATTTATGTTGGGGGCGGGGCAAGGCACCCCACCTGTCATCACCCTCAGTCTGGCTCTTGTCTAGCAGATTCAGAATGAAATGTCTTGACAACAGTTGTTCTAAATTTCTTTTGACCCCAGGAAAAAATCCAAATCTTTCTACAATTTCTACTTAAGTATTTTTTATTTATTTACTTGCTGGGGGAGTGTGTGTGTGTGAAGCTGCCCCCCCCCCCGCTACACCCAGGGAACCAGCGATGGTCCACGCATGGGAATTGAGCAAAAAAAACCAGAAAGCTCTTCCTGGTCTCATTTTATGTCTCTTCTCCCCTCTGCGACTATATATTCTGGGACCGAGCCCCATTTCAGCCTAACCCACCCCTTTGTGCGCCCACCAAAGCGCTCCTGTGGGCTCATAAAAAAACCCTGAGAAAGTGAGAGTCGTCGCTGCCCCGCGCTGGGCTTGCAGGGAGAGATGCCTTTTGCCTTCCTTCTCCTCTCCGACAGAGGTCGCTGTGGGGAATCAGGAGCCGCCTGACCTGATGACTTTTCCGGCCTCTCTCTGCCCAGAGAGAGCCACTTCCGGCGCCTCGCGTGGCTGAGGCGTGTTGGTTTGCTCCGAAGCCGAGCGTGTTCGCCTTGCTTGCTTTCCGCTGCCATGAAGCCGGTGAGAGAGGGAGGGAGAACTGGGGTGGGGGTTGAGATTTGGGGGGCGGTCGGCTGTTTTGGCTGTGGGGGGAGGAAGCCTCGGGATACCCTGACGGGGTTGCTGGTCGGCGCTTGGGCAGCAGGAGGTGGAGCGGAGGGATAAATGGCGAGGCGCCGCGGGAACGGCTCGTTCAGGTGGGCTTGGCGAAGGGAGCGCGGCCGGGAACAGCCTCGTCGTTAACAGCGACGTTAACCCCCCCCCTCCACCTCACATGTTGTTGGACTACAACTCCCGCCATCCCTCTCTGCTGGCTGACGCTGGCAGGGAATGATGGGAGTTGTAGTCCAGCACCCTATTGGTGTGCAGAGTGGCTCCTCTGGGGTGCACGTGTGATTTGGAAACTGGAATTTTCAGTGATAGCATTTATTCCCCCCCTCCCCCATTTACAAATCGTCTTGCATAATTTGGCTTTTCACTCGAGGGTTCCCTAGCCTTTATTTCTATATTCCTCTTAATCCAAATCAATCAATTGCGTTCTTAAAAGTAGATATTGCGCCTTAATCAAACTCATTCCCACTAGCGTGTCTTCTGTCTATCCGAATTCTTCTTTCCCGTGTGATGTTAGCTTAATATTTCCATCTCAAGCATTTTGAAAACCTTCGCCGTCATTTATGCTGCTGCTGCTGCTTAAATGTTATAGGGCTTAAGTTAAAAAGGTCTTAGGAATATTGTGGATAGATGTGTAAGGTCAACTAACTCAGCCCTTATCGCCTCCAGAGAAAAAGCAAAAAACGGGTTCCCAGCTTCCGCAAGCTGTTGAAAACAAGTAAAATAAAACTTGACAACAAGTTAAAAAACAAACAGTTTAAGCAGCAGAGTACTGCCAAGAAATACCGAAAAGAACAAAGAAAGCTCAGACAAGCTGTCAAAGATGCTGTATCCAAGAAGCCAATGCCTTTGGAGGATAACAAGAAAAAACATCCAGGTGAGACTGGTGTGTGTGGTGTGGACATAATAGTAATAGGCTTCTATGGTACCCAGAGATTTTCACTATGGCACAGAATATGAGGTCCCCTTTTAGACTGTGACCCTTCATGTGATTGAAGAGCTTTTCATATTGTAAAATGTTATGCATATGTCAAATCAGGCAGTTCGCATGTGAGCAATACAGGTTATTGAAGTAAACTTTGGCAGTTAATAGGCTGGATGCAGCCTACAGCAGTTGCACCATCTTTCGGTGTTCCCCACCCCACTAGAGCATTTTCTCATAATGTTTTGATTTTGATAACTAATTCTAAGGACTGATTATATTTTTGAGCAGTGATTCTCAAAATGAAGCTGCCTTACCCATAGAATAAATGTAAGTAACAGGGATTCTGATACAACAGGTCATCCATTGCATCTGAAAAAAATGGGCTTGAGTCCACGAAAGCTTGGGCCATAAGAAGGCTGGAATTCTATACTAACTTACATTGGGAGTCAATCCATTGGGACTTAATTTTAATACACATGTATAGGATTGTGCTTTAATGTATATATTTTTATTTAGTGCATAATTCTGTTTCCACCTGGACAGCTGGGTACCTCTGGGTAACCTACAAATAGAGCATGATGGGAACTAGCTCTTCTCTGGGTTGTTGTTGTTTTTTAGCCTCCAGTATTTGGCATTTCAAAGTATTATGACTAGTAGTCGTTTAATTCTACCCAAATTTCTAGTCCATCCAATTCAAAAGGCCTGTGGTAGATAACAGCACTTATGAGTAATGTTTTGAATTATCCGTTTAAAAGTTGGGGTCATCACATTAGTGGTTAGAGGTAAGTATAGTCTTCATATAGTTTTTTTTCAAGGCAATCCATTTTTAGTGCAACAAAATTTAGTGAGGAGAGAGACTCCATCAGGCAAGGCCTCTTTCCACCTGCCTTGCCCCACCCCCTGGCCCTAGGATTCTTCATAAGGAAGCTGTGCCTGGAGGAAGAACAGTGAGGGGAGAGACTTCGTCAGGCAAGGCCTCTTTCCACCTGCCTTACCCCACCCTCTAGTCTCTGCTTCTCAAGTTGTATTGTATTATTTTATGTACTGTGGCTTGCCATTGTTTTATTGATTATAGTTTAGAAATTATTTATTGCAACTGTTGAGTGGATTTCTGTTTAACTTATATGTTGATATTATTATTTTGTATAATTCTAATAATTGTTGAATGTTACTTTTTGATGTAGGTTGCTTATTTTAAAGTTTTGTTTTATTACGTTTTTGTATTGCATTAGATTGTTATAAGTTGTACATTTTTTGTTTCTTCAGCTTGTAAACCACCTTGAGTATTTTAAGATAGAAAGACGGTATACAAATAAAAAATGATGATGATAATTGAGAGTTGCTCAGTTAATTGTATGAAATCCAGATGTCTTTACTCAAGGAGTGCTTCTCTTTCAGTGACTGAATACTTTTCCAGTATTCAAACTGCAAAATATTGTTGCTTTGGGAATGTGGAAATGCTATGTGGAGTGAAGTAGTATTTCAGTGGATAGTGTCCTTGATGATACAGAACTGAAATGGCTAAGCCCACATTGTTAAGTGATCACTCAGGAGCTAAGCAATGATGTAATGCCAAATCTCAAAGCAAAGGTTAATGCCAAATCAATCTTTGGCATTCTGTGAGTGAACATTGAGATCATGCTCTCTCTTGAACATGGCCATTCCCTCCCAGGCTCTGGTCCAGGTTTGAGGCAAACCATAGCTTGCAGGTTGTCTGAACAGCTGAAGTATAGTTTACCTGGAAGCCATGATTAGAAACCAACATTTTACCAGGCACACATGAGCTCTACAGAGAGCAATATACAGGTAGAAAAATACAGTTGGATTCTACATACAGGGTGAGTCCTTTAAAAGAGGCCCCGTAGATGCAGAGTACAGTACACATGTTCCAGAGAGCCTCTTTTAAAAGACTCACCCTGTACAAAGGTAACTGTTTACTCACAAGTGTTCTTTTATATTCTCCCTCGTTAAACTAATGTGCTGCAGTTGTGCCCCTCATTCAAGAAAATCAAAGTAAAAGGTATTTCCATCTGCCTTTTGTAGTGTGTATCTCCCTCAGTGCCTCTGAAGTTATTCTGATTTTATTTGCCTTGGCAGAAAGGGAAGAAGAAGAAGAGGAAGCTCTTCCTCTGGATATGATGGATGAAGATGATATGAAATTAATGGAGGAACTTGCTCAACGGGCATCTTTTATTACACGAGATATTTCTTCCAAGTAGGTGTTTGCAAAGTAGGGAATAGCGGACATTGCAGCACTTTTGTTGTCTATTTGTTTGTTGAGAGTTTATTCACCATATGTTGAATCTAAATTTGCCCCTCAGTGTCAGACCTTTAATACAAAAGGCCTTTTTCCTGCATGACTAACACTTCTCTGCTTGAGTGTTTTACTATTCCAAGCAGTATCAACGTTTCTGTGTAATAAGAGTGAGGGTGTTTGTTTGTTTGTTTGTTTGTTTGTTTGTTTGTTTTGAAGTCAGAAATATGTGGTCAAGTGTTGCAGAGAATGAGTTCACAGATTCCATATGGAAGGGAGGAAGGGACAAAGGCAGAAGTTTGATGGTACATTCACAATAGCATGGGTAGTTTGCAGAAGAATTCCATTGCTCTTTAAAGTTCAGGGCATCTGTGACATTAATGGAATCACAAACCCCACAGTTAAGCACCTGCTGTAGTTATACTTTCTGTGAAAAGAATCTCTGCTTGGCATTAGCTTGGGCTAGCTGTTTGTAGAAAATGTAATGTAATGGAAGCACTTAATAAGGGTCTGGATAGTGACAATTTCATTTGTCCCCATTGGTAAACCCCATTTGGAAAAGCCTTCAATGGCAGATAGTTTGACCAGTTTAATCTTTTTTAAAAGTCTAAGTGGCATCATAGAGAAAATTGTATGTGTTTTCAGTGTAACCATTCCTTTGCAGTTCTGTTTGTGAAAATAGTATTTTTAAATGTAAGTTATAAGTTATCCATATGAAAGCCTGACAAGTCTTTCACTTTATAGTGAACCTGTTCATGCCAAGAAACGTAAGAATGAGAGTGTGATTGAGAAATATGAGAAGAAGCCAAGGCGCATGCAGACTGAGCCTGAAAAAGAACTTATTCATCTGCTTCCCATCAAAGACAAACGTGGAATTATTCCACAGACCATGGAAAAGCCAGGTGAGGCACAATCAAGATTGCCAGGGAAGCTGTCAGTTTGATTTAAGAACTGGATCATTCGCAATGCTGAATTTTTAAAGAGCTTGCTCTTTCTTGTAGTTAAAGAGGAAGAGGAAGAGGAAGAGAAGGATGAAATAGAAGAAATGGAAGAGGCACAAGGTATTTAAGACTTTTTTTAAAAAAAAGATTTTGTACAGATTAAATATTAATGGACGTTCAAATGGTGTTACTGTTCTTGAAGCATATTAGTGTAAATTACTTCATTGGTTCAGAGAACATTTTGTGGTTTGTCCTTATTGCTGAGTTACTGGATAGATCAAGTAAAATAAGTATAATACTGCCAAAGAAATGAATTGCTTTTAAAGTGTTTCCAGATGTTGCGTTTACGGAGTCAACCTAAATTGAATAGAAACCTGACTAGGGTAGCTCACAAAGGAGAATGGAAACCTAAACTATTATTTGAAAGTCTTGGCTGAATACAACTGAATGCCACCCCCTGAAAAACTCAACCAACTCCTAAAAGGTCTGTTTACCTGAATAAAGGTTTGACCAGGGGCTGATGAGAATGCCAGCAGAAGTTTCCAGTCTCCATTTCAAATGTTCAGCCTTTCTAGCTCTGGTGTGGAGGCACACACATGCACACGTACGCTCTAAGACAGGCTTCCTCAACCTCGGCCCTCCAGATGTTTTTGGCCTACAACTCCCATGATCCGTAGCTATCAGGACCACTGGTCAGGGATGATGGGAATTGTAGTCTCAAAACATCTGGAGGGCCAAGGTTAGGGAAGCCTGCTCTAAGACATGAACAGCGTTTTTCTTTATCACCAGCTCTTGAAGAACCATTACCTGTTCTCACTGCTGAAGAACTGCTAGTTCATAGGAAAAAGAAGCTACAAGAGAAAAAGATGCACATAGCTGCCTTAGCATCTGCCATCTTGTCTGACCCAGAAAATAATGTAAGTAACATTTCAGTTGAGTTGAAACTGGCCATACCATAAAAAAGTAAGAGAATGGTTTTTACATGCCAAAGATTCAGATGCATCATATTTAGTGTGGAAACAAATGTTGGCTTTTAATGGCTTGGCACAGTGAGGTCTCACGGGTTATGTGCTGTTGTTCATGCTCTCATCTCACAGATTTTGTGTGATTGCCTTCTGGATTGGAAGGGATAGTTTCCTTTCCTTTAGGCTCCTTTTACAGTATTTTTCTTGGATGCTGTTGAAACAGTTTTATGCATGGAATTAAATGAATACCATTAACCTTGCTTTTATTTTTTCCTCTCAACGTTTTTGCCATCCTTTTGAGAAGTTGTTCCCTAAAAGCAATGTTCTGTAACTGCTTCACAGGCAGTACTTCAATTTAAAAATTTGACTTGTCACACACACACACACACAAAAAACTCTGGGGGGAGATTAAAACTGCTTTCATACCCTGAAGTGAAACAGTTGGCAGTGTGAAACTGCAAACTGAAAGGCTTAGAGAGACAGGAAGAGCCCGTGGATTCCAGGTATTTTCCATTTGAAATGTAGCCGCTGTGATTACTGCTTTTGTGATTGCTGATGAAAACAATCTGGTCCTTGCCAATTGTGAGACTGTGTCTTTTATTCTTTCCAGGGTACATTGGGAAGTAGACTTGATGTGATCTGGCAGTTTTCATATAGTCTCAGAAGGTGTAGTTGTTTGGTTAAACTAAAACCCCACCACACAAGCTAAAACAAAAATCAGTGGGGGCATGACCTCAGTTTTGGGAAAACCTAGCACCTCCTCACTGATACAAATCCATTAAAGCTTCCTTTGAAAAATGGGTGATACCACAGAAATTGATGGTATAAAGATAGAGTGCTACTGAAATATTTTGCACCATATGAATATCTAGAATATGTTGCGATCTTGAATTCTGTGTGTATGTAGTTGTTGCTCCTCACATTACAATGACAGTATATGCATAAATTTTGTCTGATTTACCTGTAGTTGCCAATTATATTTCATGGTTATGTCATCCTTGCCTGAACAGATAAAGAAGCTGAAAGAGTTGCGTGCGATGTTAATGGAACAGGATCCCAATGTGGCCGTGATTGTGCGAAAGCTGGTGATGATTTCTCTGATGGAGCTTTTCAAAGATATTACTCCATCTTACAAAATCAGACCTTTAACTGAGAAAGAGAAAAACACAAAGGTGAGGTTGTAGTATGTTTCAGAGTAGCTTAATGTCAAGTTGGGAGGGTAATCCAACTTGTTATATTTATGGAGGAAGAAATTAAGAGTTTTTATCTATGAAATTATTTCTTTCCTTAAAAATAGCCCACAGTTTTTAAGCTTAGTTGTTGAAATGTTGGCATTTGGGGTACCAAAAATGAAGAGTACACCTTTCTCGCAAAACTGTTGGGTAACTAATTTTCCCAAATACTTCTTGAAAAGACTTCAAAATAGATACTGCAGAGGGTGACATCTTCTGAAACTTAAAATGTGTTGCAGTTGTCACACAGATTTATGGCAAGATATTTTACATTGTTTCTTTGTTTATCCACAGGTTAGAAAAGAAACTCAGAAATTAAGAGAATTTGAAGAAGGCATTGTCAGCCAGTACAAGTTTTATTTAGAAAATCTGGAGCAATCTGTGAAAGGTACAGCAGGCAGGGTGTATAGCTGAGGATGAGGATATGCTCTTAAATGTTGAGCGCTAAAATTGTTTTGTTGTTGGAAATAAGCAGCTATTGGTAGTGTCCCTAATACAAAGCATGGAGAAGATCCCCGTTTTAAACCCTAGAATCTCAACTCTTGATCCTGAGTTGCAGGGCTAGGAAAGTGTTTTTCCTAGTATTTTTTTAAAAAAAGGATATGGCATTGTGTGTGTGTTTTCATTCTAAGCCCTATGTGTCATTGTGGCAGGAAATATGCAAGTAATATATTTTTTTCCCCCACCTGGAAATAATAGTAGTAATTTCTGAAGCTGGGATGGCAAAATACTCAGGCTTTTATGCAATATTTCACTTAGATTGGAAGCAAAGGAAGCTGAAGAAAAGCAATGTGATTTCACTAAAAGCATATAAAGGCCTTGCAGAGATTGCTGTGAAGTGCTTGTGTGAGCTGTTGGTGGCCCTGCCTCACTTCAACTTCCACAATAATATTATTGTGCTCATCGTGCCACTCATGAACGATGCTTCAAAACAGGTAGGCATACCCCATAGTCATGACAGCAGCGGTTACTAGTATATTGAAAGATTGCATGTCATTTCACTTTCTGGAAGGGTAGAAATCTTTGTTCATGACATTTTACATTTGTTCATCCAGAAAGCAGTGCTGGTTGAATAAACACTGATAATCGAAACTTCCAACTTTCCAGATTTCTGAAATGTGCTGTGGTGCAGTAAAGACCCTCTTCAAGCAGGATAAACTTGGCTATGCCTCACTTGGTGTGGTGAAGGTGATTTCTGGCCTTGTGAAAAGCAGGAATTATGATGTTAGACCTGAGGTAAGTTCCTTCCTTCCACTCCAGTGTGGAGCAATAGTTAAAAATGGACTTTAAATATTTACTATCCTTGTTGAAGTACTATGGCATATCACAAACAAAAACCACACCAATTGTCTCCCGAACGTTACTCTTTCCATTCTTCATGAGTTGTTGGCAAGGCTGGCATCTATGCACATGTATATAAAAGAGAAAGAAATGGTCTCAGGCAGTTTTATGTGTTGTAAGATCTGTCCTTTTAATGAATTTGAGAAATAATTGTTACTGGATTATCTTTAGGTGCTAATGACACTAATTCACCTAAGAATTAAGGAAGTAGAAGTGAAAAAAGATGCAGAAGACATCACGCCAAAGAAGAGGTTCATGTCTTATCAAGAGAAACGGAAAAATCTGTCAAGGATGCAAAGAAAGGTACTTCTTATCCTGTAGTGTACACGTATAATTTGAATTTCATTAGAAAATGGAACAATTTCTGGCTTGTATCCAAATAACTAACCAGTGAGTTCCATTGTCCAAGGAGATTTTGAAACAACACCTCCTCATGACATCCTCCTTTTGAAACTATATTATGATTTGGTGAGGAAGCGACTGCCGTTTGAGAGAAAGTGTAAATAAATCTCAGCTGAGCTTGCTGAAATTCTTGGCTGCCCCTAAATTAGCTCTTGGGTTCATGTCTCAGGACTTTCATTTTGTGGCCATGTGAACACTGCAAAACACAGTTCTGCAGATTGTTTCTTACTGGTTATGTATGGGAAGATTTTTTGTTAAAGTGATCCCATCCTGCTTTTGCTGCTGAGAGGCTTTTAGTACAGCTGAAAATAGTCCCACCCCTGTTTCTCATGTTGCTTTAAACATCATGGTCAGTTCACATATAATCAAAATCATGGTTTAGGGCTACATGGGCAAACCTCCATGAGACAGAGCAAAGCATTGGGCTCGTGCACACACCTCACTTTTTCCCACATATCTGGGATAATGGTTTTGGTTGTGTTTTCCTCAGTCTCTACTTAGCACTGTGTATAAATTGGAGGTTAGATCATAGCTGTCAACATTTCCCTTTTTTTAAGGGAAATTTCCTTATTCCGAATAGGATTCCTCGCAAGAAAAGGGAAAAGTTGACAGCTATGGGTTAGGTGCTAAACAAGCCAGCTTCTTTAGGAACTAACAATGGTTTAGAAGTTTTTCAAACATGGCCTGTGTTTCCAATCCAAATTTGCAATTCTGGTTTGGAGAGCAAGCATTTGATGAAAAGCCAATTAGGTTGCCTGTACCAGGAAGAAGTAACTTATCTGACCACTCATAGTCCACAAGAGAAGGAAGGAGCATGCGGCACGTTCCTGATCAGAGACATTACATCTGAACTGACCCAACGACTGCAAAGTAATTACCTTAATACTACCAGAATCTTGTGTTTTCTTACAAAAAACCTTTTACATTTTCAGTGGAAAAAAGCAGAAGAGAAACTAGAAAGAGAACTCTTAGAAGCAGAAGCCTCAGAGAGCACAGAGAAAAAACTGAAACTGGTAAGTATATTTTCATGAGTGTGGTGTACTGCTGAGTTTTGTATTATGCACAAGTAAAATAAGACCAGATATTGCCAATTGTAATATTTGTTTCAAATTCTTGCTTTGGTTCTGTCGTTCCTTAGAAATGAGTTTCTAGTCATAAAATGTGGGTGGGCTGTATGCACAGTAAACACAAAGACTGATACTATAAGCACGGATTTATCCCTCATTGTGGTTAATTTTTATTATTAGTAGTTGTTTTTGCTCAGCACAATAGTTGAGGGAGTATAAATAGTGCAATAACAGACTAGGGGTCTGTTTTTTTCTTGCAATTCAATAATTACTGGTTTAGGGCATTATGTATTACAATAGCGGTGTCTATCCATAGCTTTCCCTGCTATGACTCATAATGATGTAAACCAGTAATTAGGAACTGATCTTGCTAGCAATTAAGTAATCCTAGGAAATTTAAAGTGGTTTTTGATTAATGGCTTTCAAATCCAGGCAAATGTGAACAGAACTTAAATACGGTGAACTCTGAATGTTCCATATGTGTTCATTTGTGGGTGTCTTTTCTCTACAGCACACAGAAACCTTGAATATTGTATTTTTAACTTACTTCCGAATACTGAAAAAAGCACAGAAGTCTCCCCTTTTGCCTGCTGTGTTGGAAGGCCTTGCAAAGTAAGAATTTCAAAGCAATTTTTGAGTGACCATTCTTTATAAAAGTTCCTAACAAGGCACATTATATCAACATAAAAACTTTCATTGAAAAGGTTTTACTGGAGTAGGCTCATTGCAATTAATGGAGCTAAATTAATCATGTCCACTAATTTCAGTGGGCCTGGGTAGAACTTAGTTAAATGCAACCCAGTGCTTAAATTTGTTTAAACACTTCGCTTAAAATTACTCAGAAAAATTAAATAAAAATCAGGGTAGAAGAAAGTTGGAAGAATAAAAGCAATTGAAATTCAATGCAGTTCTAAAATAACATTGCTAAAAAGTTTGGTATGTATTTCATCTGTTTCATGCGTTGCTTGTATAGCATCCTGTTTTGTTTTCAAAATGATAGCTGGCAGATGGAGGAATGCTGGTTTTTTTTTTTTTGGATTACAAGTAGTGTGTGATTAATGAACATACTGCAAAAGAGAAGACTACTTAAGAATGTTGCTTAAGATAGTTGCACTATAAAACAAACTATAATTGCAATGGCATGCTTTGAGTTTGACAGACAAATCTTCTGTAAATTCACAAATCTAACTCCTTTTTAGGTTCGCCCACCTCATAAATTTGGAATTTTTTGATGACCTTTTGCTTGTTCTACATTCTCTTATGGTCTCAGGGGTAAGTTTATCCTTTGTCTAAAGATATATAAGACTTTTGGTCTATATCTTTCTGATGCATTTCCTTTATTTTCAGGTGTTAAGCCACAGAGAGAGTCTGCACTGTATTCTTTCTGCTTTCCACATTTTGTCTGGTCAAGGTACAGTTTAATTTTCATATTGCATTTCTTTTGTGATTAGCCTGAATGGGACCATTGCTAGGTTTCTCTGATGGGCTTGAGTGGTCAAAGATTTAACAAAAAGTTCCATCCAAGGAAATGTGATAGACTTTGAGGAAGGACTAGAGAGACAGCGAGAAGACACTTTTTGTTTTGGCTCTGAACCAGGATCAATGTTGCCTGTTTGTTTTAAGGAATCTGAATTCTTCCAGTTGACTTTGCTTGTATATTTGTAACTAAAGGAATATATTGCACAGGTTCAACCAGTCTCCAGCATGCACTTAGCTCCAGAGGAAACTAAACCCCAGAGCAGTGTTTTTCAAACTTGGGTCTCCAGCTGTTGTTGGACTACAACTCCCATCATCCCTAGCTAGCAGGACCAGTGATCAGGGATGATGGGACTTATAGTCCAACAACAGCTGGAGACCCAGGTTTGAAAAACACTGCTCTGAAGTATTCCCTTTGAACGTCTCGCCATTTGAGGAAGTAAGTTGTTTTACGGTTACAGCAACAAACCTACCTAACTGGGATTATTTTGGATAGGTGATGTCCTTAACATTGACCCTTTGAAGTTCTACACACACCTTTACAAGATACTACTTAAACTACATGCAGGTAACTCCTTATTTCAATGGTTTCATGATAACAAAGCTCAAGTACTGTCTTTTATATACTTCTATGGTAGATAGAGTGAAATTGTATGACTTGGTATTTTCTCTACAGAAATAACCCATCAGTGGGTTTCAGCAGCGTTCAGCAGTGTTTCTTTCTTTGCTAAATAGCTGGTGTAATTCTTAATTGGTGAATCTTTCTTGAATAAATTAAAAATAGAATCGGGAAATAGCGGGTGCCTTCAATCTTTCTGGCGTTCTTTTGGATATGTGTTCCTGCATTCAAATGGGTTTTGAACCACACGTGTTGTTTTAAGGTGCTACAAATGAAGATGTGGCGATAGTGCTGCAGTGCCTGGATGTGATGCTCACCAAACGTAGGAAGCAGGTGTCCCAGCAGAGAGCTCTTGCTTTCATAAAGCGCCTCTCCACAGTAGCCCTCCATCTCCTTCCAGACTCCTGCATTGGTATCTTGGCAACCAACAGAACATTAATGCATGTAAGTTCTTAGAAACATAGCTAATGAGACCCTTTAACTACTGGGATCTAAAATTGTTGGATGTTTCAAACTCATTCTGTTGAAACTCTTACATCATATTTAAAACATGTCATGCCTTCACAAATCTACACACGCGTGTGCAGAGACACACCAGCATAGAGGGTTCCATTTAACTTTTAGCTGTGCCAGGCCAAGTTTTTGTTTTAAAAAAAAAAAAGCCCAACAACTTTTGGGTTTTCCACAAAACAAAACACCAATCTCAACAATTTCAGTGGTTTCCTTTAAAAAACCTCAACAATGTTGTGGTCTTCCTGGTATTTACTTTTTGAAATATGGCAACCCTAATTCTCCAGCTTTCCTGCCTTGTTGTTTCTTCAGTTATTCTTTCTGCTATGGACATCAACATCTTTGCTCTTTCAGTGCATTGGATTTAGTTTTTAGAGGGGAAATGCCCACTGGGCCCAAGCTGTCACTCAGAGAATCAGGGTCACCTTTTCACTGGAGTTGGCCTATAACAGTCTGAGGGTGTCTGTTATAGATATTTTGTATAAAGGATAGCTCCAGGGGCTGTAAGCTTGATGACTGGCTGGTTCAGTATGCTGATGGCAGTATTTCAAGAACTTGGGTGGTGAGACTGATTATTGCTTTTCCACTAAGATGCAGGTATTTTAGTTGCTGCAGTTTGAAAAAGGTCTTTGGATTCTGATCTTAAAATGACATAGTTTGGTTGTTAATTGGAATTTCTTACATATTGCACTAAATCATGATTTACCCCCATGTGGCTGAGCAAGAATGAAGCATTGGGCTTGTGCCCCTTCCCTAGCTCTCAAAGAATCTTGACTTTGCATTTCATACAACCCTGGTTTAAAACAAACAGTGGCTAGTTTTCTTAAGAAGCCAAATTCAAACAATGGGCTATTTGAAACAGGCTTTTTTAAACCTAACCATTGCTTTAAACCAGGGTCTCTAGCACATATGTAATACTTGTTTGAAACTGATACGCAGTTTGGCAGAAGTCCTGCTCCCAGTTGCATTTGATTCGACTGGTGGAGTCTCGTCCATTTAATGCTAAACTGTGGTTTTAGCATTAGGTGAGAAGGCAGCAATTGTATTTGACTTTTGTAGGTTTTTCTTCTTCTTGCGGCCTACCCTGAGGTAGGCTACAAATAAAATGCCCCTTCCAACACAATGAACAAAATGGTCCACATGTGAAATATTCTTAACATGTTTTGAAAATTATAACAGCAGACGTGAGTTCTCCAGAGTTGGTTCATTTTGTTTTAAATTAAAGCAGAGACGTTCAACATGATCCATCATGCCATGTACATATTCAGATATCTTAAGTTTCTTACATCAGTAGTTATCTTTTCGGGGAGATACAATTTTGTTTTCTGAGGCAAACATGGTAACAACTTTGTAATTATTATTCCATTTCACGTGGGACTCTTTTCTTTTTCCTTTTTCTTTTCTTGGATGGTATTGAAGACTTTCCCAAAGACAGACCTTCTCCTAGACAATGAATCTCAAGGGAGTGGACTTTACCTTCCTGAGCTGGATGAACCAGAGTATTGTAATGCTCAGAACACAGCACTGTGGGAACTGCATACTCTGCGGGTGAGTGTCACAGAAGCTAATGTCTTGTTGCCTTATTCTACACTAGTAACTAAGAAGCTCTTTTTCTGTTCAGAATACATTTTTTTAAAGTCAGAATTTGCAGGAATGAATGTTCTTGAGTATTCCAATTCTATTTACAACATTTTTATATTGCAATTAATCAGTTTTCTTCAGCGGCAAATATGATTTTGAACTTCAGTAACCCTTTTCACTCTTTTAATTAGGCTGATTAGCTCCATCATTCTGCTTTGCACTTTTCTTCTTCCTACCTCATCTTATTTACTGAGAAAGTAATGAGCAGTGATGCATGCGAACCACCCAGCATCTTCCCATCTTCTCCACTTAATTGATCTTCACTGCTAGGTGCTTTAACTCTCTTCTTGGAAAAGGTTTAAGATTACCCTGTCATAATTGTCTTGCATCTCATGGGATGTTTAACCAATCGAGCTTTTGTTCCTAAAGCTGAGAGAATACAATTTTGATGATAACCTTTTGTTCAAATAGTCAAATGCATTACATTAATATAGAAAAATTTACATTCCCAATTTCTCATCAATGCTCTCTCCCTAACCCCCAGAGACATTATCACCCAGTCGTTCAGAAATTTGCAGCTCACCTTGTGGCTGGTGCCCCAGCAGAAGGATCAGAATCTCTTGGGCATGAATTTAGTCGGAGGTGAGAGAAATGTGTTTGCTTTGGAAAAAAGTGTGCATAGATTCAAAAGCACAATTTAGGAGCCAGGCTTTCAGTGTGGTGGTACCTCCTCCTTAGAGCTCCCTCCCATAATGTGTCACACAGGCACTGTCTATTATCTTTTTGATGCCTGCTGAAGACCTTCCTTTTCCCACAAACTTTCTAAGTGAATAGTTTTGTATTGGTCTGTATCCGTATAGAACCTGAAATGGTTTTTATCGTTATATTGCTTTGGAATGCTTCACGGGAAGCAATTCATAAATTATATGAATGAAGTTTAGCAAAGAAAACCCTGCAGTCTTTTCTGATATAGAACCAGAGACTCAGCAGCTTACGTATGTATACAGGGATGGGGAAATTTTTGACCTGGTGGGCCAGATCTTTATCTCCACCTCACACCCTGTGGGCCAGCTTTGACAGTGGGAAGCGCCAGCTACCCATCAGTTGTCTGAGCTCATGATGATGAGGTCATGGCTGATAGGTCTTGCCAGAGTTGAGCCGTGGGGTGAGCATGCAGCAGGATTGAAATCTTTGCTCCCCAGCTGAGGAGTGGAAGCTGCAATCCTTCTCCCTGGAGGGATCTGCTTTTCCCTCTGACAAAGATGGGACAAGATCTATTACCTTTTTCTCTCTGTGCTCAGTCAGGTGCTCACGGGGTGTGCACAATAGCTCTTACCCCAGCAACTGGCATTCAGTGGCCAGTTGCCCCTGAACCTGGAAGCAGTACTTAGCTACCATGGCTAATTGTCATGGTAGATGGATCCAGTTACTGAGTTCTTTTTATGAGTGGAAAGTACATTACTACTGTTTAATATTAGCTTGAACGTGAAATAAAGGAGCAGATTTTTTTAAAACGTAGCTGTGTAATGTTCACTGTCAAACATTTTATACAATAATCCTGGATTCCAGTATCGACGATAGGAAAGGAGGGAAATGTCTGCATGCAGAAGACTTCAGTCTTGCTCCATTATTCTGTTCAGTGGTTTTTTGTGTTCATTTCTTTGTTTGCCTCAATTTTTGACATATTTTAAAGGTGCTTTGCAGGGCTGTTCAACTCTCCAATACAAATACTAAAATTTAGGGTCTTTGGTTTTTCCCCAGTCTTGCTTTAGGACACAATATATTTTTTTGCAAATAGTATATTAAAATGAAACCTGTATCCATCATAGGTTGCCTACAGAACTTTTTGAGGCCTACAGTATGAAAGGAATGACTTTTAATCCTCGTGTTGCGTCAGTGGCACCCAGGAAAAAGGTACCGCCTTGCACCATTCTCCTCTTAAATCACACACAATGATTGATAATGCAACATTTTTATTTTACTTCGTAAAACTGTAACACTTGTTCATTTCAGGGTAAATTTTCACAAGAGGCATCATTTCTGAATGAAGACTTGAATGAATTGTTTAAGGTTTATTTTGGAAGGCCAGTTCCACAAGGAGCCCTCGATTTCACGAAACACTTAAAGGGATTGCCAGTTTCCTAAGTATATTACAAACCATTGCGATCTATTTAAAGGAACTAAATACATGAAAGAAATACTGACCTGGTCTACAAATAATTTAAATAAAGTGGGTCTTTTTATTATGGATGCTGGATTTCCAGGAATGAAGAAGAAATTAATGAACAGCACTGTACTTTGGAATCCTAGGACCACTGATTCAATATTTATTGCTGTAGTTATTATGGTTTGTAAGCTTTGAGTTTATGTATAATATTGTACAATATTTTCATTGGAAATGGATGATTTTTCTAAAATGACATGAATTTGAATTGATTCTAGAAAACTATTTTAATTGTATCAATATATAAACCTTTTTTTAAAAGAAAAAAAGATTTCAGGCCAATCGTTCTGTTGTTATCTCACCTACCTATGATATAAACGATAAGCAGGTATTGAAAAACAGTGGTGCGTGGATATCCACTCCCACAGAGCACAATCCCACCGTTTTATGTTTATTTTTTAATTTAATGTCTCTATTAAATGGGCTATGAGATAGTGACTGCAATTAACATTTAGCCCCTCTCCCCCTACATTGAGATTCCCCACACCACTATAGTTTGTACAGTTATAAGGTTACTCTTCCTGTATTGGGCCTAGTATCACAAAAGCAAATGGGGATTCATCATAGCATCTACCAAAAATTTCTGTGCATGGCCTAAGTGCCCAACCAGACATTATAAACAACTTCCCTGATGCTTTTTTTTTCTTTTTAAATGACATGTGGGCTAAATGTTAAGTGGGGAAGTCGTGGGACAAGGAAGGCTGCTTAACTCTTTTCCGTCAGCTATTTTCCTGCTTCAAATCCCCCTCCCTACTCCTGCTGATGGAAAAAACCCAACTTTTTAGCAGGGAAACATTTTCTGTAATATTGCCATTTCTTCCTTTAAATTTTGTGTCCCGAGGCTGCTTCCCACTGAAAAATCAAAATTGCACCCAGCTAGGTGTAATGTGTAGTTTTGCCCTAAATTGCAGACCAAGTTAGTATTTTCCTGCTGCAGTGTGAACACAGTGCATCTATTTCAAGCATCAAAAGGAGTAGTGAGAGATGGATAAGGTACGTAAGCATTTTGTTCTGCACATCCTCTTTCTCTCTTCCTACTAATAGGTTGGTATTGCTTTATGAACTAATCTTCATTTTCTTTCTAGTTGTTGACCTGCAAAAGAGCAATGAGCAAGTAAGCATTCTGCCCTCCTTATTTGCTAGTGGTGAAATGTGCAGATAACTGGAAATATTTTGCTATTCAGTACAAATGTTTTATGGTTGCATTGTATTGTAGCTGAAAGAAGTTTGACAACTTTTGGCTCTTCATTTGTTATATTGGTGATTTAGGTCTCAGTTTGAGTGTCAGCCTGCAATCCTAGACTACACACTTACCTGAGAGCAAGCTCTATTGAACTTTCTGGGGCTTACATCCAAGTAGACATAGTGCAGTCTCATCATTTGGGAAATGCAGGTAGGTCACCTCTGTTTCATCCACACTCCCTTCAGTACAGCAGATCAGGGGTTTAGATTGCTCTGCTTGAATGTAACTATTGAAGTCCATGTTTACTAACTTATTAAGACACCTTGTTTAGATGGCAGTACTCTTGTGATAGTAATTCACTGTTGCTGGAGGTAGGAATACTGACAACAACTGCTCCGTATTGATCACACCCCAAAAAATGGCCACTGTACCACAGACAAGTGGAAGGTAATGGTGGGGAACAAAAATATGATGTACATATAATTCTTGGGGTTTTTTTCTAAACATCTGGGAGCAGATTTTTACATTGGTGGCTGTACTGCTATCCAAGCATTTCTAGATGGGATTTTTGGTTCTAGTTTCCATCATGTTCCTAATAGAAGCAAAATGTGTGCAAAAGTAAATAAAAAGTAAAAGCAACACCTTTTGAAATTCTCTAGGTAGCCAGAGACCCTTCTTAGTCATCCATAAGGAGTTCTATGATTAAATTTGATTTATTCCACCACCACCTCTCTAAAGGACCTTATATAACATGTAGCTTCAAATTTAAATGTATGGTACTTACTGTTAAACATCTCACATTGACTGTTTAGGTCTGTCTGCTGTTTTCAGAGGCATAGTTTTTCTGGCAAGCGATGGCTTTAGAGCTTGTCTAAATGCTATGAACTCAAGTTGGTGTGTAGAAGTCATATGATAGCACTGTGTTCCATTTACTGAGGCTTTTTTAAAAAAATTGTCTTTATTGAAGGATTTTCATAGACAACAAGGGTACATACGGTTCTGTTCTCAGTTCCTAAGAGTCCTTTATATAGGTCAGTTACATTCAGTGTAAGACACTATTGTAATACATATTGTGAGGTTGGGGGGGGGATGAATTGGAGGGAGGGAGAGAAGAGGGGAGAATGATCTCGTTCTTTTGCTTAGTGTGTTTTGACAGTGTGAGAGATTGCAGAGCCCAGAGCATGGTTGGTTGCATTCAGTTGATTACAGTGAGTTTTGCTTGTGTGTGTGAGGTTGTAAGGGGTTGTTCAGTGAAGTTAGCCATATTGATTTGTATGCTATTGGGGGGTTTATGTTGTCTTGCTGGGCTGTATATGTAATAAAAGGGAGCCATACCAAGGTGAAAGCATCTTCTTTTGTTTGTCCCCGTGTTAGTGTCAGTTTGTTGATTGGGAAACTGCCCTACTAGAAAAGCTAAACAGTTTGGTTCCAGTGGTCCATGTTCACTCCTGACAGATCCCACCAATGTCTAGTTATGACACTCCTAGCTGCTGAGAGTAAGTGGCTTATGAGTTCTTTGTAATGTGAGTGTGCGTTGTTGCCTTGGAAGAAGTTTAATAGGGCCAGTTCTAGAGTTGCTTCTAGTACCGGTTTTGTTATTTTCCAGGTTTCTTGTGGGACTTGATGTCCAAAAGGTTTGGATTTGGGGGCATTCCCATCACACGTGGAGGTATTTGCCTGTAGTGATACAATCTCTCCAGCATTTATTTGAGGTTCCTTGGCGTATCAGCACCAGCTTCCGAGGTGTTAGCTACCATTTATAAAGAGTGGTTTAGACCATTGGGTAGGATTTTGCAACTTAGTCTTTGATTTTGGTGAGGGATTTTGTCGGGTCTTGGAATAGTATTTTGTATAATGTGTATACCATCACCTTGCTGTGTCCCTCTCTTGTCAACAGAAGTTTCTCAAAGGTGGTCAGAGGCCTAGTGGCTGCTGGTTTGATTACTGGGTTATTTAAGACGATGTGTTGCTGGTGATGAGTCAGCCAGAGTATTTGGGTGTCCCCTAGTTTTATCTTATACTTCTTGTGTTGGTATGGGTTTGCGATTGTTGTGGCAGTATAAGCCTTTGGCTTGCCAAGTTTCTGTTTGGGAGCTTTGGGCTGCATGGTAGGTCAGGAGAATTAGTGGGGATGGGGTTTGGACTGTTTACCTGCTTTTTCCTTCTGTGCTTCAAGTGTGAACCTGCTTAGCATTGTGGGAATGGGCACACTGTGGTGGGGGTGTTTCTGATTGTGTCTATTGCCATGTGCAGCCATTGTTTCGTTTTGTCCTCTAGGATGTAGGGGGTTATGTGGTGCACTTGGTTGGTGATGTAGTAGAGTTCTATATTAGGAATTTTCCAGCTTCCTGGGGGGGGGGGTGTAGGAACTTGGAGCTTACTCCTGGCTTTTTCTGTGAGAAGGTAAATGAGTGTTACTGTGGTAATCAAAACGTCATCATTTTCTTGGCTAAGAGATGGATGACCTGCTTACAGCAGGGATGGGAGACAAATGTTACCTGTCCAGGCCTCTTTGCCTGCCTGGAGGGAGGATAGAGATGGCTGGGTTTAGAAACTTGCTCACTGTAGAAACCCAGAAGTCACATTAGTTGTTCTGCCCACCCCTGGCATGTGGGGACTGATCAACACAATTGCAATCTAGAGTCCTGCCTCTGGAGGGCACTATGTACATACAGCTGTGTTGTTGTTTTTTGCTGTGCCAGTAAGGCATTTATTTTCTGTTTATAACAAATGATTCCTCTACCAAGCCCTATGACTAAACATAAACAAACAATAGTCTTTTCTGGATTTAAGTCCTGACCTTCCTTCCCCCTTAGCTAATTTTTAAAAACTTTGGAGTTAAATTGGCTTTCCTTAATGTTAGCTTCCTACTGGCTGCTTCTCTGAGGTGAAGGGGCCTTGTGGGGATTAGAGGTGAATGGCTACATTTTGCAAGCCATGAGTATTAAGCTTTGTAGAACATCCAATCTGATTATGACTCTGCATTCCATTCAGGTTCAAATTGTTTTTCAGCATTTTGCTTTGAACTTCAGTTAACTGAACAGGCTCTTTTCTTGATTTACTCTCACAATATGATCCTGGTGAACAGCAGGTGTGTTGATGTAGGTTCCACAAAGCCTGTTTTTGAACAGTTTAAAATTTGTACTATCATTATCAAAAGACAGTCAAAACCAGTTACTATTTCAGTTCTTGCATGCTTTATATGGGTAGTATTAAATTGCTTAAATTGTATTATTAACAAAAGGAAGGGAAGTTACAGCCGGTGCTAACAGCCTTATAAAAACAACAAAAGCCCATGGTTTTGCAAACATATACAAATCTTTACAAATACTTTTATGTAAACAGAGATTGCAAGGTTTATACTGAAAATGAACACACTAGTATGCTTTAGGTTTAAATTTCTTAAATAAGGCTGCCAGCTATGGTAAGAGTGAATATATATTTGACGTTAACAATTCAGATAGAGAAAACTTCAAGCTGTTAATTTCTTTCAAAACACCTTTATAATAGTGAGCATACAGATTATGTTTCCTGAATGTACTTCTCATTATAATGCTTATCTTCTCTAAACAGAGATACATATAATTTTCTGTAAAGCAAGGCATGATAAATACATTATACAGTGGCACATACCTTAGAATATTAAAATAAATAATCATTTTTTTAAAAAACAAAAACTAGAATAAATTGCATGAAGAAATGTTGCTCCTAATCAGTATCACTATTAAAATAGGTACACTTACAGCTGTACACTGACAAATCATAACTTTTATATTCACCATACTGAAATCTATGAATTACAATGTTCTTTTTATCTGCCTACAACCACCTAAAAGTGTGTTTAGAAGCTGCTTTTAAAAAGTGCATTATTGTTATGTAACACACTACAGAACATCCTCAACTTTCATTTTCCCTTAAGATGCCTAATTAATTTTTTATTTCTAAAAAGGCAGATTTCTGCTTGCAATGGACAATATAAGGTGCTTACTTTCCCTCTTGTCCAAAGGTAGTGAATATGAAGACAAAAGGAGGAACAGTCTCCAATGCTTCCAGGGTATTCTTCCAAAGCTTCAAAAACATAACTTCCTCCACTGTTCACAGACTTGGCTCTTGCCAGCAGAAGCAGCAACTAGATTGCACCTGCACTGGTAGCAGAGATTCAGCTGGGCCAGCCAGTTCCTTAGCAGTGACTTGCTCCACTGAACGAAGGTTTGTCTTTTATTTAGACACGTTCCAGTTACACCCCCTATCTCCTCCCAAAGCAAGACTGCGCAAAGAAGCTGAGGGAGTGAATCCATCGTCCTTTTCTATCAACTTCACTGCAGCTTTTGTCTCTTGTATTTAAGGCCTTTGTAATTTCCTAGAATCAGGAGGAAATGCAGAGAGGTTTAAATACATTTTAAAAAAAGATTTTGAGCAATTAATCACTTAAATACTTCTGCCATATGTTGAATGAACAAAATCTAGCAAAAGGCAAGTACTGAGGTTCTATTGCTTAAATTTCTCCCCTTAAATGTGAAGCTCTTATGCTGTTATTAAATTACCGTATTTTTCGCTCCATAGGGCGCACCTAGTTTTTAGGGGGGGAAATAAAAAAATATATATTTCCCCCCCAGCCCCAAAGAGCAAAGAAGCCAAGACAGCGAGCGGGATTCATCCCGCTGGCTGTCTTGGCTTCTTCTTTAGCCGCGGGGCTTGGGCGGGGGAAGCCCGAGCTTCCCCCAACCCCAGCCCCCAGAATGGGTCTGGGAGCAGCGGCGAGATTGCACGCAACCTCGCCTTCGCTCCCGGAGCTTGCTGCTATCCGCAAGCCTTTGAGGCTGGCAGGAACTCCCGCCGGGCTCTGAAGGCTTGCGGATAGCTGCCTGAAGCCTGGAGAGGGGTCAGTGAGCACCGACCCCTCTCACTCTCCAGGCTTCAGCGAAAGCCTGCATTTGCCCTTCATTTTTGAAGGGGGAAAAATGCATCCTATAGAGCGAAAAATTTGGTAGTTCAGAAAATAGCATTTCCTTGGAATTACTGATTAACAGGAAAGAGAACCTCTCATGGATTTCATATCTGGTTGCCCCATTTTAATGTCACATTAAAGATAGCCTAACATGATGGTTTAGTGTGAATAATGCACACTGCTCAGAAGTTCCCAACTCTGCATCTTCCAAACCTAGGTTCATTGCTTGTTTCTTCCATGAGCAATAAGGGAAAAGCAAACCAAGGTTAACAATTGTTGCTTGTTTGGAGGAAAGCAGCCTGGCTTGCCTTATTAACCAAGCACCAGAAGTGTGTGGGGGGGGGGGAGGGTGCCATGGGAACTTTGAAGCAGCCTGCATCAGCACAGCTTGTTCACAATAAACCATCTTTCAGCTCCTCTACAAGTAAACCTAGTAAACTGCATTGGTGGTACAAGATGCTACTGTTACGGGTGTAGGAAGCTCACCAACCATGGTGACCTGCACAGTAAAGTTCCTGTGACAATCACAACTACACTGTATACAGGCAGATCTGTCCTTGAGCCAGAAGCACTTGCTCAATGGAAAGTATCTTGATCCCATGCAACAAATTAGAAGCAAGCACACGTAGACTGCTCTATATTCTGATTGTCTGGAAAAGCCGTTTTTGGGGATTATGCTCAGCTGGGAGCGTGAGAAGTTGCCATCTGGATGCATCCTAAATTTAACTCGATGGCAATAAAAGTCTAGCAGTTTTTTCCCTTCTCTCTTACAGGATAACTAGCTGGAACAGCAAAAATGAAAGGGAAATCTGTGTTATCACTTAATTTGTTAACTAAACCATTCCCCTACTTCATCGCTGATTATAAAAGACAAGGCTATTTTAAGGAAGGCTTCACAGCATTTAAAAAAAAATTATCAGGAGTTTATTACTTGGGTTTATGTAGTTTAAATTGGTATATAAGTACACTACATTATTTAGATCTCTGCCAACATGTCTTACCTGAATACAAATCTCTAGAGGTTATTCCATCGTGTCGCTGTAAGTCAAACTGCATGCAGTCTTGTCATCTTTACTTTGCAGACCCTCTGAAGATGTTTGTAGAGATGTGGTTATAAAGCCCCTGTACTGCTTACTTGATTTAGTTAATTTCTTAAACTCATTAGCAAATGAAATACCTTTTCTTTTATCATCTCGGCCTGCCTATGAAAAGAAAAAGCCAGGGAACCAAAATAACCAAGTTGCAAAAATATTGTCAGTGTTAGCTTGGCTTGTGGGGTGAACAGTTCTGCACAAAAGAACAGTTCCGTGTCAATCCTCTATTATATCATTTATGGCAGGAAAATGTCACCACATGGTGACTTTGCCCTACCTTTCCTTCCATAGTGAAACTTTCTCATGGGTAAACTTCCACAGAATGAGCTGAATATTCAACCTCATCCTGAAGAATGCTTAAAAAGGGAATTGAAAATGCAAGTTGAGTTGCCTTCAATTGTAACAAATGTCTTGATAATCCAAAGCTATTAAATGCCAATTTAAAGGATTTGTTATGAATCTTCTGCTCATAGAATGAATATAAAACTCCTTTTGCCATTTCTGCTAGAGATGATAGTATGTTCATTTTCTAAATTTGCAGAGCTTTATAGAACAGCAAAGTTTATACAAATTTAGTAGAACAATTTACTTACTTGGACTTGTTCTTTAAGCTTAAGGATAAATTTCCCAGCTCCCTTCCACCTGTTTTGAGCCTGAAACACACACTCTTGGTCGGCAAGGATCCTCCGAGACATTTTGGGTGTAGAAGACTTCTTGTTTGCGGCCTCCTTTGTCACTTCCTCCAAGAGAACATAATCACTTGGGTTGGGGTGGTTCAGAATACTGTAGGAATACTTAGCCTTGCATAAAGTCTGTTAAAATAAAATTAAAATGCAAAACCAAATGCTGTTTAGTTACCATTCACTTCTAAGGCAGATCTCACCTTGCGCAAACAGAAGGGATAAATCATTCATTTGCTGGATGTACATTTCGTCTAACCCATGGGTAGGCAAACTAAGGGCTGGATGTGGCCCAATTGCCTTCTCAATCTGGCCCGTGGACGGTGCAGGAATCAGCATGTTGTTTTTTACACGAGTAGAATATGTGCTTTTATTTAAAATGCATCTCTGTGTTATTTGTGGGGCATAGGAATTCGTTCATTCGCCCGCCCCCCCCCCCAATATAGTCCGGCCTCCCACAAGGTCTCAGGGACAGTGAACCGGCCCCCTGCTGAAAAAGTTTGCTGACCCCTGGTCTAACCTAAATCATTTACAGGCCAAAACACATTTAAAACCTAGTCCTGTGGGCAGAAGTGTGTTAGCAATGACAGCCAGTAGGGACAATCTTTTTGACACGATATTCTGCTGTTCTTTCTGCAAGAGACAGGTGTAACTCTCAGCAAGTGAGGGGGAAATCAATTAGGACATCCTACCTGTTGGATGACATCCTGGGCTGTACTGAAGCGAGATGCTTTGATGACTGTGCGAGGTTGCTCTGGGGAAACGTCATGAACTTGAACAAAAAAGCTGTCATCCTCAGAGCTAGCAGTTGCATCATCTTTCTCCTCCAGAAAAAGATTTCTGTTGTTTAAGTTCTATAGAAAAACATCAAAAACATGCAAAAATATAGATTTTCCTGGCTCTGAAAAGGAGACCTGTTGCTTAAGGAAATGTGGAGGTAGCTTCTTCGAAAACTAAAATTGTGGTATTCATTCCTTGTTTTCAGATTTAATATGTTGTGAAAAAGCAAGAAGAATCAAGCTTTGATGGCAAGGGAATGGCAGTTGTGCACCTAGTTGCATGAGTGCTAAAATAACTGGAGGGACTTTTCTCTTTCTTCCCAATTGTGTCAATGAAAAGCATACTCTTCTTCCCTATGCTGTCCAAATGAGAAAATTCAGAAGGCCTGTTGTTGTTTAAACACACCTACACAGAGGGAGTGGTTTATGTGGGGTGGCCTGATCCTCACTGTAGTCTGCCTATGTTGCGATGGATCTTACTACACAACCAGTATGCCACCAGAAAGCATAATCAGCTGGGCAGTGGCATGTTGCGCTTGAGTGATCCCTCTTGCCGTTCTGGCTTCTGGGATCGCTGCGCAGCCTGCATTCACTCCATAAGACACACACATATTTCCCCTTACTTTTTAGGAGGGAAAAAGTGAGCCTTAGAGCAAAAAATACGGCAATTTGGATAAATCTCAGTTGTTTAATCAAGCTTTGATGGCACTTTGGGCACAATCCAGTCAAAATTCATCACGCCTAAGCACCAATGATAGCACAAATATGTGCAACTATTCACAGGGCTTTTTCCCCCCTGCTGCTGCTGATCCCTTTCTATACACCGTCTTTCCTAATTAAGCATACGTAAAGTTTACTGTATAGATCTACCTATAAATAATGTAAAATAATTGCCCTTAGGATGAGTTCATGTATTTAAGTGTTTCAACAAGCCATCTTTTCAGTGGTGCGTTGTAAAAAAATAATAATACACCATTAAACACTGCTGGGCTTTTCTGTATTACTTCCTTTCCTAATGCTCTATGTCAACAAGAACAAGTTCCAGGAAGCCAAGCAATGAGTATGTTCTTTTTGTCACCCTCTTGATACTATCAGCAAGCAATATATGTCAAGGCAAATAGACTCACTTCCTCGCGGGTTTTAAAGATAATTCTTCCGACGTAGCCTTCTTCTGGGAACCAGCTGTTCAAAAGCTGGACAATCTCTTCCTCCGGACTGAGCACTCTTTGGAATGGTGGCTTCCTGTACTCATTTCTTTCTTTAGATATAAAGCATTTCTCCTCCATCAAAAAATAGTCTGTGGGATACTGTCCAATACCTTTTGTAGTCGCCAAAATCTAAGCAAAAATATGTTAATAATTAGAATGGCCGAAGTTGCATGTTCAGTAAGCTGATTGTGTTGACAAGAAAAAACCCTTTATGATCGATTTATCTTGTGTACAAAATATGCTTTTGCTGTATTGCTAGCCATTGAAAATGTCTTTCCTGGGGCTATGTACTATCTGGGTAGCTGACTATTTCAGCAGAGGCAACTGCTGTTTAATCTTATTTCTGTCCAGCTTGGCTTGCCAGACAGTTTATTCAAATTCCCAAGACAGTAGAGCATTTTCCCACTGCTGGAAAACAGCCTCCGCTGAGATAATCAGCTGGAGGTTTTTCCACTCATGAACTTAGCCCTTTTAACTTTTATTCTGCATTTCAATGATGTTTGAGAAAAAGGCATTATGCAGAAAAGCCTGGCCCCTATGACAAGGGCAACCAGCTTGGCCCATCGTTCAGAGAGCAGCCCCCTTCCTCCTTAATAGACATATTTCTAATACAGAACATGCTGTCCAAGCAAAACTTCATAATAATAACAGCAAAAGCTTTATGACTGTCAGTGCAATTCACTTTCAGCCTGTGCTTGAGGGATCTGGATCATTCTGTACCTGAAATGCTTTAGCTCCACTGTTTCAGCATTACAAATGTTTTTGGCAACAAACAAGCCTCTTTGCCTGCAAAGCTCCAGTAACTAAGGAAGTTAGGATAGGATCTGTGTTTGTCACTAAGCTTTTGCATGTCTCCATATCAGTAAATTGGGCTTAGTTATTTTGGGGCTTAGGCTGCCCAAATCCAACAGAAATCTTAGGGAGCGAGTTACACAGCACATGGTTGGTTACTACAGATTTGAGTCCTGAACATCTCAAAAGTGCAGGCTTACTTGATGCAGAAGCTGAGCTGCTGTGGTTCCTTGCCTTATTGTAAAAAGCGTGAAAGGTTCTGGTCCTGGAACTCCGTGTATAGTGACTTTGTACACTGCAGCCTCTCTCCTCTCTGCAGTACTGAAGCGCTGTTTAAAATAAACACGTATCTTTAATATTTATTGACTATTTCATGATTTAACCAATGCAATAAGTAACAAGTTCATCCACCACAAACATGGCCACAGGATATCTGAAACATGAGGAAGAATAAGAAAGATAGCAAATGCATGCGGAAAACTTTGAACTGAAATAAGTTATGAAAAATGATCACAGATGGCCATTAGCTAGCTTCCTTGTGGTCTAATAGCCTGTCTTCAAATAATATCAATTTAAAGACACAGCCAGGAAAAGCTTGAGGGTAAGCCTCTGCGCCAAGCTTCTGAAACAATGTGCTGGACACAATGTACTACTGAACGGAGAAAGAGTGGGCAAAAGGAAGACCGAGATACACAACAGCTACTTTGATTTTGTCTATATAAATAAAATAAGCGATGACTCAGTAGCAGTAATAAAAATAAATGAGGATGAACAAAGGACAGAACAGCTAAATAAACTTAATTAGTTCAAATTAGTAGAGCTGAATAAATTTCTCATATCGATAACTCATGGAGAACTGGCAAGGTTCCAGGAGACGGGAGATAAACAAATAGAGTTGTCTGCTTAACAGTAAAGGCTAGAGGAAAAGAGACAGACCACAGTCATTGTCTTCCTGGAAGAATCTTCTACATTGAGCAGGAGAGCATGCTGACAAATCTATTAGAAATAAATTACCAAAGAAGCAGGCACCATGTTTCCAGAAGGATTCTCTTCCATTCTTCGGCTGTTAATAAACAAACTCGAGATTTCTAGTGCTTCATTGTGCAGGCTTCGTAGCTGCAGATGCCTGTATCCTTAAACAAGATAGTAACACAAAATTGGGAGGTGGGAGAATAAACCAGTCAAATAGACTACATGTTCATAGGTTGCGTACGTTGCAGAGACAAATGTAACAGTAGACACTTAACTGTCCCTGAAGTGTAAGGATGCTTGTCATTTCCTCTTTCATAAAATATCTATTGGCTACACTCCAGAGAAGCTCTGCGAGTAGACAAGGGCTTGTGAGTGCATACCAGGACATTGCGCTATTTTGTTTTGAAACACAGCTCCCCAAGCAACATTGAGGGCTACTGTAGAAGTTCCTGTGAGAACTCAAGTAGCATATAGGGCCTGCATGCTGGAATGTAGTACCATCCTGCTCAAAACATGCTGTATTAGGTGGGTGAAAAACTGAAATATATAAACACAGGTCTTCTGGTCTATTAAAAGTTCTTTTGAGTGATTTACCTTCATAAGACATTTGCCCCCTTACATTACAGAAGCACCAAGGTATTTAAAATGGCCATTGCAATCGACGCTACTTCACTGAAAATTATGAGATGGATACCAGCTTATATACATATTATTTGGACATGCTAAAACTTGCCTAAAGATTGCACAAATATTGTAGACACCTGCCTGTGCTGTAGAGGGTCCACTTGCACAAAGGTCTGGTGAAAGATGACAAGCGGCAGCTGTTAGGATATTTTGGAACTAATTGCCTGCTAGCTAAGATTTCAACATACACTTACTGAGGTTCAGCATGTTCTGTCTATACACATACACTAACAGGTGTAATGTCAGAAAAGCCTGGAGCCTGAGAAGTCCATTCACAAACACACCGTGTCCCTCCTAAAACACTAGTGTTTGAAATGCTGAAGGTCTCTTTTTTTAACAATACACTTCTGCTGAAGCAGGGGTGTGGGTTCATTTCCTTAACCACCTGGTTCCATCTGTTAGAACCTCACGGCAGCGCACACAAATAATAGTTAAAACAGTACATTTAATAAAAGTAATTTACAACCTCAATCAATGCTTTTGACCATCATCTTAGAGCAGTAAAATACAGCACTAGTCTATCTGACCTAGAAACAATTAGGCTCTCCTGAAGGTCTGAGTTAAGGTATGTGTCTTGAGACTTACAGAAACATTGGAAGACCATAATTGATCATGGGACCTCTTTCTGAGGTGTAGGCAATTATTAAGAAAACAAAACATAATTTTTTAAACATCATGCTTAGCAAGTTGAGTTAATTTTTAATCTGTTTTAGTATTTTAACTTTTGAATGTTTTAAAGTGCTGGCTGTGATTTCCCCCCCCCCTCATTTTCTTGTTTTATCCTTTTGTAAATTGCTTTGAAGGGTTTTTTTTTACAATCAACCCGTATGTAAATTTTATGAAATAAATGATTTAAATAAGAGTCAGTTTTAGCAAGTTGTGTATGCATGCAGCCCAAGCAGCCCCTGCTTCACCCCTCCCTCCCTAGAGCGAGGAAACAAAACACAAGAGCAGCTGGTTAAGCATTATATATGATCCAGCACTTGTTGGGTTGCTTCTGTCAAATGAACTATGAGCAGGATACCAAGAACAAACCTGGGCTTCTGACTGTGGTTTGTTTGCGGAAAAAAACAAACCACACACATTGGTTCGCACATAAGCAAGTCACTCAGTGGTTTGTTTCCCCGCTGTAGGAAGGGAGGAGCAAAGGAGGGAGTGCTGCAGTTAACAGTTACTCAGATGGTGCACACACTAATTTTCCTAACCACAATGTGTTGTCAGCCCTACATGCAAAAATGTTTGTTGTGTATCACAGCCCTCAGTATGCTGCTGCTCTGTCTGGGCCCTGCATACAAACTTCAATTTACCTCTTTTTAAAGCCTTCAGCGGAATGATTCTTTGAGCCATCACAGCTGAAGAATTGTTTTCAACAACTGCAAAACGAAGGAAGACTAGATCTTCAAAGTGAATCCGGAAAAGGAACTGTTCATTCCACATGGGGTTGAGAGTATTGCGATGAATGGGCTTAGTGCGGAAATGGCAGCTATCCAGTGGAATCCCAAGCACATCAACTTCAATGCAGGGGCTTCCTGTGCTGTTGCTAGGACAAACGTTTTGTCCAGACACAATCTGGAAAACAAAGGCCCAGAATGGAAACAGGGTTCTTGTTGTTGTTTTAATCAACTCTCTCAGACTGAAGAGTGCTTATGCTTTAAAGAACAAATTAATTAAAAACTGGTTTCAGAAGTAACAATAAGTAGTAATATACATAACTAAAACTGAAATGGCAGTCTTGTAATTGCTACTTGCTTATTCTTATGTGTCAGGGGTTCAGGAGCAGAGGGACAGGGAAGGGAGGAATTAGAGACCGAGGGAGAGGAATCCGAGGGAGAAGTCAGCGATGATAGCCGTCCGAGGTCTCTAAGTCTCTCCAGCGAATCAGAGGATTCACAGAAAGGGGCTCCCGTAATCAGAGCAAGGGGGTTGCCAAGGGGAACATCCCAGGAGGGAGGGGCCAGAGAGGGCTCAGAGAGCAGCAGCTGGAAATCGGGACCAGCTTCCCCACCGGAGAGCAGTAGGGGGGAGGAGCCCCAGGCATCGGGAGCAGGCAGCTCTCCGTCAGCGGAAGGACAGGAGTCAGGGTTAGCCACGCCTGCATCAGAGAGCGAGGAAACGGTCAAAAGGAAGGTCAGGGGCAGCGCGCGCGCGCCAAGTTCAAATGTACAAGAGGGTGGCGCCATAAGCAGCCCGGAGAGGGAGCCGGGTCCCAAAGCCCGCCGAAGAGAGGGGGAGGAGTCCGAGGGGTCCGCATCCGAAGCGTCCAGGAAGGAAGGCACCCAGGGGGGTAGTAGGACCCAGAGGCGGAAGGAGAAACGCAGAAGGTGGAGTAAGGCTAGAGTGTTGAACTGGTGTACAGGGGGCGGAGACTCAGATGAGGCTCCGCTGGTCTAGGGTCTAGACGTAGAGATGCACGCTAGGGTTTGAAAATGGGAACTAAACTTCAATAAAGACTTTGTACAGTTCCGCTGGCTAGCGTTGGTCTTCTGTGAGCTGGGACCTGGAGGCAGTCTCGGACAGTAAGCCTCATCTCCAATTTTCACCGGTTTTCTTCGCCTCAAGCATCGCTACGGGAGCGAGGCAGGGAGGGCAGAAGACTGGTGCCTTGCGAGCTCACAAAAGTCAGGCGAGATGACTACAGAACAGAAAATAGCTTCCCTGCAAGAAGCGGTGACACAACTCAGCGCTGAAATAATCGCATCCAGGAAGAGAGAGGAAGAAGCGGCGGCTGCCTGCAGAGATCTTCAAGCCAGGTTAGAGGGGCTTGCGAAGCAGGGGCTACCGGGACCCAGATCCGAGGGGATTGGGTTGGGGAAAAGAGGAGCCAGCATTGTATCTCATTTTGATGGGAATTTGCAGCAGTACCCCAATTTCCGAGCAGACGTGCTGTTTGCGCTGCAGCTGTTGGAGAGAGACTTTAGAGATGAGCAAGAGAAAGTGGGGTTCATCCTGTCCCATTTGCATGGGGACGCGAAAGCATGGCTGCGAAATCTGTGGAGGGACAAGGATCCAGCGCTCCAAAGCGCAGATGCATTCATTAAGGCGATGGATTCCTGTTTCTTATCAAACATAGACATTGATATTGCCAGAAAGGACATATTTGGGCTAAGACAAGGGAAAGCCAGCGTCAGGCAGTATCATTCCAGGTTTTTTGCATTGGTCAACGCGCTGAATTGGGATAAGGATTCTCCGCCAGTTAGAGACCTTTTTTTGGAGGGATTGAGCCCACAGATCAAAGATGAGATGGCACGGGGAGAGAGACCCACAACCACTCAGCAAGTGGTGGAAAGAGCGCTGTCGATTGGGGTGAGGCAGGAAGAACGGCCATGGAGCAAAGAAGAAGGACGTTGGGGACGCACACCAGGGAGGGTGCCCCCCCTCTTGTCTAGAGAGACAGCGCGTGCGCAGTCCACGCCTCCACAGGGAGGGGGCGAAGAGCAGATGGAGATTGGAGGTGCTAGGGCTCTCTCAGCTAATAGAGCCTTAACACCGGGAGCAGTAAAACCGAAGCTGCCTAGAAGGAACAGGAAGTGCTATATATGTGAGAGTGAGGAGCATCTGGCGAAAGAGTGTCCCCAGAGGCTCCGCAAGCAAACTGCAGCCTCAGTGACAGTATTGGAAACAACTCAGCAGAGAGAACCACAGCAGGGAAACGACGAAGTCTGGCTGGAATAGGAGGCACTGGGGCCTAGCCAGACAAGTCAGTGAAGAAGTCCCCGGAGATTTTGCAGCCCACAGACCCCCTCCCGCCCAAACCAGTGGTGCAGCTCACCGCATCGCTCCAGCTGCCCAATGGACTCACCTTAGAAGTGCCTATCACAATTGACTCTGGCAGTAATGCAGACTTTATAGGACTGGAGTTCATTCAACGACACAACATAGCTTTACTGCCAGCCACGCTGCCCCTGAAGGTTGTCACGGTGGATGGCAGGGAACTGCTAGGGGGGCAGGTGGTGCAGCAGACGCCGCCGATGGTGATGCAAATTGGGAATCACCGGGAGGTCATCAGCTTCAATGTCACCCAACTGTCAGACACGCCTGTAGTATTAGGCATGAGTTGGCTGCACAGGCACAGCCCAGCGTTGGCTTGGTACCAGCGCCAACTAACGTTTGGATCCTCCTACTGTGCAGAACACTGCATCATACCCAGCCCAGAGGAGGAAGAGGAGGACCCGCAGTTACAGTTGGGCACGCTGCAAGCAGTACCCCACAAGTATGCGGAGTTTTTGGAGGTTTTCTGCGAGAAGGAGGCGGACAAGCTACCTCCTCACAGACCCTATGATTGCAAGATTGACCTCCTGCCGGGGGCGACGCTGCCAACGGGGAAACTGTACTCCATGTCTGAGGATGAACTGCAGGAACTCAGGGAGTTCATAGATCACAATTTGCAGCGTGGGTTCATCCGGGAGTCGAAAGCGGTGGGAGGCAGTCCAGTATTCTTTGTGAAGAAGCGGGACACGCCCCAACGGAGGCTGGTGGTGGATTTCAGGATCTTAAACTCGAAAACCAAGCCCTCAGCTTTCCCCATGCCCAAGATAGACGACCTGCTCGCGACGGTGCGGAAAGGACGCATTTTCACCAAGTTGGATCTACGTGGGGCGTACAACCTGATTCGCATGCGCGAGGGCGACGAGTGGAAGACGGCCATGTTCACGCCACTGGGCACCTACGAATACAGAGTTATGCCCTTCGGATTGCAAAATGGCTCTCACACTTTCCAAGCCTTTATGCATCATGTGCTGGCGGGGCTCCTTTACAAGAAGTGCGTATGCTTCCTGGACGACATCCTGATTTTTTCAGAATCGCGCGAGGCGCACGAGAGGGATGTCAGGGAAGTTCTGCAGAGACTGAAGGAGCACAGGCTGTACGCCAAGCTGGAGAAGTGCCAGTTCGACGTGACGGAGGTGGATTTCCTGGGCTACAAGCTGTCAGACAAGGGGCTCGCCATGGACAGCGCCAAGGTTAGCGCAGTTTTGGACTGGAAAAGCCCACGCAATCGGAAGGAAGTCCAGCGGTTTGTCGGCTTTGCCAACTTTTACCGCAAGTTCATCAAGGGATTTGCCATGCAGACAGCGGCCATCACCGACACGCTCAGCTCCAAGAAGAAGAAATTCATCTGGACGGAGCAAGCGGAGCAGTCCTTTCAGAGACTCAAGCGGCTCTTCGCGTCAGAGGAGCAGCTGCTGCATGTGAATCCCAGCAGACCCATGAGGGTGGAGACAGACGCCTCAGACAGAGCCGTGGGAGCTGTCCTGTTGCAACAAGACCAGCAGGGGGACTGGAGGCCGTGCGCCTTCTACTCGAGGAAGCTCAGCAAGTCGGAGCAGAATTATACCATCTGGGACAGGGAGTTGCTAGCCATCCATGCAGCGTTCAAGGCATGGCGGCACTTCCTTATCGGAGCCAGACACACAGTGCAGGTCCACACGGACCACAAGAATCTGGAGTACTGGCGCACGGCTAGGTTCCTCAACCAGCGACACATTAGATGGGCGGAGTTCTTCGCGGACTTCGACTTTAAGATAGAGTACATTCCGGGCGACAACAACGTGATGGCGGATGCTTTGTCCAGAAAGCCGCAATACCTGGAGGAGGCGGCACCGCCGGCGGCCAAGCACATTTTCGCACCGGAAGCGTGGGCATGCGCGTCGGCAACCGTGGACCTGGAGGCCGTCCGTCGAGCGCTGCGGGAAGACCCCTTCGCACAGGCCAGGATGGAGGAGGTGCACAGGGGCACAGCGAGGGCCGACGAGTTCCAGATACGCGATGGGTTGCTCCTCCACAAGGGAGCACTCTACGTGCCGGGAGACGACCTCCGCGCAAGGGTTCTGCAGCAGCTACACGACGCTCCCACAGCCGGGCACTTTGGCAAAGAAAAGACTGTCGAACTAGTAGCCAGAGACTTTTGGTGGCCCAAGATGCGGGGGGAAGTCGCGGACTACGTCGCGAGATGTGACACCTGCCAAAGGGCCAAGTCAGTTCACAAACCGCCGGCGGGATTGCTGGAACCGCTGCAAACACCGGCTGAACCGTGGGAGAGGGTGGCCCTGGACTTCGTCACGGATCTGCCCAGTTCGAGGGGAAAGACAGCAGTGCTAGTAGTGGTGGACATGTTTACTAAAATGGCACACTTCATTCCGTGTGCGAAGGTAGCCACGGCAGAGCAGACCGCCAAACTGTTCATTGACCACGTGTTCAAGGTTCACGGTCTGCCACGATCTATTCTCTCCGACCGGGGGCGACAGTTCATCTCGAACTTCTGGCAGAAGCTGATGGGCATTCTGAACGTCAAAGTCAATTTGGCGTCGGCGAGACACCCACAGACCAACGGACAAGCGGAGAGGGTCAACGCCATCATGCAGCAGTACCTGAGATGCTACGCCAATCAGCAGCCCACGACATGGGTAGACTACCTGCCACTCGCTGAGTTCGCTTACAACAATACGAAGCACGTGTCGACGGGGGTGACGCCGTTCTTTGCCAACAACGGGAGGCATCCCAGAACCTTCCCGAGTTTAGAGAGAGTGGGGGAGGGGGAGCCACAGGCAGCGGAAGCCTTAGCGTCGGAGTTGCAGGAAGTCCACGAACAGCTCAGGAGGCAGTTAGAACTCGCAAAACACGCATACAAAGTGCAGGCAGACAGACACAGAAGAGTTGGGGAAGACATACAGGTGGGAGACTGGGTCTGGTTAGCAGCGCAAGCAGTGCCGACCAGATCGTTAGCGAAGAAGAAGCTAGGACATAAGCAGCTAGGACCTTACCAAGTCCAGGCACAGGTCAATCCAGTGGCCTTCCGGTTAGCGCTTCCGGAGGGTTCCAGGATGCATCCGGTGTTCCATAGATCAGTGCTCACGCTCTACAAAGCACCCCATAGATTTCAGGAGCCAGACACAGCACCGGACCCGCCCAGAGAAGGGCCCAGACAGGGGGGGTCGCCAAGGAGGGGGCACATCAATGAGGTCACAGAGATTTTAGACTCGAGATGGGGGGAAGAAGGAGTAGAATATCTCCTAGCCAGAGAGGGTACCCCGGCCACTGCGAACAGCTGGGTTCCGGACTATGCTTTGGAGGAGCCTCTGCTCAAAGAGGAGTTTCATGCCCTCTTCCCACACAGGCCCATGCCAGCCGAGTATTTCGACGACTGGCTCTTCACAACCACTCTTTCGGCCAGCACATTCCAGGGGTTCGACTCGGACGAAGAACAGGCCCCAGTCCCGAGCTCCCGGGTGGGTTCGCCACCGGGGTCTGCCTCAGACAGCTCTTATTGGTGGGACGATCGACCAGAGGAGCAGTGGCGCAGGAAGTGGCTGAGTGGTCCTTGGCTGGGATCACCCGAAGAGGGGGAGGGGGGCGAGACGGACATGGACGTGTTGGGGGAGGACGTGGGGTTCGAGCACGGAGACAGAGAGATGGAAGCAGAGGAGAGAGATGTCGACGAGTACATGGGGGACGAACTGTATCCTGCACGCACCCCCGCTACGACGGAGCACCCAGTACCCACACCGGAAGGAGGGGAGGGGGGAAGGGGGGGCTTCGAGGGGGGGATGGATGTCAGGGGTTCAGGAGCAGAGGGACAGGGAAGGGAGGAATTAGAGACCGAGGGAGAGGAATCCGAGGGAGAAGTCAGCGATGATAGCCGTCCGAGGTCTCTAAGTCTCTCCAGCGAATCAGAGGATTCACAGAAAGGGGCTCCCGTGATCAGAGCAAGGGGGTTGCCAAGGGGAACATCCCAGGAGGGAGGGGCCAGAGAGGGCTCAGAGAGCAGCAGCTGGAAATCGGGACCAGCTTCCCCACCGGAGAGCAGTAGGGGGGAGGAGCCCCAGGCATCGGGAGCAGGCAGCTCTCCGTCAGCGGAAGGACAGGAGTCAGGGTTAGCCACGCCTGCATCAGAGAGCGAGGAAACGGTCAAAAGGAAGGTCAGGGGCAGCGCGCGCGCGCCAAGTTCAAATGTACAAGAGGGTGGCGCCATAAGCAGCCCGGAGAGGGAGCCGGGTCCCAAAGCCCGCCGAAGAGAGGGGGAGGAGTCCGAGGGGTCCGCATCCGAAGCGTCCAGGAAGGAAGGCACCCAGGGGGGTAGTAGGACCCAGAGGCGGAAGGAGAAACGCAGAAGGTGGAGTAAGGCTAGAGTGTTGAACTGGTGTACAGGGGGCGGAGACTCAGATGAGGCTCCGCTGGTCTAGGGTCTAGACCAGTGTTTCCCAACCGGTGTTCCGCGGCACACTAGTGTGCCGCGGAGCCTTGCCTGGTGTGCCGTGGGAGGGAGGCGGGCGAGAGGCGGGGCGGCGGCGGCGAGGATCCGCGTCGAGCCGGGGGCGGCTCCGCGGTGGCGGTGCCGAGGTTTCTCTCTCCATTCTCCCCTCACACACACACACAGGAAATAACACAGGATCAGCTGACAGGACCCGGCCAATGGGGCGGCGGCGGGGCAGCGCGCGCAAAAGGGAGGAGCGCGAGACAGCGGACGAGGAGGAGGCCGGCATGTCCGGGCAGCAGCATGGAGCCTTGCATGTCCTTTCAGCCCCGCACCCACCGCAGACCCCTTCCTATGCCACTGGTAGCTAGGCGAGGCGGGGGGCACTGGGCGCCACACCTCGGCGCCTGCAGCGTGCCTGAGCCATGCGTCTGCGGGCGAACTGCCCGCAAGCTCCGCTCTGGCCTCTGCCCACCGCCTCAGCCTCCCTACAGCTGAGGGGGAGGCTGCAGCGAGGCTCCACGCAGCGCGCCCTGCCATGGCTTGCCCCCATGGCACTCGCCCCTGGCTGCAGGACGCGCGCGCCGCCCCGGGCCCCTGAGCGGCTAGCTGCGCCGCTGCGCTGAGCGCAAGGAATACGTCCTCTCCGAGTTCGGCGTCGTCTTCGTGGGCAGCGCGAACCGCATCTCCAGCTTCGGGTGGAACTTTGGCCAGGTAGGGGGAAGCCTTTGGGCGGGGGGGTGGAGACCGGGGTGGGGAGGGGTTAGGAGAGACGCTACCGGCGCCGTCCAGAAATGCCCAGAGCAACTGGAACTCAGCTACGCGCACACATGCGCCCTCCAAATCCCGTTTCCCACCCCTTTCTCAAAAGAAGAGAGAAAAAATGGGTCCTGGGTGTGAAACCAAAGGACCTTTCCAGCTCCTCCTCAATTCCAGGTGTGGATGGCAATGCCTCGTGTCTCCTCCCCCGCGACCAGAGCACACTTCCTAGGCTGGTTGGACGGTCCCTGGGGGTCTTCGGGTTGCCATATTTTGAAGAGCAAAAAACAGGACACATTTGTCGACTTCTGCTTTTAGCTATGGATCAGTGGCCTAGCGTGGGGGGTGCAGGGGGGGCGGCCACACCGGGCGCAACATCTGGGGGTTAGTGTTAGGGGGCGCAAATCCACGGGTTAGGGGGCGCAAATTACTTGCATTGCCCCGGGTGCTGACAACCCACGCTACGCCACTGCGGCCCTGAACGAGCAGGAGAAGGAGCTCAAGTGACGCTGCGCGCTGACGTCACGGGGCTGTAATGGTGGTGTGCCTCGATATTTTTTTCATCAAACAAGTGTGCCTTTGCCCAAAAAAGGTTGGGAAACACTGGTCTAGACGTAGAGATGCACGCTAGGGTTTGAAAATGGGAACTAAACTTCAATAAAGACTTTGTACAGTTCCGCTGGCTAGCGTTGGTCTTCTGTGAGCTGGGACCTGGAGGCAGTCTCTGACATTATGCAAAACAGCAGCTGCTTCTGGGCAAGGACCCAAGTGGAAAACTGCCACACTCTTTGAGGCCAGATGTCCCCCACCCAGCATCAAATCCAAAAATATGCGTCTAAAAACTGACATGCACTTTCTGTGCTGCATCAAGTTTAAAGTTTTGTAACAACTGATGATCGTCTCCTTCCCTCTCCTTGGTCCCACATTTAATTGTAGCTGTCTTACTAGCAGTACCAGTAATAATAATTAGAAGACACATACAGTGGTGCCTCGCAAGACGAAATTAATCCGTTCCGTGAGGCTCTTCGTATAGCGGTTTTTTCGTCTTGCGAAGCAAGCCCATTGACAGCTTAGCGGATTAGCGCTACAGCTGTCAAGCGGCTTCCAGCGATCAGCTGTTAAGCGGCTTATCAGCGGAACAGCTGATAAGCGGCTTAGCGGCTTAAGAAAAGGGCGAAAAAAGCGGAAAAAACCCGCGGGGGGATGCGAGATTTTTTTCGTCTTGCGAAGCAACCCCATAGGGGAATTCGTTTTACGAAGCGCCTCCAAAACGGAAAACCCTTTCGTCTAGCGGGTTTTTCATCTTGCGAGGCGTTCGTCTTGCGGGGCACCACTGTATTAAAATTATGTCATGTATAGAGTTAACTGGTTGTGTTAGGCTTATTATAAGATTAATATGAGTTTTCACTTACTGTCAGTGAATAAATAGCTGGCTCCATATTGTCCAAATCTCGCTCTAAAGGACAAAAGTGTTGATACATTGGACAGTTCTTATCCCACAAAACAGGTGGTTTCATAACATACCCACAGCCACCATTTGCTTCAAACATTGCTGCATTTAGGTGAAGAGGGAGATCTATAGGTAAAGCATTCAAAGTGTTAACATTGCTAAGACTTGATTGTAAGATAATGCATTTTTAAAAGAACATGGTGAACAAATGTGCCGTTTCATTCTCGGCATGTACAGTTGGCTTCAATTAATTGCCAAAAGGCAACGGTAAAACTGAAAAACTAATCAAACTATAAGAGCTTTGAAGAAATAGAAATAGTTCACAAAAACAGATTACTATGGAGTTAAAGGGCTCTTTCGCACAATTAGGTTTTTCGCAATAACATCAAGCAAAACCATGGCTTAGGGAAAGCATGCAAGCATTCCCCAAAAGGAGATTGCTGTTGCTGCATTCCTCCACCAGTCCTCCTGCTGCTGTGAGCTAAGCAGAAGTTTGGCTTAACATACCATCTGAATTTGGGCTCCTGGTTTGTCTCCTTCAGGCAAACCACAAGCTGCAAACTCACTGGTAGCAGCACATGGTTTGTCCGAGGCAAGACAAAATACAAGTCCAGTTTTGGATAACACATGAAGCCAAACCATGGCTTAGCTCACAGCAGCAAGAGGACTGAGGAAGGAATGCAGTAGGCACAATCTGTTCTCTGGGCACTCACAAACGTGTTTGCACTAAGCCACATTTGGTCTAGTGTTATGGGTGAACCAGCTTATTATCACTCACATGGCCAAGAAACTGCGGTGATACACAATATAGAAATGACAGTATCTAAAACCAGCAATGGCCACTCCAGAATCTAGAAACATCAGTCCTATATACCTGAAGGGAGCATCTCCACCCCCATCGTTCAGCCCGGACACTGAGGTCCAGCTCCAGGGGCCTTCTGGCAGTTCCCTCATTGCAAGAAGTGAGGTTACAGGGAACCAGACAGAGGGCCTTCTCGGTAGTGGCGCCCGCCCTGTGGAACACCCTCCCATCAGATGTCAAGGAAATAAGCAGCTATCTTATCTTTAAAAGACATCTGAAGGCAGCCCTGTTTAGGAAAGTTTTTAATATTTAATGCTGTATTGTTTTTAACACTTGATTGGGAGCCGCCCAGAGTGACTGGGGAAACTCGGGGGCAGGGTATAAATAATAAATTATTATTATTTGTTTGGGGTTACAGAATGACGCATGCATTTGTGTGGATGCATGTGGTATTGTTTGAAACCACAATTATTTCTGTGAAACTTGAGTACCTCCAATGTATATTCATTTTACATCTATAAAAACGCCAAGCAAGGAAATGCAAGATACAATGGTTTTCTTGTAATGTTTCAAGCGCACGTTTCTTTTTAAGGAATGAGTATGCCCCTACCATCCGTTTGGTAGTTGAGTGCCACCAGCTGTACCCCATGTAACCAGAACAGAAGGGGATGAGGATTGGATGAGTCAATGCGAGTAGCGGCTGGGTATGTCCTCAGCAGCTGGCAGGTGGTATGTTGTATCAGCTTCTGAGAATATCGCCTGCACAAGCGCTTGGCAGCATTTTCATTCAAAGAGGAGATATGGTAACACCTAGGTGTCCTTATTATAGAACTGAGAGAAGTTGTTGGGCTAAGAGCAGGTGAAAAGGGCTCTTCCCAGATCTGCCGTGCGCTATCAAAGGCACCTAAAAAAAGAAAAACAAAGACAAGTTACAGGTGCACATTCTGGTAACACCACCTTGTCTTCCCCTCATCCCCAAGAAGAATATACTAATAGGAAACAAATGCATGCATGGCCACAATAGTAAGGAAATCTTATGCATCACCAGAACTCTAAAGACTTCTCTGCAGGGAATTCTGTTCCTCAGAGGAAAACCCAGTTTAAAAACAAGAGCCATGGATTCATAATTTGGAAATACTGCAGATCTTCAAATAAACTACAACAGGAGGTCTAGTTTTCTTCTCTGTGACTTAACTTTGAAAAAAAAAAAGATTTTTTTTCATTCCTATATATTGGTAACAGTAATGAGTTAAGCATTAGTAGAAGATAACTACCATGCTCCTAGCAACATGATCTGAAGGAATAGTGCAGCAACCTTGTGGAAGCTAAGCAGGTCTGGAGGCAAGGTTTTCTGAAAACCCCATATAAGCTGCCCTGAGTTCAATGATGGAAGGAAGGTGTAATATAAACCTAATAATTTAAAATAAATAAACCTGCACATGCTTACTCAAAAAATTAAAGCAGTGCGATAATGAACGAATCTCAGTGCAGACACAGAATTCAGGCAGATGTGAAGTTGCAAATTTCTGAACCGTGATTTAGAAATTTGGAGCGGGCTGCGGGATTGCGTACTTCCTATTCCACTCTTACCTCCTAACTAGAGCAAATATACCACTCTGTTTGCCTTAAACACAGTTCAGTGTAACATTGACCATGGTCAATGTTAATGAGGTCCTCCTACTTAATTTGTAATGGATTTGAAAAACATGGTAGGTGTTAGTGTAGACATGACGACTCCATTGTCTGGAGTGAGAGAAACTACAAGCCTGGATTTTGACAGCATGCAAAGACAAACCATGGCTTCACTAGCAGCAGCAACAACAACTGGACTATAGGAGGAGCATTTCTCTGGGAGCCTGCATGCTTGTGTGTTCATGGTTTGGCTTAGCATTATATGCAAACGGAAACAATGTAAAAGAGGAATTCAGACTAGAAGAAATAGAGGGGAGAATGCAGGAGTCCAGAGTTCACAGCACACTACCAGTTTTTTCATCATGGTTAAGGGATTGGTAGAGTTATGACTGCACCACACTTTTCATATAAAACATTAGCTTCTTTCTTTGGCAATTGAAAACTTTTCATTTTAGCATTCCTTTCCTGAAAAGTTGAGGGGGAAACACCTTAAAAGTGATGAAGGGCAATATCTATCTTGCCTTTCTATTGACATCTCAGACCTAAATGGAGAATATCATTCCCCTTTACTCAGAAATCACAACTGAAATTGATGGACTATGATGAAATGACTAAACTCACAGAAAAGCTTGGAGACAATGATAATGAGAAATTTAAAAAAGAATGGGAAACATTTATTGTATATGTACAAAAATACTGTAAACAAGTAGAAACATTGGCAGGCTTTGATTAAACATTTGCAAGCAGTTAAAAATGAGATCAAGGAAATTTGAGTTGAGATATTAAGGTTTGGTGGTAATCAGTTAAATATTGATAAAATAATGAGAATAAAAATAAGAGGTTTAATTACAATTATGCAGAAAATGGATACATTCACTGAACCAGAAACGGAAATGGTTAAAGAGGTTAAAGAACCTCCAAAAAGAAAGAGATGATGTTTATATATTGAAAAAAGTGTTAATGTCTTATATTTCAGTTTATATTTATATTTTGTGTGTGTGTTTGTTTCTGTTTTCTTTTTCAAGAAGAATAATTGTTGAAGTTACAACTGTAAAAAGCAATAGAAATTTATTTACAAAAAAGAAAAATGGTTTGCCAATTAGTAAAATTTAAATTACATTTAAATGATTACATTTATATTTCTTGCAATTAAACCCTGTCCCAACAGTTTATTACTTTACAGTAGGTCTTTTATTTACAGTGAGGTCATTGTAATTGTTGCACTACTAATGGAAAATTATTTCAAACCCTGAGTGCTGCATGTGCAGAGCAATACGTTTGATCTTTAACTAGTAGGTCTGCTATATGTGTTGGATTACACAGTCAGTCCCTGTGATTGGTAAAGGAAGATGCTGACTTTACCTTTTCCAGATGCTTTGGCAAGCATTGCTGGCTCCCCTGGGCTCAGCCTTCCAGGATTGTTGCCAAAAATGGACTTCCTGCTCTTTCTTTCCTTTCCTCTGCTAGAGCCAGATGGATTTAGAGTTGACAGACCTAATTCCATACAAAATAAAATAAATGAACTGAAAAACACAAGCGAGTGGGCATGATTCCCCCCCCCCTTTAAAAAAAATCAGTTTATTCTGAAGGCTTTATAATCTAATGCTAATGTCTTATGCAGGAAAACGCTAGTTTGTACTGCATACGTAGACAAGACGACGTATAAAATCGTACACCAATGTTCTAGTATGGATGTCTCTCAAAGGCATGTGAGCTTCAACGCAAACACTGAGCTCCCTCGCTTTCAAGAGCTTTCTCATTCCCTTCTGTTTGCAAGCTGAAAAATTGTGTTTGTGTATGAACTGCCTTGTTTGTGTCTTGGAGCAACACAGGAATCTTGATTAGGGCAAGAGAACACCGGGGCTTGGATCCTAACTTATAAGAGTTTGACTTGTGGAAATGGACTTTCTCAATCCCCTCCTGCCTTGCGGACCTTCTACAATAGAACTGCATACAGCAAGGGGAGGCAGCAGCAGAAAGGGCAAATTGCTGAAAAGTTCGCATAATAGGAAAAGCCTTCCCACTCACGGGGGTATCTTTGGACCCAAGCACATATGAACAGCAATTGTGTTGGATTTATTTCTGAAACAAGACGACAGGTGAACTTGTGCTTTCATCCCCACCGCACCATATGCAAGTAACCCTGCCCACGGAACTGCAACTGTGTAAGGACATGCATATGTGAAACAGGCTGTACACAAATACAGTCAGCAGAAATACCTATTTATCAATATGCTTATGCTGGGATCAACTTCTCCAATGAAAAGAAAATGGACAAAAATGCATTACAGTAGGAAGAAAAATTGCTGCTTATAAGCCTTATGCAACATTTCGCTATAACACAGCAGCTAAATAATGGAGCATTTCATTCCTCCACAGTGGTGAAGCTGAATGCTCCGGCACCAGGGACAGAGAGCAGGCGGGGTCGTGGCTGGCGCGTGTCCCGGGGGTGTGGTATGCCGCCCGCGGGGGTGTGACGTGCATCCCAGGGGCGTGACACCCAGTGTGTGGGGGGGTGCACGACACATGTCCGGGGGGGGCAGCCATGATGGTACCCTCCCCAATGGTGCCGGGGGCGGTGGGCTCCCCCCCGCCAGTGTTCCTCCATACAACAAAATCAAGACATGTCTGTTCTACCTAGAGTGGTATCCAGTTACGAACTTAATTCGTTCTGGGGGTCCATTCTTAACCTGAAGCTGTTCTTAGCTAGAGGTGCGCTTTCGCTAATGGGGCCTCTTGCTACCCCTGCGCCACAGGCACACAATTTCCGTTCTCTTCCTCGGGCAAAGTTCTCAACTCAAGGGAACTCTTCCAGGTTAGCGGAGTTTATAACCTGAAGCATTTGTAACCTGAGGTGTTTGTAACTCGAGGTACCACTGTATTTCTCTAGTACTTGTGCAAATCAATCCTTCCTTCTTGCCATGGGTTTTTCCTATAACCAATCCACTGTAGTATGGTTGGTTTTCTACACATTGTCTATACTTGCTCCATTCCAATTTACTGTTTGTGCTCCAATCCCAATGTAACTCACTCTTTCGGTTCCCTAATTGGACTAGCCCAACCTGCACAGAAATGATTAGGGGTGTGTGTAAGAGATAAATGGAGATAAATGGAGTTTGATTTCCCACAGGCCATTCCTTATTCCTATCAAGACACCTCTCTTGGGAGAAAACACTCAGAATCAAAGCTGGTTCTCAGCTGCCATAAAATGGGAAGCTAGAACCCAGGTTTTTTTCCTTTGTCATAGCTTGTTTTGGAACAGGTAATAATTAAGGCCAATGTAACTTACCAGGAAATTTCACAGCTTGGCAGTAGATGACAAGATCTGACAATTCTGGTGCTATTTGTCTGCTTTCTTTTTTATTTTGAGAAAGATAAAATTCTTCCCCTAATTCCATGTCATAAACCTATATATCGTCAAGTGAAAAAAGAAAGGATTTCATCATATTTAATATTGCAGTCTAATCATGAGCAATGTCACTTATATGGTAGAACACTGTTAATTTGCATTTATAGATGTCCCCAATCTTTTAACATTTCTTCTTCCCCACATTCAGCCACCACCCCTTCCTCTAAATCTACTTTCCACAGGCCAGCAGGGAAAGATTAGGAGCACTACTGCCTCTAACCTCTTAGCAGCTGGAGACAGGATGAAATTACCTTAGTGGAACAGGACAATCTGCCTGATCCTACAGTTCCCTTCTCACATGCTATACCTCCCTTTCCACCGGCCTCGTGAATTACATGTACTTTCCCCATTGCAACAACTAAATATTACTACACAAACATATGCCCGAGATCTAAAAACAAAACAGAAAAGTCTATGCTCACTTTATTGAAATAAAATCAAAAATATTTAACAGCAGTATTCCCATCTTGCCTAAATATATATACAACAGGGCAGTGTTGTGCAGTGCAGCACGCTCACAGAAAACAGGACATCTCAGCGTGAAGTCAAACCATCTGGCTTAAATGGTGAGTTTATTCTGGCAGACAAACCACAGTACTATTATAATTCTCCCCTGGAAAAAGGTTCTGCTAGTTCCAACATTCTCTGCACTTGTGTGTGTGTGTGTGTGTGTGTGTGTGTGTGTGTGTAGTCTCTATGGTAGAATTCATAGACTTCAACAACATCCACTAAACTGTATTCCAAATACTATTGTACAGGAAAATGCAGCTAATTTTGTGGGTTTTATGAAAGACATACATGCAGTGGATAAGCCTTGCAACTTCAAAATGCACAGTATTTAAAAAATACATGGCATTATAAATAACCTTGCAATCACCCACTTTACTTTTTATAAATTAAACAAAGGTCCAAAGTGAAGACACAGAAGAAGGCAAGGTTGTTGTTGTTGTTTAGTTGTTTAGTCGTGTGCGACTCTTTGTGACCCCATGGACCAGAGTACGCCAGGCACTCCTGTGTGTAAGGTAGCTTTAGCCCATTTATCAGCACAGCTCTTTCCAGGAGAATGAAGGCAAACTCTCTCTCTTTGTTCCCCCCTCCTCTTAGTGCATTCTGTAGCTGTTCTTTGCAGGAGATCTGGTTTGCAGCCACAGGTCTGCACCATCCATCTAAAGCACATGACTTCCCCCAAAGAATCCTGGGAATTGTAGACTTCTCCATACAGAGCTACAGTTCCTAGCACACTTAACAAACTATGCTTCCCAGGATTCAGTGGGGGATGACGACCATATGCTCTAAATTCAGCTGAGCCTAGTGTTCTATACACATAAATGCATGTTCAAAATATCACATTTTATCATGCCAATGGAAAGCAGCTGACTTGTAAGGAGAGGGGTTTCACTGGCTGAGATCATAGAAATGTAAAACTCGGCAACGGTGCCTCAATGGATAAAACGCTAAACAGACTGGGGAAAACAGCAGCTTAAGATGCAAGCAAAGCCAGTCCCACTATGAGTTTCCCTAGGCAAGACTCTACTTCGTCATACACATGAAGTAAATTGGGAAGGTAATATAAACGCTGAGCAAAGTGAAGGCCAAGTGGTATTTGACAAAGTGAGACTGAAAAACTTTTGTTAGGAAGGCAAAGAAGCTCTCTTGAAAACCAGGGAAAGTGTCCAATACTCAACCTAAAGAAAATCTACATCTGTTGAGCCATCAAAACACTGCTAAAAGAACTGGACATCAAATGAGGTACAATTTATTTCTGAGGTAAGAGAACCACCCTTATTTAAACTATGAGGTATATTTTATGAAACAAAAGAGGAAAAACCTCAGAGGTGCACAAGAAACACTCAATGGTGCAAACTTGTCTACTCAGAAGTATGTTTCACGGGGCTCAGTAGGTACAGCTTTGCAGCCTAAAACATTATTTTTTTCCTCAGGGGAAACAGAATGGCACACTAAACATGAAGGAAGGAGATCAGGGCATTTAAACGTGGATCTTAGATGCTACAAGAGGCCGGTGTGTTTTTTAATTTCTTTGTAAGTTTCAGTTCTAGACTACAAGCCACTCCCCGTATGGAAGCTTGAGAAAACAGATATGAACAAATACTACCTTTCCTTTGTTGTTGTATATAGCGCTTTCTGTTTTCTTTATTCTCTTTGCAGTTTCTTCGCTATATTCAAATTGAAGCTTATCTATGGTTAACTTATTCTCAGGTCGGTCTTCCAAAATGTTATCTGGAAAGTAAGCATTATCTGACTGAAGAGTTGAAAAGGCAAATTTTACTTCAACTTAATGCTTTGAGTAAAAGCAGCCAATATTATTCTGAATAATCAAAATATTAAACAGGCAAATAATTTCTCCTCCAATGCAATGCTCTTCTAAGTGCGAGTCAGTTTTTATCCTACCTTTTTGAGCTCAGCCAGTATTCTCTCAAGATGCAAAGCAGAAGCTGGTTTTCCACTTTAAACCATTTGTGGAATGATATAATAAATTAAGCTGCATCATCATCATTATTTAATTGCAAATGTTTTAAAAGTTTTCTGCCTCAAATTTTGTACTCAGCCCTGTGCATGAGACATTACTTTGCAGATAAGGGAGTGGGGGGTGACAGGGGATTGAAGTGCTTACTAAAAAGTTATTCTCATTGTTCTACCCAAAAGTATAACCAAATAGAAAACTATATTTGTGTATTTTAAGTCAACGTACATAAACGTGATTCACTAATCTTTATAGCTATAACCAAAGTGTATAAATAAGAAACTAGTGTGGAACATGCAAATATTGCGATCCTCAAAAGTAAGTAATGGAAAATTATAGAAATGCAAAAAATGTGTTTTTACTAAAATGTGAAATGCAAAGAATGCTTCTAAGTTGGGAAATGCAGTGCTGAAATTCATGCAGTTATTATGCTTGACCAAGTGGCCTTTTACCTTCCTGGCTGTTAGGAGCAGGAGAAGCATTAAGGACATCAGCTACAGGAAAACAGAGTCAGAAAGGGAATAAGAGTAAAGGAAATTAAGAAATAAAGCCAGAGAAATGAAAATTACATTCAAACTGTGTAGAGCTATCATCTTCGACACAAAAACTTGAAGAATTGCTGCAGGGATATAAAACTGAAAATGCTAACTATTAGAACACAAGAGTGTAAAGATGAGGTCAGACTTTATATAAACACATCTGAATCTAGGTTAACCCAGAATGGACATGATTTCATAGCGTGAGAATTCAGAAAACTCATGGAAACAGGCAAGATACTAAGTGTGCTTGAGGTCTGGCAGAGAATTTCATAATATTATAGATATATACTCAATGTACATATCATGAAACTAGCTGAAAAAGGCCCCAACTTGGATGAGCCAATGGGCACATACTATAATTCAAGGCGGCAGGAATCCAATAATACAACAAAATGTGCCTTCTGTTACTCTGTTTTGCGCTGTGTGTCTACCTATTCAGATAGAGTATCAAGTATAAGACGGGCACTATTTTCCTGGACATATAAAACATTCTTCCTAGCCATGGTGTTTTAATTTATGGTACTGAGTAGACTTTCTGAAAAGCTAAGTCCTTAGAACAAAAGCTGCTTTGTGTTGCTGGAATCCAGTTTAGAGCAGAAACCCAACTTTAAAATGTCCTTATTTCAGTACACATATCAAAACACATATCACCTTATGCAATAACAGAAATGATCGCTATGTTTCCTAATAATATTCTCACAGCTACATCACTATCATGATAAAACATAATTCCTTTCCCATCCCTTCCCATAAATCATAACCTTCACTTACTATTTAGAATGGATATGAAAGACAAAAAAAATGAGTTGTGTAGTGACAAATGCTTAAAAGTTGTAACTGAATAGGTTTTGGGGGGGAGGGGAGGCAACTTTAAGTGTAGTTATGGTTGAAACTGTGCCCATGCCATAAATCCAAAAAATGCAACCCTATTAGTAAGTATGTTTGTTTACCATCAGACAGCGACTCATAGTCATAGTCATATTCATCTTCTTCATCTTCTTCTTCTTCGTTAGCAGTGGAAGGGTTCCCCACATTACCACCGTTGCTCGCCTGAGCTTGCATGTATGCCAACTGATGAGCCTATTATATTAAAATAACATTGAAAAATACAATGGGAAATTCATTTAGAAAATGAATTGGGTAGCCAAGGGTGCAACTGACAATCCAAAAAAGGACTGAGTGTGGCAACTCTCAAATATTTTTTCAAAGAAAATTCACACCTTCTGTTTTAATATATCCACTGGAGTCTGGTGAGCTTTGAGCTTTTTGTTTTTAAGCAGAATCTTTCTTCGCAGTTGGTGGGGAGAAGGTAACATTGGGTCATCGGAAAAATCGCTTTCAAACAAAAATTTAGTCACCAGCTTTTCTTCAAATGTATTCTGAAACATCAGTTAAGATATAAAGTTATATAAACATGAGTTAAGTTATAAATTGGATCAAAATTCCTATTCACTCTGAATGGCATTCTTCTCTCTCTTAACCTACCTTGAAAATGTCAGCCATCTTTCGCTGCTGTGGCAAGGAACAGTGGTTCTCAATCGATATGATGACGGGCATGTCTGAGGTGGTGAAAGCATTGCGATCGATAGCTTCGACAACTTCCTGTAAGAATGAAAACCAAAACAGGACTACCTAATTATTCTGTGGCATTCAGGGCACATGCCATTCTGCCCCACAAATTATTGAAGGAAATCTAGCATAAAACATGCTGTCCCCAGACAGAAGGAGGAAAAGCGATGTGCAAGTGGGTGAAAATGCCCACTTGGAAGGTGGGGGTAAGGAACTTGTTCTCCACCCCTGTTCCAGACAGAGATAGTCTGACCATGTCTAAGCACATATTGGCAACCTCTGATTTAGGCCACTTTAGTGCACTGTATATGTTGGGTCATCTCTGAAGTCTATTCAGAAACTTCAATAGGCACAAAATATTGTTGCTAGATTGGGAGTAGGCTATACACCTCACCAGTCTTGAAACAACTGCACTGGCTCTGGGTCCATTTCCTAGCTTAATTCACAGTGTTATTCTAACCATAAAGCCATAAACAGCTGGATATTTAAGAGACCGTGTATTCTTGGATGAACTTGTCCCCAATATGAACATTCTCCTCGGAGGACATTCTGTCCCCACTACAACAGAAGTGAGGGGAGAAGGGACTGAGGACTGGTCCTCTTCAGCTCTGGCATTATGATTGTGGAATGCTTTCCCAATGGTGACTCTTCCTGACACCATGTCATACATTCTTGGTGGTGCCAAATGGAGAGAGGAGAGAAAGAGGGTGGATAAATCTCACATTAGAAATATTTCCATAGGAAATAATGGAAATTGTGTACTCGTTATGTGAATGCTTGCCTAAGGAACATTTTCCAGGGAATGCACAGTAAGCAGGACCTGAGTGTCTTTTTCCACAAGAATAATCTCTACTACAATAGACATTAGTAAGAATATAGTAAAGGTAAAGGGACCCCTGACCATTAGGTCCAGTCGTGACCGACTCTGGGGTTGCGGCGCTCATCTCGCTTTATTGGCCAAGGAAGCCGGCATACAGCTTCCGGGTCATGTGGCCAGCATGACTAGCCATGTGGCGAACCAGAGCAGCGCACGGAAACGCGGTTTACCTTCCCACCGGAGCGGTTCCTATTTATCTACTTGCACTTTGACGTGCTTTCGAACTGCTAGGTTGGCAGGAGCAGGGACCGAGCAACAGGAGCTCACCCCATTGCGGGGATTTGAACCGCTGACCTTCTGATTGGCAAGTCCTAGGCTCTGTGGTTTAACCCACAGCGGCACCCGCATCCCTAGTAAGAATATACATCTACCTTAAAAGGAATTTTCGTAGTTAGTGTGTGGCCATGATAAATTACAGGCATTCCATCATCACCATCCCAGCAGTCTAATTCCACACTCCGACAGCCTTGCAACAGAACCTGAAACAAAAAACAACAACAACATGGTGTTGCATTGCTTCTACAGAACCATACATTACTTTAAAGGGCTGAAGTTTCAAACTTTTCAGTGAGCATACTATAAATGACACACAAAGGATAGGGAGATGGAATACAGTGAAGTGCTGTAAAAACACTTGATCAAATTCCTGCACCACTGACAAGTGTTGTTTGAACAGTTTTCTCACAAAATAGGCTTCCAGTAAAACTACTGTATACATAATTCAACCTTCCTACATGTTTAACTGTTGAGCCCTATATTGATCCCTCTGCACCTGTGTTTAGTTAAGAAAGACCAACGTTACATAAACACACACACACTTAGTTGTGCATCTGCAGCATCTTTCCTAGGCAGCCATTCTGTGCAGGCTACCAGCAAAGTTTTCTTGTCCTCCAAAATATGCACATCTATTTGCACATAAAAGAAAAGGCTTAAAACACTATTTTTTGATGCTGCTAGATCATAGAAAATATATCCAAGTGGTTTACAACATTAAAAAGATTTTTAAAAACCGTACAACGAAAGTGCAAAAGCTAAAAACAAATTAAAAGCAAAAAAAAGTTAAAAACAAAAATGTTGGGCTCTGGAGGGTGGCTCTGTGGCCCCGTGCTAAATGCTCCTGTCTGTTGGTGAGGTATGGAAGTGTGCTGCTTCTGTAAACTCTTTTAAACATGATGCAACTCCATCATACACAAGATATAACTCAGCCCATGGAAAGGAGCACTTATTTTCATGTGAGTTACTGCCCAGAAACAATGTCTAAAATATTATATAATATTCCTAGAAGCAACAAACACTTTTCTGAGTAATGGTGCTGCTTCAAAGTCATACTTTCAGCAGAACTTGCATTATTCTGAATGGTGCTTTGACATTTAAATGAACCAACGTATTAGCTCAAGTCTTTCCTGTGGGAAAGTCTAATTTTAGCAGGTTAGATCAGACTGGCTAGTGTCTAAATGCTGTGACTCTCAAACCAACCCACCCTTTTTTGTGCCTTAAGAACAAAGCTTAAATATATTTTAAAAAGCATCTGAGCACAACTGTGCACACAAGCAGTTTTTCCCACAGATCTTGTTTTTCCTATGCTTTACAAGCAAGTATTCAGGACATTTAGGTTTAGAAAGCAGGGGAAAGGTCATGCTTTTTTTGACATTCCAAACAAACAAATTCTTGCAAAAAAATGAAAAAGGCACCTGGCTGTAAAGTTCTACTGAGGATTCTCCTTTAAGCTGGTGTCCCGTGAGATACGTATTGTGTGAGGACTCAATGTAGTAATATGACAGAGGGAACAGCAAATCTTCAACATTCTCTTGGGACTCGTTGTTCACGGATGCAAAATTATCTTTGTCCATCAAAAACCTAGAGATACAAAAGGCTAAAATTCATAAAAAGAAATGCAGGGCAGGTTAAGAAAATATCAAGGCAATCTTACAGGTGATTACCGTGCAAATCCTTCAAAAGACATCAGTCCCTGCTGGCACATATTGATGCTGGGTTCAAACTTCTGTAAGAGGCAGAACAGAAATGTCAATAAATGGACTAAAATAAATTGGCATTAAAAAAATGAAATGTATTTAGATGCTATACACAGTTTTGGCAACATAATTTATTCAAATCCAGCTAATGCAACACTGAGAATTAGGCATGACGGTGTCAAATTCAGGTCTTCAAATGCAGGTCATAACTCCCAGAACTATGGCAATGCCTCCGCCCTGCTGTCTCCTGGCTGCCAATTTATAACTAGGCCAAAGACCACTCTCACATGAGAAAGGAAGATACAGCAAGCACAGCTAATATCGGTGAGGGAGACGCTACCCACATTGGTCCAGGAACAAATACATAGCCGCAACAGCCCCAGAAGTCAAGCCCAGGAGGTTTATCGGCCAATCAGCCAGCAGGGGTGAGCTAGCTTCTCTCGGCTAGCCAGTGGTAGGGAAAGGCCAGCTTCTGAAGGAAGCTTGCAAACATTGACTTGTGCAGAAACACTTCACAAATTTATCGCAGGTCTCCCATTAATGCTTATAGTGATCCCTTAGTAAAAACTCCAGATTCAGCGTAGATGTCTTTAAGACCAACATCTGTGTGATGTCTGCATCCTCCTGGAGCTATCAGGGAGCGAGCTGAGTGAAAAGGTTATGTTAAATTGGTACACTGGTGAGATGTCGCCAGTTCTTCCCTTCCTAACAGGCTTGCTTGCAGATGTTTATTTCTGTGCCCAGTATGAGTTTTGGCCATGATTCAGCTACGTGCCCAAGTTTTTACTGCTGAAAACAATGGGATTTAAAAACACTGAACTTTAATTGAACTGGGGAAGGGCCATAGTTCACTCTCCGTATCTCAGGGTACAGCTGGGAATGTCCCATTCTGAAACCCTGGAATGTCACTGCCAGCCAGAGTCAACAATACTGATGGGCCAATAAATCTTCCTCAGTACAAGGCAGCTGTGTGTGTTCAATGTTCTCTATGTTACTGATGCTGCCACACCAATTTAAATATGGTGGTTGCTTCTGGTTATAAGAGAGGAATTAAGAAGCCCTGTGATTAGAATTCCTATAGCTTAGCATTACACACCTGAATAATACTGAGGATTTCATCATATGTGTAGTGTTCTCCTTGGCAATTTACTAAGAAGTCATTGAGTTGCTGGATGCCCACTCCAAATATTCCCAGAGATGTGCTCTCTACTCCAGTGCCATTAGTAACAATGCTTGCGGCAGCAATAGCGTCAGAAATTTGTCTCTGGTTGTCTGATAGCTGCTGTCTGCTCTTAATGAACAAGCCCAAATCAGATATGTTCCTAGTCAGTAAATCTGAAAGATAAAAATATGAACATAAATGCTTTATACGATGGTCAAACTGCTAGTTTTAACTTTAAAGTCCTAAATGGTCAAGGAACTTTGAAGGAATACGACTGAAGATTTATTCTCTCTCTCTCTTTCTGGAGATGCGTGTGGCGCTGTGGTCCAAATCACTGAGCCTCTTGGGCTTGCCAATCGTAAGGTTGGCAGTTGGAATCCGTGCAATGGGGTGAGCTCCTGTTGCTCTGTCCCAGCTCCTGCCAACCTAGCAATTTGAAAGCATACTAGCACAAGTTGATAAATAGGTACCGCTGCGGTGGGAAGGTAAACGGTGTTTCTGTGCACTCTGGCACTCATCACGGTGTTGTGTTGTGTCAGAAGCAGTTTAGTCGTGCTGGCCACATGACCCAGAAAGCTGTCTGTGGTCAATCGCTGGCTCTCTCAGCCTGAAAGTGAAATGAGTGCCGCATCCCACAGTCAAATTCGACTGGACTTAACCATCCAGGGGGTCCTTTACCTTTTTATTTATTCATTATTTATAGAACATTTTTAAAATCTGTGAAGCGCTTGATAAATATTTTTCTTTCAGCAACTGTTCAGTTAGGCATGCCACTGTTCATATCTTACAGAAATGGAGAGAAAGTGACATGACCAGCACCAAACACTTAGCTCCCAGGTTCAACTCCAACACACGACCAAGTCAAATTAAGTTATCTTACCTAAATCTGGCTGAAGTCCATTTGTGTTCTCATCAATCTTCAGGGAGGTATACAGTGGAACGGAATCAGAACCCAGTCGATTGCAGGGCACAGCGTATATGTCGAAAAGATCCTTCAGATCCTTGCGGCTTCGAACGCTGTTCATATATGATGCATTTTATTATCAATTCTTGTTAAAACATTGTTTTTTTAAAAAAAACTCTCAGGTGAGAATCAATAAAAGAGATTTTACCTGAAAGACTTGAAGAGCTCTACAAACTCAACAAAGCTCATGTTGCTATCGGAAACCATACAGGTTTGGAAGCCCTTCAGCCCCCCCTTTCCTCTTCCATGCCAGCTGCTGCTGCTCCATGTGCTAAAGAAATAAAGGTATGTAATGGAAACTATCACTGTGTCTGCACACACACACACAACTAAAAAAGCAGTCCATTAGTTTGCCAGTTAAAAGTAAGCCACTTATTGACTGCTAATGGGAAAAAACTATAAAGGAATTCCAGATGCATCTGTAGATTTCAGACACCTCGATCTCAACTTCGCAGCCAACACTCAGCATGGACTAAGGAGTGATCTCAGTATAGGTTTTAGAATTTCAGCACGCACAAAAACACACATGTTCAGTGATGCTTTCTCTTACCTGGATTGACCTTTTATTGATGATGACATCACAGGAGAAGACACCGGCCTGACAGGTGACGAGACCCCAGGTGTTACATTAGGTGGCACTGAGGTAATCAGGGATTGTGTTCTTCTGGAAGGCAGAGTGTTGGTAGCAGGAAAAGTCACCAGAAGGGTTGGTTCTAAGAAGGAAAGCAAATTTGTATCACTGTATTTACATGTCAATTATACCCCCTTTCAAAAAAGAAAAAAGAGCCCTATTAGAGCAGCAAAAACGAAACTCACAAGAAATAAAATATAGCTAAATGAATATATTTTACAACAGTTATCACCAGTTTATGAAAATATGGCCAAGTTTTCATGTTGCACAAAGCCATTCGTCAGATAGGAAATACTGAAGGAGAAGGCAACTGATTTTTAATTTATTTTCTTTGCAACTCCTACGCTTTCACCCAGGACTGGGTACAGAGGATAGCGATGTGGCTGGCCGGCAGCCAGCAGGACTCCAGACTGAGCTTTCTTTTCTTTTTAAAAAAGCAAAATTATAGTCTTCCTAGAAGAAAGCTACACACACACACACACACATCAATGCTTCGAACCCCCCCCAATACTGTAGTCTCCTACATTGCCCCCAAAGCTGCTCCTAAACATTTGAAGCAGCTCAAGAAGCCACAATCAAAAAAACAAATAAGGGATAACTCACTGCTTGGAGATCCCCAAAGGATTATTTGAGGTCCTTTGTAAAACACACACACACCGAAAGCATGTACCTGCTTCTTCCTGCTCATCAATATCCTGAGGGTCTGAACCACTTCTACTCCGATTTTCCTTAAAAGGTCTTGCTTTTCGGGTTGCCATTTCATCATCAGTGCCATCTCCACTTTCACCCTTAAAACAGTGACCTTCATAATGAACATCTTTAGAAAGACTGCATATTAAAACCAACATCCATTTTGTAAGTTACAAAGCTGTATGTGGAACATTTATTGAGGCAAGCTATTATCGGTTTGCTGAGACAAAAGGGATGCAGGTAGCACGTCAAAGAAAATGATCATTAGGTATTCATTTGAGGTCCGAGCAAGGCATTTCATCCATGGATGAAACCATCCAGAGATCCATGACTGAGAGCCCATGGGGTTTAAAAATGTAACCCTAAGGAGGGAAGGGCAATGATCCAAACTGGAGATGCGATACTAGTGGGATGGGGCGATTAAGCCTTTCCTCTGTGCACTTTGCCAGGGAAATTAGTCCTTCCCAAAACTGCTGTTTGCCTCTTGGAGCAAAACAGACAGGTAGCAATTTGATACCTGTACATTCTTCCTCACCCTTATAGGGCAAAGTGTAGTTTGGGAGGCTTCTCCCTAAGGAAGGGGGGGAATGGGGAAAGCTGTTTTTTAAAAGCCTCCCCTCCCTGCAAAAATGCCACAGTCTGGATCGAAAATGAAGGGCTCCATGTTTGCTAATGGCCATTTTAAAACACAAACAAGCAAACCCACAGGCAATGCCCCTGAAGGAGTGTCTCCACCCCCATCGTTCTACCCGGACACTGAGGTCCAATGCCAAAGGCCTTCTGGCGGTTCCCTCACTGTGAGAAGCCAAGTTACAGGGAACCAGGCAGAGGGCCTTATCGGTGGTGGCACCTGCCCTGCAGAACACCCTCCCACCAGATGTCAAAGAGAACAACAACTACCAAGACTTTTAGAAGACATCTGAAGGCAGCCCTGTTTAGGGAAGCTTTTAATGTTTGATGGATTACTGTATTTTAGTATTTTGTTGGAAGCCGCCCAGAGTGGCTGGGGAGGCCTGACCAGATGGACGGGATATAAATAATAAATTATTATACAGAAACTGACCATTTTATGAAGCCTTTCAGCTGTCTGGCTTGCCCTATCCCATTGTCATAAACCAGCTGAATAGGATATCAATTTGATAAGGGTACATTTGACTAAATCTTACTCTTTGCCCACAGGTTCAAGCCTTGATTAAGAGTCTTGCAAAAACTTAAGAAACAAAAATTTCTACATATTAGCCATCTTTGGATGTACAGCAATGCTAAATAAACCATGGTTCAGTTCTATATGAATGAACCAAGCCTTCTCCTGGGCTTGTATGTTGTATGTTCCTCTGTCCTCCACTGGAGGCATTCAAGGGTGAGAAATCAGTGGCCGGGGGGCCATTTGGGATAAGCCACACTCACCCGCCCTACACATAACAGCATACAGGTGAGGATGGAGTTTGACCCTATGGTTAACCAGCTGGTTGTTGGAAGTCTTGGAAGCCCTGTGCTAAGCAGGAACCCAGCACTAAGCATGATCGCTCTCTCTTCACCAACAACCAATGTAAAGGGATAACAATCCTACTTAGTGCTGAGTTCGGGTGCAGAAGAGCACTCCACTCCCTGAGTCCAACACTAAGTGGGACCCAGCTGCCCACTGGCTGATGCAAAGGGAGAGCAATCCTGCTTAGTGTGCCAAAGAGCTCCTTGATGTGGGGCTGATCCTGCTGAGCATGGGGTTTGGGTGCTCCAGAGCTCTCCGAAGGAACTTCCTGTGTTTGTTCTCCAAGTGTTACAATCTATTAAGAAGACGCTTTTGAACTTAAGATTCTACCAGTGCCTCCTTTTCTACCACCTTCCTTTTTGCAACTCCAGTACAGAATGTTCATTGGCAGGTCCACAAGTTTAGCCTGACTTGATTTTGCCTGTCCTGCAAGTGCTTTTCTCATTGAGTTATACTTTCTGGATAGGCAAAAATACTACGTATGCTTCAGATGTATGATACTTCCCTTCTCTTTGCTTTCCATAATAAAAAGTCTCGACTCAGAAGTAAAAAAGATACCACCAGAATATTCTATTTCAGTTTAAACATAGGCAAACCTCTGTATTATGATGCAACAAGAAAACCCCACTGTTTTGAAGTAAATGATATGCAAACAAGTTGAAATAGAGGGACGGTCCCCTACCCCACTTTCTGTTCTGGAGGTTCTCCTGACTCCCCACCCTCTGCAAGCCAGTTTGGGGGCCATGTGGGGGGAAGGAAGGGAGAAAGTCCTGGACAATGAAGCTTCAATCATGCCTCCAACAATATTAAATAACAAGCGTCCTACCCTCATGAGTACTTTCTTCTTTTTCTTAGCTGTGCTGATTCCTAGTGTGTTGTTTCTCTGCACGCTTGGCTTCTCTACATTTTTTGTCAGGCTTCCTGGGCTTGTATTTCTTGTACTCCAGCGCCTCCCTCCAAACAATTCAACGGCTTGAGCCAACGTTGGGCCTTCATATCGACCGTCCTCCTAATAAAAGTCCTCAGCTTTATTAAAATGCACAATATACGGAATTTATAAAGAAATATAATGGTGTGGTGGGTTTTTTTAACTGCACAGGAGTGGAAGAACATTGAGTAGGCTGGATCAGGGCCCCGAGGAACTAACATGAGCAGCTAATAGAATTATGGAGTGAGGGGTGAGGAGAATGGAAAAGAGATTTCTCTAGGGGTTCAGTGGGCGAATTATGGCATGTGTTCTGCCTGCTAGGGAACAAGGAAAATCAACCGTTTACCTGGTAGAGACTGACATATTGTTTCCGCAGCCACTGCAATCTCTGATCAGGAAATCTCTTCATCTTTCTGATAGCATTCATTAATTCCATCAATCCATCAAAGAGCATTTTAGCAGTATATTTTGGAGCAACAAAGTGCAACAACTTATTTTCAGTAGTTTGAAGACCGTATAATAGTGTCACACCGTTTTCTTTAAGGGACATGTTGCAAAGTTTGTTCTGAACACACACAGCATGCATATCAATGCCAGAATGCCCCATATACACAGCCTTTGCGGAGAACAAGTCTAAGCAACCCTCCACAAGTCCATTTAATCCAGTATTGCCAAGAAACTGAAACTTCCCAAGGTCAGCTGTGCTACCCAGCATGCTCAGTTTCACTTTAGAATTTGCAGTGCAAGCAGTGGTGGGTTTCACCCACGTCAACGTACTACTGTCAGGCTGAAGCTGAAGGAAGCACCGTGCTGAAATGTGTGTCTCTTGGTCATAATGTATGACTGTTGCGCCTTGCAGCATGAACTGGTGGATGTCAGCTCTGATTGACAGCACATACCAGGGAATAAGTTCTATCCCATGACTAAAAGCTTGCTGCTGCTCTTCAGCTGCCTGGGTAGTCCATTCTTTGAATTGCTCAAATATGTCGCTTTCAGAATCTGACAGATCTCCTGTTAGAAACCTGCACAGAAGCAAAGATACAACAAGTCTTTCTTTAGCATATGCGAGTTACAGATAGGTAGCCGTGTTGGTCAAAACAAAAAAAATTCCTTCCAGTAGCACCTTAAAGACCAACTAAGTTAGTTCTTGGTATGAGCTTTCGTGAGCATGCACACTTCTTCATATGCGATCATAAAACAAGCTATTTCATCATGAAATTTCTGTGAGCGTACAACTGCACTCTTTCATATTTATGAATAAAAGTAAACCATTCCTAACCTGAATCTCAAGAATGACTTTGTTCTGTCAAGGAGGAAGGACTGGAGCAAACATGCCACACCGGTGGACAGTATTGGCATAAATGGCATAAGTTACCTTTATTTCAGGCAAGTGAATATTATATCCATGGAGGCAAAGCAGCTCCAATAACACATTCATGCCCGAGACTATGGAGGTCTTGCTTCCTCTTGCCTGCTTATGCCCTACTAGTCTCCCTTACATTGTTCCTTTGCAGGTAGGGCCTCCTCTATCAGTATTTCCTCAAACTTCGATCTCCAGCTGTTGTTGGACTACAACTCCCATCGTCCCTAGCTAGCAGGACCACTGGTCAGGGATGATGGGAATGGTAGTCCAACAGCAGCTGGAGACCCAAGTTTGAGAAACGGTGCCTAAGTCTTAATGGGGAGCTCCACTGGGATCAGCTGCATTAGGGAGTTCCTGGTGGGACTGTTTGTAAATGGTCACAGGCAAGCAGACTTTAAACGGCCAGCTCTCTGCACCCATCAACTGATCAGCACAGAAAGCCAGCTCTTTAAACTCTGCTGGCATTTACAAACATGCTCCAGAGAGGATGGTTCTTCCTGCTGATTAATGCAAGAAACCAGCCCTGTGATCTGAGTTTCCAAGTGGTTTGGACAAAAGGATTTCAGAGGGGGTGGCTTTCCTTGCCTATCAGCTGATGGGTACAGAGAGCCAGCCCTGTGAATTATTTTTTTGTGGGTGGTTTGTATTCAAATTGCTTGCAAAGGGATCTCAGAGGAGAGGGCTCTCTACACCAATCAGCTGACTGGTGCAGAAAGCAATCCTCTCAAAAGTGAGCTCTCGGAGCCAGACTCTTGGAAGTTATCACCTGATGTCATGATGGCGGTCTTCCCCTCCCGTCAAAGTTGGCCCATGAAGGGCGGGGAAAGGATCAAAAATGAAAGCACAAAAGGTGGGTATGCAAAAGCAACAGGAGAGGGGTAGCCCCTGTGACAGCTTCCAGAATGGGCAGACTGAAAAGGTTTGACAACGATCTGTTCCCAGCTGCTAAACTAGACAATAGCAGCAGGCACATTACAAATTGTTCAGTGCATTCCTAAACCAAAATGACAGTGCAGCAATATGCCAATCTGTAATACGGTTTTTCAACAATCAAATAAGAACAAAGAATGTAGTCCTATTCTTCTGCTGATATCACTCATTGTGTACATCCACACACACAATAATTATCAGCACTCTCTCTCTATATGTCTGGATGCAAGTCTGTCAAGGAAAAAGAGTGACTTCACAGAGGTTTAGTCCCTTATCAACGGCAAGTACAAAAAATACTGCAAGCTTCTTTGGAATGAAACAGCATAAATTCTTCCAAGTGTTAAAGCTAACCCCCCCCCCCCAAATCCTAGCGTATAAATCAAGTTGCTTGATGAAAAGCTCTGATCAAAAGTGAAAGAATGTGAAATTTAGCTTGAGGGAAAAAACATGACATGGAAAACATTATGTCACTGAAACTCCCCACTGTCATATTAGAGAAGTTTCATTTACCATAAAAGGGTATTACTATCACTAAAGAATGAACTATAGGCAGTTTATAGATAATAGTTCCTTGGCACAATCAATTGTCAGTATATTCTTTGAACCTGTGGGCAAAGAGTAAGATTTAGTCAACTTATTACAAAGGCCAAGATATATGAGTGGTGTCTCTCCCCCTCCCCACCCCCACCCCCCTGGCCCCCACTGCTCACAATGCAGAAGGCAGCTGTCACTGAATGCTCCTTTCAGATCAGTTCTCACAACCCCATAGCTAAGCAAACTCTTAAGTTACTTGTGTTAACTACCGTATTTACTTGAATCTAACGCTCATCTTTTTTGGCCAAATTACTTTGTGAAAATTAAGGTGCACATTAGATTCAATGGCACATTTACATTCGCCAGCAAATACTTCTTTTGGTTTCAAGGTTCTGAAAATTGAGGTGTGCATTAGATTCAATGGCGCATTAGACTCAAGCAAATATGTGTGAGATTATCCATTAGAAAAGTACCCCTGTGTTTCATTTGGGCCCTAACGGGTATAGTATAATCATTAAATATGAATCACATTACTTGAGATAAATAAAAGCTTAAGTTTACTCTCAAACAGCAATATTTACATAACAGCAAGATATAGTACAGGCAACGACCAATTTAGGCGCATCTAAATGATGTGCGATTGCACACACACACAACGGCGAACCTCAAAGTAGCCCCAAAACGTCATAACGACGTCACAAAAAGAGTTGCATTGGGCCAGAATGGGCAGGGTAGAACAGGAGTGTGGGTGCAGTGGAATGGGGCAGAGCAGGCTTACACATGCTCCACTGACAAGGGAGACTGGAACATAACCTCTGCGCAAAACAAGGATTGCCTGTATGGGAGCATAGAACATAACCAAAAACACAATAGTGGTAATTGTAATAAGCAAATAATACTAATAATAATTTTCAAAAACTTCTAAGGATTCTTTAGGACTAGACTTCCTTTACCCAAGTGATCTCCTAGAGGAGGAGGTGAGACGCCACCTCTTATTTCTAATCTGTACTTGTCAAATAATCAAGCAAACCAGCACCCTCATTGGTGTTTTTTTTTTAAAGGTGGCAATTTGAGAGATCAAACTAAAAACTAAAAACTCTTCTTCAGCAGTCTTTTTCTGATATTGGTCAGTCAGATACCTTTGGAAAGGTCACAAGCAAGTCACAAAGGCAACAATCTTCCTTTGGTATTCAGTTGCATATTAGCCCTGCTTTTCTGTTCTACTAACAAATGGAAGATTTATACTCATTCACATATTATATTCTAGAGGAAATGTTTAAAGTTTAGGATCTGAATTTTTTTTTAAAAAAATTAAATGTAAAGAAGTTAAACAGTGAAGAAAAGGAATGAAAAGATATGAACTATTAAAATAATGGTATAAAGAGGCTTTCTAAATACTTTTCAGATGTCAAAAGGTGAATTGAAAGGCTTGCTCAACGTCAGATGTTGCTCAACTGCCCAGAAAGAAATATTGCCAGATGATAATAATTCTATTAGAAACTATTTTGTCAGGAAGCAAAGATGACTTCATGCACATATTAAGGAAATAAGGACATTTAGAACATGTTGCTGGTGCTACGTGCAGAAAAGGGCATTTACTGGACGTGTGGTCTTAGTGGTTCAGTAAGTCTTAGGATCAGAAATAAGGAAAGAAAAGTCATGATACACAATTGAACAACTGTGATTCTTTCCCCTCTGACCAGCATTGTGAAGTCTAAGGGCCAAAGTACTCATTACATTGCAGCTCCTACCTCCTTGGCGTGGTATTTTGCAATGATTTAGGACAGGCATAGGCAAACTCGGCCCTCCAGATGTTTTTGGGACTACAATTCCCATCATCCCTGACCACTGGTCCTGTTAGCTAGGGATGATGGGAGTTGTAGTCCAAAAACATCTGGAGGGCCGAGTTTGCCTATGCCTGATTTAGGAGCAAGTTGATGAGTATATTTAATCCTTCTCCTGTCAGCTGCTCCTGTCCCTAACAATTTTTATTCTCTCCAGTGTTGCAGAACCATGTTTACCCTGCAAACATGGATCCATATGCCGGGAAGAGATGAATTATCCAGGGGAAAGTATCTGGCATGGAAAGCACTCCCTACACTTTCAACTTTCTGCTCCAAGTGGGTTTTACAACAGAGAAGGAGCTATGCTACATATAGCTGCAGTATAATGTATAATTTAGACCCAATAGCCTCTATTAAGATAATTAATTGCTATGTTCCATGCAACCAGAACAGATTTACTACTTGAATTTAATGTATACTGGGCAAGAAAGCAAAATTAATTTAATATTTATTTCCTTCTTAGGGAAGATGGCAATATATCCAAACCAAATTATAACACCTTCTCAAAAATCCTAGACTAAGAAACAGTGACCTTCCCCAGGACCACCCACTGAACTTTACAGATGAACAAGATTTTGGACCTGGGACTTCTTGTGTGGCCAACTGCAAAATGCTATTCATTATACATCACAGCTGCCGACCTTTAAGAAGTATCCTTCATGAAGAACCACAAACAGATATTATAATTCTTCTTGCGAGTACAGATCTAATAAAATCTTTCAAGCATTGTCCAATAAAGTCTCCACTGCTCTTATATAATTTACATTTAAGTGCACCGTGTTCTGGACTTTTAAGCGGTTTTCTCACAACACAGAGAGAAATTGGGGATCCGAGGTCAGAGAACATGAGCTTTCATAATTAAAACACCACCTGTGCTGAATGGCTGCACTCTATTGTGAATATTCAAAGAGTTTACTAGTCTGATAAGCATTCCCCAAGATAATTTATGAGCCTCAGATAACTTGCCCTTAAAAGTAGTGGGATTAGGAACAATAATAAATAACCTTTATTTTGACTGGGTCAGAATGCTGTTCCAACAGGATATAATGTTCTGAGCTAAGATCAACAGAGATGCCATAGTGCTATTCCTGGCATCACTGAACAAGCCCTAGTAGCTTTCTAAAAGCTGCATGCACAAGATGAAACGCCTTTGCCTAGAAGTAATTACATCATGAGGGAACATAAAATTTAATGAGAAGGATTCTAAACGTCTGAGTGACATGATTCCATGCATAACTCTGAGAAATATCTGGAACTGGAAGCAGTCCAATATAGCAGATATGTGCTTTAAAGCAGCCTTCCCCAACCTAGTGCCCATCATATGGTTTGGACCTCAGCTTCCATGACTGCCAGTGAGCGTGGTCAATGGTCAGGAATTAAGAACCCAAAACATCTAAGCAACACCAGGTTGGGGAAAGCTGCATTAAAATGACTTATTTCCTAAATTAATTACTTTTATATAGCAAGCTCATTAAAATAAGAAAACACATATAAAACTGACAGGTTGGGGTGGTTTACACATAGTCTTGGGATTACATGCCACACTTGTCCTCCTCTGGCCTGGTTGTGAGGAGGAGTTCAGAAGCTTCTGCTTTCATTTAAGATCAACCACAGTTTACAATGTCATCTCACCTCCAACAAACTGCAGTCACTTTTAACTATGAGATTAGTGGGGGGAAAGTCAACTTCAGATCATAGTTTATGAAGCAATTTTGCAAACACAGTAACATTTCAGAAGTACAGAAAATGCATGGTTAGATGCAAAAAACCTTTTAATTGATTGCAATAGGCAATTTGATTAGACTGTTCCCTTCTAAATATTGTTATTTGAATTTTTAGTGGATGTGTTATACACAGAATACTGTAAGTGGTTTTTTGTTTTGTTTAGCAAAACAAAATTTAAAAAGAATTAAAACAACAACAACAAACCCAAACCATAAAGCCTTACTGATAGCGGTTTCTGTCCTTCAAAGAATTTTTTCTGGAATTTCCATTTTCATAGTCGATGAAATTATCTTCTCCATCTTCAGATTCCAAGCTACGATTACAACTCCGAATGGTTTGAAAGATGTAGTTAGCTGTTGATTCTTTTTCTGTATTATGTAAGCCGTCTGGACCTATCCGTTGTAAATAGTTGTCTTGCCCATTGTATTCTGCAACAAACTAAAAGAAAATCCATGCAAATCAACAATGTTTCAGTAAGCATAATTACTTCAGATGGGCATTTCAATCTAAAAGATAACAGCAACAGCATCTTGTATGTGGGAGGTGATTCTGTAGTGCCCTGCCAGCTGGAATCCTGTTAGATCTACTTACATACAATAGAAGTCTACACATGCCTGCTGACCAGCAAGTCTCATTGAGTTGCATAGGGTTTGCTCTCAGGAAAACAGATATAGGATTGCAACCTTAATTACTACCACGTTTTAAGACACATGCTGGCTCTATGTGACCAAAGCGCTGTTTGCATAGCATACATAGTAGGAACTCTGAATTCCTCGGTCTCTGTCTCTCTCTAAGCAATTTTGCCCTGGAATGACTGAATTTATTGCCTCCAATTCTATGCACATATTTGCTGGCACAATACCCAACTGATTGTTTTACAAGACAGTGACACTGAATATCTCATACCATAATTTTATATATATTTTAGGCAGTAGTTATGAACACACGAATTTGGAAGTAAGTTTAATTAACCAAAGCAAGGGCCTGTTCCAATTACATGCCCAAGGCCCGCATCGCATCATTTCCAAATTAACGTTACGATAACAAGGGTCTACCTTTATATTTAAGATAAAAGCTGAGGCTTTTAGAGTATTTCATTTAAGCTGCAAGCTGCACATTATTTCATAGGTACATATTGCATGCCAGCTATGACCAAAATCAGCCTGCATGCTTACGGTGTCAAACATTAATTTTGCTCTATGTTAACGATGAAATCACTGTGTAATATGTGAATTTGAAGATGTAAAACCCAAATATTTAAGAGAGGCAATATTGGAAATTAATTTACAACATTCATATTGATTCAAAATGCACAGACAAGGTCCAAAGAATGATAGACTCAGTTCCATAAGCCTTAGGGAGCTTTGACCTTTGTCTCTCCCCACTCCCATCCCAGCTGGGTCCCAGCTTTTCAAAGAATAAGAGTAACAACAACAGGTCACAAGCCTCTTGAAGACCTTTTGGATCATAGTCTAGATTTCCAACACTAAACACATATGGTACATACTACTGTTAGATAACAAGATTATGATTAACAGTAGTAATCTTATTAATTAATTGTATTTTGGCATTGGGAATTTACAGACTTTGCGGAGGAAAAAGGCAGCAAACAGCACTATAAAGTGGGGATGTATAATTCTTTCATCACCTAATACAAAACAGTCCAATTCAGCTGCTAGACAAGAGAAAGCTATTGGAAGACTTTTCTATATTCGGATGATTCGTGTTGTGCTTTTACGTTACACATCAATTTACTTTAGAAAAGGGACAGAAGGATCTGTTATAGAACTGTAGAGCTGGAAGGTCCAATTTCACTTTCTCATTCTTCCAGTCATAAATTCTCCATATTTCTGCATCAGTTTGCATTTTTTAAAAAAGTTGTCATGAAAAATCACCAGCATTTTAATCTTCGTTTCTCCTAATGCATGCAGTTTTGCCTAATACACAAATTTTGAAAGACTTTTTTTCTATACATTTCTGTGCATTATTTTCACCGTATATGCATCTTTATGCACTTTCCCCTAATATATAAATTTCTCCATACTTCCTTTGTTTGGAGAACTGCATTGCAAAATTAAGAGGATTGTGAAAAAAATAGCTGGGGGAGTCTGCAAATAGTTTCAGGAAGTGCAAATTAGACACGGCACTAAAATAAAAACCAATCCAAAACCCACCCCTATCATTCCTGTAGGACTGCATGTATGCATGTACATTTTCATATGTGGACAATTATTAATAAAAGCAGGAACTATTGCTGGTCTTTTAGCAATTAATGCTATCTCTCATTAGTTTACCTCCAGTGTTTCATCCTGAGAGTTATACTGAGGACAAAGTCTGATGAGGCTTGCAGTCCCATCCAAAACTTCACAGAGTTCTTTTAAAAATACACCACAGAAAGGAACGACTTTACAGCCTGGGATATTCAGAGCTCTGTTGACAACTTTTCTATATTCGGATGATGATTCGTGTTGTGCCATTGCATCTTTCAAACTTCTCATTGTTTCAATATCAGACTGGTCCATGAATTGCCACATTTTTAAAACTTTTCTTGACCTATTTGAGAAAGAAGCAAGCAAATCATATTCTGAAGTTTATTAATTCAAATCAGACTGCTGCATGCTAAAAAGCTTTCGTTCACAGTTCATTTACACTGTTGCTCTTTTTTGAAAAATGAAACTCACATCTACTTATGTTACATGTATGCAAAAATGGATAAAAATGCAGGGTTCCTTTAAAATTCCTAACTGGGACAATTTGTATAAAAAAGCTACCTCTTGTAACCACAGGATTTGAGATTATCAATTAATGAATGTTTGAAGGATGTTGGAATGAAGTTAGGTGTTTTTAGCAGAAATGTTATAAAGGATTAGGAAAAAACAGACTGTTAATAGGTGAAAGGAGGGAAAGTAAAGTTACATTATATTAAGATAAATTACAGGACAAATATTGGAAAAGATGGAAAGGATTTGCTGAAATAGTTAATCGAACTAGAATACAAAAAAGGGAGGTGTGAGGAGGTAAAGGAAATAAGCAAATGAAAGATAAGTTATGGGAAGATTCGCTGTGGTTTTTTTATTGGATTTTATTTTTCTGTTTTCTTCTTTTTCTTTCTTTTTTTCTTATTGTGATGTGTTGTTTTGTTTTTGTTTAATATGGTGTTTATACTTTTTCAAATGCTATGCAATGTAGTTAATAATAAAAAGTACCACTGATTTTGCATGATGGGTCCTTTAAATTGTCAGTGAGACAAGCTCCTTTGAAAGCAGAGCAGTGGCTTGCCCCGTTGGCTGCAAGAACTGTGGCTCTACTGAAAAATCCAAATAAAGCCTTGGTTACTTGCAGAGTTTCTTTACACACACACACACACACACACACACACACACACACACGCCTTTTTTGCTATAGCTTAACAATTTATTCATAACAACATAATAATAGCTTGTTTGATCAGGCCAAAGGTTAATCCATGGGTAGGCAGACTAAGGTCCGGGGGCCGGATCCAGCCCAATCGCCTTCTAAATCCGGCCAGCTGACGGTACGGGAATCAGCGTAGTTTTACATGAGTAGAATCTGCCCTTTTATTTAAAATGCATCTCTGGGTTATTTGTGGGGCATAGGAATTGGTTCACCCCCCCAAAAAAAATATAGTCCAGCCCCCCCACAAGGTCTGAGGGACAGTGGACCGGCCCCCTGCTGAAAAAGTTTGCTGACCCCTGGCTAATCTAACCCAGCACCCTGTTCTCACAGTGGCCACAGTGCAAAAAGGAGTTGGCATTTCCAGGACGCTAGGGAAGAGACTTATCATTACCTTTAATTCTTGCTTTGTATTTATATTATTTTGATTTTCAATAACATCAATAAAATGTTAATGAAAAATGGAGTAAGAAGGGTTTTTAACATTTTTGAGTTGGGTAAGAAAGAATTTCTATCAAAAGTTTTGTGGTCTTCCATTTAATCTCTAGAATGCCTTTTTCTGTTATCTATGCTCTTAGAAAGCTGGTGTTTTATTTTATTTTTAAGTTTCCATGTTTATTGTTTAGAAAGATAAATGATGTGGTCTCTGGAGAATTGTGAGAAAAGACCTGTCTTTCACCAATTTTAACCTCCGTCATCCATCTTAGTGAATTTTCCCAAAACAGCCTGTCATAAACTCCCTGGACAAGATAAACGAAGCAACTTAGCAACAGAACACTATTTAGCAGTGTGACTGATGGCGTGTAGTCCACTGTTTATTTTTTTAAAAGGACAGCTGCAAGTAACAGAAGCTGTAGTTTAATCTATGATGAGTCTCCATCATTTGAAGAATGAGCTGCAAGTACCTTAGGCCTGCCAAGAACTCCATGACAGCGTTGTAGTTGCCCATGTTCCAGCAGCATTTTGCCACGTGTACCACATAGGAGAAGACTTCTCGCTTTTCCTCCATAGACCCAGCAGTCAGAATCAGCCATGTCACCCAAGAGCTCACCTTAAAAATAAAATAAAAAATACAATACAAAAAACAAATCAATCATATTTGTATCCTATTCTTTATACTCACATAACCTATTAAATAAGTTATCTCAGTTTTCAAGCAACTGACTTGAAAGGGCTGGATGACTAAGCAAACTTACTTGGAAGTACCTCTCAAATCAATAGGACTTTCTTTAGAGTAAACATGGGCAGGATGAAACTGAACTCCTGCAAACGTAAATCACTTTAAGTCCACATCAGGCAGAGCCAACATGGTATCCTCCAGATATTGCACCTGATTTGGTGCTTCTAAATAGTGAAGAGAAGAGCAGGTCTTCCCTGAGATCTTGCAGGGCCTCGCAATCTCACATGGCCCTGTGGCATCTTTGAGAAGGGAGTGTGGCATCAGATGCCTTAAAATGCCAGGTCACCTGCCATTACAATGGCCATATTTCCCACCCCTCCCTCCTTTTATACTACAGTGGTACCTCAGAAGTTGAATGGAATCTGTTCCGGAAGTCCATTCAACTTCCAAAACGTTAGGAAACCAAAGCGCAGATTCCGATTGGCTGCAGGAAGCTCCCGCAGCCAATCGGAAGCCAAGAAAGCCACGTTGGACGTTCAGGTTCCAAAGAACGTTCGCAAACCAGAACACTCACTTCTGGGTTTGTGGCATTCGGGAGCCAAAACGTTTGAGTCGCAAGGCATTTGGGGTCCAAGGTACGACTGTAGAGTCAGGAAGAAATTTTAATTTCCATCACAGTTGGCCCTGGGGTTAAGAGGCTTTTGCCTTTTTCTCAGTCGGTAGCATTTATTTAACCTATCTACCTGTCACAAATTAGGCAGGTATGGCACTGGGGTTTTGAGAGGATGCACCAGCTCCTGGCCTGAGCTCAGGTGGCCAGGTATGGTGCCACTCACCTCTGCTGCGCTGGGTCCTTTATGCTCATTAACTCCCACAGAATTCCCCAGCGGGTGTGCTAGAATGGTGTATTGAACTTCGTATCAGAAGCCTTATTGGGCAAACAGATCCTGGCTCCAGTTCCATACCAACCTCACTGACTTGATTTGTAGTCAATAAATCTGTCATCTGTTCCAACCCACACTCATGTCCAATCCATTGTGCACCCTCATTTTGGCCCAGGCGATGAGTGTGTAATATGCCTACCACACAAACAAGCTCTAGCCCCCATTAACCTTGATGACTGGCCATACTGGCTGGGGCTGATGAGAAGCGGAAGCCAACAGCATCTAGAAGGCGCATTGACCATCCCTGGTCTACATGGTTTGGGGGTTGGAAAACCCCAGTAGCACAGCTCAGCATTCATCAAAAAATATTTTATAATGGGATCTTCTCTGTAACACTGTCCTGATGATGCAATAACTGTAAAGAAAAATTAACAAACCCTCTTGTTTTTGAGCAACATTTTTTCCAAAAGGAAATTTAAAATCATGTCACTTGTAAAAATGTATAATGATGCCCCTCCATCTATAGCTTTTTGATATACATAGTACTTCACTAAAAAAATAGAATAAAAAATATTGTTCAATATTGGAAATAATTTAGAATAGATTTTGACTACAGGTTGAGTTCTCAGAGCTATACTAATATTAACATGCAAAAAACCCCAGCTTCAGTTTGATCTAAAATCCCATTTTCCCACTGTGACTGTACTTGCAATTCTCATATTTCATTAGGCTCAGTGAGAACAATCATCTTCATATATAGATTTTTGTGTGTTCAAACCCTGATCACATATAGATGGCTACTATTTATCACTCAGAAAATGTTCCATTTACTTTCCCACAACTTTTATTAAAGAAAAAAAAAGTAAGTAAGTAAAAGCTATATTTCACATGGAAATCTAATTCAAACCAACTGGACTATTTTACAACGAAATTCCCTAGGGTTTGTTTTTCCCCCATTGTGTAAACACTTATCAACATGAGATAAAAATGTGATTTTTTTCTACATTTAGTTTCCTTCTTGAGTTCTGAAGGATTTGCAATTTATGTTTGCAGAGATATCTTCAGTGATGAGAGCTTCACATAACAGATAAAAACGCATTTCCCTTCAAAGACTGAAAACTATTTCATCTTCTACTGACAGCTAAATTTAAAGACACAAACCTTGTAAAGTCAACCACAAGAATGTGTTGAACTAATTTAAAATTATCTACAAAAAACAGATGGATTATACAGTATATAATTTTACTGTAATTTAGATAACATCTCCTGAACATCTGATTGTTGACTGATAGAACAGCAAATCAAATGCTGTACAGCAAAGTCCAAGAGAGAGGCAATTTTATCTGCTTTTACTCAGAGTTTCAATTTAATCCAGCATAGGCAGCCCCACAACTTTAATTATTTCTTTAAAATAATATAATTTTTTGGGGGGGGGATGCAAAGAGGCCAACAATAAAAGCAATCCACAGTTCATTCAAACCCTAATTCAAAATATCACCATAAAAATCAATGGCACAGTGACAATTACAAAGCAGCTATCAGAATTCTTAAAAGGGTTCAAATTTTCCAGTAGCAATGAGTTACAAGGATAGCTGCATAAAAATGGCAGTACAGTGGCAATGGAACTCATTGAATAATAAAATGATAAATGAGAGGGGATGCAATAAATGTTGGATATGCCATGATATTCTTTTTCCACATGTGGTGGAGGTGCAGGAAGTCTAAAGCACCCCAGATCCCTCAAGGGGCCTTATGCCTTGAGTCCCTGAGTTGTACCAGTCTTTGCATCAAATAATAAACTTCCTCACTTCCTATCCTGGCTGATGCAAGCCAGCTAGGGTTTGGAGGCTGTGACTGTCCTACTGCTCCACCTTTCTGCTCCCTGGGTAAAGATTGCTCTGCCCAGCACTATGGCCATCTTATCAATGCCAATGCTAAGCACCGATAAAATACTATTGCACCGTTATATTTTATAATATATTTACGTAAATGAGCCAGCACTTCCTCGGTTTTTAAATCGGTGGAAGTCGAGAACAAAATGAGCGCAACATATACGCAGCAGAGCCTTGAGTAGAGCATGAGATAGTTCACATGTAGCACAAAGTCAAGCAGTGGGTGAGCAAGGAGGAGAAAATGTGCAAGTTTCCAGAACAAAGATCATGTTGCAGTGTCCCTCCTCTGCTCCTGCTGCTGTCATGCTAGCCAAGGGAAAGACAAGGTTAGGCTTAGCATTTATGTATGCACTCAAACTTGTGGTTGTGTCCTTCAGGCAAATGGTTTGGCGGTGAAAGTTAGGCAATAATATTTGAGTATAGGGGTGTTGCTAGCATGCCCTTATTTTTATTTTTAAGGATATGTATCTAGCCCTTAATTTTAACATACAAAGGAAAATGCTAATGGTTAATACAGTGGTACCTCAGGTTAAGTACTTAATTCATTCTGGAGGTCGGTTCTTAACCTGAAACTGTTCTTAACCTGAAGCACCACTTTAGCTAATGGGGCCTCCTGCTGCTGCTGCACCGCCAGATTTCTGTTCTTATCCTGAAGCAAAGTTCTTAACCTGAAGCACTATTTCTGGGTTAGTGGAGTGTGTAACCTGAAGCGTATGTAACCTGAAGCGTATGTAACCTGAGGTACCACTGTAAACACTTTCCCTTATGCTAGTCCATTAAATGCTTTGGGGAAATCCAAAAACATGAGTATCTTATTCACAGTTTCAGCTGTGCACAACACTGCTGAGGATGTAAGCTGCAAAGTTCTCTTTGTCTCAAACAGATAAACATTTCAGAACAAAAAAAGGGACATCTGCAAGGCTAGCGAATCACCCAATTAACTACTATGCTTTCAGAATCTCAAGTAAATAAATCACACATAGGCTGCTATCCTATGCTCATTTTCAGAGGAGCAAGCTCTTCTTGATTTACTATAAGATTTACTACTGTGCAGACTGGCATAGGACTGTGTTTTTAGGCATATGCCCTATGAATAACCCATAAAGGAAAAACAAGACAAGCAAACTGGTTGATAAGTGAATCAGGAAATTAATAGACCTTTCAGACTGTTTACTTATTGTATTACACTTGTTGTAAGTGAACAAAGTAAGATAGATAATTGCATAACCTAGAACTAGATCACATTTACCCATAGCAGAAAGAATACATAGCTCCAGTTGGAATTATTCATAGAGCCTCCTTTAAACTCTACACTAAGCACAGCATAGCTTTGGCCAGTTGTCCTGGTAATGTAAACAGAAGCTTGGAAAGCCTCAAGCACAAAAGAGAATATGGAACTATAAAAAGGGTTTCAGATTTCTTTAGAAGTGCTACTGTTTAACTATTTAACCTGTAAACAGCTTGGCAATACAAATGTTTCATACTTTCACATCTAAAGCAGTAGGCAATATTCAGAGGTGCATTTTGAGAAGCATCTCCATTAGACAAAAATAAAATAAAAAGAATGAATTGTAAGACTACAGAATCTCCCCCTCAAAACATTTTAAATATTTGTGATTATTATAAAAGAGCTTGGGTTGTAGCCAACAGTGTCCCTCAGGTGACAGACAGACTTATTTCAGCGGAACAAGTGGGGGAAAACCATTTCAGCTCTCCCCTCTAATCCAGAACTAACATGCTCATGGGAGAAACACTGATAGTCTTTTTTCACATTTTTCCTCATATGAGGAAAAAAATGCACAACCCTAACTGGAACTACAGTGAACCTTCGAGTTACATACCACTCTGGATATGGAACTTTTGGGTTGCGAACGCGGAAGTGTATACTTCCAGGTTTCGCCACGCACACATGCGCAGAAGCGCTCTATCGCACCGCGCACGTGCACAGAAGTGGCGCCTCCAGTTACGGACTTTGCAGGTTAAGTATGGACCCCCGGAACGAATTTAATTTGTATCCGGAGGATCCACTGTATTCACAGAGCCCCCTTTAAACTTTTCACTAAGCACAACACAGCTTTCCCCGATGGTTCTAGGTTACTCTGTCTTTCCACTAAATGTGCTCTACAAGGGGGGGGGGCACCAGAGCCATTGCCATGCCTGCCTCCCTCTGTGGCTGCCTCCATGCCCGTCTGTGCAGCAGAGCTGGGGCAGGCAGCATTCTCTGTTTTGCTTGAAGCTGCAAAATGTCCTGGGCTGCCCTGATGGGCACGTTAGATTTTGTCACCCTATAAAGGCACTGCAAGGCAAGTAAGGCTAAGACAGAGTTATCTGCCCTTGACCACTTTCCTCTGGAGAAGCTTGACCACTGCTCTGCATATCACCTTGTTCAAATACACTAAATAATTTACAAAGAAACAACAAAGGAATATAGTTGTAACCAGTGCTGAGGACACCGAGTGACAAGCCAACAACAACAGGCCATACAGTGTTTGTAGAACAGCTGCTGACACCAGTTCCCTCCTTACTTCTTTGGTCAATAACATGCTACAACAGTTTGGGGGTGAAAATAATAAGCTGGACAGACTTGAACAAGCATAACAACAACTGCATGCACATTAGTAAAGCTAAGCTTTTACAGAGCAATGGCAAACGTGCAGTCAAACCCCAAGCTTAAGCTATAACAGCTTTTATAAAGTCACATTAAGCCCAATGATGTTATCTAGTGGATCAAAGTGTTACATCTTTTAATTTATATCTTAGGCAGGAAACTTGCTTGGAAGGATTACAGTGAAATAACTTGAGTGCTCTAAATTTATGCATTTGTTTCTTTTTTTTTTTAATAATTTTTATTATGTTTTTTCAGACGTATACAGAAAAAAGAAGAAAAAAAGAAGCAAAGAAAAAGCAAGCAATAGACAAAAAGAAAATAAAAAATTCATAACCCTTCAACAACTTATTTCAACTTTCTATCGAACTTCCCCACATCTCCCGCACAATGCATTCTTAACAATAAATTTATCAGCAAATTATAACCTTGTTTCATATGTTTCTTTTGTACTTTCAATTGCAGTTTAAGTTTAAATCCCTTATTGCTCGTTTACTCTAAAAACAGAACATATTATCATTTTTAACATTTAAACTTGGGTTCTTTCAATAATGTTATCCAATTTCATAAATATTACACACTCATTGCTGGGGCTAGCATTTCAAATTATGTGTCATTTTATAGTTCATATAGCTTATAAAATTTTTGCAAATAATTCTTAAATTTTTTCCAGTCCTCCTCCATTGCTTCTTCTCCCAGATCTCGGATTCTGGCAGTCATTTCGGCCAACTCCATATAGTCAATCAGTTGCGTTTGCCACTCTTCCAGTGTGGGCAAATCTTGAGTCTTCCAATGTTTGGCGATCAGAATTCTTGCTGCCGTGGTGGCATACATAAAAAACGTTCTATCCTTCTTTAACACCCCTTGGCCCACAATACCCAAGAGGAAGGCCTCCGGTTTTTTAGAGAAGGTGTACTTAAACACCTTTTTTAACTCGTTATAGATCATTTCCCAGAAGGCCTTCACTCTTGGGCAGGTCCACCAGAGGTGGAAGAATGTTCCTTCAGCTTCCTTACACTTCCAACACTTGTTATCAGACAAATGGTATATCTTAGCAAGTTTAACTGGGGTCATGTACCACCTGTATATCATTTTCATGATGTTTTCTTTCAAGGCATTACATGCCGTAAATTTCATACCGGTGGTCCATAACCTTTCCCAGTCTTCAAACATGATATTATAACCAATGTCTTGAGCCCACTTTATCATAGCTGATTTAACTGTCTCATCCTGTGTGTTCCATTTAAGCAGCAAGTTATACATTCTCGATAATACCTTGGTCTTTGATTCTAACAGCTCTGTCTCAAGTTTCGATTTTTCCACCTGGAATCCTGTTTTTTTATCTAACTTAACAACCTCGTTAATTTGGGCATAATGAAACCAGTCTTGCACCTTATCTTTTAAATTTTCAAAGCTCCGCAACCTCCAATTGTCATCAATTTTTTCTATTAGTTCCCAATATTTCGGCCAGCCGACCTCCATATTGGGTTTTTTCCGCGCCTTGGCCTCCACTGGTGATAACCACCTCAGAGTCTTACTTTCCAATAAGTCTTTATATTTCATCCAGACCATAAAGATTGCTTTCCTGACAATATGGTTTTTGAACATTCCATGTGTTTTTACCTTGCCGTACCACAAGTACGCATGCCATCCTAACGAATTGTTAAAGCCTTCCAGATCTAGGACATCTGTATTCTCTAATAAAATCCAATCTTTCAACCAGCAGAGGGCTGCTGCCTCATAATATAACCTTAAGTCCGGCAGGGCAAACCCCCCTCTTTCTTTTGCATCAGTTAGTATTTTAAACTTAATTCGGGGCTTTTTGCCCTGCCAGACAAACTTTGATATATCCCTCTGCCACTTTCCAAAACATTCCACTCTGTCCACAATCTGCAAGGTTTGAAATAAAAACAACATTTTTGGCAGAACATTCATCTTAACAGCAGCAATTCGGCCCAGCAAGGAAAGCTTCAGTCTCGACCAAATTTCCAAATCCTTTTTAACCTCTGACCAGCATTTCTCATAATTGTCCTTAAACAAGTTCAAGTTTTTAGGCGTCAAGTTTACCCCCAGGTATTTCACTTTCTTGACCACAGTTAACTCTGTTTCCTTCTGAAACCCCTCTATTTCTAAAGGCGTCAAATTTTTCCCCAAAACTTTAGTTTTCTGTTTGTTCAACTTAAATCCTGCCACCCGACCAAATTCTTGTATCAATTCCAGAACTCTTTTTGTACTAGATTCTGGCTCCTGTAATGTTATTACTAAGTCATCTGCAAATGCTTTCAATTTGTATTGTTTCGCTCCGACCGTAATCCCCCGTATTTGCCGGTCCCTCCTAATCATGTTCAGCAAAACCTCCAGGACTGATATAAATAATAATGGGGATAGGGGGCACCCCTGGCGTGTTCCTTTTTCAATATGGAACTCCTCTGTCACCACGTTGTTCACTATCAACTTAGCTTTTTGTTCTGAATAAATTGCTTCTAAGCCATTTTCAAACCCCCGTCCCACTCCCATCCCTTCCAAGTTCTTCTTCATAAATTTCCAAGAAATATTATCAAAGGCCTTCTCGGCATCAATAAAAATTAACACTGCTTTAGTGTTAATATTTGTTTGTAAAAGTTCCAGGATATCAATAATGTTCCTAGTATTGTCAGACAAATGCCTACCAGGAAGAAAGCCTGCTTGGTCCTTATGAATCACTTCATTTAAAACCTTTTTCAATCTACTTGCCAAAATGTCTGCAAATATTTTGTAATCCACATTTAGGAGTGAGATGGGACGGTAGTTTCTAAGTTGATTCTTTTCAGTTTCCACTTTGGGTATCAATGTGATGAAAGCTTCTTTCCACGTTTCCGGTGCCCTTCCTCCCCCCATAATCTGATTGCAAACCTCCATTAATGGAAGAGTCAAGTAGTCTTTTAATATCTTGTAATACTTGGAGGTGAGCCCATCTGGGCCTGGAGATTTGCCCAACTGCATATTCTGAATGGCACCCTCAATTTCCTGTTGTGTTATTTTACAGTTCAAGATTGATCTCTTCTCCTGGGATAGTTCTGGTAGACCATTGAGTTTCAAAAATCGTTCCATCTCAGACACTTCCTCAGGCCCTTGTGTATACAACTTTTTGAAATATTTCTGGAAGCACTTTCTAATTTCACCTGGTTTCTGGATATTTTTCCCTTCCACCTCTAGATTGGTAACGTAATTAAGTTTCTGTCTTTTTTTCAACTGCCATGCCAGCAGTTTTCCACATTTGTTTGCTGACTCAAAGGATCTTTGTCTCATTTGTTTAATTTTCCATTCCACTTCTTGGTTTATCAATTTCAAATATTGTGCCTGATAGAATTTGATTTCTCGCAAAATCTCTTTGGATTTTGGTTTAGATCTCAATCTTTTCTCTCCATCTCTTATCTTCTCTAATATTTTATCCTTTTTCCCATTCCAGAGTTTTTTCTTAATTGTGTTTTGTTGTATCAGAAGCCCCCTCATTACAGCTTTGCTAGCGTCCCAGACTGTTCTTTTTTCCACTGAAGTGTTCAAGTTGATTTCAAAATAGTCCCTTAATGTTTTTTGGGCCTTCTTTACAAACTCTTGATCTCTAAAGAGGGTGTCATTCATTTTCCATCTGAAGGATCCGGCTGGAGTAAGTCTCAATTCCATTTTCAGGGCGTTATGGTCGGAGCAAGTCTTTGGGCAGATTTCCACTCTTATAGTCTTCGGTGCCAGCCCTCTAGTTGTCCAGATTTGGTCGATTCTCGTCCATGACAAGTGGGCCTCAGAAAAGAAAGTTCCCTCTCTACCTAGGGGATTCCTTGTCCGCCAAATGTCGATCAAATCCATATTGTCTGTCAGTTCAAAAAAGGTTTTCGGTAGTCTGCCATCCTTAGTTAAATTTTGGCTCTGTGACTTATCCATCAAAGTGGAGACTACCCCATTCATATCTCCCATCATAATGATGTTCGAATAGTCCAGATAGTCCAGTAATGTCTCGTGCAGCTTCTTATAAAATTCTGCTTTCCCCTCATTTGGTGCATAAATTCCTAATATCAAAACTTTTTCTCCTTGGGATTGTATTTCAATTGCCAAGATTCTCCCTTGCTCATCTTTAAACAAAAATTTCGGTGCTAGGTTCTCCTTTACGTAGATCACCAGGCCTCTCTTTTTTACTTTGTCTGAGGAAACAAATTCTTGGCCTAGTCTTTTGTTAATTAGTACTTTCCTGTGGAGCCTAGTCACGTGCGTTTCTTGCAAGCAAATTACATCCAAATTTTCCTTTTTCAAAATATGAAAAATCCTTTTTCGTTTTTCCGGGGAATTTGCGCCGTTAATATTCCAACTGTACAGCTGCAGAGACATCCTGTATCAATCTGTTGTTACTCTCTATGGGGTGTCCTCCTTTTTATCCGGGTCCGAGGGAGATGGTATTGGTTCCAATCCAGGCTGTGGAGGAGGCCAAGGAACTGCTATTCCCTTCTGAAGATCCTCTCCGTGATCGTGCAGGAACTTCTGGTTGTCCTCTTTTGTCTTGATTCTAACCTTCTTTCCTTTGTATTTAAAAGATAGGCCTTGTGGGAACTCCCACCTATAGGGTATTCCGTTACCCCTCAAAAGTCTTGCTAGGTCAGTATAGATGGCCCTGAGATCCAGTAATTGTTTTGGTATATCCTTATAGATCTCTGCTCTTCTATCCTGGATCTCAAGTGATTTATTAAAGTGAAGGTCAAGTATTTTGTCTCTCTCCTGTTTGGTCCTTAGGATAATCAAGCAGTCTCTTGGTCTGTCCTTCCTGGTGACACTTCCCAATCTAAATGCCGTTGTTATTTTGAAGTCTTCGTCCTCCTTTATTCCCCAGAATTTAGAAAATTCTGCTGTCAAGAAACCAGTCAAATCTTCCTTTTCAAGCTCTGGGATAGAGCGTAATCTTAAATTATTTTCCCGGTTTCTCAGTTCCACCATAGACAGGTAGGCCTGCTGGTCACTGATGTGCTTATGTAGTGGCCTTACCTCTCCTTTCAATTCATCCACTTTTTGAATTGCTTGATCAGCTTTTTCGTTTGCAGCTTCGGCCAATTTCCGATTCTCAGAAGTAACGTCTTTTAAATTCCCAATTGCTTGTGAGTGCTGTGCCACTTGTTCAGATAGCTTTGTAATGGAGGATGTGGCTAAATCAATTTTTGCTGTTTGGTCATCAACCTTCTTATTTAAAATTGCAAATTGTTGTAGCATTTCCTTCAGAAGTACATCAGATCCACCTACAGCCATATCCTCTATTGCTGGTTGTTCAGCTTCCTTTAGTTCAGCTGTTATTGAAGGTTCAGTTCCCTTCAATTCAGCTACTGTTGGAGGTTCAGTTCCCTTCAGTACAGCAGGAACTGATGATCTACGTGACTGGGAAGTCAAAGTTGTTTGCACAAGCTGGCCTTTTGCTGCTTTCGCTTTTGCAGATCTTGTTTTCGGTTGGCCACTCATTCCCCACCTGTCTATGAGTCAAGGTCAAGCTGTCCAATGTTCCATGGGAAGGACAGACCTCAATGTAGATAACCACCGCGGAGAGACAAAACAAAGTTAGTTCCCAAGAAGTTGTAAATCCCAGTCTCCACCAGAGGGAGAACAGTTAGAGGGAGTACAATTGGAGTTCAGGAGAGAAGGAAAAAAGTTATGGTCGCCATTAAAGATCCTGCAGCTAAATAGTTGACCAATAGTCCTTAAAACATTTTTTCCACCAGCAGAGCCCTTCCAAAGTTGCCAGAAATGTCACCTCCCAAGGCGCAGGATACAGTTACTTAGTTATATAGTCCAGAGTTGCCTCTATGTATCTATCTCAATTTTATAAATTGTATCCGCAAAGGACATTCTTTTCCCCTGCCGTCCCGAGGCTGGGTTTTAAACTTTAAAGTCCCCAAAGGAGAAGGTTCCACACTGTAGAGTAAATTAATTAAGAAGAAAAAAAAAACTTGCCTTTCATTTCAGTCCTCAGTTCTGTCAGACGCATAATACTTCCACTTTTAAAATCCTTTTCTACTGCTTCCAGCCTGTCAGTTCCTTTGCCTTTGATCTGTAAGCTTTGCCGGGAGACGGACTTCCTCTTTTTCGTCTCCCGCTTTCAGCCGAATTTCAAAATTTATAAATCCAAAATAGAGTAACACTTACTCACGAGTAGGTAATTTAGAATCCAATGGTTGAAGAAGAAAGGTCGGCGCTCATCGGCAGCAGCCGCGCGGCTTCGCTCCCGCAGAAAGAGCGATGAACTCTCAGCACCGCTTCCCCTCTGCGCTTCCGGAACCCCTTACGGGGTCCCTTCTTCGTTTCGGGGGTCGCTCCAGGTGCCCGCTGAGTCCCACGGCCACGAGCTCACTCTGCTCGTGGTTTTTCTCAATGGATCGTCGCTGAGCCGTAGCAGACGATCCTTTTCTGCGGAGCCCCTCTTTAGAGACTAAAGAGGACCGCCATTGCCATTTCGCGCCGCCTCCGGAAGTCTAAATTTATGCATTTGTTTCTAATTAATTATGAATATAATTATGGACATATTGGAACAAGTAATTGTTTTTTTTCAATTACTAGACAGAATTTTAAAGCTGCTGTTTGTGAACTGAGTAGACACACCAGTAAAAGAAAACTTTTTTATCTGAGAAAAGATCTGGCACAAGCAGGAGGAAAAATTCTTTACAGAGCCATGAAGACAGAGAAATATAGCTATAAACTGTGGATGAGATTAGGGACCCGCAGAGACTAGTACAGCAAAAAGTACATATATTTCTAAACCTTACAGTGTAAACAAATAAATATAAACCTGGACTGGAATGCAAACAAAGCCTTTGAAAAGTGAAGCAACATGTCCTAAAAAAAACCTATTACAAGTAGAAATAAACGTGGTTCAAGAGATAAAAAAAAACCACAAGAGATAAAACCTGAGGATCCCGACTTATGGGATGGTATTCAGCTAATCATTTGGGCTAGGGCAATAATTATTGGTAGTACAGGGGGATTTCTCCCTCTTCTCCCTCTGCATTGTCCTCAAATCTGCTCTGGAGGACTGGGAGAAACTGCACAGATGTAGGAGACACCCGGGAGAAATCTTTGCACTGATGGAACATTTACTTCAGTGCTACAATGAATACAAACCATGGTATTTTGTCAACTGATTCACTTACTTATATACACCTTTTGTACCTATAATACAAAAGTCAATTTCGAAAGTGAAGATGCTGTAATGAACCACATTCCAGGGGAGTGGCAGGGCAGTGCGAGGAGAGACTTGCGCCTATTCCAAACCCCATTCAGTTCAGTCATGGGACCTAGGTCTTAATCTTAAAAACTCAGGCCCAAACATAAATATTTTATAAATAATAAATGAATAAATTCATTGCATCTCCGGTTCAGATATATTATTCTATATCAGCTGGGTAAGGAATAATATTCTCTGACCTATTTGAATGTGAACAAGACGTCAACAGGACACAGCCTGTTCCTCTTCTGAGATAATCACATAAAAATATCTCTACTTAACCAAAAATTAGCACATAAGGTACGTAGCTTAGCTAAAGGCTGCTATATGAGCTGTACCTTGGTTCCTAGTGAACATTTTCATCAGCTATTTCTTTAACATTCCTGAATAAGATCATATCACATATTCATGCTTTTATTGTCACTCGGTATACAGAGATGAAGAGTGGATATGATTCTGTAAGTAAAACACATCTGGTTGAATGCAGTGGAGCCAGGAAAGAAAAACCATTTCAAAGAAAGAATTAAAAACACTAGAAGTACGATTTGATACTTAAAACCAAAAACCTAGATTTGCTCTTGTAATCCCAAAGGTTAAATCCCAGTTGTATACACTAGGGGTAGACAATATGGTGCCCTACAGGTGTTCCTGGACTACAACTCCCATGCTGGCTGGAGATCTGATGAGAGTTGGAGTCCAACAGCATCTGGTTCAATCATTTAGTTAGTCTGTTGCTGAAGACATTGCCCCCCCTTCCAAAGCCTAAGTAGGTCAGTTCCCAGGTACACCTGTGTATTTGTAAAGCTGGTCCCCTGCTCTCTGCATGATTTTGGCCATAGGTCAGAGATGGGACCTCAAGCCTAGGGCCCAAGCACAGCTTGCCAGCCTTCCCCATCTAGCCCTCTGAAGTCTCCCCAGGCCACCTCCCTCACTAGTCCTGCTTTGCTCCCACACTCCCCCCCCCCCCAGCTGGAACATGTCCTTGAGAGGGATTAGTACAGCCAGAATCTAGCCTTTGGGCCAAAAAAGGTTACCCAATTCTGCCCTAATGACACATCTCATGCTCAAACAGAGGCAATGCTTCTACATATAAAATTATATAGGACATTCCTGGGTATATGAGCACTACAAAAGCTATGGGCAGGGGGGGGAATAGTGAAAGGCAACACAGCATTCGGGTGTAAAAAGATTCTCTGCTCCTATCATTGGTGAACCATGAACACAGCCATCTATTGCTTGGGAATATCCTGCACCATTGCTTTTAGTCCTAGCATGAATATTCCTGAATGGATTTGACTTTTCCTTATTATGGCTCTCCTGCAGTTTCCTCATACAACCCTAGGTAATGCTTTCATGCTGTTGCTACATATTATGAGTTTCATACAATGCTGTAGTCAATGAAGATTATTTTGCCAAGATTATCTAGGACACGTATCCAGTACAAACACTAACTAGGAATATTACAACATTTTGATACATGGATTTTTGTAAGAGCTGTAATTGTCCCCGTACTAGAATAAGATTGACTGGCTAATTTGCTCGGGAGGAAAGGAATATCCTAACAAAGAACCTTGGCCGTTTTAATATGATTATACACCACTTTAAATGTACTGTTCCAAAGAAGGACTGGAAACAGTTTGATACTTGTACAAACATAATCTTTTCAAAAGGTTTCTGCAAAGCCAGCTAGGCATTCTAAAAATCCTGAACTAGAAGAGAGAAATATTTATTTACATTCCACCCACTGCTGAAGCACAATGATAGTTTTAAGACATCTCTATTTTCTGTTAAAAGACCAAAGTGGCAATTCTATACCAGTCTACTCAGAAGTAAGTCCCATTGAGCTGACTGGGTCTAATTCCCAGTTAAGAGGGTGCAGAACTGCAATCTATGGAACATACCCAGATGGAAAGCAACAAAGATTGGGGGGGTGGGAGGGGGTGGAGGCCAAGCACCAAGAGAAATGGTGGAAGGAGCTGTGTGTGCTTAGCCTGGAGAAGAGATGAAAGGTGATATGAAAGCCACCTTCAAATATTTGAAAAGGAATTACCATATTTTTCGCTCTAAAAAAGTAAGGGGAAATGTGTGTGCATCTTATGGAGCGAATCCAGGTGGGAGGCGCTGCTCAGCGCTCCTTTTAAAGAGCCGCGTGGAGAATAGGGCTTTTCCCCAAGGAGGGAAAAGGGCTGCCCTTCTCCCTCATAGGGGAAAAGCCCCCAAGAGCCGCACACACACTCCACGTGCTCTTTAAAGGGAGCGCAGCTCTTGGAGGAGCCTTCATCCCGCTGCCCGGGAGAGCCTGTGCACGGCTATCCCATAAGCCAGAACAGCAAGAGGCTATCCCAGAAGCCAGATCCCTCTTGCTGTTCTGGCTTCTGGGATTCAGAATCCCCCCCCCTTGTTTTCCTCCTCCAAAAACTAGGTACGTCTTATGGTCTGGTGCGTCTTATAGAGCGAAAAACACGGTACATAGGTGATGGCCCAAATATGTTTTCTACTGTTTCAAAGAATAGGACCCAAACCAACATGTTCAAATTACAAGAAAAAGGAAGGTTTTTCTTTAATTCTTAGCAATTTTAATGCATGTTTCCCCCCGTTTTCTTGGTAATTCAAATAAGGATAGAATTGAACTTACTCTTATCTGCTAAGAGAAAAAGCACCGATTATTCACTAAATTGATGTGGGGAGAGCTAAAATATTATAAACCAATTCTCAAATGAGGACTACATGGAATAATGGAAGGCCAACACAAAAAGTATAATTTTTACAGTGCTGCATTGAACCTTATCTGTCAGCTGAGAGCTAAAATGTATTTAAACTAGTTTAAAATTGGTAACGTGTACTGACTGAATGGTTAGCCTTCAGGTTTCTAGTAGTTAAATAAATGAAGCTATCAGTAAAAACTGAAAAGAAATGTATGCCATTTGCTCCTGGAGATAACCAGTTATCCTTTTTTCCTGTACAAAAGCATACAATTTGTAAGACAGCTGCACAGGATATAAAAAAATGCCATGCAGTATTTTCTTTCTGAATTTCTTGGTCAGCCATAATTGATGTTTAGAGCATTATACTGACTAATTTGGTTAAAAATTCTACCCCAAGGGACAGCCCTCTGAAATGAATGAGTAACTACATTAAACATGAAATGCCTTTGTAAGGAAGCAAAAACTATTAAGTAATATCAATTAGCACTAGCATTTATCAAAAATTTACGAAAAAGCAGTGTTACATGATATGCCATTTGCATGCAATAATTGCGCAGTGGAAAAAAAGGACAATGGTATGAAATAGTTGTCTCCCATTAAGTATCAAGAGTCTGTCATCTAAAAATTCATTCTGGCTCCCACAATATAAATATAGTGAATTATTTTTGCAGGCAATGCCAGAAGTCAGCAAGCAGTTACTGGTTTTCGCCAACCAAAGCATGACTCTTTCTGTAGGAATTTTCTTTCAAATAGATAAACAGCGATGGACAGAAAATCCCTGTTGCTAATGGAGTATGTATGACAAACATATTGAACATGCAGCTAATATTGTAAATAATGTAAAGAATTGATATATCAAATTTTCCCCAAAATTGTAAATTACATTAAGCAAAAGCACATTTCACTATTTAGTATATAAATAGAAATAAAAAGTTTCCAATTTCTACTGCATTAACTGAAGTCTCAATGTAATAAGCTTAGAATCTCAGCTAAAGCATCCATGACAGACGGCCATCTAAACACTGCTTGAAAACCTCAAAGGAAGGAGAGAACACAAATTCCTGAGGGAGACCGTTCCACTGTCAAACAGCTCTTACTGTCAGATTCCCCCCCCCATTTGTTTAGTCAGAATGCCCTTTCTTGTAACTTGGAAGCCATTGGTTCGAGTCCTACCCTTGCCTTAGGTCAGGGGTCTGCAACCCGCGGCTCCGGAGCCACATGTGGCTCTTTTACACCTTTGCCGCGGCTCGGGGACAGATACTAGCGAGGGGAGGAAGCGCATTGTGCGCCCCGACACTCTCCACGGTGGCAGGCGCTGTACTGGCTGTGACGTCGCATGGGGGCAGTGCATGCGTTGTCACGCACCGTCCCGACGTCACCTTCCCGCCCGCCCGCCCGCTACATTGTAAGGGGCATGTACGCTGGTCACTGCATTGAAAGGGGGCATGTACGCTGGTCACTGTTTTGAAGGGGAGTGAAGAACACACACACACAAAAAGGTAACTTGTTAATTTAACGTTTATTTCTATGAGGAGGAGTAATTCTGAGGGGTCAAACAAAGACATAATAAAAAAGTGACAAAAAAGTTATTTTTATAATGACGAGTTTTGCGGCTCCCAGTTTTTTTTCCTTCGGAAACGGGTCCAAGTGGCTCTTTTTGTCTTAAAGGTTGCAGACCCCTGCCTTAGGTAAGTATCCTGTGAAGCAACAAATAAGCATTTCCAGGGTTCTTAGGGTTGAATCCAACTAAGTCATTGCGTGAGCGGAATAACTTCTGTCAGAGCAACAGAACTTTGCCTCCTCTCCCCCTCAATATGTCTCTCCCAGCACCCCCAAATCTGACCCAGAGGATCCGGATACATGAGGAGAGAAGACAGAGGGAAAGTTTCACTATATGAATGGACAACCCTTAGATATTGCAAACCATATAGGGGAGGTCCATACCTCAGTAAGAAAGGACCATAGCTCAGTGACAGAGCACCTGCTTTTCTTGCAGAAGGTTGATGGTTCAATTGCTGGCCTCTCCAAGTAGGACCAACAATTTCCCCAGTCTTTGAGAGCAGCTGCTGTTCAGTACACAGTCTAAATAATACTGAGATAAATGGTCTGACTTTGTATAAGGAACCTTCCTTTTTTCCTATGAAAATTATCTTATCTTAAAAGTAATATGTGAAAACAAAGGCCTTAATATAGCAGAACCTTTGAAATCAAATTTTTACGCCCCTATGAACTGTTAAAAGCGGTGGAGTTTTCAAGTCAACATTTGCCAATATATATATACAGTGGTACCGCGGGTTACATACGCTTCAGGTTACAGACTCCGCTAACCCAGAAATATTACCTCAGGTTGAGAACTTTGCTTCAGGATGAGAACAGAAATTGTGCAGCAGCAGCGCAGCAGGCCCCATTAGCTAAAGTGGTGCTTCAGGTTAAGAACACTTTCAGGTTAAGAACAGACCTCTGGAACAAATTAAGTACTTAACCCAAGGTACCACTGTACAGCATTGCTGCTGCTACTACTACTACTACTATTTAATATGTCCCACCTTTCTTCCAAGTTGGCAAGTGTCCCATATTTTAAAAGAATCAGAGGTTGTTAAGAAGAAAAGGAATGCCTTATTTGAGAATAGTACCCAAAGCTCTACTGAACTCTGAACACATTAGCTCGTATCTTTCACTTCAGAGTACAGGGCTACCAAAGCAAAAATAAAAATAAAATAAAAAATAAATACAAAGACTTCAAAGAAAAGATCTATAGTGTTTCTGATTTTATGGTTTTAGCATGTTCCCATCGTATAATTGACCGAGTGGCTTTTGTGATGAATGGATCATCTCCAAACTGATATTTAGAGCAACGGGAATGTTGTTCTCCTTTGAACAAACCGGAGACAGTGGTATGAGATTGCCTTTGATTGTGGAAACAACGCAAGAGAAAAATGGGGGAGATCACAAAACAGAAGGAATAAGCAGGGAGTGGAGGGGGGAGGAAGAAAAAAGAGGCAAAGCCTCAAAAATATACAAAAAAATATGAAATTTAATCAAATGGTAAAATGCCAAATGCATTTCAATAAAGACTTTCTTCAGGATTTCCCAGTAAAGCAACGTCTCTCCCACATGTTGCCTTATAAGGAAAAATGTTGCCTTGCTAGGAAAGGTGTATTTTTGTGCCCTCAAAAGTCTTTAAAGAACTACTTTGGGCATTTTACTACAGTGTTGCTATTGCTACAGTATTAAATTTCATTTCCCTCCCCATGTCGTTTTGATGCTTTGCCCCTGTCTTATTTTGCTTTGCTTAATCTTCTCATGGAAAGTTACAGTAGCTGCTGTGGCTGATGAGAGGTAACAGAAATGTCTCAGCAAAAAAAAAAAAAAAGGTCATGCATACAAAAGGACACTGAACATGTCTCCCATGGCAAGTATCCCTTTTAGACACTATTCAAAAGAATATTCCCAGCTGGAAATGCAGATGACTCACACATACAAATGATGGAAACTCCTGCAGTGTCTGAAGGTGAGTTATAATCCTTCAAGGGCTTTGTGGTCTACCCTCATCTCTTACTCTCCTTCTCTCTCACTCTAAGCTTTTCTCATTTAAACTGGGGAAAGTGGCTAGGTAAAGGTAAAGGGACCCCTGACCATTGGGCCAGTCGTGACCGACTCTGGGGTTGCTGTGCTCATCTTGCTTTATTGGCCGAGGGAGCCGGCGTACAGCTTCCAGGTCATGTGGCCAGCATGACTAAGCCGCTTCTGGTGAACCAAAGCAGCGCACGGAAATGCCGTTTACCTTCCCGCCTGAGCGGTACCTATTTATCTACTTGCACTTTGACATGCTTTCGAACTGCTGGGTTGGCAGGAGCAGGGACCGAGCAACACGAACTCACCCCGTTGCAGGGATTTGAACTGCCGACCTTCTGATCGGCAAGTCCTAGGCTCTGTGTTTAACCCACAGTGCCACCCGTGTCCCATGGGGAAAGTGGCTACAAAATAACAAATCAATGATTAAGGTATCTGTTATTCACAAAACCTTAGTACAGCGGCTCTCACTACTGTTGACTTAGCAAAGCAAAGAGTCTCTGTTGCAACAGAATGCCATCATGAGTCAGTTCAGGACACCTGCTCAACACAGCTAAGTTATACCACTGCAATGGTACGGGAGGGCCTCTGTCACGGTCAAAGCAATTAAGCATCTCCTTGAAAAATAATTGAGAAAAAGAAACTGGGCTAAGGTTTGCTGCACCAGAAAACTACTTAGAAAAACAGCGCAGCTTCTTGAAGAACAATCCCAGCATATGAAAGTGCTTAATTAGTTTTCTGCGGATTATGGATAAATACATGTGAGCTGTTAATGTAATCTAGATACTCCTGTTTCATAATGCTGCATGCAGACCACTAAGAAGATCATGTTTAGCCTGCAACAAAACAGTTCAGAGAATTAAGCAATATGGCTGCTTTCCACAAGAGCATGAATTTACAAGAAACCAAATAAACTAATTTATTAAAACCACTAGGCCCTGATGGCAGCACCCAACATGCTCAGGCAGATGACAGGTCCCTAGTTCTAGATCAGCACTCAGCGCGGTGCTGGCAGCCGGATCTAGCCAACATTTAAATTTCTCATAACGCCCATCACATATTGTTGCTGTAGGGCACTGTGGAAAACAAAATGGCACCCTCAGTACCACAATACATTAGGAGCGTTGTAGGAAATCGCTGCTAAACCCAGTCACTGTTGCCATCTGCTACAACCAGCTAGTAAACCTGCCAGTTCTTGTCAAAGGTTAAGGACCCCATCAGTAAGCCCTATGCCCAGGTTCCTCTCAATACTGAAAAAATGTACCCTTTACCCACTCTACAAGCAAGATAAAAGAAAACCAACCATGTGCGTATGTAATCAAAATCCTCACCCTACCTCGTTGAATCTTGTCACCAAATCTTCAACAGCATTGTGTTCCTCATCTGGGGCAGAAAGAAGACTTGCAGAAATAGAAGCCTTGAGAGTTGATAGTTTGCTCTGGCATTCAGCATTCCCCAAATCTCTGGTTAAGAAGCAGAGGTAGTCGATTGGCAGTACTTTTCTGTAGAGATCCTGCTCCTGCTCAGTCAGAATACTAGCAACCTCCTCTGGAAACTGAATGAGATGCTGAAGTTCTACAAGTTCTTTACTGACACCAGCTACAGTGGAAGCAAGGGCATTTGATCCAGCCATAGATGAACTCAATTGTCGTTCTAAAAATAAACAAAATACAAAATTTTAAAAGAGGTAGATTTCCTCTTTCCACCTATTAACCAGAATTTCACAATAAATGCATGACATATTTTGTGGGGTTTTTAAAAATATTAAATATTCTATTATTACAAGTGGATAGCACCTGACGTTCCGTTTTCAATATCTGTACATCATTGTCCTCCAACACAGCTCCATAAAATTTCCTGTAACACAGGAAAATTACACTTTCAAGTAGACAGCATCGGTCTATGGATGATGAACCACTTTATCACCTGCTAATGTAGCAATCATGGCAGCTCACCAATTGATGGCTGTTGCCAGCTATTTCATATATCAGGCATAGGCAAACTCTGGCCCTCCAGATGTTTTTGGGACTACAACTCCCATCATCCCTTGCTAACAGGACAGTGGTCAGGGATGGTGGGAACTGTAGTCCCAAAACATCTGGAGAGCCGGAGTTTGCCTATGCCTGTCATATATGAAGGCTGTCAAACAGTAAGTTCAACTATAATGTCTACAACAGCAATATGAACTTACTTTCAGATGGGCAGTAAAATAATTGTATCTGCTTCAGAAATGGAAGGTTTTTTTTGTTTTTGTTTTGCTCTAGGATAACTCCCAAGTGGCATAAATAATTGATATTTATTCAGTCACTCTGCAGCACCGAGTGAAGATTCCCCCACTTCTTTGTCAAGGAAGCTCACAAACACACCACAATATGACATCATCACAATAATAGGGGAATGTGAGTAAAGTTATTCCAAAGTGAACAGGAAACAACAGTGAAGAACACAAAGTAAATCGCTAGGGTTCTGTGTGCCCAAACAAAAAAATAGGCTTGGTGAACTGAGCTGGCTGCAATTTTTCTTAGTAAATCTGCATAGTGAAACTAACAGCAATTTTGTACAGCAGTGTATGAAACTGTGGCTCTGGGAAGCTAAGTCAATCATTCTTCCTTTTACAATTTATTTGCTTGTGTATTTATAAAATTACTACCATGAAACATACTACAATAAGACATACCCCCACTCCCAGATGCATAGAATCATGCAATGGAAAGCAATATAGGTAGGGAGACAGAATAGGAAACATAACAATGAATTTTAATGGCTACCATCATCATCTCAATAAGACAAAGTTCAGTGGAATACACAACTCAGCAAATCTGTTCTAATGGGAACTCCAAATAGGAAATCACTGTCAAATAAATATTGTGTTCAAAAAGAGTACTACCGTTTATGTTGCCAGTACTTAAAAAAAACCACTGTTGATCAAGGTCACTAGCAGGTATGCTAACTGGCTTGCCTGGTAAACAAGCAATCAAGCTGCAGCACAACTCACTCATATTTATGCTTGATTATTGCAAGATTCTCCACCTTCTGAACCCAAAGGAGGGCCTCTGAAAACGATCTCTTGCAGGCTGGTGTGGATTTAACACTCCTAACTTTCCCTTTTCTGCTTGCTTTCAACTAATTCCATTCAATTCAAGTGCAGCTATTCCTTTTGCACAGGTTTAGCTTGTTCCAAAGTCTTCCTCAGTAACAAACCTATTGAAATCCTTCCTCCTGAGCAAATCTCTCTCTCTCTCTCTCTCTCTCTCTCTCTCTCTCTCTCTCTCTCTCTCTCTCTCTCTGCCTCTCTTACCTCACATGTTGTGAGGACAAAATCAAAACTCTACAGTTTGAGAACAAACAGGCCAAAGAATTCTGAAGATCTTTGAAAACAAAGCTTTTATCTTGGTCTCCAAATGGTACTCCTTGTCCTCACACGACTGCACCTTCAATTCATTCCTGTGATGAAAATCATAACATTGGAAGTGGTTATATGCCTGTCTTGTTGCAAGTTTAGACAAGAGCTTGCACAGCAGCTCACAGAAGCAAGCTAAAGGGCTCTACAGTATTGGTGTCAGGCCACATCTGAACTTGACTAGAATCCTCTGCCCTCATCTAGACCACTAGACAGACCTAGAACACCAGTTTGTTCCCCCTAGGCTTTTATTTTATAATAGGTCTTTTAATCTGTATTATGGCTGCTTCCATTTAAAGGATTAGTGTTTGCTTTTACAATAGGAACATTTCTGGTTGAAAAACTAAATTGGAGGCAACTGATGTCCCTCACCAAAGTGGTACCCATACAACTAACCGGCACCACTTGTGCCATGGGCTGAAGGTAAACTCTCACAGTCACTTAGAAACCATTATCATGCTTAAATGATACCCCCCCAAAAAAACCCCGTATTTAGAGTATCTAGAGGGGCTAATCTAATGACATTTCCATAACTAATTACCGTATTTTTTGCTCTATAAGACTCACTTTTTCTCTCCTAAAAAGTAAGGGGAAATGTGTGTGCTTCTTATGGAGCGAATGCAGGCTGCGCAGCTATCCCAGAAGCCAGAACAGCAAGAGGGATTGCTGCTTTCACTGTGCAGCGATCCCTCTTTCTGTTCTGGCTTCTGAAATTCAGAATATTTTTTTCTTCTTTTCCTCCTCCAAAAACTAGGTGCGTCTTGTGGTCTGGTGCGTCTTATAGAGCGAAAAATACGGTAATTCTGCACTCCATTTTGGCAACCACATCATCCATAGCTTTTTCTACATTGTTGCTCAACATCTTGCTCCCAACTTTGTGAAATCTTGGTTGGTCTTGATAAAGGCTAGCTACAATTTGTGTGCTCTTTAGCTAGTATGACTTTTTCTGCCTCTCTTATTTTTCAAATGTCACTTGCCTCTTGCCACTGCTCATAATCTTTGCACCACATACTTAAATATGTGCATGTCAAGCTGCAAAGCCCTTCATTTTTCTTTTAAGCTAATTTTATAAATAAGCATTCAACTTTTACAAACTGTGTGACTTTTGTTAATTCTCCAAACCAAGCACACTCGTATTGACCTTTCTGGGTCATTGCTGAATTCCGCAACACCAATAAGGTAATTTGGTTCACTGCAATATAGTCTATTTTACAAAACTGTCCAGTAAAGGTCCTAATACTAGTGATATACCTGTAAGATATGGGTTCATGGCCTTGTAACACTATTCTTCCCTGAAATGTTCTATGCCACATCTGATCTGTCTGCCTAAATCTTCCAGTAAGATCTTTCTTTATACTTCTCACAATCTGCAATGTTTATCATTAACAAGACACTGAATTAATCTGTTGAAAATTTGAGAAAAGCAAGCTTTGTTGCTGGAACTCAGTGCTACAGCTCTGCTGGTACAATGGACTTCTGTGCATGCTATAAACTCTCATCTCCTCCAACCCACAACATGCCCTCCAAATCAGTTCCACAGTTGCCGGAGGAGACGACATGGAAGTCCTGGCATGCCAGCAGAACTGAGGGTACACCACCTTTCATTTTCATGCTTTAAAGTTATGTTTCTTCAAGATGCTACTGCAATTTTTTTTAAAAAATTACTTATGCTTTGCAGGCTGTGCAAAGATTTAAAAAGACTAATTCTGAATGAAATGCATAAGAAAGTAATCTCTCCAAGAACAGCCTGATGTTTTGTATTAAGAAAGCCAGGATTTTGCTTGTTTTTAATGTTAGTCAAGTCTGCATAGACATACTGGGGACAAACAGGTTGTTCCAGTCTGATACACTATAAAATAACTTCTCTCAAGTGAGGACTGTAGGGAGGGAGGGATATTTGCTCTCATAACTAACTCTTAGGTCTAATCATGCCATCTAAAAACAAAGAAAATGTACCTCAGATAAGTTGTCGCTTGGACTGTTCTGAATCAGTCGGCCAGCAAGTTGCAATTAGTCCATGCTTGCCTAACCCTCAGTCAGAAAGCAATGGTTTAATGTCCTTGCCTTTTTAAAGTATCCACATAACTTACACATTATCATGTTATCTGAGAAATCCCATAGGATGAATGTGTCTCAGGCTTATAATTGCTAGTTACCCCCTCCCCCCTCCCAAAAAATAGGCACAATGGAGGATTAAAAAAACCCTTTTTTGGCTGGCGTCATTCTTTAGTTCAGCTCTCTTGTCATTTTTGTGGCTGGAGAATTTGTATGTAATTTATATAAGTTCCCTCTGTATGAAAGCCTGGGAATTTTTAAAAAACACACAAGGGAGTGTGAGCCAAGATTTTTTTTTTTCATTTTTCTTGTCTTTTTTCTTGTAAGCTAGGTTCTCAATACTGAATCTCTGTTCTGTCATTTCCCCTCCTACTTCATGTCTGTGTTCGCTAATAATGACTGCACATCAGGGTTTTTTTTACTTATTCCTATACATTAGCCTTCATAAACTTGGCTGGTGGCCTCCAGCCAAGTTGCTGGCTGGCGTTGATGGAGACTTGTAGTCCAAAACATCTGGTGAACACCAGCCAGATTGGCAAAGGCTGCTCTATATATCAACAGAGGAATTCACTATTTCTTACAATCTTTACATTAAAAAATCTAGTTCATCAATGGTTGTTTTTTCTTTTCTTTTTACCCTGAACATATCACCATGTGTTACCATTGTATTTAGTGAAGTACATTGGTCACACGTTTCAGATCATGAGAGTTGGACATTTCAAGAAATTGTAACAGCATTTTCAGAAAGCTAGTATATTTAACCGGAACTTTGGTTTCAGCATTGTTGCCTGCTATAATAACTCTAACCTAGATGTTCTCGACATAATTGCTTCTAATTTTAAACCAAAGCAGTGCAGATGAAGCTTGTAGAATTGTGACCCAGATTTAACATTTTTCAATTATTTAAAAATTGCTCAATACAACAGTCAGAGATAATGAGGCACAGCAGTGTGGTAATAGCAATCACACTCTAAAAAAACAAGTAATGGTAAAAGTCAGGCTCTTCCTGCAGAGTTGAAAATTGCTTTGCTAAATTGTTTTGTGACCCCATTTTATAAATGATGTGATATAGTGCCTATTATATGAACAAAACATCTTGGGAAAACTCAGTGATATAATACAAAGCTGGAAAGGCAATCCTGCACTTTCTTTGAAGGTCACTTGGCAGTGGCTTACGGTTATGGCCCCTAAACTGGAGATTAGTCAACTCTGATTTATAGGGTGTTTCTGAAAGGTGCTGCAACAACTTACCTCACCAAAAATTAATGTTAATAATAATCAAGAGTGTATCTGTTTCAACAGTGTCTCTGTTTCTATGGGGCTCTAGGATGCAGAAAGCTGAACACCCCACCCTCCAGCAACTTCATCCTTATATCCTGAATTTCTGTTCATCTCCTAACAGGATGCGGAGAGTACATCAGTCCAGGGGCTCACCAGGGCTAGAATTCAAGATCTGGTCTCACAGCCAGTCAATATATGTCACACACAAAAAACTAACTAGACGAAGGTGTCTTCTACCTGCTTCAAGTCTTTGAACATACTCACAAAACAAATTTAGGAATTGAAGTCTCCCTTCCCAAAAAACTATTTCCACTAGCTTCTTCTACTGACCTCTGCTGTCTCTTCTCCACCACCTATTTCCTGTGTCATGGCACCAATTTGGAACAACCACAATCGTGTGCCTGCTCTGCATGTGCATGGTGTATTTTAAGAGGCTGTTGTACAGAAACCAAACAGTGTAGCTTCCTTTGGTTAATTTTACTGACTTCATCAGTGCCAAAACAAAAGTAATTTTCAATAGTTGGTGATTTACTGTCGTTTCCAAGGTGTTCCACAAAATAGAATGGGTGGGAAGGGAGAGTTACAACTTCTTTATTAATTCAGCAGGGCTTCTGTTTACAGAGCCTCTCCTCTTCCCAGAGGGGAAGGATTGTGAGTGGAAATTGCTTCCCGAGCTCACGGGGGGGGGGGGGCATGGCCAGGCCCCCTGCATCACTGGAGTCTTGGGCCCCCGTCATGCCCCCCAGCCAGCCAATCCGTCTGGGTGAGGGGCATGGTTTAGTCAAACGGCTGCGGGCCCACAAGCTCTTCCTTGTTTTGTTCCTGCTTCCTCGGATCTGTTCACAGCTGATTTAGGTCTATTCCTTGAATGGGAACCAAAACTTTTATACTGAAGAAATTTGACTACTACTCATTCTGAATCCTGCAAGGGTAAATAAATGCTTGTTGTATGTGGCACTTGAAGCAGAGAAACAGTGGGTTTGGACAGACTCCTCTACCACATTTCTCCTGTACATCCTCTTCTCATAATGTTATTTTACTTTAAGAAAAATGTTGGGGCACCGTTACAAGCAACGTAATGTGCAATGTGAGCTTGCCCCCACTGAGTAAAGTGGAATATTATATTGGCATTTCAAATGATGTGGGGACTATTTTACTGGAAAACAAAATGCTTTAGTTTTGTTTTATTTATCAGATTTTTATACTGCCTTCCAATATAAAATTATCAGGGCAATTCACAAAGTTTAAATAGAGTAAATATACAATAAAATGTTTTCAAATGTTTCTAATGGAAGTAGGTTACTACTAAGGTTATTATTGCACTAGTGAAAAGAAAATAATAAATAGCATTTAGCTTTCCCATTTAAGATGACGTTTCCTGTGCACACAAATGTGAAAAATTAATCACAAACCATAGGGCAATTAAAATTAGCCTAACTTTTATGATCTCCTATCACAATGACATCTGTTTGTGATATTATATAAGTATTATATCATGCCATTCAAGTATTAAAACCGGACAGCTATTATTAGCCATCTTTCTGGAATCCCAAAGACAGTGCCAGTAATTCTGTAATACAACAGCTATGTAATTGAGCTTAGTGACTCAATACAGTCATCTTGATCCTGATCCTCCAGGGCATGGTTTGGATGTTCAAGACCATGCTGCAGGATCAGATATTCCCCCATTCACTCTTGCTTCCCTTCCCTTCCCCCTTCCCCAGCTTACATAACCAATGATGTCCAAATGGAGCAAATTATGGTTAGAGCCAAACAGAAATTATCCGGCATGTGGGAGAATTCGTGGCTCCATGAGACTACCTTGAAACATGACTTGAAGGACTGGAAACATCTGAACTGGGCAGTGATTGTAACAGAAGGAATGCTTCAAGTGATATCTAAACCCATTATTCTTAAGGCTTGCACTACTCACAAATGTTAACATTTGTGCCCACACCACAACAAACAAGATATTAAGGGAGTGGAAATGTGTCACTAAGAATTGTAGCAGTGTGAAATAGAGAGAAATTTGATTCAGTTCATACTTAAGGCAAATATATCCAATTCTCACTTCCTGAAACAATATGTAGACTGAAATATGTAGACTGAATTTTGCAATGTTGTTCTCCAACCAAGTAATATGTACCAAAATGCATATACAAAGTAAAGTGTGCATAAAATGCATTGTATTAGAGAAAATTGCTTGCAAATGTATATGCTGGGCAAAACTGCACAGGAAAAAAATGTGCATATTAGGAGAAATTTATGCTAAAATGGTGAAGGATTTATATGAGAACTTCTTAGAAAAAGAATTTGCAAATTGATATGGAAACATGGAGAACTGAACTTAAGATCAGAGAAACGAGAAACTGAAATTGACAAAATCACCCTTCCCTAGTTTTGAAGTCAACTGCAACTGTACAAGTCAGCCCCTGGGATTAAATACTTGCAAATTATTCCAAATAACATTTGTTTGTTAGCAGAGAGAACATGTTTTATCTGTTAACTCAATTTTCTAAACGAAACATCCAGTGAGAGTTAGAGACACCCGTAGAAAATGGCTAAATAACATTACACTTGTTTAGTAGAGGAATGTTTAGGCTCATGCATTTCAATGTTTACCTATATTAGGAGCAAGTGTCACAGGTTTGCTTGTTGTTTAAGCATAAAGGCTGTGATCAGAAAACCATGAATTCGCTAACAGGCAACTAAGAAAAAGCAAATGCTGTATCTGTATGTCAGGTGTTCCTTTCCATGGTTAGTAAAGGAAACCTGTACCCAGGTCACAGTACATGACAGTAAAAACAACCTCTTATCTCCATCTCAGAAACATTTTTTTTTCATTTTAAATTTAAAAGTCAGCGGCATATAGGCCACAGGAATATTAAGCTTACCAGTAAACAGAGTTGCTCTTTTGATTTCCTTCTAAAATTCCAGAAGGACCGATACTTTCAAAAGCAGAAGAATATCACACACTGCACTTGTTTGTCCTAGCTGTCAGGAACAGCTGCTCAGTCTGAAACTACGAACTGTCAAAATGCACAACTAGCATGCTTTGTTTAAGCCACAAAGAAGACATGCGGAAAGGTCGGGTTACCCACTTCCCAGATAAAAACTGAAACGCTAAGAATCCAACGGGAGGTATTTTACATTTAAGGACAGGTAGACATTCCTACTAAGAGGAGTAATCCAATCTACAAGAAATCCAAGTCAAAGTATTTGTAAACCTGTTTGACAGTACGATTGAATATACATGCCCAATCAGAAGCATGCTCCAGTGACTACAATGAGACTACTCCCAAGTAAGTGTGTGTCAGATTAGTGTCTTAGTCACACACACAAAATAAGAACACTGACATCTCATGGAAATCAATGGGACTTAGACTGCAATCTTATACAGTATCAACTTACCTGGGAGTAAGTGACTGAATTGAATGGGACATACTTCTGAGTAAACATGTATAGGATTGTGCTCCAGAGCATGTCTTGGAACTGCACACCTTGTAATCAATAATACTAAATTGATCTTAACATGCAGGTAATATAATTTTTTTAACCTGGGGGTATCCTAACCTGTAGACCTGAATATGTTGCTTAATTACAGCTTTCACCATCTCTGGCTGATCACCACTGGACACAGCTTATCCAACCCTCAGTCAAAATAACTATTTCACATCTAATACATACTGGTAAATTGGTTTAAATCAGCATTCATAATGTTATTTCTGTGTTTGAAAAAGGGCGGCTAGTTTCCATGAGTACAGAGTTATTTTATCAAGTATTCCATTATTGGTTTATGAAAAAAAGCTTTAAAAACATATGAAGATAAACAAAGTCTCATAAAGGAGAGTTGCAGAGGTTCACACAATACATCATTAATTTTAGGGCTTGTTCACATAGGATATTATTTAACTGTTAATGCATTCCCACCCCCCTTTGGAATTAGACCAGAGGAGTGCACATCTGCACATATTTAAATCTGTATATAAGAAGCAACTTCAGTCTTTTCCATTCATACTAGTAGGTATTCCCTTTCTAATTTGTTGATTCTGTTACACCAATTAAGTACTGACAGGGCATTCATGCAAATAGTTGTGTGCATATATCTGTTCCTCCATTCAGGAGCACACCAGAAATAGTTATGAGCATGGCTGGAAAACAAATGAGGAATTAGTAGCCATTAAAATGGAAGTAACAGAAAGTGATGATTGAAGCCAGCCACCCCAAAATACTGAACTAAATGATATGCAGCACCCGAGTGCAGCAGTTTCGAGCCTGATTTCCCTCCTTATCAGATTATTCCCATATCTAGAAAGAGATAATCACCTCCTTTGATCATAGGGTTAGGAAACAGCAAAAAAACATATCACTACATAAGAAATATTTATTAAGTTAAATCTTCCATTTTTAATATGCTAAACAAGTGCATGATAGATTCTTGAGGTAATAGAATCATAGATTTGTAGAGCCAATATTAAGAAAGGAGATTTGAGTATGGAAAGTGAAACGGAAGGGCAGAAAGAAGCTCAGAAACAGATGACAGTCATGTTGCCAGAGCCCAGATCCTGCTTATCTGCTGTCAGAAGGGAGGCAATTTGTGTGCAATAAACAGCAGGAAAGGATGGCTTAACAATTCCCCTGCCTCTTTTGCACTTCCAGGGTTCTAGACCTGCAAAATCATGGCAGGAGGGTGGGGGAGAGAAGCTGCAGTTTTCCCCACAGATTGCCTCCTTACAACCTCCTTTGCAGTGCAAAAGCTGCAGTCAAGGTATGGAAACATAGCTTAGCCATGTAATATGTAGTTCAGGCCTTAGTAAGCTACATATTTCTTCCACAAAACAAAGGGTGAAGAGCAAAGTATATCTAGGTCATTTTGCACATCAATGCATTCAGCCATCTACAACAGAGGTACTTAAATATAACAATATTTATCCATCACAGCTTCCTGTTAACAATCTATGCACTAAAAATGGAAAATGTATTTATTTGATCCCTGTTTTTATAAATCTTTTGACAAAAGACCCGTTAACATTCAGGAACATAAACAATCTTGGCTATTTGATACAGAGACAGAAATATATTTTGAGTGTATCCAAAACAGTTATGACCTGCTCTGTTCTTTAACTCCAAACTCATTAAGGCCTGCTCTAACCCCACTACTTCACCTAATGTAAGCATATTTGAAACACAGTATCTTTATATAGTGGTGTGTTGACATTATAATCTAAAGTGTTTTACAATCCTTTAAAAGCAAGAAATTCTAGATGTACACCTCCGCACTTCTAACCTACTCAACAATGCAATGGCATGACATGCCCTATATAGAAACCAGGATAGTTCACCCATGGACTTTTAGCTTAATGCATGTGCAATATGTTTGGGGTCATTAAGGAACTGACTGCAGAGCATAAAAGCAAAAACCCCAAATCAAGCTGCCTGCTAAACGGTAATCAATGGACATTATCTGATTATGTCAACTCAGCCTTTGCATGCGATGCTTATGCTAGTGTTCTGAGCATTTCTTGTATCCCCCCCCCAAAAAAACCCCCCACTTCAAGTGTCCAATTAAAATAAAATAAAACTACAAAAAAAGTAGAATCTTTGTAAGCAGAGAATTATACAATCTTAATTCTGGAATGTGAAAGCCTTTGGCTCCCATGTAAGCGAAATAAAAACTTTGGATCTACTGCTTAAGAGTAGACTCACTGAAATCAATGGGATTACTCTAAGCATGTCTAAGTCTGGATCTGACCCACTGATTTAACACACATGGAATTATTTAAATATATACAATGTTATTTTGAATTCTTAGAACTTGGGGAGAGCATACAATCAGTCCAATAAGTTTATCATCTCCAATTTGGAGAATAATTTGAGGCCGTAGGAGCTCCCCATTGCCACACTGTCAAAGATGACTAAACTTCCTTTAATTACCTTTTAGCATGGTCTTTCCAGTTGATCCTCCTAAAATATTTAGAGTACCACTTCTAGCTCCCAGTGACGTGGTTGCTTCTAGTAGAGCACCAGTGATAAAATTGGAAAGGGAAGTCCTTCGTAAAGTAGCACGGTATTCAGGAGCTCTTTGAAAACATGGTGCTACGCAAGGGCCGTTGCAGCACCAGTCTGCATGGTGTTGAGGTGTTAGTGGTTCCCTCAAAGGGTAGCAAAAATATTCTGAAGAGTCTTCTGTTCCTTTTACTGACCTGAAGATCTGTGAAACACAAAAAGAGAGAGAGAAATTAATTTGATACTTGGTAGAAGAACAAATAGTCTATTAAAATGCTGACCTTATGTATTGCACTAAAACGTTATTTGAATCAAAGGTTATCTGATCACGGCTGTAAATGAAATTAAATGAAAAGAAGTGTTGCAGAAACAATAGACTGAGGTGGTCTCTCTGCAGCAAATGGTGGGTTTTAAAAGAGTATTTGAAGAAAGGGAGAGGTGGCGGAAGGAAAAAAATCCAGCATAAACAAACATCAGGAGAGAACAGATAGAGTTGTTTGAGGAAGTAGTCTCTCTGAACATACCTGTGAGATGCTGTGAGGAGTCGAGTAGGAGGAGTGGAGGTTATAAGAGGTAAGGAACAGAAAAACAGGATGTGACAGACCTGTGGAGACTTCTGAAAGTAGCGACAAGGAGTTTGGAAGAGTGCAGGAGGGAATAGAAACCTGTGCAGGGATCTGAGGAAGGGCTTCACATTGTCTAAGTAACAAGCCAGGTAAATGATTTTAGCGACAGGATTCTGGGGACTTGAATGAATGGCCACTTGTTTTGTCCTTTTTAACACAGCTAGCTGTCATGGGAGCTTAATGGCACTGGGCGTTTTTATGGGTGTAGTCTCTAAAATGACACATCATGCTCTTGTTGAATCTAGAGGCCTGAACTCCTCCTAGTGTCTCAAAAACCCTAGGCTTAAAAAACAAAACCTAAAATCCTAAATTGCTTCCAATAGAAGGGTTTCACAACAGAGGAGTGCTATTCCTTCAACTTGTGCATTTCAACATACTAGTTTATATAAAATATCATTTATGGTATATTTCAAGAACTGATAATTAGTGCATTTGTTAATGTATAAAATCAACAATTTCTGTAAGTCCTGCTTCCTTCCACTGTCTGACAGACAGAATTGATTTGCCAACTAAGGATAGCATATTGTGTATTTTGTTTAAATGGGCTGTGGCCCACTAAGGCCCACAGTATACCGTATATACTTTTAGTCTTCAAGGAGCCACAAGACCCTTCATTCTTTATAAAATAAATAATTCAGAATGTATTTGCAAAGTCACCCCTAGATACTGTTATTTAGTAAGCCAGAAGACAGCATTTGTGACACATAAGGTTGAGACAACCTGACCTTTAAAGATTATCTTTTTCTGCAGAGCAGAAATCAACCAGCAGAATCAATCATATTCTTAATTACTACAAGATAATATATAGGGTGTAAGTCAATTGTATAGCAACAGTATTTTCCCATGGTGGCTTCCAACATTTTAAATAATTTAGAACTATATACAAAGTAATCACAATAATAAGAAAAGTAGTTCTAAACACTTCTATTTCACTTACTTCTTTTCAATATAGCACAGCCATACAGGTATAAGAAAAAGAATTAAGAGAACAAGCTGAAGGCTCCAAGCAGCTTGTCCACATCGTAAGGCTGCACAAACGACACCCATGTCCTGGCTACATCCATCTCTGACTCTGCCAAAACTGTGGCATCCAAGTTGGAGCCAACATGAGTGATTTATCTGCAAAATGCAATGAAAACTGGTCGCAGTGATCCTCTGAGGACTCTTAACACTTGGTTATCTCTAGACCTTTATACAAAAAGTTCTTCATTGCTCAAAAGTGTTCTGCTGGCAGGGAAGTACGTCTCTTTTTCATTGCCACGATCACCACGGAATCCCTACAATTCTTTTTTATTTGTCTCTGGTAGCACTCATTACAAGTTTCCCCTATTCCCTTTCCACTCCCTGCACTGTAGTCCAGTTGTCATCAGCTTTCCAGAATATCAGGCAGCTGACTTTACAATTGAGTCAAAGACGTTTCAGGAGGATTGCACCAACAGACTAAGCCTATCCCTGACTGTGACTAGAGCTTCCACAAAATGGCCAGCTAAACATGTAGGAAAAGCCCCCAGGGACCTCAGGGAACCTTCTGGATTCATCAGCCTTTAAGAGTAGACCATAGCAATTGGTCCTCCATCCCTGCAAGCATTGTGACATCAGGTGTGACGCAGCTCCTACTGTGGTTGCAGGGCCTGCCAATCAGCTGATAGGTGGCTCCTGCAAAGCTCTGTGACTTGCAACAAGGCCCAAAGTGCTGTGACTATTGGTGCTTCCAAACCCATCCCTTTGCAACCGGCTCATTCTTGTTGGTGGTGCCTGAAAAATGCTGAGCCTTTCCCACTATAATTTGAAACCATGTGGGCAAAAGAAAACAGGGTCACATGACAACATAGTGAGCCCACAATGACCAGTGGAGAGAGGGAAAGATCCAGCCCATGGACTGTATTCAATTCCTCCCCTCTGATCTGGGTCTTGCTCTTGTCCCAGCCCCATTCAAATGTGGAGGAATGACTGCTGGGAGGAGCACAGAGAGAGGAAATGCCATGGTGTATCTGCAACAGCAGGACTGGACGCCTTCATCAGCCCCAGCTGCAACAAAAAATGTCTCTCCCTTATCGCTCTCTACAGCCACAGCTGGTGCTGCAAGCATCCAACAGTTTGACTTCACCCCCAAAGGTGCACTCCATTGTCTCCCAAGACAGACAGATGCCAACCAATCTGAATGCTCAATGTGGCATATGGTTTTAAAAGAAAATAGAACAAATCATAAAATCATCATTTTAAAAGATAAAACCGTAGAAATAAAATCAGAAATCCAAACTAAACACCTCAATAAAACAAAAGACTCAGAGAAATAAAAGTGTGTAGTTCAGCTTGGGTTGAAAAGACAACACGTTCAGGACCAGGAAAACCATCCTGGGAAGGGCATTCCAAAGCTGGTGTGCCACTACCAAAAAAAGAGGAGAGCACTAAATCCAGTCACATTCCACCTCACTTTTGGGGGTATAGAAGGCAGAGGAAGATCTTAATACGTGTCAGGAAAAGGCACCAAGGTTCCTAAGAGCAAAAAACAAACAAAAACACCAGCACTCCAGATTATGCTCAGAAAGAAGGAGCAGTGCAGCTGTTTTAAAACGGACAAGTATGTTTTTAAAAATCTGAAATACATGGGGGGATGGTATCTTTCCCGTTATTAGCTGCACAATGGCAAACAGTGGTGAAAGTATGCAAAATGCCCCAGCATACCTCTGTTACTTGCATAAGAAGTCTTCTTTTCTCTGAAAGTATTTGGCTAGCAAAAATAATTTCTAAGGGCGGTAGTTGCTTTCCAAAACCTTTTAATGAAGTTGATATCTGTTGCTTATGCTGCATTCAAGTTTTTCTTAACTGCTAAAACAAAGAAACCTTTTGTTTGGAGAGAGAGGCGACAGTGGCTTGCTGCAAAGATGATATAAAGAATAATAATGTTAATCTCTAGTGCATGGAAAGAGACATTGGGGCACTTAACTGTCTCCAAAAATGCGCATTTCACCAACTGTTTTCAAAATAGTGTCTGGTTTTCTGCAGTGTACAAGAACTCTGCTAAATTATATGCAGAGATGTAGGTTAGAGACAGGTAAATGAAGCACATGCTCTTCTGGAACCTGATGTCCAAAGAAAATGACAAGTGTAAGTAAAGAAAGAAAAGTATATTTTACTTGACCATATAGCCATGTGAATTTCAGAGGAGAGATTATATATATTTCAATAAACTGTTGCCTGGCATGTTTCCAGGCCAACTTCAGCACACATGCACTCATCACTCTCCGTTACTGTAAGAAAAACTATAAGGAACTGGGACAGAATAGTGGTTGGCAGTGTCAGCGATGAGCCAAGAATCTAAAGTGCTACATAAATGCCAAGAATAAGGATAAGAGTCACCAGATGAGAGTCAATGCTAGAATTCTGGAAGGAATTGCAAACGATGGGCAAGGGGGCTACTTTCATCAGAGAGAAAAATACAAATTATTTCCATACATTATCTGGCTAGGGAGCAAAAGATATAGAACAAGGATATAGTGTTCTCCAAAGATCTAACTGCACATTTCATGCAGACATGTTTAAACAAAATGAAACCCATCTTCACCACAAAAACACACTTTCAAATGGGATTATCTAACAAAACAACAGCAAAATAATAATAATCATTCTCTCCTTGCTTCAAGACATTTCCTCAAATTCCTTCCTTTCCCAAACATGTGTTCTGAACCCCATGCAGGATGAAAGTAGATTGAAGCGGATTTGGAAAAGGAATAGCATCAAGTCCCCACTATCACTATTGCTGCTTATCTTCAAATTGCTCGGCCCCATGAAAGCTTTTCCTGGAATAAAAGAGGGATAATGGTTTTAACTACATGCATTCACATGCAACATGTAGTTCATTAGGCTCCATTTAAGTCAACCTGAAGGTCATTATTCTTAAGGAACTTTATTTCATCTTTAAACAAAACAAAATAAAAAACCTTTCTTATATGGTATTGCAAATGAAAATATTGATATAAGTTTGTGGGTGCCAGATTCCCCCAAATTCCTGGGTCCAGTAAGTGTTAGAATTTAATTAAGGTTTGGAGTATTAAGCAGGGTGCCAGACACTGTACCTGTGGATTTAGCAAGTGTTAGAATATAAGCCAGGCTGGCTCCAGTAAGTGTTGGAAGTGTAAAGAAAAAGAAGGCACATTTTTTTATATGTGGCGGAATTGTAAAATAATTAAAAATCATTGGGAAATGATTTATAATGAAATGAAATGACAGTTTAAGACAACCTTTGTTAAAAGACCAGAAGCCTTTTTGCTAGGCATTACAGGTCAAGATCTGCCAAAAGAGGACAGGAAACTTTTTATGTATGCTACAACAGTGGCTAGGATATTGCTAGCCCCAAAATGGAAAGACGATGAGATACCAACTAAAGAAGAATGGCAATAAAAACTGATGGAAGTTAACTGAAAGACTTAGAGACAAAGACAATAGAGACTTTTAAAAAGACTGGGAACCATTTATGTTGTACCTACAGAAACATTGTAAAGAAGTGGACTCACTAGCAGGGTTTGAGTAAACACTTACAATTAACAAAATAAGCATAGAGATTAAGATATAGTAATTGGAAAATAACAGAGTATAAGAGGTAATTTGAAAACAAATATGGTGTTAAAACGATAAGAACATAACAATATTCAATTTAAAGAATGCAATTTTAAGGTATAATAAAATATGCAGGAGAAGTTAATATGTAAAAAACCAGAAGAGAAAGTTGAGGGAAAATGGGGGGGGGGGGAGCTGGCGATTTGTATTTTTCTTTTTATTTGAGATGATGTTACTGTGATAACTATAAAATTGTAAAGCTCAATAGAAACTATTAAAGAAAGAATGTAAGCCAGGCTAGTTTCCTGATGAGATAATTGCCGAGATGATGAGCCATTAAGAAAACAAAGGAAATGTGCTGGCCTATTAAGAAAGCTAAGGAAAAGGGGTTCTGTGCAAGGCAGCAAATGGATGGGGCTCCTCTTTCTGCTCTTAGTTAGGAGGACAAAGCCAGAGTTCAGTGTTTAGAGTCAGCTGTGATGTGACCTAGACTGGAAAAAGGCTGCAGGCTGGTAAAGACAGCAAGCTGGATGACTGATTTCTGGCTGAATTGAAGGCTGCGGGATGGGAGAAACTAGACCCTCTTGGGATGTTAATGCTATGAACTCCTCCATCATAGGATCGGGTTGTATATATGTGTAAAGAAACCATACATCATAAAGAAACCACAGTCTCTGCTGTGCCTCATTCCCAAAACACAGGCCCTGGATGAGCGTCTGGAACCCCTGGAACCTCACACAGTTCAGAAACTGGGGTGGTTTGAAACAAATTTTTATCCATACAATTTCAGTAGTGAAACAGTATTTACTGTCAAATGTTCTGCAGTGATAGGTTTCAAAGATGATACACTCAAGACGATGGACAAGCCATTCTTGGATCTGTAAACTATCTCAGTTGCAAAAGGTAAACAATCATAAATAACTTGTGGAAGAACTAGACTGGAGATATAGCTGGCCTGTAACTCTATATAAACAGGCAGTAACTCAGGAAGGTGTTGCAAATCTCACACACACACACACACACACACACAACTCAGAACAAAACCTTTATGTAACAATTATACAATGGAGGTTTCAGTGTTCTGACTGAACTATGGTGGTTGGAAACAGAATGGTCCTGAAAATTTAATTACCGTGCTGAAACCCTTTTTCAGGTGTAAAGATTAAAACTCTTCCTGAGTTGTCAAAAGTAGCTTGGCATTATAATACCTTAAAAACTAACAGCATAAACACCGCAATGGAAAGCAGATTTTTTCTCATACTGTGCCAATACACAGATAGGAACCATAATATTAATATAATATATGATAATATAATAAGCCATAAAATGAAACCTGCCTGGTTTCTTTTTATTACTGTTTTCATCCTATGAAGGAACCTGTGTGTTTCACCTGAAGACAGAGACAGACTGAATAACAGCTGGGTTTTGGTTTTTTGTTTTGTTCTCAGAGAATCATGTCATGTTCCTTCTTCCCAGCAGCCATTTGACGGAACCCAAAACCTACATAGCACTTAACAGAGCCTATTTAAATGCCTGCTACATCTCCTCATTTTACATATTGAGACTGTGTGTGATCAGATGTAGACTCGCAGGCAATTTTCTCCTCCCCAGCCTTCACTTACCATCTAGCCTGACAAAGAGTTCTGCAGAACTCAAAAGCATGCACACTATTTTGTGATATTTTAGTCAGGCTCACAAAGGTACTGTATTGCCCAAAAATGCATTCTGGAATAATCTTTATGGAGCAGAAGTTGAGTTTCTACATGTGTAATAAGCAAAAAAGTGAGATAATAAAATCCATTGTCCTGGGAGCATCCTGTATTCTTCATAACACTTGAAAACAGCAAGTCTTGTTTCTGAATGACACACAGGTATTTTCTGAAAACTCTCATCTCACACAAACAAGAATATTCTCTCCCTATGAAGTGTGTCAGAACTTCAAGACATACTTTTTGTCCAATGAGCACTAATTCCAAGCAAAGCTGCCCTTTCTCCTCAAAGCGTTCTATGGCTCACATGCAGACTTTGAAAACGTACAAACATGACTGGAAAAATGAAGTCATTGTCTTACCCCGAAAGCTGTGAAAAGAATTCTAGCACAAATATATATTGCAGTATGTTTTCCTTATATGCCAGATAGTTTCCATAATCTTTTAGTTTTGCAACACTGGGAGGTGGTGAAAAGGATTTGTGAAACAGTTGCACATATCTTTAAAGTACTAGATAGGAAATCTACATATGGGCACAATCCTATATACAGCTACTCAGGAGGAAATTCCGTTGAGCTCAATGGTACTTACTCCCAGGTAAGTAGATCTAAGACTGCAGCTTTAAAATGTGAAGTTGAAGCAGCCCTGATTGAATTTATTTTGCATGGGGGAGAGGAAGAATGGGAAGAAGCCAACTAATCTTGCCCATCTAGTGGATAAATCTATAACTCAAACCAGGCCAAGTAAGAGTCAGTAAAGGAAGATCATTTTCACGAGTAACACTAAACTATAGTTCAGCACTACATGGGCATGTGTGGATTAGCCTGAGCAAAGTATTGGGTTCACACATTCCCCACTCCTCTTCCAGTGCAACTGGGAGATTTTAGTTTCACTTTTTAAAGAGTCCTGCTGCTTTAGCATTATGTTTGAACCATGGTTTAGGATGATGTGAGAACATGGTCACTGTGTAAAAGTCTACTTAAGCCAGTAATATATTAAAGGTCTAGGATAAAGCTTTTCTGTCTTTTCTTGCTGGAGTTCAATGTCATATGAGACATCCGAATTGAAAACATTTGGCTTAGGACCAGAAAAACAAAAATACTTTATATTAACTTCTCTTATCCTCTGGAGACTAACACAGAGACAGGAACTGCAGTTCAGGCATCCATTAGATTTATTTCGTTATACATGTGTTAGTTTCAACTGAAATTCTTTGTATATTACAACTTGCTTGCAAAAATTGATGTGCAGTTATGCTCCTTTAATTTGTAATGTTATGGTCAGTGGTATATGCACTACTATGATAACACCTCAAAAATATGAAGTGATTGAGTTGAACTGCCATGAGATACAAGAGAAGGGCTTAAGCCTTCTTTAGAATTAATTACATGATAAAAACTGGTTGACTGCCTTATATTATACATCTGAATGAGCAAACGAGGTCTGGTGGCTTGCACAGACCCACAACTACAGCTCACCACAATCTACCACTACACCCACATAAATTGTCCCTAAAGCATTTGCAGGACTATGAGGTCAACATAGTCGGGAAAAGGAATTGATTTATCAAGGATGGCCACTGAATGCCTTAGCATCAGCTTCTTCTATTTAAATTAGCAGGATGGGCAATGCCAATTGCTTTATTGCAGTGTTAGCTAAGTTGGTGTCTTCTGCAAGTTGTGGACTACAAGACCCATTCATCCTGATCACAGGCCATAGTGGCTGGGGCTGATGAGAGCTGTAGCTGATAACCATGTTAGTGACCTCTGCTTTAACATGTGAGTAGATTTTTAAGGGCAAGGCAAAGAATGTCTAAGGCAGTCTCAGATGGCGGGCAGAAGGAGGGAGAAGGAAAATGGGATAGTGCTGCTGCTAAAACAGTGACAGGGATCCAGTAGCACTCCGTATGTTGTTGAATTTACATCTGGCCCCAGCCAGCGTGGCCAACAGTCAAGGATGGTGGGAATCATAGTCCAGCAACCTCTGGAGGGGGCCACCAGTGTCCCCCCACCCACATGCTAAAAGAATGTTGGCAAGCAAGATGCAGACGGGTTGCAAACTGAATTCGAATGATGTAGGGAAGCAAAACTGGTGACTCAGTTAGAGATTCTGGGTGTTGCCCCTTGTGCCTCCACTGGGCAAACAATTCAGTCCTCCAACACGTTTGAGTTTGGCACCCTGCTTTATATATTACTGCCAAATATTTATATAGTGCTGCCAAATATTATCTGTGCAACCCAAGTAGACAAGGCAAATGGTTTTTCTGAGTGCTGGAGCCTGAGGAGCACAATGAACCACAAAATAAACCCCAAATTGCTGTTGAGTGCTTTAACTGTTCCCCTAATGTTGGTACTTCTTACTATTTCCCATCACATAGGACACCACATGGACACCACCTCCTATAGTCCCCAGAGAGACAACTCCCAGTGTTTAAGCCGACAGATCACCAATATTTGCTAATCTTGGACTTCCAATCAGAGGCAATTTCTTTTCCTACTTTCCTCATTTCAAATGGACAAAAGCACAAAAGAAAAGAAAACATTTCAAGCATGTTTTGTTATTTGTACGGAGGAGGTAAATCTGCGTCTCAGCTGTACAATTTCAGATTGGGAGCTCAAATGACTGGATCTTTTACAAAGAGACAATTGCATACAGAAAACGAGCATGTCAGAGAGAAGCTTTGCTCCTGACATACTAGTTCTCCATGTGCAGATGTGTTTCCATGAAAGAGTATTTATTTAATCAATCAGTCAATCAATCATTCAATCAATCAATCAATCAATCAATCACTTGAACCTGCTGTCTGAAGCAGTACATACCGATCACCTCAACAATATATCAGATTTGATAGTTGAAGAGGACTGTTAGGGTGAGTGTATGAAATCAACATTTACAGAAGGAGGAGAAATTCAGTATTAGTGCTGGGTGCTGACATTAATCCTCTGTCTCTGCCTTTTCTTCTCTTACTAGAGCAACAGCTTATGCCCGATACTAAAACAGTACAGTTCATCTCTGATCCTACTTCTTAACATATAAAGATTCATACAGTCCCAAGTACTGGGGAGTGAGAAAAACTGACAGAATCCCACCGGTTAGGGACCCTCAAGCCTCTGTGTGAAGAATGGGTCTCATTCAGTCTAGTGCTGTAACAGCCAAATAGTTTACAGAACACACAAAAAACACAATAAAGGCAGATGTTTCGAAACTCACATACTATGTATTAGCTCCCTATCACCATCTCTAAGATTCCCCCCTCCTCCTTTTGAGGCAATGTAAAATGGTCACCGATGAAAAAGTACAGAAATATTATATTACTACCAGTATATTTACTACCAGTTTAGGGTGATATTTTTCAATAAGTTTACCTGTTCTTAATTCATATCATAAATATCATCTGTGAAACCATAGCAACATAAACAGTCTCTTCCATGTATATCTTCAACAATACAAGTTAAGTTACAGATTCTGGCAATCCTTTGCAATGTAATAGTAAAAAAATTTTTTTTTTAATTGTATAAAGTGATAAAAATAAACATAGAAATATAGCAAAATGCTCCTTTATGCTTGTATGATAGAGAACAGGGTTAGAGAGCGAGTATACTATCAAAACTTCCAAGTAAGTCATTAATGCACTGAGCCTTAGTTTTCTAAGAGCTCTGAAGTGAGCAGATTCAGTAAAGCTGTCATTCAAGTTTGAGTCACAGTGTAAGAACTTTGCTTTCACTACTTAGAATAGGACAACTTGTCACAGTTACTGTAATTTTTCAGAACTGCCATAATGTTTAAGATAGTAAACAGTTCAATTTATCAGAATGGGTAAGTTTCTATGTTAGTCATGTAGTTTTGATTGCTTAAATTCCTAAAATACAGTACATATTGTAAGTTCCAGTAAAGTACACTGACATAACCATTAAAAAAATATCAAACTGAGCTATTTTAACTACAACACTATGCAACATAAAGTAAGCAAATAACTTTATTATGATTTCTATCATATATATTTATAACAGAAAGTACCTGAACATTTTATATGGAATACACAAAAATTTGATGAGGCAAACATGAACAAAATCTTTCAAAAGTAATCTAAATCTGATTCTGTAAAAATGTTTCAATACAACTGCAGTATGAAACCTCAAAATCATACACAGATTTTCAGCTATCATGTTAGACTCACAGCAGAAATCCATTTCATCCTCCAAGTAAACACAAGTCTATTATTACATGCAGCTTACTTAATATTAAATTTTAATGAATAGATTGGTTGTTCGAATTGCTAGCATTTTAAAACCATGCCTCATTAAAAAGGTTTCTAATGCAAGAAGTTTAATTCTGCAATTGTACTATGATTATACAGCCAGAATGAGAACCAGTAACCAGATACTTGTAGCAAACATATTTAAAATTGGTAACAAATGACATAAAGATAATATAAACTCAAACACAAACTGGCTTTAAGGCCAGCAATGATCTGGAAACAATAAAAGCATTTCTGTGTACAGAGTTTAGCAATTAGTTAGAAAGGAAGAACCTTGTTTAAGAAAGACCCGTTTATTACTTTTGAACACATTAATAAATCTTGATATAAACACAAAGCATGTTTCAATGAAAACAGCATCCTGCTTATTACTGCAAAAGGTCTTAGAAAAACATACTCTTCTGCTGTTTAAAGGCAGTTCTGTAATTCATACTATGAAACAAAACCTTCGGTTACAATGAATGAACCATACCTTCTGCAGTCTAAGTATCCACAGCGTGCTGAACCAAATCACATCCACTTGAAGCAAAAGCTACATTGGATATGGAATGCAAGAGCAAACACACACACACCAAGCTGCCCAAACAAGCCAACTGTATTCAGCTATACAGGATGACAGTCTGCTCTCGTCTCAAGAGGCTATGTCTAAGAGCCTGTACAGAAACTAATGTGTAGTGCCAAATCTAATCCTTTTGCTGAATTTCACATGCTGCTGCTTCACCTCTTCAGTTCCTAGTTTCTCAACAGTCCCATTTAAAAAAAACACAAAAACATCCACAAACAAACCTGTAAGAGCCACACAGAGAAAGAAAATCTGGATCATATCACTTGCTGAGACATTTCTGGACCTTGCATATCTGGTGCTATTTTAATTTTTGCAAATTGAAGAATTTTTAAAAATAAAACTGAAAATGCCAATTCAGATATAATTATAGTATAGCATAAATTCCTGCAAAGCACAATCTTCTCAAGAGACTTAATACTTGATCTCATTGGGTTATTTTAATTAGTAATTGTTTACAAGACCTATACCTAATATGTTTTTAGGTGTCCTCAGGGGAAGTAATGGTTTAAAATAAAACAGCGGAGGCTATCCCCAATGCCCAAGTTCCCCAAATCCTAAAAATATAGTGTCACTTCTGCCTACTTCTGAGGACAAACTTCCTCAGCACAAGCAATGTGAAGAATCGTGGCAATAGGCAGTGACCCTCCATGACAGCCTAGAATCATAGAATTGTAAGAAGGAAGGGACCCAGGCAGGAATTCTGCCCACAGCCTCCCCTGGGTGGACTTGAACCACCAACCTTCTGGTTTAACAGCCAGATGGACATGAATTTGGGCAGGTCAGAAAGGGAAGTGGGACTCTGCTCAACACACAACACTGCAAGCTCAGGGTTTCTGTTTAGGCAGAGAGATATGAACCACCTCACTCATCAGTCCATAATTCAGAGGACACAAGAGTTGCACAAGTTCACCTTTATGATGTTATCTTCCTTTGCTTCTTCAACCAATGTCACATTTTTACCCTATGAGAGAAATCTAGACGGCAGCCCTGTTCCAAAATATTTAGCAATATGAAGCTACTTCATTAAAACTGACCTTGCAGTTACAGTGGAATGACTAAGAGAGAGACAGATATGCATGAGTAATAATTGCTGCTTGTAGCAAAAGAAACCAAGTAGAGTTACAGAGAAAAGCAACACAGATAAGCCTTTTGAATGGTATCCAATAAATGTCAGGCATTGTTTGGGGTGAGGGTGGGGGTAGATCGGGGGGGACTGAGCTATGGCTCTTTTGTGGTGGGTCCTGGGCCTCCTGCCCCCTTCTCCCCTTTTAAAACTTAAATAAACCTTTGTTTATTCTAGGGCAGCTGGGAGCACTGCAAAGCACCATGCTATTGAGATCCCACCCAGCCGCCATCTTAATTTGACAGAAGCATCTATACATATACATTAGTAGAGGCAAATCTTATATAAATTTGTGACATGGTAGTATGATCCCAGTCTTTTAATTACTTAGCAATGACCCTATTCATCATATGTAAGCTTAGAGTTAATACAGCAACCCTATACACGTTTACTCAGAAGTAAGTGTATTGAGCTCAATGGGTCTAAATCTCAGGGAAATGTGCAAAGGACTGCAGCCAAAGTGTAAGAGGAAAAAAAAAGGTGGTCTGCAGTGCTCCATTAGCTGCAATAAATAAAGGATGAAAAATTTGGGAACATGCAATTAAACACTTCTTAAATGGCTAGTCTGTAAAGATACAGGATATCTTTTGTAATCCACTTAGAGATTTTCCTACAATCAAACAGTATATAAATTTTGCTACATAAATAAATAAATCTGCACTTGAAGGGGTACAGTCTCAGGAGCCGCAACCTACAAAGGCATATTGAAGTACAAACCTTCTATTAGAGACTACAGTTTCTTAAAAAAAAAACTTTGAGGAATTATACTGAAGCATTGTTGAAGCTAAGTGAGTGTGGATCCGAGTACATGACTGGTAGCCCCAAGATTTTACAAATATGCTTTTTTCATTTTTTAAAAAAGGTGGGATATAATAAACACTTCAAAACCTATTATGTGTTAGTAAAATTAGAACTGAGATTATAAGAAAAATCCATTATCATAGAATTGTAGAGTTGGAAGGGATTCCAAGAGTCATCTAGTCTAACTAACTTCTTGTAATACGTACAAGAATCTCAACTAGATCATACATGACAGACGGCCATCCAACCTCTGCTTTAAAACCTTCAAGGGAGGAGAGTCCACCACGTCTCGTGAGAGTCTGTTTCACTCTGAAACAGCTCTTACTGTCAGAAAATTATTCTTGATGTTTAGTTGGACTCTTCTTTTCTTGTAACTTGAAGCCATTGGTTCCAGTCCTAGCCTCTAGAGCGGGAGAAAACAAGGTTCCTCCAACCTCCATGTGACAGCCCTTGAGATCTTTAGAGATGGCTACCATACCTCTACTCAATCACCTCTTTACCAGGCTAAGCATGCTCAGTTCCCTCAGCTGTTCCTCATAAGGCTTGGTTTCAAGACCCTTTTATCATCTTGGTTGCCCTCTTCTACACATATTCCAGCTTGTCAATATGTAGTGCCCAGAACTGGACATGGTACTCCAGGTTTTAAGGCTCTGCACAAACTAACAAGAAACTGAGAAGAGACTTTCATGGTATTAGTCACTTTTTGACCATTAGCACCTCCCAGAATGCTTGTATGCAACCATGTGCCTGATGGAAAGATGGGAATGACGTCCAGGCAACTTTGCAGTAGTATTGTATCCAAACCTAGGGAAGTCTTTTTTGGGTGAGAAGGGGCGGAATAATCTATGGCTGTGTACACATTACCATTTATTCTGGCTCCAATGCACTCCCTAATGCTGGTGTTTAAAGCACATAGCATTAACTACTATCAGAAATACTGCCGATAGATGCATTTCCCCTCAAAAGAACTTCCACCTGGTTTGAAAAACAAGCCACACTCATTTTGCAGTTAAGCTGAGGTGTGCACACTTGAGGCAGCTGTGGCACATGCGCAGACAACAGCTTCATTAATACGAGTTGGAGAGGCTACAGGTACAAGGAAACTACACAGGTGAAGACATCCTGTTCCCTTCTCTGGTGTGTACAGAAGCATGCAAATACAAGAAATGCAGCACTGTGTTTTAAGCCGCTAATGTTGATAGCCTGTGTTAGTGGGGAAATGTGCTAGTGATTTCTATTGACTTATGTATACTGTCTATAGCAGCCGCCCTATGCTGCAAGCTGAACAAGGTTAGGTGTGAAGCTTTCCAGGGGCAAGCAAATATATTTTTAGATAGGTAACATGCATACTAAGCTATTTTCCCTATGCCCCAAATATACAGTGGTACCTTGGTTCTCAAACTTAATCTGTTCCGGAAGTCTGTTCCAAACCAAAGCGTTCTCAAACCCAGGCACGGTTTCCCATAGAAAGTAATGCAAAATGGATCAATCCGTTCCAGACTTTTAAAAACAACCCCTAAAACAGCAATTTAAGATGAATTTTACTATTTAATGAGACCATGGATCCATAAAATGAAAGCAATAAACAATGTACTGCATTCACACAATCAATCAGTAGCTGAACTGGGTTCCACACAGTCACAGAAAAAAGAGCCACAAAAACAAAAACACAAAATAAATAGCAAAAACAGACAGACCTCAGCGTAACACTCAAAACAGAGGTGTGGCACTCAAATCAGAAGCGTAACACTCAAAACAAAGCATGTTCAGCTTCCACAAAAAGTTCGCAGACCAGAACACTTACTTCCAGGTATTGCAGTGTTTGGGTTCCAAGTTGTTTGAGTACCAAGGCATTTGAGAACCAAGGTACCACAGTATGAGGGAGGAATTATTCATCATGCAACTGGCACAGCAACAACAACCTACCCTTTGCAGCCCACTTTTTATGTTCTCTCAGCAACAATATGAGGCAGAGGAGACCCGATCAGCAATGCACCAGCCCTAGAGCAACAAAATTACTGCAGCTGTGGGAGAGCCAATCAGGGGTGCAGGTGGCTTAGAAGCAGGGCCTAGATGGCCCTGTTAAGTCTGATAGCTTTCACATGAAGGGGAGGGGAAGCAAGGAAAGTATCTCCCAGGATTCTTGCCCTATCCCTGCAGTTCTGAAAAGCCTTCAGCTTGTTACATTAATACTTTAAAAGGCAACTGGGCAGAGTTGTTTGCTTGTTTTGTGTGAGTGGGGGGTTAAGGCAAATACCACTGACAGGGAGTTACATTAAGAAAATGAAGTGGGGAACTCTGAACCATAATTCCAGCAACTAAGAGGTTTTACTCCATTCCCATCTCCAGCACCAAATACACTAATTATAAGAAAGGATGGAAGCAATATTTTTGTTATTGTAACTCCCTGTCACTTCCCAAAAACCATTTAAAGCCAAAAATATTCAAGGAATTCATGAATACATAGTATTCTGAGATAAGGACATGGTAAAAAAAAGTTAAAGTAAGGGTAGGAAGATTCTTGCTGGCATTCCTAACTTAAAAGTTTTACTACACCACTTATATTTTCCATCTAACCAGCTGGACACTTCCTTCTGGATGTAGGTTATTTCGGCCTTGGCAGATGAATAAAAAGAGTTCATTTCATGAGCAGTCAGAAGAATGACTCAGGCTGAAAAACAATGACTGTCTTGGAAAGGCTCTTTTTTGCCTCGGTTTTGTAAGCAGCTCATAGATTCTTGTTATTTTGATTAAGCAGTGTATAAATCTTGCTAAATAAATAAACAAGCATCCTGGAGATGTAAGGCACAAGAGGTCTCATTTTAGGACTCCCAATGGTGGTACTCAAGTAACCTTTGTTTCTGTGGCATGAATCAGTGTTGCTGTTGGCACAGTGCTGGATTGGCTCTGCCAGTGCATTTGTACCATGCTGAGCCTGCTACCACCTTTCCCCTCTCCTCCCCAGTAAGCAGCAGTGATGTGCCTGACTGAAGGACTGTCAGGTGAGAGGTGGTGATGCCATACTATCTGCTACTTCTGGTAGCTTACCAGAATGAGTGTAGCGGGGGAGGGGGGGAGAAGCTGCCCTCCCCTCAATTAAGTACAGTGGTACCTCAGGTTAAGTACTTAATTCGTTCCAGAGGTCCGTACTTAACCTGAAACTGATCTTAACCTGAAGCACCACTTTAGCTAATGGGGCCTCCCGCTACTGCCGCGCTGCTGGAGCATGATTTCTGCTCTCATCCTGAAGCAACGTTCTTAACATGAGGTAATATTTCTGGGTTAGTGGAGTCTGTAACCTGAAGCGTATGTAACCTGAAGTGTATGTAACCCGAGGTACCACTGTAAATAAATAAAAATACTTAACTGACCACCTGCATCACAAATAACTTCGTTCTCCCCCCCCCCCAAGAAAAACAATGCCTGCCCCCCTTAAAATAAATCCTGGCTATGCCCATGCTTTCCAGAGAGTGGAACTGCTAGATTGCTTCATTCTGTGCAACAGTTTGTAGATTTGAGGCAATCAGGTGACGCAAGTATTCTGCCTAGTCCAATAAAGACTTCTTGTCAGTCTGGCACAGACCAAATTCTCACCCTACCTATCTGCTTTCTGGTTCACTTGCATACTGCCACATCTAAAAGTAAAGGAACTGGAAGTTTAAGAAGTTTAATTTGCTTTGCTTTGCCAGATTTCCAGTCCCTATCCATAATTCTTCAGCTCACATAAGCACTAGAGCAAGTCTGGGGAATGTCAGCCCTCCAGGCCTCTCTATCTGACTCTAAGGCCTCTCCCAAGCCACACACAAACCTCAACCACAACCTTAATCAGACTAGCATACATACTATTCTTGAGTGTTTTTATCAGGCTAGCTGAAGGATAAAGACGGGTGTGTGAGTATATGCTGAAAGCAGACAACTTGCACAAAGGTAAACTTGTATTCGCCACTTTGGTTACTGTTGCCTCTGGCTTGTGAGCTCTGGAATGTTGCCCAGAAGGGGGTGGAATTTCCCCATCTCTGCATTAAAGGCAGAAGGAGACCCAACTATCAGTGACAATGGCCAGGATTTAATGCTGGTGCACAAACAAGCTTAACAAGGCGGACACAAACAATAGTTTCTGGTTCTGGTGTAACAACAAACTATGGTTTGCCAAAAAAACCTAGGAAGTAACTACTATGAGCACACAGGAAGGACAGTGCGCAAGCCCAAGGCTGTTTCCAAGGTCATTTCTGTCATGTGAACTGAGTTGGTGCATTAAGGTTTAAAACGTTTACCTTCAAAATCTAGCATGATATGGTTTAAATGCTTCACATATGGGCAAACTACCATAACTGCAACCTGGTAATAAGGAAACTGGCCTACGATACCACAGTTTTGCCCTGGTGGAAGTAACCCTGATACCATCTAGCACGAGGACTGCTTTAGTCTCTTAAGCTCCTTTAATATGCTATGATCCACCTTACAATACAGCCAATCTGTTCTTGGCAGCCCTAGTGAAACCAAAAGTATATCAGGTTTGTTCAAACACAGTTTAAGTGCTTTCCTGGCATATAAACAATGACATTCCCTTTCTTCTTTGCAAACTTGCAGCTTGGGCAGGAGGATAGTAACAGGCTATTTAGACATTATGAAATTTGATGTTTGATGTGGGAGTAACCTCGTGACTTGTACTCAAGATCATCTAGTCCCTAAAGATACGGCTCTGAACACGCTATTCTTTCAATGAACCTGCCTATCATCCTAATTAAATACAGGAGCCAGAATCCAAAGAGCTGTGCACCTATTTCTGTGTGTCCAAGGGGGATCCAGGGCTGTGTTTCTCCCAAGGAGATATTCATACACAGTTTGTGATATGGTGTTGGTTGTGGTGAGGTCTGCTGGACAGAATGAACAAAAATCAATGACTCCAATCTTCAGCCCCAGGTCCTCCTTGAGGATGTTTCCCTGCTGTATATGACACTGTGCTGTAATAATGCCTCATTTTTGGGATTTAGGATGGAGAGATATGGGTGGGTATAGCAACCTTTGACTTAACTGGAATATAGCCTACTGAGCCATATCTATATTGCGACCCACTTGCTCCTCTAGCCCAGTCCATGCAGCCCCCCTGAAGACTGCCCACCAGAGAACGTGGCCCTCAACCCCAGTGCTTTAGGTTCCTACCTTCTCCCACCCACTACATGCACTACAGTTCCCTCTTTATTTAATGTGCTAACCAAAGGGTTAATCTTGAACTCTGCAGAATATGTAGCAGGCTGTTGCAGGTGCAGTTGTTCGTTGGTAAAAGTGAATTCCCAGCATAAGCTGTCCTTGGTTTGTGCTATGTATCTTCTCTGCAAGCTAAGCCCATATAGCCCAGCTTGATCACTGAGATCCTCTGCAGGAATATCATTTGTTGCTGCTCAAGTTGGTGAGGCTCATTTGACAACAACAAGAAACCAAGCCCTGGTCCTGTAGAATACTCTGCCAACAGAGATTCAACAGGCACCTTCTGTGCCAACTTTTTTATGCTTGCTGAAAACTTTTCTATTTCACCCGGCCTATGCAAACAATTAACCAATAAACAATGGTTAATCAGTGCGTAGTTTAAATTTTTTTTAACGGTTTTATTGCCGTAAACCACTTTGATTCTAACTGGTGTATCCTTCAAGGGTATTGCTATTTCAACTGCAAAGCAAAGGTCATGAACCCTCTCTCATGGGAAACTACTGGCTTAGATCAGACAGTCCTCCAAACCATGATTTGGAGCCCTCTGCTTCTCTTGGTTTTCACTCTCCTAATCGATTATTTTATCTCTTGAAGCCACTGTACCCAATTACTCTGTGTCTTTCCCATCAACACTGGATACAAATGAAATCTTGCCACCAGAGTGAAAGAAACATACGGATGGAATATTAAAAAAACATTTTCTGCAAAATGTAACACATTTAGCAAGCAAGCAAACAAACACCTTATAAAGTCTGATGCCCAATCACTATCTGGGAAATATCAAATGTTTATAAAATTAAGATCCCCATTCAACAAGATGCAGGTAAAACAAACGTGAAAGGTTTTCATTCAAAGGACAAAAAGTTACCCAAATAATTTTCATGATGAGATTGACTGCTGAAAGTTAGAGCAAACTAAGAGCAGAAGCAGCAGAGGCAGCAAGGCTGCTGTTGTTTCATCTGCTGTTGTGTTTTACAGCGCTGTTTTAGTATTGCTGCTACTATTGTTGAGATTTTTAAAACTGTGTTTTGGCTGTATTGTGCCATTTTATCATTTATTATTCAGACTGCCTTGAGCAGTCTTTGGCATTAAAAAAATATGAGACTAATATTGCAGCAAATAAAGAAAGTATTGACGGTTTAGAAACACTTGTAAAACTACACTGTGTGCTTTCCCTCTCTCCAGCCTCAGAAAGATTTGAAGTGTTTTAAAGAAACTTGCAGATGCATAGAAAGCTGGAGCCATATCTTAGGGTTGGTGAAACCTGGATTCTCAAACAGCTTAATTGACGAACAAATCGACTCCCAAACGCCACAAACCTGGAAGTAAGTGTTCGGTTTGCGAATGTTTTTCGGAGGCCAAACATCCAACGTAGCTTCTGCTTGAGTATAGGAAGCTCCTGCAGCCAATCGGAAGCCGCACCTTGGTTTTTGAATGGTTTCAGGAGTCAAACGGACTTCCAGAACGGATTAGGTTCGTGAACCAAGGTACCACTGTATTTCAAAAAGTAAAAACTAGTTGTTGTTGTTTTTACAAAAACTCCCACCGTTTTTCGATTTTAAGATCCAGGACAAAGTGGCACATTTCGGAAACCGCCCCCCCCCCCGGGCTGGATGTCAATTCTGCCTTTGAAATCCCTGTAATGTCTGGGAAATGGCAGCCCTACCATGCATTAAATACAGAATGTTCAACGCTTAGTGGCGCTGTGGGTTAAACCACAGAGCCTAGGACTTGCCGATCAGAAGGCTGGTGGTTCAAATCCCCGTGATGGAGTGAGCTCCAGTGGCTCGGTCCCTGCTCCTGCCAACCTAGCAGTTCGAAAGCACCTCAAAGTACAAGTAGATAAATAGGTACCGCTCCGGTGGGAAGGTAAAGGGTGTTTCCGTGCGCTGCTCTAGTTTGCCAGAAGTGGCTTAGTCATGCTGGTCACATGATCCAGAAGCTGTACGCTGGCTCCCTCGGCCAATAAAGCGAGATGAGCGCCACAATCCCAGAGTCGGTCACGACTGGACCTAATGGTCAGGGGTCCCTTTACCTTTGCCTTTAAGCCAAGGCCTACGAAAGACCTTGGGCTGAAATCATTAATTAACTGCTGCCAGTGAGGGTAGACTGGGAAATTGGGTGAGTGAGTATGGGAGTGATGATGGTTTTGCCATTGCCAGAAACCTGAGCAAAAGTGCATTTCTGGTGGTGGGATTAAACAATACGGTTTTATTTTCATTATCATATCTTTGAAAACACTCGGGTTGTTTGAGGTTTGCTTCCCTTGCTCAGAATAAAGCCAGCTACAAAATAAATGCTGAAAGTTTTATTCAGTCTCCACCTGCTGGCCAGAAATTCAAATTTCAACAACCCAAGACTGAGAACAAAAATCATAAAAAGTGTACATGCTAAAGGAAATTAAAAAAATTATAACTGAGGATTCCAGTACTGCAGCCGCAACTGCAGTCAGCTATTTTCAAAATACTAATAAAAATCCCCTAAGCTGAAGAGGTATTTGAATATTGGTTCATAACCTTTAGTGAGAATATTTAAGTATCCACACAGAGAAAAGGAAATACTGTACATGTGTAACATACGTATAGTATATACGGTGTTCATTGTTTGTTAAGTATTTTTATATTATCTCAAACTTAGTTTTATAATTTAAGCCACTTTTGTTAAATCTGGACAAGTGTTTGTGTCACTATGGGGTCCTAAGAAAATGTCACTATTCTCTTTTGGCCCGCTAGTTACATCCTAGTAGAAGTTGTTTCCTCAAATAACCAGGCAAAGAGCATGTAGAAACGGAAATGCAATTCAGTGTAGAGAACTGGGGGATTAGGCAACAGCCTAACTCTAGCTTCTTTTCAGAAGCTACAAATAATAATAATAATAATAATAATAATAATAATAATAATAATAATAATAATAATGAAAAAAATGAGCTCTTATGCCCAGTACACTTTTTTTTGGTTACAGTACTCACCAGCAAAGAGTATTGTCACCTATTGATTGATTAATTGATTGATTGCTGCCTGTGACAACCAGTTTGTGCTGATATGGCACCCATATCACTTTTATCAAGATATGAGTACTAGCCCCTCATTTTTTTTAGCCAAAAAGATTACTGATTATATCTTTAATAACAGAATGTTGTGGGTCACAACTGTTCAGCCATTAAGAGAAAAGGCATTTAGTAGTATGCTTACTTACTGCAACTTTTGAATTTTGCAGCTTCCACTTCTTCAAAAAAAAATGAAACATTTCATGTGGTTATAGTTTTTAGCTTTTAGAAGCAGGTATTCAAAGGCAAGATTTTGCCTCATACGTTCGTATCCTTTTACTAACCTTTGTCTTGTGATTAGCTGATGCTGCATTTCTTTTGAAAATAGGACAAAGTTCAAAAGTAGTCCATATCATATTTATTTGACCAAAATTCAGAAAATAGTTATTGTGCAAGGTCTATATGTGAAAATTTTTGTTGTTGTTCAGTGTACTTGTCTCACATATTTTGTGCTGTGTTAAGTCACTTGCAGCAAACAACAACACAGCTATCTCTCAGGAATATTTTTAATATAACTCACCATTTTTAATATGCAAAAGATTAGGAAAATCTTAGGATAAATGAGGCTGCAATCTGAAGTCCTCAGTCATCAATACAAAATTAAACAAAAGTCTAATACCCGGTGTTTGTAAAAAACAGAACATTAAACGTTATGCAGAACAATTAGTCACATGCTGCACTTACAAACACAGTGACTTTGTTTTACAATCTCTTTTCACAATCCACATACTTCTGAAAATAAAATCTCTCTCTAAATCTACCAAGACTACAGCATATCAGAAAATTTCAATGCTATGAAAACAAGCTGTTTATTATCCCAGTATAGCAAGGGATCTGTAGTAATAGTTTTTCTCCACCAGAGGGTATATCCATCTCACTTTCAAATGAAAAGATTTAATAGGAGTTATACAACATACACCTCTTAAGTTTTACCCATTAGACAATTTTACCTCATTGGCTAGACAGTAGGGCTGGGCTATCACCAGTTAAGCATCACGGTATTTTGATATATCACAATATCTGAAATAAGGCTGGAGCCATGTAGAGGTGAACATGCTAATGTCCTGGCAACTGCTACTACTTATGGGTCAATCTCTAAAGCTGATAAATGTTTACTTGCCTTTAACATATTGTTACAACTGTTATGTTATAGTACTACTGTACCAATAGAGCACATTTTCTCTAAAATTAAAACCACATAAGTAATTAGTAGCATAGATATCAAAAGTTCCCTAAAAATAGAAATAGATCAGGTATTCTCTCCCCCCCCACCTTAAAAAATTCCACATGATCTGCTCTGATGGGGAAGTGATAGTAGTTACCTGAGTCATGGAAAGCAAGGCAAATCAGGACCCTGGGCAGCTCCTAGACAACCCTCCATAAATGGTCCATAGCAGATTTGGTAGTCACCATGCTCTTGCATGGCTGTGGGACAGGAGAAGCTATAGGGGAGTCAACCTCAGAATCGGAGGATGATGGGAGAGCCTTACCTCCAGACAGACTGGAGGGATGTGTGTCAAGGGCTCCCCTTCCCCTATGTGCGGTCACTTACAAATCATATGTATCAGAGTCTTTGGGGCAACAACTGAGCACATGCCCTGCCCCCCAAGCTGCACTTTGAGATGATTGAGGTCTCTGCTACCTGATGCTGTTTGACACTTTCTGGGCCTGTAAATAACCTGTAAAAAAAGCACTTAATTAGGCCCCAGTAAGGTTGTAGGGAAAGGGACGCAGGTGGCGCTGTGGGTTAAAGCCTCAGCGCCTAGGACTTGCCGATCGAAAGGTCGGCGGTTCGAATCCCTGCGGCGGGGTGCGCTCCCGCTGCTCGGTCCCAGCGCCTGCCAACCTAGCAGTTCGAAAGCACCTCCGGGTGCAAGTAGATAAATAGGGACCGCTTACCAGCGGGAAGGTAAACGGCGTTTCCATGTGCGGCTCTGGCTCGCCAGAGCAGCGATGTCACGCTGGCCACGTGACCCGGAAGTGTCTCCGGACAGCGCTGGCCCCTGGCCTCTTAAGTGAGATGGGCGCACAACCCCAGAGTCTGTCAAGACTGGCCCGTACGGGCAGGGGTACCTTTACCTTTACCTTTAAGGTTGTAGGGAGGGATGCGTGTGGCGCTGTGGGTTAAACCACAGAGCCTATGACTTGCCAATCAGAAGGTCAGCGGTTCGAATCCCCGTGACGGGGTGAGCTCCCGTTGCTCAGTCCCTGCTCCTGCCAACCTAGCAGTTCGAAAGCACGAAGTGCAAGTAGATAAATGGGTACCACTCCTGCGGGAAGGCATTTACGTGTGCTGCTCTGGTTCGCCAGAAGCGGCTTAGTCATTCTGGCCACATGACCTGGAAGCTGTACGCCGGCTCCCTTGGCCAATAAAGCGAGATGAGCACCGCAACCCCAGAGTTGGTCACGACTGGACCTAATGGTCAGGGGTCCCTTTACCTTAAGGTTGTAGGGATAGCCAGTTCCCTCATCCTGAACAGGATCCATCTTCACCCCCCTGAAACTGTTGTGATCCACAGAGATGCCCATCACTAAGGAGGAGTGATGGTCCAAGCAAAGGAAGATCAACTCCTGATTCCAAAGACAAATGCACCTTGAAGGTAGTGCAAGGTGTGGGTTCAGGACCACCAGTATTGCTCCTGGAGTTGAAGCCTCATGTAGTTTCAGCAAGATCCTAGAGCAAGTCGGTGAATTTTATAGGTAGGTGCTTACCAGAATCAGCAGCCTCTGAGGCTGTCTCCTAGCCAGCTAAAGGGTTGGTGCCTGCCACTGTAGCAGTTGGCTCTTTCAGGGTAATGTAGTTTCCACCTGTGAAGTCTCTGGGTTTGCAGATGTGTCTCTCCTTGGAGCTCGGGAGAGGCTCTGGTGTCCCCTGACTCACATGGGATGGACCAGGATGGGGATCCAGCTTTGCGGGGGGGGGGGGGCATCCTGATTCTGAATATCATCCAAATCATCAAAGGGGAAGAAACCATGCAGCTACAGTGAAATGGATCGAGGTAATGAATTCATCAGCACCCATTGGTGAGAAAACTGAATGCATCTGAAGACATTTTGGGTGGGAAGAAAGGAACTTTGAAGGTCTTTGAAGGAATATATATGGGGGAATAGTTAAAAATACTATAGGGCTTAATTTGTGGATTGAATGGAATGAATTGGGGGAGTTAACTGAATAAATGAGCACAATGATTTGGGATAAAGAAGTAAAATCAATATAAAGAAGAAGGAAGAAGTAAATAATAATAATAATAATAATAATAATAATAATAATAATAATAATTTATTATTTATACCCCACCCATCTGGTATAAATATACTTTGTGGCAGTTATAGGAAAGGTATTAAATTTCCTGCTTTGGTCACGCCCACTTCCCCAACTTGGCCACGCCCACTTTATCACATGGTCCTTGGAGAGTTGAAGCAAGACAGCACTCAGCTCAAAAGCCACTCCTGCTTAAGGAAGCTCTATGTTCCACTGAGGGTACACACAGCTAACTGAAATACTAGAAGAGAGAACGATGAATTAGCTGGTTAAACTTAAGAGATAGCCATGCTACAACCCTGTTCTATGTTTTGGTTTATTGCAGACCAATTGTATTACTCTGCAATAGCAGAGCATGACGCGGCTTAGAGGTTTTACTACAATCAAGTGGCATATAAATTTGGTTTAAAAAATAAATGCTACAGGCATCGCTGAGCAGCAAGCTGAAAAAGAAACCAAACTGTGACGGCCTTGAAAGTTTGGTCACTGATTTGGATGATTCCCACATCTGCAACTCCCTTTGCAACCTGTGACTGGAATAAATTGTTTCTAACCCCTGTGTTTTATTCCATTATTCTCTCTTTTAAATAACAGAAATGAAAAGGAAGGTTTCTGCCACCCTGCCACTTTGCTTAGTTTAAAGAAGACTGCCCTCTTTTATCAGGTGTTTCAATGGCTACCTTGCTTTATTTATTTATTTATAACTTGCTCATTTAATAGTTTTTGTAAGCAGCCGGCAAAATCAATTCCATGGGGTTTGGACATTGATGAGGGCGTTCCACCGACCCACCCACATACCCACCACACTTCCCAGCCTTGGATTCACTGAGTCACAATCATGTGGAATTTCCTTTAAATCTCTGCTACGTTTGGCACTCTTCTGACACTGCTTTTGGCATCTTGATGGAGCTTAGAACAAGTCAGATGAGTATGGCCTTTAACTCCTAATATGGATGTTAAACTCATTACGGCGGAGCTTCAGAGCAAAAAATCTCACGATCAAAAAACACTTTTTTAAAAAAGAGATTTTATATTATAGATAGATAGATAGATAGACAGACAGAGACAGATAGACAAGATAGATAGATAGATAGATAGATAGATAGATAGATAGATAGATAGATAGATGATAGATAGATAGATAGGGCACAAGATATATTAATACTAGCAACGGATATTTTTTATATCCACAGGAATCATTTGACTACTAATCATTTGATTATTATGACAATTATTTTTTTATTCATATAGCACTTGAAACTATATCAGTGTATGTAGTCATACCCAGTGCTTTTTTCCATGGAGTACTCAAGAGCATGCAGTGCCAGCACCTCTTTTTGTTGTTGACAAAGAGTGTGGCACTTACTGTAACAACTACATGGTGAGTACCGGCATCTATTTTTCTAGAAAAAAAGCACTGGTCATACCACATACAAGGAGGAAAAGGGAAGGGGATGGAAAGGTCAACTTTTAATATTGCCCTTTAAAAGGGGTTGGGGGGTGTTATTGGGTTGTTGTTATTTTGATTATGTATTTTGTGGTTTTATATTTTTTATTTTATTCTGTGAACTGCCCCGAGACCTCTGGGTACAGGGCAGTATATAAATTCAATAAATAATTATAATTATAACTCTTTTAAACCAGGAGTCATGGTTAAGCTCTTTTCCCACTAACCGCAAGCTGTAGCTGAGTAGTGTACAGTATTGTGCAAGTCAACTCAGCATACCATATGGGAAGTTCGTAAATAGTTATCATACCATAAATAATTATTTCTGCCAAAGAAACATACCCAGAGCGAGATGAGGACAGAAATGCCCAGTGCTGGTGTCAGGGGTCAGTGCTTGAAGGAAAGGTGTTTTGAGTGAAAAGGAGTTGAAAGCACAACTACAAGCCAAGCCAGTTTTAAAAATATACCACATATACAACCTGAAATACTAAGCAAGTGAGGCTTGTACGACAGGCTAAGTAGGAGAGCAGAAAAAAAACTGTTTAAGCGTTGATTAGTCAGTCAGGCAGTCTGTGGTCTTTGTTCACACCAAGGTAATAGCTTGAATATTTTCATCTTTTAACCTTTGAGTTAACTCTCTCAGAAACTTTATTCTTTTTCTGTCTTTCAATGATAATAACCTACCTTTCTACAATTAATTAAAATGCAAGCTGTGTTAATGAGAAAAAACATAAACCACAACTAAAATTAACCAAACAGAAATAGCATCATAAAAACTATATCAGCAATAGCAGAATATCAGACCAGCTTTTTGACTGCCATCATCTCAATATAGGAAAAACCATGTGTACACAAATAGGGCAGCTGCCATGTGTGTTAACTAATATTTGCATTTGTGGCAAAATAAGCTTGCTCTGCATTTTACAACTATTAGTATGCACTTCCCCTGCCCATGTAGAAAGATTATATCAATGTTATTGCATATGACATTGCCTCCAAGTACTCAATTACTAAAACTAAATTTTGATGTCAATGTGTTCAGCCACTAAGAAATAAAGATTTTTTTTAAGCATGCATTTTTTAAATTATTTTTTTAAAGGCATAAAAGTAATCTATTTGAATCTGGTCACAAACATGGTTTATAACAAGATTTGAAAATGAAGTATTTTCCTATAATGAAAATGTGCCAGAACCAGAGTTAACATACAGATAAATGTATTTTCACAGAATCACACAACTGGAAGAGCTAATACCCATAAAATCTCCCATTTGTCTCAAGGCAAGTTCTCACCAAATCAGTCCCTCATATATTAATGCACATAAAGTAAGACAATAATAATTTAGTCTTGTTCTCGGTCTGAAGAAGACAGAAGAAGCCAATAAGAGCACAGGAAGGGCCTGATATATTACGTTTATCCCCAAGCAAGAAGCAGATCTGACCCAGGTTAAAAACTATAGACCGATCTCACTGTTAAATGTAGACTATAAAATATTTGCAGGGATTCTAGCAAGGAGATTGAGGAGACTGCTATCAGAAACCATTCATAGGGACCAAGCAGGATTCCTGCCAGGGCGGCAGATGAGAGACAACACAAGAAACATAATTAATATGTTAGAGTACTTATCTGTCAAGATTAATAAACAGGTTATAATGATGTTCGTGGATGCTGAGAAGGCATTCGACAATGTCATTTGGGACTTTATGTTGAAAAATCTAGAGCATACGGAGGTGGGGAAAGACTTTTTTAGTGGAGTAAAAGCTATATATACAGACCAGAAAGCTAAACTGATCATTAACAACATAGTGACAGAAGAGATAAAGATACAAAAAGGAACAAGACAGGGATGTCCGCTCTCCCCGCTCCTGTTTATAATGACTTTAGAAATCTTATTGAATTCTATAAGGCAGAACCAAAAAATAAAAGGAGTGTTAGTCGGAAAGAATGTACATAAGATCAGAGCATATGCGGATGATGTAGTTATAATGACAGAAGAACCAACAGCTGCGACAGGAGAGATACTAAAGGAATTAGATCAGTTTGGAGACGTAGCAGGGTTCAAATTAAATAAGACCAAAACAAAAATAATAGGCAAAAATTTAGACCAGAAATTAACAGAAACAATTCAACAGCAAACACAAATAGAGGTGGTGAAAAAAGTGAAATATCTTGGTATTTGGATAACACCTAAGAACATAGATCTATTCAAAAATAACTATGAACCGACGTGGAGGGAAATAAGAAAGGATCTGGAAATCTGGGGAGGGCTGAAACTGTCGTTCTGGGGAAGGATCAACACAATTAAGATGAATGTGCTCCCAAGGCTGATGTTCCTGTTCCAGACTATCCCTATAATTAAAGGAAACCGAATTTTTAAGGAGTGGCAACGAGTGCTTTCGAGATACATCTGGCAAGGAAGGAAACCCAGAATTCAGTTTAAACTATTAACAGATATAAAAGAAAGGGGAGGTTTCGCCTTGCCGGATGTGAAACTGTATTATGAGGCGGTTTGCCTATGCTGGGTTAAAGATTGGGTAAGGTTAGAGAATAGGGAACTACTGGATCTGGAGGGCCATGACAACAATTTTGGCTGGCACGCCTATTTATGGCGGGATAAATGGAAGATACATAGGGGATTTGGGAATCATATTTTCAGAGGACCATTAATCGAAATATGGGATAAATACAAGAATTTGTTGGAACCAAAAACACCGCACTGGCTTTCACCTCTAGAAGTTATGTGTGTGAAGGCTATTAATATGAGAAGTAATTGGGCAACTTACAGTCAGTTAATAATTAAGGAAGATGGGGAATGGAAAGTACGACCATATGATCAGGTTAAGGAACATGTTTACGACTGGCTACACCATCTCCAGGTGAATCAGATGTTCAGGAAGGATCTCAAAGAGAGAGGTTATGTAGAGAAGGAATCTAAGTTCCAGATGGAGATCATAAACAAAGAAGAGAAGATTGTATCGAAAATGTATAGGATACTGTTGGATTGGCATCTAGCAGATGAGGAAGTTAAGTGCGTGATGACTCGCTGGGCAGAGGATGTGGGACACAATATACTATTTGAAGATTGGGAAAAACTCTGGAAGGAAGGATTAAATTTCACGGCGTGTGTAACGATAAAAGAGAACATAATGAAGATGTTCTATAGATGGTACTTAACACCCATGAAACTATCGAAAATGTATAAGGTGGATAATAAGTGTTGGAAGTGCAGGGTTAGTGAAGGCTCCTTCTATCATATGTGGTGGGAGTGTGGAAAAGTGAAACAGTTTTGGGAAAAAATCTATATAGAACTGAAGAAGATTCTAAAATACACGTTCTTAAAGAGACCAGAAATTTTCTTACTAGGTATACTGGGTCGGGAGATAAAAAAAGAAGATCGTAGATTAGTGTATTATGCAGTCACAGCAGCAAGAGTTATGCTTGCCCAGATGTGGAAAAGGAAGGAAACACCAACGGTGGAGGAGTGGAGATCTAAGCTGTTAGATTATATGGAACTGGATAGACTTACAGGTAAAGTAAGATATATAAGAGACCAAAAGTTTACCAAGGATTGGGGAAAATATGTTGATTATCTGGAATTTATTAGTCAAGGGAAAATAACGCTAAAGGGATTCAGAGACACACTGTGAAAAAAAAAAAGCATGAGTTATTGTTTAAAGACAAAAGGAGATTAAATAATGTATAAGGATAAGGTACATCAAGAAATAAACACAAAGAGACACAATGACAATATATACTAAGAAATGTGTAATTTAAAGTATTACTGCGAATGATTTTCGGGAAAGCTAAAGGAAGCCTTGAAAAAGAAGACCAAACAATGTGGTTAATGTGAAAACTCAAGTCTGTGTATACTTCTCTCATATTTCTCAAATATACTTTTGTATGTATTTTTCTTTTCTATTGTAACACCATTCTTCTCGGTGTAACACTTTCAGTTGTGTTTGTCTATATATGTTCTATTCTTATGTCTTACTTTCATGAAACAAAGCAATAAAAAATAATCGTGAAAAAAAAAAAAAAGAGCACAGGAAGGGCCTGGATGAATCTGACCAAAGTCCTATTTAGTCCAGCATTCTGTTCTCACAGCCTGGTTCACACATAATTCTAAACAATGGTTTATTAAGCTACGGTTTATTAAACCATGGCTTAGCATTGTATGTAAAGGCTGCCTGCAGCTTAGCGATGGCATGCTTACTGCCAACAAACCATAATCTGAAGTTGTGGTTTGTTGCTGAGAATAGTAGAGATAGTTACTAACCAACAACATGCACCACACACTTAAGCAGAGCCGTCAGCTCTAGATGGTTTTGATAGCAATATATACTTTATCCACACACACAAAGAAAATAAATGTTTAAGTATTAAAGCTCTTGCCACATTTATTTTAAAAGAACTGATAGAGATGGATTGTAATTTCTTGCTTTAATTTAGAGGCAAACTAGATCATTAAACATAATGTGATTTTTCAGTCTTGAATTTCTCAAGCACAGATGTGACAGGCATTTTTTTGGGGGGGCATAATGCAAAGCTGTCCTCCTAACACCTGTCAGGAGGAGGATGCCTGGATAGTGGTGGGGAGGGGGAGGACTGCATGGGTACCCTGGCAGAAGTGCCGCATTGGTTCCACTGGTGCACCCCTCCAACTCCAATCTCACCAGAACCCCAACCCACGCCTGGCACTGTCCAGGTACATAGAAGCAACAGCATCATCATGAAGATGGCTCTACAGAAGCAGTCAACCAGCTGCTCTTGCTCAAGCACTAAGTTTAGAAAGGCATCTGAAAGTTATAAAAAGACACTTACCCCATGCCATATGGACTGCAGAAGGCAAGAACTTAACGCTTGGCTCACTGAAATCTGAAAGGCAATTAATTCTTCTGATATAATCCTAGAGTGCCTTAATTCATCGTGGGTTCTCTTCCGGCCAAGACAACTCCAAGCGACAGCTCCTATGTGCCCCGACGGTAAAGTTTTAACAATAGCTCTTGTTCCAGTATAGACCGATTTCTTAACCTCCTTATCATTTTTGCAAAATCTTCTGACTAATAAAGTGGAGCGCTCTTTCTTAGTACGAGAAGAATCTTCATCCATTTCTTCTCCGTGGCCTTCGTTGCAGTTTTGATAATGGCTCAAACTGGGCTTTGAAGGCAGTCTTCCAGTAATATTACCGCTAGAAAAATTGTGACCTGAGCATGCCATGTTGAGTTTTGGGGTTGTTCTTTCCAAATACAAATAGTTATCCACTGTAGTGCCATAGGAATCACACAACTGTTGTCCAGTTTTATTCCCACAGGTAGCTGGTAGTTCCACTGTTTTACAAGTGCAAGCTGCAGAAATATTGGTGCAATCATTATAACCCTGTACTGGCTGTAAGCATTCGTTCCAAATGAAGCTGTTGTGCAAGGTACACAAACTTTTTGAGATGTTCTTTCTCTCTTTAACATACTTGAAATCAGCACTCTCAGTTTCATTTTCATTTTTATTTACTGAGGACTGGCTTCTTAGTGGCTTCAACTCAACTTGAGATCCATCCATTTGTAACTGAATTTCAGCATACACAGTTCTTTCCAGTGAAGAAGGAATTCCAGTTTCTAAACATTTGTCTTTATTTGCAAAAGAGTCACATGCTTTATATAAGTGGTTATGTATAGTGTTGTTTTTGTAGCTTTTCTGTATAATGTCATAATTTATGTTAAGAAACTCCACAGAAGCAGGGATACATATGCCTCTCTCCCAGGGTTCTCTGCTATCAGTCATTTCTTTCTCATGTGGTAAATAAAAACACTGAACAGCTTTTCTTCACGTTTTTGGAAGAGAGAGTTGTGTGCATCCAATTTCTTTGTACTTTCATAACTGGCATCTAGGGTGCTTTATCTTTATCGCCATTTCCTTTCTGGTGGACTGAAAACTCTGCCAAAGACCAAATGCAGACACTGCTGTCTCTCTTCAGAGAGCATCTTGAAACACAGGCTTCAGACACTACCCTGCTTTCCCTCTATGAATTACATCATAGCACTGAAAGAAAAGCAAAACACTGCTATATCTTCACAGCAGACTTACAGCATACAACACAGCTGTATTATTAATGGCCTTCAGAATGCTGTTTATGGTGGATTGCCACATAATGCTTGAGTATTTGTTTGTAATAGCACAGTTTTCTTCTCTCACAAGCAAACACTTCCATCATAGGATATACCTATACCCCGCCTTGTTTCCTGCTACATGCCTTGGAAGAGTAAGTTGGGGAGATGTAATTAATTGTTCCTCAGGCCATGTAACTTCCAGTTAATCAGTAGCCTGCAAAACAAAAAAAAGAATCATATTTAATACACAGTGCCAGGTGTAACCTGCATATCCATAACGAAAGAGTATGAAGTGTATTAACAGATGCTTAATGGAAATGCAGAGCATCCTTAAGAATATATTCCATTGTGCTTTTGTTTATAGCTGAAGTTTTCCCTCCAAGCTCCCTTTGAGAGATTCAGAATATGTGGGATAAACAGACATGCAATCTACCACCCCAACCTTACCTCTTCAGACAGAATCTGATCAGGCACCATCCCATCCATTTATTTGCAGCTAAATTTGCAGGGAGGGATGCGGGTGGCGCTGTGGTCTAAACCACTGAGCCTCTTGGGCTTGCCGATCAGAAGGTTGGCGGTTCAAATCCCCATGACGGAGTGAGCTCCCATTGCTCGGCCCCAGCTTCTGCCAACCTAGCAGTTCGAAAGCACACCAAAAAGTGCAAGTAGATAAATAGGTACCGCTCCAGCGAGAAGGTAAACAGCATAAACAGTGTTTCTGTGCACTGCTCTGGTGTCAGTGTTCCATTGAGCCAGAAGCGGCTTAGTCATGCTGGCCACATGACCCAGAAAAACAGTCTGCAGACAAACGCCGGCTCCCTCAGCCTGAAAGTGAGATGAGCGCCACAACCCCAGAGTCATCTGCGACTGGACTTAACTGTCAGGGGTCCTTTACCTTTTTTAAAGTTTGCAGTCCCACAAGGTAGCCAAGACCTTCTACTTTCCACCAACCATATCTCCCTCCCCTCAAAGGCTTCCATTTTAGGAAACCCTTCTCTACAATATATTTTTCTTAGACAAGTATGGAGGAAACAAAATGGGAATTAAAACAGCATTATCCAAAACTCTGTCAGCAGATGGGACATTTGGATTAAAAAGCAACATCTTTCACCATCTAAACCAGAAATGGTTAGCCTTCAGGTGTTGTTCATATCAGGTCCAGACAGCATGGCCAACACTTAGGCATGGTGGGAGTGGCAGTCCAGCAACATCCTTCCCAATGGCTCTCCACTCCACAGGAAAGCTGCGAGGGCAGACCCAGAATCCCTGCTGCCCCTTTGGCTGAACTTGGGTTGAACAGGTGAGATTATCCCCTCCTTCAACTCAAAGTTCCCACCATTCAGGGTCCTGCTCTGTTTCATCCTTTTCCTTTTGCATCAAAGCCTGCCAATCCAAGCCCGATCCCAATCCTGACAGCACTGTAGGACTCATGGCAGATTAAACTTTTTCATTACTTTTATCAAACAATTCACAGAAGCCTAAGAATACAAAATAAGGTGAGAGTCCTTTAGCCATCCAGCCAGCTCCTCCAAGGCCTTCAGATACATTTATTGTAGCTGCCCCAGGAAGAGAATGCTTTGGCCGGCACTGTCCTCTCATGGAGCTATCAAAGATCCTTTTCTTACTTGCTGTCTGCTTGGATTTAACTCAGACCAGACACTGGCCACTTCTCAGCTGCCTCAAGCTCTCATAGTTGGACAGAGGTTGTTATTTTAAGGGCTGGAATGCAAAGCAAAGAGCAAACACTACCAGGTATGGACAGAAGACTGGATCAAATTGATCACTTGCCTAAAGATCAATATAAAACCAGGGTGGGGCATGAATGTTTGCTTTGTAAACAGCAGCCATAGAAGCTAAATCTAGTTTTGTCAACAGACTAGAAGAGTTTGTGTCAGATTGTAATGAGAAACAAGAGGAAAACCAGATGCTCTCTATTACTTTGTTTATTTACGGTAATCAAGCCAGCTTTCTATGTGCAAAGCAACAATGATATTCTACCGAATTAATGCATTGGTTTGATTCCCCCCACCCCCCGGATCATGGTAATCACTAGAGAGGTGAAACCATGAGCCAAGCCAAATCAAAATAAGTATTATATTGAACAGACATAAAGGTTAGGAGAATCTGGTCTGCATTTAGTACACATACAGATCTCTACCAACATAAATGGAATGTTTTGCTACACATATATCATAAAAGGTAAAAGGACCCCTGACAGTTAATTCAAGTTGCGAATGACTCTGGGGTTGCAGCACTCATCTCACTTTACTGGCCAAGGAAGCCGACGTTGGTCCGCAGACAGTTTTTCCGGGTCATGTGGCCAGCATGACAAAGCTGCTTCTAGCAAAACCGAAGCAGCGTCGGAGCGGTACCTATTTACCTTCCCGTCGGAGCGGTACCTATTTATCTACTTGTACTTTGACATGCTTTCAAACTGCTAGGTTGGCAGGTTTGCTAGCTGGGACCGAGCAACGGGAGCTCACCCCATTGTGGGGATTCAAACCACCAACCTTCCGATCGGCAAGCCCTAGGCTCAGTGGTTTAGACCACAGCGCCACCCGTGTCCCTCACATATATCACAGCCTGTGTTAATTAATCTCAAATAAATACCGTACTCTGGCTCTGCAGTCCTAATCACTATCAGTTAGAATCCTGATTTTATATTAGAATCCTGATTTTCTTTTTTTAAAGCATTATTAACATTTTAAACTACTTATATTATAACTGTCATAAGCACAAAAAGGAGGTTTGCACTAATGGAACTTGGAGCTACATAACAACCCTTTTGATAAAGGCATGGACATGCCTCTGTCTATCTCTTTCACATGGATATCAACATCTATTTTAGTGCAGTACCTGCTACTAACTTTCCCAAGGACTCAGTCCTCTACACTGCATTAACTACATGCAGAGGGATCACTACAGGGTATGTATAACAAAGCTCTCTTTCTTCCCCAACCAAGCCACTGTGAGGAATCAGCCACCTCTGCTCACGCAACAAATGCAAAGCATGGAGACTTGCCATCACACCTAAACATCAGGTGCACTGAATGTCTGCTCACAAAGGATGAAAGGGAGAACTGGCTCTGTTATGCCTTATGCTCCACCTGCAAGTACTGCACCCACCATGGCCTGAATTAAGCCCCATAATTTCACAATGAAAGATTCAGAAGATATAATCTGGATTTGTTTAGAGCTGAAAGCACAATATCCGTTAGTACATGGGAAATGAATGTGAGGCAATGTGCAGGCAAAGGTTACTTTCATTAACACCATCACTAATCCAGTAAATAACAAAAGGGCTAATTTTGATACATCAGAGAAATGTAACGTGTTCCATGCCATCAGCAAAGCAAAAAAGACTGAGAGGAAACAGATTCAGCACGGATAAATCACATTAGATCAGAGGTCAAACAGCAGAAACAATATAAAATGATACATCATGGCAAACTGTTAGTATTCATGGTCACAAAATGTTATTCTTTACAATGAAAATTATAACATACAGCCATAAGGTGAATTTAAAATATCTAGAGTAATATTCAACATGGCATTTCTAAAATTGAATTGAATTAAAGGTGCAAATAAATCAACATAAATCAAGGAAAGTGCTTTTGGTGTGGCATGTGCTGCACGTGCTGTTTGAAAGAAGGGGAAAACAGGAAACCTATTGGAGTAAGATTACGCCCATGCTGGGGTGTAGCAGCTGTGAATATGACGACACTTTTCTCAGGATGGGGGAAGTGGGGACAGCTACAGCTTGGAAAACTTGTTGCCCAACTTATTGTACTTTAAAAGAACCTCTCCATGCATCAATGTGTGAAACAACCAGGTCACATAACCTGACCAGCATGCTTACTGAAATTGGGCAGAACTAGATTACGGTTGTCAACACAATTGACACAAACACCCCATCAATGATGGAGTGGTGGTGAGTTGTTTTGTTTTGCTTACTTAGAGGTTTAGATTTCAAGTTTAGATTGTGAGTCCCATTTACCATATTGGAACTTACTTGTATGTAGACATACATAGGATTGCCCTGTAGGAGGCTGAACTAACTCACTGGCCTTAGGCAAGCCATTCTCTGTCAACCCGAAAAACAAAAACAACTTCCTTTCCATTGCCCAGTAATGGCATTAAGAACTGCAAATGAAACTTATGCAGTTTTGCCATGGCTGAATGTGTATTGGTTTGTGGCTTTTGCACTGGTGGCATCAATATTGTGGAACGCTCTCCCAGCTGAAATAAGAGGGGGCCCATCTACACTGGCATTCTGCTGGCCCTTGAACACCTACCTGTTTAGACAAGCATTCCCCTGATCTCCTGACCCGAACTTTAGGTCTTATTATACCTAAGCACTACATTCTAGGTCTCTTTGCTGAAGGATGTTAATATCCTCAACATTTTCCATTGATTTCAGAGCGTGTAGATAATATAATAGAGAGCAACAGCAGGGAAACTCTGACCCCCAAAATAGAACTGGAGCTGGAGGGTGGGGGGCTATCAGCTGGCTCGTGGTAAGGAATGATAGACTATAAAGTCCAGAGACTAGCATCTTGGTAGAGAGAATCTAAGTATTAAATGTCAGGGGTCTATTGATAGAGTTGAAGAGTTATTTGCATGGCTGCATATTGAACAGTGAAGCACTCAGACGTAAGCAGAGCACTGAATAAGTACCCAAACTCACTGGGTTAAGTCCAGATGATGTTAGTTTAATTTATATCCATTAGAAATCAGTGGGAGTTAATGTCAACTTTAGTCAGGATCCAACCCATGAAGTGTAAAGAATCTGAATGATTTGGATTGTGCTGTCCTTGCTCGTGAAAAAAACATCACTTTGGCTTTTCCACAGCTTGGTCATAATAATGAATGCTGATTAATGAGCAGTTCGGGCAGCAGATCAGCTCCACCACCTTTTAAAATAGTCAGCTTGCAGTCACCTGCAGAACAGGAGGAGAAAGATGTGAAACTGGCTTCCCCAGTTTCTTGGGCTGAAGCGTCATGAAATCTCCAATGGAGGTAATTCAAACTAAACGGGGGGGGGGGGGTTAGCTCTCAAAGTCCACCTTTGTGTCTAGCCTGCAAAAAAACTCTTTGTTTGGGGTCTGGTGTTGCTGTCTATCTATTACAGTCTACTTGTTCTTGTTTCCTTATCCTAGCAGCACCTGGTCTATTGAAGGTAAAATAGAAATAATATTACACGAATAATTCCAGTCTCTGTTACTCTGTTACAAATTAAATTGACCGCATTGTAGAGCACTGAAGTACTCAATCTCAAGCAAGTAGGGAGTATTATCCCCACCAGAAAAGAGCAAATGGGTATCCAGCTACCAACAAAGAGATCTTCTTAATTTTTATTCTCTGTTTTCATATTCCCACAAAGTGTCTATCTACACGCAGAGCTCATCCTACTGCATATTCAAAACTGAATACGGTAAATATCTGTTACGGAATATTTATTCAACAGCATTCTTCTTCATTTATAAAGTAAGTAAAGCTGAATTTTTGAGTCACACACATAAAAGACAACTTCATTCCTTTCAATATGGTCAAAATCTGCTGGGTTTTTTTTCATGTATTTTAGTATTAATGGGAACCCTATTTAGAATGCCACAAATAATATTTGGTCAGCAAATAAGTACTGTGCTTACTTTAGCTTTGCCAATTACCTCAGTCTCTGGGAAGAAACCCACCTCAATAACTGACTGTTCAGAGTGTGAAATCATTTGAAAGCTCTGTTACATTAAAGCAGGAAAACAGTCAAAACAGATTTATTTTTTTTACAAAAATCATTCTTACTGCCTGATATTTTCTGGTTACTCATCAATATGGGTAATTAGACAGTTTTCCTTAATTTTTAAAAAAACATGTCCTTGTTTTCAAGCATATTATTTTATACTTGTCCCTAAATATCAGCTAATAACAGAGTTTAAAAGTTAGTGACCTACATTTTAATCCAATATAATGAATTCAGAGAAATAATTTGTAACTCCCAGTTCAAAAGTGAAACATACCTAGTCAATGAAACAAAAACAGCTGAAAGTCTGTAAATTTTGGTTAAAAAACCCGATTTGCAATGGGGGTTGAATAATTTTGATTGCAACTGTAGGAACAAGCTATGAATAAATGATACATGTTATTTAGTTTCTTCACTGACATTTCATAGTGGTTCATGTTTGTTTTAATACTGTGTTACTATGTCAGGAGTTTTGAGGACAATGCACGAAAATGTCACCAAATTTTCTTCACCCAAGATTCTAGCTAAAGCCCCCCCTTTGGAATTCTGTCCTCAGAATTCTGTTTTCCCACTAAGCAATTCTCATAGGAATTCTGCTTCACAACCACTTTACTACCTAGTAGGTTGAGTACCTTGAGAGGGAAAAAGCAGCTGGTAAACAACCAACCATTCAGCGGTTCCTAGACTGCGGCTTGCAAGACAAAGAAGCCCACAGTCTGGTGACATTTTTGGACTATGCCCCATCTACATGATTACAAAACACCATGTTTAGAACAGTTTTGTAACTGTACTTTTCACAAAGAAAAGACCACTCACTGTGAGCTGCGCTCTGGACATTTTGGATTTTTCCAGCCTTCAAGTTGCCATAGAACTCTTGTTTTTGTTCTAAACAAACCAACACAGCTATCCCCTCCCATATTTTCCAGAATGCATACTAGAAGGGACTGGGGAAATTAATCAAAGGACAAAGAGTGCTAGAGAGAGCTGGGGGTTTCTGAAGCGCAGAGGGAAGGTGTCTAGGCAACTGGGGATGAGAATTGATTTCTCTCTATAAATCTTGTAGGGCGGGGACAGGGGGGTTAATAATACAAGCCAGGCGCAAAGGAGGAGTCAGTGCTACAGTGAAAATATTTATTCAGGAAAAAAATATGTCACAGCTTTCTAATTAGGACTGTAACTTGGCACTGATGTTAATCACTATTGATCAGTAGACATCACTACAGATTTTTTAAGAATAATTCTCACAGCAAAATTCAGTCGGCCTCTCAAGTGGCAGTCAAACAGAATCTTCATGGCAATAAGTCAGTGCCAATGTCTATTTTATCTGAGAAACAATTGTATCATAATTCCTTGTGAGTAAAGAACTAAGAGTTTCATCAGCTTTTGAAATGGCAGTCCCAGTAATATATTGATTAGCTGCTGAGAGTGGGCAATAAAGTGACCAGCTGAACAAATCAATAACAAATTAGCTAATATTGTAAAAATAATATTTGCTGAGAGGCAATGCCATAAAAGTTGAAACTTGGCTTAAAGAGAGGATGAAGAAGAAAATGGAATAGCAAGGTCTCAACCATATCCAAAAGTAATTAATATACAATATGGGCAGAGTCCTATTTCTAACTAGTTGAGAATTATAGCAATAGATAATTTCTAAAACAAGGAATTTACCGTAGTTACAGAAGGGCTGGTTTGTTTTGCATACAGTGGTACCTCGGGTTACAAACTTAATTCGTTCCGGAGTTCCGTTCTTAACCTGAAACGGTTCTTAACCTGAGGTGTGCTTTCGCTAATGGGGCCTCCTGCTGCCGCTGCATGATTTCCGTTCTCATCCTGGGGCAAAGTTCTCAACCCAAGGTACTACTTCCGGGTTAGCGGAGTTTGTAATCCAAAGTGTTTGTAACCCAAGGTACCACTATATTTACTAACATCAGCCTGGGTCTCTACTTCCCAAATTGGGTGGAAATTAGAAGGCAGGAGGGAGGGAAGGATTACCCTTCCCACTAATTCTACTCTACAATAGATGTATCAAGTTAATTTCCCCTTCAGGCAAATGTCAAGGCTGACTGGGGGGAATGGGGTGGGGAAGTGTTGCAAAGGAGAATCAGCTGGCAGGGAAGATTTAAAATGCCGCTTCCCATGTGCTATTTGTCATCTGTGAATGCCCCTTGCATTATAAGGCAAACATGGGTCTCTCTGAGCAACATTCCACAGGTATTCCAAACATTTGCATAAACCTGTCTTCAGCCAATATATAATCTCTGTAGTATCAACTGAACAGGGTTTGCAGCATAGGAGTAATGCTATACTCCACCCGAAGTAGTTGTTAAACAAACAAACTTAGATGTGGTGCAAATAGGACTAGCAATGCAATCCTCTAGATGTCTACTTTAAAGTAAGTACCACTGAGTTCAAAAGTACTTACTCCTTGCTAGGTGTTTATAATATTGCAGCCTAACTGGCTCAATTTCATTTTAGACAAAAGAAAAGCCATGCTTTATATCACTGAAATGTAAATGAAGCACCATGTAAAAAAAACGAGCCCATACTATGCACATCTACATTTCAGGCCATCAGTCAAGTGTGTTATCTCATGCACATTAGATGTTTTTGTTATAAGATATATATGCAAACCTAAATTTGGCAAAGCTACCGGTATATATTTGCAGCCTAGTATGTCAGTTGTTATGTTATCTGTCTCTTCTAAATATTTATGTTCACATTATTTCCATTTTTCTTTTAGATTAAAACTTTTGATAGGAAAATGCATCAATACAGAAACAATTACTGTTTTGTGAATGAAAGTTTCCCCTGACCTATTGAATTTCAAGTCCAAGTCCATGTATTTTATGAGATTTTATGAAATGTCAGCATTCCACAAGGATGACAACCCACTTGCCAATAGAAGAACAATAAGTGATTACTCAAATTTCCTAGACTGATCTTCTACAGCTACTAGGGAATCATCTGGGTGGAAGTATACCTGGGAAACATGAGGACTAGTAATAAAACAACCACTACCAAGATAAGGGCATACAAATGCTTGTTATAACAAGCATTCATTATATGAATTTACAGTGCTCTTTCAAAGGACTTTGGCTTTCCAAACAAGAGAACAGATTTTACTCTCCTGAAAGTGCATTTCTACATCTATTGTCAAGGCTAAGTTCTCACGCCATAAAGGCTCAGTTTTACTGTTTCTTCATTTAACTACTACAATGAAAACATTAGAGTAATCAGGGGATGGGACAGAGCTCATTTTGCAGACTGAGTTGCTGGCATCTCCAAATATAACTTCTCATCAGGAGATGGGGGGGGGGGAAACCTGTGGCTCTTGAGCTGTTGTTTGACAACACCAGCTGATGTCTGGCGATTAAATCCTGATACCTAAACTGTGAAATCCTGTTCCCAGTTCTCCAAGAATTCTCCAGGATTATAGATAAGAGGCTCTGAGATTACATCTGCAAGTTCCTTAGTAACCTTGTAGTTCCTCAGACCTTGGCAATCTCATTTAAAGTTGATAGGTGTTCCCTTATCACCTCTTTTTCTATCTTGGGCTGTAGCTCCCTCTCTACATCATTTATTCTATTATCACCAGTTTGGGCACTGTATTCCTTTTGAGTGAAGACAGAAGCAAAACAGGTGTTGAGCTGTTCCTCCTTCTCTCTGTCACCCAAAGCCATTATTCTGTCTTCTACACACAGAAGTCTGGCTACTTTTTTTGTTCTTCCTCTTGCTTCAAGCATAGTAAAATACCACCACCACCCATTTTATTATTTCTAACCTCTCTTGCAAGCCTGACCTTGTTCTGAGCTTTAGCCCACCTGACCCTCTCTGCAAATATTGGATGATCGTTTACGGTATATTCTTCCTTCATGATTTGTCCCTTTTTCATTTTTTATATCTGCCGCTTATAAATCTCAGCTCAAGGCACAAAAACTTCTTCAGATGCCTCCCACTTTTCTTTCTTACTGGAATTGTTTGCACATTTCAGTTGTGCCTTCTCACCTTTAAGAAACTCCCATCTATTGTGGACTCCCTTCTCTGAGTATTTCTGACCGTGGGATCTCACCCAGAAGTTCCTTAAGCTTTTTGAAAACAGCTTTTTTAAAGTCCAGAGTACACATCTGACTCATACAATCAGCTTTTTTACATTCAGCCTTTTGCTCTACTGAACAAGATTCTCCACACCGTAAAATGATATCCAAGCAGAAAATTATTTAAATGCCGTCTGTTGATGCCCTGTCCTGGTATGAAGGGGAAGTTCGCCAACTAAGTCACTGAAGTGTTGTTCTGTAGCAGAACTCTGAAGATTACTATACATAATTCACTTCAACAGCATTTTTGCTGTCCACAGTAGCACAGATGAAGGCAAACATCGTGGGAGGAAACATCACACACCAGAGCACTGCTCCTGTCTGAAACAAACAGCAAAGTCCTCCAGCATTAAGCAAGGTCACAGGCAACTGGAGAATCATCTGTTAAAAAACGATGCTATTATTAGATGCAAGTTATGCAGCAGTTGTGCACAGGAGTAGAATTAAAACATTCTTCCAAGATAAATGCTTGAAATACTATTCAAATATACACCTCCATGTCACCACAGGAACAATTCATATTTTACTATCAAAATAAATAAATGAACAAAAACTTGGGCCATTAACTACATAATGATTGGCAACTCTGTTAAGGTAAAGTGCACACCTTTGGATCCTAAGAAAAGTCAGTTTAAGGCATGGCAGAGGGGAGGGAAGAGGACTTCCTTTTGCAAACCTCCTTAAATTAATTTATCTTGGAATCCAAGTCGTTAACTACTTCAATTCTGTGGAAGTCAGTTAGATGCATAATCCAACACACATGAGTTACATCTGGGAATATATGATCTCCCCAGCGCAGGCACCGCAACGTGGACCTGCTTGGCTCCAGTGGTGAGGGCTGGGCTGGCACGGTGGGCTTCAGTCACGCTCTGAGCTCCACCCCTGCCCGTGCACACGTGCCCGCCTGGTGATGGCAAACAACACTACGACGCTGCTTCCCTGAATCAGGGTAAAAGGTACTAGTCCACCTCTTTGCTATCAAAACTTCTAATTGCACTGGGGGGGGGTTGTAAAAAAAGAGAGAGAGACTTGTTCGATATGTAACCTGCAGCCTAAAGTGGTACAGTACACTCTAGTGCAGGGGTAGGCAACCTAAGGCCCGTCGGCCGGATGCAGCCCAATCGCCTTCTCAATCCGACCCACAGACGGTCTGGGAATCAGCATGTTTTTACATGAGCAGAATGTGTCCTTTTATTTAAAATGCATCTCTGGGTTATTTGTGGGGCCTGACTGGTTTTTTACATGAGTAAAATGTGTGCTTTTATTTAAAATGCATCTCTGGGTATTTGTGGGGCATAGGAATTCGCTCACTCCCCCCCCCCAAATATAGTCTGGACCACCACATGGTCTGAGGGACGGTGGACTGGCTCACAGCTGAAAAAGGTTGCTGACCCCTGCTCTAGTGCAACACATTGTACTTATTTTTAATGGTAATGAAATAAAAAAACAAATTAGGCTCAGAACAGACGGTTAACACAGTCAGGGGTGGAGGAAGGGAGTGCAGTGGGTGTGGTCCGCCCTGGGTGTCACCCCTGAAAGGGGTGACAAAATATTGAGTGGCACTCACCACGGGGCCTGCAGTGAACCCGAGCCACACATCTCTCTTGGGTGGCTCTGTGCTGCCCAAACAATCCGCTGCCTCCCTGCCCAGCTGTAGGGCAGCTGAGTGGGAGGAGGCAGGCAGACTCCAGAGGCCCTGTGGTGTGCCTCGCCCCTATGGCAGCTCGCTCCTCCCTCGCCCCACTCCTATGGGCGGTTTGCCCCACCACTATGGGTGCTCCGCCCCAGGCGCCCAAGCAGCTTCCTCTGCCACTGAAAACAGTCTATGTTGGGCAGAAGTAGTATTGTGAATTCCCAACCTAGGAAATATTTGCACAAGCTTTTTGCAGCAAACACCACATGACACCGACTCTTGTGCTTGTACTCAGTCAGTCACACCCTTAACATACATAAATACAAGCACAGAACTAAACTTGAACTGAAAGTAGAATTTCTCTCTGCGACGATAAAAAGTGTTCTAGCCCCAACACTTTTAATGCAGCAATGTGAAAACCATTGAAACCATTGCAGATTTTTTAAAATGTGAAAAAACATACATATTACTGCCTATTCTGTGCCTAGAAAATATTTCCGTTTTCATGGGCTAACTGTTTATTTAAAACATTAGGCTCATTAGTGAAACAAAGGGCACAATCCAGATAAAGTTATTAAAGGGATTTAAATAAGCTCACATTTCTCTGAATTGCAGCCCAATAGAGTAAGTAAACAATCATACTACTATAGAGTTAGAAGGTACCACAAGGGTCATCCAGTCCAACTGCCAGCAATGCAGAAATCTTTTGCCCAATGTGGGGTTCGTATTTATGATGGACCATCACCTGGAGGGGAGATTATGTTAGCCTTTGAGACGTATGTCCAGTGGAACAGGAATGCTAAAGATGAGTATATGGGGGTTTTGTTGTTGTTTTAATAGCATATCTTTACTGAATGTGTGAAGTACTAATTCCTCCTTGTGTATAGTAATGTGGAAAGGCGGTATACAAACCGAAAGTGAAATGAAATGATGTTCCACCAAAATCTTGTCTGGTGAAATTAAATAGCAGTTTTTCTGAAGCGTTATTACATAGCAGTTTACCAACAAGGAAGGGCGGCGGGGGGGGGGGGGAGAGATTTGTCCAGAAAACCACAGGACAAAGTGGTGGTGAAACAGCACTAGTCCTGTAAAACAGCCCCTTATGTTGTGGTAGCCACAAGTTTGAGAAAATACCCAAACTATAGCCACTATTTTTCCATACTTTAGAATTTTTTTAAAAAGCAGATTAGCTACATTTTTAATACACTCCAACTACCCTTTCAGACTTAAGTGTGGAGTTTTCCACCCTTGCAACATATGGGTGAAGTGAGGTTACTAATCTACTTTAATTACTGTGAACGTGGAACAGATTTACCATCACAATATTCATGGGTATATGACCTTGTGTTGGGGTTCAACAACCTCCTATGATGAAGAGCAATGGCACCGGGACTCTCCAGCAGATCTCCAAAACTCCTAATGGCCTCAGTGAGCCAGCAAAACTGAATATCCCTTTCCCAGTGCCAAAGGCCCCCACAACAGCTACCTAGGTTCCTAGCCAATTCTCATACACTCTCGTATCTCCCCCAGGGCCACAAAAGCAGAGGTGATGGCAAGTCAGGCAGGAACTTCAGAGATACCAGTGTGAGGCTACCCACAAGGATCGGATCAGGGCCTGACTGAGAGCCAGGAAGCATGGAGTCTTCAGCTCCTATAGCCCTTACAGTCTGTGCTGCTTCATTGCTGAAGCAAAAGTTGCATCGCCGCCGCCCCCCCCAAATAAATCCCAGTTCCAATGTGAAAATTGACACTTTGTTTGTAATGTCAATTCACTTTCACCTTGTTTACTTTGTTTTTGTTCTTATGTTTCTTGTCTTTTGTTCTTGAGTTTATCTTGTATTTCTGTGCTGTAAACCACCCTGAGATCGACAAATGAAGGGTGGAATACAGATAAATACTACTAATAAAAAACAATTAACTACCATCATACCATCTTCTCTACAAGGCATTTAAGGTGGCATGTTCAAAATCATTGTATTGTGGGCTGATAATAGATTTATGAGATAGACTAAACTGAAATATAGTCTCAGTGCCTATACAGTGGTACCTCTAGATATGAACGGGATCTGTTCCGGCGCCCCGTTCGCATCTAGAGGTAAACGTAACTAGCGACGGCACATCTGCGCACGCACGTGTCGCTTTTCGCCACTTCTGCGCATGCGCGTGACATCATTTTGAGAGTGTGCGCATGTGCAAGCAGCGAAACCTGGAAGTAACACACTCCGTTACTTCCGAGTTGCCGAGGAGCACAACTCGAACGCGCTCAACTCGAAGCATATTTAACCCGAGGTATGACTGTACTGTGAGGAGAAAAGAAGGGTTGTGGGAACGTAGGTGGTTGTGTGTTTCATTTTTAGCTTTGAGTGATTAGGTGCAAGTATTGTAAAACTGAAAACTGTCTTGGGTACCTTGGCAAAAAGGCTGTACGGTATATAAAGCCTAATGATGATGAAGATGAAGATGATGCATTTCACATCCAAGTGGAGATCTGAACCCAAGGTTTCTCCAGTCCAAATCCAATACAGAGAAGTTCCTTCCTTTTCCTGAAAAAGCCTGAAAGCTTTTTTGAAACTTTTGACTCATTCTTTGTGATCAGTAGGACAAAAAAAAGCATCATGTTCCCATACAGAAATGAAGAAAAAGCTTAGTCAGGCCACAAATTTAGAGGCGGTGTGAGGAAGAGATGGCGGCCAACCCCGCAACAACTAGCTCTCAAAAAGGCCTGGGAACTTCGTAGAGCTGAGGGTGGTTTTCAGCATGGGAAGAAAAGGAACATTTTTGGGGAAACTAGAAGCAAGCAACGGCCTAGTTTAAAACCAGTATAAACTACTTCTTCCTCTGTGTGTGTGTGTGTGCATATGTGATGACAAATTCAAGTAGAGGTCTTAGCTTCGCAGCAAAAAACAAACAAACGTAGATTATTGGGAACCTTAAAGACTGGAAGCAAAGATCACAACAAAGCTGTTAGTGCTCCAAATCCTATTCTAAAGTGAAGGCTATTCAGGGTCACAATGGATTTTACTTCTCTTTTTCTCATATGTATGTGGGTGCAGAATATGACATTTTGACACAACTGCTTGCTACCTGAGGCCCTAGGGCATTCATTTCTGCTTGCTTCTAAGTAAACACAGGATCATAGAATCATAAGAGTTGGAAGGGATCCTGAGGAGCATCTAGTCCAACCCCCTGCAAGGCAGGAATCTCAACTAGATCATATATCACAAACAGCCATCCAACCTCTGCTTAGATTAAATCTGCAACCTTGATGTTATCAGCACCATGCTGAGTCTAACCAAGTGAGCTATTCAGACTGACAGTGTAAAGAGGCACTAAGCATGCTTAGTTTTATACCTGGGGGGTGGGGGTGGCCATTTTGTGTGCACTTTTTGCCTTGTTAGTACCAAAACGATCTCAAACACAACACCAGTTTGGGTAACTGAGACATAAGTCTGGAGGGAAATCTGGAGTGTATTCACATCAGTGTATTCAAGCAGATTTATGCAAGAGATGCTCCTTCAGGAATCCCAGGCCATCTAGGACCTCAAAGCAGCATTTCCACTTAACAAGTCCCATGAGCAGAGCACTAATATATTTACATGCCCAGTATAGAATTGGTGTTTCTAGGGCAGACGTTCTGATTTCAAGGACGTGTGGAACCAATACAACTTTTCATTATACTGTAGAAGCTAAACATTAATTGTTAACACCAGTAAGGGCATTGCTGCATAAAAGGTGTCCCAAGCTGGTTGCACACTAAAGACACCAAAAAGAGCAGCATTTATTTATTTTTTTAGTTATTTAGCAATTTTATTTTCAAGAGGGCATTTGTATCTTCAATCTTAGTGTCTAATCAAAAACATAAAGATAACATTAAAAGGTAAATAACTTTCAGAGTTTTATTTTTCTTGTACATCCATTCACAGGAAGGGTTTTGTGCAACTCACAAACCAGTAAGGCTTTAGCTGAGGGGTGGGAAATCTGTGGGCCTCTAGGCAGAGGCATACCCTAGGGTCCCTTGCACCCTCAGAAGGGAGATATATCAACATAGGCCCCCCACCATCACTTTACTGCAATAGCCAAATTAGAAATTACTACATTTTATGAGGTCCAAGTACTCAAAGCATCCGGAGTCAAGGCAAGGTGAGGAGGAGGAAGGGCAAAAAAATCCCACACACCTTTATGCCGCGGTGCAAGGATGGAAAGATTCTTCCATGTTTGATCTCACAATAATAGTGGCATGTCACCATACACATATACATAATACACTCCAATAGTCTGCCTTCATACCGTTTTGCCTTTTCTCCTATCGCTCAGCTCCCAGCTCTTGTCTAAATTCAGGACCTTGCACAGATAACTGGAGACATTTTGGGGGTGATTTTTGTACCCTTTCTGGGCCTGCACTCCACTCCCAGTGAGGGCCAATTTTGCCAACCCCTAGATATGCACACGGTGGCAGGGCTATCCGATCCAATCATGGACCATCACCTTTCATGAGCACTGAACACCTACATAAGGCTATCAAAGTGCAGGCCAAACATTTGCTTTTTAATAATTACAAAGTGTTTCAGAATTGGAGTTCTAACAGTGGGAAAGATCAGTAGAGTTTTCAAATAATTTTCAAGACTCACACTTTCCATTTTCAAGGCTGAAACAATATGCAACTAAAATGACTTAATACCATGACCTCACTCAGAGCTATTCAATTTTTTAAAAATAAATTTATTTCTTGTGTTTAAAATCCTCCTTTTTTTAACATCCAGCCACAGGAAAAGTTCTGTGCAATTAAAAACAGTAATCAATACTCCATTGTGAATGCTGGCTTTAATGACTGAGCTTGTTAATTTTGTTATGGCGGACCACAGGAGTTTGGACCCCCTGGTTATACTGAAAATTAGTGGAAAATAAGTGAGCAAGATGGGAAGACCTGAGCATCTCTCATAGCCAACAACATCGCTCACATTTTAAAATAATGCACATCCCACCCTAGTACAAACCCCAACAGTATCAACTAATGTAGAAGGAGAGTATCACATCTTCCAATGAGCAAAATATTGTCCATTGGAACGTCCCTGAAGGACATCTTTGAGGGAAGAGATGGGGGCTGTATGCAACACCTGGGATTCACGAATGTATGATGCAAGAAACTGATGCTGAGAAATCATACCAGCAGCCAAACGTCTTCATCCTTTTGTCCTTCATTCATCATTTCCCCCTCTTTTCCTACACAGTCACTCAGCGCAGGAAGAGTTGGGTGTAATTGAAAAAGAAGAAGAAGAAGAAAGCGGCGTTGCCAAAGGAACCCTTTCCTCTTCCCCTTAGGAAATATTCAAAGACTATCATACCACGTGGGGAAAGATTAGCATCCTTACCCTCGGACAGCCGGTCCTCCTCCCTCTCCCCCTTTTTGCAGGCGACGATTCCACATCTATTGAAAGGTGACAAAACCTTTCAAACAGACAAACAGGGCTGCCCTTAAAGCGACCCTGCAGGCCAAGGGGTGGAAAGGAGTCGGCTTCCTTCCTCTTGTTCTCGACTTTGGTCACTGAATAATCGGGGGTGCGGGAAGCCCTTTCTAAAGGGAGTTCGTTCGTTCGTTCATTCGTTCATTCATTCTTTCCTCCCACCTCCGCCTCCCTAGCAGGGACCGCCTGGGAGCGAGCCCTTTTCATTGTGAGATCAAGTGCCTTCCCACGGGACGGAAGGGGTTTCCCTTCTCCGCCCAACCGCACACCTGCCAGGTGGTGGTGGAGATTAGCATCTGCCACGGCAAGCAGAGCCAGACCAGGCAGCTAAGCACTTGCGCAAAGCTTTCCTTCGTTGGGAACTTTTACACGTGCGCACGCACATACACGTGTACTCCCCTCGTTGGACTGCAGAGACAGAAGCTCCGCCGCTGCCTCTGTTGCCGTTTCTTCCGACGCATCAGCCTCCAGCAGCCAGGCTGCACTGTGCAGACTTGTCTCGTATTTCCCTCGGTCCATCCAGGTCTATTACAATGTGCCCCTCTAAGGTTTCAGTTCCGGGAGGCAACTCTCCCCCGCCCCCTCCGGCTCGAAAAGAGTGGCAGGGATACCTTTGGAGAAGGGCTCACAGCTCAGCACCTCGATGCACTCACCGGATTTTGCCCGGGATCTTGCAAACTGGGTCTCGTGTGTGCGTTTGCACGCGCGCGGGGAGTCCCGAGTTCTTTAATGCCCTGGATCTGTAATGAGCAGAGTGGTCGAGATAACTCACAAAAGATCTGGTGTCTTTTGTGTGTTAAATCAATCCAATAATCAACACTTGGAGAACAGGGGAGGATCAGATTTTTTTGTTTTGTTTTCGAGCGGGGCGCTAAAAAACTAAGCAGAAAAGAAACAGCTGATTCCCCTCCAAGTTTCCAAGTCATCCTCTTACCTTCGAGGCGCGGGAGGCTTGCTTTTCGGAGTCCCGATCCGTCGTTCTCAGTGAACGGCCAGCAGATCCCCACAATTTTTCAGGCAAGGACCTGGTCCCGAGCCATCGCGTCCACCTTTCATCTCCTCCCTCCCACCGCCAACCCACCTCGTCCCCCGATTGTGTATGCGGACTCAGGAGAGGAGAGGAGGAGATCGGCTGATCTGCCGCTTCTGGACGAGGAGTTGGCTGCCTCGCTCTCTCGTGTGTGTGTCGAGTGAGTCCCCGCTGCTGCCTCACGGCATTGGAATGTCTGAGCTGACTGGGCTTCCAGGGCTCAATGAGCGAGCCGAGCTGCCGCGCTCAGACCTTGTGGAGCTCTTAATTCACTTCCAAGCCCTGCCAACAGTTTTACACAAGGTGCCTTTTTTACACCCTGCTTTCTCTGTCCAGTGAAAAAATGCAAGCTATCGCAGTGGAAACAATGGCTCGATTCAGGACTTTGTTCAGAAGTGGAGCGCGCAGCCTCGGCCCTGTACCCTGCTGCCAGCTATTATCTATGGGAAGAAAGGCAGTAAACTAAAAGGGCTCTTTGGGGAGGGGGCAGTGTGTGTGTTTGCGGGGGGGGGAGATATTATGAAGTTTCCATCTGTTTTTTTGGAAAACTATCATTTGACTGGACTGGACATCTTTGCATGCAAAAGATCACACACACGCACCCCAAGCCAAACAAGGAAATTTTTTGGAACATTAATTTCTCAAGTTGAGAAGCAAAAGTTGGCCGAAGGCAGCAGACCATTTTATTTTGGACTTTTATATACGAAGAGCATGGCAATTTTCATAATTATGGTATGTGGAGACCATATCCCAGAACTGGGCTGTAAAACTTGCAGTTAATTTACTACATTCTCTTCCAGTATCAGGAACACATCATTACTTAAAAAAGAAAAGAAAAAGTGGGGTGGGTCTGAACTTTTACAATTCACTTTTACTGCTGTACATTAGCCATATACCAAAACATATTCTGAATACACTAGGCATGGTTACTTTATTCAGAAACCATATTGCACCGCTCTACACTGCAGTTTGAGCAAAACTATTTTCTGTCTTATGAAGCCATTTAGTCTGAGATGGGTTGGGAATAGTTTTTAAATGTTGTACAGATGGGATACAAATCAAAGGTTAGTAGCATTTTATTAGTGCTGTGGCAATAACATTTACAAGTTAATATAATATTTAAGTGGAGGAAAATAAAGGGCAGTGCCCAGCTTTTAACAGTTAAAGCACTTTTAAAGTTGTGTTGACTTTAACAGGATAAATTTAAGCACATGCTTAACTCCCACTGAAACCAAAGGAAATGATAATTTCCATATGGACTACTAACTAGCAGGGGACTTAAATGTGTCCAGACCATCACAAAGAGCTGCTCATACGTAATACCAGAAGAGCATTGCTATGCTCCTTTCTTGATATTTTTATTAAAGGGTTACCGCTTTTGTATTAACACTGCTGTTGATTTGGTGTTTTGCATGTTTCCAGAAGCCCAGCAGGGCTTACTCCCAGTTGTGCATAGGATTGCATCCTTGATTTTTTAATTTATGCTTTGACTGGTCCATGCTTCTGACTTAGGAAATTTCCATGTGCCTCAGTTTTATTTCCTACTTTCCATGACCATACAATGGTCAGTTGGGCAGGTGTCAGCTAATATACTTAAGGCAGCACAATTGCTGTCTCCCTCCAAGGACTTTGGCAGCATCAGTTCTGGATCTTGGACTCCCAAGCAACCTGTGACTTACCTTATACAGATATAACAGCTTGATTTGTATATGTGTTAGGTGGGTCCAGATATCAGTGGCAAAGCAATTCCCTTCATAACGGTCCATCAATAAAGAGCTGTGTCACTAGATAAACCTTTAACACAAGTTCATCCTGAAAGTAAACATAATGACAACAAGATCCAGTTTCATGATTCAGTTAAAAAAACTGAAGCAACTATATCCACATGCTCTTGAGGCGTTATTTTCAGAATGGCAAATCCTGTTTCAAGTTCCGTCTAGCAAAAGTTTGATCGCTACTCGGAGAGTCCAAACAGACACCATACTTCTGTAGCAACTGCAGATGTGTTCCTTGCTCCAGGCACAAATGCCCCTTTTGTCCAATAGATGAGCTGGCCCTGCTCCAACTTCCACCGTCAATTTTAAAAGCAGACCTGTGGAGCTTGCAATTTTTCTAGCAGATTGAAATCCTATAAAGGCATTTTATGTCCATTTTCTCTGGGACTATTTGAAATAAGCTGAGCTAGTTCAGATAGTGTGCCTATATGAATAAGCCCATTTGTATAATTCCATTAGTCTCTTTACTAATCTTGTTAGGCAGTATTCTTATGTTATTTTTAGGTCCCTTTTTTCATGACGGACATTTCTAAAGAGCACTTATTGATCAATATGCTGCTCCAAAGTTGTAAGTCCTCCTTGTCCATGTTATTTATCAGATTGCTGTTCATCTTACCACTTGAGACTTGAAACACAGGGATCTAGCACAAGGCTCACTTCAACTATATTATGACCATCTGTCAACACAGCAGGATCTCTGCCTGCTGGTGTGAGGCAGGCCAACTGATTCTGTGCATTTTTACAATGAAGTCACCCTCAAGTAAAGGTGCTAAAAGGCTGATTTGGTCTTTGAAACTGATCACCTGACATGTAGTCTTACTTTATATTGACATTATGATTACATGCATGTTAAGTTCTGTGTGTGTGTGTTTAATGTTAAAAAGACACGGCCAATGCATTGTGGAGGTGAGGCCAACATGAATGAATGTCTTGTATACAAAGCAATTCCTTTGTGTGGCTAGGGACAGTGTGGAAGGCAGGAATACACAGTAATATGGAAAGGTGGAACTACTGTCCTGTTCCCAACTTATAGGTTGCAACTTGCAGGTAAGGAGCTGAAACCTTAAGGCCAAGTATGGAACTACGTCAGAAAGATATTGGAACTACTCAGGGCCAGGATCCAGAACATGTGTGGGAATTGCTGCCTCTCACTCCTGAGTAGACTACATAGTTGAGAGACCAGATAAATGAATTTCAGCCGAGGCCCTTTTGGAGATTTTCATGGGAGATGTGCTTCAGCCTGGGTCCTTCACAGCCATTGCGACTGGAATCCTGATGGAGGGGGAAGGGGGTTCCAGAGCTGAAGTGGGGGTCCTGATAAGGAGAAGTAGAGCCTCTGCCATTGGAGCTCCATCATGTAGGGTATCATCTGTGGATGCGGCCTCTGGCTGTTGCTCAAGAGGTAAAGAGTATCCTGGCTCCTTTGTGCTAGGGGGCACTGTACCATCTCTTAAGAGGAGGCTCTGCTAAATGTTCTGCCAACCTCAGACATATAGTTGGAAGAGACATGGAACCCTCCATTGTGGAGTCCAGGCTGATTGTGGAATTTCTTGCACTAGGAGATTAGATTAGTCCCTTGGCTCATGACCTTTAAGTATGAGACCAAATACCTTTCCAAGCACTTTCATTCCAGCAGACTTATGGTTTGGCTCCTGAACCCTGCTGCTGTATATTAAGCTGCTGACTGCCTGCTGCAAAATTTGCTATACCTTGTTATTAGCTTCTCCTCATGTGCCTGGTTTTCAATTGTTGACAACCAACTTGGATGCCTCCTTCTATGCAATGCAGAATAAAAATATTGAAATGGATAAATCAAGCGAGCATATAAGTCCAACCGCAGAACACTATGAACCAACACCCAGGGAAGGTAAAGTGCATACATTGGGGGGTGGGTCCTTCCAAAATACATTTGGAGGTGTGCAGTGATCTTTAAATTGGGAACAGCATAACTTGTGAAAAGTGATATTATGCAATAACTGGGTCATTCCCAAATTACAATAAAAACACTTTGAAATGCCCCTGCACCACTGAGGCACCAACTGCAATATAGTAGAAAACACAGAATTCAAACCATTAGTCCAACTCTGAGGTCTGGAAAGTTTGTGTAAAACTGCAAAACAGTTTCTCTAGAACCTATTAAACTGCTCGCTCACACAAGAGTATTTGTGCAAGTGTTAAAAAAACACTGTTGTTTTGAGATATGAATGTAAATGGACAGGTTTTTGGAGTTCCCACTCGCATTACACAATTTAGAACTGAAAAAAACACAGGGCCACTTTAGCTATGTCGTCTGATGGATGAACAAGAACTCAGTACAGTACTGTGCTTTTCTAATTAAAACTGCTGAACTGATGTGGTTTTCCAAGATTTATTATAATTGAAGGGGTTATTACGACTTAATAATAATAAAAATCCAGGCGGACTTTATTAAGGAAGCATAAAATTTGCTGGTGCCATATTCCAGATAAAACTGAAAGAGCTGTAGCTCTGCAGGTTAACTAGATGGTTTGCACAAAAGTGTTGGAATGAAAAAGAGCAGATGTGGGAATATGGATTTTGAGCAGAGGTGTAGCGTGGATCAAGGTGGGTTGGGGAAAGCAACTAGTAGACAGAATCCTCAGATTCTGACCAGCTCTTCACTCCTGGTCCGCAACAAGGCCAAATCCTTGAAGCTTTACCCTTGCAAAGTTTTAGAGGGCAACATCTATCTGGCATGATTGTCAGAGCAATCCTATCACCCAATTACTCAGAACATGGGGTGAGAGAGATGCCATCTCTGCATTTGTGCGATGGCCAACATATCCAATACATGATCGGCTGGAAATTACAATCAAGGCTCACCAGTCAGGGGCTATACCAGCAAAAGCACCCACCAAGTTTTACCCCCACACAGAGGGAGCCAGTGAACTCGCAATGGTGGGAATATCCCTGCAGAAGGTCACCTTCTTGCATTCACAATACACACAATGACCCCATAGCATCTCCCACTCTTGTGGTGCAGATGGCGATGAGTCCATTAACCCCCATTGCTGCAAGTCCTCTGCAGGCAGAGGTTCAAATCTCCTAATGCCGTAAATAGATCGCATGCATTATTTTTCAACATAACATTCAGAAAGGAGAGATCACATGACAGCATAGAGTTTCACTCAAATAAAACTGGGAACTTTTGGTTACCCTTCACAGAACTACAATCCCCTGTACCCTGAACAAATGACAGCTCCTGGGATTTTGGGGTGAAAGCTATCGGTTTTAAACGTATGATCTTCCTCGGGCCCCTGCCCCCAATTGTCTTGAAGGGGATCACCCTTCAAAATGAAGCCTCGTTTCAAAACTCTGCACCAGCCCAATAAATCCCCATGTTATTCCTATTCACACATTAGTTGTTTAATTTAGGCCAACTCATAATCTAGGCATAGGTATGGGAAACTACTGTTTGTCTACCTACCTGCCTAATGCTTTTCCCTCTGGAATAAAAGTTTTCCAGTTTTCTCTGCCAACTCCAAATGCTTTTCTTACCTTGTTGAACAGGCAAAGTCTAAAAGCCCAAATAAGACTTTAAGCAGAATCACCATTTTAAAACATCCCCAATAATGACAAGCTTCAACTGTTCCCACCTTGTAAACTAATTTTTTGCCTGCTTTATTTGTGGACCAAAATTCTTCCTTCTAAGCCATCTCACATCTTTAGCCTATATAATGCCTAAATATTTATATACAGTACTTTTGTGCCCCATCTTTATCTTCATTTTTATTTTGGATTAAATAAACATTGCTCCCGAATGGGGCTGTTTGAACACATAAGCTCCTACTTTGCAAACGGTCAAACCTGCCATCTCCTGGAACTCATTTGGTCTGTGCATCAATAAATCCATCAGTTTTCTCAGTGCTAGTGATATGTCATCAGTAGTAAGCTGATAGCATGAGTCTCTTAGTTTCAGTTTTAAATAAATAATAAAGCAAAGAACATTCCAAGCCTTTGCAGAGCGAGCATGTCTGTCACAGGAAGCAACCAGAGCAACCACAGCTGGCCTCCAGACTGCCACAGAGGAGAGGCTAGAGATTCCATTACACGGGGCAAGTTTTCCAAACACAGGAATTAAGCAGTGACAACTATTTATTACACACACACACACACCAACATATATAGTATGCTGCATACGTAGTAGTGAGTTAGTAATAAATCAAATATTATTTATAGAATAGCACATGCTGGCATGCAGATTTCAAAGGTCAGCAGCCCATTCCTGAACCTGTTTTACTCAGAAGTAAACGCCACCATGTTCAATGAGTAAGTTCCACTGGGTTCAATGGAGCTTACTTCCAAGAAAGTGTGCGCAGAACTGCAGCCCAAGTTACGTGTAGAATGAAAGTCAAACATCCCACATGATAACCTATAAAATATTGTTGGAGACCAGTTGTAAAATGTGAAACTTCCAAAGCTGACAGCGATCAGATGTTGCCTGAGGGATTTTCTTCTATTATTTATTGAGCAGAAGTTGTCATTCATCCTATCCTCCAGCACTGGGCTGTATCTGATGCTGGAACTCTGCTAGTGCAAGAGACTTCTGTGCATGCAAGGGAGCTTCCTCTCCTTCTACTGTCTTCCCCAGTCCCCCAGCCCACCCCCATTCAGATCTGGATTGTTGGGGGCTGTGCAAAGGGAGGAGAGAAAATAGAAGTCAGTGGAATTACATGCACAGAGCACTAGATATGATTTAACAGCCTTAAAATTCAATAGTCACGCCCACTGGTTCCTAGTCATCAAAAGCCAACTGAAAACTGACTTAGAGTCAAAGCCCATTTCTCTAAGACTTGAGCCTGTTGTGTCTCCAGAGAAAAGGTGGTGCTCAGTTTTGGAACAGCCACTGTGAATACCCTCTGACAGGGCTAGCCCAAGACATTTGCTGCCTGAAGTGGAAAACCTCCATTTAGCTTAGAAGCAAATCTCCAATGCATGTCAAAACCCAGTATATTTAGAGCTTTATAGGTAAGACTCAGTCCTGAAGTGGATCCACGAGACAATAAAAGAAACTCAGGCAAATGCTGCAGATCCCAAGGTCCTGAATTCACCAGGAAGAGGGCTAATAATAGCTTAAGTTTGTGAAGAAAGATCCAAAAAGAAAGATCCAATGAAAGCTGACAGCCTTACAAAAGTCTATGATAGTATGATTATATTATATTATTATAGCGGACAACCTTGAAATCAAGTATTGAAAGCAAATATATGTCAAAGGAACCTATTGAATATTGTCCAGGTTCAAATTAGCTTTTCAGAACAAGGCGTTAAGACATAATCATAAATCTATTTTTAAGAGGATCATTACACTTTACATTTGAAACGGGTGTATCACCAAAGGCAATGTTATTAAGAATTTGGAGGCTGTCCATGTGGTGTTGAAACAAAAAAGATTCCTTCCAGTAGCACCTTAAAGACCAACTAAGTTAGTTCTTGGTATAAGCTTTCGTGTGCATGCACACTTCTTCTTCTTCAGGTATCTGAAGAAGTGTGCATGCACACGAAAGCTCATACCAAGAACTAACTTAGTTGGTCTTTAAGGTGCTACTGGAAGGATTTTTTTTTTTTTTACTATGGCAGACCAACACGGCTACCTATCTGCATGTGGTGTTGATAATTTGCATTGTCATCACTTCAAAAAATTACAGCCATGATGCAGATAAGCCAATACAGCAGAGGTGGCTAACCTGCCGCCCAAGTTGAGATTGCATTGCAGCAGAGTGGACTAGATGACCCTCAATGTGCCTTCCATCTCTACAGTTCTATGATTCCATGAACGCCCATCAGCTCCAAACATCAGCCATGCTAAGGCTAGTAGGAGTTGGAGTCCAAAAACACCTAGAGCAGGGGTAGGCAAACTAAGGCCTAGGAGCCAGATCTGGCCCAGTCGCCTTCTCAATCCAGCCCATGGATGGTCCAGGAACCAGCATGTTTTTACATGAGTAGAATGTGTCCTTTTATTTAAAATGCATCTCTGGGTTATTTGTGGGGCATAGGAATTCGTTCATTTTTTTCTTCTTCAAAATATAGTCCGGCCCCCCACAAGGTTTGAGGGACAGTGGACCGGCCCTCTGCTGAAAAAGTTTGCTGATCTAGAGGACCCTTTCTTGGTTAACCCTTGCTCTCCAGGGAAGCTGTTTAGTGCAGCATCTATACTCAAAGTGTGACATTATATGATGAGAGCTCTCAAACTCATATGTCAACAGCAACGGTCAGTTTGATAAGAGAATTTCATCCTGATATGCAGTTAACTCCATTTTCTATGTTTAAAACTCTTGTAGAAAAAGTAAGTGAAGCATCCTACTGAACACAATAACTGCAGAGTTTTTATTTTCCAGGAGGCAGTGACACATTTAATTCAGATTCCAATACATTATTGCTTTTCTCAGATTCAGGCAGTCTGATTAGGTGTTTTGAATGTAAGAGTACTTACACAGCTTTCCATGAAGCTTGCCAACCAATCACTGTGCAAGGAAAGAAAAATGAAATTGGCTGTACTGTATTGGGCTAGTACAATAAAAAAGAGAAGGAATGTTTAAACACCACATGTGTTATTTAATTATTGGGGATTATTAAGCATTACTATTTTTTAAAAAAAGTTTCAACACAGTGGGCCTGCATAGGTGTCTTTTGCTCCAGGCAGCCTACTAAATTTAAAGTTTTGAGCAATCCTGTATTCTATTATTAGTTTCTGGATACTATTGAGTTGTTGTCTTCGTTCTTTGTCTTTTAGAATAGCGCCACTTAGAGATTTTGTTTTGATAAAGTGGTTTATAACATTTCATAAATATAAATAAAATATTTATTAAAAGCAGCAGATATCAGCGAAAGTTACAACTTTTTTTTAGTATTTCTGTGTACTAGTTATTGTTTAAAACAATACAACTAAATGTGAACATCCAGTAAAAATGTAATAAGAAGTAACAGAGCAATGTATAGGGCACTAAGCAGAAAGAGGCTTTAATATAAAATCATGGAGATACAGGCCACTTTATTTTCCAACCCTGCATGGAATTAGAAATCCAGCCAGATGGGCAGGGTATTATTATTATTATTATTATTATTATTATTATTATTATTATTATTATTATTGCTGCACTCTAGAGTTGATTGAGTTAGTCACCATGACTTCAAGATCTTTTTCCTGGTTAATTCCAAGCAGTTCAGATCCCATAAGAATGGATGTTAAATTAATCTAAACCATTATAGCATGGGGTCCAGATGAATGTTAAGGGCTCTCCAAAGCCTAGGTGCTGCCATGGCAAGAGATCAGCTCCTAAGAGATGCAGAAAACATACTTTACGCGAGTTCTGCAGATCAAAGTGGTTGAGCAGGCTCCTAGAGGAGAGCTAATCCTTCAAATAAACTGGCTCCAATGTGCCAAGATCTTTATATACCAGTAAAATCTTGAACTTGGCCCAATAACAAGTCAGCAGCCAGCACAGATCTTTAAGCAGAGGTGTAATGTGTTGACAGAACCTCACTGCAGTCAGTAATCATGCTGCAGCATTTGACACCAATTGCCATTTCCAAACCAACTGCAAGGGGTGCCCCAGGTAGAGTCTACTGCAGTAGTCCAGCCTTAAAGTGACCAATGCCTTGACTACTGTGGTTATGCAGGTACCCAATGCTCAGGTCAATATGAATACACAAGTGCCTCTCCCCCGGAGTGAAAATACAACGATAATACAATTTGCTGCCCTTTCATGACATCCTAAAAAACCTGTCTGGTGAAGCAGCCTCATTCTACCTAATGGGGGGCGTGCCTTGGTTTAAACACAGCCCTAGAAGTGCTTTTAGTTGAACTGGCTAGTGAATATTCAGAAGAGGATTTGATAGTTGTTGTACAAAATGGTTATGCATGTGGAGAGAGTTACACTTTTTCCACCAGTGGTTAAGAAAGTATCTTCATCAAGAAGTTCATACCACAGACAACATTGTGATTTAAGACAAATCTCCTGGAGTTAGAATATTTCTAGTAAAACCCTACTGCTGTCTCTTGGGAAATTATCAGTATTTTCCAGCAGTTTATAGCAGCAAAATTAGGAGAGACTCAGAATTGTGAATGATTCATAGGAAGCTAGGGTGTGCAGACAACTTGTGCTTTACCAGGAAAGCTTGTAGTGTGCCATATGGATGGAGCAGTCAGGTTGAGATCGCAGAATATGTTTTGCTTCAGAAGTTCAGGCAATTCACGAAGACAACTCTTGTGGCATCAGAGGTGGGGCTAATGTTTGATGTTTTAATTTTCTGGAAGCCACTCAGGGTGACTGGGGCAACCCAGCCAGATGGGAGGCACATACTATTTTATTTTATTTTATTTTATTTTATTTTATTTTATTTTATTTTATTTTATTTTATTTTATTTTATTTTATTTTATTTTATTTTATTTTATTTTATTTTATTACTACTACTACTACTACTACAGAAATAAGCTGAGAGCAGGCATGGGCAGGCAAAGATTCCTGTTCTAAGGGATCTTTTAACCATGTTGAATTATAATATAAACCAGAAATTCAAAAACAGCAGGAGGAATTCTCAGGGTACAATTCAGGGAGGCAGAATACTTATGAAGCACTATCTTTTTGAGATAATGGCAAAATATGTTGCAGTCTCAAAAACATATGGATCGTGGACAATAAATGCAAAACTTGCAGTGCTCTGGGGAGTTTGATCACATTTACCAACAAATTAATAACCCTACCGCAGTCAGCTTTTATGACTATAAAAGTCCAGTCCTAGTAATTCAAGAGGGCCCTTGCAAGAGTTATGAAAAGCAGCCTGATCTTTTAAGGGAGGAAACTCACAATTGGAGAAAGTTTTGAAACTCTGCTTGTCACCAGAATGTGCGTCGCCCACAGGTCATGACTCAGCAATCCCTTCCCCTCTGCCCACACTGATTCGCTTGCTACTTTTACATCTGAAGAACAGCTGAAAGTGGGGGGAGATGGTCAGGAAATGTGATCTTGCGCAACATTTCGAGCTGGCAACCAATCTGGGTCTCCCTACTGCTAAAGCCATGCATACTGAATAGACCAAAACACCATCTAGGGAGGCGAATCAGTAGTTTAAGATGTCGGGTGCTGGCATAGTGAAGAAGGCATATCCACCTCGCTTTAAAATTGGCTCCGCAACAGTGGGAGGGGAGCCCTGACCACCCTAATTCTGACTAACAAATTGACTCACCATGTGGCTAGCAGACGGCCTTATTAAATGTGCACCACTCTCTTCTAGTATGTCTGCCTTAGCCTAGCAAAGCCAGCCAGCTCTCAAGTCCCACGGGTAGCCGTTTCAGAGCAAAGGTAAATAGAGATGGAGATGAATGGAGTGTGGAGTGTGAGAGAAAGGCTAAACAAAAGCAAGTTGCCATATTGGAGCAGTAGAATCTATAAACTGAGCACAAACGAGTCAGGAACTATGATCAAAGGAACTTGGATGTTGTGGATATATGGGATTATGTGAGCCGCTGAGTTAGGATGAAGTGGGCAGTGGAAAACACTATTGCCAGACTCAGGAATATTTTTGGCAATGGCAGTAGGATATCTTACATCGAGGTGGAGAACCACTGGCCTGCAGGCCAATCCTGTCCCACAAAGCCATTTTTTAAAAAAACATGTCCACCTGCCAATCAGCTGACATCACTCTGATGACATCCTCTGATGGGCAGTGGAGCGGTTACATTCTGCATTGGCTGCACATGCCAGTTCCCATTGGTTACATGTGCCAGTCACATATGATGATGCAGTATTGCTTCAGAGCTGCCAATAAAATTTATGGCTTCTGCTAAAGGGGCTTGCATAGTCTCCCCCTCTCCTAGATCTAACACATCCCTGGGCTCTGTACTCATTGGGTCATCACTGGACCACAAATAAACTTTCCTGCTTAATATATATATAATTTTAGTATTTTATATTGTATTATCCTTTTATATTTTTTGTTGTTTTATATTGCAAGCTGCTTTGGGTGTTATTTTAACAGAAGAGTGGGGTATAAATATTAAATCTAAATCTGAACAATTTTGATTCGATTTTATACCTTGTGATACTTTGGCCACATCATGAGAAGAGAAGACCCCCTGGAAAAGACCCTGATATTGGGAAAGATTGAGGGCACAAGGAGAAGGGGATGACAGAGGACGAAACTACCAACATGAGTTTGACCAAACTGCGGGAGGCAGTGGCAAACAGGAGTGCCTGGCGTGCTCTGGTCCATGGGGTCACAAAGAGTCAGACATGACTAAACAACTAAACAACAACAAATACCTTGTGAATCAATTGATAGAGAATGTTATTTCAACATATGTCCATGCCAATAGGCTGGGTACATATTCATTGTTTAGGATCAATAAACTTTGCATTCAACATCTAGTCTCCTATTTCCTTTCAGTTAAAAAAAAGATTAGATTATCAGAGATTGAAAGCATTGTTTTGGCAAACCTATTATGGAGAGAGCCAATCCACAAGCAAAATATTTTAGTCAGAAACTAAAAGAACACACTTGATATAGAACAAATTCATGTGAACTTTCATTGATGGAGGAATGGACAAGGATAAGTGAGATACTGTATACAATATTGGGAAAGAATAAATAAGGTGCACTGTAGTGGCAAGAGTTTTGGATTTGGACCAGGAAGACCTGCTTAGCCAAGAAGCTCATTGTGTGTGGCCTTAGACAAACTAGTAAGATTCATGCTGCTCAAAACTCTGTTTTAGTGGTAAATAGTAAGTGCAGAGGGTATGATCATGGTTGGGGAGCAACCTGAAGAGAGGATTGTAATTTTTCCTCTCCCCTTGTTCTCCTAATAGAAATTGTTTTGCATTCGAAGTTGCTGTTAGCCCTAGAAAGGAAGCTCTGTTTGATACCAACTAGTCTCTCCCTCCTAGAGCTAGCAGTAGGTTGGAGAAGGGTGATTTTCACAGAAACTGTTGCAGAGGGAAAGGGGTGAAACTCCCCTTCCATCGTGTCCTATTTCATGTCATATGTAATTTGGCCCTATCTCACAGTGGTCATGGGAATCAAGTTGGGGAAGTGCACGAATGTTGCCTTGTTGGCCTTGGAATACCATAACCAGTACATAATTTCTCTATCCAATATGCTGCAAACTTCCTAGAGCTGCCTACTTTGATTTCCCTTTGCTTATCAGAGACTCGGTTTGAATAAGTCATTTATTCATTTGCAAGACTGGTCTTTTTGCTCCACATTTCTGATATTTGCAGAAACAATAACGATGCAAAGAAAGACCTGGAAATAAGGCAGCATTTCTTTAAATTAAGAGAGTCCTTCGTACCATTCATTAGAATTTTAATCCTGTCATTGCTCTGTCTCACAGTTTTCTGACAAAAACAAACACACCCAATGAGCCAATAAGCACGGTCAAAGTCTAGTCAAACAAAACCAGGCACTACATTTCAAAGGTAAAAGAAAACAGAGGGAAACATTACTTTTCTCTAGGAGCACATGTACATGTGCAGTCTTGGTCTAAAAGCAACAAATTTCATTGTGCATTAACACAATTGTCCTTTTTAGTAAGTATTTTCACCATTTCACCATATATCCAGATGAGCTAGATAGATGATAGATAGATGATAGATAGATAGACAGATGATAGATAGATAGATAGATAGATAGATAGATAGATAGATAGATGATAGATGATAGATGATAGATGATAGATAGATAGATATAGATAGATAGATAGATGATAGATAGATAGATAGATGATAGATAGATAGATAGATAGATAGATAGATAGTTCTTCTTGAGAGGTAGGGTATAGGGAGTTCAGTGTGCTGCTGGCCTGGTGCCAACATCAATCTGCTGCTCCTGCCACTGCGCACTGCTGCTCTCCCTTTCAGTAACCAGCATAAACAAATAGGCATTGGGAAGCCAGGTGAGCAGTGTCGCCCTGTCTGTGCCGCCCTGTTACCTGATGCTGCACCAAGGAGCTCAAGGTGCATGTGGTTCTCCCCCCTCTCCATTTTATCCTTGCAACCCTGTGAGGTATGTTAGGTTGAGAGCTGGTGACTGGCCAAAGGTCACCCAGTGAGCATCATGACTGAGTGGGGATTTGAACCCCCATCTCACAGGTGCTAGTCTGGAACTCTATAACCGCTATACCACACTGGCTCTCTTCACTGCTCTGCTGTGAAGTTGCTCTGCTGTGAAGTTACTCTGCTCTAGTTACAGTACTCTGCTCTAGGTAACTAGTTAGATAAGTAGATAGAATGTCTATACATTCTGAGATAATTAAACAAAAAACAAAAAACAACCAGACTTGTTTCAACTGCTGCTGTGAAGCTTGATTTGCATAGCTTCAACCAAGGCCAAAATATTGACTAATCCAGGGGTCAGCAAATTTTTTCAACATGGGGCCGGTCCACTGTCCCTCAGACCTGGGGGGGGGGGGACACTATATTTTGGAAAAAAAATATGAACGAATTCCTATGCCCCACAAATAACCCAGAGATGCATTTTAAATAAAAGCACACATTCTACTCATGTAAAAACACCAGGCAGGCCCCACAAATAACTCAGAGATGTGTTTTAAATAAAAGGACACATTCTACTCATGAAAAAACACGCTGATTCCAGGAGCATCCGTGGGCCGGATTTAGAAGGCGATTGAGCCGGATCTTGCCCCTGGGCCTTAGTTTGCCTACCCATGGTCTAATCCAGGGGTGGCCAACTTCCAAGAGACTGCAATCTACTCACAGAGTTAAAAAGTGGCAGTGATAGTGATATCTACCCCCCTTTTTGGGGTTCAGGTCAAAGTTGTTGAGCTTTATTTAGGGAGGAGGAGAGCCCCGTTTTTGGGGGGTGCAGGGCAAAAGAATGTTGAGCTTTTTTTAGGGGAGCCATACCACAAACATCCAGTGATCTACTGGTAGATCACGATCTACCTGTTGGACTTGCCTGGAATCCAACAGGAGTGAGTTAGTTCTTCCCCATATGTATGGAACGGTTTCATAATTTGTGCTCATTGTGGGATGAGTGATCCACTGTGTCCAGTACCTCCACAAGGGGAAAGGGGCACATCGAGGCAGCAGGAAGTAGGTACTTGAGATCCTGTCACTGCAGCACATGTCCCTTTGCAAAGCACATTTGTGCTACAAAGTAGGTGTGATAAAATCACTGCCACAAGTTCCCCAATGTCAGGTGGTGGGTGAGCAGGTCATGGTTCCTTTTTTGCCTTTGCCAGTACAAAGCTGAGAGTCAAGGTCCTTGCTCCATATAATGAAATTTCTAACCAATCCTATTTTGACCTCTTTATTTAAAATATCTGTAGGCTATCAATGGAAAAGCTCTCCCAAGGCAATGTACAATAAAAATACAGTACAGAACAACAGCAATAAATTAAGTAAAAGTCAGTAAAAGTAAGTCGAGCCATTTCAAAGAAGTTCCAAAAAGCCATCACATAACTACCACAAAAAACATCAACAGGACACAACTCAAGATAAAACAGATTAAGAACAAAGGAGGAAGTCATTGCTCTTCCAGAAACCTGGACGTGCTTTAGATTGAAACACTCTGAAATGACTTCAGTATATGCCTTGAAGAAAAGAGTCTTTCCCTCCCTACAAATCTCAAAAAAAAAGCCTATTATGCTGCATTAAATGCAACTGGGCTGGAAATTGTATAATAATATCAGACCAGTGCAGGCCTAGCCTACAGGCAAGTTAATAGAGATTAAGGAATAACTTTTACAACTGTCCCATATAGCTGGGTTATATCTGATACGAAGAGGAGAAGTGAAAAGGAACAAGCACATAAAATATACTGCAGAACAAACAGCCTGGAGTCACACTGGCCCTCTGGGAAAGGATCACTTCCTCCTCTCGGAAAGATAGAATCGTCACATATTAAAATGACCACATGCATGTCGCTTGGGAACATTTGTCTCTCAGGAACTTTTAACAGCTTCTTGGTACAGTTATGGCAACTGAAGCAGGAGAACCAAAACAATTTAGATGGTCTCTGCAGTTGCCATTTTCCACAGCCTTGACTAAAGCCTTTCAAAGTTGGATGAAATTTGATAGATGCTGCTCTCTCATCACTGCATATCTATCACTGGATGAATATTTACCTGCCTTGCTACTGTTAAAAAGATACAAGCAACCTAATGCATAATCATTCCATAGACAGAAAGTGTAAAGAATCTCATCTATGAGGAAATGGAAGTACAGTATGGGTTTAACCAAGACAAGCTTATCTCTCTGTGAAGAAAGACCAGTCTGTGAAGAAAACACACTCATAAAAACATCTCTGTATAAAGGTGTTGTCACACTCTTCCTCTCTTTCATAACTAAACAAGGACATATGTAGCAAGCAAAAATACCATTATTTCCACTGAAATATCAAGGAATGGGTGACGCTCACCTTTCACACACAGACACTCAAATCTGACTATTTGACAGGTCTCGGGATTCTTCAAAAAGGAAGTTCCCTCTTTTGATTGCATACAGAGAAATAAAACTACAATCATCCTCAGACTGATGAAAGAAAATATCCAAAGACTATATGTAATGTCAATCATCATGAAACAGGACTTTGATATGGAGCAAGATAATAGCAGTGAATAGTGGGTGGGCCAATTCTGAACAATAGTTTCTTGTGAGTGCCTTTCTCTCTGTGTTTATCTTCTTAATTCCTTATAAAATTTGACATCCCACCCTCCAGTCCAAGTAGCACTTACAATTTCAATAGAAAAGTAAACAAACTAAAGAGCCAAACCAAACTTAACATTAAATGCATCGCTTCAAGTGCTATAGTTATTCTTTTATTGTTAAAAGCTGCCCGAAGGGCTCTCTAAGGTTTATCTTCTCTCAGACTAATTGTGTCTTGATGGGGGAAGAGAAATGGGATGAGAGAGTATGGGACCTGTTCCTGGAGAGGAGCCCAATGGCCTGGGAGCTGCTGATCTGGATTCTGGAGAGAAGTTCAGCTGATTGTCAAGAGATAGCCCCAACTCAGTGACAGCAGTCATCCCAAGCATGGTAAAAAAAGAGGTGTCTGATTCTGTCTCGGTTCCACCTCCTGTTAGTGAGGCCCCTCCCAACTCTGGAAAGGCTTATGTTGGGGCAGTGAATTGGCTGTGTTCACTCATCTCAAATCACATGGTATCAGCATGAGCAGACCCAGCCCACAGAAGTTTCCCCTAGTTTGGCCAGTCGTTTGGCTCGGAACATGAGCCACATGATTGACTCTGTCCTCTGGCCAGTCGTTTGGCTCGGAGCATGAGCCACATGATTGACTCTGTTTCAAAAGGGGAGTCTGGGATGGTGTCAAGTGTTGAGACAACATCTTAGCTCACAGCTAGCCATAAACCTTGGAACTCTGCTTTCAGTGCTTGTTTGCACACCGATCTATGTTTGGGCTTTGGAATAAGGCCTTTGAAAATAATCATGACAAGAGTCCAAGTACTGTGTCTGCAAGTGGGTCCCAGGACATGAATGAGGGTCCACAAGGATGCCACAATTTGACAGAAACTGGTGGCTGTCAAATGCCTTTGTGGGGAAGGCTTTCTTCTGGAGTTAGAATTCCCCTAGGACTCCCAAACAGCAGATGGCTCTTTCTGGTGACAAAAAAATGTCCCTAAACCTTTTTTAAAGTAGTAGAATGAATGAATGAATGAATGAATGAATGAATGAATGAGCAAACAAACAAACAAACACCCAGCACCTGTAGAAGGAATTTGATCACAGAGCAGAATGTGACAACCGACTTTTCTTGAGTTTCAAGCTGGACCTGATCCCATAAGAGTAGCTACATTTCATAGAAGAGAATGTGAGCCAACCAAAAAAACTTCACTCTAGCAAACAAAGAAGAATGTGACCTTGAATGCTAACAATGCAACAAGGACTGATGAAACCTCAACCTCATTCTCCCAGTTATAAAAATGATTTTATTTAATTACTAGCCGAAGGAGTTTCCTGCTGAGCAGCAATATTGTGAGTTGTTGCCTAACTGTGGTTTGATATTATTGTGCAAGAGAATTACTGATTAACTGTAAGGGAAGAAAACATTCTTATCTTCCATAGGTATGCTATGCAATTCTGATACAATGCAGATGCAATCTACATTTATGGGTTTTCCCATGGTTTTAATTCCACCAAATACTCTGAATACAGAGAAACAGCAGCTTCTACTATTCCCCCACCTTGAAATGATCCAGTACAGTAATAAAAATTTAGCAGTTTTTTAAAACACACACACAATTAATAAAGCTGCCAGTATGTTTAGAAAATATAAGAGCTATTATCTTGCCTGCTGATCAAAATGTGGTTGTGGCTGAAGAAGTATAGTACTGTAGTATCCTAACTGGAAGATTTAGTTCTCCCTGTTATCTTTCTTGGAAAATACAACATAAAACTAGTTAGACACTATGTGGCCAGATCAAAACAGGAATGACTAGAAAACACCTATTTTAATAATAAATAATGCAAAACTACTCTCTGCCCCCACTAATAAATTTTCAAAACCCTGGGACATAGAAAGAATTTTAGGGGAGTGCCTCAAAACACACAGAGTGTATTTGTCAAGCCATCAAGAAAATACACCCTTCACCACGCAAGATTATTTCTCAAGAGTATGTGGTTTCTTAGTACCTCCGTGCTTAGAACTGAAGGACTAGCACTGTGCTATTGAACAATAGTGACATCTGCTGGATAAAATAAGCTATCTTTCCCTTGGCATTCATTTTCAGGTTAATAGCTCCGTTTCTCACTTCACATCACAGAATGCTGACAATGAGCCCATAAGTTATTCTGTCCATTTTCTTTCCTCTTAAACTGAAAATATGAGATTTTCTCCAAAGCTCGTAAACATTGTTGGAAATCGTTGGCAGATTTCCCAAGTGGCTTTGGAATTTTAAAGCACATAAACATTGGTGGAAATTGTTGGCAGATTCCTCAAGTGGTTTGAGAGTTTTAATGCCCTAGTGCTGTGCCAATAGCTCAGCAACTCCTTGTGAGACATGAAAAAGTGATGGTTACACTGGAAAGAAACAGATACGCAGGAGGAAGATTGTGTTTTTGTTGTCTTCAGCAGTTCTTCAAAAATCAAGTTCTTTGGGGCTTTATTTTCAGGGAAGAGATGGTGGGAGTTATAGTCAAAGGAATTCCAAAGAAGAGAGACTTCTGAAATAAATCCCTGGTTCTGTTCTTACCACAGACCACTGAAGAATAAATCTCCATGTCATTCATGTTATGAATTTTTCAGACAAGCACTTGCCAATGTCATGGACTGGCCAGATGCAGAGGAATGGTGTGTGTGTGTGTGTGTGTGTTTTAACAGCACATCTTAAAACATGAAACATAACATTTCAAAATATCAGAGTAGAACATTATAGATGACAAAGACTGCAATGTTGTTGTTTTTTATAAAAAAAACATTATAATCATCATCATTCATCACAACAAAAGATCATGGTAAAGTTATGTATGACTATTAGAACACTGAAATTCAAGTGAGAGAAAATACGCAATAAAACTCTGTACATGTGTTGTACGCGAGGTATCTTTACAAACAAGAATATTGGGGGTGGGGTTTAAGTATTTGGGAACTATCTCCACAGCAACAGATTTTATCCCTTTGGCAAAAATGCCATACTTTTTGGAAGCAATGGCAGGAGATGAGGTAATTTTACCCGTTCAAGGAAATTCATCACATCATTGCTGTTCAGGAGAAAATTGATTTGATCATTTCTGTAACGATTCGAAACTATTTAAAAGTGAAGCAAGCAGGGATTTTGTATTGCCAACACCAACAAAAGCTGCTTCCTGGAGGAATCTTATGTAATGCTATGCCACTCCTGTTTCACAGTCTTAATGCACACAAAAACCCTTAAAGGCCCCAGTGAGTGGATCTATGGCTTAGTCACGTTCCCTGTCCCAATTGCATTTAATTAGAAGCCTTCAGCTCAAGATGTGGCTGGTTGGTCCAAAATTGGTGTGTGAAATTCAGCCCACACCCATATTGTTTCTTGTTCCTCGATGCCCACCCAAAAAACAGCGACTTCAAAGTGTTTCTGGGAAAGGCAGCAGGAAACTATTTCCCCCCCTCAGGGCAGGCTTTGAGAAGCCAGCTGTAGAGATTTTGTGTGTGTGTGTGTGTGTTGTGTGTGTGTGTGTGTGTGTGTGTGTGTGTGTGTGTGTGCTGGGTCCTGTTAAGAGCCAGAAGAAGCCTGTTTGGGCTGAAACATGACATATATTTACAGAATAAGTTAAATTAAACTGAGGAACTCCTTGCCAATAGAAGTTTGATAAGCCTTTAGAACAGGTGTGGGGGAAATTTGGTCCTCAAGGTGTGCTGAACCACCACTCCCATCATCCCTGGCCATTGACCATGCTTGCTGGGGCTGGTGGGAATTGTAGTTCAGCAACACTGGGAGAACCAGCTTGATTTAGAGCATGGCATTTTGTACCAACCAGTTTTCATTGATACATTCTTGATACTTTCACTGTTGCTAGAGTATTGTTTTTATGTTGTACACTGCCTTATTATATAATTTATGAAACTGCAGTTTATAAATTTTCCAATAAACAAGGTAAATTCATATATAAATCCCCATAACTAAAAAAAAGAACCCGTTTAATTTAAAAACAAGAGACTTACAGTGAATTCCATGGTGCTTGCTCACTCAAAAAGGCTGGTCAGGAAAGGGAAAGCGAATAGCAAGGCTATTCAGGATGCAAATGCTCTCCTGAGGGCTGGCTGTGTTGGTATGGCTTTCAAGGAAACAGCTGTGCACATTGTCAGTGATTCTGATAGGCTAATTTGTGTACCACAGCTGCAGCCCTACTTATGTGGTAATGAGGCAGTATGTCAATCCCTGCATCCTGATTGGCTGGATTGCCATAATGACAAGAACGGGAGGGGAATTTGCAAAACAGGTAAAGTTAAGGAGACAATAGTAAAATACAGTTTTTCAAATGTTTTTTCTGTCTGGAGATGGATGGATCTCCGGGCCACAGCAATATAGTTTTGGGATGGGATTTGCTGAGTGCTGCAGCAGATTGGCCAGAGACTGGAAGATACACTGAAATATCTCCAGGAATCTCTCTAAATTCAGATCAAAGGATACAGAGTAATAAAAATAATACTTTTATTATTTATACCCCACCCATCTGGCTGGGTTTGATACCCCACCCCCCACCCCCAGAAAGAATAATGGGAACTGCAGTTTAAGGATGCTAGGAATTGTAGCTTTGTGAGGGATAAACTAGTTTCCAGAGTACATTGGGGAAAGCCATATACTTCAAATGTATGGTGTGGATGTTATCATAGTATCTGTTTAAGCCTTTGAACAGCCTTGTGTGGGTTCCAGTCCTTGTTGGAGGGTAGGTTTAAGGTATTTGTTGTTTTCTATGGTTATATATGATCTTAATATATGATCTATGATTTTTGGGTAATGGTGGATACCTCAGTGAAAATGTCAACCCAGTGTGTGGCAGCCATTTTAAAAAAGCAAATTCCATGTTAGGAAAAAAGATTGAACATGAAGCTGCTAATATCATAATGCTGTCATGTGACCCTATGATGGGGCTGTATTCACAGTGCATAGTTCTGGTGGCCACATCTAAAAAAGAATATTGAAAAGGTTAAAAAAGCGGGGGCAACTAAAATGATTAACAGGGCTGGACCAACTCCCCCATGAGGGCAAGTTACAAAATGTAGGGCTTTTAGCTGGGGAAAAGCTGTGTGGGGGACACAATATACATATTTATTTATTTATTTAATTATTATTATTAATAATAATAATAGAGATGTATAGCATTTTGCATGGTGTGGGGAATGTAGATAGGGAGATGTTGTTCTTTCAGAAGAACAGAACCCAGGAATATTCAATGAAGCTGCATTTTGGAAGATTCAGGGCAGACAAAAAGAAGTGCTTCAGAAGATGTGGTAATGGCCCCCAACTTGGATGACTTTAAAGGTTTAGAAAAAGTATTGGAGGATAAGCATCTAGTTGTAAAATGTGAGAACTGGATGCTGGATTTAGATACATCTTTGGATAGATTCAGGAAGGGCCTTCTCACGAAACCACAGCTTATTGTTTATTCCTTCATGTCAGCTTGAATAGCTGCGAGACTCTTCTGATATCAATGAAACCAAGCGTGTATTTTTCATTGTATTTATTAGAATTTATGAAATCATATAAACTTATTAAAATATACTTTACATTTCAAAATCCAGGAATTTTAAAAGTTGCCTATAAAAAATAAGCATCTACTACAAACAGCAGCAGCTACAAAAACAGCTTAAGAAGGTGCAATAAAGTCGATGAAAGTAGTGCAAGGGCAATCCAGCTTAGCTCCCTGATATTTTGCAAAAATAGAGATCGCATACACGGTATTCAAAAGCATTTTTACACTGGTGGTTCCTTAACGTCAGAGACACTTTTTAAAGAACCAGATTCAAGAGTTGCTGCTTTATCATGACGACTGTCTACTGGCAATATAGCAACATATTGGTATTGGGTACATCAAGCAGAACCTCCAAAAGACAAAAAAGATACACCATCTTTTCTGTGTATATTTGTATTATTAGGTCTATCTTATGTTGAACAGACCATAAACAATCTACTGTGCTGCTCATTCTGATACGTTCTCTTTGGAGAAGCCACCGCAGGTCACTATAGTGTGACTAAGCCATAACACCTTGGTAATTGCTGAGGAAAACTGGAAGGAGACACAGGAACAGTGCAATTCAAATCTACTTTCCCCTTTGCAAAGTATAATAGGTTAAAGATAATCCATTGGCATTTGTATGCATTGATAAAAGCTACATAGGATTAAAAAGTATTATCACTTAAAAAGGCTGAAGAGACTTCTACAAGACTAGCACAGTGCTACATATGGAGTGCGCATATCAGGCAGTTGAAAACTACCCTGAACTATTTTTTATTTAGTTTGAAGTATTTTAATGCTGCCCCTCAATTAATCCCAGGGTGGTTTGGGAAAAAAAAGAAAAAGAAAACATAATTTGAAAAACTAATTTCTCAGGAGCTTATCACCATCCTAAACAGATCTTTTCTAAGTAATGCCAGTTTTGGATTAGGTCAGGCATAGGCAACCTTCAGGCCTCCAGATGTTTTGGACTACGATTCCCATCATCCCTGACCACTGGTTCTGTTAACTAGGGATCATGGGAATTGTAGGCCAAAACATCTGGAGGGCCGAAGGTTGCCTATGCCTGGATTAGGTAATTGAGGATTAGCTAGATTTAATTTCCCACAGCAGCACTGGGGAACTTGTCCCCATTCACACCCCAGATGTTACTGGACTTCACCTCCCATTAGACCCAAAGAGCACAACCAATGGCCAGAAATGATGGGAGTTGCAGTCCACCAACATCTAGAGAGCCGCAGGTTCCCCACTCACCCTAGAGAAATATTGGAAACACGTTTGCAATGGAATAATAACCATATGCCATTTAACCAATGGTAAGGGAGCTTTACAGCGGAATCCTATTCATTACTCCCTGGCTAGTGTGTACAATACTGCAGCCTCAACAGACCAGTTCACTAAAGAAATGCACACCTCCGTGGGACAAACGCATTCTGACAATTTAACTGAGAACTGGTATCCATTCATACCTTTGTGCAACCTTTGGGGGCCAGTGGACACCTTTGGAATTTAGAGCAAGTACTATGGGGGCACCAGCCACAAAATGGCTGCCATGGGGATGTGACGTAACACAAAATGCCTTCCACACCAAAAAGGGCAGGAAATGAGACAAGACCACAGAATGGTGTGGCCATGCCCATTGATGGAAAGCACCCAGCTAGTGTGGCATTCACTGAGAGAGCTCTTTGCACCTCTCCTCTGTTCAGAACAGAAAGGAATGTGAATGCCCAAAGATGGCATCCAGTGAACACGGACCTGTTTGTAAGAGGACATGTTCAATGTAAGAGAGGCCAAGGCAGTATAAATAGGAACAACAGTTTCTTATGCACTGTAGATTTTTGATGGACCTCCTGTAGGTGCCATAGGAGGTAGTTGGGCACACTGGTGCCAGCCCAGGGCAGCGCATTGGTGACCCCAGGCTTATGCCATGAAACAGTCAACTTATTAGCATGAGTTGTTCTGGGTAGTTATTTTATCCTTTTAGAATTTCACAATTGCTCCAATATAATCCTATTCTTCTACTTCTGCGACTTTTCTTACTTCTATTGCTGTCCTTGTGTCCTTGTTGCTTTGCTATAGTACAGTAAGCCCGCAACTTACGTGCACATTTTGCTTTATGCGCTTGGCAATCAATATTTTTTAAAGGGGGTGAAAATGGAGTGATGTCCGGGAAAATGACTAGCAATCCCACCTGCCATTGAACCCAATGTGTTTTGACTATACACTATTTTGGCTTTGGGCGGAATTGTGAAATGTAATTCCTGTGTATGTTGAAGTCTCACTGTACTATTCTTCCTGTGGGTTATTTGGTTCCCTTTTATGACTGTTAATTTTATGAGAATCATGAAAATGTAATTAAAAGCCAAAGGGTATCTAATAATGCAGTACCAGAGATAAATCTGCATTACAGTAGCACCCTGATTCTAAATAAATCAGCTTAAAAGTGCCATTTGTCTAAATACAGTCAAACCTCGGTTGTTGAACGTAATCTGTTCCAGAAGCCCGTACGGCTTCCAAAACTTTCGACAACCGAATCGCGGCTTCCAATTGGTCACAAGAGCTTCCTGCACTCAGCGGAAGCTGCGTCAGACGTTCGGCTTCCCAAAAACATTTGAAAACTGGAACATTTTGGTGTTCGGAAGCTGAATCGTTCAAAAACGGAGCTGTTCAGGAACTGAGGTACTTATTTTAAAGTAAAAGTGCCTATGTGCATTTACTTGGCAATTAAGTCCCACTAAATATAGTGGGTCTTGCTTCTAAATAAGCATGCATATAATTGGGTCATTCAATTAGCAAGGACACTTTCAACTCACATAAATGGGATGAAATGCTGGGTTCATGAAATCAAAACAAATATGAACCAAAAATCAGACCAACCCTTTGAAAGAGAACAGAACCCAAACCTTACCTGAAGGGATCTGTTAAACCTGAACAGGACTCTAAATTAAGCATAGAGGTTCAAGATAAGGGATCCAGCCATTCATTTTTAGTGTGATAACACTCACAGGTCAACACTATCAGGCCAAAAGGAATCATGAGCATGTGAAATCTGTATTGGGAAGATTTCTACACATCTTGGGCTTGTCCTGAGATTTGTCCTCTTAAAAGATTAGGCTGTTCAATAGTATAAAAAAGTCTAGTACTCTAAGCATGCAAATTAAACATTACACTCTTGTATCAAGTGTTCTATTTCTACTGTAGGCATACTTTAGGGAACTGCCACTTCATAACACTTACAGACAATGGCTGATACTTAAGGTACAATAAACGAATTTTCTGTATATCCCATGAACTGAAACAATTCCAGAGGTGTGCTGAACTGGGATTAAACAAAAACAGTGAGATGGATTCAAGTTACCCGTATTGCTTAAAGAGGACAACATGGACATTTTCTTTTCTTTTTTACATGAAAATAAATCATGTCTATCCTGCCCAATGGATTTCCTGATCACCTGGAACAGGAATAGCATATTCATGCTATGAGGAGTATGAGGCTGCCATGTGCCCATGTCTCTTCCCTCCATCTCCAAGTAATATTAAGGCTGCAATCCTATGCACACTTACTTGGAAGTAAGTCCAGTAAGGCTTGTTTCCATGTGGACATGTATAGGCACACACAGTTAACCAAGATAGAAAACAGCATTGGTAACTAGATGGATAACATGTCTGAACTGATGTCAAAGCAGTTTCCTGGCTCCCTATGCCTCAAGGACCCCAATCCTCAAGAAGATCAGCTGCAGCAAAAAATAAATAAAAAATGGGGTGGTTGAGTTGGTGGGTAAAATACCCTTGACCTTCAGCCCTGGCTGGATTGAGAAGCAGGTATTCAGATATGGCAGTGAACTTGCTCCTTCCTGGCCCCATTTTGGCTTGCTCTGATAGATGTAGCACTTTGCTTACCAGAGTAAGCCTCCTTGAACTCTGTGGGACTTCCATCTGCAATACTAGCCCTATACTTCTTCCTGTTCAGAGAACTGGGAAGCATTTAACAGTACTTAGAAGGTCATGGCTCAAAAAGGCAGTTGGGATAGGGCGAAAGAGATTTTGAGAACTTGATTAGATTCATGCGAGTATTTTTCTAAGCACATGCCTTTTCCATGCTCTGAGCACAGCCCACCACACTGCATCAAAGGAGACACCTGAGTTTTTGGAGCAACTTGTTTTAGAAGTCTGGCTACATAGGACAGCTGCTTATGGGAGAGGCTGAGTATTTATTTAGCATTCCAAAGTATCCTCCACCCACAACATGCAATGAAGGCTAGAGAGACCTTTCCCTTCTCTTTTTCTACCCTCTCAAGAAGGAGAAAGAGCTCTAGGAAAATAAACAAGAACAGCTCGTCGGAGGAAAGAAGTCATATCATTTTAAAACCTAGCTAGGCTCACAGTGACTGTGTCTTTGGAAAGAAGCGGTTTCTCGTATTAGAAATATTTCCAGGCTCGTTGGTCAGACTTCCCCACAGTTGCAAGTGAGGAAGCCGTGCAGTGCAAGTGACTAAGCTGCTTTTTTATAGACTAACAACAACTTTGTGCAATATTCTTACTGTACAGTCGTACCTTGGAAGTAGAACGGAATCCATTTCGGAAGTCTGTTCAACTACCAAAACATTCGGAAACCAAAGCACGGCTTCTGATTGGCTGCAAGAAACTCCAGCAGCCAATCGGAAGCCCTGTCGGATGTTTGGCTTCCAAAAATAGTTAGCAAACTGGAACAGTCACTGCTGGGTTTGCAGTGTTTGGGAGCCAAAACGTTCGGGAACTAAGCTGTTCCAAAACCAAGGTACAACTGTATATTCAGAGAGTACTGACATGTATAACATGTTTTTATTCTGAATACTGAATATGCATTAGGAATTTTATTTATCACAATTATGTGCGCAATCAAAGTGACGTCTGGTGCTCTTACTAAAATACAATACACATACTAAAGTACATTGACACTAGGAAGTTCTGGGGTGACTGGATTTGTGTTTCAGTGAATGCTTCATGATATGCTTTTCACATTAGCTAGCGGAAAATAAGGTGCATACAGGGAAATGCTAGCCTAATCTGTTGCATATTGTACTTGGTTTTACTGATGTTTCCATCTTGACTTTTCAATAACAGAATTCTAAATGAAAATAGAAATGGGTTAGCATCCAGGTTTAGGGGTAAACTACATGAAAACAACACCATTTGTGTTTTAAAGAAAAACCGGCTCTGAGGGATGAGATTTGGAATCTCCTGAACACTGTTCTATTTTTATATCTGGTGATGAAGACACCAATGTAACTATGCATGGGAACTTGGCTTGGGTTACACCAAACAGGAAATGTTAGCAATGAACAAGCAGTGAGGAGAAAGAAAGATACAAAACGCTGATCACACTGATACCATCTCTGTGGTTTAGCTGACCATATTACACGCAGACATGCTGCTCTCAAAAATGCAACTCTAACACAGTCAAATGTGAGTGCGGGCAACACCTGCAGAACAAGTCTTGTTGGTTGTAAAACCCTGATTCATCCAGATTCTAGTTCATGCGAACATTTTATGATTATACATACATTTCAGACATTTTCATGTTATGTTGTACACATCCATCGCAACTACTGCAATACAATGTCATTTCATGTCTGAGCAAGGCTTGGCTTTCTGTTTTTGCACCAATACAGTGGTAACTCGGAAGTCGAACGGAATCCATTCTGGAAGTCCATTCGACTTCCAAAACGTTCGGAAACCAAGGTGCAGCTTCCAATTGGCTGCAGGAAGCTCCTGCAGCCAACTGGAAGCGGCGGAAGCCACATCGGATGTTTGGGTTCCAAAGGACGTTCACAAACCAGAACACTCACTTCCGGGTTTGTGGTGTTTGGGAGCCAAAACGTTCAAGTCGCAAGGCATTCGTCCACCAAGGTATGACTGTACCAAGAAAGATCTCTATGCAAAGACCTGCTGCTCCTGACTTCTCCACTATAGTGAAAGGATGTCTATGACAAGCCCACAAACCCAGGGCAATAGATCAGGCCACTTGTTGTTTTGTGTTGCTACAGTATATGTAAACACTGTTCCAGAATTATTATGATAGGCAAAAACCACTTACGCCAAAATGCTTGGATTTAAGTTGATAGACACGTCAATCCTGAGAATGTATACTAACATAATTTGCAATGGCATGGGGCAGTGTTGATGCATCATCAGCGTACCAGCTTATTGTGGGTCTCTGGAATGCAGTAGCTTCTGGTGCATCCCACTCTCAGTATATAGGGGCTTAAACTGTCCACCATCTTTAAACCCAAAATTCTGGCAAAACTGACAAGTAGGTGCTACTTTAATTGCATAGTTAAACAGACAGACATTCAAAACATTTTGCATAGTACTGAGCATGGGTGCCACTGTCTTGGCCATTGTCTTTTCTTTTCTTTGAATCGTAGCAGCTGAATAGTAGCAGCCAATATGGCCTTTGCTCCGTCTACTCAGGCACAATGTAATAATATAAAAGATATATATTGCTATAAATACATTTTAAGATCTGCTTCACCAAAATATAGAAAAATAACTATGCCAAAGCAACAACTAGTAGAAATAACAAAACAAAACAGGAACATTACCAGATTGAAACATGAACTGGGCACACACTTCAGCCCTACCTGTGCAGGCGCAAGTCTCCCTCTTTGCCAGAGAGAAGTGCCTGGTGCCAGAGTTGGCACATGGGAGCACCATCTCCACGAAAAGGAAAGGTGGCGGTGAATTATTTAAAATAAATACTCAAGTGCTTTGCTCTCTTTCAGCAGTGAAATAACACCCCACCAGTCAAATTTCATTTCCTGTACTTTTTTTCGAGTTTTGATGCCACTTCCGAATGACCGTTCCGGAACTGCTAGCTACTACGCAAAGGGCACCTCCGACAGTCCACCACGTAGGCAAATGATTGAGGAAAAGAATTTGGAAGATAAAAGCAAACACCACGTCCATTGTTTTCATTATAGCAACAGGACCAGCTTTCTCTATCTGTAGTGCTTTTGTAAGGAATATTTGGCCACCTAGACCCAACACTCCAATTAATACCAAGAGAAATCTATCTATGCCACAGTTGGGTAAACTCCACTCACCCATTACGAAAAGCGCTATTAGGCAAACTATTAACCCAATTACTGCATAATACCAAATGGACAAAAAATAATGCACTGATTTCCCCACCTTCCTTAGTATAACAAAAGTTGACGCGGCAGCTACGGCACTTGAAACAGCTGCTATTGTTCCTTTCAGGCGATCTCTGTACTCTTCTTCTATTCCAGCAACTCTGGATCCAAATAAAAAAGGTGGTCTTGCAATAAGCACCACTCCGGTGATTGTAAACAGAGTGAAAAGAATATCCCAAGGACTATACTTCTCCTTGAGAAATATCCAGGCCAGTAGTGACGTAAAAACTGGGCTGCTGAAAGTAATGACTGTAGCGTCAGCAAGAGGCATCACTTGGAAAGCATAATAGAGAAGAATCATTGCACCAGAGCCAAGCAATCCTCGAAAGAAAAGAACGAGTCGTTTGCCTTCTGGTCCCAGAAATCCTGTTCTAAAATGAAAGAAAGAGAGATGTGTATAATTTAATTCATGGCTTAAGGTTTCCATACTCATGCATCAATAGGACTTGCTGTGCATTTCAGATCACAGAATGTTAAATAACACTATGATTTTTCCAACGCTGACAATACTAGGACAGTTTCACGTTCCAATAGTGTCCCCAACTTTGATGCATTTTGATCAAATGGTTATAAAGACTCTTTGGCATTCCGCTCTTAGTTCGTAGCTAGAAGCCTGAGATGCAGCAGCTAGGTAACTTGAGGAACAACTTGTTATTTCCAGGACACATGGAGAAGCATGTGAAAGGGCACCAGCAGACATCAGGGAAGGTTGTTATCAAAGGCTCCTTTGGGTCATTTTATTGGGTGGCAGGAAGACTATGAATTTTAAGCTTGTAGTTGCATGGGGCAGCTTGTTGGGCTTTTCATTTTTGGAGCAACTATCAGTATTCTAAGTATTCCTATTTTTATTATACTTTTTAGAATGTTTTTGGCAGTTTCCATGGCCTTCAACTAGTCCAGACCCAAGACTCACCTCTGACTTCTAACCTGTACCATTGGACCCACTTTCACATACAGTTTTCACTTTTGACTTATACTAACAGTGCTAAAAAGGTACATTATTAATCCTAAAAATGGCAATTCATTACCTTAGCATTAGAACTATATGAAAACCAGTGATTTTTACACTTGTTCTGAGCCAAAAGGCTGAGAAGCTATTGAAAACCAGTGGGTTCTTTTTTTAAAATACTCACAATTTCAATGAAGCATCTGGGCATGTTTGTTTTTCCAGATATAATGATAACAGGTATTCCAGTGACTCTACAGTGGATGACGACTGTATTCACTGTACACCCTCACACCCTTAAAATCTGCTTATTAGCTTGTTTTCTGGTGAACTATAAAAGCAAAGGCTGCTGTGCTGAGCTCTACGTTTGTGTGTTGTAGGCTAGATTTTAGGGTATTTGAGGGAATCACTGCGGTTTCTGTTCTGGAGAACTGAAGACACTTCTGCATTCTAATCACTGCAACAGACACTTCTGCATTCTGGTCCCCAGCAAACATCGATTATGCAAGAAGTCTAGAAAGCCACAGGAATAGATCGGAACGTGGATGGAGCCCCCATTCCAGAGAGTTCCCTTACTATGGGCATAGCTACATTTGGCTAGAAATGTCTTCCTCTTGCCTTTCTCCTGCCACTTTGCAGCACTCATTGAAATTGATAAAATGAGTGCCCCATCATAACGATGTGTTCTAGCCCAAACACTGCATGCAGTGCTCTTTTGGTTTGGTCAGCTGTAGCTGGAGTCCAAAATGGCAGAAGCAGCATTGCGACCCACAGATTGAAGACCTACATGTTTGCCTTGAATCCCTGAATAATTAGAATGGGGGTGGTGGTGAGAGCAACCTTAGTTATTTTTGTTCACATAAGCATTTCTCATAATCTCTTCAGGCCTCTAGCCTCACAGAGTGTGGGAGGCAAGGTTGGTGAGCTCATTAGTCTTCCGCCCAGGGAAGGCTTTTCTCTGCCCCTGCTTATATTGTTTCCCTTGCTGATTTATGGCATTTTGTTGAATCCTTACTGTATACTTGGTCCAAAAAGTGGCACACAGTTGTACCTCAGCTCCTGAACACCTTGGAAGTCGAATGTTCCGGCTCCTGAACAATTGAAAACCGGGAGTGTTCCAGTTTTTGAACATTCTTTTGGAAGCCGAATGGCCGAAGGGGCTTTTGTGGTTTCTGATTGGCTGCAGGAACCAATCAGAAGCTGTGCTTTGGTTTCCGAACGTTTCAGAAGTCAAACAGACTTCAAGAACAGATTACGTTCGACTTCCGTGGTTTGACTGTATAAATAAATGGCAATAATAATAATAACCAAAACAGCAACAATAAACAATCCAAAGTGTATTTTTTCTTAGCCTTGCCTCATACAAAGGAGACATAATACTCACCTGTAGTATATTAAACCAGGAAGGACAAATGTCATTTGGAAAACACATCTAATGGCACTGACTTCCACTGAATGCACACCTTCAATTTTCTTGAGGAATAAAGATGCCACAGAGAAGAGAAAGGCAGACAGCAGCGTATAGAACAGGCCAAGCCCTGGACAGGTCCTTTTCCCCTTTATTCCTGGAACAAAACAGTTTCTAGTTAGCAATTAACAATTTAGCTGTAATTTCTTCAACTGAATTTGAAACGGTTCTTTAAAAAAAAAGTCTACTTTGAGGAGGGAAAGAAACAAAGGAAATACATTTAGTGCAATTGAAGGTATACGGTTGGTTTTTTTAAAAAAAGTTTAAAAATTTTGACATGATGGTATGGACTATAATTTTACTCTTTCAAAAAGTTCTATGTTTATCTGCATGTTGCATTTTTTCAACTTTTTTTTTTAAAGTAGTCTCAGAGTGGGATGTATAAATCCATGCACCATGTTTGCAAAATAGGTCCATTTGCCACATTCATTACATAGCCCAACCAACCATTCTGATAAATTTTGGCATCAAGAAATATTAACCTGCGTTCCCGAGGCTGTATGAATGAAAATTACCGCAGGCTCAAGCATCTATCCCAGTGTTTTCCCAAGCATTGTTGGGTAATACTTAAGAAACCAACTTTACATCTTATTTGTATTAGGAAAAATCTTGAATTTTTAAAGCAAATGTAAAATATTAGTTTCCTTATTTAACTGTAATGAATAAAGATATAACTTACACCCACTAAATATGGTTATTTCTACTTGTTTCATTATATATACAGTATGATACCCTATTATTTTACAATGAGCTGGCTACTTAGAAGAAGTTATCCTGTTGTGCAAATATCTTAACTCTAGTATCCCATTAATATGAACATAACTCTGGGTAGAGGTGGTAGAATGCCACCAGAGTTTCTTTCCCACATTTATATCCAAAACAATTATAATGCTGTTTCGTTAAAAAAATAATATAAAAAAGAACCTTGAATCCTGGAACTGTTAGTTGTGTAGGGATACCATCTAAGAAGATTAGAGAGGCAACAGAGTTATCTTCAGAAGAAAGCAGTGGTTTGGCAGGGCATTTCTGTCGGTTGCTAAGCAACTTGGAATCACAACCTGGAAGCTGATAAGCAACCTGGAAGCTGAGAATCAATGTTTTTTAACATTCAACTGCTGTGAATCCAAGGTGACAGAATATGCACAGACATGCTTTGGCTGCCTTGGTCCCAGGATTTCAACTGCTAAAGTCAACTTCTGAGCAGCAGCTGTCTCTCTGTTTTGAAAGGGCTGAAATCTCCAAGCGCTGGACACACTGAAGTTAGGCTTAATGTGAGAATGTATTTGGTATGAGTAGTTACAGGTAGGTAAAATTCTTTGCAGTAGCACCTTAGAGACCAACTAAAAGCTCATACCCAGGCTTCCTCAAACTCGGCCCTCCAGATGTTTTGAGACAACAATTCCCATCGTCCTTGACCACTGGTCCTGCAAGCTAGGGATCATGGGAATTGTAGGCCAAAAACATCTGGAGGGCTGAGTCTGAGGAAGCCTGCTCATATCAATAACAAACTTAGTTGGTCTTTAAGGTGCTACTGGAAAGTATTTTTTTATTTGGTATGAGGAGTTGGACATGGATTTTACCACGGTTAAGTAGACAGGGTCCTTTTACCAGCCTGCCTGCATGAAGGTGCAAACAACTCTCTTCTCGATTCAATTCCTAGGAATAAAATCTGAGCACTTCTACTTTTAGCCGATTATTTTGAATCTAAAAGTCATCTGGTTAAGTTTCCCACTTAACACAACACTTTCTTCGTTTTGTCCTAGAAGAGGAATCTACTTATGGAATTCTCTGGAGGCATTCCATGGAGCAGAAGAGGAGAAATTTGGTTCAATTTGCATCTAAAGGCAAACTGTATCAAATTCACACTTCCTAAAACAATGAAAGAATCAAAACATTGGCATCCTCCAAAATCCACGCTCATCCAGAATTTGCTGTGTAGTTCTCCAACCAAAGAATGCTTATGCATATATTAGGGGGGAAAGTGTGCATACAAATGAATATATTAGTGAAAATAACATGCAAAAATTCATAACATTAGGAGGAATTGATTGCAAAAATGTGCTCACTAGTCAAAACTGCACATAAAAATGTGTCAGGAAAAATTCACACTAAATGCTGAAGAATTTTCAAGAGGATTTTTTTTTTAAAAAAATCACAAATTGCTAAAGAAATGTAGAGAACTGAGAGAACTGAAACCAACAACCCTTCCATCCTTATGCGCAATGGGTCTGTTGTGGCCAAGTCTCCAGAAAGCTTTAGCATCACTTCTGAGTAAACTGGAATTTTAAATAAGCTTTAGTACAGCCTTCACCAACCTAGTGTCCTCCAGATGTTTTGGACTACAACTCCCATCAACACAACTGACTGGGGCTGATGGGGGTTGTAGTCCAAAGCATCTCAAGGGTACCAGGTAGGTGAAGACTGCTTTAGTATGTAAGAATATAGGAAGAGTTATGCCATAACAGCCCCATTGCGCATAAGGATGGAAGGATAAGCGCATAAGGATGGAAGATTACAACACTGGATCATGTAGCAACAGGATGTAAAAAGGATCCAACCAAGCTAGTTAAAAAAAACAACTGAAATCAATACAGATAGCTTGGGGTTCATCCTTTGACGTTGCATATTCTCATCTTGCGAAATCCACCATCTCCTCTCGCAATCTCCCTATCTCAGATTCTCTTCCTATTTTCCTAATCTATCTCGAAAAGCCCTTTCATTTTCTAGCCCTTTTTCTTCCTGTTTATCTGTGGAGATGTCCTCCTCCACCTCCACATATTCCTAAACACCAGTTCTAGCTCATGTTCAGAACTTTCTCTTTGTTTTCAGTCTACTCCAAAATTCTAGACTGCCACGGGCAAACTTGGCACAACGTATAGGTTCTTCACAACACATTTGTCTTCAAAATCCCCAGAAGTTCTTAATATGGCGATTTAATGTGACCACATACTGTTGTGGTGGAAAGGCAACCAATAAATGAAATGAAAGTTACATCTACATGGGTTTAACTTTCACTGCATTTCACTGGCTTTCTATCAGACCAGTACAGTGGTACCTCAAGTTACATACGCTTCAGGTTGCATACGCTTCAGGTTACAGACTCCGCTAACCGAGAAATAGTGCTCCAGATTAAGAACTTTGCTTCAGGATGAGAACAGAAATCATGCAGCGGCGGCAGCGGGAGGCCCCATTAGCCAAAGTGGTGCTTCAGGTTACGAACAGTTTCAGGTTAAGTACGGACCTCCGGAACGAATTAAGTACTTAACCTGAGGTACCACTGTACTTGAAGCACCTGGGCAGTAGTTAGTAACAAACAACACCTGGGCCTCTAATTTGTGCATAATCTTATGCATGTCTATTCAGATTTAAATCCCACTGAGCTGAATGGCCCTTACTCCCATGTAAGTGTGTTTAAAAAGAGTGCATTAATACAGGAGAATCCCCAGTTATGTGAGGGTTCTGTTCCTGGCCGCCGCATGGATCACTGGGATATGTGTAAGTGAGGATTCCCCCATTCTGCCCCTACCCAACCCCCTTTCAGCACTGCAAATGGTGCGCGTGTCAGTGGGAGCACATGTGCTGATTGTATACAAGTGGGGAGGCACCTGTACAGGAAGAGGCAATATCTGAAGAACACATTTGTGAGGGGGTTGGTTTCAAAATATCATCTGTGGCAGGTATATAAGCAAACTCCAGTAACAATGAACTAAACAGGGCTGCCCACTCTCTTTCAGAAAAGCTCCAGAGCAGGGGCCTCTGTGACATATTGGAACAGAAAAGAATAGATTTCAAAGGATGCTAAATCTCAAGGCATATTACTGCTTGAGGTAAAGCACACACATCTCTGTTTGTGCTTTATAATGGGTTTTAATCTAAAGTGTTATTAGAAGAACAAACGTGCCATTCTCTCTCTGAACCTACAGTGTAGCTGTTGGCAGAGCTTCACAACATTAGCCAATACAGACCGATATAGATTTGATCCCTTAATTGCATTATTGCCCCAATTTGCTCTTGTTGTCCAATACAGTCCCACATTAATGGAAATTTTTGTCTGAAATATTGAATTAAAATAAGGAGACTCAGAATGGACTGAAGCTGAAGAAGGAAAAAAAGCCATGCTGATCTACAGAGTGAAGAATAAGAACAAAATATCAAGTTTCGGTGTAGTTACTTTGATTACCTAAAAGATAAAAGTGCCAGACTTCTGCACAGACTTTGTATATGACACTAATTCTCTGAAGTTGTTGCTGTATAAAAGGATGTTTAGGGATTCTGGAAAAGCGAACCTCTGCATTATTAACGAAACACCAAACTTTCATATTATGAAGGGAAGGTATCATAGTCAATTGTACTTTCTTTCTCTTTCTTTCTTTTTTAAAAAAAGCTGGGCTGGTATTCCAGACTAGCAAAGCAAACACTGTAGAAACGAATGACCTTCTTACTGCAATTAAAAAGAAAGAAAAATATTATAGGTTTTAGAGCATCTGTCCTTTCAATGTAAACTTTAAGAACAGAATAAGATAACATTCCTCTCTTCTTCAAGCGCTTTCTTGGCGAATGGCTCCAACTCATTGGCAGAGCACATATCTTGCATACAAAGGTGCCTCTATAGGTAGATCTGGGAAATATGCCTGCTGAAACCCCGGGGGAACTGCTGCCAGTCAGTGTCAACAATACTGAGCTAGATGTATCAATGGTCTGACTTTGTATAAAGCAGCTTCCCATGTCCCTATGTTCTCAAAGGACAGTAGGTTTCCATTCAGCACTGACAAAACAGTGACAAAAAGGAGTTCAGTGCCAAAGCACAGCAAACAGTGACACCCACAATATCTCTGCTGGGTATATCAAGTTTTAAGACACAGTGTTATTCTATCAGTATTCCATTTGCCTAATGCTGTTTTATGGCTAGCTCCGCTCTCAAGAGAAGGATTAAAATGGAGAACTGAAATTACAATAAATAGGTATTCTATATGGAGGAGCATTCAAGCACACGAATCCTCATTCACCTGAAGTTTGAAGTGGCACAATCCAGACAACATCCAAAACAAGTAGGTCCCCAAAATGGGATGATCCTACAACCTACTCAACAGCTTCCAGAATGTATCAACGCCCATGCTGGATCAGGCCAGTGGCCCATTTAGTCCAGTATCCTGTTGTCACGGTGGCCAACCTGATGCCTATGGGAAACCTGTAAGTCAGAGCTAAACACAACAGCACTCTCCTCTCCTGCAGTTTCCAGCAACTGGTATTCAAAAACATTGCCTCCAACTATGGAAAAAGAGTATAGCCATCCTGACTTATAGTCACTGATAGCCTTTACCTCCCTGAATTTGTCTAATCCTTTACACTATTGACAGACGCTTCAAAACACTGTGTGCAAGACCAGTGTCTCTGACTGTCATAGGAACTTACCACTAGAAATGCAAAATATTATTAAAGACTCTCTTGATTTCGAAAAGTGGTTGTGTTGGCAGCAAGGGGAAAACAAAATAGTTCATTTATTATCTAGGTCTCTGGACAATCCTTTGCTCTGTAACGTCTCGCCAACTCGTATAAACTTGGAATAAAACTTCTACATAGCAGATTTCTCCGCAAGCTTAATTCTACAAACTATGATCGCTCTTGCTGAAAGCACTGTTACTAGCAGCTCACAAAATGCTGGGTTGACAAATCCCCACTCTAAAACAAAAATGGTTATGTTCTGAGTGCCTCCCTTATGGCTCCAAGGGGTAGATAATTTTATAATTAAATATTAACATAGCTTTTCAATGTATGATTAAAATAAACAATATTATATGGCTTTTCCATTGCCAGTCTGATTAAACATGATAGTTACATATGTTGATGTAATTATTGTGTACGTTAGCAAGAGAGTGTGCAAGTACAAATTATGCTGTAGAACAAAACATCCTTTGTTGCAGAATATATTTCATACTACAGTACTTCATGTCAAGAGAGAGACACATAGTATAGGACCACCAATAGTTTAGTTACCCCTTTACAAAATATAACCACCCTTGTGTTTTCATACACAAGCTACAGTACATATCTTCCTATATACAGAAAAACGTCAGGCTATCTACACGCGCATCCCACTTTGGTGGATTTGTTGTACCCCATCACAACCAACCCTGGATTTACATGAAGTCAGGGTGCAGTAGGGGAGCTAAAGAGAAGGCAGGTTGCACAACAGCAGTGGCCATGGCATGGGAGAGAGAAGAGGGGGATACTGAGAGGGGGGAATTGGTGATTTCAAATAGTGGCAGAAGTCAGAGTAAAGCAGGGATGGAAGGAAGAGGGAAATTGTGGTTTTAAACAACAGCAGAGATTTGAATGAAGTACCTTCATACAATGGAATATGTGAGGGTTCCGCATCCTTTATCTCTCTCACATGAGGCAGCTGAGGAATGGAAGAAGGAGAAGTCTAAGTACAGCGAGAAGGGAGAAATGGGGTTGGGAAGGTGAAAAGCAAGTTTGTCCTTATACGAGGAAGGGGAAGTTCTATCTTAAAATGTGGGGGAATAATAATAATAATAGTATTTATACCCCCTCCCTCCCTGGCCAGAACTGGGCTCAGGGCAGCTAACACCAAATATATAATATATTAAAACACAAAATCAAATGATGGGGAAGTTGCGACCAGAGAAAGCAGAGACACAGCCCCTAGTACTCTATAATAATTAAAATGCAATTCCCCAATTCCTTACTCAATATCATACACATCAATTTTTACACATAAGCACAGGATTTTAAAAATTGGAAGAAAAGTAAAGCTTATTAAGGAATAGATAACCTGTGATCTTAGGAGGGCAAAGGTGTTAGAGACCAGCGATGGGAAAGGTTTCTCTTTACCTTTTCAACTTGCCACCGTGATGTGTTCGGTAAAAGCGCTAACCTGCCTTGAAAGGCGCTGGGAAATTCTAGGTTAAGCCCATGCGCCCTAACTCTTAAAAGTTTTAAAACAAAGGTGAAACGGAATCCCAAAACATGCACTTTTTTTGAAAGAGGGCCGCACGTGCATGGCACTTTATATAAACAGAACCACAAATCAAAAGAACCGAGGAGGGCCGAGAGAGAACAAGAGTTGTTGTTGTTGTTGTTGTTGTTGTTGTTGTGACTACCTTAAGCGGATGTATTCAAGGTTGCCAAGGATTCGGGCAGAGCCTAAAAGGCGCAGCTCGCGGGCACCTCGCGTGGAGAGAGGCAAGATGCAGCCGGCCTTGCCACGAGGCCAAGCGGCGAGGGAGCGCCGATTCACCCCGAGGGCGCACCAGAGCACTGAGACACCCGCCGGTCTGAGCCTCCGCCCGAGGCCGGGAAGAGGCGCGCAAGGCGCGCGGCGTTGCGCCTCCTCGCCCTGCCTGTTGCCAGCTCGCCAGCCTCCTCTCTCCCCGCCCCGCGTGCCCTCCCGCCTGCCCTCACCCACCGGGCGTCCCGCGTCTCCAAGGGAAACTTCCTCGGAAGCAGCCGCCGTCGCCGAGGCTGGCAGAGCCCGCTGCCACTTCCAGGTCGTGCACCTGGCAGAGCCCGCCATCCTCGCCGTTCCTGTCGTGGCCCCCGGGAGGAGGGGGATCTTCTGCCTCCCACCGCCCTCCTCCTCCGGCGGCGGCGGCATCCTCCTCGCCGCCCTGGCGCTGCACCATGAGGACCGCTCCTCCGGCTCCGGCTTCGCCACAAACTGCTCGCCGGCTCTGTCCGGCGAGGAGCCGGCAACTTCGGTGCGCGTGCGCGGCATGCCGGCCGTGACGCCGCCCCCCGCCTGCTTGCCTGCCTGCTCTGCGCCGGCCGGGCGGCCTGCTTCCCCGCCGAGAGGGATGTTTACATGTCCCAGCGTGAACTGCTGCGACCTCCGCGGGGAAGGTGGCAGCCGCGAAGGCTCCGTCAGGCCGCGGCGCGAAGCCCCCTCTTCCCCATTTCCCCCGCTCTACCGAGAGCCGCGCGATAAATACAGCTCTTCCCGAGCGTCCCCTCAAATAATATTTTGGTGGAAGGAGAAACTCATGCCAGAAATAATGTGTTGAGGTTGTTCCTGGATTGCCGAAATATCCCTTCGTGTGGTTAGCCAAGAGAAGCTAGGCTTCCTGCGGTTTAAGTCTCGCTTCTGCCCTTATCTCAGTAGGTGACCTTAGGCAAGCCACTTCAGTTCTCTTAAGACCTCCAGGTATAGGGCGGGATATAAATTCAGTAAATAAATTAAATAAGTAATGAGATACATACCAATAGCCAACTTGCTTTAAAAAGAATTGTTCGGAGGTATGAAATAACGTGCGAAGCGCTTTGAACACCATGTGTGGTGTGCATGTATATGTTGTTGTTGTTATGTAGTGTAGTTTTCACCCTGGGCCAACAGGGGGATACTGTATATAGTTTTCACTCAGGTCTGTAGATAGTTTTCACTCAGGTCCGCGGCAGTTATTTTAGGCGGGAACTCTGGGCTGTGGTTGTTACAATGTTGACAGCCGGCTGCCTATAAAAGCAGGCCGGCTGAACTGTTTGCAGTCAGTTCTATTCCAGCTTACAAAATAAAGAGCTACTTGAAGAAATCGCTGTGCCGGCTGCTATGTCAACCCACAACTTAATACTGGCGACGAAGGTGGGATGGATGGACATCAGAGCACAGCCAGATGCGGCCAGCCTCTGAACTGAGCTGAATCACTGAGCTGAATCATAGAGCGAAATCACTGAGCGAAATCACTGGGCAGAACCAATTCAGAGCTGACTGTTCTGGCTAGAGCACTGTGTTCCATCCATCGCCCTTCACGCCGGCATCGGAATCATGGCTTCACTTGTGCCTCTACTGCCGTTTGCGCCAGCCTCTGAATCATGGGACTCCTACCTCACTCGGTTCGACTGCTACCTCCAAGCCAACGAGCTGACAGCAGTATCAAAGGATCGGAAGCGGGGCCTATTCCTCAGCCTCTGTGGGCCTGAGGTGTTTGAGACGGCCCGAGCATTGGTTGCGCCTGAAGCAGTCCAGGCAACACCATGGGACACGATCCAAGGGAAGCTCCGCAACCACTATGCACCAAAGCCGTCCAAGATTGCTGCCCGCCATGCGTTCTACCAACGGAACCAGGCAGAGGGGGAGTCAATCAACAACTACACCACCGCCCTGCGACAGGCTGCAATGCACTGTGAGTTCCGAGACTTAGACGATGCCCTGATGGATCGAATTGTCTGCGGGGTCCGGGACATCCATCTGCAACGGCGTCTCCTAGCCAAGCCAGACCTCACGCTACAGAAAGCCATTGAGGAGGCTGTGGCCTCAGAAGCTGCTGAACGCTCCGCCCAGGAGATCCGCAAGTCCAGCAGCCCGCGTCTTGCTAGGGAGCCAGTTCCGGTGCATCATGAAGAGGCCAGCAGTGATGAGGCATCCTCCAGTGAAGACGATGACGTGCACCAGACAAAGCGGGAGCGCAGGAAGTTCCAACAGAAGTCCAAGGGCCAACCGGAATGTGCCGGCTGCGGAGGCAACCATTCCCGTGCCAAGTGTCGATTCAGAGACGCCATCTGTAGGAAGTGTTCCAGAAGGGGCCACATCGCTAAGGTCTGCCGATCGGCTCCGTCTGACACCCCCCCTTCATCGACTCGCAAGTCCAAGTCTTCACTCCAGTCTGCCAAGGAAAGTTGTTTCGCTCTCACCAACTGCCGCTGCCCGTCTGGAACCACGATTGGCCAAACCGACTCGCCTACGCGACGCAAGCTGAACGTCACGGTGCTCATTGAAGGAGCTCCATGTGACATGGAGATCGACACCGGGTCTGCCCTGTCCATCGTGTCATGGAGCACCATTAAAAGACTGGTACCCAGAGTGTCCAAGAGGCAACTCAACTCTCACCGCATACACCTGAGAGACTACCAGGGAAACGACATTCCCGTGGTAGGCGTTGGCCGGTTCCGGATCGCCTTCAAGGATTTTTCAGGCCTGCTCCGGTTGGTGGTGGTCGAAGGTCAGCGGCCAAGCCTCCTAGGGCTAGACTGGTTTGATGCCCTCGGCCTGGAAGTCACCGGCATCAACTGCATCTCTAACGCAGAGACTGAGGGTCTGGTCAAAGACTTTGCCGAGGTTTTTGACGGCACCTTGGGGCAATATACAGGTACACCCATCTCCTTTAGCCTTGATCCACAAGTCGCCCCCATCAAGCTAAAGCCACGCCGGGTTCCCTTTGCTCTCAAGGCTAAGGTGGACGAACAACTGGACAAACTGATTGCCCAAGGAGTTTTGGAGCCGGTTGACCACGCCAAGTGGGAAACCCCCATCGTCACGCCTGTCAAGCCAGATGGGTCGGTGAGAATCTGCGCTGACTACAAGTGCACGATCAACAAGGCACTTCAGCAGCATGCTTATCCGGTTCCTGTTGTCCAACACCTGCTGCATTCCCTGGGTGAGGGTAAGGTCTTCGCTAAGCTGGACCTTGCCCAAGCATATCAACAACTGCCAGTTGATGATGCCACTGCTGAAGCCCAGACGATCGTCACCCACCGGGGGGCATTCCGTTGCCGCCGGTTGCAGTTCGGGGTGAGTGTGGCTCCTGGAATCTTCCAAAGTCTTATGGAGCGTCTCCTGCAAGGGCTTCCGGGCGTGGTACCATATTTTGATGACGTCTTGGTGTCTGCAGACTCACACCAGCAGCTGTTCGAGCGCCTCCGTGCCGTGCTGACCAGGTTCCAAGAGGCCGGGCTCAAGGTAAAGAGGGAGAAGTGCCAGATCGCCGTTCCACAGGTAGAGTTCCTGGGCTATCTTATCGATGCCTCCGGCCTTCACCCAACCACATCCAAGATCCGCGCTATCCAGCAGGCCCCCACCCCAAAGAACAAAACGGAGTTGCAGGCATTCCTGGGGCTGCTGAACTTTTATAACATGTTCCTGCCCCACAAAGCCACAGTGGCTGAGCCTCTTCACCGACTCCTTAGCACTAAGACACCTTGGGCCTGGGGTCATCGGGAGACGGCGGCCTTCAACGCAGTCAAGGCTCTCCTTTCTTCACACAGTGTGCTGGTACAGTACAGTGAATCCAGGCCGCTGGTCCTTGCCTGCGACGCCTCACCTTTTGGCATCGGTGCTGTCCTTAGTCACCGTTTTTCCAGATGGAAGAGAAGCACCGCTCGCCTACTTTTCCAGGACACTATCTCCGACGGAACGGAATTACAGCCAGCTCGACAAGGAAGCATTGGCACTTGTGGCTGGAGTGAAGAGGTTCCATGAATACCTCTATGGCAGGACTTTTGACCTCATCACTGACCACAAGCCACTCCTGGGCCTCCTGGCCGGTGATCGTCCAACTCCACCGGTCCTCTCGCCACGCATGCTGCGATGGACTGTTTTCCTGGCTGCCTACCACTACCGGCTCATCCATCGCCCGGGGAAATCGATGGGCCATGCCGACGCCCTCAGCCGTTGCCCTCTTCCAGCATTTGTGGAAGACCCGGCTCCAGCTTCATCGCTCCTTCTGATTGAGGATCTTCCGGCAGCGCCTGTATCAGCTACCACTGTGGCCTCCGCGTCTGCCCAGGATCGCACCATCAGCCGGGTGCTCAACTGGGTGTGGAGGGGGTGGCCACAAGGGCCTTTTGCATCGGAGTTCCAGCCCTTTGCAACCAGACAACATGAACTCTCAGCTCATCGCGGCTGTCTGCTGTGGGGAGACCGCGTCGTGATTCCCCAGGGACTCCGTCAGCGCGTCCTGGAGGCTCTGCACGTTGGCCACCCGGGAATTGTCAAAATGAAGGCATTGGCTCGGTGTTACGTCTGGTGGCCTAATATGGACGATGCCATCACTGCCTGGGTGTCCGCCTGTCAAGCGTGCCAAGAGTCGAGGCCTGCACCACCGGCAGCTAAGGGACACACCTGGGAGACGCCAAAGACACCTGGTCGAGGGTGCACATCGATCTGGCTGGCCCCTTTCACAGCCGGACCTTTATGGTAGTGGTGGACGCCTATTCCAAATGGCTGGAGGTCGCCCTGATGCCCTCCACCACTACCGAAGCTGTCATCCGGGTGCTGCGAGGCCTGTTTGCAACGCATGGGTGTCCTGATGTCCTTATCTCTGACAACGGACCGCAGTTCACGTCAGGCACCTTTGAGCGGTATCTTTTGGGACTGGGCATCCGCCATGCCCTAACGGCACCCTTTCATCCATCCAGCAACGGGCAAGCGGAAAGAATGGTGCGCTCGGCAAAAGAGGCACTGGCGCGCCTGGACCGGGGAGACTGGCATGAGCGGGTCGCCGAATACTTGTTCGTGCAACACATCACCCCTCATGCGGCCACAGGGAGGAGTCCTGCTGAACTGCTTATGGGCCGCCGCCTCAGGTCACCGCTCGACCGGCTACACCCGGACTTTGCCGTGGCTGAACCCCCAGGCTGTGCCAACGCGCCACGGTCATTTGTCCCAGGAAACCAGTCTTTGCCCGGAACTATGTGGGGGACATTCCTTGGGTGCCAGCCACAGTAGTGGGAGTCACTGGACCTCGCTCGTACCAGGTGGCACTCGAAGATGGACGCTTGTGGCGACGGCACATAGACCAGCTTAGGCGCAGGGTTGGGAACTTGGACACTACCGAGGTGCCCCCAACTGCGCTTGCAGCTCCAGAAGAGACACGTACAGATGGCGAGGCCCCACCTACACCTCCCTCGCAAACTGCCAGCGTGGAGCCGAACCAAGACGCTTCAGAACAGACTCAGACCACTCCACTTGCAGAGGCTCCACCCACAGCAGCGGATCCAGGGGAGTTGGTTCCAACGCCACCTAGGGTCGCACCACAGCCTCAGCGAGAACTGTGTGGCCCTCCGGACTTGGCTACCAGCCCCCGGCGGTCTGGCAGAGTTTCCAAGCGCCCAACTTATTTAAAGGACTATGTTGTTGGACATGTATCACTGTTGGTCTAAGTATGGGAAATGTAACCGATATGCTTTTGTGCCTAATTGAACCATTACGCGTAGTGCTGTATATAAGGAAACCATTACGATTGTAACTAACGCCTTATCTTGGTGGGGAGGGGTGTTATGTAGTGTAGTTTTCACCCTGGGCCAACAGGGGGATACTGTATATAGTTTTCACTCAGGTCTGTAGATAGTTTTCACTCAGGTCCGCGGCAGTTATTTTAGGCGGGAACTCTGGGCTGTGGTTGTTACAATGTTGACAGCCGGCTGCCTATAAAAGCAGGCCGGCTGAACTGTTTGCAGTCAGTTCTATTCCAGCTTACAAAATAAAGAGCTACTTGAAGAAATCGCTGTGCCGGCTGCTATGTCAACCCACAACTTAATAGTTGTCATTTATTATTATTTAAAGTATTTGTTCCCAGGAAGCAGTGGGTGGGTTATTTGCATTTGCTACAGCTACAGCTGAAAATAGTACTTTTAGGCATGTGCCTGAAGGGAAGGGCTTGAGCAATGCCAGATTTACGTATAAGCTAAACAAGCTATAGTTTGGGGCCCCACTCTCTTGGGGGGCCCCCAAAAAATTAAAGGGGGAAAAAACCTGGATGCACATTTCCAAAATATAAGATTAATATAAAGTAAAACCTACATACAGCAATAGTGGCAAATGGCTTTAGATACCTATTAGTTCCAGAAATTACCATATAACATATATTCAACAAAAAAAACAGTGACAATTTGTTGTTGACAAAGGGCAGCTGGATATATAAAGGGCCCCATTACCTTCAGGAGTTTAGGGACTCATCAAACCTAAATCCGGCCCTGGGCTTGAGCATGCTCAGTGATGCATTTTGAAAAGCAGACCACCACCTCCCTCCAAGTATAAGCCATTTTTTGAACCCTTCAAACCGCCGGAGCCCCGTTCACATCTAGAAGCAAACGTAACTAGTGATGGCACATCTGCGCATGCACGTGTCGCTTTCTGCCACTTTTGCGCATGTGCGTGACATCATTTTGAGCGTCTGCGCATGCGCAAGCGGAAAACCTGGAAGTAACGCGCTCCGTTACTTACGGGTTGCCACGGAGCGCAACTTGAATGTGCTCAACTCGAAGTGCATTCAACCCGAGGTATAACCGTACAGGCCTTGGAACTGTATCTGACTGGCCTTGGTTTTGTGCAGCAGCTATATCAGGAAGCTGCTCAGTCAAGCCTGGCTGTCATCAGAAATATGCAATAATAGGAACGAGGGGATCCATAGGAAGCGACCACCTCTTAGGAGCGCTTATATTCTTGTCCAGTAGTCCCTGCGTTTTGGCACATTGTAAAGATTTGTTGTGGAACAGCCAAGTATGTAGCTAATCTTTGGGAAGTTAGCTCTTGAGCATGGGTAGGCAAACTAAGGCCCGGGGGCCGGATCTGGCCCAATCACCTTCTCAATCTGGCCCGTGGACAGTACGTTTTTACATGAGTTGAATGTGTCCTTTTATTTAAAATGCATCTCTGGGTAATTTGTGGGGCATAGGAATTAGTTCATTATTTTTTTTTTCAAAATATAGTCTGCCGCCCCCGCAGCAGTGGATAGGCCCCCTACTGAAAATGTTTGCTGACCCCTGCTCTTAAGGTTTGCAACACAGGGACAGGGGCATACCTAGGAGTTAGCTAGGCTGGCTGCTGCCAAGAACAGAGGTCCTGGCGAGCGCAGAAGGCACACTCCTTCACTCTGGTTTTGAGTGACTAGGATCCCACCTGCCCATTTGCAAGCTCCCTGTTATGTACTGAAGTTCTCACCCTGGACCAGCAGGGAGATACTGTGGATAGTTATGCAAATGAAGGATCAAAAGTGACGTTCAGTGATCGGATAGTTTTAGAAAGTTGCTACAGTAACGTACTGGAACTGTATATAAGCAGGCTGACTGAGCTCTTCAGTTCAGTTCTGTTCTGGCCTCTGAATAAACAAGAGCTGTTTGAAGAATCGCTGTGTCGTCTGATATGTTCACCCACAACTTAACACTGGCGACACTGCACTGGGCAGCCAGGCTCCTCTGTGCGCCTCAACAGAGGAATCCAGTCACGTAAGGGATGGGGGGGAGGTACTGATATAGCTCCTTGCACAGGGGTGGAAACCCAAATAGGAAATTATAAAATGTTAGGTGCACTAATCCAGTTACTGGAGAAACAAAAGTTCCTGTGGGAGGCAATCAGCTATTTACCAGTACTTTATTGTGCTGTTTGCTAAACAGCAGGTCTGATTGCTCAGTATTATGGGTATACATAAAAACTAGTTGTATTACGGTATTTATGCAGTTTAAGCAGGGCTGGATTTAGATGAAAAGAGGCCCTAGGCTACTCCACTGGAGAGGCCCCTCCCCATCCCCCACCCTCACAACTAGAAGAAAATGGAAGAGTATTATAAACAAAACCGAGTGAAGCCAAGGATGATAATGGGTATTTAAAATTCTACAATTCACAATTTCTCCTCTAAAGGACATAAGATATTATTGTTAAATACCATGGTGTTTAAAAAAAATGAATAAAATTCACACTGAAAAACTTTTGCTTATGGCCTGGGCAGGCCTGGTTGTCCTCTTATATACCTGCTGGGATTGACCAGGCATTTGACCCTCCCCTTAATCTCATAGCTCTCCTGTAGCTGCCTCTGATTGGTTATCATTTAACTCTCAAAGGAAATAATTAGCATCACACGTCATGTGCATGGAAGTGGCCGAACCAATTAACCAACTAGAAGGATTACTGTTAATAGCTCCAGTTTTCCTATACTGTTAACTTGATATTGCTGAATATGGGCAGGCCTATGGCCTGGGCAGGCCATTGTGTGTATATTTCAGCAGTTGAACGTACAAGTTTATGGCCATGCTGTAGTGTAGTGCTTATGCGACTGAATAAAAGCTGGCTGGCTTCATTGTCTTGGGGTTTGGGGGGGAAGAGGTGACAAAACTGATTTCCAATAAGTGCCCCCCTTTTATTTCCATAACAAGTCCTTGAGTCTGTACTCTGAACAGTGACACTGGGGACCTAGACGGTGCAGGGCCCTGCACAGTCTCATTTTAATTGCTTATATGTCAGCGGCTCCAGGAGCCTTTTTGGCTGGAGAGTGGGAAACGAATGCTCTACTAAATAAGCCATGGGTTGCCCCCTCATTTTAAAAACAAAGCAACAGTACAATTTCAACTAGCTGAATAGTGTTACCTTCACCCCTCAGTGGTGAGAGGTTTCAGGGGTCCCCACACATACCTTAGGTTTGGGTTTCTTGGAATAATGGTTATTGGAAACTTCTGTCATTTGTGTGATTTAAGACTTATTTAAACATGCATACATTGAGCATAATACAAAAGGCTTGCAGCATTAACACTTCAACATATCATGTTCTCGTATTTAGCTTTGCAGGTGGGCCCAGGTTCAAGAAAGACCCAAAAAGCAGGTTAGCTTTCCTTCTCCCCCTGCCCAGGCAGAGAACAAAAAGATGGGCAATCCTCCACCTTCTTGCTCATTCAGGAAGGTGAGCTGATAACAAAAGAGCATGCACAAGTAAAGAACTTGCCAGGCCAGTTCCTATACCTTTGCTAAGCCTCTAATCTGTTTTTTTATAGTCCATGGAGGGTGTCCTTGAGAATTTTTTCAAACTACCCCCACAAACACATTACAATAGTCTTCCACTTCCTAGGGAAGTCTGAGATGATAACTATGAGAGGGGACTAGGGATTATTAACAGAGTATTCTCAACACTCTCATCAAATTACAGGATTCTTTGGGGCAGGAGGAATGCCATGAGAGGAAAACTGGTTTAAAACTGATGGAAATTTGTATTTTTGGTAGATGTTAACTCCCATCTACATGTTTGTTGACAAACTCAGGGGAATTGAAATGTTTAATGAAGCAGGACACCCCTCAGGAGAAATTGTGCTGATTTTTTGGGCAGCAAGGCATATTTGTTTAATAATTCTGTTTTAATAATGTTGCCTCAAAACTATCCAAGGACATACATTAGGTATTTATAATTTCATGCACTGCCCTCTAGATCACTTTTAAAGAAAGGGTATTACATTAGTAGGGTTGCTGTATTCCAGTTCCCCAAACCCAGGCAGCCTAAAGTTGCATATTCATTGTAAACTTTCAACACAAGGTCCATATTCCTCAGTATTGTCTATGCCGAACCACAACCCTTCTCCCATTTATTGACAACATAAACTTCCATTTTCTAGACATCGTAATTTTAATTATGCATACCTATAAAAAGACAATAACATATTTACTTTACAACCTTGTTATTACTTAGGAGGTAATGTCCAGCACATCTACTCAGATGTAAGCCCCAATGGAGCTTACTCCCAGGTAAGTGTCTATCGAACTGCAGTCTTCTAAAAAATATTGGGTTGCTTCTGCTGACACCAGGTACTGTACTGTGCTCTTGAGGAATAGGATCTGTTTCATAAGCCTAGGCTAATGTGAAAAGGGCTGAGCCATTTCAGGGCTGTGCTTGTTTTTGCCAAGATATACAAAGCATCCAATTTCATACTGGCCAAGCAGCCAATAAAACTGCCAAAGATGTGTCATGTCACAAAGTTCAGAAACACTTGTCCACTTTGATCCTATTTTTTGGACGATACGGTTAGACCTTCAGAAAATGTAGATGTGCTTTTTACAAACAAATATTTACTCTAATGACAAATTAACATAAAATATATTTTATAATAAAAAGGGGGGGAGTGCTGCACCCAACTAATTTTACAAGTTGGACCTGTAACAAAATGTTGCCATGTGGAATCCAACCACTCCATTTCCCCTCCCTCTGATTTTCTGGTTTTCCAATAATAAGCAATAGATGCCCACTGAGCATACCAATTATCACTGGACTCATTTGATTTTTTTTCCCTTGGGAAGCTTCCCCCAATCCCTGTAAATACTTTTGTACTTCTGAAAAACCTCATGGTTCCCCTAAGTCTGCTGATAACTAATGTCTTGTCATATTGCTTCTAAAAAGACTGGCACTCAGAAAATTGAGGTCACTATTAGCACAGTGGTACCTCGGTTTACAGTCACTTCGGGTTACAGACGGTTCAGGTTACAGACTCCGTTAACCCAGAAATAGTACCTCAGGTTATGAGCTTTGCTTCAGGTTAAGAACAGTTTCAGGTTAAGAACGGACCTTCAGAACGAATTAAGTTCTTAACCCTAGGTACCACTGTTACCACTGTATATAGAGCTGGATCTGCAACAAACTCTGGTGTTCTGGTTTAATTCCATTCACCCTCCACATACAGCAATAGTGTTCTATTGCCACTGAGTATACTCAGTTCTCATTGGGCTGTTTAGTGCAGGGGTCGGCAAAGTTTTTGTGGCTTGGGCCGGTTCACTGTCCTGCAGACGCCGTGGTGGGCCAGAGTGCGCGCGCACATACGTACGCAAACACTATTTCTAGCATGGAGCTTCCTGAAGCCAATGGGAATCCTGCCAGTGTCACGGAAGGTGGTCCCCGCTCTGCTCCGCGCTGGTTTAGCACGGCACACGGGAGCTGACCGAGCGAGTGGCGGGGTTACCAGAGCAGGCGGCGGGGGTCAATGGGCCGGTTAAGCGACCCCCCCATGGGCCACTTGTGGCCAATAGGACTTAGGTTGCCGACCTCTAGTTTAGTGTATGGTCTGAAAGCACGAGTCCATCATCTTGTCGAAGCTTGGTAGGTTGGGGGCTCATCAGAGCCTGGATGGATGACTGCCTGGTAATCAGATGTACACCATCCTAGGTTCCATGATGAAAGAAAGGTGGGGTTTATTTTAAGAAAATAAATGTGTATTTGTAGTTTTGAAAAGCTTTCGCCTCTCATTTGTGCGAGGGAGTGGCATTTTGGCTACATAAGCACTGGCACAGCCTGAGCATCAAAAACAGAGGGAATAATGAGGAAATGCCGTGGCTTGGTGGTAGAGAATCAGCTTTGCATGCAGGAGGTTCCAGGTTCAAACTGCCTTCTCCAGGTAGGTAAAGACTGCTATTTGAAATGCTGGAGAGCTGCTGCCAATCTGTGTAGAGTAGACAATACTAAGCTTGATAGACCAAGGCTCTGACTCATTATAAGGCAGCTTCCTATGTTCTTCATGTCTTCCTGCCAATGGCTTTCCACAAAAGATCCTAGTAATTTATAGACACTGCAAATTCATTGTTAGCCACCCCTAATTCCCCTTACATAAATATAACTCACAGGATCCCTTGAACAAGTTTATGGCAGTAAGGTACCAATGTTTCTGAGTTTCTTCACAGAAATACATATATTTGCCTACACCTGAATATTTTTTCTGTGGCAATAGGCATTTGACAGTAAAAGTGAAGGTAGGTTTTTGTGAGGAGGTGATGCACTCTCTTTTTTCTCTCCCCCCCCCCTTTGCCCTATACCCTGGAATAAAGGATCGAATCTGAGTCAATATTTCCAGGGTGCCTGCCGCTTGGAATGTGGCAAGGCAACAGTTCAGGATTTGGACTTTGGATTGGAAATGCAAGCCTCTGAGTCACATTTAATATCTGAGTGTATCAGCAGCTTTAATCAATTGTGAAAAGGTGACCATCTCATTAACATGTGAAAAAGAAATGCAAGCATTATCCATTTCCACTTACAGTATTTACAAGGTGAGTTATCCTGGGATACCAGCCCCTGAACTGCTTTATTCCAGGAATGAATCAAAGTTTAAAATGAGTTTTAAACACATCCTGGCTAGAAAAGAGGCTTTAGAGCTGCTTCTATTTTACCCTGGATTACATGAACATATAAACAATAGTACTGAGAAGTTAGTTGTACAACTAAGTAGTTAGCTGGGAAGTCAATTATCTGATCTAGTTTTTATGGTATAATGTGTAGTTCCAATATTTCTTGAAGCAAACACACACACGCATACGCTCATATATGTACATATGCCACATAGAATGCAAGTCCTGATACTGGGCAACTCACACCTGCGAGTTGCCCCCCCCCAGTGGATTCAGACCCAACTGAGGGTTTACACTTGCTGTTTGCATTGGAAGAGAACTTTTCTTCCAATGCAAACAGCAGGCACGAGAGCCGGACAGTATCAGGACTGCAGCAGGAGGGCAAATGGTTAAACCCCACTGCCTCCCCTGAGTCTCAATCTCGATTGGTTTGGGGCCCCCCACACCTCCTATGTACTATTTAAAAGCCATTCATGCACACGCTAATCTCATCTAGTTTGGCCATGGCTGATTGCCATGTTTGATGTGGGCAGCAGATTTCCCCATCTGACCTATCAGGTCAGATTCACAATGACTCAGGTCCCCCTCCCCAACTCCTATTGTGAGTCATCTTCAGCTGCCTTGCATTCTCTTTATCCGTAGCATAGTATCAACCGGAGGTTAGATGCTGCCTTGATATTTCCAGCTCTGGAAGTATGATTCTATCCTCTCCCATCCCTCTTTACTTTTGTAATAGAAACTCTTCTGTGGGCAGTGGGGGTGGTGGGCAGCAATGCATCTCAAGCACTAAGCGCCCCCCCCTAAGTTTGAGATGTTGTTTCTTCACCTACATGCCCACTTTCCTGTTCTTCCTGGGCTGCCTCTTTCCCCCTAGCCCCACCCCAACTCCCCTCTGTGGCTCAGCAGCCTTGAACCTTGACCCTGCGTTTCTTGAAGCGGAAATGAAAATGGATTACCTTGGTCTTCGCTCTGTACACCACTGTCTTCTCCACCCCCACCACCCACCACTTCCCTGCCTTGAGGGCCGCCCTCCCCGAACCCTTAAGCTGGCCTTAGCTATGAGGAAAGGCTACAACATTTGGGATTTCTTAGTTTAGGACACACGGGTGAGTAGGTGAGGCATAACAGATGTGTGCGAAGTTGTACATGGTGTGGCTGGGGAGAAATTTTCTCCCTTTCTCATTATTCTAGGACTTCAGACCATCCAATGGAGCTGAATGTTGGAAGGAGAGGAAACAGAAGTCATGTTGTACCAGTAGACCTCCTATATATGTAACAGTGAACTATCATGTTACCAGGGGATGGTAAAGTGCTCCTTGTACCTACTTCTGCCAGCCAGTTTCCTGTTTACAGCGGTTTCAAACATATTTCCTGCTGTGACTTGGCAATATCCCAGTCAGGTGGATGGGCACGCCTGAGCTTGAAGCGTAGCTGTTCTCACACATAACTGTTCTTATCACTTTGTCGTGTAATGCCCTCAATGACCTTTAACTATTGAAATTAAAATTCTGTTCTATTGAAAGGACATTAAAAGAAACTGGTGCAATCTTGGAACCGTTTATGACCTGAACAAATGTACATTATTGAACTTGGAGCATGTTAATGGACCTACCATTGCATACTTTGTTTACATGTATGGATAGATGAAATATTCAATTGACTGAGCATAAACCGGGGAAGAAATCTGATTAGAACTAGACACAGATTGGATGGGCACATGGATTTTCGCATTCCACTATCCTTTGCCCTTCTAGTAGCAATTTAGTGAATGCTGCTTCGACAATTTGCACACATGCACGAGAGACTTTTTTATAGAACCAATATATAACAGAGTATGAAAGGAGATGTATGTTGTTTATTTATCTCACACTTCCTCTCACAACAACCACACAATAACCCTGTGAGGTCGGATAGACTGAGAGAGTGTCCAGACCAGCCTTTTTCAACCTTGGGTCCCCAGATGCTGTTGGACTAAACTCCCATCATCCCTGACCATAAGTCCTGATAGCTGGGGATGTTGGAAGTTGTAGTCCAACAGCAGCTGACGTGTAACTTTTGAATAAATGTATTATTTTTTATTTTAAAAAAACATCCACACAAAAATGAACATATGTAATTACAAATCTGAACATGTAGGTGCCGTGCTCATATTCATAGTACATGTTCACATGGATGAGAACATAGAAATGTGGATATTCTCTGCTGAAATGCCAACTCTACTAAATATGTGACTCAGCTCTCAAGATGTCAAGATCATATGACTGAGATTTTGGGTGTAGGAGTCACAAGAGCAATGAGATAATCCAGTTTGTTATAGTTGAAAGCTCCATACAAAAAAAGTTAAAGCGCTTATGACTAAATGAGTGCAAGCCAATTTAAGCAAAGGAAATTCTGGAGCCCTGGAAAGGTTGGCACATGACATGTCCTGATAGTATCGGACAGACACTGAGGTACAAAGCCTACTTTCCAGCAAAGACTGCCACATTCTTTTATTTGATTTTTGATGACATATGTGGTATAAATCTCCCAGGGACATTGTTCAGGCAATTGCTTTGCTTATTTATTTCACTATTAACCTTGACCTGGTGTACAATTACATAAGGAAAGTAATTATATTTTCTGGCACAAGAAATATGGGAGGTGTTTTATGGAGAGACTCTGCTCACTCTGGTTGGCTGTGGATAAGGAGTTTTATGAAATCAGCTTGTAATGATTAGGGTTCCCTGCCTTCTACTGTAACAACCGTCTCTCAGAAACGATTTCCCTATCTTTGTTTATAGGGGTTAATTAAATGGATAGCCATGCACAATGCTGTTCCTCTTCTACTATACATGTGGATACAATTTCTCTTTATTATTGATTGGGTCGCGATGGCACATGCTTATTGAACAGCTTAATTTCTGTAGTCTGGATCCTCATGTAAGTTAAGGAAGCCCATGGGAAGTTTCTCATCCTGTCCCTGTTCCCTCCAGTCATGAGCACCTTCAGCAAAGCTTTTTTGGAATTTGGGAGATGGTTCCTTAACCATGTGTGATGAGGCATGGGTGAGGGAGGGCTTCTGGGGAAGGGGGATATCACTCCAAATCAGACTTAGATCCTAAAATATGCATATGTTATGAGTAAGGGACTTCCAACCCTCCATAGTGACTTTGGGATGTGTGTGCAGATGGATGGGGAAAAGGGAATGGGGAACTTCTGTGAACTGCCTGAAGTCAACTATCTTAGGTTCTAATCCTGTATATCAAGTAGGGTTGAGAACCTTTGGCCCTCCAGAGATTATTAGACTCCAGCACCTATTGGCTTCAACCACCATGTCCAATGACCAGGGATGGCATAGTCCAACAACATCTGGAGGGCAACAGGTTCCCCATCATTGTTCTGCAGCATATCATCACATACAAATAGGCAAAACAAAGGTATTTGTCAAACATAAACATTTAGGAAGATTCCTGTTGGACTGGCCAAGGTCCATCTAATCCAGAATTTGGTTTCCTTTGGTAGTACCCAGATAGCTGCTTCAAAGGGGGCTTACAAGTATGTCACAAAGGCCCTACATTGCCCCCATCATCTGATATTGAGAGTAAGAACATTACAAGAGCCCTGTTGGATCAGACCAAAGGCTCATCCAGTGCAGTATTCTGTTCTCACAGTGGTCAGCCAGAGGTTGAGCGCCTTCATTTGCTGAAGCTTCTTAAACTTGCACAAAGGAGAGGGCATTTTTCTGTAGTGAGGCCTTAACTTTGGAACACTCTCCCTACTGAAGTGGAACAGGATGTCAGTGTTACATCTTTTCAGTGCCAGATTAAAACTTGTTTGCTCAGGCATTTAAAATATTTGATTTTGGTCTGCTTATGCTTTGCTCTTCCACCCCACCCTACTATTTGGGTTTCAAAAGAGAAAAAAATAAACTGATTGCCTAATAATGCATATAATTTCATCTAGACTGCATCAGATTTTGTGCTCAGTGGCTGCAGTGGGCTATGCCACACAAACAGATTATGGCTAGAAAGGGCCGTAGCTTAGTGGTATCAGAGTATGTGATTTTTGTGTGTGCAGAAGGTCCCAAATTCAATCCCCAACACCTCCAGATTGGGCTGGGAAAGACTCTCATTTGAAACCCTGGAAAGCCTCAAACAGCAGCCAGGGTATATGATGTGTGGATGCATACCCACCCCAGCTGCATCTGAGAGCCACTTTTTCAATTTGCCACAATGCCTTTACAGCATCACTCTCACATAGTGTTGATCAAAATGCTTCTATTGTCACCAATAGGGAAGCCCTGAGGAGAACTCACCAACTGTCACTGTAGACAATACCGAGGTAGGTGGACCATTAGAGCAACGTTCTTACAGAGTATAAAATAGCTTCCTATATTCATGTGCTGCCCATGTGAACTAGCAGCAATCAGCTTAGGAACCAGCATTGCTCTGGTGTGAGTTGTGAGTTTCAGATGTGCTCATTCAGTGTGCTTGATACTTGACAAATGTTCTGGGTATTCAATGCTACTCAGAACAGGCTCATTGGGTGGTATTAAACTAAATAAATGCATGAGTGGAAAAACTTTTGTTTGTGCAACAGGACTTTCCCTCCCCCTCTCCTTCCTCCATGCACATCCCACCCCCCCCCCCCAAGATTTGCTCCAAAGGGTAGCAAGAACTCCCAGAAGAGATTTAAGGAGCACACAGGGAGAGAAGGGGGGTGGGGAAGTCCTACAAAGTGCTACTTAGCACAGCATTGAAGACGGCCCATTTAAATTAATAAACATGACTAACTTAGGTTCATTCATTTAAATGGATCTACTCCGACTAGATGACTACAGACCTTTATCTGGAAACACCAGTAGTCTAGAGCAGATCTCCATGGGAACATACCAAACGCATGGGTTGGTGCTTTGCCACACCAGAAATGTGGGGAAAGTCCTCTGGAAAAGATGGTACGACCAACACAGGGCTATTGTATACCGGAAACACACTTCAGAAAGTTCCAGTTCAGTGACTGGTAGGTCTTAGGCATTGCCCTCCCTCTAGAGTTGGGGTCATAGTGAGTCTTGATAGGAAAGAAGAAAATCATTATCATGATGTCTTTCTTCAAATCCTTGATGAGGTCTATAATACTAGACAGCCTTCAGTTGTAGAGAGGGCTTTGTAGAAGATAGATTGATTTGAATACTACAGTGCAGAGCAAAAACTAGGCCTGGAAGGCATTGGTTATATAAAAAGTATACCGAAAGGGAGTTTAAACAGCTGCCTGGCTCTGCCCTTTTACCAGAAATCAAATGTTTTGACTACGAATGAATACCTAATGAAACAACTGAAGTAAACCCCACAGGCTATGTCTACAAAAAGGCTATTATATCTGATGCAATATAATATATGATATATATGATGTGATCTAACATTCCAAAGTGTGGGGTACCACAGAATTTTAATTGTGCTTTGAGGATGACCATATGTACGAGATAAACTGCCATGCTAGGTAACTGTGATGCTACAAACCTTTAATATGTAACTGGAGATGGATGGGATATAAATTTAGTTGGCATTCTTAACCTGCAGTCTTTTGCACAGAGATCATGTGGAAAAACAGAGAACAGCCAGTGCCATCTGCTGTTTACAAGTAGGAGCTACAAACTAATAATGGAATTAAGAACAGGCCATTAAAGAGAGTTTCTGTCTCCTTCCTCACTGTTGCATTTTTTGTGTTATAAAGATCTGTGTGACAAACGTGCACTTTTCAGAAAAACAACAAATTTATACTATTTGTCAACTAATACATAGCAACTGGGGGATGTGGTATTACATGTGTGTGCAAACACAGCTAACTGATTCTATGTGAACATGGCATAAGTCACGGTAACTTATACAGTCATACCTCGGGTTGAAGTTGCTTCAGGTTAAGCATTTTCGGGTTGCACTCGGGTTTTGCCGCTTGCACAGACGGTCAAAATGACATCACACGCATGCGCAGAAGCGACGAATCGCAGCCCGCACACACACAGATGCACAGACACAGGTTGCGTTCACTTCAGGATGCAAACAGGGCTCTGGAATGAATCCCGTTCGTGTCCAGAGGCACCACTGTATATGAAAAGATACGGCCATCCTTCATAAAATCCTGAAAACCACCAAGACAACCTTGAACAATTATACAATTGTAATTTCGAAGGACTGCATCTGTACCAGGAAACTGACAAGACTTGCCTCATGTAGATGGTAACACATGAGAGTTATCTATCTTTCTCTAAAAGGCACTTATCTAGTCATTTAATGAGGCAAACAAGAAACTTGTCACAGTAGAGAAGCAGGTACTTAGTGCAACACCACAATGGGAATTTCCTTGACTTTGCTCACGGCCCACGAAGAGGTAGGCAGCTGCACATTGCTGATATAAAACAAGCAAGGAAAACATGGTAGTCACAAGATACTCACATGCACTGTTGACAGTGGTGTGTTGTTGCTATCTGTTAGGGTGGCACAGATATTTCCAGCTGGTGACGAATTATAGTTGGTTCTTGGATCAAGGAATCATTTCCACTAGACGTTTACTGCTTACTCATGAAATATCTGAGAAAATGAACGTTCTTCCAATGTTCTGTGTACTTAGAAGATGTGACATGGTGTTATTGCGAGTTTGCAGGTTTCCTACAGGCAACTGGTTGGCCACTATGAGAACAGGAGGCTGTGTTAGATGTGCCATTGGCCTGACTGCACCTGCAGGGCTCTTCTTATGCTTTTATCATTTGGAAAGATAACAGCCTGGGTAAGTTATTATAGCAACGTCACATTAACATACGATTGACTGATATTTAAAGTTGTATCCTTTCCTCTCCAGCAGAGATCCAAATGCAAAGAGCCCCCTCTGAGCTGCATTTAGCAAAATGAAAACTTGTCATTGCATACTGCTCAACTGTCCCGATTCTACCGGGGCAGCCATGGAATTAGAAAAGCCACCACGGTTTCTGAGCTAATCCTGGGGTGCTCAGATTTCTCCCTGCCAGCAGACAGGGGCCATGGAAGCAGCTCCTGAGGCAGCAGCAGTGTTGGGAAGGCGGCATGCTGTTTCTTTTCATCCACTCAGGCCAAGCATGGCATGCTGACTTCGCATCTGTGGTGGCACTTTTCACAGAGATGAGGAATTGCCTCCCACGCTTCCAGTTTCCAGCTATCCCAGCCCTAGTGGACTAGGCCACAATGGCTATTAGTATTGTCAGGAAGCGCTACTGAGGGAATTCATACCTCAGGGGCTTAAAGTACGCATGCGGACCAATCTCGTGAGGAATCCGCACTTGGGAATGGACAGCCTGGGTGTCGCAAGTGGGACTTAGAGATATGCCTCCTTATCTGGGTGCTGGGAAGGGACTTCGGGAGAGGCTTTGCTCATAGCTGTCAACTTTTCCCTTTTTTAAAGGGAAATTCTCTTATTCTGAATAGGATTCCTCGCAAGAAAAGGGAAAAGTTGACAGCTATGTTCGCTTGTGCTGTCAGGCTAAATCAAGGGTCCTGAGAGGGAGGTGTGGACATGTAGCCAAGCCGTGAAATGTTTATTCCCCTCTCTCTTTCCGTCATCTTTCTCCAACCCTGGTAAGCAGCGGCAGTTTGGTGCACATTTCTGCCCAAGCTACCTGACCCATGCAGCAACGCCGCACCAAAAGACAGTGTCCCAGTTTTCTGCTCAGAAGTGTGGGAGGGCTAGCCATTCCCGCCAATTGACCAGTCACTTGACTGGTCCCTCCAGCCTAATTTGTAGTAAGCAGCTTAATCTATTGAACAGTGGATGCTGGTCCATATGGGCAAATGGATTCCTGCCCCACCAGTCTCAATGTGCCCTCAGCTGGCCCCCAGCTGCCTGCCTTCTTGCATACTATAAGTCTAATGCCTATCAGCTTCCTCCTCCTTAGTCTCCATGTTATCCCTTGTAGAATTCAGCAGGGAGGAGGATGGAGACAAACTATAATTAGCTGGCCTTGCCTGTCATTGTCTCTGCCTCTACTTACTGTTGGTCTCCCTGCCTTTCGCCCTGCAAGTCCATCAATGGGCACCATTCCATAATCTGGATACTGAAGAATTTTTTCAGGCCCTGCCAACCTTCCAGCAGCATGAAAGTAACTCATTGTACAGAAACTAGCTTTGCACTGGACATAGCAAGAGATGTTTAAGGTATCCTGCTGCTGCTGTCTTGTGTCTTTGGGATTTTTACTGGACTAGTAACCTGCATTTCAACCTTTGCTACTGACTTTCCCTCTCCCTTGTTAATGCCACCCTAACTTTTATTCCCGCAACTCTTTTGCCTGCTTGCTTCTGCCAGTTCCATTCTGCATCTGGCATGTTTTGGGTGCATGTCCCACGGCACCTTGAAATGAGTTGCATGCTGGTTACTGTTGTTGTCAAAGATGCCTTGTACACAGTGGACATTGTGTGCGATTGCATCAAGAACAGGGCGATCTAAAATGTTCTTGGCGACTTCACTGGCCTGCTCCCCGAATGTCTTGTTACCACTTCCCATAGTTCAGTTAGTCATTTTGTTCCTTGTAATTCTATCTGTCAGCATAGTAGGCAAGGGGGAAACTGCAGGGGGTCGGGAGTTTCTAGATTAAATCAAGCTTAGTTCCCTGGTCTGTTTCCCCTCCCTGTGCTGCTGTTGGACTGATTTCAAAAGAAAACTTTCAATGAGTTTCAGATTTCACAAGAGGCAACTGGAAGAGAAAAGCCTTCCCATTCCCAGGCATCTATAGGTATGCAAAAGTGTTCCTTGACAAGAGGCATCTAATTCTAATTTCTTTGTTAGCGCTGGGACATGACATCTTGTTCTTCTCAGTGCACAAGAAATAACAGTCAGGTTTTCATTTCCATTTATTTATTTATTTATTTGTAGCAAGCAGAAATGGAGTAGATTATTCATTCATTTATTTAAAATAATAATAAACTGCTGAATCCAAAAACTCTCTAAGTGGTATACAAGTCAACTGATAGATTATTTAGATTAAACCATGCATATATCTGCTATGTCATTATGAAAAACATTCTTTAAAAAGAATTAAAAGCTTGTAACTCTATTTGGTGTTTCATTGGGTTGTCGCCATCTTTCGCCATTTGTTCTCATCTTGATCAGCCCATTAACTTTGCTACTGCTGCTTGTTGAGACGAAAGGGTGTTTTTGACAACCTGGTCCTTCTAAGTTACCAAGCCATGGCAGTGATGAGAGAGGATTCCTCTCAGGTTGCAAATACTCTCCCCTCTGATTTACTTGGTTGACCAGGGGAAAACCTGTGCAAATCTTTTAAGGGCAGGGGTAGGGTTCTCAATCCTCTGCAGCAATGTTGATGTTTCTGCCGGTAGTTCTGCCGGTTTAAAAATGATCTTACTCAAAAATCTCTTTGCCAATGTAAAAATGACATTGGCTGCGATTCTCACTCATCTTATAAATGTCAGCCACCCTCATTTTATTTCCTGTAATATGATGGATGATTTAAATAGCATGAAACTGGCTCCAAGGTAATTTAAGCCTCATGTCCCACAGAGGAATTTACGGTCTTCAAACAAAAACGTCTTGAAGGTCCCAGGCCACAGAGAGGTTAGGCTGGCCTCAACTAGAGTCAGGGCTTTTTTGGCTGTGGCTCCAATCTGGTGGAACGCTCTGTCACAAGAGACTAGGGCCCTGCTGACTTGACATCTTTCCGCAGGGCCTGCAAGACAGAGCTGATCCACCAGGCCTTTGGTCAGGGCACAGCCTGACTCCCTCCTTTGGCAATTTTCACAGAACTCTAGCCCAATTGTTGCCATCAATTTGATTTGAATTAATTTTATAATGAAATGATTTTAGAATGTTGTATTATTTTATTGTTGTTAGCCGCCCTGAGCCCGGCTTCGGCTGAGGAGGGCGGGATATAAATAAAAAATTATTATTATTATTATTATTATTATTATTATTATTATTATTATTATTATTATTATGTATTGGCCAAGATGAGAAGCAGAAGAGGCTGAGTAAAGCTTGCTTTGAATCGGGTTACTCTAAGGAGTTTATACAAGGGAGAGACAGAGAGGGAATTATTATGGTTTCCTAATTCCTGGTGCAAAGCTGGCACAAGTAGATGTTTGCCAAACAGCCTACAATATTGTGCTTTCCCTGTGTGTTTGGGAATGGGTTTGGGTTTAGGGTTATGCATTCCATGCTCCTCAAATGAGTTCACCAGTATGATGATGTCAACTTTCCTCTTAATGACTTCCTCCAGAGACAAGATCTTGGTGTCTTCTGAGCAGCTGAGAATAATTATCCATAGCTAACAGCACCAGAAAAGATGCCTTATTCATCTCTTCCAGTGGGGTTACTTGTCTGTCAAAACTTCTGCAGCTGAATTCAGCTGAAGTTCTTGTTTAACTTGGTTTGCAGGATGTTTGAACGCATTAGCCAAAATGTTAAAATCATTGGCATCTCTAAAACCATTTCCTAGCACCTCCCAGACTCCTCTGGGTGTTTTCTTTCAAAACTTGAACCTGCCTCTGGATTTGACAAATAACAGGCATTAGTAGAGCAGACCTGTCCTCTTTATTCAGAACATCACAGCATCAATTAGGGGCTAGTTTAAAACTCTGCTGTTCTTGCAAGCTAGATTGGAGCAGTGGCAGATCTTTGAAGCTTGTTCTTTACCAGATCTGTTTTAGTAACTTTTAGGGAAATTATCATTTTTTATTGATGATATTTTATGTCCTTGATATCGAAGATCAGTATGAAGAAGAACCTGGAGAAACCCGATAGACTGTTAACAGAAGGCAGTCAGATAAGAGAAGCATTTTGAAAAGCCAACTGGTGTCATGTAGTCAGTAGAGTATTGAACTTGGCAGAGGCTATGTGAGTTCAGATCCTTCTCCAGCCACTAAGCTCACTGTGTAGCCCTCGCCAAGTCACTGCTTATTTCCATGCTATATCAGTATCACAGATTCTTTTTGGAGCACCTACTGGGTCTCCATGTCTTAAGTTTTAACTTAGAAGGAGTTCAGTCCTGTTTTCTTAGATTTATATTTGGCACATCTAGATGTGTTGCCGATGCTGCTTTTGGAAACTGAACTAAATTCTTTGACCTTAGCTTGGATGTATTCCATTCACTTTTGGCTCCACTGCTCTTTTGCTTCCTCCCAGTGCCTTTGTTTTCCAGGTGATGAGAGACTCTCATAAGGCTGCCTAGATGAAGGAATTACTGCAAAATGTTACAGTGGTACAGTGGTTCTCAAACTTAACCCATTCCGGAAGTCCGTTCCAAAACCAAAGCGTTCCAAAACCAAGGCACGCTTTCCCATATAAAGTAATGCAAAATGGATTAATCTGTTCAAGGGTTTTAAAAAGCAATTTAACATGATTTTTACTATCTAACGAGACCATTGATCGACAAAATGAAAGCAATAAATAATGTACTGCAGTCACATCAATCAATCTGTAGCTGAACTGGGCTCCATACAGTCACAAAAACAAAAGAGCCGCAAAAATGCAAAATAAGTAGCAAAAACAGACAGACCTCAGCGTAACATTCAAAACAGAAGTGTGGCACTCAAATTAGAAGCGTGACACTCAAAACAGAGCATGCTCGGCTTCTGAAAAAGTTAACAAACTGGAACACTTACTTCTGGGTTTGCAGTATTTGGGTTCCAAGTTGTTTGAGTACCAAGGCATTTGAGAACAAAGGTACCACTGTACTTCAGTTTTCACCTTCTTATTGTCTATAGCCTATAAGCAAGTCAAGTGTGGCTTTAATGCTTGCATCCATCCCAAGTAAAGCGGTATATCAAACTATCTGTAGTTCCCTGGTTTTTGTTTAAAAAGGGATATATTTGGCACCATCTTGTGATGACAAGGGTAGTATTTGTTATTTATAGGAACTTGGATATATATTCCCCATAAAAGCTTTTGAGGGTTAGGCATTTAAGGGTGCCAGATAAAAGGCTTTCCTGCATTTAGGAACAGATAACCATTTCAGATAAGGCATCCCATTCTTAGAAGTGGAATTTGGCAAACCCAGCAACTGAGAGCAAGGCTTCTTGGCCCCATGCCATACACTCTTGTAGGTTAATTGCGGTTAGTCTCTGTTTGACAATACATTTGGCTTGCTTCTAAGCTATAGATAAGTGCAAATTTTTGAAGAATGGCTGTGATTTGGTTCAATTCACTTTGCATTTAAAGGTAAATTCACATTTAAAAGCAGACTGAATCAAGTTGCTTTCCTATCCCTAGGGAGGGGTGGTGATGGCATTGGAATTGCACTACCTCTGTTCCAAAACTTCAAAAAATACCTGGAGGCACCAGTTGCCCTTCTCCACACTCTCATCCTTAGGTAATGGTATAAAAACTGTGAGTACGTGATGAGTTATAGTAACCTTTGGTGTAGCTTCAGGTAAATTAGCAGTATCTCACCAGGGATGAATTTGTCCTGTGTTATTTAATTTGTGTTTCAGATTAAAAGAGCACCATAAATTACCATAGCACAATGGAGCAATCTCTATTAACACAATTAATTTAGGGAAGGCTCTCTTTTATGGCGGTAGCATACTTAAGTTGATTGGATTCACAGACTGTAGGAAAGGACAACTCAGATGATGAAAAAGGAAAAGCAAAAATTTGTATTTTTATAGTTTAGATTAAAAAAAAGATGACATAGGGAAGGGAAGAGAAGCAGATGGAAGTTATGTGAGGTTTGGAGAAAGTGGACAGAAAGGTACAACATTCTCCATCCCTCATAGCACCAGCAGAACCGATCAACAGGGGAGACAAAATAAAATACTTTTTCAGACAAATAATTAATGCATGAAATTTATAACCCCAAGATGTGTGGGTTTTTTTAAAAAAATTGCTTTTAACTTTTAATGATTTTATTGTTTGCTTTTATGTTTTCATATTGCTGCAAAACACTGTAATACAGCAACATATAAATACTTTTATAAATAAAATAATTATGCACTGGCTCACATTGTTTTAAAAGGTCATTAGACAAATTCAGAGAGCATGGCTATTGGACACAACAAAATGTGGCACTGTTGAGTCTGTGTTGAAGTTTCTAGATATTCTAACCATCCTCCCCATAAAAAAGGGTTTGCAGAGTCACCTGACACTGGGAATTGTATGTAAGACTAGATGGACCTTTCGTTGGGAGACTGATATGGAGAGAGGAGACCTTGCTTAACATCATCTATTTGAGCTTAGGAACTTCCTGACTCATCATAGCTCATGGCTGGGAAGCCACTATCCACTGGCGGAGGTGGCGGAGTGTGGGGGGAGCCCATCGCCCCTGGCAGTGTGATCCTGGTAGAGTGCCATCGTGGCTGTCCCCCCGCCCGCGCTGCGTGCCATGCCCCTGCGGGCAGTGTGCCACGCCCCCAGGATGTGTGCCAGCCCCACTCCCACCTGCTCTCTGCCCCCCGGTGCCAGAGCATGAAGCTCCACCACTGTCACTATCCCTTAACTACAAATTGACGCAAATGTATTCAATATCTCCAGAAAAAGTTGAATGGGGTTCTGTGTTTAATCTCTCCTATCCTGTGAAAAATTCATTTCTTAAATACACCGATGTCAAATTATTTGGAACAGATGGGTAAAATCTTAGCTCCTTTATGGGAGTAAACAAAGGCATGTGGGATTCACTAACGTTATGCACACATATCATTTAAAAATTAATACAGCAATAGATAAGAGAGCTAGGGGTATATGATAAAATTCCATCAATAGGACTATTATGGCTAAGACATTAAAGTGAGCCATATCAAAGTGAAGTTGCTACATTAAAAAAAATTGATCTGTAGTTTGCATCCATTAATAACTTTCTGCATTGCTTATCAGGAACATTTGGTCCTTGCATGTGATCTGTCAATCAAAAGCAAAACCATCAGGGAGCACCAAAAAGCCATTACAGCTTCAAACATCAGTGTGGAAGCAAAAAAATAACATATACTGCACTAGCAGAAAAATCTGTTGTTGCTTCTCTTAAGTATTACTTTGGAGGAAATTATTAACATAATAATGATTAACCATGTTATATTTAACCACGATCCAGTCCATAAAAATAAGTGATGATTCTCCAGAGGCTTATGAAAGAATGTGGTTCAGTATCCATAATGAACAGTGAAATTATTATCTTTCTCAAAGTCAATGTAGAAAGCTGCCTATTCAACCTTTACTCTCCTGCACTTTAAAGATAGCTCACCTATCATGAATCCTGTGCTAAAAATATCCCATTCCTTGTGTTGCTCACTGAAAAGCTATCTCTATGTGATATTTTCTGTACTGGGAATATCCGTAGAGATCTTTTAATGCTGAAAATTGCAGTTTGATTTTTGCAGTATATCTGGAGATCACTGGAAATTCTCAGTGATAACACAATATCCCAATTTTTAGCTTCTGATTAAAACTGCGTGAGGCTGAGAAACCCCTTTGAAGATACAATTTGATGTCCAAATTATGTATACATTCAAAACTGATCCCAGGAGCGTGTTGAATCAGTAAGCACAGTGGAACCCAAGAAATAGCAAATGTGCAGAGAAAATTGTGGCCACAACTGTGTCATTCCATTGCCCCTAAAATCCATGTATATTTACTTGTGTTCAAGGGTAGCATCCAGCTAAATAGTGCAAGGACTCTGGGCTGTGCAAAGGCATTTTCCCTCCCTCTCCTCTCATTGCAGCCCTTCCGTGTCCCCCTACATATGTTCTGGGATTTCCAACTCTCACAAGGTCCCATTAAACCCTTCAGCCTTTTGCAAGATCTCACAAGGGACTACAATAAGTGGGAAGCAGAAGCTCCACCCCCACATAACCATTCTGGAACCCCTGTGTCCCCAAAGGCACCCCGTTTACAGGACACGTGGAGCAGCAGCTACTGGAGGGAAAGTCAGCCAGAAATCAGTCATCTAGAGGAAATGCTGTCTATCATGGCTATGATCCAGCTGTAAGGATAGGGATGCTGATTTTTGGCTTCATGGTTTTCTAAAAACCACAGGGAAGGCTCAGCAACCAATCAAGGGTCAGAACAGACAAGTTAGAATGACATTCCTCTTTGGTTTCCTAAATTTCCTGCATTTATCTCTGCATCTTCATTTGTGTGCTCTAACAACAAACATTTCTGGGAGTGGGGTGAGTTAAAGACTCATATGACCATAAGCTCAAATATAACTGCACGTCTAGGTGCTTGTATGATGTTACTCTTAATAGTGCTGAGATGACAACATCCACAGAGACTGGTGGTAACAGACCTTGAACCCAACTTTGATGGGGATCCAATTAGGGGCCATTTGTAGCAACTAGTTATTTCAGACTTCTTTAGTCTAGACTCTTCAAGAATCTGCCCCAAAAGGAGGTGCTCAATTCTTTTTTTAGGTGATGAGATTAATGACATTGCTGCCTGTTGAAAAACAGTCAGAGAAAGCACAATGGGGGGAACAGTCTTGAGGTGGCTTCATTCTGTTGCATTGTATTTCCCCCAACAGATACACTTAAACAGTGAGAAAGTGTGTGATTCTGTACCCACTTACCAAGAAGTAAGCCCCACTGAACTTAGTGGGACTTGCTTCCTAATAGATGTGCATAGTATTATACTAAATCCATCGGTGGCTGTGTGCCTTGCTGGTTCTTAACTCCTTTTTTTGAAGCTGCAGCAATTGAGCAAGTGTATACTTGTAAATTGACATCCAAGAGTCTCCATTTTAAAACCAGGATTTGGTGTTGTGTGTCCGGTGTCTGCTTTCTGATTTTCTCATGTCTTAAACACAGCGGGGGGGGGGGGAGAGAGAGAGAGAGAGAGAGAGAGAGAGAGAGAGAGAGAGAGAGAGAGAGAGAGAGCGCTAGCTCTAGGAGACCCTGTAATGTCTGCCATGTTATTCCAGGAACTATTCGCTTGAGAATATGTTTGCATCAATACCATGCCAGGAATTTGGAGGGCTGTCTTTGAAGCACAGTTCTGTGAAAAGAACTGTCGCAGTGACAGCACTGTGGGACAAAACATCTGATAACTGTTTAGTGAGTGGCTCATGCTGCATTCCTGCTAATTAGCAAGGTGACAGGTTTTCTTCTCCAGAACTGTCGCTCTGCTTTAATTCAGGGTGCATCAGACACTCCCAACTGTAGCTGGCATATTGTCAAGTTAAGTCCTTCTCGGTACATGACTGGGGACATTTCATTTCATGTTAGATTCATGATTTTTCTTTCTCTCTGTTGAAAGAAGAGTTGCATCCCCAGCATCTTGATTAAAGACTGTGTTAACTAGCCACGTAAACAGGGCAAATAGGAACGGCATCTCAGGATATCCCAAAATAACATCCCAGTATATTCTGAAATAGTATCACTGAGTGCTGCTGTTTGGAAGGAAGGAAGGGCAGTTTATATTGGGTTGCCAGACCTTCGGGGCTGACCCAAACTCTCCAGGTTTGCCTGGCTCCCTCCAGGTAGCAGAGGGAAGTCTTGAATGTCCAGGTGTGTGAGAATGCCTTTATTTATTTATTTTTAATTAAGACATTTCTGCACGCAGCTTGCACATTTCAGCCTGGCAGGAGCTGGCTGCAAATTATTGCATATACTTTCTTTTGCTGGTGGTGGGAACTGCCCTTCTCTGCTGTCTCCCAGTTAACCTCCATCTCCAGGGTTCAAACGAGGGAGGGAGCACAAAGGAAGAAAGATCAGGGCCCACTCCTACGACATCACCAGGGGCTGTCCCTAAGTCTCAGGTTTAGGCCCAGAAATTTCAGGGTCTGCGATGCCCCTGACCTGGCAACCCTATGATTATGACAGCAGGACTTGCTTCTGAGTAAACACAGCATATTTTTCATTAAAATGAAAAGCCTTAGAAATACTGATTAATGATAAATATTTAACTAGTAATTTACTAAGAAGTTCTGTGCAAAAGTAATATTTGCTTGAGCTTCACCCGCAGTATCTTGAGCTCCTCCCACAGTATGGATATGTAAGGAATTATTGGAAGCAAAAAGAGCAGAATTCAACAGGATTTCCCCCCCTCCTATGTAAGTCATGGAAAGTGGGGGTGCCACACACTCATTTCCTCCATTTCTATGGAGCTGTGTTGTACCCAAAGATATCCATATTTAGAGTTTGGGAGCTATGCACTTCAAGTGGCTAGAAAAGTCCAACAGTGTCATAACATAGGTCCAGGTTCATTTCCAGCTACTTCACGAGTCAATGGCAGTTGTTCTTCGCAGCCCTCCACAAGCTGCAAGGAAGTTCAGGCAGGGGAAAGCGAGGACTTAAGAGGCATAAATCCTCACAGTGCTCCACAGTAGGGTCTGGGGAGTTCACTGCATCCCACAGTACCATGAAATCCTGTGTTTGCCAACTTGAAAGGCAGAGTGGGAACGACCTGGAAGTGTGTCCCTGCTTTGGACGATCCTCTATTACCGGCATGATTTTGGTTGGCTCCTCCTTAATCTGGACAATTGGCTTTAATCAAGAAGCGCTCCTGGAATGACATATGCTAATGGGCTGCAATCAATCAGCTGCCAAAAGGACTGGGCTTGGCTCTCTGAATGTATTTGAATGTTGTTCTGAAGCTTGAGAAACCCCTACAACAGCCGGGAAAGGAAGAGGGAGGACAAGGTGCTTTGTGCTTTCTTATGGTTTTCAAATGGTCTTTCCTTTTCTTGACCTCCCCTGCAAAATGAAAGAGACGTGTGTAGCCACTGCTTTGTTATTCTGTCTGATACTTGGAAAAAGAGGGGGGGAGGCTTTTGATTTATGCTAAGGAATTTAATAAGGTTTTGGTATGCCCTCCCCCTCGGTCGAGGCTGAATGGACTTTATCTGCAACTACCGTATTTTTCGCACGATTGGACGCACCGGACCATAGGACGCACCTAGTTTTCAGGGGGGGAAATCAAGGAAAAAATATGATTTCCCCCCCGCAGCTCTGGGAGCAGTGGACAGGTTGCACGCAGCCTGTGCGCTACTCCAAGACCTTCTCCCTGCTTTTGCGGGAGGTGGCGGAATTCCCCCACCTCCCGCAAAAGCCCACAGGAGCCCCGCTTGACTCCCGCGGGCTTTTCGACCAGGAGGGAGAAGGGACTGAAACGGCCAGTCAGTCCCTTCTCCCTCCTTGGGCAAAAGCCGCAAAGAGCTGCGCGCTCTTTAAAGAGCGCACGGCTTTTGCCTGCTTTTGCGGGAGGTGGGGGAATTCCCCCATCTCCCGCAAAAGCCCGCAGGAGGGAGAAGGGACTGACTCAGCCAGTCAGTCCCTTCTCCGTCCTTGGGGAAAAGCCCCCAAGAGCCGTGCGCTCTTTAAAGGGTGCGCGGCTCCTGCGGGCTTTTCTAGGAGGTGGGGGAATTCCCCCACCTCCTAGAAAAGCCTGCAGAAGCCACGGAACCTCTTTAAAGAGCACACGGCTTTTGCCTGCTTTTGCGGGAGGTGGGGGAATTCCCCCATCTCCCGCAAAAGCCCGCAGGAGGGAGAAGGGACTGACTCAGCCAGTCAGTCCCTTCTCCGTCCTTGGAGAAAAGCCCCCAAGAGCCGTGCGCTCTTTAAAGGGTGCGCGGCTCCTGCGGGCTTTTCTAGGAGGTGGGGGAATTCCCCCACCTCCTAGAAAAGCCTGCAGAAGCCACGGAACCTCTTTAAAGAGCACACGGCTTTTGCCTGCTTTTGCGGGAGGTGGGGGAATTCCCCCATCTCCCGCAAAAGCCTGGAGGAGGGAGAAGGGACTGACTCGGCCAGTCAGTCCCTTCTCCGTCCTTGGGGAAAAGCCCCCAAGAGCCGTGCGCTCTTTAAAGGGTGCGCGGCTCCTGCGGGCTTTTCTAGGAGGTGGGGGAATTCCCCCACCTCCTGGAAAAGCCAGCAAAGCCGTGCAGCACCTTTAAAGAGCGCACGGCTTTTGCCTGCTTTTGCGGGAGGTGGGGGAATTCCCCCATCTCCTGCAAAAGCCCGAAGGAGGGAGAAGGGACTGACTCGGCCAGTCAGTCCCTTCTCCCTCCTTGGGGAAAAGCCCCCAAGAGCTGCGCGCTCTTTAAAGGCTGCGCAGCTCTTGCAGGCTTTTCTGCGAGGTGGGGGAATTCCCCCACCTCCTGGAAAAGCCAGCAAAGCCGTGCAGCTCCTTTAAAGTGCGCACGGCTTTTGCCTGCTTTTGCGGGAGGTGGGGGAATTCCCCCATCTCCCGCAAAAGCCCACAGGAGGGAGAAGGGACTGACTCGGCCAGTCAGTCCCTTCTCCGTCCTTGGGGAAAAGCCCCCAAGAGCCGTGCGCTCTTTAAAGGGTGCGCGGCTCCTGCGGGCTTTTCTAGGAGGTGGGGGAATTCCCCCACCTCCTAGAAAAGCCTGCAGAAGCCACGGAACCTCTTTAAAGAGCACACGGCTTTTGCCTGCTTTTGCGGGAGGTGGGGGAATTCCCCCATCTCCCGCAAAAGCCCACAGGAGGGTTGGAGAGTAGCGGGAAGGCGTCGCGCGCCTTCCTGCTGCCCCCCATCCTCTGGGGCTGGCGATGGGGGAAGCGCTGCTTTCCCCCCCGCCAGCCTCAAAGCCGGGTTGGAGAGTAGCGGGAAGGCGTCGCGCGCCTTCCTGCTGCCCCCCATCCTCTGGGGCTGGCGATGGGGGAAGCGCTGCTTTCCCCCCGCCAGCCTCAAAGCCGGGTTGGAGAGTAGCGGGAAGGCGTCGCGCGCCTTCCTGCTGCCCCCCATCCTCTGGGGCTGGCGATGGGGGAAGCGCTGCTTTCCCCCCCGCCAGCCTCAAAGCCGGGTTGGAGAGTAGCGGGAAGGCGTCGCGCGCCTTCCTGCTGCCCCCCATCCTCTGGGGCTGGCGATGGGGGAAGCGCTGCTTTCCCCACCGCCAGCCTCAAAGAGCAGACTCTCCTGGCTTCAGCGGAAGCAACGCGAAGCCTCTGTAGCGCAGGCTTCGGAGGCTTTGCCTTGCTATCGCTGAAGCCAGGGAGCCTGCATTCGCTCCATAGGACGCACACACATTTCCCCTTCATTTTTGGAGGGGAAAAAGTGCGTCCTATAGAGCGAAAAATACGGTATTTCTGGACTGGAGTGTTGCCGGAGGAATGCGGGGGGTGGGGGGTGAACTGCAGCCGAACAGATGTGGTAAAGAGACTGAATTTGAGGAAAGATCTTGCTCTTAACTGTGTGCCGAGAAAGAACTCCAGAGCGGAATTTAATGGCAGAGCCTGGATGTACACCTGTGAGTTATTAATGGCTGCAGCCCATACGCTAGTCTGTAAACAGTGGAAGGAATGGAATGTGACTCTGTACCATCCAGATAAACACTGCAAAGAACTGAACAATGGAAGATAGTAATGAACTCTCCCAGCACACCAGGTCTGGAACAAAAATGTATATGAAGGACTACACACATTAACTGGATTTTATATTTGTAAGATGTAGCAGAGATGCTGTTTGTAAGGGGGGGAAGCAGTCAGCTGGAAGAATGGTTTAACGGCAAGCGAAGGATGACAACTGGACACTGAATAAGAAATGATGCATCTACGGGAAGAAATGATTGCCATAAGTTTGAAACAGGAGCGGGAAACCTGATTTTAAGAAATTGTATTAAAATAATGTAATTAGACTTGATTTGCATAATTTTGAAAAATAATAAAAAGAATGATTAAAAAAAAAGAAAACAGCTCTTCAAACTTAAAAATAATAATAATAAACCACATAGGTCCAGGTCTAGTGTTACATTTGCGGCATCCTCACAGTGGACCTCAATGTCCCTAGGAAACTGCTGAATTGGCGCAAAAGTACATTAAAAAATGACATAATTCTGAAACAAAAAACCATTTGGAATATGAAAGAAAATGTAAACGTTTTATTTGGCAGTTTTCAAATAGGTGAAGAATGGAAAATTACATCTTATTGGATCCCCCGCCCCCCCCCAAGATAGATGGAGTTTCACTACATATTTACAGACCACTGGATCCAGACTACCTGCATACACACGATATATTTTAAGGACCCCCACTCCCGGGCAAAGAATCCTGTGAGCTGTAGTTTGTTAAGGATGCTGGGAATTGTAGCTCTGTGAAAGATAAACTGCAGTTCCCAGGATTCTTGGGTGAGGGGAATGTGCTTTAAATGTGCTCTAAATGTATGGTGTGTATGCAACCTTAGTCATGTTTAGACTAGACCCACTGGAATCAGTGGGACTTGAGTTACTCATCACTGTACTTTGTGCCATTGATATCAATGGGTCTACTTTAAGCATGACTAAATTTGGATCCAAGCCATTGTGACTGCAAAGAATAATTAATGATTTAATTTGTCTTTTCTTTTTTTTAAAAAAAAGGAATTCCCAACAGCACTAGACGTGACATTTACGGATGAAGATACTTGTAGTATTTGATTCTAGCAATCTGATCCGTTAAAGGCATTCCGCAGACTGGAAGTAAAGAGAATCATCATCATGCATTTAGTTCATTAGGTCCTTGTTATCATTGGAGGAAGCCTCACAACAGATTCCAAAAATCTCTGTGTGTCACGCACTTAGGTCCACTATGATATGTTTATAAATCACTGTATTCCCTTTAAAGCTTGAGGCAAAGAGAAAATCTTGCTTGTCGACAAAAACGTGTGTGAAAGATCTTGGAGCTTGTATATTTAATTCCTGAAACTTCACAAATTTGGCCTTTCCTGCCTCCCAGAAATAGACTTGAGTAAATGAATAATCACTTCCAAGAATAGCATATTGGTAATTCTTTATCTGAAGTGGCTGGAATACCATTGACCCTCTCGACGGCATCCTTTGTAAATCCAGAAATTTCGAACCTCCCCATTTCATTACTTTGGAATCACCAATGAATCTTGTTAGACAAACGTAAATGTCATCTTTCACAGTGAAGTGCTTTACGGCATAAACATCCTCCATATCTGGAATGTCAACAGGGTCTACAAATTTGTTTGTTCCTTTGTTCCACTGATAGATGACAGGGTGCTGAGAACTACTGGACAGGATCAAGTGAGGTTTGCCAGCTATTTCAAGGTACTCCACATCAGTATCTCTATACCACTCATGCAAAGACTGGTCAGAATAAAATCCAATTCCATTCCATTTGTAAACAGTGGTGATTCCAGCTTTTGAACTGTCTGCAATTGCAAAATACCATTCTTTCGCCATCGTGAATATTTCAATGTCATTAGGCTTTCTGATTTTGAGAATCTCAATATCCTGAATTTTAGTGAATTTATTTGCATTAACGTCTCTTTTGTATATATGGGAGCCGCCGAAGAGTTGGGCAACTATGATGTACAGGTTTCTCTCGACAATGACAGGCTTGCATACAACCACTGACGTCCCTGGATAAAAAAGTATAAAAGAGATAAAAGATTGCTTCATCATCAACTGGCATTTAGATCAGGTAGCAACACAATGCCTATGGAGACGAATCATTCATACCTGTAATGTTGTCAAAATTTCTAAAAGTCCCTTCCACGTGGTCCCATTGAAGGAAGATACACTTTCCAGTAAAAGGCTGGGCAATGACAACAAATTCATCATTCTCAAACGAGAATGTGTCCACCGATAGTGACTGATAAGGCAGCTTCCGAAAAACAACAAATTCTGCAAAAAAGGCACACCAAAAGGAGACATGCTCATTTATTATTATTATTTTTAAAAATGGTTTCCAGACACAGGTGCCGGCTCTCTGGGGCCCTGGGTGCTCAAGCACCCACAAAATTCTCCATGAAGGGACTGGGCACCAACAAATTTTCACGCCAGGGCCATGCACACTGCTTGGCACCCACAGCCCCAAGCACCCACAGTCACGGGGCCAAGCTGGCACTCCTGTTCCCAGACAGTGGTTACTTTCTAAAGTCCCTTATTTCTGTTAACCTGAGCAAAGTACCTAACGCAGGAAGTTTCAATGCTGTTACTCAGTTCTTTACTGGAATGAATGGTTGATGAGTGGAAGCAAAGCTTCATAGGTGTTTGGTTGTTGTTGTTGTTGTTTTAAAAAAGCTCAAGAACTGAAGAATTACCAGAGCAATCCAAAGTATCACCTGGGAGCAGCTGGGTGGGGGCAGTTAACAAACAGTCTGGTGGACAAGGTGTCATGCCGGCAGAAAACCTGCATACTAGCAGAACCATGTCCACATGCCAGTGGGCAGCTTAGCAGGCATGTGATATGTCCACCAACATATGGCCCAAAATGAGGTGTTCTAAAGGCAGGGAATGGGCATGGGGAGGGAAGGAATCATTCTAATTACAGTGGTACCTTAGTTTCCGAACGGCATAGTTGTCGAATAAATCGGCTCCCAAACACCGCAAACTTGGAAGTAGGTGTTCCGGTTTGCAAACATTTTTCAGAAGCCGAAGGTCTGACATGGCTTCTGCAACTTCTGCTTGAGTATAGGAAGCTCCTGCAGCCAATTGGAAGTCGCGCCTTGGTTTTCGAATGGTTTCTGGAGTCGAATGGACTCCCAGAGCGGATTAAGTTTGAGAAGTGAGGTACTACTGTACATCCAGTCCCCTATTAGGTGCTAGGCATACCCCAGAATCTAAAGGCGAGGCTTGAAGAGGGTTAGTAGAGCTGGGACACATGTCCCATGGGGTGTGCCATACATCCCCATTTTATAGCATATGGCGAGAGTGACTTGTAAAATATGCCATCAATGCAGTAAACGGAAGGCAGTTAGAACACTCACCTGTAATAATGCAATCAAATTCATTGGGAGAGAGGCTGTTGATTTTTCGCTTCTTATATTCTGGAGGACTTTCACAATAAATGTCCTCTACTGTTGCATTTGTTCTGCTCACCCACGCAACCAACCACTTTAATTTGCAGTCACATTTGAATGCATTACCTCTAAGGTCCCTGTCGGAAGGAGAAAGGAGGGGCGGGGGTTGTAGGTGTAGTACAAGTGCTTTTGAAACATTCATTTTCCATTTCTTACTTATCAATCAATCAACACTTTATTACGGTCATAGAGCAGCATAAGGAGGGAGCATTTCTTACTTATTTGCAGATATGATTGTAAGTGTGTTCAAATATTGCAACCCCCTTTTCATCTAGCTAAGTCTCACTGCTCTCAGTATGGGCTCTTGATGCTTTACTTTCCCATTTTATTCCACTCATAACTATTATTTTATTTAATCCGTAAAATTTATATACAGCTTGATTGCAAAAAAATCTTCAAAGTGGAATAAAAGAATTAGTTAACATTCTCTGTTCTGAAACCTGGGTGGGCTTATCTAAACAAAAATGCTTTTAGCAGGAGTCGGAAATAGTATAGTGAAGGCATCTGCTTGATATCAACAGGCAAGGAGTTCCAAAGTGTAGGTGCCACCACATTATAGATCCTAGTAAACGTAGCTTATACTCTGCAAGCACAGGGATGCTCCTGGCTGCCACTGAAAATGTCCTCCCCTCTCCAAGCCTCATCTCTACTGCAGGTATGCTCTCCACTAAAACATGGGTGACTAGCAATAAAACTGCCAGCACATTTGCAAAGCTAAGCAGGGTCTGGTCTGGTTTCAAATTGGATGGGGTACAGTGTAAGCCAACCTCACAATGCCTAGGACAGAAATGTCTCGTACTGGATGTAACTGATGTGCAGAAAGGACTTTATTAACTGAAAACAGATGTTAATATGCATCTTTGTTATACATGAAAATCTTTTAATAAAAATAAACTTTTAAAAAAATGGATGGAGGACTGCATGTTGGGATTCCGGCATTGCAGGGGTTTGGACTAGAGGACCCTCAGGGTCCCTTCCAACTCTATATGATTTTATTATTCTCTGACAAGGGAGCTTTGATGGCACACAGTCTACCCCATTTTTCAACTTTCCCTGTATCAAATCAAATCAAAACTTTATTAGCAAAGCCAACAGGCCACAGCTATACAAGAGTTAAAAGTGAAAATAGGGATAAAAGGAAGAAAAGAACAAGCAAAAGGAGGTCCGTCAGATGAACAAGTCTGTCACTCAGATGGTGGCCCTCAATTTCGCAGCTCTCTCGATGTACCTCGCGACCTTCTCTGTTATCTGACTATCCGTATCAGATAATAGAAAATACAGTGTAATGTCTGGTGAACGGCCGGGGTTGGAGAGAATGAGTGGAGACTTTCCCTGTATATAATCAGGGTGTTTTCGACTGTGTCTCAAATCTCAACTTTCGGCTGTGGAATTGCACAAACAATGTTAATACCCTTGACAGTGTTCCAATCACTGTCTTCATCTATTGGAAAGGTTTGGTTCAAAACAAAGTAATTTGCTTGCTATGCAGCCAATTGAACAATTAGGCAGCAGCCTCGTCCTTGCTAGCGCTTGCTGCGTTTCTATCTTGTTATACATTTTTGAAGCTTTAAAGAATTGGTAGGTTGGAGAGATGTTTGGTAACAGGCAAAATATATCTCCTAATGGAACCAGTTGGTGCCTGAATGTAAATTGACAATGCAACTGGCAGCAATGGTTTTAATGCATCTGTCACACCACGCCCACCTAATGAGTGGCCAGACCTGTACTTATTCTGTAATAATTACTAGTGAGCATTGATCTCTTGTCTTTCAAATCATAGTGTTAAAATGAAGAAGCTTTCTTACACATTTGTTAAAGAATCCAAGCCTTTGAATATGTCTTTTGGGAGGGTTTGGAGATTATTGTTTGCAAGACTCCTGCAAAAGAAAATGTTTTATTCTTAGCACAAGATCATCCTTTCATTCATTTCTAATCTGTTTCATCAAATACTTCTACAGCAAACAATTAAGGAGTGCTATGCAAATGCCAACTTATTTAACAGTTCTTTGTTAAAATATCATGTCTGCACTTCCGATTGCTCTCCAAAACAATTGTTGAATGTGAAGATTTTCCATTCCTTGTCAATATTTTGACAAACTCTGTGACTTTTTGCTTTCTTTTAATTGTTCTAAAGATGCAAAGTTATTTTATTTATCTTATTTAATATATCCCACCCCTCAACGGAGAAACAACAGCAACCCAAAACAAGCCAGGGTGACTTGCACAATAATAAGCAAAAACCATCAACAACCAATGTCAAGAAAGAGTTTTCATCACATGCATAAATACAAATTTCTGCCCGCTTTCTGCACGCCAAGTGATATTCAACAAATCAAAGCTGTGACTTTTTAAAGAATCCTTTTCTGTTGAAAACAAATTGTCTGAAGCATATTTAGTATTAAATGACTCTCTGCTGTCAAGAAGCCAATTTATAATTATATTTTTAATAGCTGCTTGAATCATTATACTTCTATGTTAAAGTTCATTTGAATGAAACTAGTGTGTCAGGAACTAAATTAATCAGCTGCTGTAATTTCACAGAACAGTTTAATAGGCATCATTATCACAAATTTATTTGCTGTGCTGTACAGGAATATAATGGCCCAGTTCAGACCTAATGCTAAACTATGGATTAGTGTTACATGCACAAACTGTATTGAGCCTCAAACTCATGTGCTTCTCCCTCCTCTCACAGGGCATTAAAGAAGAGATCAGAAATCTCTATTTCTACTTTTAAATTAGCTAGAGTTACTCTTTATGTCTGAAATGAATAAGATACTTGTTAAACTATGGTTTGTTTAATCTTGGCTTCTTTGAACATGCCATAGTTTTAGTCAACGTAATAAGGAACCTCGTTTGCTGGAAGTGAAAGCTTCTGATCTCTTTGTTGTGACCATGGTGGAAAAGAAGGAAAGGAGGGGCCCAAGGATTCCACCCCCCGCTTAGTAGTTCATAGACAGGGATGGAGAATATGTGGCCTTCCAGATGTTTTTCAACTACAATGTCCATTGTCCCAGCTAATTGGCTATGCTGGCTGGGGCTGATGAGAACTGGAGGCCAAAAACATCTGGAGGACCACAGGATTACTGATTACATCTATATACATTGTACTTGAACATGATATATCTGATAATATATTTATGGGATGAAGCAGGGATTGAACTGCCCACAAGTCCTGTTCCATAATCAAATGTCATCCCACTGGAAATGTGATTCCCCCTTCTCAATACTGTCTATTTTAGATCTTTTAAAGATTTTTTTTTTCACTTCAACGTTTGAAAGAAGATGAGGCATCAGGATATGCCTATTTTTTAGCTTCTTGGACTGTGCCAATTAGTTTCATTGACCAATATGAGCCTAATTTTATGATGTTTACACACACACAGTATTATTATTGCTGGTTTTAAATCATACACTACCCTGTGATCATTGAATGTATGTACGTGATATAGTTATAAATTTAACAACTACAATAAAAAATTCATTTTATGATGGTATATATTGTTTTACTGTCCCATTTTCTGTGGATTGTTTTTATGTACACCACTTAGAAATGTGAATAACTAAGTGGTATATAAATGTCTTAAATAAATAATATTGTTTTCATATCAAAATTTTCCATTATTTTATATTATTTATGCATGATTCAAATAAATAAAAGACTTTGAACTACATATGCCAGGGGTGGGGTTGGGGGTGGTAGTTCTAGTACATTCCCATATTCTGAGAGTAACCTTATTTGGAGAAAGCATTTTTCACGTATAATTTACAGTATAGATAAATTTGGTTTCTGCTAATGGTGGTAATTTGACTGTGAAATATTGTTTTGTACTAGCACTTCTCCCTTTAGATTCAATCCAAAAGATATGAACCCCATGCACAACATTGACACCCCACGCTTGTTGATTTGAACAATTTTCATTTTAGGGTGAAGTTTTAAAAGTATTTCTGTGGCTAAGTTGCTGGTGGATGGAGAAGAAGAAAATGTGCTATTTTATTGTGTGTTATTCACTTTTCTCCGAATTGCAAACCATGAAGCATGCCAAGAGATTGATAGTTTCATTCATGTATGCAAAAGACCTTATGCATAAACTTTAATGCCTGGATCACACTGGCTGAGATCCAAAGAGTTACTTTAGGATTACCCAAGGATTTGGGCATACCCTGTGGAACTGTTTAATTTCCCCCACTGCATGGCACACCTCCATAATATCACAAATTGCTTTTGAACCTTCTTTAAATTTAAAACCATGCCATGAAGGGCAATTCAGGGGGTGAAACAAAAGTCAAGCTCAAAGCTTCCTTGTATATGCAAAGCAGTTTCTTGATTCCTTGGATCCAAGCTGCAGATACTAACACTACTCACAGAACAGGATTTGAATTATTAAATGATACATTAGGCAATTGCCTGTTTAATTGTATAATCAATTGATTAATGGCAAAACAGGTAATCAACCCCCGAAACCTTTAGCTGGTTAACATCTTCAAAAGAAATATGTCATTGACATAGTTCTGTAAAGATGGCAAGGAATAAAATGAACACTTTTACTTACAGGTGAATTAAAGATTTCAGTCCTCGGAAGGAAGTGTTTGAAAGAGACTTGATGTTGTTGTTCTCTATAAACCTGCAATGGGTCATAAAGGCAGCTTGGTCAAAGGAATCTCTCTATCTCAAGCACACAAGCACTCTCAAGAAATCTTTCACATTATTTTTTCAACTCACAAATATTCTAGATGAGGAAGGCCCATGAAGGCATCACCGCTAATGACATCAAATGTATTTGCTGTAAATAACCTGTATAAAGAAATATAAAGCAAAAAATAACTAAACAGTGACATGCTTAAAAGCCACCTTGCTGGTTCTTGGTTAAAGTTAAAAATGAAGAACCACAGATCTCAGGAGGCATATTCTATCTCCTGCATAAGGACAACCCAAGGGAAATATTGTAATACAAATAATAATAATAATACTGTAATAATAATAATTTATTATTTATACCCCGCCCATCTGGCTGGGCCTCCCCAGCCACTCTGGGCAGCTTCCATAAAAACCAAAAATACAGTAAAATATCACACGTTAAAAACTTCCCTGAACAGGGCTGCCTTAAGATGTCTTCCCTCATTTGCTTCTCGCAATGAGGGAACCGCCAGAAGGCCCTCGGCGCTGGACCTCAGCATCCGGGCAGAATGATGGGGGTGGAGACGCTCCTTCAGGTATACTGGACCGAGGCCGTTTAGGGCTTTAAAGGTCAGCACCAACACTTTGAATTGTGCTCGGAAACATACTGGGAGCCAATGTAGGTCTTTCAAGACCGGTGTTATATGGTCTCGGCGGCCGCTCCCAGTCACCAGTCTAGCTGCCGCATTCTGGATTAGTTGTAGTTTCCGAGTCACCTTCAAAGGTAGCCCCACGTAGAGTGCATTGCAGTAGTCCAAGCGGGAGATAACCAGAGCATGCACCACTCTGGCGAGACAGTTTGCAGGCATATAGGTTCTCAGCCTACGTACCAGATGGAGCTGGTAAACAGCTGCCCTGGACACAGATTTGACCTGTGCCTCCATGGACAGCTGTGAGTCCAAAATGACTCCCAGGCTGCGCACCTGGTCCTTCAGGGGCACAGTTACCCCATTCAGGACCAGGGAATCCTCCACACCTGCCCGCCTCCTGTCCCCCAGAAACAATACTTCTGTCTTGTCAGGATTCAACCTCAATCTGTTAGCCGCCATCCATCCTCCAACCGCCTCCAGACACTCACACAGGACCTTCACTGCCCTCACTGGTTCTGATTTAAAAGAGAGGTAGAGCTGGGTATCATCCGCATACTGATGAACACCCAGCCCAAACCTCCTGATGATCTCTCCCAGCGGCTGCATGTAAATGTTGAAAAGCATGGGGGAGAGGACAGAACCCTGAGGCACCCCACAAGTGAGAGCCCAGGGGTCTGAACACTCATCCCCCCCACCACTTTCTGAACACGGCCCAGGAGGAAGGAGCGGAACCACTGTAGGACAGTGCCCCCAGCTCCCAGCCCCTCAAGACGGTCCAGAAGGATGTTATGGTCGATGGTATCAAACACCGCTGAGAGATCCAGCAGAACTAGGAAACAGCTCTCACCTTTGTCCCTAGCCCGCCGGAGATCATCAACCAGTGCGACCAAGGCAGTTTCAGTCCCATGATGAGGCCTGAATCCCGACTGGAAGGGATCCAAATGGTCCGCTTCTTCCAGGCATGCCTAGAGTTGTTCGGCAACCGCTCGCTCAATCACCTTGCCCAAGAATGGAAGATTTGAGACTGGGCGATAGTTGGCCATTGTGGCCGCATCTAAAGATGGTTTTTTAAGAAGCGGTTTAATAACCGCTTCTTTCAGCGGGTCTGGGAAGGCTCCCTCACGGAGGGAAGCATTCACCCCACGAAGCCCATCGCCCAGTCCTTCCCGGCTAGCTTTTATAAGCCAGGATGGGCAAGGATCCAGGAGACAGGTGGTTGGTTTCACTCGTCCAAGCAGCCTGTCCACATCCTCGGAGGTAACAGATTGGAATTGATCCCACTCAACTTGACTAGACAGAACTCTAGCACTCTCCCGCCCCGGCCCTGCTCCCATGGTGGAGTCTACTTCTTCCCGAATCTGAGTGATTTTATCTGCAAAAAACTTTGCAAAATCATTTCAGGAGAACATGTGGCCCGTACTGGGCCCCGATGTTGCAGGTGGTTCCGCTAAATTGTGAACCACCTGAAAAAGTCTCCTGCTGCTGTTTTCTGCAGATGCAATAGAGGCGGTGAAGAAATTTTTCTTCGCCGCCGCTATCGCCACTTGGTAGGCTCGACGTTGAGCTCTAACCTGTGTCCGGTCAGATTCGGAATGAGTTATCTGCCACCGGCGCTCTAGCCGTCTCAACGATTGTTTCATTGCCCTCAGATCTGTGGAAAACCACGGGGCTCTCTGGGCTCCATGCAATCGGAGAGGGCACTTCGGAGCCAAACAGTCAATAGCCCGGGTTAATTCCACATTCCAGCGGGCCACCAGGGAATCAGCTGAAAGGCCATCAACGCCCAGATCCTAAGCAGGAAAACTGACATAAGTTCATTGGAACCTTTGGGAAATAGGCTAGTAGTAATCTATAAATGTGTGGCTATTTGAAATGATGGCGTTTCCCAATGGTTTCTCACTATTGCTCATTGTGCATTTGATATCATTACCTGTGTATTCAAAAATATACTGTGGCCTTGCTTGGATGTTCAAAGTTTTATTTCTGGCACGTGAAGTCTGCATACGTGGCCCCAATTCCAAAGCTTCATCTGTGCTCTCAGATGCACATGGGAGCTTTTGAATGGACAGGCTTTCCAACTTACTTGCCATATTCCTCAAAGAACAACATCTCCCCCGGAAAAATTATCACCCTGCTTGTCATATGTCCACTTTGGCAAAAGTCCGCAGACTTATGGCAGCCCTAAGTAAGCTGCTATCCTATTCCTATTCAATGCTTTTTTCAATGAGGCCTCCTTCTGAGTATTGCACTATAAAATGAATGGAGAAACTCTTTCAGATCCACATATGTTTCTGAACCCACAAGGAATCAAGAGATCAGTGTGTAATTTAACTGTTTCTCAATGGTAAATATTGCTTTGGTAAATATTTTTCATGTTATCTGCAGCAGTGGTCCATGTGGCTGTGCATGTGAGGCTTAATGAAATATCTCTGTTCATGCAAGCTTCCAGGTGGTTTCCCTCTTGCATGACAGTTCCATGTGGCTTTTCAGGGATGCCCTCCAACTCTCTTGAAAGGCTTTTTAGGGGGCAGGACAGAATGGGAAAAGTTTCTTGTGTAAGCTGCCTTCCACATGGGTAACCGTTAGAAGCAACTCAGTGTACGGTTCAGTCTTTAAAAGTGCAGCTTAAACATTGTTTTTATGCTTAACATACATTTAGCAATGTGATAAAATGCAAACATTAAATGACAGTATAATGTAATTTATGTAATTTAATGCAATGGAGCTTCAACATGCATAAAAGAATTTCTGAACTTAAAATTGATCTATATGACAAGGGTTTGGAATAATTAATTTATTTTACCTTTAAAAATTTATTGGACCACAAGTATTTACTAATCGCTCTTATTTGGAGAACACCTTGTCTGATATGATTGACATAGCATCTTCTACAGGACTTGGAGGAAGTGAAACTTGGCCCCATATGCCAGTTGGGTGACCGACAGCACCTGAAAGCTTATACTACTTAGGACTGCCATATTTCAAGTAGTAGAATTCCTGACACCCCCAAAGTTGTTGAGTAAAAAAACCACCCTCTACAGCATCTCCAAGAGGAAGATTATTAGATACTGGACCCCCCCCCAAATGAAAGCAGCCAGGTGCTAATGCACCCCTTTCTCCAACATGCCCCCAACCTAACCTTCCTCTAAACCACACCTCCACCAACCTGCCCAGGCTCCCAACAGCCCTCAGAAACATGTAGTGATGCACTGCCACCTTTCTCCCCTCCGCAACCTCGAACATACCCCAGCTGGTTTTGTCCCTCTTCCTCACAGTTTGTTGCCCTTGCTATCCAGGCCTATCCAGGTCTCGTTTAAACACTTTCCTGTGGTTTAAACACTCCCCCCCATTAGCTGCCTGGCCCCCATCTCTGCCTCTATAGTGCTGCAGCTGGAATGGGATGGCCGCCCCGGCAGCACAAGGAGGTGCTGCCACCATGTACCCCTTGGGCAAGGTGGCCGTGCTAGCAGCTCCCAAGTGCCCAGCTACAGACCCTCTCTCACTGCCTCCGCCACTGCGACTGAGACGCCCATGGGACGCCCCTGGAACGGGGTCACTTTTTTAACAAACTACGGGCAGCTAGGCTGCTGCACCACCTTCCTCCCTCCCCCTCCCTCTGTCCCCCCTCTCTGGCCAAGGGAAGTGACCTCTTGTCACTTCCACTGCTGCTGGGGCGCAGCCTCCCCTGGAATATTTTTAAAGGGGGGAGCACAGGAAACTGAAAAAAAACCTCAGGTTGCCATACGTTCTGGAAATTCCGGAGTTCTCTTAACATTCAAAAAATTCCCCCCTGGACGCCATTTTAGACATCTGATTTCTGTACGTGTCCAGAATTTTTCGGATGTATGGCAAGTCTAATACTACTCCCCACCCTCTTCAGCAAAAATTATTCCAGGAAGAGGAAGGTGTCATGGCCAAAGGGTCCTCTGTTCCCAAGACTAGCAATGAATGAGTGTTTACTTTCAAGTAAATTCCCTCCCAGATAGGGATGAGAGAGAAATTTGATTCTGTTTGCATTTAAAGCTGAATCTATCAAAATTCTCACTTTCTGAGGCAATATAAGAACTGAAACATAACCATCCATCAAAATCCACACTCACTTGAATTTTGCAACGCAATTCTCCAACCAATGTTTGCAAAAATGCATATGGTATATTAGGGCACAGTGCACATAAAAATGACTATATTAGTGAAAATAAAATGTAAAAGCATATTAAATTGTAATAAATTTTTTGCAAAAATGTGAACATTAATTAAAAATGTGTTTAGTAAGAGAAATTCATGCCAAAATGCTGAAGAATTTTCATGAGGATTTTTTAATTTAAAAAAATGCAAGCTGTTTCAGCACTGTAGAGAACTGAATTTAAGACTAGAAAAATGAGAAACTAAGCAGACCAAAATGGACAGGTTCTTCTATCCCTACTCTCAGGTAGGATTTTGCCCTAACTGTTAATCATCTATGACTGCAGTAGCAAATCAACTACTAGTAGTCAACCGACAGCTACTAGCAACAATTCTTGCTGTCAAACAACCATGAATATTTTAGAGACATTTACAGAATATTGGGGGGGGGGCATGTTTTGTTTATTTGCTCTTTTACCTATTTCTATCCCTTTAAAATACATTCTTTCCCTCAAAGAATTCTGGGCACTGTAGTTACTTAAGGGATGCTGGGAATTGTAACTTTGATGAGTAAACTACAGTACCCAGAAGTCTTTGAAGAAAAGAATATGCACAGCCTATGATTCTGTAGCCCTATTCAGGCACTGCCACACATGCAATCTGAATTGTGAAGCAGAGGCATGCTCCCTGGCCCCATGCCTTCTGCCTCATTGCTATGGCTAACTTTGTCAACCACCATGGGTTGGGGTCAGAATGTCTGCAGTGGGGGGCCTTCTCTTCTCAGGTAAGGTCATCGCATGATCTAGAACACTGACCTTCCGGGGTTCTCAATCACAAAGTGAGCCCCTACACAAGTCGAAAAGGGACCTCACTGCAGACATTCAGCCCTCTGTGTGTGAGAGGCAAAGAAGCCAGTGACAGGAGGGGCTATGAGCACAGCCCCCCCCAACAACTGGATTTGCATGTGAGGAACACAGGAATAGGGCTCATGATTCAATAGATTAGCTAGTAGGGGACATTCTGTATGGGGATTTGTATATATTCTAGGCTCACAATGGGTCAAACGTGTATGACTAATTTCTATAATTCATTCTGACTGAGGAGTCCCACAGAAATAATTATTATGATGTCTCTACAGATGCTGGAGCAGAAAGAGCAAGTTGAATAGACCTCTTGAGGGCAGTAGAACCAGAGGGGCAAGGAAACAAGTAAAAGCAGAGGGAAATGTCCATTTTTCCAGCTGGAATGATTTGTATGCCTATATCCTGAGAGTAATGAATGCCTGACTCAGTGCTTTTTTCCATTTGGAAAGCCTTGCTGGGACTGAAAGACCACTATTCATGTGCCCAAACCCTTCTATGGGCGCACTGGCTGGGCCTTCCCTTGTTTCCTGTTTGCTTCCAGATTATTGGTATATTGGGGTGGGATTCAATCACATTCCAGCAAGTTCAGCTTGCACAGTTAAAACTGTTTTGGACCTCTTGTGTGACAAGCCTGCCTCCCCCACAAAACTGGACTTTGCACAATAAGGAAAGTGATAAGGGAAAGCACCAGAAAGTGTGAGATAACACTAGCTTGATGCAACGTCATCTAGCCTCCCAGCAAACCGACCAGGATCAATCAATAAACAGGTCAACTGGAAGTGACCACAGGTCCTTGCTCTGCATTGGAGACCACACCGAAAGGTCTCCTCCATTTCATGAGCAGCTAACTGAGTGATGCAGAGCAGTGCAAGCGGAAGAGGAATGGGCTCAGTGAAGCTCCACTGTGCTCTAAGAAACTCCCTGAATCCTTGTCACCATTTCTGTTCTGAACATGTTGCAGGCGAAGTCATTTTCTGCCTACCAGTTTAGCTTGATTGTAGTCAGGGCTCACTGTTTGGATCACATTCTGGAGCGACCTGTTCTGTGGGGACCCTTCTGTGTTCACCCATGGGTTGTGTGGGGTGATATGTGCAGGGTTGGTGTGCAGATGGTCTAATCTTACAATGGGAGGTTAGTTCTGACAATCTTTTGGAATCCTTCCAGCTCTATGTGTCCTTTGGGCTCTTTCAGGAGATCACAGAGCAAATGCTTCTAAGCATGCAGATTGGCTGCCTATGTATGTTGCATTACGTACTTCCAGCGCAGCCCTTGGCAGTGTGCTTCCTACCCTCCTGGCTATATCTTCTACCTATTACTCAGGAAATGCATCCCACTTGGCAGACTTCAAGCTACAATCTCTGTAAGGTATCATCACATTTCTCTATACTGTATACTATAGGATTTGAAAGCCACAATGTTTATGTTACCTGTAAAGGACCTAAACCTATTCTCTTTTGACCAGTGACCTGGCCTTCCAAAATAACTCCAACAGGTAACGGTCTAACCGAACAGAAATAATTTTAGTCAAGAAGACCTGTATGGCATAAGCTCTAGAAGAAGAAAAAATAGTTAAGATGAGAATTGATGTGTAACTGGGGGTCACATGTTTGGCCTTCTCTGGTACACACCTGGTTCCCTCCCCAGCTGAAATTAGACGTGAAATAAACATTCTAAACTAGGTTGCGGTGTGGTGCCCAGAACAGTTTCTCCAGTATGCAAATATGCTCACTAGCCCAGAAAGGTTGGTGACTCCTAGAATCCTAGAACTGTATAGTTGGAAGGGCCCACGAGGGTCATCTCATCCAATCCCCTGCAATGCAGGAATCTTTTGCCCAACACGGGGCTCGAACCCATGGCCCTGAGATTAAGATTGTTACAGTTATCTTGCATTGATCCAACACCACTGTTATTACAATGCACATACACCTGGAGCTGAAATCTGTACTTCTAGGTTTGTAAGGGAGCTTCTGGGTTCTCAGTGTTTCAAAAGCACGGAGCAGGTTTGTTTATACTGAAATGTATATGCTGCTTTTCCACCTGCAAAAGGGCCTTCAGAGCAAGTACACTGTGAGCCAAGGAAACGTGCCGCCTCGCTGAAAAGCCTGCTGAGATGGGCGACCTCGCATGTTCTTTGCACCACATAGCCGGATGGCAGTGCAGGTGGTGTCTCACAGCTAAATGGCAAACTCATGATGTGCCTTTCCCTTTATGGGCACACAAACGACCAAATACAAAAACCGTAACCGTCTCTTTTCCCCAGCACAGATGATGTGTGAATTTTGCCCCCCCCCCTCTTGTAATATGCTCTTACTCCAAAAAAGCTTGTGTGGGATAATGTGTACAGGGGCAACATAAAGGTTTCCATGGTAACTATATTTACTCATTTGTCCTGGATTCAAAACCCTACTCGCTGTGCGCATGCCTTCTTATCAGCTCCCTTGACAGTAGACAAGAACAGGAAGGGTCATAGCGTCAACTATCAGGGCATCAGCATTTGAACTGAATAGATGTAATGTTCCAACAGAAGGTAATGCTTAGTAGCCAAACAAAATTATGCCCTGGGCTGACTCATCTCGTTTATGCTACCATCGTGTACACACACATAATTTTCTTTTTTTAAAAATGAGTGAAAAGATTTCTCGACAGGTTTCTGAACCAAATCAGTCATATGTATGGGCCATCCTTTATAGGTGTCTCTATTTCACACAAAGTATACATTCAAAACAGACATATTTCTGAGCTATCCCTACTGCACAAAACATCAACTGACTTCAGTTTTTCTCCAGGTCTCTGTTGTGATGGAGAATAGGGGACAAATCCAGTCCCTACCTAAAGAAATATCTGTGGGAAATGCTAAACCTCTACCGAAGCAAACATTACGGGTTTTGCTTGCAGAATTGTCCCATTGAAATTCAGGTCTCGATTCTGAAAAGAGCCAGTCTATTTAGTCAGCAACAACTGACTTTAACATCCACCAGTACCAAATTTTAAAAGTGTGGGGAATTAATAATTACGACCCATTAGTACAGTCAGGCCTTTGAAGTACAATACATGTGATTTAGGAACGCAATGTGGGAACATAATTATAATCAGGCATCTAATTTAGCCTAGCCAAATAATATTGCCAAGTAAGCACAATGAAGATAATAATGATAAAGATAACAGCAATTAACAAATATTAAAGAGGAAGATAAAGTTATATATATATATATCCAACTAGGCATGACACACCTTTAATTACCTTTACTGGAATCGCTAGGGTGCATTTTGTTACATAACTGATCTGCACTATTTCTTATAGAACAAGTACTAAAGCTCCGTTACTTTAGATACACATGTTTCATAACAAGTAACAATGATATAAATCTTTCTCACAGAAGTTGCAGAGATGGTGAGAAGACAAAACTCCTTTCTGGGATTTTAGTAAAAGCCGATCTCACAAAGGAACTAGAAGGAAAAGAAAACAGACCTTATGTTAACGTGAGCTCCCTGAATAGTTATTTACCACTTCAAAGGACCATTTCTTGTCATCATCACTAGGATTTACATTATTTCCACAAAAAAAGGGGAAATGAATGCTACTAGTTTCATAAAAAGAAATAAATTAGATGTTCTAGCTGCATTCAGAGAGAACAACATTAAGCACATCCCCCCTCAACGCCCGGCTCCCGGGTTTTGAATGCTGTAGGTATTCACGACTGCAGACACCCCTCAGTCTGCACTGAAAACACCACACATGCTGGCTCAATTTTTAAACAGAAATTAAAAGAACCAAATGCTTACAGCCCTTACAGTGAGGTAACGTCAGGTGGAACGCTGCGCGGAATAGCTCTGGCATTTTCACATAAAGCATTATCTTTGGTACAAATACACCAAGCTGGACATGTTGTCTTCCCTGTCTTGCTCCCTTCAGTCAGCAACAGTACAGAGAAAAAGCATAGGAAAGAAGCAGTTCTTCTAAAGGGTTTGCTGGCATTTCCCATTCTTTTGATCCACTCTGGTTCCAGCCAGTTGAAAGAATGATATCCCAAAACATGAACAGGGTTTTCCCCCCCACACCTTTTTATTCAGCCGTTGAATGTCTTTCTTGTTAAGACACAGCAATATATTTCTCTCTCTCTCTTTCTCCAGCTCTTTTCTGTCTCTTTCCCCTGAATGTTTCCTCTCTGTCTCTCTCTCTTTCTCTTTTTGTAGCTGGAAAACCTGCAGCTGAGCTGTATGTTTCTTTCTATTCACTCAAGCAGGGTAGTGCTCTCAGAGAGGGAACCTGCGAGGTGCTGTGAAGGCAGGGAGGAGGAAAATCCAACCAGCTGTAGAAGCTGAAGAGGGCTTGCATCACCGCAAAGAAACACTGAGCACAACACAGCTTTAGGTTGCAAAGTGACGCAACTGAGAAAATACACGGCGCTCTCCCTTTCTCTCTCGTCTGAGGGGAGGCCCTCTTCTTGTTACCAAAAATAGCACAGCATTATGCTTTGCTGGTGGGTGGGTGCGTGGGCGTGAGGTGGATTGTGTGTGTGTGTGCGTGGTGGGGAGATCGGTCATCATCTTTGACTGGATCCCTCCACCTGTGTAAAAATGTCCTTTGGGACTTGGGGCTCCCTCCCCTTGTTGCTTCTTTGCATATGCCAAGTGACAGCAAAAAGAGGAAATTGAGTGACACGGTCCAAAGCCATCACAGCAAAAGGAACAGTTGTCTTATGGGTTTGCTTTTCTCGCACAAGCTCGGGTCACAGCTAGACAAACAGGCACACATGGAGCCTATTACCAAGAATGCCTACAACTGTCATTTGAGAAAGAAAATGCTCTTTTGCTCTCAGACAAAATCCTTTTTTAAACCTCCCTTGCATCTTTGTCTTGCTAATGTACAGCAGCCAGCTTTTGAAGCAAACCAATTTACATATTATTTTGAAAACTTGTTTATTTGCTGCGGTAGGCTGTGTCATCCTTAGAAAGAGGCAAAGGAGTGGGGCTTAATCTACGTAAAGTCGCTGCCTCAGCATCTGTTTCTGAAGCCAAGGCTTCGCCCTAGCCTAGGACAACTGAATATATGCAAGTGCTCCTGAGCATGTTGGGTGTGTATTTTGCCTAACCACTGAAGAAGGAGCCTTCAGCACTGGGGATTGGAGAGGTTTCTCAAGGATGTTTTATCCAAGGCTTGAGCCCTTGTCTTACTTTTACCAGGAATTAAGCACCGTGAGGTTGGCTGCTTAAAACTTACATTTGCTACATCACAGTTTAAGAAAAGGGAAATGTCCACCCCCACCCCCCCAATTAGGACTAAGTTCTTATCTTCGCCATTATCCTATCATTGCTCTTATAAGTAGAAGATATTTAAAGCACTATTGGACTTTAGAACATTCTATGTGCAAGGAGCTGCAGATCAATAATAAATGTACTTAAACTTAACATCCCTTAATTTAAAATTCAAAACCAAAAAAGCAGAACATCAGTCCTTTGGAGATGGTTCTTTCCCTGGGCACTGCATCATTCATTAGAAGGATTTTTGATCTTTTGACACAGGGATCATTTTTACAGATTAGGCAAGTGGAGCATAGCTAACCTGCTGGCCAGGTGACAGAATCTGATGAACTGAGTACTGCATAAAATGAAGCTGTCACTGGGACTGGTAGAGTCTTCTCTGTCAGAGAAAGGGACAAATGATATGTGTTGGGCAGTTCCATGATTCTTCCTACTGATAGTGGGTTTTAAAAATAAAAATAAAAATACAAGCAGCCATAAAAGGCTAAAAATCAAGAGTGGAGCATCAGAGAGAGTAAGGTAGGGTGCTTAACCCTTTCCTTTCCCTGTATCCCCCCCCCCTTGCAAAGTGAAAAGACCATGATTTTGAGCAGACAATTGCTGCTGCTCCTCTGCTCCTGATTTCAGCCACCTACAGCTGCACTTCTTTAAGAAAAACAGGCTGGGAGAAACAATTACAAAATTGCCCACCATTTGCCATTTGGTCCAGTGGAACAGCTGCTGCTGTAACTAAGCCTGTAACCAAGCCAAAGCACATGCAACTCAAATAATTGCACAGTATTTGCCCCAGCCTATCCTTTTGCTCTGTTGTTTTGCCTGTGCCAATTTTTAGACTGTAAGCTCTTTGGGACAGGGACCTGTCCCCTTGCATACTCCAAAGCATTGTGCACACTTATGGGTAATAGTGGTGATGATGATGATGATATTGAAAGCACTTAAATAATCCTCTTGTCAGTTCGAACTTCAGGTGCATAATAACAACAAGAGAAAACGAATGGATCAATTTTGCCTTTAGTATAACTCCATTATTTCAGGTGCTAAGGGAAAATATTGGTTGATAGAATACCATAGCTGGTAAGCAGGCATCAATATAATTATTTTCCTTTGTAAGAATAAAGTATATGGTTATGATTAGAAGTGTTGTAGGGGCACAGAATTTGAGAGGAATGTACATCACCAACAAAGAATGGTACAGGAAGTGCTATTATCAAGCTGAACATCTAGTATCTGTAGGCCTGTATTAAGTGGATCTCATGCTGATGAACCTCATTTTCCCTCTTGAGACTGAGGCTAGGGGTAGTCCTATATAGAAAAGGGCCAAAACACCTTTTGTAGTGTGTTGACCCAAAGGTGAACTGTTCTGGGAGCTTTGCTAACACCATCTTGGTAGTCAAGACAACCCCACAATTAATTGGTAGTTGTTGTAGCAATGAGCTCATATATGCTTATATTCCCTTGCTTTGATATAAGCTGATTGGCTTGCTTTGAAGTTATCTTTATCGGTGGGCTTTGGGTGCTGGGCTCTGAGCCCAGAAAGGGGAACTAGCTGGAAGAGTTGGGTATTTGCCACCCATGTGCTCATCTGGGCAGGTGGAGCGATGGGAAGCCCTAGGCCATGTTACGTATGCTGCTTAGTGGATGAAGAACATACGCACTTGGGCTTGGGTACTGACAAGCCATCTCCTAGCTGTGGTGTCCATCCTGGGTTCAGTGAGGAGAGCTGTCAGGCTGTAAGTCTACACGTTTTTTAATAAGGCACTAGAACTGATTACTCTGGTGTTTTTGGCCTCCTCCTTTGGGATCCCTGCACCCAACTACTCCCATGAGCCCTCTGCTAGGGCTGTCGTTCAGAACACATAGGCATCCCATGTATTACTACGGGGCTGTTAAGCAGTGGTTGCACAATCCATTGACTTGAGTACAACAACACATGATGGAAGCAAGTCCAACACTATGGCACGTAGGTAGTCGAGCTCTTGCCATCTTTTTGGGAGGTTGGAACTTGTATAGAATTGAGGTGGTGAAAGTGAACCTGTCAGTCATTCATGGCCAAGGGCAGGCAAGCTCCTTTAGGAAGACAGTGAGGTAGCAAGCAACTAGTAGTTGAGCAGAGAGAAATGACCAGGACATAAATAATCTCCCACTGTAGAATGTTGTCCAAACAGAGAAAGCGTGCAACCATTCTGGAAACTCAGTAACAGGAAGTGGCCCAGGAATGGCCTTCTGCTGTCACTGGATCTGCCAAACTATCTGAAGTCCACTAAACTGACCAGCAGTCATTTCTGATGCAAGGAACAGAGTAATAAGTGCAGTGCTCAAATTATTGGTGAGGGGCTTTAACGAAACACCACCCCCTGACAATGGTGAGCTCCCCTTTACTGCAAACACTGATCCATGGGACTCCCTGCTTGATGAAAATAAGAGCCAGGGCAATAGATTTGTTGTGGTACTAATGGCCTATTTTTAAAAATTGCAAACTCTGCTCAGCTCCCAATGGCTCTGGATTCCCTTTAAGCCTGTTCTCTGAGTCTTAGGACAATGAGATGTCGCAACTTTTCCTCATTTAACCCCTGCCCCACATGTGTCCAGCTTCTGCACACATCTCCCTATACCCATGCATTATGCAGTAGAACGCAATGCCTTTGTTCATATTTTCCAGCCCAGCACCACAAAGCCCAAAAGATTACTTCTCACAATCTGGTTTAACCACAAGTCTAAACATTACAATGGTTTATTTTTATTACAGGGCAATAAAAAATGAACTTATATTCCCATTCCTGCCAAGCCGGGTATCTGCTTTGTATTGTCATCAATCTGTTTATAAGATTATGTGGGTTGTATGGATTTTTTTTTAATGGCTCACTCAAGCTTTAGCTGTGGAAATCTGGTTTCCCAATTGTCAGTTCAATCACTGTGACCTCTCCAAATCTTTGGGGGAAGACAACCTTTCTGTTGAGGCCCGTGTCAAGATGCCTGGTTGATTTCCTCCTAGATTTCCTCTCCTTTCCTCTTTCTGCTGGAGAAACAGGTATGGATTGAATGTGCCTAGGCACAGGTCACACTGGCAGCAGTTTCCACAGGAATCCCTTGTGAGTGCTAAGGATCTACTGCCAGGCTCATTGTCATAGAGGGTCGCCACCTGCTCAGCTGGACAGTTCAGGAATTACAGCTTTGTATCCATTTTGGTCTAACGTACATATTTTTTGCAAAGAACATTTCACCTAATATAACACAGTGGTGTGTGTTATTTTCACCAATATATGCTTTTTTATGCACCCTTTACCTGGTTTATGCGGGGGGTTTTGCACACATTGCTTGCCTGGAGAATCGCATTGCAAAATTTGGACAATTGCGAATTTCAAAGGATGGCTGTTTTGCAGCTCCCACAATGTTTCAGAAACGTGCATTAGGTGCATTTGTCTTTGAATGCGAACTGAATCAAATTTCCCCTGAACATCCCTACCAGTGGTGAGTCAAGTGTGGTAGAGGAGGGAAGCTTCACCTGGATGGAAGGTGATGGACAAGAGGGGCCAGGTGAACATATGGAGCTCCAGGCAACTGTTGCCAGGGAGACTGGAATCTCGAGGACAGGAGAGTAGCAGATAAACAGTAGCGGAGGTACAAAGCTGAAAAGGGAATGTTGCTTTACTCCTTTAGAGTGGATTTATTTGGGGATGGGCAGAATGTGGCAAGAGGCTCGCAGCAGAGCTTGGCCTAGAGACAGGGATGGGGAATCTGACGCCCTTTAGAGCAGCCCTAGAGCAACATGGCCAATAGTGAAGTCGTTGGCTTCTATGATATCTAAAGGCCACAACACTGGCTAGGCGTGGACTGAGAGGTACCGCTTCACCTACAAAGGACCAGAATGGCTATGAGGAGAAAAGGGAACCAGCAGCTGGGCATGCATCATTGCAGGACCGTTGCGTCATTCTGGAACCCAGCCAGAGCCAAGCATCACTCCATTAATACAGAAACCCAAAGTTCCAGCATATGGAAGAGTATAATGCATGCAGGATTCTGAAAATTGTCCTGTGTTTATGATGAATGGAACTTCAGACCTTGGCTGCAAAGGATGGAGGAACAGAAAGGAAAGCAGCACCCAGATCTATCCAGTCCCAGCCCCAGTGGTGTCTGTTTCTCCTCTAGGAGTGGTTGCAGAAATATAACATGAGCCGCTGGATCAGACAAAGGGGCTCTTTGACAGCCCAGCATTTGGCTTGCAACACTAGCTGTCAAGATAACTATGGGAAGCCCACAAGCAGGTAGGCATTCAGCTGCCTTTCCGTGTTGTTTGTCCTCTCCTGAATCTGGTAGCGAGGGGTCAGACTCACCCAGCTTCCCTTTGCTGTTGATTTCCATGTCTGGTGACAAGTCAGGAAAAGAAGGATGCTTCCTGCATGGACCATTCCTTGCACACATTTTCAGTAAACCAGTATGATCCCATTCTAAAGCTTGTGTAAGTACCTGTTCCCTTTAATACTTTTTCGTGGGAGGTGTGTGTGTCAGATATAACAGCAACAGCTCAAAAAAGGTGCTTGCACAGGGGTTCCTCATAGCCTGGACTTTATCTTGCTCCATCATCATTTCAAGCTGATAGCAATCCATGGAGCAGGGCCAGGTTCTGGCAAATTCTAGGGTTGATTAGAGATGATCTCTTCAGCACTTTGGAAAGCAGTGGTTTTCTCTTTTGTGGAACGGCATACCGACAGCCAGGATTTTCACCAAACTGAAATAAGCCCTGCTTATTCTCCAGGCCAGTCTGATATTTTCAACCTCCAGTCCATTCTGATATTGTAGGTGGAGTTCAGCCAATGCATTAAATCAAGACCCCTTAAACCCAGGCTAAGAATAATGGTAGTGCACCTGAGCTTCTGGAGTACAATCCCCTTGAAAAAGCCACTCACCACTGTATTTCCTCAATTTGAATTTTACTGTATTCATTTTGCATTCTGCTGCTCTTATTGTAATAGCTAGGTGGCTACTGTAGCCTGGCAACAAGAAGAATGCCGTCATGTACATTCTGCAAAACCTATTAAGACTTAAGCTTCCACCTCTCATCATGAATTTGAGCGTTTGCCATACAGCCTCTTTGATGTACAAATCCTGACGAGGCATACCTTGGTTACTTCTTGCAGCAGGGTGGTCTGAAACAGCCATTAGAAACAAAAGAAGGTGGAGCGATGCCAGGCGACTCCTTGGAGACGTTAGCTCGCTCCTTTCAGTATTCCAATTCACCTCTTTGCCCGGAAGAAAGGAAAGATTTCCTCCCGCCCACCCAAAAGCAATCCTGTAAACTAGTAATTTCCGGGCCCAAGGCAAGTTCCCAAATAGATAAGTTTCAAAATGTATAAAATAGCGATTATCCCAGAACAGTTCCACTTGCGAAATGATTGGGAAAATCTGGGCTAAGCCAAAAACGAATGTATTCCTTTATGGGCAGTAAGTACTGCTGCTGAAATTCTAAACTGACACAGCACAGATAGACTGCTCCTGATATGTGGTGCTCTACAGTGAGTCAGCTCAGAAGCCGTGTTGCTGCTACCTAATCAGCAGTAGCTAGACAGAGTCACATGCCTTCAATTCATTCCTCCTGGCCAGCAGAACTCAAGGGAAGAATATGCTTTTAGGCAGAAAGCAAAGAGCCTGTTGCCTTCACTATGCTTCCCAGCAAGCTGACATACGGCTTTTCATTTACCACCTTGAGTACATACAATTACTCAAAACTGAAAAGACCCTATATAATATGAGACCCATTTCATGTCCCAGTATAGCTTGCTTCAAGTTATGTGCCCTCATCACTATTCCTTCTTTATACTACTGTGTAAGAGATGGACTGTTACATTTGCATTATTTTAAATGGTTTTACTTTATTCCTACTTGTCTGGCATGTATTAAATTAAAATAATGATGAATGGTATCTAGGAGACATTAGAAGATTCTGATTGGCCAAACCTGTCACACAGTATTATTGGCTATCCTAGTGCTGTTTGGAATTAGGTGTTACGTGCATCTGAGAGTTAATATAATTGCTTTTGGCAACTGCTCTGCCAGCTGAACTATTTACAACACTAATGGAGGAATAAACACATCAAAGCAAGAAACACAGCCAAACCTCCCTCTTTGTATATAAGAATGTTTCATTTCACTTTGTTAGGGGTATTTTCTAGGGTTTCCAACTTATTTTAAAAGTGCTGTTGCGGGTTCATCTGTCTTTTAACCAATTAACTGATTGGCTAACACTATATATATAAATTTGCATAATATCAAAAATTTGACGGAAGGGCATTGGGTCATTTTTGAGATAGGAAAAAAGTGTGAGATAACTTAGAATTAGAAATAAAAGCTACCACCCATTAGTAGGAGGAAAGGTGATATTTAATATCTTGCTTTTTCCATGTTTCATCACTGTATAATAACAGAACAAAATAGCCTTGGAAAATAAATTGGCATGTCCTTAAATTGCACTTAAATTGTATCCTCAGAGATTAAAATTGCCCACCATTGATTAATCTGCCGATTAAACTGGTGCTAATGAAGCCAATGCCTATTTTCTCAGATGAAATGAGTGTCATTCAGCAAAAGTGCCTGTGGCTGTAAATGTGACAGTCCAAGCGTAGGCAACATGGTGCTCTCTAGATATTGTGGACTAGGACTTCCATCAGGGCAGCCATCATGGCTGGTGGTGTGCAATTAAGGGAGTTGTGGTCCAAAACACCTGGAGGGTGCCATATTGGCTACCTCATGATAGTCTTTAAGGTGCCACAGAGTTGCTTTTGTGAAAATCAAGGCAAATGCCTATTGTTTCAATCCACCATTCTGAGTGCACAGAGAGCAAAATGGCTCCTAGAGTCCTTCAGTATGATGGCGAGCTCCCAACCTGAAACCTGTATCACAGCCCTTTGGTGGTCTACCTCCACTAACAATGCTCCTCTTTGTCATGGACTGGCCAGATGCCAAGGAGTGGGAGGAGGCACCAGCTGGGGAACCTCCAAGGGAACCCCCAGAGGAAGAAGGCTCAGAGCCTGGCAATAGGTGGTGTGACAACGATGAATGCTCAGAAGGTAGAAGAGGGGGACAATGGGAGGAGGTGGTGTTGGAAGCTGAAGAGGAAAAAGGTTTAGCGAGCAAGAAGAGACTATGGCAGACAGCAGTTCAGAATCAGAGGCAGGAGAGCAGTGGGGCCAGGAGACAGAGGAAGGCGGCTGAAAAATCTAGGGAGTCTCCCCCTGCTGTTGTGACAAACTCCTCTCCCCCCTGGTTTCCCAGAACATGTAGAGAAATGAAGAGGGCAGGGCAACGAGAGGCAAGATGTGGAAGCCTTAGGCTGCTGGGGAAGGAACCAGGGATGGAGTGGTGGGAAAATGGGGACCTTCTTTCCTCACAACTGCTTCACTGGGGCAAGACCTACTGGGAAGGGTTGCTGCGACCACTAGGACTGCATTGTTTTGTTTCTTTGAATAAAGAATTAATGTCACTGACATTGGGTGCTTTAATGTTTTATCGCTGACCTACACCTGGCTCCAGTTCCTGACACCCTCCATCAGCAAGCCCCTATGAGTTTTCCTGGAGGTGGCAGAACTCCAACGTAGGGCCAGGCTGCAGAGTTAGGCTTCCTTTAAATGCCATGCAATGGCCCAGCTGTACTGTTGCCCCAGGGCACTGGGGGAAATTCACAGGATGGCTAGAAGGCCTGGCATTCCAGGTCTGAAACCAACAGCTAAAGAGTGGCCAAAGATAAGCATCAGCAGTGGAATTTGTTGGGGCGCTCACAACTGTCTGAGGGTGCTACGTGCTGGTGCCAACCCTCACCAGTGCAACTTTCTCCCCAGCTTCTGCATGCCAAAGACCCAGGTAAAACCAGCTGCTGGAACATTTGAAGGAAAAGCATGGAGAGCTTCTGCTGAACCTGAACGTTCTACCTGAGCCTCGGGGTGCACATGGAATAACAATGCTGCACCATGCGTCAAGGCTACTGGTGAGGGAAGGGGTGTGTTAAACTGGGCACTGTGAGAACTGCTTCACAGTGTTCAGCACTGAAGCCTTAGACGTTTCTACTCAGAAGCTGATTGCCATTGCTATGCTGCAAAAACAGTTACACAGCAAAGATTTTTGAGATCAGAAATTCTCCCTGTGAACCTCTCCTGGGATTCTGAGTTTACATTCCTAGTGATGCTCTTGTGAAGTGTTCTGTTGCAAATGCCAAATTCAGACCAACTGAGGCTCTGTTTTACCTCAGCCACAATAAACAAAATAAACCCTTTTGAAAGGGATTACCCTTCCTATTGGCGCAACCACTAAGATCCACTGCCAGAAGAACATTTCGACTTCTTGCCAGATTAATTGGGGAGGCGAGGGGAACATAGCCTGGAGCTCTCCTGAGGCTTAACATCCATTAGGGTGGTGCAGGTCACATCTAATGTTTAAATTAGACATTTGTACTATGGATGATCCTCACTGGCTCTTTGATGTTGATTGTTCAAATTCCCGGGTACTAGAAATCTATCTTTGCTGTGACACATACTTAATACTGACTGTGGAACAACTAAATCTTCTGTAATTTTTTTGTATCTTTCTCACTTGCAGGAAAACAGGCTGTGGCAAGCTGACTTGACATGATCTTTGGATGGAAGATACGACATATTGGAGCAGGGAATATATATCCAAACAGTGGCCTTTCCTTTGATATTCCCAAGCAGTGTTTTTTTCCTTAGAGAAAAGGGTGCTGGAATGCAAAAGACCCACCACAGAGCCCAACGAGGATCTCTTTGAGCTGAGGGGGGTAGTTCCCTTGCCAGCCAGAGGCTTTTTGAGGCTGCACTGGAGCTGATCAGCCTAGCAACCTCTCCCCACCCCTCTGCCTTGTGTGAGCCAGAGCATGGGGCATGGAGAGGCTTCTGTGCCTCAGCACAGCAGCTTAAGGAGCCCCCACCCCAGGCCTCTCTGGCTCCGGAGCAGCTGGGGGCTTGCTCAGCTGAGGCACAGCTTTCTCATGTGTCAGCTATTAGCCGGGAGTCTGAAAAGCCTCAGCAAAGCCCCACTGTGCCTCTGGCTAACAAAAAGCTCACAGAGGATGTCCCCTTCAGGCTCTGGGGAGGGTCTTCTCATGAGGTGGAAGCACAGCTAGGCTTTACTGGTCAATCTCTCTCCAAACTTCCAAGGTCAGCTCAGAGGTGCTGGAATGCCGTTCTGGAGAGTTCCAGCTGAAAAAAAGCCCTGGACCCAAGGAAGGATAAAACCCATGAAGACTTATTTTTGGAACAGATTGGTCTAGAGATGGGCAAACACAACACTGTCAATCTGGGGCCACAGACCATCTTTAATACAAAACAAAACAACAGAAAATTCTTTTGCACATTCTTAAGTCACAGGTTCATGAATGACTTTTTTTTTAGGAAACAGAAGACAATATTTCAGCATTTTGTTTACACTGGCTGTTTTCAAATTAACTTCTTGAAAAAGCACAAAACTGTAACATAGTCCCTCTGTAACTGACTAACCTAAGAAATCTAGGACCTATTCAACAATTTGTCCCACCTATTATGAGTGAATTGAGTATTTGCAGGACATGTGCATCACCTTACTGATGAAAGTGTAAAAAATGGAGCCACTGAAAACACAATACAAAGCTCAAATATGATTTCCCATATGATTTCCCATATGATTTCCCATGTCAGAACATTCCAGAGGAACAACACAAAAACAATGTCATAAGTAATGTAACATTGCAGTTAGTATAATTAAAGTGTCCAATATGATACTGGGCTTTTTGGGTGGTGGCCCCACGATTGTGGAGTATTGACCCATACAATATTAGGCAGGCTCCATTCCTGGATATTTCCAAACAGAACCTTTAAAAGATCCTTGCTAGTTATCTGAAATCTTTTCTTTCAAAGTGGCATGGGGTCTCTGGTATATCCTTTAGGACTTTTACTTCACCTAGAAATGAGGTAGATCATCAGCTGCCATTTGAAGTGTCTGGGGTGTGTGATGTGATTTTTAAATCCTGGGGAACCAACAGCTGGAACTTACAGGGCCATGATATCTGGCTGTTGATCACCTGTGCCATCACTATCTTATTTCACCAGAATCCAGCAGCTTTGTTTGCAGATTCTTTGCTCAAGGTCGTACCTGTACTGGAAAAAGTTCAAGAAAGAGACAACTTAGGAACAAAAATCAATAGCAGAATATAGTGTTCTCTATTTTGGTTCTATGGAAATATTTTGCTGAAGTCATTCTAAGACACATTTAGATTAGAATAAGAAGAACCATCCAGACCCATGACTTTTGGACACGGGATTTGGATGTAAGATTCATGGCCATTCATGGCCATTGAGGCTGTCCTACATGCAGATTTAAGACCAATCGATGGGGATGTTAGCTATTAAAGCTCGCCTTAGTGAAAGGTAAAGGAACAACTTTTGAGACAGAGATGAACATTCACTATCTCCACTCAGCTATTTCCAGAAGGGTAGCTATGTTAGTCTCTTGCAGCAGAAAACAGGGAGTCTTGCGGCACCTTAAAGACTAACAAGTTTATTAAATGTGTTATCTTTTAAGTAGCCACAAAACTCTTTGGGGTTTCCAACTACCTGTTTTATCAGCAGTATGTGGGAAATGCACTGCCTTTAGAGGGAATAGATATGAGACAGCACCCTGGGGCATGCTTGCATTTTCCTGAAAAGTGACTCATCAACCTCTTCTTCATGGAAATCTTGGGACCAGTTTTAATTTATAGATATCTGAGATTACAGAGTATAAACAAGAAAATAAAAAGGAAACCCTAAAAGGTTCTCCGTTACCAGTCTGATAGATAGCATACCTTATTATTTATCCAGCACTATTGGCTTTTTAAACCTGGTTTTCACAAACACACACACAAAAATCTTATTTCTCAGCAGCTGAAATTGTCACTGTCTAGAATTTCACTATCTTGGAAGCTGCCTCTTCCCTACATATGTCTTCTATAACAAGTATAATGAAGAATTATAAATCTTCTCTCCTTCTACGTGCACAAAATGTGATTATGTTGGCCCAGTTGCTAGACTTATATCAAGATTCATTCATACAAAAATAGACTTTTAGTTCCTTGGGAGTGGGATGACAAAAGAGGGGAGGGAGGGACTGGCTTTTATCGCCTGGTATGTATAAATTATTTATTTTGAGTTATTTGAATAATTCACGTGATGCCACTTTTGCAAGCACTAAGTTGAGTTCCTTTAAAGGAAAATCACATCTATTATATAGTGGAATATATTTTAGGGGTGTGCATTAGCTGTGCGTATACCCAAATAACAAGGCACATCAGGGTGATTCAGGGTAGTCTTTCATGTTACTGAGTTGGGTTACACCAAAGCAAGAGATCTCAAGGTGGATTAGGGAATTCCCAACCTTCCAAGTAGCTTTTCAACAAACACACAGCCTTTTCCTCCTCTGCTGAGAAATGAAATCAAGATGTCTGGGAAAACACCCTGAGCTTGAGAGGAGAGAGAAGTGGAATTGTGCCCCCTTCCCTGTCCCCGTTTTGACAGAGGGGGGAGGAATGTGGATTGTCATTCCCCTTTGAGTTTTGGCTGTGACAGCAGGGCATGAGACAGAGGTAAGAGACTGAGGTAGCCTGCTTCTTTCTCACATAGCTGTTTCCATAAGAACCATAGCTCTCTCCTTTTTTCATGGAGGATGCTTCCAGGAAGGGAGGGGGGGGAAGGGCAGTGAGAAAAATCATTCTCCCAGTTGTTGCTTTTTAAGATATAATGAAGGTAGCATCACCCAGTCTGGACCTATTTTCTGAAATTTGGCAGGTTTTCTACCCAGGGGCACCTCCCTCATGTCCATAGTTTCCAAAGGGGAATTCACACCCCAAAATAGTAAAGCATTTCATTTCAGAACAACCAATGCACCTTTATTTCTGAAATTCGACAGATTTCATCCCTTTAGTATGCTGGACCATGCCTAGAATGTGTATCCAATTCTGGCAGATAACATTTTTTTAAAAAATTGTAAAAGTTCCCTGCATGAAAACCACAAATAGGTATGCGTGGAATATTGCAAGCTCCATCCAAGTCAGAGGGGCTCATCTGCATGCAAATTCCACCCACTTATGTTAAAAAGAAAAAAATATGGCCACCATCTTTAGGTTCTCCATTATAGTCAAAGGGAGCAAAACAGAGATTTGGATGAACAGATATGAACCTGAATTGAACTGGAATGACAGAGCAGATCCAAAACAGATCAGGCTGCTTCCAAAAGCTACAGATACAGACACAGGCAAATATTGTGGTTGCAGCACACCCTTAATATATATAAACATACAGAATTATTTCATTAAGAGACATCTGTGATCCATCATTGAAAACATTCCATTTACTTGAGAATATACTTCAACAAGACTATGGCTGAATAAAATGTGGGTTCTGTGTGTCTGGCCTTTTTTGGATTGCAAGTTTTTGAAACATTTAAAATAGTTTACTGCGGAATGGGAACAAACATCTATCGGGTTTTTTGCAGGATGATGTCTGTTCCAATTCAGCAGTAAACAGCCAGTTTTCCAGGGTAAGTGGTGGGGCTAGGAGAGAAAAACCTGTCCGCAACAGGAGTGGGAAACCTGCTTGTTTAATTGTATTGAATTAAAGTGATTTGGTTTGATTTGGAATAATTTGGAAAACTAATAAAAATAATTTGAAAGAAAAACCTCTCAGGCCTAGAAATCATGGGACAAACAGAAGTGGTGGGCGAGCCCTTAAAACTTGCGTCAAATTCAGTGAAAATTCCCCTTACTCCTCAAGGTGTTCAGGGGTCCATCACTACCTTAACTGCAAATATGAGGGAATCCATAATGAGCAGAAATTCATTATTATTTTTGCTGCCTAATCTTAGAAGGGGCATGCTTATGATGATGAAGTGTTTGCCCTTCGCTACCGACCACCACACCTGCGGGCGCCTCATACCACACATGGCGCCTTCTCGCAGGACCGAAAGGGAGGCGCTCTGCTCGGCGAGAAGGTGGCCGGCCTCCCCCCTCAGCCGGGGCGGGCGGAGATTTGCAGGCCTGTCCTTCTGCTCGGAGAGGGAGCGAAGAAAGCCGTCCGCCGACGACTCCCAAGTCAGGGGGGAGAGCGAGCGAGCGGACAAGGATCCGGCCCCGGAGAGTCGCCGCCTAGCGCGGCCAAAGCTTTCTCCAGCCGGCCCCCTGGGGCTGCGGACGCGGTTTCCGACGGGGCCTTTCTCTCTGAGGGACTCCTGCGCGGGAGGAGGAGAGGCCTAAGCGCCTCGCTTCTTCCTCCCAGGCAAAGCGAACGGGCTGGAAGTCGGGGCGGCAGCCGGAGATGAAGCTCTCGAATGCGGTGAGTCGGAGCTCCTCGCCCCGGGGGAGGGAGAAGGAAACGGAGGCCCGTCGCCTCAGTGACCGGCTGGGAAGGCGCTCGCTGCGGGTCGGGCAGCAAAAATGAAAATAAGAATAATGGTCCCGAAGACTCTCCTGTGGGTTTAGGGAGAGGATGCAGGAGGGGAATCGCAGCTCTTAAGGCAGTTCCGACCCCGAAACTTGCATGCGTTCGTCCACGCATTTAAGGTTTATATGTCGGAGGCTTACCACTTAAAACGTTTTTTGTTTTTGTTTTTAAAAAACGCGGTTTATATATAGGGGTAAATTCTGCACTGGCTAGCAACGGATATGGTGTGGGTTGATGGACACAGGGTCACACTTGGACCGAGGAGGCCTGAAGTTTAATTCATGGAAAAGCAACTTACTTCTCATCAGTCTTATCTCACGAAGTTTAATTTGGGAATAAAGTCGTGGGTGCCTCCCAGCCGGCTTCTTGAAAGAAGGGCAAAAAGCAAATGCAAAAAAAAAGAAAGAATCTGGCTTTATTTTAAAATTGCTCTAATCTTGTTTTCTGTACTGATTCGGCAACATTTGTGATGTAATATTTTGCTACTGCTCACAGGTGAGGTCACGCACAAGGAAATGGTACAGCAGCGAGGAAGTACCGAACGGACCCTCCAGATGTTGTAAACTGTGGCTCCCCCCATCCCTGGCTTTTGGGCTTCCTGGCTCTGGCTGATGGGAGTCCAAGAGCAGCTGGGATGCTACTGGCTTTCCACCCCTAATGTCTAGGATTGCAACCTCAGCCTTGTGTTTATCAGCCTCACTAATTATCATAAGTGTTATGTAAACATGCTTGCTTTGGGGGTGTTTTTTAAAAAGATTATTTACTGTACATACTGCTTTTTATCTAGTGATCCCAGATCAGTTAAAAGACACACATAAAATAACTATTTTTCTCTGATTCAGTATTCACAATTGCTACTGCATATTAGAACTGTTTCTTCCATATACATATTTTGAAATGACGGAAAAACATTCTTTTTACGCCACTTCTAAACACTATGCTAAACACTTTGTCACTGAAAAATGTTAAAGGGTGAGGTATTCTATGTGCCTTAAAAAGGTAAAGGTACCCCTGACCGTTAGGTCCAGTCGCGGACGACTCTGGGGTTGCGGGGCTCATATCACTCTACAGGCCGAGGAGCCGGCATTTGTCTGCAGACAGCTTCCGGGTCATGTGGCCAGCATGACTAAATTCTAGTCTTGTTACAGTTTGTATATATCTTGTATTAAAATAGTATAGAAAAACATGCAGTTGTTTTTAAGAATAATCTGCACTAAACTGCAAGAATATGTTATTTCCTGGAGCTGCAGATAAAGAATGACAACAGAAATAAGCTGTCACTGTCAGAGGTTTTATATATTTGTAACTGCATTTATAACCCACTTTTCCTCCAAGGAGTTCAAGGTGCCTCTCTTGCTTTCAGTTTAACATCATAACAACCCTGTGAGGTAGGTTAGGCTGAATGTCCCAAGGTCACACAGTGGGCTTCATACCAGAGTAGGGATTTGAACTCTGGCCTCTCAGAGCAGAAAGGTATTGCCAGGTATTACTGCAGTTATTCTCATAACAATGAATGCTGTCGGGCTACTTCATAGTAATTGTTTGTCCCAGTTACTCTGGTGATGCCACGTACATAAGATGGCACTCTTGAATGCCATCCTTTTTTATGCAGAATAATGATCACACCTTGATTTTGTGCTGTCTCACAATTACAGATTAGAATCCCTCCTTTTTACTCATAAGCCTAAATGAAAGTTGGGGATCATTATATCCTTTTACTGCTCTTTGATCAGTGTATGGCATTTTCTAAACCAGACGTGCAATTTAGATATTAGAGAGTGACTTACTGAAAGGGGAAAAGTTCACTTTCTCCTAAATTGAGACCGAATGCTGGTGTGCATTGTGTGTAAGGAAGAAGTATTATGCAACCTTTAAAAGAACATTATGGATCCATCCTAGTTAATAAATTCCATATTTTCATGCTGACATATTTTCCCCCTGTAAATTTATAATCATGGACATATGCTTCACTGGAGAGCCACTATTGCTGATTGTGTGAAGAGAAAAACTGGAAATAGGACTCTGTGAACCAGTCCTAGATGCTTCAGTGCCTGGCTTATGGTGTTGCCTTGTTCCATCATCTCTGAATTATTTCCTAGATAAGACAGAAGTAGAATCTAGTTCAGGGGTCTGCAACCTTTAAGACAAAAAGAGCCACTTGGACCCACTTCTGAAGAAAAAAACAAACTGGGAGCCGCAAAACTAACGCACGCACCGCCCCCATGCGACGTCACAGCCAGTACAGCGCCCGCCACAGTGGGGAGTGTCGGGGTGCACAATGCGCCTCCTCCCCTCACTAGTATCCGCCCCGGAGCCGTGGCAAAGGTGTAAAAGAGCCACATGCGGCTCCGGAGCCGCGGGTTGCCGACCCCTGATCTAGTTCATTGTAGAGTTTACTTGGAGGACTTGGTTGAAAAGGTGTTAGGACCTGTCAGTCAAGGCATCAGTAGCTAATGTTGTACCTTCCAGATACTTTTGGATTCCACTCTAAAGCTATAGCATAGCCAGTAGTCAGGAATTATGGGAGTTGTAGTCCAGCAGCCTCTGGAAGGCACCATGTTAGCTACTCCTGGTTTTTCCATGGTGCTGGCAGGGTGTTGTGCAAAGACCTGAGAAAGTCAAAGATGGACTGGCCACTGAAAGATGGGCAATAACATGTAGATGATACTAGGATCTTCTGGCGCACTGGTGAATATATGTGTGCAGAGAGCCTCTTTACATCTTCTGCTCCTAGGTGAGAGGGAAGTTGGAGCATTCCCACATCACCTCTTATGTGCTCCTGCAGTGAAACTTCATTGGAAGAGACATGCAAGGACGTGTGGCTGCTGCTGTTGTGACAGTCCTCTTCAGTAGTCTCTGGAGTCAGAGACAATTGATCAAGTGCTCTTCTTATGGGTGCGGTTTTCTAAGCAGAGGGGACATGTAGAAATCTGTTTAGTTCCTCTCATCTTCTCTCTGTTTATGAAGCCAATATGTAGTTTGGATCTGCTATCAAAACATGCTTCTTGTTCCTTTAAACTTAGTGGGAAATGATGGCAATTCTCTTTTAAATCAGTGTCTTGTGATCCTTAAATTTACTAGATTCTGTGCCTTATAATTCCCTTCCCAGATCCTTGGCCATGGAGGATATGACTCTGATTTTAGTGATGATGAAACAGGAGAGAAATCGGACCAGCAGAAAAATAGGTAATGCCTTTTACTAGTAGTATTATAAGGTCCTTCCTAGGAGTGTAAGTGGCAGACTCCTTTGTCTTCTTTCTCTCAAGCTTGACAGAGAGTGCTGTCTCCAATGAGGAGCGGGGTAGGGGAGAACTGCTGTGCTCATCTAGTGTCTCTGTGCCATCTCATTTCTTGCAGTTCTGTGCTTCATCTCTACAAGAACAGCACTGAAGCCTAGTTGGTCCTTTAGTTTGATTTTCCCTCTGCCACATCTCAGCAGGATTAATCAAGCTACTGAATGAGAGATCAAAGCAGTCAAAGCCAGGTGGCAGCAGGCTATGAAAGAATAAGACACCTGCTGGAAGGGAATGGAGTGCTCTTGCTGCTTGATTATTATATTCTATTACTCATTTTTGTGGCAACTAAGGGTTCAGTCCTATGCACACTTACCTGGGAGTAAATCCCTAAACATGCCTAAATAATTTATTTATGTGGCTTATTTATTAACCTAATGGTTAGTTGCCTTTCCTGTGCCGAAGACAGCATTCAAGTGCAAAAACAACAACACCAAAACCAGCTGGAGCTGTCTGCTTAACTTCAGGAGAGTAGATCAAAGAATATAACTTCCTTGCCCCAGCCTTGGCTGAATGTCAGTTCTAGTGCAACATTTTCTGCACACTGGGCTGGCCTAACCGTAGATGACACCAGCGCATTGCATAGGGTGCCAGACTTCCTGTCTCAGCTGTATAAATGTCTTGGAGAAAGAACTAGAGCTTCACTGTTTAGAAGACATGCACAAAGGCAGCTAAGCAACTCATTGGGTTGCATTCCAGGGATAGATCTGTCATCTCTACCAGCCGCTCAGAGCATCAGAAGAGTTATAAACATGTAGATGTAAAGAAGTGACAGACATTAAACTTGAAACTAAGAAAGTAGTTTCCTAGTTAACTCTTGTAATGTTGCTCAGATGTCAAGAGAGGGATGCAATTTGATTTGCAGAAAAGAAACCTTAGTGAGCTTTCTTTGCATGGTAGTCCTTTAGGAGTGATTCCTATGGAGAACTAACACATAGTGCTAAATATCTAGAGATTTGCTGGAGTTTAAACACATATGAAAGCTGCATGTTCCAATCTGTAAGCCCCTGCTCCTGATCCCAGATGTCTGAGTACTACTTATTGTTATTTAGGAATGTGGACTTTGGGGTTTTTCTCATGGGCCAACACAGCTTCCTTTACCCAATAAGTTAGAGATCAGTGCCTGGAAAATCCAGGGTCAAATCTGACTCCTAAGGATGTTCCTTTTCTTTCCAATTGCTAATCCAGAAGCAAGAGAGGGGTGTAGAGGAAGCTCATGCTGTAGCAGTGGGAGTTGCTGGCCCTGCTCTATGCCATGGGAGGCGGGGGGGGGCCGAATGAGTGGTGGTGTAGACCAACCTCCTACCTCCCATCCCTTCTCCAAGTGGTCCAACTAATTATTGACAGGGGGTAAGCTTTTCCTTTAACACTAAGTTGCTGCTCTGTTTATATGTATTTTCTTCTAATAACCAATTCTGTGTGTTTCCCCTCCTGCATGATAAGGAATGAAGATGCATTACTCAAAAAGCCCTTCCAGAAAGAAAAACAGAGCAAGGTGGCCCACAGACAGGTGGCGACAGATGAATGGGACAGGTACTTTGCCATACTTATGGAATGTTTTCAGAATAGCATTAAGCACATGGCATGTAGACAACTAGAATAACATTGTTGTTTTTACCAGGGAAGAAGCAAGAAATCAAAGATTTCATTTCCTAGCATTGGATGCTGTATCCTTTAAATTTGCGTTGATGAAGAAACAGTTTGTCTTAATTTTGAGAAGAGGAAACTTCATGAAAGAGACCTTTGTTTGAGAGGTTGCTTCCTTAGGGATATTTCATTTCTCATGATCTAAGAGAGGAATTTGCTGAACAAAGTTAAGTACCGGCCATTAAATTTGCCACATGTATAATCTTGGTTATATGTAAGTTTTTCTAGGAAGCCCTCTTGTGGCACAATGTGGATCTCATTGCTACCACCTGCCAATCAGGGCCCTTGCCCATACCACCTGCTAGAACAATTTGTTCCTTCTGAACTCCCAACAGAAACACCAACTTTACTTGACACAACACAGTATGATCTGGAGCAGAACTGACAATATGATGACCTGAGAGGGAGTCATTGAGTGAGATTGAGCTCTTTAGTGATACGTGTGCTGCTTTTCTTCTCCAGGAAGGTGGCTGAAGGCTGTCGGAGAGAGCGAAAGAGGAGGCAAATGGATTGCAGCTCCTCCTAGTGAGCCTCAGTGCCCTTTTCTTGTTACAAGGAGAATAAAGCAGGTGTAGCTACTGCAGCAGGTTGAACAGTACTCTAACCAATTGCAGTCAGTAGGGCAGGTGGGGTGGCATTGCTCACCTGGCATCTAAACAGTGAGCATCTCTGCCAGTTTCCAGGAGGAGAGCTCAGTGTGGGCACAGTGGTGGAGCCACTCTGACGCCATTATGCCCACAGCCACACTTTGCATTGGGGAACCAGGTGAGCAGTGCCACTACACCACCACTCCAAATGCTATTGAGTCTGACTTGGAGCCTTCCTCAATTGATTAGAAGAACTAACTTGGACTCTCCTATTTCTGTTCTTGCTGTCTTTTAAGACAACAAATGTGTGGGTGGAAGAGAGGTATGACTCCAAAGCTGAATTCTATTCAATAATATGCAGGCAGTGACCAATTCGCTCCTGATACCTTTTCAGTGAAATGCGGTGTTAATAGTTGAATAGTTTGTGTCTTTTGCTCGGAAGGATATTCCATTGTTTTGCTTTACCTCATTTTTTGGGGGGGTAGCATTCCTTGTCTGTCATGAATCCAGCTGATGGGTGGATTGCTTTCTCTATTTACATGGAGCGGGGTGTCCTTAGATCAGCTTCATATATATTAGACCTGTGTCAGCAATAGTGTATAAAGTTCAACTGTCTATGCCTTGTCTTGTAATATTTAGTCCTATATCCTAGGGGCAGAGCTCTCTGTCTATATTTGTATATGTGCTGTGTAAGTTAGAAGCTTGATAAATGATTTATAATACCATGATAGCATGGCTGAAAGTCTGTTGCTTTATTGAAAGGAAGCAACACTTCTAGACGGCTTTTATGTAACCAGTTCTGGAACAATTCTAAAATAACTAAATATTCTGCCCCCACCCCTGCAGTTACTTGCCTGTATTTATTGAGTTGTCCTTGGTTAAAAATAACCAGCACAGAAGAAGCTGGTGTAAAAAATATATATATAAGACATTATATCGGGAATTACCATATTACGAGTATTTTCCTTGTTCAGTATTTTCATCAGAAAACTACATCATGTGGTCATAGTGCTAATTTTGCCAATTGCACTGTGGTTGGCACTTGTATGAAATGGCCCAAATTGAAACCTTCCAGTGTAGATTTTATTTTGGAATGGTAAAATTTTGTCACTAGATTTGCCAGTCTCCCCAACTTCTCTCTTGCAGAAATCTTTCTCCTGTTCCTTGAGTGGTCCTTCATATGCTGTGTGAGCCATTTCCAAATTTGCTAGGTGTAGGCAGAGTTCTTTCAGCAAAGGAACGATAGATTTCCAGTTATCTTATTTCTTTTTGGGGAAGCAGGAAAATGCTGTCAGCAAATTCCTTAATTTTTGTCAGTATGCAAGACATAAGAAAATGGTCAATGACTATATTTTGTACTATGGTGGCAAGAAAGAAGATTTCAAACGTTCAGGGTGAGTACAAAATAATTACAGAAGTCTGTCTGCTTTCAGAAGTTACTAAGTCTGTAATCTTATGCATAAATAATAGAGAGCAAGTTAAAAGTGAAATCACTGAGGGCGTGCTTTTGAGTAAATAGGAGTGAGCAGAAGTAAACTCTGGATAATTCTGGAGTGCTTCACATGTTACAATTTACTTGCATCCATCCCATGTTGTTGTTTGTGTTGGGGAAAAGCAATACAGTGCATTGATATAGTGCAGAGTGGGGGGGGGGGGCGAGAATCTCATCCCACAGCCATGTAAGATGAAGGCAGAACATCTCATTTGGTCTTGAAGAGGCCAGTGAGCCCTGCACAGAAGAGTGGCAGGATGGACAGGTGCCATGTTTTCCCCAACTCAGTTGGGAGGCAGACTTCAGGCATTTTACAGCCAGCCAAAACTACCTCCCCATTGGCTCAGGAGCAGGAGCTGTGGCTGGTTGCTTAAGTCTTTCCTGCCTCCATCTCCTTGCTGAATTGCAAAGTGTTCCACCCTTTCAAATACTGCATAAGGGCAGGGACAAACATTGCTCATTGTGTATTTTGTATGCATTATGTGCCACTTTGGACACAGATTTTTCTGGAAAAGTGAGCTATAAAATGGAACTGAATGTGTTAGAGATTCTGAAAGGAAATGCAACAAATGAAGAGAGGTGATCTTTTTAAAAAAAAAAAAAATCATTTGATAACTGATTGATTATTTTTTTTAACAGAGAAAATGACAAGACTGACCTTGACATTATAAGAGAAAACCACAGATTCTTGTGGAGAGAGGAAGATGAAGCTGACATGAACTGGTAACTTGGGCTGGGATTGATCTCATTTATTTCTCTCTTATATAAATACGTTAATTCATACATATTCTTTTTATGTAAAATGGCTTGATAAACTTAAGGAGTCTAATTGTACACCTTTGTGGCTAATACACTCATGATGCGAGTGAGTGGGAATTATTGTTGTGCATTGCCAATTAAAAGCAATCTAGTGATTTGTTTTTAATGCTACAAAACAAGGCATCTTCAAAGCTGTTTCTCAGCTGCGTGTTAGGCTGCAATTCTATACACCAGATGTGCAGAACTTGTGGCTCTCTAGATGTTGTTGGGCTGTAGCTCTTCTCATTCTTTACCATTGGCTATCCCTTATCATGCTAGCCAGGACTGATGGGAGTTGTCCAACCGGCCCACCAATTCTCTACACCTCTACATGCACTATCCCCATTTAAACACAGGGGGGTTTCTGCATAAATGCATAGGATGTTAAAGTATTTAAAGAAAAGGTCATTGAATTGTGCTTTTTCTTTAATTTTCTGTGAAAGCTGTACATTTATAAAACTACCTTGCTAGTATTCCTGCCTTTTTAATATAAGATAAAAAGATAGAAAAAAACTTCTATCTTTTGCCCACATTTGCGTTGTCTAACCAACTAACCCATAATAATGTCTCCGTCTTTCAGGGAGAAGAGTCTCAGCAAGAAATACTACGATAAATTATTCAAGGAGTACTGCATAGCAGATCTGACTAAATACAAAGAGAACAAGGTACATGCTGGACAAATTTTGTAACTCAGGGGGCTGTCTATGTTCATCCAAGTGAATGTAATCTCTCTTAAGGCCATGTATGCTATTGCAGAGACTATAGGTAGAAACATAGCCAGTATCTTAACACCTGTGGCCAATAATGGGAACTGTAGATAGAATGTCCTGGTTTGCATGTAATCATAAGCCAAAGTATAGCCTAGTGTGAACACACAAGAATGCAGGTTCTCATGGAGGTGACTGTGGCTGTTTTATAGTATTAGAACTCATGGACATCCTATGAAGCTGAATGTTGCAAGATTCAGAACAGACAGAAGAAATTACGTACAGTGATACAGTGGTGCCTCGCAAGACGAAATTAATTCGTTCCACGAATTTTTTCGTCTAGCGAATTTTTCGTCTTGCGAAGCACGAAATCCCATAGGAATGCATTGAAAATCAATTAATATGTTCCTATGGTCAAAAAAAAGTCCAAACAAAGCCAAATTTGGTACAACAAGAGTTTATTAAGTGCTCTTTAAAGTCACACATACTGTAAAGAGCATTTCAAAATTCAAACCCAGAATTTTTTTTAAAAAACAGCAGAGTGGCCCAATGGTCACAGAAAATCATAAAAATGCATGAAAAAAATCACAAGCTTCCAGATTCTTGCAAACCCCTCCCCAACTGTTCCCCCAGCCACCCAGCACACAGAAATTCAAATCCAGAATTTTTTTAAAAAAACAGCAGAGTGGCCAATGTTCACAGAAAATCATAAAAATGCAGAAAATAAACACATAAGTTTCCAGATTCTTGCAAACCCCTCCCCAACACCAAGTCCTTGAATTCCAAACACCCCAACCCAAAATCCAACCCCCCTGCCAAAAAAAGTTTTAAAAGCTTAACTTACCAAATGGCTGCAAAAGAAGTTTTGGAAAAGCTTCAAAAATCACCAAAGTCTTTAAAAACCTCAAAAAAGGCTACTATGTACACTGCGTTCTATGAGTTGCTCCTCAAAGTCAAGTCGCAACTGTATTAATGGTGTTAAGAAAAATGAAACAAACTTGCAAGACGTTTTCGTCTTGCGAAGCAAGCCCATAGGGAAATTCGTCTTGCGAAGCAGCTCAAAAAACGGAAAACCCTTTCGTCTAGCGAGTTTTCCGTCTTGCGAGGCATTCGTCTTGCGGGGCACCACTGTACCTTGGGTTAAGAACTCAATTCGTTCTGGAGGTCCGTTCTTAACCTGAAACTGTTCTTAACCTGAGGTACCACTTTAGCTAATGGGGCCTCCTGCTGCCAGAGCACGATTTCTGTTCTCATCCTCAAGCAAAGTTCTTAACCCGAAGTACTATTTCTGGGTTAGCGGAGTCTGTAACCTGAAGCATCTGTAACCTGAGGTACCACTGTACTTCTTCACACAGTGCAGAGAGACACTATGGAATTCACTCTTACAAGCTGTAGTGATAGCCACCAATTTGGATGGCTTTAAAACAGGAACAGACAAATTCATGTGGAATATTGCTATCAGTGGCTACTACCCACAATGGCTCTTGCTGTAGGTTACACTTTTTACCTGCTTGCACCTTGCTGAAAATGCAGAGGCTGAACAGGACTTTAGCACAGACAAAAGTAGACATAAGACTATTATGCATAACAGTGCTTTGTCTATTCCTTGTCATTTGATGATGAAAAGGGAGTATAGCTAGGTGGCCAGTATGTTGGATCTAGATGAGCAAATTGGAACTACCAACTTTTCTGTACAATGTTATTTGCAGTCTGTTTTTCTTTTCAAAGCAGGGTTTTTTGGAGAGGGAATGCCCTTGAATGAAAGTACACATCGTAGTCTTATTCATTACACAGCTTTTTAAATGGGGTATGGTGAGAGGGGATGGCAGGGCGAAGACCCCAGGAATGCATATATCCTGTATTACTTCCCCAGAGTGCTCTTTTCACCTCTCTGTCCCCTACCTGCACAGACAATTCATACCATCTATATTTGCTACTGTCTGTTTTGCCAGTTCTGGAGAGGCTTGCAGGTACAGATCTGACCTGGCTAGTCATACAAAGGAGCCTGGGGTTCCTGTAGGAGCTGGAGACTCTCAGATAGGCCTTGATCCCAGCAGTCACCTTCACAGGTTTCCCCTGCTCCCAGGTAGTGTCATGCGTCTAGCTGGGTATTTCACTGGCACCCCTGAAGCTCATGATCATCTCATTACCTGCTCTGCTCCTGGGACCATGAACAAGTTGTTGACCTCTGTGATAAGACATTTTGAAAAAGTTGGAATGGCCTTGTGTTTGGGTCAAGATTCAGGATGGACCGTGTCTTCTGAACAAATGAAAGGTTATCCTGCAACTTGCTGCAAGAGCTCCCATGTTTTTCATGTATCCTTTGAGGAGAAATTTTAAATGGTACAGAGGAAGTACGAAAAGTTGGATTAAACACTTTGAACTTATAAAGTGGAGGAAGAGCAACCTTTAGAGTGACACCAGAAGCAATTCCAGGCGAGGGTGGATCTTCCCAATTCATATTTTAATCATTCCTATTTCTTGCCTACTAGCAGTTATCAGAGTCTATGAAATCCATTCTTACCATTTTCTGTGGAACACGTAGCTCAATATCATAATAATTCAGTGATAGTGAACTAGAAAAATAAAATTGCAATACCTGAGGCATAAGAGAAATATCTCAGTTGCACTGGATGCACTGAATGTGTAAGTGCAAAATACTTACTGCATGTCTTTTATTCTTCTAACAGTTTGGATTTAGATGGAGACATGAGAAAGAGGTTGTGTCAGGAAAAGGCAAGTTGTTATTTTTTTTTTCTTATTGTGGTTTGAATTGTAACTTCTATGAGCAGAGTTCTGTTCAGAGAATGGAGCTTCCTGCTCCAGCCCCTGCCCCCAATTGTTGTTTGCCAGCTGATAAACCTTCTGTAACATTATGAGACTTAGTGTGGAAGGGTGCAGCTAGGAGGGGATTCTCCCTTGGTCTTTATGCTCACATAGGGAACTTTGAGATCCAAGCCTTTTTGAATGAATGTTTTTACTTGTTCTCTCTTACTTATTACATTGTCACATAATGACTATTTTTTTCAAGATATACACGGTAACATGAAATTAGCTTATATCGTTCTGTCATGGCAGTTACCATCTCTAGAGTGCTTTAATGATCTGGGTGGAGTATAGCTGAGAAACAAGCTTAATTTCATTTACAGTGGTACCTCAGGTTAAGTACTTAATTCGTTCCGGAGGTCTGTACTTAACCTGAAACTGTTCTTAACCTGAAGCACCACTTTAGCTAATGGGCCCTCTTGCTGCTGCCGCGCTGCTGGAGCACAATTTCTGTTCTCATCCTGAAGCAAAGTTCTTAACCCGAGGTAATATTTCTGGGTTAGCGGAGTCTGTAACCTGAAGCGTATGTAACCTGAGGTACCACTGTAGTATGTATTGTTTCAAGAAGCATTTGCTAATGCAACCATAGGTAGTAAAGTAGACAGGGCAAGAGGACTGTTGATACTAACATGAGTTTTTTTTGTATGTCTCACTCCTTGACAGTCCATCCAATCTTTTCTCATGCCTGCCTATTGACGCAGGCTCTGGCTGGTAGAGTTTCCCTTTCCTGCTGCAGCTCCCTGTGCCCCCACAACTAAGTTGGGCCATCCTCTGGAGCTGTGTAGGCGGTGGCATTGGGGCTGCAGGGGTGAGGAGAGATTGGTAGAAGCCGCGAATGCAATTTTCACCAGTGGGAGCTTCTGCTGCCTTGGAACAATAGACACTTTGTAATTTATAGAAAGTTTGAAGATATAAATATATCTGATCAAGTTCCAATAAACGATGTATAGGAAGCACAGCTGTGCTATGGATAGCTTCTTGTGACAGTTTCTTGTTCTAGCAATGCAGTAGACCGCTAATATATATTCTGCATTTATTTATTGTTTGTCAATTATTATTTCTGAAACCATAGGCTGTCTTCACAAAGACAGCTGCAGTTACCAGCAGCTATTAGCATAGATCAATAATATAGTTCACCACTAAGGGGCGCAAGCATTCAGCAATTTTGTAAACATTTCTAGATGCAGTTGTGTAATCTGTTTTGCAGAACTTACTCTTGCAAAACATGTTTTGTATATTATTTTATTAGCATTCTCAAATCAAACATTATTCTGATTTTGCATACATCTTAGCAAGGCAATAGAAGCTGTTTAAAGCTTCTCCCAGCCCAGTATGTAAGAAAAACAAGCAGCAGTGACATTAATTTTAAAATGACATTTTCTTTTGAATTCTGGTTTGGCTTCTTAGCTATCATTTAATGAAACAAGTTGTGTTTTCCTTCCATAACCAGGAGGTTCATATCAAACATTTTCATTGTAGCTATTTTGATGCCAGATGTTCTTGGAGGAAACTGATTTTGTAGATCTATTTCAGTCAGGGTTGAGGTCTGCTTTTGGCACAGAAAGCTTTGGTCACCCTGTATGATGAACTCTCTTGGGAGAAAGACAGTTTTCCTTGACCTCAGTGGCTTTCAATACCATTGACCATGGTGTCCTTCTAGCGTGGCTGTCGAAGTTAGGGTGGGGGGCACCCCTTTATGGTGATTCCCGTCCTACTTGGATGGTCATTTCCAGAGGGTGATGCTTGGGAAGCACCAAGACCCATCTTCAGACCCGGGGAGCCTTCAATGTGGGGTTACTTCAGGGTTCATTTTTATCCTCCATGCTGTTTAATATTTACATAAAGCTGCTGAGTGGGGCTTTCTGGAGGTTTGGAGTATGTTGTGAGCAAAGAGCTGATGACACACAGCTCTCCTCCTCCTTTCTATCTGCAGGTGAGGCAGTGGAAGTGCTGGGCCAGTGTCTTGCCTCAGTAATGGACTGAATGAGAGCCAACAAACTGAAGCTCAATCCAGATAAGACTGAGGCACTGTTAGTGGGAGGTTCCTAGATGGATGGGAGGTTGCCTGCTCTTGATGAGGTTACACTCCCTCTGAAAGAACAGGTACACAGCATGGGGCTACTTCTGGATCCTTTGAGGCTCAGGTGGCCTCGGTGGTGCAGAGTGCCTTCTGTCAGCTACAGCTGGTGGTTCAGCTACGCCCCAGATAACTACTGTTGCCTATGCTCTGGTATCCTCTAGGTTAGATTACCGCAGCACGTTATACGTAGGGCTGCCTCTGAAGATGGTTTGGAAACTCTGGCTGGTGCAGAATTCAGCACCCAGGTTGCTCACCAGGGCAAGGCAGTTTGAGCATATTACATCGATCTTGGCCCAAACTGCACTGGCTGCCAATTAGTTTCTGGGCCCAATTCAAAGTGATGTTTTTCACCAATAAATCCTTAAGCAGCTCAGGACCGCAATGCTTCAAGGACCACCTCTCCCCATATGAACTGACCCAGACCCTGCAATCGTCATCCAAGGCCCTTATTCATGTGCCTCCTCCATGAGAGGTCTGGAGGGCAGCAACACAAGAAAGGGCCTTTTCTGTGGTGGCTGCCTGTTTGTGCAATGCTCACCCTAGGGAGGCTCGCCTGGCGCCTTCATTACTTATCTTTAGGCACCAGGTGAAAACATTTCTCTATAACCAGGCCTTTGGCTGAGTAAACCTTATATGGCCTTTTAAATGTGTTTGTGGGAGGGGAGTTATTGTTTCGTTTTTGTGTTACTATGTAATTTGTTTTTGCATTTTGCATTTTTATGTTGTGAAACACCCTATGATCTTCAATGAAGGGTGGCATACAGTTTTAATAAATAAATAGTTATACCAACCACAAACAGGAAATATTGCGCCAAACCACTAGGATGTAGATGGAGCCCAATGACTCCAGCAAGTGAGTTAAGATATACAGTACGGCTGAGGGTGAAGCATCCAGAGATACGTGCCAATCAGCTGTCAGAGAAGATTCCTCCATATCACTAAACAAAGTGATCAGCCTAACCCTTAAGTGACTTAAATCCCCTCTTCCAAGGTTCCCCAACAGCTGTTTTGTGCCACAGCAGCTCAAGCCTTTGAGGGTCCATAAATATATTTTGATTCCTCCCCTCTTAGATTAAGAGCTCTGTTGTGTCTAAAAATCAGCCTATTAATCAGGTACATCCTTTGTCTCCCTTGTGCATATGACTTGAAGCATGGGCTACAATCCCAACCCATCACCATCAGCCAGAGTTTTAATGCTGGCATCAGATTGCTGTAGGTGTAAATTAAAACAAAATACACCGTATTGATTAAACAAACAAACAAACCCTGATGCTTCCCGTTTGTGTGTTTTGTATAAATATTCAAATGTTCTTTTATCCAGGGTTGACTGTGTGCCTCTTAAGTCATTTGGAGAAGTAAATGAGCAGCAGCATTCTGTGCTCTTTGGTTCCTGCTTTAGTATTACGGCTGGTTTTGCACAGCAGAAGTGAAGTATCTGAGGACACTGTCAATCCATTGGTTAGCAGCTTAGGCAGAACATTCTGAGGTTAATCTTTCAAAAACAGTTCTGGAGGTGAGCCTATTAATACAGATAGTTACCACTCACTAGGCGTGGGGATGTCTCATTTTCCGAGAGGCTGTATGTCTCTGGTACTACACACAGGGTTAGAAACGCAACAGAGCCAGTGAAATCAAACGAGATGTTATGCTTTCATTCGTTGGACATGCTGAAACAAGGCTGCCATATGCTGTGCCCGTTTCGTTATTGAAGTACAGCATCCTAAGAAAGACGTGCACAGTACAGAGTCCAGCTATGCATCCCTATCAGGGGTTTTAAATGGTTTGTTCTGAATTGCAGCACATCCTTCGCTCCAACACAACACTCCCCTCCATTGGAGGTTTTTAAGCAGAGGTTGTCTTAATGACCAGCTGTCATGGATGCCTTAGCTGAGATTCTGCTAGGAGACCCTTGGCGTGTTCCTTTCAACTCTGCAATTCTATGATTCTGTGGCGACCTGCTTTTGGAAAACTCGGGGAAGTTTCAACAGGTTAAAACGTGGCATAAAGTGGGGTTGGGGAGGAGGGGAGAATTAACAAAAATAATTTAAATGCACAAAGGAGTCACCCGGATCAGGGACATCAGTGCCAGTACCCAGGGGAGGCCTGGGATGAGTTGGCACACTGCTGTTACTCCTGTGGTGCCGAGAAGGGCATGTGGGTCTGCGAGGGGCTTACCCTCAAGGAAAAGCCCTTGCAAAACCTCCCCACCCTGCTGGGTGAGAGGCAAAGCATTCTGCACAGCTGGGCCACCCACCCTTCTCCACTCCTAGGGGCGGGGGAGACCAGCGGCAAAGCTGGACAGTAGAACGTGGTTCCACCATGGCCCCAACAAAGCCTCCCTTGCCTGGGGTGCTTCTCTGGTGGTAGTGGGGTGGGCTGGGTGACTGTGGGAACACCTCTTTTGTTTCTACCCCCTGGGGTGGCTGCTTCACCCCGCCTCATCAGTGGGCTGGCTCTTCCAGTACTCATCCCAGTAATAAGCGGCAGGGAGAAGCAAGAGTGGAAGCTCTCCCAGAAGGGGGTTTAGGGCAACACAATTGGTTCAGTTGCACTGGGCGTGGAACCTCGGGGCTGCTGCAACCATGGTTTAGAATGCAGGGTGAAAAACAGGGAGTGTTGCACAGGGTGCCACTGAAATTTGAGACCCCACGGTCCACCACTGCTCCACCTACCACCACATCTGAAGCCACACTGGCCTGAGCAGAAGGTGGGAGGGCAGGTTCCTTTTATTTGTGTTATTCTTCCCCTGGGTTAGGCCCCCTGGGGATCCAACTCCCCATGCTCTATAATGTTCCAGTTTGGGGTTTGTCACTGGTGGGAACTTGACTCCTTTCTAGGCATAGCAAGGGCTTCTGTCATGGGGCAACCCCCTCCCCCCACATGGCAGAGTTCCTTTCTGACGCCCTCCAGCCATTGAAATAGGCATGCTGGTTTAGGATTGTGCACTAATGGAATGATTTCAATATATTACTCATATTTCTCAATATCTTAGATTTTGGACCATAGAACTGTATGGGTATGGCATCCCAGGACCATCAAATGATCATGAAGATCCAAGGAAACAGTGTTATTGCAATTGCTTGATCTTGCAATATATTGATCTTGCAAAGTGCTGGAGACTGCAGCTGATTTAGACTAACCTTATCTTCATTGTAAATACCGCATGATTTTATAATAATAATAACATTTCCCCAGCCACTCTGGGCGGCTCACAGCATATATCAAAACATATTGAAACCTTAAACATTAGAAACTTCCCGATACAGGACTGCCTTCAGATGTCTTCTAAAAGCCAGATAGTTGTTTATTTCCTTGACATCTGAAGGGAGAGTGTTCCACAGGGAGGGTGCCACTACTGAGAAGGCCCTCTTGTTAAACAAACCTAGTAGTAGTATCCTTAACAGTTAACTTAATTGTTAGGAACTTACCTGGGGAGAGATAAATTTAGTGCTCTTTTCTGTTTCGCCTGCTTTCTAGGTCAGTTTTCCTGTGGAAGTAAGCACTGTGATGAGAAAGAAGGCTTGAAGAGTTGGGAGGTGAATTTTGGTTACGTTGAGCATGGCGAAAAGAAAAACGCACTTGTTAAATTAAGTGAGTTCTAACAGTAAGCTTTGATTTTTATTTTTATTTAATAATACACTGCTTAATTTTAAGAAAACCTCAAAGTGGTTTAGACGGCTAATTATAAATGGATCTGGCCAGCTGAATTATTACTGTTGATGTTCACTCGGGGTAGAAAATTACATTAGGACTTTTATAAACCCACATTACAGGATTTTTTTAAAGTACAGAGTTCACAAAAGGGGAGTGCAGTCTGGATCCATTCCAAACCAGCTGATTTCTGTAGAATGTGGATTGTTTGGCTTTGCTGAAAACCACCTTCTGCGGCAAAAGAGGTGAGCAGGGAGCAAATGAGCCCATCCCTTTGCTCAGGTGACGAGAACCTGCTCGCCATCAGTAATAATCAGTCTCACACAGAGATGGGTTGAAGAATTCTGGCTGGCTGCTGCAGCGGCTACAGCCAACATTTTGTGTGAACTCAAAAAGATACAAATACAGGGAAAGCAACTTTTTCTCAGCCAGCAGATAAGGACAATGCCATGCCATCACACCAGGCCACGTAGTCGATCAGGCTATGCTATGTGGACCAATCATTGGGACAGCATGAGCTGTCCACGCGTTGATCATGCTCCAAGCCGGCCTCCTGCTATGAAATCCCCTTGCAACAATAAGAACTTTGCTCATGCTCTTATGTACAAGCAATCATTTTCCCACACTCAGGCTCATCCCTCTCGTGGTTAAATTATATCTTAGTGTTGTGTTCAAAGGCCACCAAAGATTTTTTTGGTTGAACAACAAGGTAGTCCAACACATATCTACTCAAAAGTAAGTCCCATTGAGTTCGGTTATGCTTACCCCCAAGAAACTGGGTATAGGATTGCAGCCCTCCAAGGGCAGAATTCAGCGTAGCACTAAGTGGGGCATGCACACAAGGAACAAGGTCTGCTCTTTCTATGAGACTTTCCCACTCTCTCCTCCCCCTGTGTGACTCCCTTGTGTGCCCTGAACCTGACCAGGGGGTCCCAGCAACGCTCCAGAGGACATTTGGGCAGTGCAGATGGGAGGAGAGTGAGGAAATTCCTTCTGTGTGAGCAGACCTCATTCCACACACACACAACAACTTAGTTGAAAACCACCCCGAGTGTTTTTTAATAATGCTTTTCCAATTTATTTATTAAAAGGCAGAATTATTGCTGACGGTTTTGATTAGCGTGCAGCACGTGTGACATGCTAGACATGGCAATCTTACAAAAAGTGAAAGCAGACTTTATGGGGATAATTGATGTTAGATGTAAAATTTATGGGGATATTTTAATTCCTCTACATTTAATTCTTCCTTTTTTCCCTCTTTTTAAAGGGCTTTGTCCCGAATGCTCTTACAAATTAAATTTTCACCACAGGTAACGAAAGTACAGTCTTTGTATATATGTTTGGGTATACTGAGTTGTATGCACAATGCTATGTCGGCGGGGTTGTTTCCTCTCCTCCCCTTGGTGTATTTGCAACATTGCAGGGGATCGGACTTGATGACCTTTGGGGTCACGCCCAATTTTACAATTCTATGATTCCATGATCTGCTCCAGTGAGTTCCTCAACAGATGTTTGCCACAACCTGAAATTATCTTCCTCTCCCAAGCAATTGTTTCCAGCTTTTCCAAAACTGAAATCCCAGCTGTTGGATTGGGGAGCAGAGCCATGAAACACCTCTTTGCTTGTCCAGTTAGCAATATACACATACGGAAGTCTGCTTGTGTATGCATAAAGTCCCCTCAAGGGATTGGGGAAACGTGTATGCATGTTTATTGACACCACTTCTACTTTCCTGGTTCAAGAACTGATTGATAGCGTCACACAGTTCTGGGGTTAAGCTTTGATTCAGGTTACACTCTGCACCTTTATGTTCAACTAAGATGTGGTCCATTTTTGGAAGCAGCTGAGTTGGCTCAAACCTTTTCTCTTTTATTAGGGCATATAGGAAACATCTTTTCTTAAACAAAAAGCATCCATACTATGTTCAAATTGATCAGTTTAAAAACATCAAATTTACTGATTTTTTCAGGGTTGGCTGTTCAGGAATTATAAAGAGTCCTTCCCCACCCACTATATATTTCTGTAATATTTTTGTTGCTGGATAAACACATTGATAGAACTTTTAACATCCACTCCCTTCTATAAAGGAGGAAGGAAGTCAAACCAATGAAAAAGCGAGCAGGCACAGAACAAAGCTCCACAGCTTCAAAGAAAACAAGATTATCTTCACCTCACAGACACAAGCCAAAGAAAAGAAAGAGCCATAAAGGTAAAAGAAACCTTTATGCTTAAAGCGAGGTTGTTTTAAAATGTTAAAACATGTACATTTCGTGTTTTGGAAAACCGCTAGCCGATTCGACTCAGGAGAATTTGTGTGCCTGTGGGATCACATCCGTTTTTGAGAGGGAAGGACAAACATGGGAGGAAGAGGGGAGATGGGGAAAAGGCCTGGTCTATTTCCTACAGGTGGGAAGGTTTCCCAAGTACGTTTGAAAGCAAATCTCTCTTGTCCTGGGGTGCTTCTACTCTGACATTTCAAGCCAAACCTTAGTTTCAGGTGCTAAATTAAGATTATCCGTGTTTCATGCGGTTTGCAAATTACGGTTGAGGGTAGAAGGAGAATTTGTGCACAGGAGGCCTGGTGGAGGAAGCAGCCTTGTCCGATGAACTAGCCTTTATGTCGTCCTGGGTCACTATGTTTATGTTGGACATTTAGCAACATTTCATGGTAAACTCATTTACTGAAAACTGACATTTAGGTATTAACCAAAAGTATTTGTTATATATTTGAGGCTTACTAGTTAAAAACCATAATTATTTTTTTTTAGCATTTCTCTCTGGCCTTATCAAATGCCAGGAATTGCTCAGTAGATGTTGAGTTTCTAACATTATATTTGTACATGTATTTGAATAACTAGACATGTAACTAACATAATTCTAAAAATGTCTGTTTTCAGATCAGTCATTCTTAGAAGAATCAGACGATTCTGACAAAGGTAACTAAATTGCAGGTGAAATCTTGATTTTTGGCTTAAAGGAGTGGTGGGCCCATCACCACAGCCACATTCCTGCTGAGCGTGTCAGTCAAAGTGGAGGAGAGGCAGGCAGGACCCTGGGCCAGCCTCCTAAATGCATGTGACCCAGATAGACACATGTTGCCCTTTCTGTAAAATGCCAGCAAGAAGCTCATGTTACCAGGAGATTTTCTACCCCAAGTAAGCATTAAGTTCTTTTTTTTTTTAAAGAAGTACTTAGGTGCTGCCAGATGTACAAAGATGTGGATTGGGGGCTGCATTTTGAATACACATTCAAATGTCCATTCCACTGAACGCAATGCAGAGTTGATAGGTGGCAAGAAAGTACATTCTGATGCTCATGTGGAAGTGCAGAAAATTACAGTTTGTAAACAGCCGATAGGCAGTTGGGACCCAAACCACATTGGCTATTTAGTTGCATTGCATCTTTTGCCTTGTTTAAAAAAGATACTTTGTTTGGGATTAGGAAAAGAGGTGATAAACATAAGTCATTTAAACCTGCAACAATGTTTGTTTCTCTTATGCCTTCATGCAGTTGGGCTGTAGCCCACAAAATCCCATGCCAAAATTACCTGTTTAGGAAGAAAAGCACACCATGATTACAAAGGGATGGATTTTAAAGAGGAAAGGCTTGGTCAGTCTTATTCACAATGTTGATATTGGAATATAAGCTAGCTAAATATAGTTGCAGCGTATCCATAAGCCTGTTGTTCCCAATTCTTCCCCTGTTTTAATATTTACAAAAAATAGATTGAGAATGTTACCTTCATTGGATTGTGAATGAGACTTGTTAATAAAGAAAATGCTTTCAGATTGTTGTTGTTGCTATATTCACACCCCACCCATCTGGCTGGGTTTCCCCAGCCACTTTGGGCAGCTTACAAACATAGTTTAAAATGTGACATTCCTAAAATCATTTTAAATACTACTGAATCACTCTTTCATTCACAGAGTCTGTCAATAATGACGAGCAAGATGGTCCCTCAGATGCTGATTTTTGGAAGGGTCCGCCACAAGAAACTGAAGAGAAAACACGGTCAGTTTTTTGACGAGTAGCTGTTTGTTTTAAAACGATGGTGCTTATTTAAAATAAATATAATTACGTCATTTTTCCTCAAATTGGTAACAATTACAGTTAACCTTTATGGGCAGATATCCTCCTTCAGTAAACGAAACAGAGAAGAGAACTCCTCTCTGTAAATTGCAGACTTATTTGGAAACTTAGTAAAATAAAATTTGCTCTGCCCCTAAAAGAGGGAAAGTGGTGGGCATATAGCGTAGTCAAAAATCTGTCAGCCATGGCCAATCATACAACAGGGTGAAGACAGACAGCACCAGCCTTAGAAGGAAGGTAACAATTGGTGTCTGGGAGGTTCAGGAAGACATTTTAAATGTGGGTGAGGATGAAGTTTGGGCCTCACTGCAGGCAGCACCATCCTTTGGAAACATTCCCCTTAGATTTCAATCTTCCCGTAGGTTTCTCAGTTTTGTTTCAGCCACTTCACACATTTGAATGATCTAACAACCCTGGCATTACTGTTTGCGCATGTGTTATCTATTTGCAAGATTGGTACAGCACCTCTGCCATGCCACCATAAGTTGTAAGCATTATTGTAAGCATATGTTTCCTTAACAATATGCCCCAATAGTGCAACATTTTTGTCAGCGCAGACCCTGTCAGCACACCTAAAAAGGTGTACCACACCTTGGACTGAAAAATGTTGTCAGAGCTGCCCAAGGTCCCAGCTCACAAAGGACCAACGCCAGTTCTTGTTATATACAAAAGTCTTTATTAAGGTTCAGTTTCGATTCCAAAGCCGCGGCGCACAACTCTACGTCTCAACCCTAGACCGCTGAAGTCCCGTCTAAATCTCCTCCCCCCTGACACCAGTTTAAGATCCTAGCCCTGCTCCACCTCTTCCGTTGCTCTCTCCTCCTCTGGGTCCTCCTGCCCGCTGTGGCATTCCCCTTTCTGGACTCTTCTGACGCTGAGTCGCCTGACTCCTCCCCCTGCCTCCGGTGGGCTTTAGGACCTGGTTCCCAATCCTCATTCTCTGTTGTCCCGCGCTCCTGTACATTTGAACTTGTCTCTCGCGCCAACCCAGTGACCTTCCTCCTGACCGTTATACTGCTCCTGTCACTGCTTCCCTCTTCCGGGAGGCTCGCTGGACTTGACCTCCCCTCCTTTGCCTGACTCTCCGATGGAGGCGTGGCCAGCCCTGACTCATCTTCTCTCCCTGGCGGGGAATACGCTGGCCCCGCTACCTGGGACTCTTCCGCCCCACTACACTCTGGTGGGGAAGCTGGTCCTGATCTCCAACTGCTGCTCTGGGAGTCCCCGCTGGCCCCTTGCTCCTGGAGCGTCCCTCTTGGGGCCCCCCTTGCCCTGGCCATAGGCGCCTCCTTCTGTGAATCTTCCGATTCGCTGGAGAGGCTCATGGAATCTCTCGGGCCACTGTCATCTTCTCCTACGCTCCCCTCGGATTCTTCCCCTTCGCTCTCCATCTCCTCTCTTCCCTGCGCCTCTGCTCCTGAGCCCCTGACAAATGTCTTTGTGAGTAAATGAAAATGACTGCATGCATGCCCCCCCCGGCCCCCCACTGCTTCTTAATACCATTTGCTATTGTTTTACAGGGAAGAAGAATTTGATGAGTATTTTCAAGACTTATTTCTCTGAAATGTAATGTGGAAATCTGGAACTTCGTGGATCATCAAAATCCGTAAATAAACATCAAGCTTCCAATTTCATACCTGACTTTTCTTTAAATATGGTTTTAATTGCATAAGAATTATCCAGTACAACTTTTCTTCACAGGCTCACTTAGATATCTGACATAAGATTGTGTGTTTTTTTGCAGTAGTTTAACCTAAGAGATTATTTCCATGTGATATACTACATTCCAAAACCATGATAAGATTCAGCATTCTCTGATGAACAGGTTAGATTCACAGCAGCCGATTAATGTTCACTTCAAAAAAACAAAAACCAAAAGAATTTGCAGAGGCAATTTTGGGGCCTTTTATTGCTTTGTAGCTCTGCATTCCTCAGAACTTGCCCAGCGTCATTGATACCTTCCTCTTCTTCCTCAGCGCTTCTGTTTTGACTCCAAACATGTTAGCAGTCAGTTTGCTATTAAAGTTTGCTGTTAGAGGGAATGATTAGGTTTGATGATCAAATGTGAGACTAGCATGAGCACTTGTATGGCTAGCTATTTCTGAAGGATAGATACGTAAGACTGGGAACTAAGTTAACTGTCACATTTTGTTTTAATGAACGAGGGAGATGGCTTGCCTTGGGCAAAGGTACATGCGGCTTAAGCATTATCCATGATTTCTGATCCCCTTAGCAGTGAACGAACAGTAATCTTCCTTTAGAATGTAATCCTGAGCATACAGCAAGACGAGAACACACAACCTTTCAGCCTGGTTCTTTCTCCCCTGCTCAAAGTACAACATATCTTAAATCCATTTTACCATATGCTTCTAATAAATAATATGCTCGAAAATAACTATCTTGTTTGGTTCCTGAGCAATGTGAAATAAGGTTTAAAAAGAAATTAGCATATTTTTGCATGACATTTACATTTAATTTTTTGGGGGGTGCGTGGAACAATTATATTTAAACAATTATATTGAAAGTAGACAATTAAATATGCCAGGTAATAAAAGACCAGAAGTTTTTTTAAAAATAACGCTAATTGAACATATTCACAATATATTCATGAACATGTTTTTACCCTGGTGTACAGCTTGAGTGAATATCGGAACATCTCTACACACATTTCATTATATTTTTCAGCATTCATGCACACAGAAGGAAGATAAATCATTAAGGGTGTCCTTGAATAGCAAAGAAAGGTAGCTGTCTGTGTGTGAAGGCTTCTTTAGGTAAGAAGGTGGATTTAAAGGTTAAATCTTTGCCTACTTGTAAGTTTGGTTGGGAGCCAAATCCAATAAGCAACAATCAGCTTGCATCTGTGTAACATGTCTCTCAGGGCTTTGGAAGAGTCCACTACGATATCTGCTGCTTCAAACACTATAAAGTGTCCATTGTCGAGGTCCAGTTTTTCTTGCAGGTCTTTCCAGTGCAGTTATAAAAAATGGTCAGTACATATTTAATATGCTGTTTTTTGTTTTAATACAAAGTATATGATCAACAGCAACCTTAGTATCTCTTGCTTGTATCTATATTTAATACAGAAAAATAATATAGTTATATATTTTTATGGCATTGTAAAAGTCTGCATAAAATATTTGGCCCAGTAATCAATAATTGAACAAATGATAAATTTTAATGAAGCACTGTATCATTGGGTTACTCTTGTATTTTGTATAGCTTTGACCTTTTTCGGAAACATTTTTGTAGCATGTTTAGAAGTTTATAGAAAGCAGGTGCTGTACAGCTGTATTTGAGTTTCTGCCCCTAAGGTATTTGCCACCATTTGGACGTATAAAAACAAAATGGCTGGCTTAGTGAAACATCTGATACTAAAATGATTTGAGGATCATAGTCATAGCACATTTGAAAAAATTGTTGTAGTTGTGTTTTAATGTCAGTAACCTAGTGCACAGCAGATAAAGATTTATCAGTGAAATATATTTCCATTGCCCATAGTGATCAAGCATACTCTAAAAAGATAAATAGATATGGATTGGATGCTCAATGCTATGTAATGACCAGAGTGTTCCATATACAACATCTGTATATGCACATGGAGTTAAAACTGTTAGCTTAACTTGCATGGTGGTTGAAGCTTTTTCGGAAACAAATGCCTGTGAGCTGCATTCAGGCTTTTAGATTTTGGCCAACTGGGTTGAGAAGGGTTTTACATTGTTTACTGAGTGAGAATTAGTGCTTATTCAAGGACTGAGCTTGGGTTTTGGTGGGAGGTTGCTTTCAAGACAGATGTCCATTTATAAACTACTCTTGCTGATTTGAACAAAAGAGGCTTGGCAAATCAGGCGAAGGCCTATCTAGTCTAACGGCCTGTTCTCACAGTAGCCAACCAAATGCCTATAATAAGCCCACAAGCAGGTCCAGCCACTGGTATACAGAGGCATAATGGCTCCAACAGGGGAGGCAAAACATAGACATCTTGGCTAATAGCCATTGATAGCCTTATCCTCCAGCTAAGTGGATGGTCATTGTACATTGTGGGGAAATGAATTCCATATGCGCTGAGTGAAAAAGTACTTTCTCTTGCCTATCTTGAATCTCCCAACATTCAGCATCATTGGATGACCCCGAGATCTAGTGTTATGACCGATAAAATTGCTGTGTTTGTGTGATTTGTTAACAGATAGCCTGCCTTCTCACATACTTTTTACTACACAATTCATTTTGTACCACAAAGCTATCATGGGAAGTGCCAAGTTATGTGAGAAGGGTATGGAAACGGGAATACTGGTGTGAAGATGAACGATATACAGCACGGGTTCCACCAACGTGGTCTCAGGTTTCAGATTGTATCTTTTCAGTGTGGGAAAGAGCCACACTACAGTAGCTCCCACACAGAACACAAGAGTTTGTGTGTACATGAACCTTCCATTCATTTCAGTGGATCCAACAGATCCACGTATGCAAAGATTTACTACCTCCTTTTAAGAATAGGGCAGCTCTTGTGGGTGGGATTTCTCCCTGTCTGCTCTGGAGTGGGCTGAAGGCTGGTTGTGATCTCTGGGAAATTGGCAAGGTTGTCTGATTCTCAGATAACTGATAGCAGTAACTAACAGGCTCCCCCCTCTGCAACACCTAAGTTAAGCTTCTGAAGCAAAGCTTGAGTGGGAGATCAAGAGTGGACAGAGGTGCCTTGTCATTATTTCTGAGTACTCGTCCTCCCTCTTGAACCATCTGGCTCTGGTTGGTGAATCTCGGTATGCTAGTAAAAAAAGCAAAGTTGATCATGCGGGCCTCAAGACTGCTCACCTCTGCACTACAGCTCCTGCACCCATTGAAACTCTCTGGATCAAGGTGTATACATGCATGTGCAATAGGTCTGTTTATAGGCACAAATCTGATGCTGGAATTACAGCTACTAACATGACATCTGCTGCAACTTTATTTGTAACAGTACAGGGAAAAGAAGATAAATAATTCCAGATGAAAGGGCTAAACATAATATAAAACCTATTGTTCTCCATTACTAATTATGGGATTACAAGGTGTGCAATGTAGAGATGCTTATATGAAATTGACAGAAAATAGTGTAAAAATCCTGACAGTTCGCAGCTTTAATTCGTTTAATAAAAAACATTCTGTATAAATTGAGGATGACAGCAACCCAAGAAATGAACCCATAATCCACTTGTACAAATTAATCTCTGATTATATTTCATCCATTCGTCATGATTTTTTTTCAGTTTCCTCCCAATGCTGTCACTGTTGATTCCACTGGAAATGGCAGACAAGTAAGGACTGGACTGTATGCTACTTTATGTTTCAGAGAAATCCCCAGGCTCACTGAAGATCTTCCTAGATTTCTTCCACTGTAGCAGAAATATTGTCCTTGATGTTTTTTTAGTGCCATTGAAGTCAGTTATAAAATTGTACATGTTTTTGATTTGCCCTCTTCTCCTCCTCCACCTCCTCCTCCACCACCACCGCCGCCGCCGCCGCCTCTTGCTGCTGCTGCTGCTTCAGCTGATAAAAAGCAGAAAGCAAAGGGTTATTGAGGTGATGTGTGTGTGTTTTAATAGTATTCATTAGGTATTTTACAGGTGTTTACTTTGTGGCATGAAAGCACGTGTGTTTGGCCATTTTAAAGCTCAACACATTATCAGCAATTGTGCCATTTGATGAATAACCATTTAGCAACTTGATGACTAATAACCAAATATTATTCACCTAAGCTATGGCACAAAATATGAAAACTTTTCAAAGGACAAACACACACTGAACCACTCTTCCTGGAAAGTTTCAGCAACTAGGTATACTTAACTGCATTGACAAAACTGTAGCTGATGAAAGGTCTTCGGACAGAAATTAAATCATAGGTCGATATAATCCTCCAAACTCTTTGGGAGGAAAAAATGTGGACTTTTTTATCCTGAATACAGATGACATGGGGGGGGGACCCAAGAACGTTTATTGAATCTCAAAATCAAACCCTAAAACTACTTTTTCTATTGCTTCCAACGTCTTTCAAATGATTCCACAGGTTTTAATTTTTCATAGTTTTTCTCTTTGTGGTAAAGCAAATTGTTGCTTTCTGGTTCATGTAAATTAACATAGCAACATTAGAATGAAAACTTACATTTGAAAGCTGTGGATCACCATGCTACTAGGTTATTTTCGACCCTTTCCACCTGCATTGAAACACGTCACATGATCAGTGGCCTAGCCTCTAGAATGTTTACCTATAATTAACAGCATGATATTCAAAATATTGATCTTAATTTTTGTAATATCTCATATCATCCTGTTTATTTTCTGTTCTGAACTTTCCACTGTAGTGGTTCAGCAAATAAAATTTATTTTTATTTTGAAAGGCAAGCATTCAATGCAGCATCACAACCAGGTGGTCCAAAGATATGAGTGTAATCCAAATCATATATTGAATTACCTAATATATAGCCTACCTAATGTTTCAGGATTGCACTATTGTATCAGTGAAGTATCTGAATGGTCCTTACATGCCTATATACAAAACTGAAGTGTTTCTACAATTTTTAGACCATTGATCTCTTTCTATAAAGACCCTGATTTTGTGAGCTTACTGTTTCACTGTAACACTGTAATGACTAATAATAATCCTTGAATATTGTACAGACTATTTTAAATACATCCTGCCAAAAATAATATTTTCATAGCTTTTAGAGGAGCAATCTTTCCATGTTATCTTGTCTTCACCTACTTTTAAAAGATGCTTTTTAAAGGCGGCTTTTCTTTTTGAAATTAAAATTAGCAGATCAGAGGACCAAAGACCCAAAGCACTTTCCCAAACACATCCACATTTTTCACAGGAAGAGAAAAGGCAAAAGCATCTCATAATTTAAAAGAAAAAATGAATTGTGTAGGGTGCCAATTTCTATGTTCTTACAAACCAGCTTAGCTGTTGGCCCTGATGTAGCCCTAGCTATGTATCCACAAGGTATTACCACATACCTTGTTGCATGGGAAAATGTACAGGCACAATGGAATGCACTTTGGAATATGCATTTTATTCAAGGCAGTCAAGTACAGATGAATAGACTTTTTCACTTGCACCCGATCCTATACTCTTAGTTCCAAATCTAAGTGGTAAGCCTGTTTATTTATGCAGATCTCCTTAGCAGGATTGGGCTGACTGCATTTTTCTGAGTCTTGCTAATAACTTGGGAAATATCAAGTCCAGAAGGCAAACATGAATGTGAATTTGTCGTTGCAGCTGGAGTAACAGATACAACAACATTTTCTATTGTTTTTGGCAAGGATACTATTTGTTTTGGACTCAGGTTTGTGCAAGGAACAGCATGAAAATAAAGTATTGTATCCTCATAGGGAACAATGCATTTTTAAAAAGTTATGAAAGCATCACAAGATGAAGTCGATTCAATTGCTCATGCCATTTTCCTTTTCCTTCTGCCAAGACTGACTTCTTAAATTTAGGCTAGAAATAGATGTCTAGTTCAACAGATAACAACACCAGTTGATTTCTCTAGTGTGTTAAAGGGAGATTTTGCTAAGGATTTTCGAACTGGCAAGTAATGCTACTGTGACTTTTCCACTTTCCCCACGAACAGCTCAATCATGTACATATCCACTTGGAGAAGTAAGTTCCACTGAGTTCAATGGGGCTTCCTCTGAGGTAAGTGGATATCAGATTGCAGCCTATACAGCAGCTAATGACATGGTAGGGCAGAGGCACTTAGGCAACTTCTGAGCAGGTAAAATAGATTGAAGACACACACACCGTACCTTGGACAATTCTCTTCCTTCTCCTCCTCCACACAGGTGCTTTTTTCTCTACTGAAACGCTTGGGGGAACTCATGGTGGGAGGGAGAGTGTACTACCTTTGCCCCTGCACTGCGGGCTTTCTCTGCTGGCTTCCTGCTGCACACTACATTTGGCAGGACTGGTCCGGTATACTCTCTCTACAACGGAATGCTCATCTAGCATTTGCAGTGGCACCACAGTTTCCAGTGACCTTCATTCTCAGGAAATCAAACCTGAGGTTTGCCTGGTACTCCTGAAATCTCTTACCACTCAGAGACTGGGGTACATGTAACACAGGTGCTTGACTTGCGATTGTGCTTCCTGGAAGACGAACTCTGAGCAAAAGGTGTACTGAGCTAAGATGGTGAGAGGAAGCACCAGATGACTTGGTGTTCCAGCAGCAAAACCAGAGGTTTTTTCTATGCACAGAAGGGTTAGGGTCCCACTAATGGCTGCTGCTCATGAAAGCTGCAGAGGGGATGACTTTCAACCAAGTCTACCTTCCTTCTGCCACCTTCCATGGTGTTCCAGAGCCCCTAATGCACTCTGGAACACATTTTATGGGGTGGAAGGAGGGGTAGCAAGCAGAAAGGGGAACCGTTGAAAATCGCCTCTCTCCCCTTCTGTGAGTCAAAGGTTTCATTTGCAGAGCTCAGCTCACAGAATCTCTTAATCCAGCCCATTCCATCCCTACTTACCACTAAGTGCTGATCAACAGACTTTGGCCTTGAATGCCAAATCCAGCCAAAGTTACCCAAATTGCACAAGCATGTGCATGCATGTAGGAGCACATTTTTATATGCCTAACCTTTCTTGGCAGCTTCTTCCTCCTGCCTTTTCTTTTCTTCCTCAATCTTCTTCATCTTTTCTTCATACACGTCAGCTCGCGACTTCCATTCCACCCGGTTGTTTTGAAGACCATCAAACATAGGCGTAATTTCCTTGTGGAACCTCGAGAATTCCTAAGTAAACAGTGCAGATCCGTAAACCGACCTTTCATGGTGAAATGGTGTATCTACAGTGGTAACACAGACATTTCTGACATGTGCAGACTAAAGATGGTCATTAGCTGGCAAGCTGTGGTGACAAAACATTTATCTCAGGGCAGAACTAAGTTGGCTAGCAGGAAGGTTTCTGATGCGCAATGGCAGGATAAGGTAGCATTTGTCAAAAATAAGTGGTTGATGGGCAGAAGGGGTTTAATTCCCCCAGCCTGGCTTAGAAACTTGATTTCCCAGTCAAATGAGGGAAAGTGTTGGGTTCTCCCCTGTAAATGCCCCAAGAGGCAAATTTGTGATTAGAAACCATGTATTTGCTGATGAAAATCTAATTCTGTCCTTAGTGTATGTATAGGATAAGAATGGTGGTATTTACATTGAAAGGAAACTTAAAAGTAGGGAGGATCAGACATCCTGATATGAAAAGCTCTGAGTAATACCAGTAGGAGATGTTTTAGGAGACTCAACAGTTCAAAACATGCACAGTTGTAACCATTTAACATACATATTTGACTCTTATAATTCTTTATGTCTAAAAATTTAGGTATACATTGTAAAAATGGAATAATATGACAGTCAAATTATTTGTCTTACCTTGTATACAAAAGTACACACAAAATCAATGAAACCAACTTGAAGCTTGGGCAGTTCTTCACCTTTGTTCCTGTCCATCATAGGCTAAAAAATGAATGAAGCAGATATAGTCAGTTGAAATACTTGGAAGTCTTTGTTTTTAAAGCAAAGCAATATAACAGATAATATAATTACAACGAAACACTTACAATTGGCTGTTGCTGTAGGACAGTTCGTTCAAGATCACCTTGCTCCCAGAATTCATTTGCAACCATGATGGCAACCTAAGAATGAATAATGGCTTCTATTGAAAGATTCAAGATTAAACAGCAATTGTAACCTAAAACCGTATTCAACCTGTTCCACAAAAAACGTAGCAGAAGAATGTGTTTTTGCCATCATAGTAATAACTCTTTAAAAATGACCAATAAGATATATTTGCCACACATTCTGATCGTTTTGAAATACCACAAACATGTCCTGAATCCAACTCTGAATTGAAATGTATCACAGCGAAGAATGTGGGAATGCATTCTACAAGTATTTAATATGTTACTCCAGTATCTATAGCTGGAAATGAATAGCATGCTGTCTACTCGCTACCCTCTGGAACTCACTAACTGATGGCATTCACTGCTGCATGAGATGGTTATGGCCAATGGTTTAGATGGCTTTAAAATATTACCAAACCTGAATGATTGGCCTTAGCTTTTAGCTCAGAGCCAGAGCCTACATCTGTCTGAACACCAGTTGCTTGGGATGGCAAAGACCATCTGCTTGAGGGCTTTGCAGAGTGCTTGGGCCAGACGGACCCTTGGTCTGATCAGCAGGATCTGCTCTTCTGAATTTCTTTATTATTGTTATGGTAAGCTCGTTTTGGAAAAAGAATAGGGAACAAATCTGGAAATCAACAAACATCTTCACATGCTTCAGCATCAAACGTATATCTAGATATTACTGAAATAAAAGCCTCATGTATTTTCTCTTAATAAAAATTACGTCAAACTTGATTCTGAAGATGCTCACCTTACTTTGCACCTCCCAAGGTTTAGTGATAGCAGACAAGTCACAGCCAGTCATCATCATTGCCCTTTAAATAAAGATAATAGGTTTATGGCAGGAGGAAAAACAGTACTAGCCTTAGTGGAGGAAGGGTAAAATGAAATTGACCTACATTATTACTTCCTTTTTGGTTGGGTCCATAGATATATATTTAATTGCTTCCTCTTCTTTTTCCATTTTTTCAATTGCATCCACAATCTTTTGAAACATAGTCCTTTTCCTGTGGAAATATGGTGACTTTTACAATGCACGCATGGTCCCTTTTACAGCCTACTTGGGAATTTTACTGTCCTGGAGCCCAACATGGGCCTCTGAAATGGAATTCTGAGGCCCAACAGCAAGAAACCCTGATGGATATTAGGCACTAAAGTTAATTATGTTGTGTTTCTAATTGCAGTAATGACCTAATGGACTAACCCTGTCAGGTAAACCTTTGCTAAGATTAACAATGGAATCACATTATCATCACTTTTCAGGTATCCTTTAGTTTAAATATGCACCAATATATACATAGTGTACAGGGTATCTAACTAGGTTTTTTTTCACATGATGAGACACAGACAAAAAATCATTCCATACATAAATGCATTTATTTTTTACATTGTTTATGTTTTTGATTTGTTAAAGTAATACTTAAAAACATTTTTAATCTAGTAGGCTCAAAACATGAAAAACTACACAGAAAAAAAGTTTTAAAAAATTGTAAAATGGCCACAGTAGCTGCATTTTAAATTTTTATAAGAAAGCATTATAGTAGAAAAGAATTTAGCACTTACTTGAAATATAAAGCCAAGTCAGTTGCTATGATTGCAACTTCAAATAAATGTAGAACAGTTTCATACTGGCGCTTATTTAGGTTCTGGAAGATGTTTAAACTCTGCAAGATTGAGATTTTTGCAAATCAATACAGTTTACAAAATTATTCCATGTGTATATGCTACTGTATAATAATGCATCTACTTAAAGTAAACTGTCTTAGTATTTCCTAGTCATCCAAAATAAAAACAAAACCTAGGGATAGCAGTACTGTTGTGTATAAGTTGTATATAAGTAGCTAATAACAGACATTCTGGACAAAATAAGTACAAATAAATAACCTGAACACAGACACAGACCTCATCTTGTAGCAAGGTTTTACTGTACTCTAGATGGTGTCTTTCTAAAATGGAAGAGCCATGAAGTCTTGCCAGTGGAGATGCTGACCTGATGAAACACAATTATATAGTTTAAAATAATCCACAGGGTGTATTTCTGAACCATGAACTTACATACTGTAGAGCTTATCCACACTAATTTGCTTTTAATTAATAGGAAACTATTCTCCTTCATAGAGTACCAACAACATGTCTTCCTGCTGGTCCATCCTGTTGTAATATAGTTATTGACTTCAACTTTCATGCATGAAAGAGAGAAGCCGAGTCCAGAGTTCAGCTGTCCCTCCTTGACTGATCTAGCTGACCACCATGAAGTAGCAGGCAACCGACTGTGTAGATCAGGGGTCAGCAAACCTTTTCAGCAGGGGGCCTGTCCACTGTCCCTCACACCTTATGGGGGGGCAGACTACATTTTTGGGGGGAAATTAAAAATGAACGAATTCCTATGCCCCACAAATAACCCAGAGATGCATTTTAAATAAATGCACACATTCTACTCATGTAAAAGCATGCTGATTCCCGGACCATCCGCGGGCTGGATTTAGAAGGTGATTGCCTACCCATGGTGTAGATATAAAGGAGGAATGGAAGTGTGGGTGGTGGGTTCTTGGGGTTGTGTTTTGTTTTTGCAATAAGTGGCTATCTGAACAAGAGGACCAATAAATGATGCATGTTGCTCCCACCACAGCAAATTTATCTACTACGTATGCCTGGTTGGCCACTGCAGAAAAGAGGATTTTAGCCTAGATGCATATGTGGTCTGATCCATTAGGCACTAAGTTGAACTGGCTGCTTTAGATAATGGCAATTTCTTTTCACCACCATCCAATCATGTTCCCTACTTTTAAGACAGTTGTTCCAGATGTATATGTCAACAGATACCACTTACTTCATTTGATACAAGTTGTTGGTCCCTCTGTGATCAATGTCATGGCAAAAAGCTGCAGATACCATAGCAAAGGCTTCTAGGTCCGTATAATATTTCTTTATTCTACCTGTCTATAGAAAGAGAAGGGTTTTTTTAAAAACAAAAAACAATAACAACGTTGCATCTCTGCAGGTGTGTTACAAATGAAAAACAAATTTAGGCATAGATTCAGAGAAACAAAAGATACCATCAAAAGGGTGAACATGGTCTGCCCAACGTTGAATCCATGCCGCCAGTTGTGGTAAGTGATATCACGATAGCCTTTTCTCACAGTATACATCCACCTTGTAAGCACCTGTGGCAAATGAAAAGAACTTGATTCTCTGTACTTTTAAGTCTTGTAAACAAAATACAAAGCTATTTTGCCACAGCTATATAATTGGTTGTACTATAATAAAGTTGAGATTAATCCTGATTTTGTGTCAGCGTAGCGTTAACAGAATATTAGACTACATACCCTCCAACATTTCTCCAATGAAAATAGGGAATTCCCATGCCATAGTGATAATTTTACAATTTAAACACCCACACATGGTTGCCCCAGCCATTCTGGGCAGCTTCCAACATACATAATAACATAATAAAACATTATTATTTTTTTTAAAAAAACTTCCCTATACAGGATTGCCTTCAGATGGCTTGGAGGTCAGATAATTGCACACCCTCCAATATTTCTCCAATGAAAACAGGGACATCCTAAGGAAAAGTGGGACATTCTAGGATCAAATCAGAAACTGGCAGGGCATCTCTAAATCAGGGACATCCCTGGAAAATAGGGGCACTTGGAGGGTCTGGGACTGTGACCTAGGAGACCAGGGGTCAAGTCCCCTCTCAGCTCATCTTGGCCTGCAAGACCATTTTGGGTAATCTGCCTCCACCCACCCTACGTCTGACATGATATAGGTAAAGGTTGGGCCTAAACAACCTCAGCCCAGTATACCTGAAGGAGTGTCTCCACCCCCATCATTCAGCCAGGACACTGAGGTTCTCCTCTGAGGGCCTTCTGGTGGTTCCCTCACTGTGAGAAGTAAAGTTACAGGGAACAAGGCAGAGGGCCTTCTTGGTAGTGGCACCCTCCTTGTGGAACGCCCTCCCATCAGATGTCAAGGAAATAAAGAATTACACAACTTTTAGAAGACAGGGCTTTATAGGGAAGTTTTTAATGTTTGGTGTTTTATTGTGCTTTACATTTGCTAATATACAAAGCATCAGCATCAGAAAGAGTAGGGATTTGTCAAAGCCCACTTAAGTAGTTTCCAAAGCACCAGACACCCAGCTGATGCAAAGGGAGGGCAATCCTGTTTGGTGACTGACTGGTGCCAGTTATGAGGAGCAGCTGCATAAGATGGAGGGTGCCTGTGGGCCTGCCTATGACATACTCAGGCCTACACTCCATATTGCCTCTTCTGTGTTGTGTCGCCACCTATTCCCTGGCTTAGTTTGCATGATGAAATGGTGCATCCTGGCGCACCACAGCTGAATATATATACAAGAGCAGATCTGCCTCATATTTAGGACTATTAATGGCACGCTAGGTCTGCAAAGGTAATGCTATGTTCTTTGTTTCATATGGCACAGGCTTAGGGAAACAAGGCAAAATATATCTGACCTCTGCTGGTACTTTGAACTTTTCCACAACATTTATCTCAAAGAACATCCGTATCCCACACTTGATCAACTCATGTTCTGTAACGGGGAAGTCACTGAAGCGAAATTCATAAAGTTCTACATCCTTTGGTTCAGGCAATTCCTCTTTCTGTTGGGAAAACCAAACAAAACCCCATCAGTTTGACATGTCACAAGGGATTAGGCGGAGATAATTTTTCTGTCTTCAGCTTCCGTGGGAGGGTTGCCATGCCAACACTTTGGAATCGAAACCACCATGAATATACAGATCTCTCATGTTTCAAGCAACAGTTCTAGAAAAATTAGCATTGCATACTAAGTTGCTTAATATCTCCAAATTATTTTTAAGGTGGGGAGGCGTATGTTTATGCATTGGTTAGATCCAGTTAGATTCGTCATCCAGTTAGATGCACTTAGATCATAGGGTATATATTGTTTAGATCAGACTGGCCCAAATTGTGACCCATCAGACTGAACACAGCTCACACAAAAAAATGCATTGTGGCTGCCAGGTGCTTGACTTTTACCCACCCCAGCCATCCTGTTTTCTCTTTCTTTTTTTCTGTGCCAGGCAAAGGAGCAAATCTTGAAGGTTGAATGGGCTGCTAATGGCCACTGGTGGGCTATGTGCAGCTTGGCAGGTCACAGCTTGGGCAGGCCTGGTTCTGGAGAATATTATTTTTTTTCCCCTAAAGAGTTGAAGGTGACATGATTGTAGACAGATTGCGGCTTCTGATGTGTATAATGATCCTACTTCCCTCTCTGGCTCAACAGGTTTTGCAGGTTTTCAAAACAGAATTGTTTCAAAAACCTACAAAACCTGTCTTGATGATGAAAGGCAACAGTAGGCCAAAATACATGTGCATGAGTGTATGTTATAGAATTTTTTAAAAAACTTTTGAACCACTTTAAATGTTCTTTCAAACTATTGTATCCCCAACCTGTGGCCCTCCAGATGTTTTGGCCTACAACTCCCATGATCCCTAGCTAACAGGACCAGTGGCCAGGGATGATGGGAATTGTAGTCCAAAACATCAGGAGGGCCGAAGGTTGGGGATGCCTGCCTTAGACTGTCAGGTATTATTTGGAGAGCTGTGCATAGCCTAAAAGATATAGAGGACATTGCTTTGTAGAAGCATTGCTACATTAAAATAATCTAAAAGCGGCAACTCTATAAAAACAATATTCAAATAAAACAATTTAACAAAAAATATAAAGAAAAAATTAAATTAGAAATCTTCATGTGGTGCCAGAAAACCGTCAGAGCATATTTCTGGGGAGTACATTCTAAGCTGAGTCGCCACCTCTGAAAATGCTTTGTCCCCCAAGAGTTACACACCACATGTCAGATGTTGGAAGAACCTAAACAAGGGGCCTCGGATGAGGACAATCTCAAAGTGTGGGCAGGGAATAAACAATATTTCAGGCAGCCTGGGCTCAATCCATTAAGGGTTTTAAAGATCAAGACTCTGTACTTTGAACTGCACCCCAAAACAGACTAGGAGCCAGCACAGTTATCAAAACACCAGCACAACATGATCATAATGTCCAGTCTCACTTAGCAGTCTAACAGCCATATTATCAACTACAGTCAACTATTGTTTTGCGTGGGGGTTATGTACCTGGCTGCCATGCATGTCGGTGGAGTGGGCATAAGCCCACTCTGTACTGCTATGCCCCCTTTTCTGGACACTTCCCGAGTTGCGGCGATGTGTGCGGTTGCAGCTGCACACATACAGTAATCTAAAGGTTACCAGAGCAACTGCTGGAAAATCAGCCTAAGCTGGTGAAGGAGGATTCATGCCACAGTGGAAACTTGCACCTCTAGTGACAGAGACTGTGGAAGGAGCATCCTCATACTGCAAACCTGTTCCTTCAGAGGGACTACAACCCCATCCAGAATTGGGGGGGGGGACATTTGAATACACAAACATGCTACAGAAAGCCCCTCTGTCTTATATGAATGGAGACTCGGTTTGTTGGCCCTCATACAGTCCGTTACTGTACTCCAGCACCAATGTAGCACTTATATTGATGGCATCTCAGCCCAAATCTCTGGGTGACCTAACTCAGTGGTTTCATGGTAGGTAATAAAAAAGCAAAGAACAAGACTTAGTACCATGTAACACCACAGTATAAATGTTGTTGAGCTGACCAGTGGCCCCCCAGTGTCATCATCTGAAATTGCCTGTTCAGGTAGGAACAGAACTATATAGGAACAGAATTATACATCCAGTTCTCAATCCAGATAGCCTAGCCAGAAGGATATAATGGTCCACTCCATAGTACTGGCGGAGGAAGAGGAGTGCGGGGGGAGCGCACTGCCCCCAGCAGCGCAATCCCGGTGGGGTGCCATCACACCTGCCCCCCCACCTGCACTGGGTGCCACGCCTCCAGGATGCGCGCCAGCACCGCCCCCGCTTGCTCTCCACCCCCCTGGTGCCAAAGCATGAAGCTCCACCACTCCTCCATAGTATGAAAAGTCATTGAGAAGTCCAGGGGAATCCCTCTCCTGGCACTGGTCATGGGTCAGGGTGACCAAAGTTGTTTTTGTACCAAATGCAGAATCTACTTATATTCTACAGTGCCCAATGGAACTGCTGTTTAGCACTGGGGATATTGAGTGCAAAACTCAACATGCCTCCCTTTTTATTATCATTCTTTTCAAAGTAAGTAGGTTCCCTCTTCTATTTATTCTGATCCCAGGTCAAGGGCAAGAGCCAGTCACTTCTGGAGCAATGACAGTTTTAAGATGCAACACCTGCTTTATCCCATTAGCAAGCTGGGATTCCAAGCTTTCTAATAGGATAAAGCCGTTGTATTTGGCAGTGCACGGGAGATCAGACCTTACATTTAGGTGCCCTTCTCTATCAGGAATTTGGCTGCATTATTTTCTAGAGTTTTTCAGCCCAATGTTTTCTCACATACAAGCTCAGTGGGGGAAAACATGGGACCTTGATTTTTATTTTCAACACATACACCTCACTATCCAGGCAAACTAGAGGCATTACCACAATTCAAGGGCTCAGGCAAAATTACGCAAGGAGAACACAGATCAATGCCAGGGAGGGGTGTGATCTGGGGAGAATCCTGACGGCCAGATAAAAAGGTCTGTAATGCAACTAGCCCCTGAGCCTAAGGATTCCCTCCAATGGTTTAATGAATCTCAGGGCACAACTCTTTGTTATAGAAGACTCCTAGTGAAAATGGCATTCTGTGCCAAGTCTATTTCCCATTAATTTTTCTTCTCCCTATGCCATGATAGGATGCTGTACATATTTGGTTGGCAGTGGTGCAGAAGCACATGATGCCATGAAAATCTGACATATATACATAACAAAGACATGATACAAAATGAGAGAACGCTTAACATGTGGATTTCATTTTCAATAACAACCCTGTGTCTCCCTGCAATACAGTCCTACCCAAGCATATACTATATGAAGTCACAGAGAGGCACACAGCTGTAGTAGCAATGAATTCATCAAACTCCCCTACAAATGCTTTCTTGGGCATGGTTCCTTCCCTCTACACCAGAGCTCACGAAACTGCAGCAAAAGCCCAGTGTGAGCAAGAGCTATTCTTTGCTTGTTTATTCGTTAAGACTTCATATCCCATGCTTCACCCTAAGGTCACAGGCTTGTTGCAACATTAAATCACATAAATCTAAACAAATAACATAAACAAAATTAAATCACTAAAACTTCTAGAACCAGTACCCAATGCTCATAATATTTATCATCTCTGAATAACAATATAAATTAACACGTACAACTAATGCATAAAGACTCAGTGAAATAATGGTGTTTTCTGCCTGCCTGATCTCAGCAGAAAGCTCATTGGAAAGCTGTAGCCCAGTTCCACTTAATTGGATCTCCCTTGATGATAGTACAGCTAATAGCACTTCTGCAGCCGAGCTGGGATCATGGGCAGGATAGTATTGGGAGAGGCGTGCTTTCATATAATCAGGTGTCTGTTCCCCCGCACCAAGCCTTTTAGGGTTTTATATATCAGAGTTAACATCTTGAATGGGACTCGGTGACAGTGTTCCATGCTCCCATTTGTTGGTACCCATGCTGCATCATCTTTGAACCATCCTCAGGATGCACACAGAGTGCAATACAGCAGTCAAGTGGTAGTCAATACAGTAGTCAATGTGGTTGTGGGTTACTGTGGCCAGGCTATCCCTGTACATGGTGAAGCAGGTGGAACTGGCAACAGGCATTTCATGCCCCTGCAACTACCTCAACCTTCAGAGGAAAGACAGAATAGGAGTATCCTCAGACTCTGTATCTGATCCTCTGGGGACAGTCTAACACCATCCTAAACAAACAACAAATGCCCCGTCCCATATCAAATATAAGTATGCCTTTAGTTACTTACCAAAATTTTGATAAGTTGTTTCTCATCACAGTTCTCATCTATAACATCTAAGTTCAGTTTTTCTTTGTATTTCTAACATGGGGAAAAAAGCAAATAAAACCATTGAGTTCAGTTGATCTCACACAAATGTCCAAACTTCAATTTTGTACAAAAATGTCCAAACTACATTTTTGAACTCACACTCACCAATATGGTCTGAATTTCAGCCGCTGTTGCCTTTGTCTGATACATCAGCATTTCCTGAGCAATGTCTTTTCTGTTTTCAAGCTTATTCATTTTGTCATAGGTGTCGGTATTTAAAACAGACCATCCCAGGAACTGTGTAAGCATCTGAAACGGAGTAAATAAATATAAACATTTAGGTATTTCCATCTGCTCTGCGCAGCTGGGAAGGCACACACACTGTGATAATGCAAAACACCTGTCTTTTATAGGCACGTCTTCCACTAGCACTTGAGCATCACTAATTAGTGAACAAGTTATTTATCCACTACTTTGGATCAAACCCATTGGCATTATCATTTATAGAAAATTATTACTTTTTATAGGAAATTTCTGTTGATAAAAGCAACAGTGACATCCAAGTCCTCACACTTACTATGACAATATATTAGATGCTCAGGATACCAACTACTTTCCCAAGATACTGAAGTGTAGTGTAAGATGTTAGTATTTTGTTTTTAAATTTCCAATTATGGTAAAACACCCTCCCTCCAGTGTCTGATTGTAGCCTGAAAATGTCAAGCAACTTGGAGCGTACTTCAGTAAGCTGTTCATCATGCTCGTCAAAGGGTTTGCCATCTTTCCTGTTGTAAAATGTAGCTACACCGACAATTTCTTCCTTCTTGTTGACAATAGGTAAAGATAAGACATTTTTAATAATCCACCCTGTCTCATCGAAAGCTTCTTTCTGCAGAAGAGAAAAAGAAAAGAAATTACATTACCACAAACGTATTAAAGCACTATAATGCCTGTGTGAACACAATGGATGGATAGATCAGTCGACTTTCATCCCCTGTCAGTTTTGCATGTCGGGTGCCCTGTTTTTTGCAAATTAAACACACACAGAGAGAGAAAATTGACATTGAAATGTTTTTATTACTTGCAACTCTGGACTCCTTTGGGTGAAAGATATAAATTTAATCAATCAATAAATGTAATCTAAGACTGGCAAATTAGGTCAATTCACTTTAAAAAGCAGACCAAGAATTGCCTCATCCATCTCTAGTGCTGATGTATTATCTTAGCATTATTTACTTCTTAATGCAATAAAAAAAGACACTACCTGAAAAGTGAAGTATTCATCTGCTGGTGCATTCATCATATTACAAATCTAGAGAGAGAGGGAGAGAAATACAATAAAAAGAAGCTGTGTCATTTAAATGTCAGATGTCAGCTGTTACAGGAGGCAGGCCAAGTAGAGTATTTTTGCTTGTATCTTCTTGGGGGCACTTCTAGATGATGCTTCTACAGAGTGGGGGCTCCTGCTGTTATGGCTACAGACTTCTTCACATACACTGATCCTGGGTAAAGTAAACCTAAAGTAAATACCAGCTATAATCTAAACTTTGGGTGAAATTTGTGCAAGGAAATTAGGATGAATGCCAAATAATGAGGTCACCTGGAGAAGCCCTTACACATATATTTAGATTATATACTGATATAAAGATTTAAACAAAATACACCTATACATATGGAGCTGTATTAAAAAACCCCCTGAAACTTACAAATCCATTTTCAGCAACGTAAGTTGGCAACCCGCTAGCAAGACACCAGTGATCTGGAGGAGGTGATCTGTGAAGAAGAGAATGAGATAAAATTGAGCACTTCCAAACCCAGTACCAGATCTACAAACTGAAAGGTGACCAGTGACACCCATTAAGCTCTTAAGACTGTGGTGTTGGTGTGGGTGGGCTTTAGAGGTTTTTTTAAAAAAAAATTGTTGTGGGTAATGAATCTGAGCGTTTGGGAGCAAGATTGGCATTAATAAAAATATATGGAAAGCGCCCCCTCACATATTCTTGGTCTCAGGTTTGTCTCAAATAATTACATCCTCTGTGTATTCTGGTCTGTCTATCCCACCCCTCTACCCTTATCACCAAGAGAGAAGCTGCTCTCGTGGTCAATGTCAAAGAGAGAGAAAAGGAGCCTTGTTTCATTTAAACAGAGACACCAGAAAGGTATTGCATGGTGCCCACAGCTGCCCTCACCTCAATCCCCCTCCCCAGATCTTAGAGCAAAAGCAGGCACTGAAAGGAAGAAACATCTTGGACTCTGGCTGGACGCCTAGTCTCTTCCCACTTCCCTCCCTTCCTCAAATGGATGTTGCATAAGGGCTTAGTGAAGTGTAAGTCACCAGAGGAAGCCATTTGCTAAATTCTGGAGCCTGGGGGAGAAGGAAGGAATAGCAAAAAGTAACAGAGCAGTGCAAAGCAAAGCAGTGTCCATGTTTTTATATGTACTGTAGGTTGCCCAGAGTGGCTGGGGAAACCCAGCCAGAAGGGCAGGGTATAATTATAATTATCATCACCATCATCAACATCCTTACTATTTTCCCAGACCTGGGGCACAAAGAGCAGCAGCAGCAATAGATATCTCTCCTTTTGCCTCCATGCAAAGCCTCACTGATAGTCTTCTTTGCTACAGAGACTACTCTGACTTGCAAATGAAGGACGGAACACCATGGTGGGCCATAGGCAGCCACACCACATTGGCAACAGGACAACACAGCATGGCAGGCTATGGCCCACCATAGCAGAACCAAGCTAGGGTGGGATGCTGTTTTGCCACCCCACTAGCCTGCCACCCAGAGCAAGTACCCCCTCGTGCTCCCACTCCCACGCAATCTGGGCCTGTTCCAAACACACTCTACTAATTACTATCTAACAAACTGGCAGGAAACACTCACGGAATGACTTTGATTTCCTCTTTTCCATGTAAGATGTAATCAATAATCTTATAAAAGTTGACTTCCTAAATGCAAGGGGAGAAAGAAATGTAAGAATCTGTCAATAGTATCCAGAAGGCTGTGATTTGGAGAGATGAAAGAATTGTACTCACTCGGCCATCGGGTGTTTTTGGTCCTTTGTAAGGCTCTGCTTCTCCCAGTTTAATTGGCCATTCATCATAGAATTCCTGGGAATAGTAACAGATGAATGAGCAAAATGTCCCTGAAAAATGGCACCAAGGATTGGGGGGGGGGGACAAGAGTTCATCTCTGATCTTGTGGCCAGTTAGGCTGCTTCAGTCCTGCTGAAGTGGATTCGATTTAAATAGACTCACCATACACAAGATCATATAGCCTTCCTGTAGTGGCAGCAGCAACAATTAGGAAGTGGGGAGGGAAACAAAAGACATTTCGAGGAGGGGCATGCTTGTTCCACATTTATGAAAGAGAAATAGTGTTCCCATCCAAAACATATTTTAGCTGAAGTAGTAACTCCTATTGATTTCTGACAGAGTTAACTTTCAAGTAAGCACGTTTAAGACCACAGCTATATTTTAATGATGATTCATTTACAATTTGTCTGTGCCTTTCCTTCAAGTAAAGACGAGTGTGAGAAGTGGGGGGCAAGCTGCCTCTTCTCTGCCACCACCTCATTAGTCTTTTGTAAAAGTATAGTTAGGTTAATTAGTTAGTTATAAGAAATAGTAGTGACCTTCTCTTTGGTCATGTCCAGCAGACCAACAGAATATCTTTCACAGTTTAAGTATATTCGAATGGTGTACAGTGCTTTGTGAAACTGTCGCTCAATATCTGTAAGTTCTTCAAATACTTTGTTGGCAGACCACAAAAGCATCTATTTAAGAGAGAGAGAGAGAGAGAGAGGGAGAAATGAGGAAACATTTAAAACTCTGACTGATGCAGGCCGAAGCATAAACGACAACACTGGCAAATCATGAGGAAATGTGTCACAATCAGTACATACTTTTGCATTTTGGGGCACATTATGAAAGCATAAGCAGCAGCAAGAAAAATAAGTAACGGGACTTTCACTGACTTCACATTTAATTAAGTAAGATGTAATACTTTACCTGACTTTTTCTGGATTCAATATTGTACAAGTATGCCGTGTGATACTGCTTTACAGCAAGTGCAAGGAAATTAATGTATTTGTTAAATAGCTGCAAAGGAAAAAGAGAGAGAGAGAGAGAATAGCAATTATCATGGGCATGGTCCAAACAAAGTTAAGTGCTTCAAGTTCCACTTATTTCAGTGAGACACTTAAGCACAAAGATGTCTTACTGCTACTGAAGTCAATGGGCCTTCACAGCGCTTTGGTGGGATTGTGGCTCGTAATGGTTGTTGTTTTTTACTTGCACCGCACTCTTCCTTGGAAAGGCAAACAGCTTACACAAGACTCCTAACTTTCTCCTGTCCAGATCTTTACTCACTAAGGCTGAAATCCTATATCCCCTTACCTGGAAGTAAACCTCACTGAACTCAGTGGGACTTACTTCTGAGTCGACATGCATAAGTTCCAACAATGCTATAATTCCCAGTGAGTTAGTTGTAGCAAAAAATGGAGAGGTTCTTGTGGCACTTTAAAAACAATCAAATTTACTGTGGCATAAGCTTTGATGACAAGATTATCCAATGTGTTTAATCTGCATTGACTGATTATATATATATATATATATATATATATATATTCATAATTGTAGAGACGAATTACAACCAGTGAGATCAGAGAGAAATTAAACGCAACCCAGTACAAAAAGTTATAATGACATAAAGTCATAATAGTGACTATTCACAGAACAGTATTGCTGGTAAGGCAAACACTTGGCACTGGAAAGTTAATTAACACCTGTAGTGGGATAAAAACCCATTATCCCAGTTCTGGCCACAAGGGATAGAACTGAATTTATGGATTTATTTTCTTTTTATTTATTTTATTACATTTCTATGCCACCTTTATCTGCCAAGGTTCTCCTCCTCCCCATTTCATCCTCACAACGAGCCTGTGAGGTAAGTTAGGCTAAGAGATGATGACTGGCCCAATGGTCACCCAGTGAGCCTCATGACTGAGTGGGGATTCAAATGCTGGTCTCTCAGGTCATGTTCCAAGACTCTAACCCAGGCATAGGCAAACTCAGCCCTCCAGAGGTTTTGGGACTACAGCTCCCATCATCCCTAGCTAACAGGACCAGTGGTCAGGGATGATGGGAACTGTAGTCTCAAAAACATCTGGAGGGCCGAGTTTGCCTATGCCTGCTCTAACCATTACTTCACACTGGCTCACAAACTGTAATTCAGCTGTTTCCTGCTGTAGAAATTCCTTTGTTAAATAATTGCTACTTTAAAGTCAGCAGCCGAGTGTCCTGGAAGGCTGACATGTTTTGCTACTGATTTCTGGATATTGCCCTTTCTCATGTCAGATTAGCATCCATTTAGAAAATACAGTAGAATGCTACATTTTTCAGGTGACCTCAGGCCCATAGCTGTCAATGTTTTCCTTTTTTAAAAAGGAAATTCCCTTATTCCAAATAGGATTCCTCGCAAGAAAAGGGAAAAGTTGACAGCTATGCTCAGGCCACTCAGTGAACCCAACTTGTTACTTCTTGTTGCTCTACGGACCACAGCATTCTTCATGTCAGTACTTACATCTTCGTCTTCTTTAGAGAATTCAGGGGCATTTTGCTTGTTAAGAACCATGAACACAGCGAGAACCTCTTTCCCAGACACTATTGGAGCTGCAAGCATGTTGACGGTTGTATAGCCGGTTTGTTTATCCACAAAGTCGGAGAAATGATTATTCTGAAACAAATGGGACCAGTTCATTAGCCTTTCAAATATTATCAGCAATTCATTTGTCACTTTTGATTTGCAAAGGACTATACAATCTTCGGGACGTGGGTGGCGCTGTGGGTTAAACACAGAGCCTAGGACTTGCCGATCAGAAGGTCAGCAGTTCAAATCCCCACGACGGGGTGAGCTCCCATTGCTCGGTCCCTGCTCCTGCCAACCTAGCAGTTCGAAAGCACATCAAAGTGCAAGTAGATAAATAGGTACCGCTCCAGCAGGAAGGTAAACGGCGTTTCTGTGTGCTGCTCTGGTTCTCCAGAAGCAGCTTAGTCATGCTGGCCACATGACCCGGAGGCTGTCTGCAGACAAACGCCGGCTCCCTCGGCCAATAAAGCGAGATGAGCACCACAACCCCAGAGTCGGTCACTACTGGACCTAATGGTCAGGGGTCCTTTACCTTTACCTTATACAATCTTCATTGTGCTTAGTTTCACATTTATTCTTTCGGAATGGAGAACTCAGCCAGAGTAACTATCATATTGAACAGTGACACCTTTAGAAAAGTTCTAGAACTCAACTGGCTCAAGAGGAAGGTCTTCAATATGTTGTTGGACCACTTTCCCATAATTTCTGATTGTTGGCCATGCTGATAGGAGCTGTAGTCCCAACATTTGGAAATTACCATGTTGGCTATTCCTGCCATAAAATCATACTGACAAAGGACCCTCGGCATGGATGCTGAAATCGCCCAGAACAATGAGTATCTGGGAAATAACAGAAACAGCAACAGACATCAATTACACCAAAACTTGTTGAATTAATGGCTCTGGAATAAACAATCCCAGGAAGAGTCAATTAAATGAACCAGACAATCCATACAAACACAGATAGCTTCTCATTCAACATAATGGAGATATTGCAGAAATGTTCTCTTGCTGCAGAAAAATATGCTTGTTCTCATGAGAAGCAGAATGATGTGAAATGATCTACATTCCATCTCTATAGGTTTTGCAACACACATATTACACTCAAATTCTACACAGAATCATAGAATTGTAGGGCACCCTGAGGGTCATCGGGTCCAAACCCTTGCAATGCACAAATCTCAAAGTATCCATTATATGGCACATTTTAAGTAGGATAGGATGCTGAAAATGATAGTATTTATCCAAAAATTCTGTGCATTAGAACACAAATGAATCCATTTCTTTTTCATACAGAGGGCATGTTCCGAGTATGACTTAGTTGGATATCACTAACTAAAATTAATTTTGATCACAATAAAGTTACTAGAAGATTTGCCATGTCAGTAACTGCTCCTAGAGGAGACTGAGTATTCATTAAAGTGGATAAAGAAACTTATTTAAATAAAATTCAAGATACAATCAATAAGCTCTTAACAGCAGAGGAAAAGGTAATGGCTACAATCTTCTAGATGGGGCTCATTAACAGCAATGGCAGGCAGGCATACAGAGAGCATGAGCCAAAAACAGCCGTGCATTTTTTCCCCTGACATCCTTTAAAGAAGAGCTTTCCAAACTTTGTGTTGCAACACGATAGTGTGTCAGCTGCAGTCTGTAGGCCTGTCGCGCGAACTTTCGCTGCGCTCGGTTTGCTAGTAAAACTGAATTACTGTGTTGTGAAATGATGCATGTCTAAAAAGTGTGTCACCAATGTGAAAAGTTGGGAAAGCTCTGCTTTAAAATCTTGCCATGTTGGAACTGTGCCCTGAATTTTCACAATGCCTTCGGTCCATTGACATTATTGCCATACCCTTCCATGTGCTGTTTGTGAAGCAGAAATAGTGGCAGGCTTGAAATATCTCCTTTAAAGCCATCTGTTTAAGCAGACTTTCCCCGGCTCATAAGATTCATCACACTGTTCTGTTATTCATTTATATTTAATTGCAAGTTTTATTGATAGATTTTCTGTTTTTACAGATCTATTGCTATGTAATTTTGGTTATAGTGTTGTGTTTATATTTTTTCTTTTCTTTTGAAAATGATCTTATGATGTTTTATATAAATCACTTACTTATATAAAGCAGTATAAATGTTAAAATAATAATAGTAATAATACACTTCTCGCTCCACAGGAGAGAGTGTGTGTCAGCAAAGGGTGTTCATTTAGATTTCTGGTACAGTATAGTATCTTTGTGTTAGCAAGCTCCTTAGTACAGTTTGTACTTACATTTCAGAGTGAAAATCTTTTCATCAGTTGTTTATCAGTTTTCTCAACATTTTGGATAGTTTAATGAAATTCTGTGAATGTTGCTTTCTAAAATAGCCAACTAAGAGTTGTTGTTTTTTAATTTCAGTTGCCCCGTTATGGAGAACTAGAGGATCTTGCATTCAAAATAGCAATCAATGTTTTGCCCTCTAACAGGCTGTATATTACTGTAATTCCTACCCTGCAATGATTAGCCTGGATAAGATCTCTTCCATGGCATGGTCTGAAGGCACAGGAGGCCACCATCTTACTGAAGCTAAGCAGGTCTGGATCTTGTCCATGTCTGGATGGAAACCACATGAATGCTAACTTGGTTTCCATGATGGAAGAACAGCAGGATATAAATGTAAGAAAATCTGGCTGCCTTCTCCTTCTAAACTGGTGTCTAGGTGGAGGAGAGAGTAGGGGCAGAGGAGAAATTAAATTCCATAAGTGTTTTAAGCCAAATCTGACAAATTTGAACTCTCCAAAACAATATGCAAACCAAAACATAGCTATCCTTCCAAATTTGCATTCATCCAACTGTTGTGATAGAGTCCCCCAACCAAACGTTTACAGAAATGCATATATTTTGGAAATGTGTGCATAAAAATGGACATTTATGAAAATAGCATACAAAGATGCATTATATTAGGAGGAATTACCTGCAAAAATGTGCATACTAGTCCAAACTGCCAATAAAAATGTGTTTATCAAGAGAAATTTGCACTGATATGCTGGTGAATTTTCACGAGGACTTAAAAAAATAATAATCACAAATTGCTGCAAAATGTGGAGAACTGAATTTAAGACAGGGAAAATATGAAACAGAGAGTACTGAAATGAACAGATCCTTCCATCCCAAGGAGAGAAACTTTGCAAAGATGACTTGGTAGGAAGGTGGAGGGAGATTAGCTTATTATCTAGGAGAGAACACCAAATGCCTAGGAACTGTATACAGCATTATTACTGCTTTCCCATGCATTTGGGAGCCATCAGAGTTTCTGTGACTGCGGCACCCATTAAACCAATCATCTCCTACCTCACACAGGTCACATGTAGAAACTACCAGACTTAAGCAGCCCTGGAACTTGCAATAAGTCAAGAATGACTGTGGGTGTATAAAGGTAAAGGTAAAGGGACCCCTGATCATTAGGTCCAGTAGTGACCGACTCTGGGGTTGCGGCGCTCATCTCACTTTACTGGCTGAGGGAGCCGGCGTACAGTCATGACCATATGGCCAGCATGACTAAGCTGTTTCTGGCGAACCAGAGCAGCACACGGAAATGCCGTTTACCTTCCCGCTTGAGCAGTACCTATTTATCTACTTGCACTTCGTGCTTTTGAACTGCTAGGTTGGCAGGAGCAGGGACCGAGCAACAGGAGCTCACCCCGTCACAGGGATTCGAACCGCTGACCTTCTGATCGGCAAGTCCTAGGCTCTGTGGTTTAACCCACAGCGCCATCTGCGTGCCTTAGTAGGAGTTATGTGTACCTTATTTTCAGTTTGCCATTGTTTGTATAATAAATTGCTTCATCGGCAAACAAAGGAAGTTAATAATTAATTCTGTGATATAACACATAAAATAACCATGACACAGAAGAGTGAATCAGTTCTGTTTGAACTCATGAGGCCAGATTCAACTAACAAGTCCCACTAGGTACAATGAGGCTTTCCCTGCTCTCCCCCCCCCCGTCACCCAATAGACCAGGCATAGGCAAAATCGGCCATCCAGATGTTTTCGGACTACAACTCCCATCATCCCTAACAACTGGTCCTGTTAGCTAGGGATGATGGGAGTTGCAGTCCAAAAACATCTGGAGGGCTGAGTTTGCCTATGCCTGAAATAGACTCTAGGAGAGTCGGGAGAACCCCGGAACAGCTTACAGGGAGAGGAGAGGGACAAGTCGAAATGCTTGTGCTGATGGAACAATTGCCATAAGAAAACACTTTATTCTAGTGATCAAATACATTTTAAGCCAACATGTTTGAATAATAATAATGATGATAACAGCCCCCTTAAACTAAGCTGGACTTGCTTCTGAGTAGACATGTATAGGATTACACTGTATGCTTGATACACTTAATGCTGGTAGCCTCATCTGCAATTCCAAGTATATCTTATGTGAAACCTGACAGTAAGAGCAAAATGGCTTCTTCTGATGGCTTTTGGTAGAAATCTGTAGAGACCTAATTACTGCTTGTGTGACATATGTAACCCGAGGGGATCTGGGAAGTTTTGTACAGCTTCAAAAGTGTAGAAAACCCTTATGAGACTAAAGATCCCTCTAATCTAGCATTCTTCCAGTGAAAAGTTAGCATAAGATTTGCATTTGTTTCTGAAGTGGTTGTTTATTTCCTGACACCAAGGATGCAAAAATGAAAAGTAAATAAGGACACAGCATGTGCTGCTTGGTTCAAACCAGCATGAGTTCTCAAGAGTAAAACGGCAAAACGTCGGGAGATTTCCCCAAAACTGTTTCTGTCTTTTAGCTCTAGAAAACCATGCTATTTTCCTGTTCTCTGGCCAAACTCAACTGAACAAACTATGCTTTTCAGCTCCCATTCTGCAATTAAGTGTTACATTATGCATCATTTATATTGTGTTTTGGATAAAGACAAGTCTACTGGTCCATTAAGAAAACATTTTTTTCTTCATCATTAACTTAATCATTAACTAACATCATTAACTAACGGGCTATACAGGAACATAGAAGGAGAGGGATATCTCTTTGCTTCTTACAATACTATAAACAATATATTTGGAAGAGCACCGCCAACACAAGCGGTTTGACAAGGCGTCAGCACTAAATGCCTTGCTAATGCTCTGCATATTTTACATAGTTTATTTCTTGGCTGAAGCATGAACAGCTAGCAGGCTTCCAGAATTGCTGTTCTTGGGTGGGATTCAATCACCTACAGAAAAAATTAGGATCCACAATTAAAATTGATTTGGGGCTTTTGCACAAAACACACACATCCCCTTTTTTGCTATAAGGAAAGCAATGGGGAAAGTGTGGGATAAGATTCATTTGATGCATCGTCGTCTAGCCTAACACTCATTAATTAACCAGTGTCATCTAATATCCCTGAAACAAATCAGGATAAATGCTCAACAAACAGATTGTCTGGAAAAATTCCTAAAGCAAAACATTCCATGGAATCCTGCAGCTGGACTAGTCTTTGTCACCTGACTTTTGCCCATAGTGGGCACAACTTCTTTGCATTACCTTTATGCAACATTAATGAAACATGTAAACAATGTCCCTATCACATGACATGCAATTCCAACGTATTTTCTTTAGCAATTCTGACCAACAACTGTAGCCTTCCCTGCTTTAGTAAAGCCACCATCCTATGCTTGCCAAGATGACTTTGAAGGTGGTATGTACTCTGATTCTATGTGCAACATGATCTCGCTATTCTAGCTGAACCCCCTGCAATGCAGGAATATGCAGCTGTGCTTTACAGGGATCAAACTTGCAACCTTGCTATTATCAGCACCTCACTCTAACCAACTGAGCTATGAGGAAGCAGGTAATCCCCACACAGACTAGCAAAACCAGCATAAGCATCACAACAGCCTTAGTACAAAGTCAGAAATAAAAGCTACCACCCTCAAGATAAAAACAGCCATATCCTTTTTGACGTACTTCAGGTTTCACTTATGGGCTTGGCATTGCACAACTGTTGCTAGGAAACTTGTGTCAGGAAGGCACCCTCATTCCATGTATATAGTGTCAACATTTGGAGTAAAAAGTAAACAGGAAAAAAACCTGTAAAATATTTTGAATAAATTACAACGGTCTGCAACATAACTCCTGAACTGATATTTACCAGGGTATATCAATGAACAAGCAACAAGCATTTCAGTGAGTGGCATCTGTGGGGATGCAAAACCCAAGGCAACTTCACAATGCTCCAGCTATTGGGTTGTCATTGCAAGCCACCCTAATTAATTCTGTTGCTTTTTACACTGAAGCCTATTAAAGCAACTTACAAGATACAAAATCACAAGAAATATTAAAATAAAATAGAAGTAAACCAAAGATTAAAAAGCAATAAAAAACCCCACCTAAAGCGCTCATCCAAAAATATATTCAAAAGAACATACAATCAAAACAATCCCTACCGGCAGGCAGGCAATCTAAACAAAAACAAAAAACACAACACACAAGGGGAAAGGAATAGGGAGGGAAGAGGATAGGAGAGTAAGAAAATAATAATTCAGGCTTTATATGTAAAAAACCAACACTTTGAATTGAGCAAGTAAATTAACTGGTAGCCAGTGTAGTCATGCCAAGGTTTGTGTTACATGTTCAAGCCATCTTGCCCCGCTAAGCAATCTGATTTCTAACTTCTGTACCAGTTGCTGTTTCTGAACAGTCTTCAAAGGCAGCTCCATGTATAACATACCCTCCAACATTTCTCCAATGAAAATAGGGATGCTCCATTCCATAATGATAATTTTACTATTTAAACCCCACACCTTGCCCCAGCCACTTTGGGCGGCTTCCAACATACCGTACATAAAAACATAAAAAAACATTAAACATAAAAAAAACCTTTCCTATACAAGGAACTGCAGTAATCTAATTTAGAAGTTCTGTGATTTGACACTAAGAAGCTGCTCAATAGTGTTGAAGTAAATGCAATACTTGTGATAAAGCAGGGACATGTTTATAATGAAACAATCACATGACCCAAATAGTGACGATGGAGGTCACATGGCTGACAGCTATGTAATCATGACTGATCTAGAGAGTTCCAGTCTCACTTCTGCCATTTACTCACCAGGTGGCCTTACACAAACTACTGTACTCATTTATTGCATTCTGAGGCATTTGTTTTTAGGGCAGGAACTGCTCAAACTACGTACTTCCACACCACTTAGAATGTCTCTTTTCATCCTGATACTGAATGCAAAGTTCTTTGAATGCTCTAAATTTTTATAGACATGTTATTTCTTGGTGATGTTGATGGTGATCGCAGCCTAGCCCCCTTTAGATCAGATTCCACCAGGGAATTCTGATTGCCTTCACAACTTCTGTGACCGCTTCATTCAATCAGTCTCACAGCAGACTGAACAAAATTACCGGTACTTGCCCTGAGGCTTTGCTTTGCATCTCTGCATGTTACTGTTCTGTGCTTGTCTCCTTTCAACCAGGAAGCACACCCTGATCAGTGACTGATGCAGAAACATAGGGACAAGGATTGTCAGAGATTGTGGGTATTTTTTACTCTAAAAGTAAATCGTTTTGGCCGAATACAAGTGGTGTGATTTAGTTTAAACCCAGAGCACATATGCACACAGAAACACTCCTCATCTCAGCTATCAGGAATTTGAGGAATACTGTACAAATAAATCGTTTTTTTTATTAATGGTCCAACATCAGAGATTTGGATCATCTCCTTGATCTCACAGCAGGTTTGCAGATCACGGGATCCTACCACTACATTATTTTCATTCATTCATTCATTCATTCATTCATTCATTCACTCACTTGATTTGTATGTCACTTTCCCACAAAAACAAATCATGCTCAAAGCAGCTTACAATGAAGAAAACAGGATTACATTTCATCATAACATAGCAAAACCAGGCGTGGACCTTGGTCTTCCATATTTTCAGCGGCACCCTGTGCAAGGACCCACCACATCTCTTTCTGCTCAGTTCACTACTTCATAGTTGCAGCGCTCTGCAGCACCCCCTAGCCTCGGCCCAGTGTGGCAGAACTGGTTGCACTGCCCTAAATCAGTCACTGGCAAAACAATAGCAAATATAAAAACATACTCCCTCCCCCCCCCAAAAAAATCACATTTCAGTACTATAAATGCAAGAAGATTACAAAACATGCAACATCCAATTGTTGTTGTCTAGTTGTTTACTTGTGTCTGACTCATCGTGACCCCATGGACCAGAGCATGCCAGGCACTCCTGTCTTCCACTGCCTCCCGCAGTTTGGTCAAACTCATGCTGGTAGCTTCAAGAACACTGTCCAACCATCTAGTCCTCTGTCATCCCCTTCTCCTTGTGCCCTCCATCTTTCCCAACATCAGGGTCTTTTCCAGGGAGTCTTCTCTTCTCATGAGGTGGCCAAAGTACTGGAGCCTCAGCTTCAGGATCTGTCCTTCCAGTGAGCACTCAGGGCTGATTCCTTAAGAATGGATAGGTTTGATCTTCTTGCAGTCCATGGGACTCTCAAGAGTCTCCTTCAGCACCATAATTCAAAAGCATCAATTCTTCTGCGATCAGCCTTCTTTGTGGTCCAGCTCCCACTTCCATACATCACTACTGGGAAAACCATAGCTTTAAATATACGGAGCAACATCCAATAGCAAAGCAACAAGGAAGCTTCACAGTTTCACCTAAGTCCTAGAAACACCCCTCCATTATGTTGATCACAGGCAAGGCCAGCACCAGGTTTAAGCAGGCCTGCAGCATAGTTATGGCTACCGATGGCCTCCCCTCCCTGGCATAGTGCCACTTTTAAGCACTCTACTGAGGCCTCATGACAGCAGCACGACAGCAGACCTTGGCAGTCATGCTGGCACACTTCCAATGGGAGCCAATCAGTTGCCTGGCACTAGTCGTCGTTGAGTGGCTACCATTTAAAATTTCCAAAAATGCAATGTCCCATAGTGTCTTATGTAGTAAAATCCGGCCAGTGGAGGATTAGTGGTAGCATCATCAGAGGAGACCTGACTAGTGGCACTCACCATGAGGGAAGGAGGCAGGGTGGGATCCAACAGCTGTCATATGCCAAGGGATGACACCACATCTGCTCTTTGGTTTTCGAGATGACGCAGTTGCTCTAATATTGGAGCAGGCATAAATCCCTCCTCCTTCACTAAGCTTACCAACCCTGACCTTGTTCATTGGAAACTCCCTTCCCAACACGGTTCTCTTAATCTTAGCCTTCTAGGTGCCGAAGATCAGCTTAAGTTTCACCCTCCTGCATCAGATAGACCTCCACTGTATTACTGTGATAAATAGGGAAGCGTCAACCTTTTCTCTCCCCAGCGGCCAAAAGCTGGAATGGAAGTGCCGATCTCTAAGCCACATCGTTGACTTAAGTATCTAAAAGAATTTATAAACCACTTAATATTTTTTAAAAATCTCCAAGTGGTTTGCAATATTTTAAATATAGATATCATTAAAAGAAAAATACAACCTAAAATCAATTAAACAGCAGTATAAAAAAGCAAATAAAACATAGGGCTTTACAAGATGTCTGAGACAAATATAAGTCTTTACAAGATGTCTGAGGCAATTGATGGTTGCTGCTTCCAAGATATGACAGGGGCAGAAGCATAAAATCTGTATTTAGGTCATCACCGTGCGATACTCTGAAGGGTATGGTGCCATGAGTAGAATTTCCGCAGATAAGCTAAATTATCTTACAGGTTTGTTCTGAGGCAGGTGGTCATTCAGGTACTACTATACTAATTTCACTGGATTTACCATATTTCACTGCGTAATGGTAGCATTTTTTCTGCCGATTTTACCTTTCCAAAAAGGGGTGTGTGACTATTATGCAGTGAATTACCGGATGGAGGAAGGGACCACAGGCGGTTCAGTGGAGGTGGTTGCTCACCTGCTGCTTCTCCTTCTTGGCTGGGGTATCCTGCAGCAGGAGCTGCAGCTTACCCCTGCAACTATTATGCGGGGAATGCTCTGGGGCCTTTTTCGGGGTCTGAAAATGGGGGGAGGGACTATTACACAGTGGCAACCAGTATGTGGTGAAATACGGTGTATATATTGTTACACGCCACCCCCAATCTCTGCCAAGCGGTGACAAAATTCCAGGGAGTTCCCAGGGCTTAAAAAGGGCTGTATTTCCTTTTGGACAATTAGGCACAGCAGAGGCTGTGGTGTCTTTATGAAATATGGTTTATATACACATATTTACAACCTGAGTCTAGACTCTAGATGGAGAGAGTTCCCAGCATTCACCTCACAAGAAAGTCCTTTATTGCTCTCCTAAGCGCAACAAGCTTGAACCTACAAGCAGAAGTATCAGCCATGCTGCCTGGGCCTTGTTGTTATGGCTTGTTCTCCTCAGCATGGTGCTCTGCCCATATTTACCCTCCCAGAACCACTTGCAGAAACAACTGCTAGCCTTTCTGCTTACAGCATCACCCACTATAACCCTGGCAACTTCTCTCTCCAAGCCAGTCAGGGAGACTTATGTTTTGCAGCTGGTTTCCATTATCAAACAAACCAGGCCATTATCAAGCAATAGATTCTAACAAAATTTTAGAATAAACTAATTTCTTGATTAAAAGATTAAAGATGAAAAATACTAAACCACATATTGTTAACCTCATAACAGATTATGCATTAATACAGAGAAGCATTCCTGGTGTGTATATATACACCTTCCTTACTTCATTTCTCCTTGACTGAAGTATAGGTCAGGATTAGCATCTCCAGAAGGAGAGAGAGAAAGAAAAGGCTCTTTAACACTTATTATATTAATTTGTTTAAATATATGCAGTGAGGGAACCGCCAGAAGGCCCTCGGTGCTGGACCTCAGTGTCCAGGTAGAACAATGGGGGTGGAGACGCTCCTTCAGGTATATTGGACCGAGGCCATTTAGGGCTTTAAAGGTCAGCACCAACACTTTGAATTGTGCTCAGAAACGTACTGGGAGCCAATGTAGGTCTTTCAAGACCAGTGTTATATGGTCTCGGCAGCCGCTCCCAGTCACCAGTCTGGCTGCTGCGTTCTGGATTTGTTGTAGTTTCCGGGTCACCTTCAAAGGTAGCCCCACGTAGAGCTACCTTGCAGTAGTCCAAGCGGGAGATAACCAGAGCATGCACCACTCTGGCGAGGCAGTCCGCAGGCAGATAGGGTCTCAGCCTGCGTACCAGATGGAGCTGGTACACAGCTGCCCTGGAAACGGATTTAACCTGTGTCTCCATGGACAGCTGTGAGTCCAAAATGATTCCCAGGCTGCGCACCTGGTCCTTCAGGGGCACAGTTACCCCATTCAGGACCAGGGAATCCTCCACACCTGCCTGCCTCCTGTCCCCCAGAAGCAGTACTTCTGTCTTGTCAGGATTCAATCTCAATCGAAAAGTGTTTACGAGGAGAAATTTGCACTAAAATGTTGATGAATTTTCAAGAGGACTGCTGCAGAAATGTGCAGACCTGAATTTAAAATCAGAAAAATGAAAAACAGAGAGAACTGAAATCGACAGATCCTTCCATCCCTACTAGGCATTGAAGGTATCCACGTTCATGGACAAATTCATGCTTCTTTTCCTTTCTTTTTTTCTTTATTTCTAACTAGAAATTACAAAAACTGTACATATTTTGAGAAAACATACCACAATCTCTACTGAGGTCCCATTACTTGAGTGGCTGCTTGCAGATTAATATAATGTCTGGATATTTGCATGCTATCACCAGCTAGAAGATACTTGTATTTAAATGGTACTCAACAACCTATATTCTTTCAATAGTCCTGGTGTGAAGGTACTAGGATAACATTATCTGCAGCCAAGGACTATTCCAATAGAAATGAAATACAACTAATTGAACAACTCATTTGTCCCATTTGACTAACCATTTGTTAGGTCAGTGGGCATGGTTGCTTTCTTCTTGCCTGATACTATTAAATCCAGGATTAAACATTATTAGCTCCTGTGATCAACAGCGCTCTCTCTCTCTTACTAATCCCTGTTGGGGGAAGGGAACAGATGCTGTTTCTAAGCTACCGTAACTGATGAAGGTCTAGATCTTCCCCTCTCCTTTAACCCTCTGAACCATTAGTCAGGCCGAGGTGCTTCCTCACATTTACTGGTAACTGTCCAAGATTTAGGGAGATAATCTCAGGATAAATGAACACCAAGAAAGGAGTATCTCCAGTTTTTAAAAATGGATATTTCAACCCACTTGGCAAATTCTATTGATATTTTGTTTTCCATTAGAGTTCCTGCCTTTATCTTGACATGGGTCTATCAAGCTTCCATTCTAGATGTTTGGTATAGAATCTCCACACCTTGTTCACTTGCATTTTTCTGGAGGTCCACACTCTGCTATCAGCTGTTTGTAAACCTATGTTTCCCCAGGGTTTCTTCCATATTTTTTTCTTACCAGAGGAAGTCCAATGTTTTTGAGTAGATTAGCACAATCTTCACAGATACACATGCCTTTAGTGCTACCCTTCTGTCTTTTTGAAGAGGTCATTAGTCATTAGTTTAAGGTAGAAAGTGGTCTTGACATATCGGCAAGTAAACCTATTCACCTTAATCTTTGCAGTGGTCACAATTCTATAGCCCTGCTCTTTTTTATTTTAAATCCATCTTTTAATTGGTGCTAAAATGCTTTTCTTCCTACTTTTAAAAATATTTTATTTAAATATTATTTACTAATATTAAAATATTAGCAAAATACTGCTTAAATGAAAGCTATTGTTGCATAGCAATTTCCAAGCAGTGCGAGATTTCCTTCAGAATGAGCTACAACAGAGACTGTGGTGTCTTTATGATATATGGTTTATTTACACATATACAGTGCTTTTTTCTAAAAAAAATGTTTAGGGGTACTCTCATTTTGACTCAAGAAAATCATCATTTTATAGTTCAAATCGGGGGAAATAAATACAGTGGTACCTCGGGTTAAGTACTTAATTCGTTCTGAGGGTCTGTACTTAACCTGAAACTGTTCTTAACCTGAAGCACCACTTTAGCTAATGGGGCCGCCGCGCCGCCGGAGCACGATTTCTGTTCTCAACCTGAAGCAAAGTTCTTAACCTGAAGCACTATTTCTGGGTTAGCAGAGTCTGTAACCTGAAGCGTATGTAACCTGAAGCTTATGTAACCTGAAGCGTATGTAACCCGAAGTACCACTGTACAGTAAATGGCCAAAAGTACAAAGATTCACAAAATGTTACGGGTATGCATACCCCTGGATCTCCCCAGAAAAAAGTACTGCACATGTATACAACCTGTGTCTACAATAGAGGGTGTCACAGCATTAACACCCCAAGAGGGTCTCGCTTCCCCCATAACTGCAGCCTTGTATTCAAACAGAAATAAATCATGGCTCTCTCTGCCTGCTTCCCAACCCAGTTTATTTTACATCTTCTAGCTCACCTCATTCCAAACTTTCAACTCTCTATCTTTCTAACTACCCACCGTATCACACAGAACCCCTTCCTTTGTTTCCTTAATGGCCCATTACCCAGGCTATCACCTCACCAGGAAACCAGTGTGGCTATTCCAAGAATTAGAAGGAGGCCCAGGTATTCAGCCCCATATAACTCACTAAAAAAACCTTTCCAGCCACCAGCATTTCAGCAGTGCCCCACGTCAAACATTTCCAATCAACCTTTATGATCCACCAGAAACATTAAACTGTTTGAAGAAGAAACCTAGGAGTAGTAATGGGAGACCACTCTTAAATGAATAACCACTTAGAGCTAATGAAAGAATTGTGTGTGTGTTTTAAGGATCACTCAGAATGTTCCAAGTGGTCACTCAGGTAAATAGGACCTTTGCCTAACCTACCCAGAGTTAGCTATTCAAGCTAACTTGTGTGGATGGAACATAGCAGGGGGAGCATGCAGGGGAAAGTGCAATATCCCCTATAATATAATCACTTGCAGCTTACAAAGTAAGGGCAATGATTTATTAGCCCAAGGAGCCGCCCGTCTGGAAGCAGCCCATGCCTCTTAAAAGCTGCATGATAGGTGCAAACACAGGATGTGCAGTTTTCGGTGCCAGGAAACCCTGCCTAATAGTCATTAGTTTCAGGTAGAAAGTAGAAAAGGTTAGAAATCCTGTGCTTATTAAACAAAGCCGGAATGGTTTGAGACTCATATCAAAAGTATATTACAGTATTGGATTTACATGAAATGAAAGGATAAAACTGGCAACAGCAAATCTTAAAAACAAATTCATTCTCTTGACTGTTTATCCTCAGGAAGTCAAAATAGCACTATCCATGCACAATATAGAGGAACCAGGCGGCTCTGGAGAATCCCAAGGTTTTCAGAAATAGGAAAATAATTTTATAACCATCTAAACACGGGGGGCAGGGCGGATTCCCCAAAGCAGCCCAATGAAGACTAGGCATGCTCAGTGGCCACAGACTATTTTGAAAACGGGAGAGTGGGAATGGAATGTAATATCCAGGGAAAGGGTATGACTAACTGATGGGCTATGACACTGAACAAGAGCTCTCCACACCTGTAAATACCATAAAACACCGCTAAACAATGTTTTATGTAACTGTTTTTTCTATTTTATGGGTCTCCTTGCATTTTAATGACACTGTAAGCCGCTCTAAGCACAACAGGATGAATATGTTTCTTTTTTAAAAAACAACTAAATAGATGAATAATTATTTAACCCTAAAGGTGTCATTTCAAGTAGATATTTCCATTTTATACATTCCTTTTAAAACCATCTAAGCAGTGCTATTTTTCTAGAAAAAGAGGTGCTGGAACTCACCATGAATACTTCTCTTGTTCTCTTATAATGCCAAGGCAACCACCTGAGAAGTGACAGAAGTTCGGGCTGAAAAAGCCCTGTATCTAAGTAATGCTGTGTCTCACTTGAAATTCCTGTGGTTCAATCAGGTTCCTTAATATATTAGCTTTAACGTTTGAAATGTTTATTAGTATTCTATAGCTGCCCTGCAGAAATAGCGAAGTAGGGATGTGAAATTATTTAAATAGCTGAGCTTTTCATTTGATTGTTTTCAAGGCCAGAAAAATGGCATGGAGGAAGGCAACCATACTGAAACGAACTGTGGCCTTTAAAATGTTTACGCTATAATAAATGATGTATCTTTGCTGTTTCACATTTCATGTAACAGTTGCAATAGGAATGCATGCACTCTGTGTGTCTTTCTCTGTGTGTATAGTGAGAAATGGCAATACATTGTTTGTTTCCTTGCTTATTTATTTTTTTCTGAGCAGTGCATATTCCAGAAGGTTCCATTAGGCTATCTTCCATGCACAAACACCCTAAAACTCTTGCCCCAAATATTAACTTAAAATTCCTTAAAGTAATTTCTTAAAACAGGGAAATTACAGAGTGGTAGCCATGCTAGTCTGTTGCTACAAAAGCAGCAAAACAATGCTGTGGTATCTGCCATATAATGCTGTGGTATCATGCCTCTGACGAGATTATCTTTCCCTCACAAAAGTTTAGGCCTCAATATCTATGTTAGTCTTTATCAGTCTTCGTCAACCCCATGCTCTCATTATGTTTTGGACTACAACTCCCAGCCCACTGCTGGTTGGGGATGATGGGAAATGTAGTCCAAAGCATGGCATGCACCAAATTAGGGAAGGCTAGTCTTAAAGGAGCCACAAGTCTCTTTGTAAACGACAACCGAATTCAAACTGATAAAATAGTTGCAAGTTCTAAAATGACTATCTTGAAAAGGACAGAACATATCAGGAATATTTTCCCACTGCGTTTTTTTTTCTTCTTTTCAACAGGAGAAATCATTCTAGAAAAAATTAGCATAGTCTCTTGTTAACTCTGACAGAGAAGAAAATGATCGCAAGTGTGGCAACCAATATTTAGAAACATAGGACTAGGAATGCCTCATAAATGAACTTTTACTCTTATCCTGGTACCAGTTCACACCTCTGGTTCGCTGTTAGTTTTGTTAGATAAATGAGAAGAGGAATAGGTTGTGGGCAACAGATCCAGACCTTTCAGCTGGCCTTCTGACAAGGTCAGTTGCCCTGGCAACCTCTCACCTCTGTGGGAGCTGATGAGTAGCAAACAAAAGTGGCCCCCCAGAGAATTGCTCCTGGCTCAGAGACCACTAGTTGCAAGCTTCTCATTTGAAAGAAGAAATAAATAAGTTGGGCAAAAGTACTGAAACTGATTGGTTGACATATAGAATTTACTGCAGTGACAATACTGTTCTCTGCAAGGATTTCGTCAATGACATTAATTAGGGTTGCCATATTCCCAAATATGGGTTTCCCCCGACATTTTGCCAATTCAGCAAAAAACCGCCCAGACGCCATTTTGCAGCCGGATATGCCCAGGAAAACCCAGACGTATGTTACTGCATGTAATCAAGACCATTTGCAGTACAATCTTCAACATATCTGCTCAGAAGTATGATTCAGTTCCTTGTAACTTGGCAGCTAGCATGGAGCTAACTCCTAGGGGCTGTGGGGGCCTTGGCCCCAACAATAAAATATTTGAGGGGGCTGGGCTCCCCCACAGTTGATGGGTATTCCCATTCAAATGGTGTATCATGTGATCAATTATTCAGGGCAGGGCTTACCTGGGCCCCCGCAATATTTTTGCACCCTTGGCAGCTAGTCAGGAAACTTTTAAAGACAGCCATTTTGGAATTTGCATCCATTTTATCTGTTTGGAATTGGTTGCAGTTCATAATCCCCTACCTGGAACCTCAAAGATTTCCAAAGACGGTAATGCTATAGGGTTTTAATAATCTTTAAAGGATTTCAAGTAGAAGCACTGAGGACTCCTAATATAATTAACCACAGCAATGGATATGTTACTGATTAAAGCCCCATATTTTAAGACTTCCGTTAGGTAACTTCCCAGGGACATCAATGGGATTTCTGAGTGAGGTGTTTGAGAAGAATCTCCCTGCCCCACTCCAGAGCAGGTTCACCATATAGGTTTCCATTTGAGTATTTGGCACCACGTCCCATCAAGGCTGCCCTTTGACTCTTTCATTTAACCAGTCCCCTGAATCTCGGGGCTTTTTCAGCCGGAACTCACCAGAACTCAGTTCCAGCACCTCTGAGGTGGGTGCCATTGCTATTCTAAGAGAAGGAGGGATGTGTTCGTGGTGAGTTCCGGCACCTCTTTTTCTAGGAAAATAGCACTGAGGAAAAAAACAGCTAGCAAAATTGTAAGGATAAAGTACTAGTGAATGCAAGACTACACACAGAGTTCCCAGACATGGAAGTCAAATAGAAAACCTCAAGTAATGGATAGTGGGGTTAATATTTGGCTTTACATGTTTGAGAACCACTGTGAATGAATACGGATAATTAATACATGAAAATCTCTATTTTCATGTTTTAATTATGTATCATAAATGATATATAAATGATGCATCATAAAATGATACAGCTATCATTTTATTTTAAAATGTCAGTGACAAGCAAAACTTTCTTTTTCGCTCTTTTACGAACTTCCAGTTACTGTAAGAAGATTCTAAAGAAAAAGGAAAAACTGAATGTTGCGTTAATAACGCAGAAAACACAACTAATCCCTCTCCTGCTTTATAAAGAAACTTGAGCACAATCTAGTCAAAGATAAAAATACAAAAAAACTGTTTAGCTCCCTTAATTTCAATAGGAGATATCTAACTGGACCATGCCCCTAGGTTGGTTTGTTTCTTAATTATATCCAAATATCATTGGTACCGAAATGTAGAGCATACCATATTTCAAGCGGCAACAGTCACTCATTAATATTAGAATAACAGTGCTTAGTCTAATGAGATGCACATATTCTCTGGTCCTGTCGATCTCTTCTCCTGTAATCTGCTTTATGAATTTAAAAAGATTATCCACCCAGGCCTCTGTTGATGGCAACAGGCAGTAAGTACAATATTGCTTGCCATAGAAAATGGTCCCAGTAATCAGAACCAAAATACCGAGACAGGTGCTATATGGCATGATTTCAAATTTCACAAGTATATTAGCTTTCCTACCTCAAATCTGGGTATATTTTGGGTGGTGGAAAATAGTTTCAAAACAGGTCATAATGAGCCTGTAGCCAAAGCAGTCTGATTCTATAATCGAACACAGGCCTATCTGGTATGGCCTCTCCCTACTATTATTTAATCCAGGTTACAAGGCATCAAGGCAGTTCTCTTGTGCAAGGTCCATTGAAACAAATGGCGGCTGAGTAAGGGCACAGAGGTGAATGGTTCCTTGGAGTTGCAATCAGCCTGTTTCCAACTGCATACCCACCAACATTTTTCCAATGAAAATAGGGACATCCTATTCTTCTGTGGGATGGCTTCTGTAATTCCACGACTGTCCCTGGAAAATTGGGACACTTGAGGAGCATGCAACAGTACTGCTCTCTGTGGTGCCCAATACCTGAAACTGGATGCAGAGCCTCGTGCTAGCCCCGCCTCTGTCAGGTCTGCATCCCATTTATTTCAGTCTCTACTGAAGTCTTTGGGACTGCTCCAGATTAAAGCAGTTGAGTGGAGGTGGCTACTGTAAGCTTACACAACTTGTGACCCACTAAACAGACCAATCCAAAACAGAGTTAGGCACACCTAAGTCTAACTCTGCAGAGGATCAGGCAGACAGCCCTGCATTTCTCCCTTTTAAGGTATTTTAAGGTGGTTATTCCTGAGAGATTGAAAACTCTCTATACTTTTCACACATGTGGCTGAAATCAGCTCTGAATCTCTCCCTCACTATCTATGTGAATGCCACTGTTTGGATGCTCAACTCCCAAGTTTGCATTTACTTTCTTAACACACAGGGTAAATACAGGATCGGGAAATTTGTTAATTGACTGAAAGCTTCTCCCCTCCGCATTTCCAACAATACGTCTAGATATGGGTTTGGCTCTTGAAAGAATGGTCCTGTAATTCCTTCATTCCATTTGCCCCATAAACTATAAACTGCGGTGGCCAATGTGGTATCATCCATATGTTTTGGACCACAACCTCAGCCAGAGTGTCAGGGAAGATAGGAGTTGTAGTCTGACAGTGTCTGGAGGGCACAATGTTGACTAGCCTTTCACTTAAAGGGGAGTGGGGAGAGGTTACCCTACACCAAACCCAGAAAAGCTTTCTCACTTACCTTTTTTACATCTGGTATGTTAAATACCTTCTTGGTATGAGCAACCCACCCAACTATCCCAATGTCCAGAGGAAAAACGACTTCTTTCTCAGGAGGCACCAGATTGCTCTCAAATTTGGAAGTAGGAGTGACATCCATGAGCCTGCTAGCCACTTCTGGAATACCATTGCGGGAACGTTGAATAAACATACTACACCGGTCAGCTGCCAGCAACTGTGCCATCCTTTGCAGGATTTTGTGCACTATCTTTTCCACAGAGCTGGCTTCTTCCTGGATTTCCATCATCAGCTCAAAAAGCACCTGACATTCCTCCAGCTTTGTCATTTCCTTGAAGGAGATTCCATCCTTAACATCCCCAGGGTTGACTTTGAAGACGCTTCCCACTACTTCCGCACGCAGTTTTTTGTCGTAATACTCCTTGGCAAACTGTGGGTTGTTCTCCAGATATTTCTCGACATCATCTTTACTTATCTCACCCATTTTTGCTCGGTAGCTTTTTCTCCGCTTCACACCTCCATCACCATCAAAGCAGCAGCAATCACAACGAAAAGTTGAACTTTGCTTCTAAGGGGAAAATGGTAGATTGCACATTCTGTATAGAATATAGGCATAGGCTATAGACCTGTAGGCTTGCTCTGTGGCTTTCCAACCTTCTGAAATCCTTAAGATTTGACAGCAGTCCGCTGGCTTAGTGTCTTCTTAGTGAAGGATCCAGGAGACTGCTAATTAAAGAGATGTCAGGACACTAAACCCTTGAGCACTCTTAGCTCATAAATCCAAAGGGAGACATTTTAGAGTGATAAACTAAACCAACTGTTCCTAGATTGTGCAATGGTGTAAAAAAAAAGTGCATGTAAGTGGGTGCCCATATATTCTCGCATGCATTTTATGCTCACTATTTCTTTAATGGATTAGAAATTTCCTTTGGTGTACAATGTGGGAAATACTTAAGCCTCTTTCCCTCCCCACAGGTATGCAAATAAGTACTTCACATGCCCACACGTGCACTCCTGTGCACATGCACAGACACTCTTCAGTATAAATGATACTTGTACCTTGGATACATGAAACACACCAGGAAGCCACTCATTTCATAGGAAAGCTTTCTCTTGCTAGGAAACTGGGTAGTTCTGGAAACAATAACTGCAGTAGTACAAATGTATAGAATGGAACAAACGTTACACAAAGGTGGGATGATTTAACTCAGTGAACTTGAATGTCCAAGACAGCTAGGTAAAATGCTTTAGGCTGCAATACAAAAATTAATGGCCATGACTAATTTAGACCAGTTGATTTCAGTGGCTGTACTCTGAGTGTAATTTAGGAATGCAAGCCATTGAACTTAATAAATTTCCCTTCAGACAAGGCATGCAAAGGAGTGGGCTGCACATTTTGTTTTAGTATAGGAAGAAGCGAGCCAAAAGAGTTTTGAATCACAATAAAGATTTTAATTGATAATTCTGTAAAAGAAATAACAAACTCTAATTCTCTTCTCTTATTTAACGGCCAACATCTTTTAAGGAAAAAACTTCCCATTGGTTCAAACAATCATGAGACAATTTCCGACCTTAATCCTTGCCTAAGTATTATTAGTAAATATTTATGATGCTTTAAAAAGAGTCTTCTTTTTATTAAAATGCATTGTATTATTAGGCAAGAACTGACTAAAGAAATCATAAAATGAACTCTTAATAAACTGCTTCACATACAATATAGTCGTAATCATAACAATAACTTTTGTGTGCTAACCCTGATGATAATTTTATCACATAATTATGTATAGTGGGTGGAATTCATTGCTGCACTATGCTGAACATTCAAACTGCTCAAGCACATCAACTTGCCAGACAGAACAATCCCCCTTTCCCCTCACCCCATGTGCTGTTCTGGGGCTTCCCCTACCCACCCCCCAGCCAATTTCAGGAGATTGGGGAGCTCTGTTGTGCAAGCAGACACCTTGAACAGAGCATCAGTTGAGAGGGTTTGTCAGGTGAATCCCACCCCATGAAAGTAATATAGAAATCTAAATTTATTTCAGTACATTTTTTTTTAGTCTGGCAGTTTATGATATATATATTTTTTAATCCCCCCAAATTATTTTCCACAGAGGAAAGCAATGGTCTTAGTACATTTGATCCTTTCTCACATTAATAAAAGCTTATTAGATAAACTCTATTTATTTATCAAACTTAAGCAGGTGGGAGAGGCAAATTCCTAAGCCCTGGTGGCTTCCTCTGGCATCAAGGGTACATAGTACCAGCACCTTAAAAAAAAAAAAAGGTCTGGTTTTGGCCCAGTTCTGTTAAGGTCATCTTGAATCCCAATTCTGTCTTTTGGAGCATTGGCTACCCCTCCCAGTTTGGTATTATCTGCAAATTTGATGAGCATCCCCCCATGCCTTAATCCAAGTCATTTATAAAGATGTTGAACATCAATGGGCCCAGGACAGAACCCTGCGGCATCCCACTTGTCATTTTTTTACAAGGTGAAGAGGAGCCATTAGTGAGCACTCTGTATTTGATCGATCAACAAGCTACAAATCCACCCAACAGTTACATTGCTCAAACTTGTTATATAAATAAAATAAGCATGAGTGGTGATCAAATATTTCAGTAACACATGTTTTTAAGTGTACAAATTAATCTCACTTTGAGTATACAGGTATTTGTTTTCAGGTCAGCACAAAGGAAGAAGCTAGTTTTAAATGCTTGATTCTGTTTTCCAAATAAATGCTTTTGGGGTTTATGATTGTGGTCAATTAAGAGTATTTTTCTTTATTGTGTTGCTATTTCAAAATAATCTTGATATACACATGTCTTGTTATTTTAACATGCATTACATATTGTTGACGCTTGCAGTTACAACAGCAAACGCAACTATTTATGGAATGCTTCTTAGTCATACGCCATCTTTGAGCTCCTACAGTACATGGAAACTCCTAAGAAGGATAACTGACAGACATGTGGCTATTCAAAATAGATTCAAGTAGCATGTAAATGCCAAAGGTATTTATAAGGTTCCACTTGTTCAGCCTAGTGTTTACCTCTGAGTGTAGTCATGGCAACAGGAGTTCATTCCTCAAGATGTGGCTCATCCTTCGAGATTTTCAAAAGAAATTGAGAGTTTGTGGACTGTACCAATTTAATATTTACCAATATTAAATTTAGTTCTCCACATTTCTGCAGCAATTTTTTTAATCCTTCAAATAAATTCCATATGGAAAATCTGTGTTTCGCTTTCATTTGTGTTTTGGCTGTGTTTCAGTTTGGTTTGAAAAATGTGAATTATTATTATTACTGTATTTATTATTTATTAAATTTATATATTATAGGCCTATTAGGTGAGTTTGTCTTAAATGGGAATTGAATCAAATTTCTCCTCCATCCCTCGTTCTAGCCTACCACCAAATCATAAAAGTATAAACAGAAAAGTCATGGGCTCCAATCCTTCATACAGGTAGGCTGTTTCAATTCCAATTCACTTCTCTGTAATGGGCCATGATCTCTCTCTGTCACACACAGAACATTCTTAACATCCTGCAAGTTATGACAAAGAAATCAGAAATTCATAGCTGTTAACATTCATTTCAAAAGAGCTAACCCAAGGAAGGGAGGAAGCATCCTTTCTCTCAGCCAATATATGATAACAAGAAAAACATCGTTCTTGGCTCTTGAACAAATAGTTGGGTTAAACCTGAGGTAACTCCGTAACCAAAGGAGGGTGGGTCAGTCAGCTTGTGCCCTCCTTTCTGGCCCAGCTGAAGCTAGAGCACATGTACAAAGCCTTTTATATCTGGAGGATTTCCCAGTACATGGCTTAAACTACTGAAGCAGGGAGTCTAGCAATTATTTTATCCCGTCATTCCTCAGAGGAGCTCAGGGCAGCATATATCTACAGCCTCTTTTTTAATCACATATCACGCCTGTGAAGTGGCTTAGGCTGAGAAATAGTGGCTGAGTTCAGGGGTCAGCAAACTTTTCCAGCAGGGGGCCAGTCCACTGTCCCTCAGACCTTGTAGGGGGCCGGACTATATTTTTTTGGGAGGATGAACAAATTCCTATGCCCCACAAATAATCCAGAGATGCATTTTAAATAAAAGGACACATTCTACTCATGTAAAAACATACTGATTCCTGGACCGTCCACGGGCCGGATTTAGAAGGCGATTGGGCCGGATTCGGCCCCCGGGCCTTAGTTTTCCTACCCATGGTTTACACACACAACAGGAGAAGCATCCAATGAAAAAGACAAAAAACGAAAACAAAACCAATCTTGAAATGCTGGAGAAAAGGTATGTTTCACGCAGTGCTTTTCTGCTTGCACTTCACAGCTATCTCTCAGCCCATCCCAACCTCGTTTCACATCAACACAGCTTAATTTGTTTGTCTTTGTGCACACTCAAAGGAGCATTATCAGAGCAGGGTATTTTTACTCTGTGCAAAGGTGTTCACATCTTGACTACAGCATACCCTCCAACATGTTGAGTTCCCCAAACCAGGATGTGTGTCTTCCCAGCCATGCTCCCACATATGTCATGTGACCCACATGAGATTGCTACCCCCCCCAAAGGGCGAGATCTCGGCACGAAATCGGGTAAGATTGCAGTCCCCAAAATGGCTGCAGTGCTTTTGCAGGGGGAAATTGGATGTCCTGGTTTTTCCAGGACACATGGGGGTTATGAATTAGGAATAGAAGAATTAGGAATAGCTTAAGGCAGAGGTTTTCAACCTTTTTGGGTCCATTGCTCCCTTGTCCAACTACATTCTTTCTGTGGCACCCCTGGGGGGCTCAGGAACCCAGTTATGCCACCCTTTGCTTGCAGAGCCAGCAGCCCCTCACCCTTTGGGGAGTGTTCCCTCATCCACATCTCTTCTCCCCTCTCCTTATGAGTCCTTTGGACAGCTGCAGCTGCTGGTCCTGGTCTCTGAGCTGCCCCAAAGAAAGGTGCCTCCTCACACTGCCCCACAGGGGCCTGGGAAGCACCCCCTGGCCAGCCCCAGAGGCACCATTCACCTGAGCAGCTTGAAGCCAGGCCTGCTGCAACAAAGTGCTGTGCAAGCCTTTGGGAGGCAGAGACAAAAGAGGGCATCAGAGGAAGGTAGGGAAGGAAAGAGGAACAGAGGCCAGTGTTGCCCACGGCACCCCTGGCTATCATTCAAGGCACCCCAGGGTGCCATGGCACACTAGTTGAAAACCAGTAGCGTCAGGGCTCCAATCGGTGCAAAGCTGGTTTGAGAAACAATGCACCAGACAGGAGTATTTTATAGAAAGTACAGGATCCATATGCATTTTGGATAATGTTACGTGAACACGGATTAAAAACCCAGCATTGGAAACACAATGAGTGCACAGTAAGCAGGAGTGTGAATACTAGCCAAGTCGTATCGAACTTGTTTCAACCAATCACCGTTAAAGCAGTTCATCTAGGTCCAGTCAAGATGGCATGCTGCCGTTATTTTTAAAAAAATAAGCAAAACCTTCTGGACTCTTCTGTGTGGCTGCCCTGGAGGAGGAGACTGGGCCAAGGTCACAGTGCGTTTTGTAACCAAATGGAGTTTGAACTCATTCAAACTCCACCATCCACCATTCCACACTTGCTGCACATCCCTCTTTTTGGATTTGGATCCCATCACACTATTTGAAACTGAGTCCTTATGAAAACAGGATAAACAGGCCAAACTGGATTTGACACTTCCATGTCTATTTCCTCACTTTAACCAAGATCTCCGCAGCATATGAGTTAAGTGGAGTATTGGGGACGGAACAGCTTGGCCTTTTTTACCTCTTGGCCATTTGCTCTCCTAACAGAGATTCAGCAAACGCCTTCTGTTTTAACCTTTAAACAGCTGCTGAACACTTTTCTTTGCCACTTGACTTATGCAGGCCATTAGGAAAATATTTTCCTGTAATAACAGATGAGCTCTGCTTGTAAATTTTTGCAGGGTTCTCATTGTGTATAGATATGGTTGTTGCAAACCATCTTGATTTTTTTTATTACCGTATATGGTGATATATAAATATTTTTATAATAAAATAAAATCATCCCTGGTTGCTTTTTTTACCTGTACAGTAGTACCTCAGGTTAAGTACTTAATTATTTCTGGAGGTCCGTTCTTAACCTGAAACTGTTCTTAACCTGAAGCACCACTTTAGCTAATGGGGCCTCCTGCTGCCACCGCGCCTCCGGAGCACAATTTCTGTTCTCATCCTGAAGCAAAGTTCTTAACCTGAAGCACTATTTCTGGGTTAGCGGAGTCTGTAACCTAAAGCGTATGTAACCTGAAGCGTTTGTAACCCGAGGTACCACTGTATGTGTTAGATATGAGGACTCATCTGGTTTGGGCCTGATTGGTTCTGTCATCCTGTCCTACTCCAGATTACATAGTTGGAAAATGTTTAACAGGATTCCTCTAATGCTTCTTGAGATGTTGAAACTACAGAACAAATATTGACCTGCGACGCAACACCATGTGCTCAAAGAGGAGGAAAATAAACATTTTATATAACAATAAAAGAAGCTCAACAACAAAGGGGGGGGGACATGAATTCTAAGGATTCTGATACTTACATTGCAGGGAGTTGGACTAGGTGACCCTGATGGTGCCTTCCAAATTTACAATTCTATATTTCTATGAAATGTGATTCACACAGAAAACAACCGCAACATCGTACCCCATGGCCATAATCACTGGGTATATTTGTACCACACTTTGTTATGTTCTTCATGTGTCTGGAAATGAAAAGCAAAGCCAACTTGTTAATCTCTGAATTAATGGTCCTACACATTAAAGCCTGACAACATTACTTTCTTCACACATCTAACAAATCAATTCGAAAATAAAACCCTCCTCTTCTACGGTGCCCTCACCCTGTATGAGATGTCGTTGTCATTTTACCACATCAGGACTCTCCTATCACATTGCCACCTCATTCTTCTTCATGGGAATTCTGACCACAGTACTGGGGTTGAATGCGAAAGACTCCATTGAAAAACATTTTCAGGGTTGTCACACATTAATACTCCACAGTTCATCTCAGCCTCAGTGAAGGAGGGGAAACATTCATTGTGGACAAAGATTATAGAGCTGTTCACACAAAGGACCTCATCAACATGTTAGTGGCAGTGAGGCTGTACCTCCTAGCCATGCCCCCTGAATGTTGAAGCACCTGCTAGCCTGCAAAAATATACAGATATCCCCTTGTAGCAACTTCTCCGCCTGAATAGGAAACTACCTAATCACTTAAGTGGAGGAGCCTTCCTTCGTTCCAGACTCAGAGACAAACTTTACAAAAGATTGTCAATATCACTCTTGGCTAATGGAGAGACCAATGTGGACTAACAAGCTAGTGGGCTCTAATAGTGAAGCTAATGAATTACAAACCATGAAACCCTGTTGTTCTAAACCATTGTTTAAGGTGATGCTCTCCAACATTACAGATGAAAATAGGGGCATTCTAAATGCTTTAGAATGAAATGTCCCTGTTTTCATGAGGTATAGTGGCAAGTACAGTAATTTTCTTAATATGTGCACTATGTATTGTACAGTGGTACCTCAGGTTACATACGCTTCAGGTTACATACGCTTCAGGTTACAGACTCCACTAACCCAGAAATAGTGCTTCAGGTTAAGAACTTTGCTTCAGGATGAGAACAGAAATCGTGCTCCGGCGGTGCGGCGGCAGCAGGAGGCCCCATTAGCTAAAGTGGTGCTTCAGGTTAAGAACAGTTTCAGGTTAAGTACGGACCTCTGGAACGAATTAAGTACTTAACCTGAGGTACCATTGTATAATGGAAAGAAGAACAGACTTCTTTCCTCTCATATAGTCTTCCTTGTTAGCATTTCTTGTCTTGTTGGCATCTCCTCCTCTAGGAGCCTCAAGTTGATCTTGCTGTGTCCCTCCTGCCTCCTTGGTCCCCGCCCCTCTTCTGGGTTCTGTTTCTACAAACTAGAGAAGCATTGTCTGGTCTGAAACCCAGGGTGGATCATGCGTTTGCAACATCCCCTGCGCAGCCAGTGACCGGGATCAAAGATCACTGCAGCTCCATCGGCCTCCCGTTGCAGAGTTAAGCAAGAGTGTTGTGAAAACAGCTTGACCAGCAGCGGGAATCGATCAAGCTCTCGTGTGGCTCATCACCTCCCCCTAACAATATTGATCTTTTGCCTGCTGGGTTTACTAAAGAACTGCTCCCCGCTCCTCCTCCCTACCCAGAGCTATAAAACATGCATCCAGCCTTGCCTCTCGTACATTGTAGGTTTGGCTCTTTGGATCTGCACTGCTCCTTGACAGACGGTCATATCCTCTTCAGTGGCTATTCAACCCCACTGTCTGGTGATTATGGCTCTGTTATTACTGAAAGAAGGAAGGCCCCGTCCTTCCCTGCACACAGAGGACTTTTTTAAAAAGGGTGGGGACTTCTTAGGATTTTTGAGGTGGTATTTATGAAGCTGTCTCCAGCTTCCCCCAAAGCATCTTGCATCCATTCTACTGATGTAGAACAGAATGTCCCTATTTCCTGAGGAATGTTGGGGCTGTGTGTCTGTTGGGTGCTTTCCTTTCTTCTCTGTGATGAATTGCATGTTCTGTTTGTTGCTGGTGCGTAGGAGCAAGATGGTTCACCTGAGAGGAGTCCTTGCCTGGTTGGTGCTTGTGGCCTTGGCACTGTTGGACACCAGATGCCAAGCACAGCGCGACTGTCGAGTGAGCAGCTTCAAAGTCCAGGAAAACTTCGACAAGTACCGAGTAGGTGTTTTCAGCCTGTTTTTCTTCTTTTATGCTACTTGACATGTAAGATGCTGCCTGGGTTGGCTTGTAATTATTTGCACTTGAGTTCCAGTCCCTTAAATATAATCAAAACAGAGTTGCTTCACTTAGAATTATCATTTTAATTTTTTGTAATGATTAGTGCAACGCCAACATTTAGTCTGAAAACTCTCTCTCTCTCTCTCTCTCTCTCTCTCTCTCTCTCTCTCTCTCTCTCTCTCTCTCTCTCTCGTTGCATATACAGACAACATACATTTAAAGCATATTTCTAACACATTCTACGCCCTGCCCCTGAGAATCCAGGGCAGTGTTTTACCTCACAGAGCAACAGTTCATAGCACCCTTAACAAACTATAGTTCCTAGGATTCTTTGGGGCATATGCTTTAAATGTATGGGGTGTACGCAGCCAAGGACAGGATGAAAGGCACCAGAGTAGGATTCTTGTATAAGCGAAGACTTGGGTTTATGCTTAGATTCTTTAGTATTGGATTCCTCTCCCCACCCCAAAAAAAGAAAAGAAAAAGGATAATTGAGCAGATCAGTGTAGTGGATTTTCTAAAAACAGCCAAGTTCATTCTATAAAGCTAGGTGACTACATTTATTATCTCATATATTGGAGAAAGCAGAAATACTATTTTGATTCCTGTTTTCCACATTTCCTGATGGGCTGCCTGACTTGTGTTTATTTTTAAACCACAGTTGCACTATAAAGCTGGATGTTGCTGGTGTTAATTTTTAGTCTGAAATATAACTAAGCCTAAACACATATAACAACCAGAGATACTGTTTGCCTGTTTACTTTTAGTGAATTTCAAATAGAATAGTTTTGTGAATCTCTTGCAAAAGTCTCTTTGCTAATTTGACTGTAGCATGTTTTAATTTCTAGCACCCAATAACCTCATTTTAGCTAATTTCGATGGCGGTAGTAATAGTAGTAGTAGTGCTTTACAATATATTATAAAATAGGGGTGGGGAATCTCAGGTATGGGGCCCAAATGACCCGCAGGAATAAAGACTTTTCCTATGGGAAAGTACAGAATTCAGCTCTTGGAGGGCTCTAAATGTGTGGGTCAAGTTACCCTATGGATTTCTACATAGAGATTAAAGGTAAAGGTAAAGGTACCCCTGCCCGTACGGGCCAGTCTTGACAGACTCTGGGGTTGTGCGCCCATCTCACTTAAGAGGCCAGGGGCCAGCGCTGTCCGGAGACACTTCCGGGTCACGTGGCCAGCATGACGAAGCTGCTCTGGCGAGCCAGAGCCGCACACGGAAACGCCGTTTACCTTCCCGCTGGTAAGCGGTCCCTATTTATCTACTTGCACCCGGAGGTGCTTTCGAACTGCTAGGTTGGCAGGCGCTGGGACCGAGCAGCGGGAGCGCACCCCGCCGCAGGGATTCGAACCGCCGACCTTTCGATCGGCAAGTCCTAGGCGCTGAGGCTTTAACCCACATCATAGAGATTGCATCATAGTAAATAAAATAATTGGTTTTGGATATTTATTTTATGTGTTATGGTACAAATCACTTCCACTCCCATTGAATTTTCCTTAAGTTTTTTATCAAAACTGTTGGCTTTCCTCAGAATTCCTTGAATGTTTCTTCCATCAAGTTGAAGCTGAGAAAAATTTGCTGAGAATTCAGACAATTTTTCTAGCTAGCCTTACTGAAATTCTTCAGGTGTTTCAGCTGAAATGTCTCAAGCTGCTCCCCTTTGCTGCTAATTTTATTTTGGCAAAAATTTTGGGCGGCAACCTTCATCTGGGAGAAGTCAGCAGCTGTGGCTATAATGGGTCAGAACCGCAGAAGCCATTTTGGCTTCCTAAGGTGGGCAAAATGGTGGCCCACCATTTTATGTACAGAAGCTGTGGGCTGGCAGTTGCGTTTTGCTTCCTTTAAACCTGATGGCAGCCGGCTAGTTTTGTGAGTGCATGGGAGGCTATGTGGTGCACCCAGTTCCAATCTCCATCAGAGGAGAATGACTAGGGGACTCGGGAGGAATGGTTAATGGTGCTGCCAGAATATCTGTGGCTTAGGCAATTTCCTCCCTCTGTCTAATGATATGGCCAGTCCTGAAGCCCGTTCAACATGCATCTCCTTTCCTTGTACTGCATCCCCTAAGCTCATCCTCTAAGCACCTCTGACAAGACCTTTTCTGCTCCTACTGCAGTATGCTGGTTTCTGGTATGCCGTGGCCAAGAAAGACCCCGAGGGACTGTTCCTTCAGGACAATATTGTAGCCCAGTTCTTTGTTGATGAGGCTGGGCATATGACTGCTAAAGCCCAGGGCAGAGTTGTGCTCTTCAAGTAAGTCTGTTTCTTTTTCCACTGCTTCCCCACAGGCTCCAAATCCCTTTCTCCATTTTGTAAGCCCAAGCACACCCCTAAGCTCAGATTTCCAAAGCTTAACTCTATATCCATCATTCCCTCTTTTCAGTCAGTTGGAAATATGCCCTGTCATGACGGGTATCTTCACGGAGACTGAGGATCCTGCCAAGTTCAGGATGAAATATTTTGGGATGGCAAGCTATCTCCAGAAGGGAAGTGAGTATCAATTCTTTTTAGCATGCTGTATATTATTTGCGTTGCTTGTTTTCTGCTGATTGGTGTGACAAGTCCAAAGCTGACTACTGTAGTAAGGCAATTGCAGAATTGTGTCAATCTACAGTATATATGATGCTGAAGGAAAAAAATTGGAAAGGAAACAGAACACACAATGTTTGATGTTGTGGGACAGTGGATGCATAGAGTGGCCATGTCTCCTACTTTACAGATGACAGTCCTCTGTGTTGAAGGGCTATCAGAGGATGCTGCTCTGTTTGAAGGTGTCTCTCATGGGAGGACTACTAAGCCCAAGTCTAGCCTAAAGATAAGGAACTATAAAAAGTGACAGCAGGAGCCTTGAAGTTGCCCATCAACAGTTAGAAACACGGGGTGAGCAGCCACACAGGTTATCTGGTTTCTTCCCCACTACAGTGAGATATATTGCATTCCTGTTTAAATTCTAGTAATTATGCCTAAAATTCCATCTGTACAAACAAGTTACCATATGCAAAATTGGCGACCTTTTTTGTAGTTATGCAAATCCTCTCTTTTTTCTCTTTTTTTGGCAGTGCATAACTTGCTACCCTAAGCATGCACCAGTAACAAAAAGTACATATAACTAAGCATTATTTGCTGATAGTACATGCAGATGTAGAGCCATCTGAAGACATATTGCAGATTTTTCTGGTCTGTTGAGAAGGAGTGAAATCGACCTGTTCTTGACAGCAGTGGCAATTGTGACCTGACACAGCCATGGGAGAGCCAGTCGTGGGAGGGGGTGAAGGATTCTTGTCTGCGCCGCCAGCTGACGTCACCATTGGTCTCAGCCAGTTGCGGGGGGCCGACAGGATTCCCCCCTTCTTTACTTCAACCTTCAACAAGTATTCTACCTTTGCCCTGCCACGAAATCAAAGCATGCAGCTTCCTGAGGACTCAGAGTCCAAAAGGCCATTGTCCTTATCTATGTCCTTATGTGAAATACCAACTCTCAGCATTCCCTTTATTGAATGTTTTCAAATGTTGGCTCTGCAAGATGACCCTGTGAGGGCTTCTCCAGTTGGCCTGTTTGTTAAGCATTCGCCATGACTTGCTTGCACAATGGTTATTGACTGGATATAAATTATTCTGATTTGTGGGAGATTTATACAGCAGTGAGCATTCGTCCTGTTTGCTTGTGTGGGGTTTACAGGTCTTCTCATTAAATCATTCCACACTTTTTGATGCATTTTCCTGTCACTTTCCAAACTGCAAAAAGCCACTTTCAATTTTTAAAGTGGATTGGCTGTGCTAGGGCAACAGAACGCTTTGATCTGTTTTAATTACACAAACATAATTTTCCCAGCGTGCACTTGAAACCTTTTCACAAAATTCTGATAGTCTGGAGGCACCTTGACAGAAGAATCTGCTAAAATGTGGCTACCTTTTCTGACATTTTGACAGCTTTGAAGATCAAGTAAAATACATTTGTTTTCAAACCCAGATTTATCCCCATTCATTTTTCCCTTTTATTTTTCCAATCTGTTTATTATTCTATCCTGTCCTACTTCCCAAATTTGCTGAACCCAAGGGTCTGATCCGACCCCCTGCAATGCAGGAATCTCAGCAAGATCCTACCCGACAGATGGCCATCCAACCTCTGCTTAAGAACCTCCATGGAAGGAGAGTCCACCACCTCTTGTGGGAGTCTATTCCACCGACAAGCAGCAATACATACTTTACATATGTGCTTTATATTTGCTTGTGCATTTTACATTTCTACCTTCCTTCTTGATTTTTCCTGAAAAGATTAATCTTCATATTGGAAAATGGTCACACATCTACTATACACTTAAAACACTCTTGTTCTACTTCAACCGTCATGGCTTTCCCTCAAAGAATGGCACCTGTATTTTGTTGAGGAGCTCCCAACAAAGCTTAGCACCCTTAACAAACTACAGTTCCCAGGATTCTTGAGAGGAAGCTGTGACTCTTAACATAGTACAAGAGTGCTTTAAATGTAGGGAGCAGATGTGACTATGTGTATTAGACTTGATTCATATATTTTTATTTAGGCATTTACTTTAGATGTTTAAGTGCTATTTTGAAAACATAAAGTACATTTTTATTTATTTGTGTATTGTTCATATTTATTGTCTAAACGGAAGTCAGACATCTTTTCCGCCACACTTGGAATTTACATTGACTGATCCGCATTCCATGTAAAACAAATCCTGGTTTAATGCAAAATGTTTGAAGTGCACAGTGGTGGCACAATGGTACTGAGCTTTCTTAATTGTTTTTATGGCTTCTTCCAGATGACGATCACTGGGTAGTGGCCACCGATTATGACACCTATGCTCTACACTACTCTTGCCGTCAGCTGAATGAGGATGGCACTTGCGCCGACAGCTACTCCTTTGTGTTTTCCCGCGACGCCAATGGACTACGTCCAGAAGCACAAAGAATCGTCAGGCAAAAGCAGACAGAGCTCTGCTTAGACAGACAGTACAGGGTTATTGTTCATAATGGTAAGAAACATTTCAGTAGAATTTTACCAAAGGGCGGGTGGGCAAAAGTACTGTTGGTAATTCCTGTGCTGCTATGAAACTGTTTGCATGCCTAGGCACAGGAAGCCTGAGGTCACCGGGGAGCTGGAGGGGTGTGAGAAGCAGAAATGAAGACATGACAATTTTGGGGGATCAAAATGGCCACTACCCTTATTGTCTGCGTAGGCATTGGGTACCCATCTTGAACCAACCCGCCTGTTTGCTGATTGATTATTCCATCGGGGTCCTCCGATTTGTTTTTGAGGGGGCCAGACACCTTCAATGTTCAGAGGGCTGCACATGTGATCCCAGGAGGTCATGTTGGGCCCCCACAATTTAATGGAGAAGCTGGTGATAAGGATCTATCTCTCTCTCACTCTCTCTCGCTCTCTCTCTCTCTCTCTCTCTCTCTCTCTCTCTCTCTCTCACACACACACACACACACACCCATGACATGGATTTATTCTAGGCAATCCCTCCAGTATGCTATTTTGGAAGTACTATGGCCTGTCACATCAATTTCCAGTTTGTACAAAAGCCTGTACACCAGAAAAAAGGCTATTTATTCATTATTGCATTTACATTCCAATCTTTCATCAGCAACAGTTCCCATCACCCCTGACCTTTGGCTATGCTTGCTGTGGCCAATGGGAGTTTTAGCTTAGCATCATTTGGTGGGCAAAAGGTTCCCTGCACCTGATCTAGAACTTGTATTTTCTGACCCTCGAGCCAATCTTGACACATCAGGGGGTCCAATTTGTCCTGTGAGCTCATTTCCCCCCAAACCATGCCAAGGCATGAGACAAGGAGGAGGACAAGGTTTAATCTTCCATTGGCTTTAGAATACTGTCAAACTGAGACTTGCTAATTCTGATTTGAGACCAATGAATAAGGGTCATAGGTAATATACTTCATTGTGGCAAGAGTTGAACTGATACACATGCCAGTCTAATTTCACAAATTAGCTCTAGTTGCATATTATTATGTTAACATCTTGCCTCTGTTTTGTAATGTCGGCTTAGACATTTTAACAGCTTTTCTTTTTCTTTTCCGTTTTAGGATACTGCTCTGAGGAAAACGCTCAGTAGTTGCACAGTTTGAAAAACTAATTGTTTTGTAGGAAAGTCCTTCAAGCAGATTCTTTTCGATTTTGAGTCTATTTATCTGAACTGTACCATTTACCCTGCCAGTATGTGGAATTTAATAAACCTGAGATTAGTGAATTACATTTTATTTGTGTTGCAAACACATGTTCATGAATTTAACATCTGTAATTAGCATGTTGCGCCAGATAAACATTCTTTTATGCAAGTGCTTATAATTATAAATCCATATTGTAATTACTAATTTCATATCATTTTGATGATGATGATGATTTTTGGTCACCACAGGCTTTTCCCCCACAAGTTGGCAATCCTAGTACAGTATTTCAATTTTTTAAAAAATACAAAGTATCTATTTTGTTTACTTTCTGAACAAGAATACTTTATTCGTTATTTAAAACTTTTATTCCCAGAAACAATGGCTTGACATTTTGCACACAAATGCTGTGTGTTGATACATTCCGAACCATCACCATTCCAGAGACAGCATACCTGGGAAGTTTGTGTAACACTCGCATGCCAATGGCTGAAGGACAATGTTCTGTGCTGACACAGCACCAAACTAGCACTGACCAAGGTTGCAAGTTGTGACATCCATGATTGCTGCAACTGCCAGTTGGCTTGGAGCCCTTGTGATAGCACCAGGTCAGGAGTTATGAGTCCATTTCTTCCATGACCAGGTTGGTGACCATGGCAACCAAAGGGCCAGGATGCAAAGGCCTCATTAAATATGGTGGAACTTTCAATTAACTCTGTTGGGGTCATCACAGATTATCGCAGTCGTGCTTTCAGTAGGAAAGCACGAGTTTAAGCAGTCTGAATTTGCCCCAAAGTAAGATGTAGCTAAGCTGAGAAACACCTCTACTCTGAAAGAGGTTTATGTCATACAAACTGACATTCTCACTACGGATTCCATGCTGAGGTTGGCGCCATCTAAAATGAAATACTTTACTATTTCAGTAATTGCATTGACATCCCTCTTTTCCTCCGAAGAGTTCAAGGCAGCATACAAGATGAATCCCTCCCGAATTTTATCCTCACAACAGCCCTGTGAGGAAGGTTAAGCTGAAAGAATGATCACTCAATATAACCCAATGAGTTTCATAGCTGAGTGGGGGATTTGAGTGTTTGTCTCCAACACTCTAGCCCTGACCTCCCCAACCTGGGGTACCTTCTGATCTTCTGGACTACATATCCCATCAACCCCAGCCTGCACAGCCAATGAATGAGTGAAACCACATACTAGCTTTTTAAACTGCAACTTGATTAAAACTCCATAGGTTTGCCAAAAGCTGTGTAAAATAACATTTGGCGCAGGTTGCCACCTTCAGCCATCAACTGTCCCTCCTGCCTCATGAGCTCATAGAATTGTAGAGTTGGAAGGGACTCTAAGGATCAACTAGTCCAACCCCCTACAATGCAGGAATAGGCACTTGTCCTCTACAGGGATCAAACCTCTGACCTTGGCATTATCAGCACCATGCTCCAACCAACGGAGCTAGAGAAGGGTTGGGGAGGATAAACTCACATTACCATGAAGGCTCCCCCCCTGTATTTCTTATTGGACTAACGATCTAGTTGTTTGTTTTTCCAAAGAGCATGCTGTAATGCTCAAAATTCTATCTAAAGCTTTTCATTCTACTTGCCCAACAAATGTTTGTTTAGATATTCTCCAACACATTTGTGTCTGGCTTTTCTTTCATGAAGCGTAGGGTGAAGGGGTTCTGAGGTGATCTCCCATCAAGGCACTGATTTCGCTCTAGGAAAGCTCCAACAAGATTGCTGTATCATTGTCAAGTACAGGAGTTCCCCTCTCCCTTCTGGTAGCTCATCAATAAAAATTAATGAGCATTTGGTAGATTTATAGTCCTTTAATTACAGCATTATGTTACAAGCACAACAGGCAACCCTCTGCAAGGACATCAGTTGCCTACTCTGATTCCTCCCCACTTCTGCAGCAAGAAGCACACCAATGGGAAGTGCCTCACACACACCCCTTGCGTCTCCCTTGTTCTATGACACGCTCGGACCTCTGAGTTTGGGGGGAGGGAGGGGTTCCAGCTGCTCCCTCCCTCCTGGTTGCTCAGCTACTATCTCATAGCTGGGTAGCTCCTCTCTCAACTGACCAGCTTCTGTGTCTGCCTGTCTCTCTGCTTCTGGAAACGCTGGAAGCGGGGGGGGGGGGGACAACAAATATTTCCCCTCCTCTTCTGTTAGGAGCTGATCTCCCTGTGATTGCATTCCCCAATCTTCCAATCCAGACCAGCCCCTGACAATCATGTGCTTTCATCTGTTCAGTGGATGGAAGGTGAGCTGTCTGTGCTAAGTCCCACCTGCACTTATCCCTCACTTTCTTGACTGAACAGGTGATGCCAGAGGTGACCATGTGCTAAGCACCTACATGCACCATCCTGTGCATTTCTCATACTCCAGCAACCTTTTTACACCAGCTAGGCACAAATCCAGTACAAGAAGAAAACCCATAGACACATGTTCAAAACACACAGTATTGTTTGAATGGCTGAGTCTCCCTGTGATTGGCAGCTACTTGTACATTTATAAACCTAGCAGTCACATGCAAACGTTTGGTTGTGTCCTTGCCACTTACACATTTTTAAACTTGTTATTTGTTAACACCGATCCTTTGGCTCTCACGCAAGGAAGTGTCATCGTCCCTGCCCCATGCCAAAGATCCCACAAAATACAATCACTTTCTGGAAGATAGTAAACTGCAGAGTTCAGTTATGCTCTGCAGTCAACATTTTAACTTCTGTTTTAATGCCATCAGCACCTGTATCCCTTGCATCTTGCTATGGGGAGAGTTATAAGGTCATTTTCTGCAGCACCAAGATTTCCCAAGACCAGAATATGCTGTGCAAATCTTGATATTTTAATTCCACCCGCCTCCCTCTTTCCCAGACACTTTCTTCAGCACACTGTTCTGAATAGCTGGTGAGATTACCGCTGTCAGAAACATCACATGGTTATGTGGAAATAGCAGACACAGTAAGATGTCTGTTGTTATTCTGTCTTAGCGTAGTGTCTGTTGCAAGTGCTTTTCTTCCAAGAGGACCTGGGCAGCAGAAAAAGATTTTCCTCCATTCATGCCTGAAGTGGGAAACATTATATAAAACTGGGTTGACAATTGAATTGGAAAATGTGAAAGCCACTATCCAAAAGAATAAAGAAGGCATCAGGTTCACGTTTGGATTGAATTTCTGCACTAAAATGAGGAGAATGGTGATGATTATCGGACTCCACATAAGAAAGAAAGAGATCATCAATACAAACAAAGTCCGCAACAGTCTGAAGTCTTTCTGGGAAATTCGAATGTGATGACCCTCTGAGTAGGCCATGCCAGCATGAAGACGTCTCCTTGATTCTTTTGCAATCTGCATTAGAACATAAAAAACACCTTTCAGTGAATATATTTAAATTTTTAAAAAATTGTTAGGCAGACTCTGTGATTAGGTAAAGGTAAAGGTACCTCTGCCTGTACGGGCCAGTTTTGACAGACTCTGGGGTTGTGCGCCCATCCCACTTAAGAGGCCAGGGGCCAGCGCTGTCCGGAGACACTTCCGGGTCACGTGGCCAGCGTGACATCGCGGCTCTGGCGAGCCAGAGCCGCACACGGAAACGCCGTTTACCTTCCCGCTGGTAAGGGGTATTTATCTACTTGCACTTAGGGGTGCTTTCGAACTGCTAGGTTGGCAGGCGCTGGGACCGAGCAGCGGGAGCGCACCCCGCCGCAGGGATTCGAACCGCCGACCTTTTGATCGGCAAGTCCTAGGCGCTGAGGCTTTAACCCACAGCGCCACCTGCGTCCCTGTGATTAGATATCAATAAATTAAAAAATTAGATATCAATAAATTAAAAAATTAGTTTTTTCTGATTAAGAAAAAAATGACATGGGATGTTGTGGAATCTCCTTTGGAAGTTTGAAAGGGTAGAGTGAATGGCATGAAAATACACATTTTAAAACATGTTTTGGTACCCCCCCTTTTTTCAGTGAGCCAGATAGCTGTGCTAAATGTACTCACATCTCCACCCAACTTCCTCAGGGAATAGGAATATACAGGTAATCAAAATGTACTTTTTTAAAATGAGAGGCTGTTTTCATATTTGGGATTTTTATTTATTTATTTTTTAAGAGTACAGTATCAGCTCCAGGAAAGGCTCTTGCTGCAGCCAGCAGCTTGCAGATGATGTGGACATCACTTTGTTATGCCTGCCTTCCAAATGCTGCTGCATCCAAGGAAAATATGCCGATTGTTTAGAAATGTGCAAGGTACCAAAATAATATGGGACACTCCAGTCAGACTTACAATCAAGGAATATCAAAATTAGCATGTTGCTCTCAGTGAGCACTGAAAGAGGGCGAAACATTATGATGAAGGGGAAATGCTCTCCTGTTCCACCATAGCAAAATTAGTAGTTTTGTTTCCTCTTAGGAAAGCAGCATTTAATCCTTACACAAATACAATTTGTATAGTGTTTGACTATTATGAAAAAAATATTCCTCTTACTGCTTCTCATTTTGCTTTCCCTAATCCAATTACTGTGTTTTTTGAAATGCCAGGAAACTATTTTTGCATACACACTCATCCAATGTTCTTCCACCTGCACACTGCTTTTTCTCAGATGGGGAAACAATATCAGTTTACAGCAGCTTTTCCCCAACCTGGTGCTCTCCAAATGTGTCAGCTCCTCTCACCTGCAGCTAATGTGGAATGGACCAATAGTCTGACTCATACTACATCTGTATACTGTTTGCTATAAAATATACTAAATCTACAGAAAGTTAATGGATTGCAAATGTTATCTAGTGCAAAGCACAATAGGAACGTTCTTCGAAATACAGTTTTATTGTCTTTTAACTTCCAAACGTATTCCTTGATGGCAAAATGGAAATCTACAAGGAAGACATAATCTTCTGACGAAGGGAGGATTAAGTCATATGTAACTCTCTAGCACCACCTTCCTGGGAAATGTGTAATATTGACAGCAACTTTCAACAGTGCTGTTTGGCCACCCACAAACAGGAGCAGGGAGAGCAAGTTTTCTGGTGAAAATTCCAGAGGGCTACTTACCGTATTTTTTGCTCTATAAGACTCACTTTTTCCCTCCTAAAAAGTAACGGGAAATGTGTGTGCGTCTTATGGAGCGAATGCAGGCTGTGCAGCTATCCCAGAACCAGAACAGCAAGAGGGATTGCTGCTTTCACTGCACAGTGATCCCTCTTGCTGTTCTGGTTTCTGAGATTCAGAATATATATTTTTTCTTGTTTTCCTTCTCCAAAAACTAGGTGTGTCTTGTGGTCTGGTGTGTCTTATAAAGCGAAAAATACGGTAGTTAAAACATGTCTTACTCACTTTTCATTGCACAGCAATTGCAGTGCAGGCTGCAACTGAAACAGTATCAAATTCGCAATGCAATGAATAAAAACGAGAAGGTAAGTCAGTCGCAGCCAGCCAACGGAAAATGTCAGTAGCAGCATCAGATTCTGCTAAAACACTGGGGGAATAACCAAGCCCTTTGCTGGCATCTAAAATGTAAAAAAGCAGGCAGCACATGTATCACAGAGGGGAGGGAATTCTTAAAGTGGGGTGCCACTGCCAAGAAGGCTCTCTCGTGCACTGCCATATAGCAGGCTCAGCTAAAGATAGTAAGGCCTCCTTGATAGATCTTAACAAAATGGGTAAGTCTATACGGGACAATCCATTTTTTCAGGGCAGGTAGCAACTTTGGGGTGATTTTCTGGCAGGAAAATGACATGTAGGAGAAGAGCTGTCAACACCCCCCCACACACACACATACCATGGTGCCAGTCTAGATCAGGGTGCTAATATTGCTTTCAGTTAAGAGTGGGAAGTGGCTGTCCAAATCACATTGTTTAAATAGCATACAGTGGTACCTCGGGTTAAGAACTTAATTATTTCTGGAGGTCCATTTTTAACCTGAAACTGTTCTTAACCTGACGTTCCACTTTAGCTAATGGGGCCTCCCGCTGCTGCTGCGCCGCCGTCGTGCAATTTCTGTTCTCATCCTGAAGCAAAGTTCATATCCCGAGGTAATATTTCTGGGTTAGAGGAGTCTGTAACCTGAAGCATCTGTAACCTGAAGCGCCTGTAACCCGAGGTACCACTATACCTAATGTAACATGTAGTTTAGCCCTAGATTAATTAAATGTTGAGGATATGAAGTGACAAACAGCTCAGGATTTGCGACTATTGCAAGTGAACTAGAATAAAACTGTTAAGAACTAGGAAGTGTGCTACTTTTTTGGCTACTTGTGGTCTGTTATTACCATCTTTAAAACTAAAACTCCATTTACTATGAGAACGCTGATTCAATTTTAATTGTGGATAACTCTATTAGCATCTTTTTAAAAATGATGATGATGATGATGATGATGATGAAAAATACCTGTAAAATCTTTGAATAACTAATTACGATGACTAATCCTGGTATTAAGAAGATCACAGTTGCAAAAGACACATCCCAAGCGATCTCTCCTGAAACGCTGGGCCAGTCCAAGGTGCAAATTAACACTTCCTGCAAGAAAAAGAACAAAATCCATATAAGTTTTTAATGTTTCACCATAATGTTTGAGAAACATGCAGAGGCTCACCTAGAGTCCCTTGTGCCCTTGGCAAGGAGCTGTATCAGTGCCTCCCCACAGGGGAAGAAAACACTTTAGTGCAATAGACACATTAGAAATTACTACATTTTACATGACCCCAGCACTTGAAGCATCCAGAGTAAAGGTGAGGCAAGGAATAAGTGCAGAAAAAATGCATGCCTTTGTGCTACGGTGGAAGAAGGACGGGAAGGTTCTCCTGTTTTTGCTCTTGCTACAACAACAGTGGCACATCTCCGCACACATATATACGTCATACACTTCGTAGTTTGATAGGCGATTTTTGAGCTTCCCCCCTAGGTACTCCTCTGTCAACATGTGCTGGCTTGGTGCCTGTTTTTAGAAGAGATAACCACTAACCAAACAGGATCTACGGAAATAGTTAATGATCAAAATACCTTTATGATTTTAACCTGGAACATATTCAGATAAAAGTGTATTCACAAGATTTGGCAACCAAACCAACCAACCAACTAAACAAACAAACAAACAAACAAGCAAACAAAAAAATCCTCCACCACCTACAATTTGAACCATTATGGCAACGTGATGAAATAGTTTAACAAATACTAGAAGCTCATATCTGACCTCATCTTACTAGCATTAAATGTGATTTCCTTGCAAAGACAGCTGCAAGGCGGACAAAAAATGGGAACATAATCTAATTATTTACTGATGATGACTCTCTCCTGTTATCTCCTGTGGTCTATGCAGTCATCTTACATGTCCACATAAACGTCTGCTTTTCAAGCAATGCATAGGTACAACAGAGCTTGTGTGTTCTTGTGTGAAAGGTACAATATGTACTGTAGAACACGGGACAAATGAAGAGTTTTGCAAAGGCTAGTCACCAATTCAATTCTAAACTTAACTGTGTGCATGTTGTGCTCCTCCCATAGTCACTGAAAGTTTAAAGGTTAACAGGCAAACTGAGGAGAAACTTTCATTGCTTTTTTGGCAAATACCATAGATTCCGGCGTATTAGGCGACTGGGCATATTGGACGACCCCCCCAAATTGGCAGCTGCAATTTGGGGATTTATTTTATAAGCCCAGTCGCCTAATACGCTGGGCAGCAACAGGGGGCGGGCTCAGCTCCGCACTGGGAGAAAGTCGCCCAGCACAGAGCTGAGCCTGCTGCCTGCTGCTGCTGCTGCTGCTGCTTCAGAGCCGCCGCCACAGCAGTGGGGGGGCGGGCTCTGCTCCCTGCCACCCATACCCAGCGTATAAGGCAACCCCCCACTTTGGAGAATATTTTCTGGGTTCAAAAGCTGTCTTATACACCGGAATCTATGGTAAATCCGATACTTAAATAGCACCAAGTCAGTTGATAAAAAATAGTATTTATTATGAATTCTTAAAAATTCCTAAATTTTAATTTATTTATTTTTATCTGACAATCAAGGTGCATCATGCCTGTGATTAATTAAAGAAAAGTCAGACATAGGTGCATGCTACCCTTTTTTTCTCTGGGTCATACTTTTAGAATTTGCTCACGCCACAACATATTTCTTTATTGATAAGAAATACATTGTAAAACAAAAAGAAATAACTCCTAGCAGTGTTGATTTGTAACACAGAACACAACTACTTTATAATATGATCATGTGACATCCAGAAAGTATAAAACAATGCAGCTTCGTAAGAACATGAATCATTCCCAAAATATAACACTGATTGTCCTTGAATCTTCCTGCCACACTGGCCATCCTCTGCTGCCACACCCTTTGAGAACCACTGGTGTAATGTATAGTCTGGAATTTAAGGGAGCTGCTTATGCCAGGTGTTCATCTAGCTCTGCATTGTCTACACTAAGGGGTCGCAAGTGGCGCTAAACCTCTTGGGTTTGCTGATCAGAAGGTCGGCCATTCAAATCTGCACGACGGGGTGAGCTCCTATTGCTCTGTCCCAGGTCCTGCTGACCTAGCAGTTCGAAAGCACGCCAGTGCAAGTAGATAGGTACTGCTGTGGCGGGAAGGTAAACAGTGTTTCCGTGCGCTCTGGCACTCATCACAGTGTCCTGTTGCACCAGAAGCAGTTTAGTCATGGTGGCCACATGACCCAGAAAGCTGTCTGTGAACAAACGCTGGTTCCCTCAGACTGAAAGTGAGATGAGCACCACAGCCTCATAGTCGCCTTTGACTGGACTTAACCATCTGGCGTCCTTTACTTTCATCTGTCTACACTGACTGGCATTGACTCTCCAGGCTTTCAAACAGGGATCTTTCACAGTCCTACCTGGAGGTGTCAGGGATTTAATATGGGACCTTTTGCATGAGCTTCACAACTGAGAGCTTCCCCACACTTCCACTTGTGTAGAAAACATGGGTTTGTGTGGTTTCCCCCTTGCTCCACTCCTTTTCCAGGTAAAACCTGCTCTTTAGCTCTAAATCAGAGCAAAGTCTATCCTGAGAAAACCTGAATTGCTGTTTGCTCCAATTAAGCGCTAAAGAGCAGCAGGACAAGAGGAAGTGCAGATAAGTTCTCAGCCAACATGGTGCACCCCAGATGCTGATGGACTCCAACTGCCATTGGCTGGTGCTGAAGGGAGCTGGGGTCTAGCAACATCTGGAAGATCCCCCCTGCTTTAATATAATGCTTGAATAGTTGTTCAGAAGAGGGAATTTCAACAGGATTACTTTGACATCACAGACCCCCTGCGGCTGAAAGTCTCTCTTCTACACAGCTGCAAGAACCTGCCTTCTTTTGTATTGGCCAGCCTGCATCATCCATGAGTCAACTCGAGCTGCTGGCCTTGAAGCACCTAGAAGCGCCCTTTTGTGCCAGGCCCTTCTCGGGTTGTCATAAACTGATCTGGAAATGCGATCCAACTACCTTGATCAGGAGACTAGATGACAGCACGTTTTGGGTCTCTTCCAGTTCTAACCCCAGGAATCTTGCTTCAGATTGCCATTCATCAATTACTAATCCCGAAAGGCACTCTTTAATTTCTCCGCATTTAATTACCCATTGATGTGTCGCTCGAAGTGTTCAAGTCAGCTTGCATGATTCAAAATCACGAAAACCCATTTATTTGAGCCTACGCCAACTCCTTTGATACGCCTACTCACTATGTACTCTCAGTGAAGGACTCAAAGGATTTGATAATAACCAGCCTTGCCTTAGGAGAACACCACTGAAATCTCAGCAATACCTGTGCTTTTCCTGAAGCCCTCTACGCCAGAGACAGTTATCGGGCCATTTACCACTGGTCTCTAGAATATAGGGTTTTCTCCCACTTTTTGTTTTCATGTCTTAAATGTTTTTTGGGCTTGACAAAGCCAACCAAGCAGTGGACGCACATTGCCATGTTCTTCTGCATGGTCCTTTAGGTTTATGGAGCAGAGATACCATGGTAGAGAATAACAGCCTCTTGATAAAAGCAAACAACAGCAGTCAGCCAGCCCTACAAATCCATCATCTTCAAATGAGTACACTCCTCTTTGTTCAGATTGGCACAGCCCCAAAAGAATACAAGAGGTGTTGCTTGTTTGAAGGGAAAAAATAGCTTCATATACTATAGAAGATTTTTCTGAGATTTCTGCTATGTCTCTCATCCGTCCACACAATTCACAACACTAGGGGTAGCCAACAGTGTACCCTCCAGATGTTATTGGACTCCAGTTCCCAGCAACATGGTCAATGGCAGTGGATGATGGAAGCTGGAGTCCAACACCATCTGAAGTAACCACGTTGGCTATCCCTGCAAAATCAGTCTCTAACATCTCCTGTGTTATATCTCCCTATTCTGAACAATAGAGATGTGAAATATCTAATCTGAAACTATGCAAAAGCACAGGAAGCATGAATTATCTTCAAAACCATTCTAAAGTCGAAGGCTACAATCCTATGCACACTTACCTGAGGCACTTATTGGATGCATTTTCGAAGTGTGCATAGCTGACTCTATAACCATTTATATGTGGAGGGGCTGCACTGGATTGTTAGCAAACCCAAACAGCAGACTGTATTGTGGGTTTACTGCTCAAACGATAAGCAAAGGGAGATTTTTTTTGGCTCCCCCTTATAATAGGAGCAATCTGAAATTATATCTCCTCTCCATCTGTTCTGGAGATTCACCATAGTCCAAGCTTGCAGAACTTTCGGAATTTCTACATGGTTTGGCTTTACAGGGACAGTTAACCTATCTGCAATGGTATTCTGACTTAACTGAATTGTATTTTTAAGCTTTTCAATTGTTATTCACTCCAAACCTTTGGGCGGGGGTGGAATAGATCATTACTTTGAAACCAATAAATCTCTCTCTTTGTGGAACTAACTTCACATGGACCAATTATCCCTTAACACCTATTTCAACACTTCATTGTGCAATCAAGTTAGATTCCCCACTTGCACTTCCAGTACATAATTGGGGGGTGAATTTGGAAGACCACCAATGAGCATTCCTTGAAGGCAGGACACCTGGGTTGTTAGTTTCCCCCCCCAAATCAATATATAGCATGGGATTTTGCAGGTGTGCCCTAAGAAATATATAATAGGAGGCTGCTTCTGTAAATGTTTCGGGTGACATAAGCCCCACTGAGTTCAATGGTGCTGTCCCCGAGTGCATAAGCCTATAGCCAGACTTTCTGAGTCAACTTCTTACTGGTGTGGGTGGGAGGAACTGTGCCTAACGGGAAAGGCTAATTTCATAAGCAGACTTAATCGAAAGCAAGTTATACAAAAATCAGTGGCATGCCAGTAAATGTGTGTTGGGATCTGGGCAGTAAAAGGGTTGCCTTTGTAAAAAAAAAAAAGACAGCCTTGTCTGTTTTATAGGGTCAGCTCACCTGGTGTTTTCCGGGCAGCGGCTGGACTGTGAAGAAAAGGCAGAGGGGCAGGGTGGCCAGCGCCGAGACGACCCAGATGAGCAGCAGGAGTCCGGCCACCAGCCTGCCTCTGTAGGCCCTCGAGGGCCGGAGCCGGACGATGCTGACCACGCGCTCCAGGCTGACGGCGGCCAGCGAGAGGATGGTGACGCTGCCGCTGAGGCCCATCATGTAGAAGAGCAGGTGGCAGACGGCGTGGCCCATGGTCCAGCTCTCGGTCCAGCGCACCACGGCGATGATGGGGATGGCGCTGATGAAGAACAGGTCGGCGCAGAAGAGGTTGAGCACCAGGCAGCTGGCCACGCTCAGCCTCCGCTTGCGGCGCGCCAGGAGCCGGATGGCGCACGCGTTGGCCGCCAGGGCCAGCGCGAAGATGCACGCCAGCACGGCCGTCTCCAGGGCGCTGAGCGCCACGCGGCTGGCGCCCCTGAACTCCGAGAAGAAGGGGAAGAAGTCCGTGCGGTTCCCTGCGGGGGTCGTTCCAGCCCCGGGCATCGGGGGGAGGGTGCCCAGGGCATGAGGCAGCCTCGCCGAGCTGAGGAGGAGCCCTATCTCTCTCGCGCGCCCCGACGGGGCGCCACAGGGCAGCTGGCCAAACACGCGGCGACGCTGCTGCTGCTGCCGCCGCCGCCTCCTTCCCTCCGGGCAAGTTGGGATAGGACCTTGCTGACTCCTCTGCAACGAGGAAGTGATAGGAGGAGGCTAGGAGGTAAATAGTGGTGCTGGCCGGCGACAAAAGGAGGGATTTATGAGCAAGGAACTATATATGACAGGAAGGCACCAAGGCCTCCTTGGCTGTGAGCCACCAGTTGCTGCGCAAGCCGCTGCCCCTTCCCCAGTTGGCAATAATGGGCATGCGGGGAATGAGTGGCCATTGGAACCTAATGACAACAAACTGAACCGGGTACATTGGATGAACCATAAAAGACCGGGGGAAGGAGAGGAAGGTGGAATTGTTGGGGTTGAGAGACCATTGTGGGCATCCTTAGAATGATATGGGCCTAGGAAGATGGGAACTAAGGCAAAGGGAACTAAGGCAAAAGACATTTGAGAACATCCCCACCCCACCCCCAAAAAAATGTTAGTGACTTTCTCTATTCAGGCTGAAGTGCAAATACCGGTATATCTTAAGAGCATGAGGAGTGCAAATGGACTCATGTTCCGCTTGTGGCCTTCGTATAGTCATCTAGCTGGCCACTGTGGGAACAAATGCCCAACTAGATGTGCCTTTAGTCTGATTCAACCGGGCCCTTCTTATATTTACATGGCAAATTGTTATAAATATTGCATTACTATCCCCAATTGCAGTTCACTGTGCCTCTACACAGTTTATTTTACGTTGCTTGTGGTGATGGACTGAATGGAAGTTCATGCTTTGTTGCAGAGTGCTCATGTGATTACTTGGCAGGACACTTCAATCCAGGCTCACACAAGAGTGACCTGATGCACACTTTGAAGTTGCGTATCTTGCCCTCAGTTGATCCCAGATCTCCCTCCACTAAAATTTCCACACCATCGTTTAACTGTCAAGGTGGTGCAATTCAGCAATGCAGTTATCCAGTCCACAGCAGTCAGGCTAGATTGATCCCCACTTCACCCATACCCTGTTCCTTAACTACATTGAACCTTGCGGTTCTCTTTTATTGATGATCTCACAAGCTCAAGAATACAGTGGGTTCCACCACCCCATGTTGACACAGGCTTTGTGGTCAGGCTGCAAACTGTTCAAAATCAATCAATACAAAAAACCAGCGACAGTTATCAGACTGTTTACTATCATCGGTCTCTACAGCCACAGCAGGCGCTGTAACTCTCCATCGATTTGACTTCACTCCTGAAAGTGCACCGTTCCATTGGATGCCAGCCCATCTAAGAGAAGCTACAACCCATTTCTGCATTCTCAACAGTTGCTCTGTTTAGCCATTTGGGGCCTGGAAGTGCATTTTTATGGAACCCAACCCTGGTGATCAAGCTCACATTCTGTGTATCTGTCTTATAATGAGTTGACATAGCACTGCCACCTTAACAGGTGTATTATGCTGTTCGATGTTTACAAAGTGCTTTTACATCATTGTATTTGTGGTGTTGATTTTTAGTCATAGCAAGAGTTCATTCGAAAGGCAGTTGAGATTAGCAGTTGAGTTTCAAGAAACACAGAGGAAGTAAGGCAGTATCCTTATAGCACTAACGTTGGAACGTCTGAAACTGTCTTGTAGAGTCCATCCATTGGGCCATCTAGACCAGTGTTTCCCAACCGGTGTTCCGCGGCACACTAGTGTGCCACGAGACGTTGCCTGGTGTGCCGCGGGAAAAATTAAAAAATTCGAAAGATATCCGGAGAGGCGGCCTTCAGGCGAGTTTTAATTTTAATTTTCCTTCTCCCACTTAATGCCCCACGCTCGCCCGAGCAGCTTGCAGTCCTTGGTAACCACGGCGACCCGAGGGAGGGGAGGGAACAGGGAAGTCGAGGGCGGCGGCGAGCCGCGATGACGTCAGTGGGCCGCGCTGCCTCACCCTGGCACGGTGTGAGAGCCCCGGCTAGTGGCGCGAGCTTCGGAATAAGTGGGATCCGCGTGCGCGAGACCGAGATCGCGGGTAAGGAGCTCAGCCCTGGGCAGGAGGAAGCGGGGCCGCGCGTGCGGGCCACATCCCCACAGAGAGCGAGCCTCCCCTGGCCCACCACTCCGGGCAGGTCCACTCGCATGAGGGGGCGGCGATGGCGACGGCCGGCAGCTTGCCTGCAATGCCATCCCTCGAGCAGGCGAGGAGCCCGGAGGCTACCAGATGCGAGTCCTCTTTCCCACCCTGCTTGGGAGTCCAGAGCACTTGGTCGCATTCAGGATCTAGAGTGGGGAAGCGGGGCTTGTGTCTGGGCTGGATACATTGGGCTGCCTGTGCCGCTCGACCTGCGGGGAGAAATCAGGGTGGGAGTCACGACCTTGAGGCAGGGCTGCCAAGTGTGGCAGAAGAGGACACGGCCATCGCACCTGTCCTTAGGTAGGAGCTTCTTCCGTGTCGACCTGCTGCCCTAAAGTCTTGGCTTTTTTCTTGGCTTTTTGGCGGTTGGCACAGAAGGAAGGCAAGGGGGAGGGGAAAAATTGAAACTTACACTTTCGTGCGTCCCTCCCGGTGTGACGCTGCGCGCTGACGTCACGGGGCTGTAATGGTGGTGTGCCTCGAGATTTTTTTCATGAAACAAGGGTGCCTTTGCCCAAAAAAGGTTGGGAAACACTGATCTAGACTACCCTCCCCCAAACTGGCATTCTCCAGCTGTGTTGGCTGGGGCTGATGGGAATCGTAGTCCAAAATATCTGGATCGCATCAGGTTGCAGAAGGTTTATCGGTGGTCGGTTGTAGCTCAGTAGTAGAGCATCTGCTTTGAATGCAGAAGGTCCAATCCTTTGCCTCTCCAGGTAGGGCTGAGAATATGCCTAGTCTAGAGTCCTGGAGAGCTGTTGCCAGCAAGTGTTGCCAGTTCTGAGCTACATGGACCAATGGTTTGATTCAGCATATAGGAGCTTCCTAGACCAGTAGTGTCTATCTGATTGACAGCAGCCTGCCAAGGTATCTGCTGAGAATATGGATTCAGATTCAGATTCAGAATCTGGATTAAGTTTGGTCCCTCATTAATTGAAAGCATGTGCCCTACCACTAAGGCACAAATCCTTCAATAATAGAAAGCTTAGGAGTTACACAGAACTCTTTTGCCAACCTGCTTTACAGAGCTTTCAGAATGAACATCACATTTTATTTTATTTTATCTGTTGCTGCTCAATCAAATCAGGGCATCTTCTTAGGGTTTTTTTTGTTTTTTTTAAAAAACCCTTTTGATAAATGATTAATAATGCCCCCCCATGTGAATATAGTTTCTCTTGTTCCCCATGTTTGAATTATAATACACCATAACAATGCTGAAGTGCTTAGATTGTAAAACTGGTCCGATCCATTCCATTCTACAGCTTATTTTAAAAACCTGGATTTATGGCAAGCAGTATTTCTTTTTCCTTTTACACAAGCATGTGAGGCAAGCTGTTTTAAAGTGTGTGGAAATGAGTGAAAGGCTTGCATATGGCAGTGTTATTCACAAACTTTTACAGGGAAGTACATCTTGTTGGGCTCAATGAGAATTATTCCCAGGTAAGCGTGTATAGATTGCAGCCTTGGTCTTTGGGAAATGTATGTTTGCCTAGAGGTGTAAGTCTGTCTAGGCTTTGAAGACGTTGTGTTCTTGGTGCTTTCATACTCCTTTACATGTGAGGGGTGACACATAGCATCTTTAAATATTTGTGGTGTTTGGCGTGACATATTAAACTCTACCCATAAAGAAGGCAGAGTCCTTTTCAGCTGGCCTTCAAGGGCTGTGAAAAAGAAATTGTTTATTGCATTCCATGCATGAAGGCATTCAGTCCTTTATTTGCATGTAGCAAATAAGAGCAGGCCAACTCAGTTCTTTTTCACCGTCTTAAGGCAAACAGATGGCAGAGATATACTGAATATGAAGAAGCAGATGGCGAGCAGTTGACATGGTGACGAGGGTAGGCTGGCTGAGTTTGAAAATAGTTGTGCAGGAATAGGTAGGTCACTGGCCTAGGAGAGGGGGGCGGAATAATTCTTTCCCCTCCTAAAGTTTCTCAGTAGAATCTTCAACCCACTGGTTAAAGTGCTGCATTTCTCATTAAAGTTCTAGAGAGGGCCTGGTGTGGAGGATTGCATCATATTATTAACTATATGAAACAGAGGGACATACCTATGTTATTCCGGGCCTGGAGCAACATTATCTGCATTTCCATTTATAAACAAAGCATGTTTCAAATGAGCAGGGAAGGCTTTATGGAAGATGGATGATGTGCATCAGTGGACTTCTGTTGTGCAGGCAAGATGGACATGGATGTTGCCCACAGTTTGCATCTTAGAGGCCTAAAAATAACATTTGATGATGGCGGGTTAACACACCTGGGCAAAGACTATGAGCAATCCTCGTGCTGTTTGGTTGGTTGAAGGGAAAAGAACAACAGACACGTTCAACCTGACTTAAGCTGAGGTCAGTGATGGGTAGCACCAAACCAGCTGATGGGTGTGAGCCTTTATACATCAAATTCTTACCACTTCCCTGTTCCATGAGTTGCCTTTAAAACTACACTAAGTTCTTCAGGCAAGTTGTATCAATAATTACTAGCTGTGTGACTTTAGCTTGAAGACAAATGCATTTTGTTTTAGGGAATGTTGCCTCTTGCGTGATTCTCCCAGCTCAGTCAATGGGGACTTAGGTTTTTTTGTTTTGTTTTAGTTTTATAGATTTATATGCCACGTTTCAGTGGAAGTATTTCCAGGGCAACGACACAGTCTGCAGATAAAATAAAACACGCAAGAATAAGAAAGCAGGTGGAACCAGCATTAAAATAATCAAAAGCAGATAAAAGGCTGAGAAAAGAAAGAGACCCTCACCCTGCACTGGAAATACATCAAAACAGGTGACAGGCAAGCCTGCGGGCAGTGGTGCGGAGCAGTGGTGTTGTGGCATCTAATGCAGTCTCTCAAATTACAAACCAGCTCTTCTCCGATAGCAGAGAAACCTGGAGGGATTCCAAAGATGGCCTAGGTTCATAGGCAGGTTGATATGGCAATAGATGCCCCTTCCGCTTTTCAAGTCTGAAGCAGCATAAGGGCTCTTGAAAGTAAGCAACAGCACATGGGACTGATCTTGGAAATGGACCAAGAAGCTAGCCGAACTGTTTAAGCACAACAAAAATGTTCCCAACAGCCCCTGTCAGCTGTGGCAGCTGTATTCTGAACTGCCATTTCTGAACAGTCTTTGCTACCTTCAAGGGCAGCCCTGTATTCAATGTGTTGTTGTGGTTTAATCTGGAGATTGCCAAACCACAGACACCTAATGGCCAGGCTCTCCTTATCTATGTATAGCTTCAGCTGGCAAAAGGTGCTCCATATCACTTGAGCCTGCAGGGACAACACTAGATCCGTGTGTCTCTCCAGAAGACAAATCCTTTGGGGAGGGGAGGGTTGTACATGTTGGAATAATAATAATAATAAATTTTATTTATATCCCGCCCTCCCCAGCCAAAGCCGGGCTCAGGGCGGCTAACAACAATAAAATAGTACAACATTCTAAAATCATTTCAGTCTAAAATTAATTCAACTCAAATTGATGGCAACAATTGGGCTAGGGTTCTGTGAAGATGGCCAAAGGAGGGAGTCAGGCTGTGCCTTGGCCAAAGGCCTGGTGGAACAGCTCTGTCTTGCAGGCCCTGCGGAAAGATGTCAAGTCCCGCAGGGCCCTAGTCTCTAGTGACAGAGCGTTCCACCAGATCGGAGCCACAGCCAAAAAAGCCCTGGCTCTAGTTGAGGCCAGCCTAACCACCTCCCTGAACAGTCCTGTCTGCCTGCTCAGCAATGGTACCTCCATCTTGTCAGCTTTGAACATCAGTTTATTGACTCTTATTCAGTTCATTATTGATTTGACACTTTTAGTACTTCTACCTTTAAATATTGATGATTCTCAGCTCTGAATTCTCAAGACAGCCTCACTATAAACAGTTTCATGCAGAGGTGGTAAGTGTTAACGCGGCTGAGCGACAATGTCCCAGCATCACCTTCTAGAATTGACAATCCAGTGGTATATAAAGCCACTGAGAGGTGCAAGAGAAACAACATGTTCTCAGTCCCCATCATCCTAACATCAGTTTGATGGTTATCAGAATACAAGGAATTTTGTCAGCTCTTGACAGCACATGTTTTGACAAGTCTTCCCCTGATATACTGGCTTGAACTTCCGGCTTGATTGCTGTTTTAACTGTTATGTTGTTGGGCGTGTACATTATACATTTGAACTATGGATGTTTGAGAGTTTTGGTGAAATTGTTTTACTACGGGTTTTAATTATGGGTCACATTATTTCTATTGAGTTTTACATCTGTTATTTTGTGGTTGTTTATTTCATGTTTTGTGAACCAACTTGGTATTTCTTCTTGAAATGAAAGGCAGTAGATAAATTCATTTAATGCTACTAATAGTTTGCATAAGGCAGCAGGCAGCTTCTGTGCTAAAATCAGGTCTGAAGCTAGATTTAAATGGACCTAGGTAATAAGTCTCTTCTGGGCAATGAGTGAGCATAAGGCCTGGTAATGAAAAGATATCCAATGGGAACAGGTATAACGTATTCCTGCCCTGCCTCCAAATCCTTGTCATAAAGGTTTAAGATGTATACATACATGCTTACTAATGGGACTCCCTGATCAACACAAGCCTACACACTTATTGCTACATTTGATAGTATTTGAAATGCTACAAAACCGTTTTGGCCACAGCGTTAAACCTCTGCAAAGCTAAACCAATGAAATGTCTATAAAGTGACTTGAGAATTTGGACCTGGGATGGTACCTTGCATCTCGTTATGCTTGCTTAATACTTCAATACAGTAGTAGAACTCCAAGGCCTTAATAAAAAGCTGAATTATTTAGTGTCAGTCTAGTTTCTTTGAGTAGGGTGTGTGGGCAATTCAAGGATATTAAGTTATATTAGTATTACTTATCGTTTTCCTTTGGGGATCATAAATCTATATTTGAACAGATTGAGTTTATCATGAGAATTTGAAACCAAAACTTAGTTGCATAATCCATTGCATTCTGCGTAACGAAAGGTAGACAGAGGTTAACGTGCACCAACTGGGTCAGTTTGTTCCAGTCATGTAAAAATTAGCTTTTACTCAAGCTTGGTAGATTTTTACCATGGAAAGCTACCTGGGTAAATACTATGCCAATCTTGGGCCTGCCCTCTTTTCAGAACAGTACAAAGCACATTTGTCACTGACAACCCCTAATACCTCAACGTTCCGGAAAGCAACATGGAGGGGAGAAATGTCAAAGTCAGCTGGTTTACAGAATAAATTTCCTAATCATGTGGCAATAGAAAGACACAAAACTGTACCACTGCCTTAGCCAACCCTTCAGCTGTTTTGGACTATTATTTCCATCATTACTGTACTATCTTTCTCCAGAGAAGCAGCACATTTTGGAACTAACCCAGAACTGTCCTTTAAAAATACCACATTACAATGTCTTCCAACTGGCTGATAAATAAGCCTACTAACAATGTTTTCCCAATGAATATGGTGTTCCAAGTAGACCAACACCACGTATAACACAGAAACACGGAATATACCTATTAGTTTTTTTGTGAGAGTACCATTTACTGTTTTTGGAGTAGCATACAGTACACTTTCTGTTCCTTTGTATCCTATGGGCTTAGTTTCTCTAAAATTAGTCCTTCTGTCCCAATGGGGCTCATAATCTAAGAGAAAATGGGCAATCTACAGGCTGCATACAGCCCTCCCACCTCCTTTGTTCTCCTACACCAAAGAAGACACTGTATTCTGCTGCTGCCCTAAAGCAGCAACAAAAAATGTCCATCTAGGAGACAGGCATTTCTGGGCACATTCTGCCCATCACAAAGCCCCGTCAGAGTGGCCCTTCCAGACATTGTTGGTTTTTCAAGATAGATTTTTATCTGCAGCGGTTCTTCTTATGGTTCAACTTGACTGTTTTGTGTAGGAATCACTGCTTGGTTCTGGTGAAGGCAGGCAGGTTTGCAATGTTTTGGATGGTGTGTGTGTGTGTGTGTGTGTGTGTGTGTGTGTGTGTGTGTGAGAGAGAGAGAGAGAGAGAGAGAGAGAGAGAGAGAGAGAGAGAGAGAAATATGGAGTGTCTTGATTGGTCTTGTCTGCCACTTGTGATATGTGGTCCTCCCCCCCAAACACAACCCCTCACCCAAGAACGTGGCACTTGATCCTGAAAACTTTATCCACTCCTGATTTAAGGCAATCATATGTTACAGGGATATAAGAGGCTAAATGAAATAAGAACATTGTAAACAGAACCTTATTTTAAAAATAATGACAATTTTTTTAAAAAGCTAAAACCCGTCAACACAACCAGTCTGAAAAACCTTTGCTATTTGAAGACAGCATTCTGTTCAATGCTTTGTTGTTAAAAGGGTTCTGACGAGTGGGCTGGGCAGGAGTCGAGTGCAGTGCTAAGTGTGGTGGCCCTGGTGGCTGGAGCTCATGCTTGCTCTACCACAAACCAGTCAAGATCAAAGCACGTCTGAACATGAGCCTGGCCAAATCCAAACCTAAGGAAAGAAACTTCAGAATTGTACTAGCCAGTTTTGTCTGGCAAGATTGCAAGATAGGACGTTTTCTTGTAGCGTGGTCTCTTAGTTTGGCATCTTTTCACCTAGTGGCATACAACCAACAATATCTGTTTCCAGATTGGTGTGCGATTCCTGCAAGGTGGTTCGTTGCAAACAGTTTGCATGCCAAATTGGGTAGCGATTTTACAAACACAAGGCACGGGAATTTCCAAAATATAAGGCATTACTCCCCAATGGGATTTCTGAGAACGAGCAGTGACTGTTTACAGTCAAGTTAACTTAGGCTGGGGAGGTGGCATAATGAGAAGAGTTAAGGAAGTGGCAAAACAGGGATGAGGAACTGAAGGCAAATGAAGGTGATCTCGTGTATTTTAAGGGATAGGAGAGGATGATTTCATGAACTTTGAGAAACACACCACTGCATACATAGATACAATTTGCCTAGCTGTTTGATTTGCCTCAACGTTCACCAGCTATTAAAAAAAGACACAGAGAGCGTTGGTGGCATAGCCAATTCTGTTTTATTCATTTAAAAACCATTTCCTCATACTGGTTCCCTGATAAATTATATCCCCAGCTTTTAGCTGTGGGATAGCAGAGTGCAAACAGGAGTGTATTTCAAGCAAACAAAATGGCTGCAACAGTCTTAAGAGGCACCCTGATGCTCTGAATTTTGGGTTCACTCTTTTTTTTCTGCAACACACACACAAAATGTTTGATGGAAGGTAGAAGAGGTACTATATAAATTTTCTGCTACACGCAATTGTCGCCACACATTCCCTCAGGTGGGCTACGTCCTCACAGAGACTCATATATTAGAAACATTTTCCTTTCTGCCCCAAGATTCTGAAAATGCTTTTCTGGAAACAGACAATATATAAAGCAGAAAATATTAATCCAGTAAAACAAACTACATATATCTTTAAGATCGAAACAGGAATGTTTGGCAGTAATTTTGTTGACTATTTGCATGGGGGTATTTGGTCATGGAAAATAAAATCAAACCATTTCTACTGGCTCCGGCTGTGCAAATACGGCACAATCAGTAGTTTAGAATTTACATTACCACCCTAAAACAAAACTGTTTCCTGTTTTTGTAGATACTAACCCTTTGTAAAACAATAATAATGAGAATAGAAGTGCATATTTAGAATCTTGTTGCTTTTTTTTTTAACAAGCCATTATTTTCTGTCAAAAATACATGGGAGCGACAAGACATACCTACAAGTTTGTCCTTGTATTTAATCTGCACAGAAGTCAATATGGGCTAACAGCTCCCTATGCTGGCTTGTAGGATATTGTGCTTTACATTTGGGGCACTCCAGGAAACTTTCATCAAGAAGATTTGAACGTCTGGGTGAAGGACATTTGTTCTGTATTGTCAGCTTGTCTTCAAAGGCAGCCTGGAAGTTGTGCAAGACTTCTGTACATCCTCCACACTCTGGAAGCTTCTGGGAAAAAAATAATGAATTGGTGCATCTAAATATTTCCCATTACAGATTAGTAATATTCCTTTAAAGGTCCAGCCAATCTTCTTAGCACCACACTGAATTCCACCCACACAAACACAGTACTACTCACTGAGGGCTCAAGGCGAGTTATTTGGTCCCTTGCCTTGCGCAGCTCCTTAAGGACTTTGCTCAACTGATGCTGCAAGTTCTGACGGTCGAGCTTCTCATTCTCAAAATCGGATGTGCATGCCTGGATCTGGCAAGAAACATTGGGTGAAAAATCAGAGAGTCTGTTACACATGGCGGATTTCATGCTAATAATTACATGAGCTCCTTAGGAAAACAAAAGGTTGGATCTAAAGCAAATAAATAAATTAAAGCCTATTTTGAAGGGTTCGTGCAATGTATTTTTAATGTTCTGCTACTGCATGTACAGACACAGTTGTTAAGTCCTTTAATATTTCTAGAAACCTCACTACCATAACCGTAGAATTAAAAGAGTAGAGATTCTACAGAGGGATGCCAATTAAATGATTAGTGGATTTTAAATTCTCACTTTCCTATCAGCAGTAAATACCAAGACAAATCGCTATCATGAAAAATGCACGATATATCACAGTATCATGAAGAACAGCTTACTTGCTTGTATTGTAATAAAACTGCCTAAAATATTAACATGAATATTATGCCTATGGGTTTTAGTTCTGACTGAAAAGTGTCGATAAAATAATAATGTGTAACCTGGTACCTGCTGTTCCAAAGCTGTTATCCTTGTGTGTTCTTCCTGCTGTTTTAGCAAAGATCTCTGAAGCATCTCAACCTATACCATGTGTAAAAGACTATATTAACAAGACAATTCTATAAGGTGGTTTCAAATAATCAAACTATGTAAATCCATGGGTTTTCGTTGGTTTTATACATCCTTACTGGTAAGATGGTAGAGCTGCTGCTCCAGGTTCCTTGCTTTTTAAAGTTTTCAAGCATGCTGAACAAGTATTTTAGGAACAACCCTATTACTGGAATTGTGTTTTATATTGTTTTATTATTGCACTTTAAAGTGTTGTAACCCACCCTGGGACTGAAGTGAAAGGCGGGTAATAAATTAACAATATTTTGCTTCTACTTGGTTATGCATCTCACCTAAGAAAAAGGGACAGGGTATAGAACAGTGATTTCCTCCTTTTCCTGCTGCCCCCCCCCCCATGTTTCTTTACTCAACTCACACCCAAGGAGAGCCATGCATGGAAGCACGTATTGCTTGCCAATATAGGACAGGTATCTAAGCAAAGATGCCGCCTGTCCACACTTGGTTGATTTCAGTGGTAAGGGCCCTTGAAATGTACATTCCTTTGAAAGCAATGCAGTGTGGCTAATCAGCATTGGCACTTACCACATTTATATGTGCATCTGATATAATTCACAGCCCCTTGAATTATGGAGGGGGAAAGGGGTAGGGATCATCCTGGGCTTGGAGGTCATCTTCCACCCCAACTCCATAAACGTGTACCGTATTTTTCGCTCCATTGGACGCAGTTTTTCCCCTCCAAAAATTGAGGGGAAATGTGTGTGCGTCCTATGGAGCGAATGCAGGCTTGTTCCATAGCCGCGCGCAACCCCTCTGGCAGGGACAGGCTGCATGGGGCTATGGTTTCTTTAGCTCCACGCAGCCTCTCCCGGCAGGGAGAGATTGCACGGGGCTAAAGAGGAAGCCAAAGCAGCCAGCGGGATCCATCCCGCTGGCTGCCTTGGCTTGTGCCATAGCCGTGTGCAACCCCTCCAGCAGGGAGATGTTGTGCGCAGCCTGTACGCTGCTCTTTGGGGCTGGGGGGGGGGAAATATTGTTTTTATTGATTTCCCCATCTAAAAACTAGGTGCGCCCTATGGTCCGGTGCGCCCTATGGCGTGAAAAATATGGTAAATTGTGAAAGTGAAGTCAGCAATTCCCCTATATACCAACCTGAGATGAGAGTGCTTGCGTTCGTTTCCTTTCTTCCTCAAGCTGGTCTCTGGTCACTTCATTTTCTTGAGTAAGCCTCTGCAGCATCTGCCCTTTGAGGTTGTTTTCGTCCTGAAGAGTCTGAATGTCAGCCTGCTTGTGTGAATTTAGTAGACTATTCAGATTGATCACCTCCTGCTTGGCTTCGTCATACTTCCTTTTGAATTCAACGAGGTCAGAATGCAGCTGGGCTACGGAACGCCTTTCTGTCTCTAGATCATTTCTGGCGGCTAGCAACAACTGCTCGTAATATCTCTGCTTATCTTCTGGCAGGAACCCACAATAGAACATGGAAGAGAAGGGGGGGGAATGCTTCAACAAAGATCCTTAGCAAACTCGCACCCGCAGAACATATTTGTAAACCAAACTGAACAGCCTTATTCTAGACTCTGCCTTGCCCCTCGCAGTAAGCTGTATTTCCTTATTCAAACTTACTCAGAAGGAAATTTAAGACACTGATACATTGTTAAAGAAGAACATATTCTATAGCAGGATAGGGGGCAGATCCAATCCACGCCACTATGTGGCAATCTTGCAATTCCTCGGGAGGGAAAAGAAGGGCCCCTTCTACGTTCAGAAGACTCTACACAGCCAAGCTGCCAGGGCTAAGCAGCAATAGCACCATGAAGGGCCCCCAACTCTAGCCCTCAAGCAACTTGGCAAAAGTTTTGAATAGGACCAAGGAACATGCCTTTTATCAGAGGACAAGGCTAGCCCCATCACTTCCTGATGATTCCATGAAGTCCATCCCTTTCATGACTGAGGACTCACAGAACCACCACAGAGCTAATCGTGGGACAGACTTCCTCACAGCGCTACAGTCAGGTTATAGATCATCAACAGCTAAATCGGCTAAAAACCGCCAGATGCTTAATGAGCGTGTTTTATAGTAACAAGAGAAAACCGATCAGTTTTCAAGAAGAAACCAGACACTATGTATTTGATGGATATGAAATCAGCACAGGCAAGCAAACTGTAAGGCAACAATGACCTGTTATCAAGAAGTTTCTCCACAAGTTTTCTGCTCTACAGAGGTAGCTAGTTCTTAAGAGATGCACACACTCCATAAGAGTCGTAATTTTTTCTAATGATCCATGCTTAAAAATCCACACCTACAAAACAACTTCATATGTCTGCTACAAAAACGAATGTCACATGCTGGTGACTTGAGCAATGCCAAGACAACTCAATATTTATTTATCCCAACACCCATGATTCGCAGCTAAGCAACGATCAGTATATATTTGTACACCATTTTTTTTTTTTTTTTACAGCACGTGTATAAGTATCCAAAAAGAGTGATAATTTAATTTAGTTTTATGCTTGTAAGTGTTCATAGCTAAAACCAGAAAACTGATCTGGGATATCTTTCTCCACATAAACTAATTTGTTGTGCAATCTGTTGAGTCTGAAGAAAAGCCAGCTAATACCTTCTGCCCTGGTTTCATTCGGTTGGTGCTGGTTAACAGTTTCCAGCTGCTGCTCCAGTTCAAAGAGCCTTGCCACAAGGCTCTGAACGTAGGCTTCTCGTTGTTGGTCATATATTAGCCACTGCTGGTTTTTCTCCAAAGCCTTGAGAGGGAAGATAATAAGTAAGTTGGTTAAAAGTTGCTTCAAGGAAAGTATTGATAACTTACCTTTCTCTAAGTCATATGTCTTATCAGTACACGAAAAGCATCCTACTTGGCACAGGTGCCTCAGCCTAAAGAAGACTGTGTTTTTCAACTTTATGCTTTCTACCAGTTTTGAAATATTTAACTGTTAAAGATCATGTGAACACAAGTTTTAATAAATAAAATTCAACTTTACTTTGACTGCAAAGTGTACCTTGGAATTTCCGTCAATCACTCACACATGCCTGTTTTTGCTGTTTTTTATGCAAGAGGTGTTTAGCTGTTTTATCAACCTGATAAAACATGCCTAGTACCACCAAGAGCACTCCCCTAAATCTGAGAAACACCCTTTGGGTATTAAGAGGTGCTGCCATCACATGTTTTCCTCAAAGTGATTTGCAATGTCAGAAACTAAATACACATAAATGAACTTACTTTTTAATAAAACAACCAGATCAGCTTTTATTTAAGATTAGGAAAACCTTGTAAAGATAGGGCAAGTATAGGCATACCATCTGCTGATGTCATTGGTTATCTCTTGCAAACAATACAGATTGTGAAACACTCCGGGAAACAGAAGCTACCTGAGAGATTTTCCAAAGCACTTTTAAGCAAGTATTATTCTTAAGATTCACTTCTAACGATGACAATGCTACTGAAACCACACTTATTCACATTATGAAGCCTCAAAATATTTGCTTCAACATACGATTCCAAGAGTTAATTATACTGTTTTAATAAGATCAGCAAATTATTATTTTATAATATAATTGCATATTTTGAATGTTAAAGAAAAATAGGCACCCCAAACAAGCTGTGAAGTTGGCTATGTATAGGCAATGCAGTTACAAAAGCGTGGTAGGAGGTTGCGTTTCCTATTCCAAGACCTATAAAAATTTATGGCTCCGTGCAGCCCAAACAGTCTGTACCTGTGCTACCTGGTAAATCTCCTTTCTACGTTAACTTTGGCCAGGATCCAAAGAACTACTTGGGCCCGCAAAACAGGCTTGTGCTTGCGCAGTGAAATTTGACTTTTTCTTGAACCACCACCTCCCAAGTCATACTGAACAGTCTTCAAAATGGTTTTTAATTTCTGGAGTAGTTTGTATGCATCCCAGTGGCTGCAGTTAGGGGGCATTATATACTTTCTTCCAAGGCTCACAGTACTATTTTCATTTGTGTGTGTGTATCTGACATATGGAAAAGTTAGCTACACCAACATAAAGGGCAGCATCCAACAAAGTAGTCTGTTAGCACAAGGACTTCCACCTAAACAATGTGACTTTCCCTGCCTCTCTTCTGCGCACTTCCTAGACTGCTCTGGGTGTTCCCCCAATCCTCCAGAGCAAATTTAGTTAGGGTGTGTAGGGAGGGAAAGTTCTGTTGTGCAGCCATAAATCCTTGTGATAACAGAACTACTTCATTGGACACTGCCCAAAATCATAGGCATTCAGTCCTGAGGCTCGCCTACAACTCTATACAACAGTTCAAGCTTCGAGAGATGCATTTCTATACAATTAACCACTCTAATTGCTAGTTTACTGAGAGTATCGTAGCAGAGGCTTATACACAGTCAAAAGGTAAATGTCAGTCTTGAAACATTATTTTGTGTTATTTCACACCCATGGAGGGAAATGCAGAGCTTGTTCACACTTTATAAAAAATAATAATTCTAAAAGATGCACAGTATTAATCATACTTAGATGCAGGTGTGTAGCAAGGAATGAAACCATGACACAGGTAGGGCAGTGGCTCCATCTGAGCAAGTGAGCAATGGCAGATGCTGAAGAGACCAGAAAAATTTGGTCTGCATGTAAACACCCTGGTGACTAAATACAAGGATTCATCTGTAGATCTCAGGGAAGTTACAATATTAAAAACGCAAAATGCATAAGAACAAAAATAAACCAACAATTCTCCTTTCCACAACACATTCATCACATAAAGCTTGATTGGGGAAATTTGCCTTTATTTGAAGGAATCGTAAAACACCTGAACATAAACTTGGATTCAGAAGCACAGCCTATCGATAGGCTGTCATCTGTGGCGCAGTGCCGAGACAATCCCACAAGCCAGTCACAGTTACTAGTTTGTGCAACATTTTTTGAAGAAATGCCGGGCTGTATAATACTCATTTATGGTCAAGTAAAGGAGACTCATGGAAGCAGGTATAGCTCACTGAATCCTGTTCCCACCCCAAGTGAGGAGACCGAGTAGAGATCTGAATATGGCCCAAACACAGCACTCTAAACATTGCCAATTCACATTTCTGTGGCACAAGTATAATTAGAACTGTCACTTACAATGCCAGCTAGAACACTGCTAACGTCTTAAAGGTTACTTGCATTTTAATGCAAAGCAGCCCGTAAAGTACCATTTCATATCTGCCTGGGAACTAATTCTTATGTGAAGTTGCGGGTGAATAATGGGCTGGAGCTGTTGCCTTCAAGTTCTGAGCAGTCTCCCAAACGCAGCCAGATGCTTGTGAATGTAAATCTGAACTAGACAACAGACCTTGGTCTAATCTAGCACGGTAGTTCCACTTCTTGCACTCTAAAATTTACATAGCAACATAGGAAGCTGCCTTATTCAAAGGGATAACATGGGTCCATCTAGCACATTACTGTCTACAATGACTAGCAGAGCTTCAAACATGGGTCTCTCCCAGCCCCGCCTGAAGATGCCAGGGATTGAATCTGCAACATTCTGCCTGCAAAGGAGATTTTCTGCCACTGAGCTCTACCATACACATCTACTTGGGAGCAAGCCATGCTTTGAGTCCCTAGAACTTGCTTCCAAGTAAACATGCAAGGGATTGGCCTGAACTATTAGGTATTTCTCATTAGTAGTACACACACACACACACACGCGCGCGCACACACACACACACACACACACACACACACACAGCCATTTTAAAAAGAATCTTACATCTTTCAGTTGGATTTCAACTTCATTTGTTGGTGTTCCAGTGCAGTTTATAGCAGTTTCCTGCAAAACACAAACCAGTTCAACAGTTTGATTTTGCTAAGCTGGGTGTACATGTCTCTTATTTTTAGACAGGAATAAATACAACCACATCACGGCATTTTTCTAAGATTAACTTGTTCTATGTAATAGGAAAAGCATCATTTTAAAAAGCCAATTGACTTCTTATGTGCACTACATCAAATATCTTCTGAAGAATTATTTTCTTCTGTATTGTGGGTCGATAAAGAACTACCTGCAATAGAAAAACTTCATTAAATTCACTATGGGATATGCCCCCCAAACACTCAGATTCCTTTGATTAAGCTCCAGTGCTATTGCTTTGATTGCTCTGACCAAATACATCCCCAAAGAACATAAAATATTACACATCAACATTACAGAAAAACCAATTAAAATGCAACATGATTCAGCCAATACACTTGAAGCAAGCACCATGGCAGAAGTACAGGATAGGTTAATATATTCTTCATAGAAAACTAGTTCTACAAATGCTTTTGCAGCATGGCGCACCTTCAGCAACTAGAACAAGGGCATTAATGCAGTGCTAGATGCACCTCTGGGATAGATTGTTCCAGAGGTGGGGGAAGATGCCGACATAAAAACCCCTACACCCAGTCCCTCTACTTCACCTGGGATGGGACAACCATGAGGGAAGAGGCATTCTGTCTTATATTTTGGCTCCAAACAGTTTAAGAATGTATATGTCACTAGCACCTTGAGTTGGACTCAGAAGCATACCGACTCCTTCAAAGTTGGTGTGGCCTGGGTTCATACTGGGGTGCATTTTGCACTAGTTGCAACTTTGACGTAACAGGGGCTCCTGCTAAAATGGACTTCAAAAGATTTCGTATTCTAGGTATTGGGAACTATTTTCAGCAGACACTATTAACTTACACACAGGTTATTTGCCAATCTGTGGTTTTCAAACCCAAATGGGGATTCAGAGGGCTTTTGCAATACCATGGGAATATATATATATATATGTATTATATATATATAATATATATATAATACACATCCACACCCACCCCTTTGTTTTTTTTTTTAAAATAATTTTTATTAAGGTTTTCCAAATTAAAACAAATAAAATCCAATTCATAAACTTTTTCCAATATCCAGGACTTCCCCTCCCCACCCCCTCTTGTGTTCCAAATCTTCCAAAAAAGCAATAATATTCAACAAATTCTTATTCCCAAAATACACTCATCATCAATAACTCAATTTGTCCAAATTTCCATCCCCTAAGGTCGACCTATTCCCTTCCACGAGTTCCCCCCTTTCAAATATAGTACAGATGAAAATAGAATAAAAACAAACAATAATTTTACAACCTTTGGATTCCAAATTTCCCTCCCCTCTTTCCCTGTTGCGTTCCTCCTATCCCTCCACTTCTAATGTCTTCCTGATGAACCCACATTTCACTAAACCCACATCCCTCTGGTTCTTTACCGGTCTTTTTTTTAAATTACAGATGTCCAATCATAGAAGGAGTCTATCAAAGGGGGCCCATTTCTTCTATCCAGATTTTTATATCCAGGAGTATAAACTCCAATTTTATATCCATAAGCTTGTCAAATCTGGATATCCCAAATGTTCCCACTCCAGTTCTGTCCAGTTCTTGTTGTTTCCTTGTTCTTGTCAATCACTCTCCTCCTTTTTACTTCCCTGTTCCCTCACAGAAATGTTCTTTTTCCAAAGGCTTCTAGTGTCTCTACAGAGGCTTGTTATTCAGGAGCAGAACATTACATCATGTTCCTTTCATTTTTCAACAGATTAATCCATTGTTTCCAGTAAAGTGTAGGCCTCTGTAGACAAAATAATGTTCCATTTCTGCAGTTTCCCAGGAGATTAAAAGTTCTATCCAACTGTTCAAGTTTCCCGTCGAAAACACATGCAATGTCCCTCAGCTCCTCTAGGTGGATTACAATAACAAAGTTCCCTTCCAGATCACATCCGCCAGTCCAAATAACTTATAAATCCTTATTTGAAACAATTTATCTCCAATTTATAACAAATGTAACCGGCAAAGTCCTCATAACAAAGTCTCAATTTCATTCTTCCGTTTTGACAGCTCTTTGACAGCTGTCAAAACCTCCGTTATTCTTCTCCAGGCATTTTCACGAATCGCTCCAGGGATTCCGGGGGGGTTGCTTTTTAATACAAATTCCACTTTTCTCCTCCAGCTCAATCTTATAAATTTCCCTCGCGAAGTTGCTAGTTCGGCAAGATAAGGTTCCTCTCGATCTTAGTTATCCAGTCCTTTGTTTTGGCTCTTCTACAATTTGGGGGGGGGGCTGACTTCCTTTTTTCCACCTCCCCCGTTCGCTCCAAATTCTAAAAATTTATCCCTCTTTTTAGTCCATATTCCAATTACTCACGGGTTCTTCTTTTGGGTCCAAATTTTCAATAGAAGAAGTCAGCGCTCTCCGCCGGATGGCATGCGGCTGCGCTCGGCAGGGATAGCAGAGGACTCAAAGCACCACGCTCCTCCCCGGCACCCGATCCGTAGCCTTTAAAAAGGCTCCTTCACGAATCGAGAGGGCGCTGACGGTGCCAGCCGAGTCTCCATGTCCACGGCCTCCGTGGCCGTGGTTTTTAAGGGTCCCCGCATCGCCGGTGCGGTAGGACCCAGCCCCTGCCGAGCAGGCTCCCTCCGGAGCTCGGAGGGAGCCCGCCATTCGGCGATGGCGCCGACCCGGAAGTCCCACACCCACCCCTTTGGAAGCCTTTTCGGTTTATTAAACTCAGTCCTACAGGAGTAAGTATACTGCCCATTAGCAGAAATTAATTCCCTTCTAGCACAAGGCTGATCCGACTTGAACGTAACCTGCATTCAAGATACATTTTCACCAGTTGCACATCCTAGCCACAATCCCAAATAAACATAAGTATGCTTAAGCTATTGAAATCAATGGGCTTAAGTGCATTCAATTCTGTACTGGACTGCGGCCAAGGTGTTTTAAATACTAGGATTCCTGAATGGCACACTAAAAATTAAACAAGGTGCAAACTTGTCGCTGGCCCTAAAAGATCAGGACTAACTTATTTTCCTGTAAATGTTTGATCACCAGTTGAGAACACACAGCGCCAGCCTGTAACTTATACAGTGGTACTTCGGTTTACGAACAGTCCTGTTTACGAACTATTCAGTTTACAAACTCCACAAAACCGGAATTAGTGTTCCAGTTTGCGAACTTTACCTCAGTCTACGAACGGAATCTGAACGGTGGAAGGGCATCGGCGGTGGAAGGCATCATTAGGGGAAGTGTGATTTAAGAATGGACTTCAGGAACAGATTAAGTTTGTAAACCGAGGTACCACTGTATATGTTTCACACATTGTGGCTGATGTTCTATTGCCACCTACCTTCTCTTCATGGTATTGCCACAATTGTTTTCCACAATATTCTACGTTGAATCAAAAGCCTTTGGCAAGGAATCAGACTCACCAACATTCCATTTACCAAGCTGGAGATTACTAAAGTTATCTGCTGATGTTAGCAATGCTAAAAATCTGTCGGTGTTAGCAATGGGATAATTAACGGGCTAGCAAAGCTGTCAAATTGTGGAACTTGCTCCAGCAGGAGATAGCAATGGCTTTACAAGAAGATTGGACAATCTGAAGAAGAAGAGTTTGGATTTGATATCCCACTTTATCACTACCTGAAGGAGTCTCAAAGCGGCTCACATTCTCCTTTCCCTTCCTCCCCCACAACAAACACTCTGTGAGATGAGTGGGGCTGAGAGACTTCAAAGAAGCGTGACTAGCCCAAGGTCACCCAGCAGCTGCATGTGGAGGAGCGGAGACGCGAACCCGGTCCCCCAGATTACGAGTCTACCGCTCTTAACCACTACACCACACTGGGAGAGGATAAGCCTATCAAAGATGGCTGTGTTCTACCTTCACTGTCGGAGGCAGTATGTCTCCGAATGCCAGTTTCTGGGAATAGCAGGTAGGCAGAGTGCTTGCGTGTTTCCCACAGGCCACTGCGAGAACAGGATGCAGGACTAGATTGGCCTGATCCAGCAGGCTCTTTTTACACTTCTTATGTTAAAAGAATTTGGTCTAAGCTGATGCTATGCATCAATTAGAACAGGGATGTCCATACGGTTGACCACGACTATGGCCCCCTAAGCCACCTAACCCAACCCCCAGCTCAGTGCAGGAATTCCAGAGTTAGAGCATCCCTAATAGATAGCTGCGCAGCCTCTATTTGAAGGCCTGATGCAACTGCAACAACAACAACAACAACTCACCACCACTGTAGGCAGTTGGTTCCATTGTCAAACTGCTCTTACCATCAAGAACATTAAGCTAATGCTGTTTTAATTGTAAATGGTATGGTTTTCATATATTTTATGTGTGCATATAGCTTTAATTCTATCAATGTTTAATTATTTTTAAATTGTTTTCTATGCTTTATGCACTTCTCATTTTTATCCGTAAGCTGTCGTTTGTCCTGTCATGGAAAATGGTGGGGTAATAAATATATAGCAACAGCCATAATAACTTACCTGGGAAATCTGCACATTATTGGCTCTATTTTCAAGGTCTGAACAATTTGTAGTAACTGCAGATAACTGGTTTTTCAACCGATCCACCTCTTCTGAGAGGGAATGAAGTAGCTGTTCTCTCTTTGCCACTTCCTGTGTTTTCTCTTCTAGTTGACTAAGCAGAGAAGTAACATCACCATTTTTACTTTTGATCTTCAGCTTGTCTTTCAGGAGCTGAATTTCTTGATTTTTTTCTCCAAGGATATTATTACATTTTGCATTTTCTGTTTCAAGGGCAAGTATTCTCTACATGAAATGCAAGCAAGCATATTATCACAGTTAACAAGCCAATTTTGAAATAAAATATTCTTAATTGTACAGGGCAAGCAATCATACCGGTACTGTTAGCAACTATGATGGTATAATTGGTGTTTTGTGGCAAAGTAACTGTTATCTCCCAAGTTCTGACTTTGAGAGAGAAGACACTTTAAAGGTTCAAAATTAACATTCAGATTTTAAGTAATATGCAATACAAAATCACTTCATTTGTTAAATCTTCAGTGATTCCTTTACAGTTAACATCACAAGACAGGAAGTTTTGCATGCAGAAATGTTTATATTACCTCCAGGAATCTGTTCTTTTCTTCTGGTGTCATTTTTCTTTTGCCCTTAGTGAGGTCTTCCAAAGATTTTTTAAGGGCTGCATTCTCTTTCTTATATACCTGCAACTCAGATTCAGATTTGGAATCACCAGACTTCAATCCCCACTTGCCGATATTCATCTCTTTGATGTCCTTTGATGTCCTTCAGATTTTCTAAAAATAAATAAATAACCAGGTACCATTGAAGGAACAGCCTCTTCTGTCCTTGCATTATGTATGTTTCCTTGCAGTGTCCCAAGTGGCTTGTAATAAAGCCTCAATTCAAGTCTCATTAAATAAGCTGAATAACTCGTCTTTCAGCCTGATCTTAAGCAAGCTTACTCAGAAGTCTAACCAAATTCACTGGGACTTCCTCTATAGAAATTATTTTTAAAATTTGGAGCCATAGAGCTGTAGTCAGTGTAGCACTATGGAGAACTTTCCTTCAATGCTAGGATTTCGCATTGGGCAAAGGAACATTCTCTCCTTCTCCCCTCCCTAAATCTGTTCTGGAGTCCCCCTAATCCTCTAAAGCAGATTTGGAGGCAATGAAGGGTGCACAAGGGAGGAAAGGTTGGGGGGGGGAGGAGGAAGTACCACTGTGTGACAACTAATCCTTTTGCACAAATGTTTAATTGAATACCACACTTGGTCCCAAACATGCATAAAACAGGATTATAGTAGTAAATTTGACTCACAAACATTTTGAATAGAACAAAAACCCCCATTTAAAGAACATATTTCCACTGAAATAGGCAGTGCTCCTTCCAAAGTTAAGAGCAGCAAAATTAAAAATGCGTAGAATTTGTGGCCTGATAGTTAGAATCAACAACATAACTGCAAAAAAATAATAATTCTGAAATATTTGTGATCGCTGTTACAATTATAATACTTAGCTAGCCTGCAACAAAACATCACAACGGAATATATAAAAAATGCAGCTGTGTCTGCCACATCATGTGATGCTTGGAAAATGTGGCACAAAGGAAATAGGAAGTACTGAAAGGTCATAGGGACTAATACATTTTATTATATACTGTAAAATTATTATTATATGAAACTACTAGTAGACTTCTGAGAGAATGGCTGGCACAATACATTTTGCCACCAGCAAAATCCCCCTATCAAGCTGTATAGTATGCAAGGTAAGTCAAGTTATTCTGATACCTGGGGCACAAAATCCCACAAGTACTTCCCCTTCATCCCTGGCAATAACAACACAGTAGTAATTCAATTAAATAACAATTTGCTGTCTTCTGTAACACCTCAAAGCATTTGCCTTATTATTATGATTTATTATCATTAGAATGTCTTGCCTACCAGAAGCTCCAGGGTGCATTACAATGTTACAAAGTACGATAGGTACTAAAATCAGGCATCGGATATTATATGCACCTTGCTACTCCCAGCATCAGATCCCTCTCCCATCTGAAGCTCAAGCACAGTATAGTCTATTTCCACCTTCCCCCCTCCCTTCACTACTTGCAGGCATATTTTCTTCGCTTTGTTATTTTTTAAAAAAACAACAACCGGAAATGTAGTGCAGGTGCAAGAGGCTGCAAATTTCTTCAGAGCCATCATGTTAAACCCCCACGGTGTTGCCACTTCTCCAATGAAAACTGGCCCTTTGACTATTGTTTGCCCCATAGAGGGAAGATTACAGTCATTTCATCTCCAGGAGAGAAATCACACCCACCCACCCCGGATTTAGCAGATCTCCCACGCAGCACAGTAGGGTCGTTTATTGTATTTGGTAGGAAACTTGGGGTGGCGAGAAAATGCCTAGTGGACAAGTTAAAAAAAGAGATGGATAGGGAGGAGGTTTCGCTATGTGGGCAGGCAAAAGCTGGATAAGGCAGATCACACATATCCTGGACCATCACTGAGAATATGAGTGCTGAAGAGGTGTTTGGTCCATGGATGTATACAGGGCCGGATTTAGGTTTGATGAGGCCCTAATCTACTGAAGTTAATGGGGCCCTTTATATGTCCAGCTGTCCTTTGTCAACAACAAATTGTTGCTGTTTTTTGGGTTCAATATTTGCTATATGGTAATTTATGGACCTAATAGGTATCTAAAGCCATTTGCACATAACAAAATAGAGTATGCGTTTTAACAAAGTAATTGTTGAACTGAAATATAAGTATTAATAGTATATTAATAGAAATATATTAATAGTATATTAATAGTGAAATACAACTGAGAACAAGTATATTAATAGTGACATAATGATTAAGCTCTAACTTAAGCTGAATTGATTCCAGGAATCACAAAACAGAGAAACCAGTAGGAGAACACTTCAATCTCCCAGGACATTCTATACAAGATCTCAAAGTAGCTGTTTTACTACAAAGGAATTTCCGAAATAGACTGGAAAGAGAAGCTGCTGAATTGCAACTTATTACCAAACTTAAAACCATGGAGAGACCTGGTCTGAACAAAGACATTGGATTCTTATCTCATTATACATGACAAAGCCATTTTTCACCTTCTCACCCCTTGCTTTTTCCTGTAAGACCTATTGCAGTCGTTAAGAGTTGTCAACAGGCTCATCACAGCTATCTGCCAATCACCCATTCCCACCACCCTTCTGAGTAATACCCCTCCCCACCTTCTCACTATATAGAAGGGTCTGGTAACTTCTGTTTCAGTGTATCTGAAGAAGTGTGCATGCACATGAAAACTCATACCAAGAACTAACTTAGTTGGTCTTTAAGGTGCTACTGGAAGGAATTTTTTTGTTTTAAAATTTTTTTTATTCATAACAAAACTTGATAATGCAAACACATTTGGCATTTGGCAATAACAGAAGTTCCTTTAATAACACATTTTTTTCCTTTAATTTTTTGGGGGGCCCCCAAGGGAATGGACCCTAAGCTATAGCTTATTTAGTTTATACGTAAATCTGGCCCTGCATGCATGCATGCATGTACAGTATTTCTGTTTTGTCCCTGCTGCAATAACAAAAGCATAACGCCCTCTCCCCTGGAGCGCCTTATGGAAAAGCAGAGCAGGTGCGAGGCAGCCAAGCCAACCCAATATTCTGGGGACCCGCGTTTCTCTCCCTGACCCCAACCCACCCCTTCCTTCGCCCATCCCGAGCCGAGCTCTCTTTCCCCCACTCCGCTCCGTTTACCCGCTTTCTTTCAGCCTCGGATGGTCGCGAAACTGTGGAGAGACCCGGCGAGCGAGCGAGCGACGGGAGGACAGGGCAGCGTCAAGGCTGCTGCTGCTGCTGCAACAACGGCGCCACCGCCGCCCCTCCCTTCCTTCCACTCTCCGGGAGGGACGCGGAGGGGAGCCGCTTTACCGCTCCTCTTCCAACCCGGCCCCGCCCGAGCGCCTGCTTCCGGGAGTTTGAATGCCGCGGCTCCGCTCGACGCCATTTCCGTTTCAGTTGGAAAGCGACGGGGCGGGAGAAGGGTCAGAACAAGACTGAACGCCGGCGGAGCTGGAGCTTGCGCGGAGAAGGCGGCGCGAACGGTGGTGATTCCGAGAGGGGTGGGGTTGAAGGAAGTAGGCGGAGAAAGAGGAGTGGGGAGGAGGACGTTGGAAGCTTGCATTTTTTTTTGCGCGCCCGCCTCCTTTTTGGTGTATTTTAATGGAATGCGTTGCCCTGCTGTGGATTTTGCAGTTTCAGCATCCTTCGCCGCTGCAGAAGCGTTTTTAAAATTTCCATCAGCATTTCTGGAATGGGTGGTTTTCAATGTAGGAACGTCTGAGCGGATCGACGCTGATTAGCTCGTGTGTAACCTCGTGCGGCAGAACACAGCAAAGCAAATAATAATACTGTAATAATCGGTGCTTTTTTCTAAAACAAACAACAACAATGTTTAGAGGTGCTTTCATTCTGACTCAAGAAAATCACTATTTTGTAGTTCAAGCTGGGGAAATAAAGTACAAAGATTCACAAAATGTTTAGGGGTATGTGTCCCCCCAGAAAAAAGGCACTGAATAATAATAATAATAATAATAATAATAATAATAATAATAATAATAATAATAATAATAATAATAATAATAATAGACGGAGCTTCTTTCGAGCAATCTTAACTAGAGACTAGGTTTGCCATATGGTGCAGATTTTGCTCACTTGGTTACACCGGCATGCGCGAGAGTAAGGGCTGCACAAGGTGTGGGAAGGGATGTGCATCAGTGGCAGAGGCTCTGTTTGACATGGAGAAGATTCTGACCCCGGGCATCTCCACTTAGAGCTGGTGGAGCAGTGGCGTAGCGTGGGGGGTGCAGGGGGGGCCGGGCGCAACATCTGGGGGTTAGGGTTAGGGGGCGCAAATCCACGGGTTAGGGGGCGCAAATTACTTGCCTTGCCCCGGGTGCTGACAACCCACGCTACGCCACTGGTGGAGAGCCCTGTGTGAAATCCCAGACAGCTGCTGCCGGCCTGTGTAGACATTACTGAGATGACTAGACATGCTTCCTATGTGATTTGGTACCTGAGATTGGAAAATACGAATAAGCACCACATGGCACTAACAAGGTGACACATGTCTCCTCCCAAGGAAGTAACATTGAGTCCAGACTTTTTATGATGGTACAGGATTATAACCTAAATCCTGTACCGTCATAAAAAGTCTGGACTCCATGTTACTTCCTTGGGAGGAACTCAGGACTGTCAGTGAGTAACTAATCTGCTGAGAACTACATGGGCAAAAGCTTTCCCCAAGTACCCAGCAGGGGGATTCCACAGTTGTTACAATCATGGTGGTCACCTTTGTTCTTATAGGGTCACATTGATGGGGTTGCACATGTCTTATGGCACAGATCCTTTCCCCCAACACTGCAGGAGAAGGCTGTAGAGGTGCATCATGAGGGAGGACTTAAGGCTTTCAGCACTTCTGTTGGGATTCCATCCTGTCCTGGGTCTTTGCCACATGCCTGAGAGTTGATGACAAGCTTCAGCTTGTCAAGGGAGGGAGGGAAATCCAGCTCTTCCAAGACAGGCAGAATCTGGATGCTATCAGTTGCTGTGTTGGGACTCAGATAGATTGGTAAAGAAAAGGTGTTTTATATGCATTGTATATGAATAACACTGTGACACCAGATGGTGCTGTGGAGTCCCATCTTTCTCTATATGTATAAGGTTAGGTAAAGGTAAAGGACCCCTGACAGTTAAGTCCAGTCATGAACAACTCTGGGGTTGCGGCGCTCATCTTGCTTTACAGGCCAAGGAAGCCGGCGTTTGTCCACTCTGCAGACAAGTTTTTCCAGGTCATGTGGCCAGCATGACTAAGCCACTTCTGGAGAACCATAGCAGCACACAGAAACACTGTTTACCTTCCCGCCTATTTATCTACTTGCACTTTTTGGGGTGCTTTCAAACTGCTAGGCTGGCAGGAGCTGGGACTGAGCAATGGGAGCTCACCCCGTCGTGGGGATTCAAACCGCTGACCTCCTGATCAGCAAGCCCAAGAGGCTCAGTGGTTTAGACCACAGCGCTACTCGCGTTCCCATCTATATAAGTTTACAATGTGTTTAACTGACGTGTCTAGATCCAGCCTTGGAGACCATTTTCCCCCAACGAGTACAGTTTTTGATAGTGCTCTGCCCATCTATTAACAGTAGAATCATAGAATTGTAGAGCTGGAAGGAACCCTGAAGGTCGTCTGGTCTAACCCCTTGGGATGCAGGAATCTCAGTTAAATCCAACCTCTGCTTAAAAACCTCCAAAGAAAGAGTTCGCCACCTTCTGAGGGAGTCTGTTCCACTGTCAAACAGCTTTTACTGTCAGAAAGTTTTAGCCAGAGTCTCCTTTCTTATAACTTGGATGCATTGGTTCAGGTCCTAGCCTTTGGAGCAGGAGAAAACAAACTTGTTGTGTCTTCTGTGTATCAGCATCAAAAAAGGCTATTTGTTGCCTTGCAAAAAAACAACAACAGTCGTTGGGGATTGCATAGACATCCTGGCACTGGTAAGTTAAGTAAGACCCGTAAGAAAAGCCTTTATCCTGATTATTATTATTATATAACTATAATTTAATCTCTGTCTCTGTTGTTAGTGTGCGTGGAATTCTGACATCATGGCATTCAAGAACATGGAGAGATAAATTGGCTGTACTTACCTTGTACAGGTCAATGGACTTTAAAATGCCATTTATTCCAGTGGCCTGACCTGCCATGGCTCTTTTGATTCTCAAGTGATGACTAATGAAATTGAAGGTTACATCCCTCAACTAGAGAGAGACCTGCTAGATTGTAATGTTAAAGTGATGTCTAGAATGTGTAAGACAAAAGATAAACAAGTGAAATCTTCAATGATACATTGGGCAATAGATATGGGTCATAACAAAGAAATGCAGGCATGGGAACAATTATGGAAAATGGATATAAACTTTACAGCATGTTATGGTTTAAGAAAAAATTATATGAACATGTTATATAGATGGTACCTAACACCTAGTAGACTGGCAAAAATGTGGTGGTCTTGCATTAAGGTTAAAGCTTATTGGGAAATGATTTATAATGAATTGAAAAAGATGTTTAAGATAACATTTGTTAAAAAATCAGAAGCTTTTTTCTTAGGGATTTTGAGATCAGAATTACCTAAACAATAAAGAAATTTATTTATGTATACAACTACCACTGCAAGAATGATATTTGCCCAAAAATGAAGAAGTAAGAAGTCCCAACGAGAGAAGAATGGATACAGAAGCTAATGGAATATGCAGAAATGGCGAAACTTACCAGAAGAATAAGAAATCAAAATAACAAACTTTGAATAAGGAATGGAAATCGTTTGTTGAATTACAAATTGCAAACAAAGTAAAACAATAGCAAGATTATTGTAAAAACTTGCAGTTTCTAAAACATATAGGAAATGGATGAGAAAAGGAATAGAGTTAATTTGGATATGCAGGAAAAAAGAAAGAGAATACATTTATGGAACCGCAGAAAGAGGGGGGTGGAAGTTGAAGATTTATATATAAGAATTGTTTCCTTTTTTTGCTGAAATGTTTATTTGTTATAAATTAAAATCAGATTTATTTATTTTAAAAAGAATGTTCTTTTTTGTTTTCTTTCCTAATATACAGATTAGTGAAAATACATGTACTGTACACACGGTAACCATCTTACAAATTTATTTCACAGGTTATTTTTGATCCCTCCAGAAGGGGGCAATCTAAGGCTGTTTTGATTGATTGAAGTCCTGGATGAAAAAGAAACAAAAAATTGACAGGAGTATACCGGCTGATGGCATGTGGAAAGACGTTCGTTTCAAAAGGGAGAACATTGCTATGTTTTATTGCAAAAGTTATATTAACTTCTTTTCACATCAATAGCAAACCGGGGGGGGGGGAGAGTTCTGTGCATTACATTCATATTTCTTTCCCTGCTTTAATTCATATGCCAAAAGATTCCTGCCTCTTTATCAGCCACCATACTTAGCAAATTCCTCACTTTGCACTGCCAGAATTCACAAGTTGGTACCAGTTTTTTCTAATGCCACAGGAATGGTGGGTGTCAGCTTACACAAACCCTCCCCCTACTTAGCCTTTAGTAACTAACTCTCTCTAATACCACAGGGAGTCAGTTTACACAAATCTCCCCCCCCCCCTCCCCTAGCCTTTAGAAACTAAACTCGTCATAGATCCACCCATCAGCTGCACTTTACTGTAACAGAGCCATTTCCAGCCTCCTCTGGCTGGCACTTCAGACTGGAGGCTGCAGAGAGTCTGAAGTACACATTTCTTCGAAAACTGCTGCAGTTTAAAAAACACTGAAAACCATGCTTCGGGTAATTGTGGAATCTGCTTCCAATATCCCTAGACATAAATTTGGAAAACCAGATCCTATCGTGTCCGTTATTTTTAAAGGTAAGGAAAGCTAACTTGTGAAAGATTATTTTAAGCAAGGATGTTTTTCAATGTGCCAAGATGCCATGATAAAAAAGTGTAATAGTTCTGGTAATTTGCAAATGACATACGGTACTTCTGAAGAAAGTTGTAACTTTTGTACAACACAGGGTTTTTTTTAAAGAACTGGAAAGTGGTTGGGTGGCATTTTGTGGAGCGGTTCTTTCTAAACTTCTGTATAGGCTTGTTGCATCTATGCCCACACATAGATTAAAGCCCCTTTTTAGTTTGGATTAATGTGTAAGTGAATTTCACCTTGCAATAGCAAATAGTGATTTTGAGTGTTTAGTTCACATCTTTTTTAAAAAATGGAAACACAGATTCCTTTTCCTGTTTGCCTTAAAATAGTTTTTAAAACATTTTGAACATTAATCATCTATGTTGTTAGACTCCTTCCCCCTCCTTGAAGGCTTTTTGCTTTTTAGACTTTGTGCTTAGCAAAGCAATAAAAGATGAGGGAGAGAAAAAAGGAAGCTCATTTGCATTTGTCCGTAAGTGTGAAACTGACAGATTTATTCCACTTTTCTTTGGTGTAAACTTTGTGGCGAATTTCAGTTTGTGTTACTTCCTATCCTCATAAGTAGATGGTTGTAATGCTGTTATGTTAAGCTGCATATAGAGTCATTTGCTCATCACATACATTAAACTAGGGTTGCCATGTTTCAAAAAGTAAAAACCAGGACACCCTGAAAGAAGTTGTTGAGCTTTTTCCAATTGACTTGCCTAAGATCCAGGACAAAGCACCGCCTTTCGGAAATTCCCCTTGATGTCTGCCTTTGGAATCCCGGTAATGTCTGGGAAACTCCAGACGTATGGCTGCCCTAATTGAACAGACAGTGGCCTGAAGTTTAGATATATTATTGTTGGATGCCTGTGCTGAACTGAAAAATAGGTTTTTCTGGATACAGATAACTGCAGGATATTGAGTTTACAATAGGCTGAGATTATTTAAATAAGGCAATACAGTGCAATAAGGAAGTTGGTTTGTACCGTAATACTTGAAAACCTTATTACTGGAATATTTGAATGGCATTGTGGAAAGGTGTGAACCATAGTTTCCTCTACTCCTAGTTGGGTTGGTTGTTGGTTTTTTTTAAAAAAGGTTTCTGTCCACTTCAGGCTTCCTCAAAATCGGCCCTCCAGCTGCTTTTGGCCTACAACTCCCATGATCCCTAGCTAGCTGGACCAGTGGTCAGGGATGATGGGAATTGTAGTCTCAAAACATCTGGAGGGCCGAGATTGACGAAGCCTGGTCTACTTGCCATATTTTAGGATATTCAGCGCAGTCCTTCTGTTCTGCCTTTGCATAAAATGCAAACAGTGGCTTGTCAAACAGGAATTTATGGGTGAATAAATGCAGTAGTTACAAACCGACAGAGCAAGCCTTCTATTCACATTACCACGGGACTTAAGATATACTACTGCTGTTCAGTTAAAAGCTCTTTGAAAGCAATGGAAGGGAACTTATTGGTGTTAGGCCTGGGGCTAGTGCAAAGTTGCGCCATCTATGCGGGTGTGGCTATGGACTGATGTAGTATAGGATGTGGAATGTGCTCCTCCCCTGTTCTTCCCACATCTCCCCCCCCCCCGGCTATTCCACCAGCATATCAAGGGTGTTCCGCCAGTGTGTCTGTCCTGGTGTATTGCATTTGGTATTCTCCTGGATGATCAAGGCTTCCGCTGAACCCCACAAGTTCTCAACCAGTAGATCTGCAGCATAGGATTACACCCCTAAACTATATTTTTGCAGACCTTTCTTGGTTTTTCTGAGACATCGCTTTGTGAAAAAGCCAAAGGCTGATATATGATATTCATGATTTTTTTTTGTGATTCATTCATGGTTTACACAGTCCATATTTGAGCTTGCTCAAGGTGTATTTACCTTTTTAAAAAAAAAACTTAGCTAGCTGGATTTTTGCACGAGGCAGTGTATGGGTAGCTTAATCGTAGGATAGGGGTCAAATGATATATTGCATGTTATCTGTATTTACTATTTTCCCCTCAGCAGTATAAAAAGCAGCTTACCTTGGTGGCAGGGCTGGGAGGGGTGTAGGGTGTGTTAGGTGATAAAAACCGCATGGGGTAAGGATTAAAGACACCCTCTCTGTCCCAATCTAATTCTCTCTTCTGTCTGTCTGTTGGCCTACCTAAAAACAGGTGAAAATAAATACACAGTAACATAAAGAGCTATACTGAGTCAGACCATTGGTCTATCTGGATTAGTAATGGATGCAGGTGGCACTGTGGTCTAAAGCACTGAGCCTCTTGGGCTTGCCAATCAGAAGGTTGGTGGTTTGAATCCCCGTGATGGAGTGAGCTCCCATTTCTCTGTCTCAGCTCCTGCCAACCTAACAGTTTGAAAGCACGCCAGTGCAAGTAGATAAATAGGTACAGCTGCAGCAGGAAGGTAAACGGTGTTTCCATGCGCTCTGGGTTCCGTTGCACCAGAAGCGGTTTAGCCATGCTGGCCACATGACCCAGAAAGCTGTCTGTGGACAAATGCCACCTCCCTTGGCCTGAAAGCAGAGATGAGCACCACAACCCCATAGTCGTCTTTGACTGGGCATAACTGTCCAGGGGTTCTTTACCTTTTTTCACCTTTACCTAGTAATGACCACACTGACTGGTGTCAGGGTTTCAGGCGGGGGACCTTCCCAGCCCTACCTGCAGATGCCTGAGATTGATCCTTAGACCTTCTACATACAATGCAATTGTCCTATAGCTGAATCTGCAACAAAAGATAGAATTTGACCTTTAAAAGGGCGCCTGTCCAGTACGTAATATAGGTTTCATTTTTAAATTACCTTCCTAGCAGTTGTGTAGCAGAGATTCCACTTCTTCCATCAAGGTCATCTCTTGAGGTGCCATGTGCAAATCCTCTCCATGCTAAATAAGTTTTTTCTCTCACATACAAATCTACCAAACAAACTAAGCAGGGAAAGACGTATGTTATATTATCGTGCATGGCTAAGGGCTAAGCCGCCACCTTTTGGTTTATTTTAAAATCCAAAATCCCTTCATTACGGACAGCCAAAAGATCACAAAATAGCGAGCAAGCGTTGGAGCCCACCAGAACTCCTCATAAGGCTGAATGTTGAAGTTGGTGTGTGAGCGAGTAAGAGAGACATGGCAGCTTGATATTGAATTGTCTGTATTAGTCACAACTTCATTTTTGCTCTTTAAACTTAGAAAGAATGTAGCTGTGGGGGGGCACGGCTGTGAGGACTGGTTCCTACAACCCCTGGGGTTCTTTGGAAGATTCACAGAAGTTCCACAATGCAAAACTCAATAATTGCTGACACCCTTCTTTGAGAGACCGCTTGTTCCTCAGTTTTACTAATGCGTAGCCCCGGGGAATGGTCTGTGGAGAGTGATGGTAGGACCACGGCCCAGCCAACTTCCTGTGTCAAATGAACATGCCACAGAATGCCCCGATTTCCTCAGTAGATAAATAAATGTAGGAAGGCCTGATTTCCTGAGGGCAGGATTTTTTTAAAAAAAGTTCATTTTAAAGCCCTTGAATCACATCTTTCTCTCTTCTACTTGAACTTTCCCTTGCATGCTCTAATATAGTTTATATAAAAAACATTTTGAGGCAGAGAATTAGTTGTTATGTTTAATTGTGTCTTTTTCACCCTGGTTGAATGCAATGAAAGATAGATATGCAGGTTTTATATTATTTGTCTTCCTCTACAATTCTGTAGCTGAAGTTAGGATACTTAAAATACAGTCACCAAAAATGTGTTGGCATGTTTATGGGTTTTTCAGCGTTCTTCAAGCCCACAGCCTTAATGAAGTCGAACCATATGCATAAAGTCACAGAATGAGAGACTTTAAGGCCCTCTGGGCTTGTAGTGGACCAGGCAGATTACAGTACTGACTTTCCACATGCAAATTTGAATCAGACTGTTGGAGAAGAACTTTGGATAAAAGGGCAAAGGTGTATCCTTATGGTTCTTCACCAAATGTCGTTTTCTTCTTGAAAATGTTAAGTGAATAGCTTCAATAGAGAGGGAAAGCAGCAAATTAGTCCAAAGATGCAGTGATTCTAGAGCCTCTAAGGGCCTGGGATGTGGGTGGTATTTACAGGATCAGAGCCAAACGTAAGTGTGAGTAGAAGCAAGTCAAGAACAAGCAAAGGAGAGAGATTTGGGAACCAGGAGAATATCCTACCAGCAGCAAGCACGGGGATAGGTTGATCAGCAGAATATTTAGAAACAGTATCATCACAATTCCATCTATTTCTGTTTTTTCTATGTCTTTAGAAATTCTTGTTTTTATCTGTAAGCTGCCTTGAATCCTATCAGGGAAGAAGGTGGGGTATAAATAAATATGTAATAATAATTCTGTTACTAAGGGACGAGTGTTGGTGCAGCCCAAGAGGGGCATTTCATCTTGGTAGGGGAAGGTTGAATCTCCAAAACTGCCCAATAACCACTGAACAATAGCCTTGGAATGCTGACTGACTGACTGGGGCAAAAGCAGAAAAACTGGTAGGGAGAATGGACTAGAGAATCCTGCAGGGGGTCATGATGGACTGAGTGCAATACTGAAAAGAAACACTTCACATTGGTTAAGGTTCTGTTGAAGGTCCTGCTTGCCCTTCTGACTGCCAGTTGATAATGGCAAAAGGGAATATAGGAAGCATATAGGAACATATACTGAGTTAGACCAAATATGTTTATGCAGGTGCAGGTCAATTCTGTGTCCAGGGCAGCTGTCTACCAGCTCCATCTGGTACGCAGGCTGAGACCTTACCTGCCTGCAGACTGTCTTACCATAGTGGTTATCTCCTGCTTGGACTACTGCAATGCACTCTACGTGGGGCTACCTTTGAAGGTGACTCGGAAACTACAACTAATCCAGAATGTGGCAGCTAGAGTGTTAACTGGGAGTGGCCACCAAGACCTAATGGATCTTCACTGGCTTCCAGTATGTTTCCGAGCACAATTCAAAGTGTTGGTGCTGACCTTTAAAGCCCTAAATGGCCTCGGCCCAGTATACCTGAAGGAGTGTCTCCACCCCTGTTGTTCAGCCTGGACATTGAGGTCCTCCTCTGAGGGTCTTCTGCTGGTTCCCTCACTGCGAGAAGTGAAGTTACAGGAAACCAGGCAGAGGGCCTTCTTGGTAGTGGCAACTTCCCTGTGGAACACCCTCCCCTCAGATGTCAAGGAAATAAAGAATTATACAACTTTTAGAAGACATCTAAAGGCAACCTTGAATTGGGAGGTTTTTTAATGTTCGATGCTTTTATTATGTTTTTAGATATGCTGTAAGTCACCCAGAGTGGCTGGGGAAACCCAGACGGATGTGCAGGGTATAAATAATAATAATAATAATCCCTATTCAAAGCCACATGCCCCATTTTTCTTCTGCCAGCAAAGTGTTGTAGCTCCCCCCCCCCCCGCCCCACAAGTGTTTTTAAAGCAATGGCTATATATCATGCTGGCTGAGGCTGACCAGAGCTGGAATCTACCAATATATGGAGGGCTACAGCCCCCCCAACCCTGAATTAGAAAGACGATAACAAAGAATTCTGTTTCGCCATGTCCCTTAGCTGCCCTACATAATAAGCCCCTGTCCTTGCCAAAGGAAAATTGCATCCTTGGCTACTGCCGCTTTTTCCATTCATTTCTTCTACATGAAACAATTAGTTTGGACCAATGCCTGATATTACTAAATATATGTTAAAGCACAATGAGCTACAATATAATTCAGTTTAGACTGATAGCATTGTGGTAGATATTTTCCTGTAGGAGTTGCAAATTTACAGTTTTTGTGGTCTGGTCTGAGTCATTGTCCTGCATAGTCTTTCTAAAATGATTCCTGTTACTGGAATGTGAGTCAGTTCCCCCACTCCCTGCACAAGGGCTAATTGTCATCACCTCCCTCATATATCCAGCAGAGAACTATCGGGAGTACATTAGAGCTGACTGACTCAGTGTTAGACACAGAAGGGAAGGGGGAACTTGTTGATTTGTGTTCCTTCTCAACACACAGTGCAATCTTGTTCATGGTGACTTGGAAGTCAGCCCCACTATGTTCAGTGGGTCTTACTCTCTGAGACCCGTGTTAGCCTTAATTCAACATGATCCATTAAAGGTTCAGAGATTATGAACACTGTAATGAAGGGATGGGGAACCTGTACCCCTCCAGTTGTTGCTGGACTCAGATTCCCAGCTGCCTCAGCCAGTGTGGCTGGTGCTCAGGAAGGTGGGAGTTATAGTTCAACAATTCCTGAAAGTAAAGCAGTTACTGGATCACTCGGTCACAGTCATTAAAAAACAGCCTTATATCAACTCAGACCATTGGTCAATCTATCTCAGTGTTGTCTCTACGCTGATTGACAGCAGCTCTCCAGGGTTTGCGGCCAGGAGTCGCTCCCAGCCTATCTGAGATGTCAGAGGCTGAACCCAAGGCCTTTTGCCTGCAAGGCAGATGCTCTGTTGCTGAGCTATTGTCCTCCTACAACACCCTGCTTCACCATTGTTTGTGGTGAATGAGGTTAAATCAAGGTGTGTCTTAAACAGCGGCTTCACCACAGACACAGCAGAATCTACACTAACAGAAAATATCTGTTTTGAAAGGTGTGGGGGGAGCTGGCAATATAGTTAGGCCAAAACAACTTTATTGGGAGGCAGGTTTATTATGTACACAAGCACAGAATATTCTGTATAGATTAGCTACCATGGCCAGCAACCAAATAAATCAAGTCAGCCCTCTTGCTTTAAAAAAATATATTATTTTAATATATTGTGATTGCTGTTTTATATATCTTCCAATAAGTAAGCACACTTTTGTTTATTTCCAGATGAAAAAAAGAAAACAAAGAAAATTGATAGTGAACTCAACCCTGTTTGGAATGAGGTGACTTTTTTTATTGGTTCTATTGTATGTGATAAGGCAGAGCATGTATGACAAAGTTCAGCTCTCTTCTCTGTTGCATGACATTATGGAACAAGAAATCATATGTCACAACCGACTGGTCCTGTGATTCTCTGTATCCATAAACAAAACTTCCACAGTTCCTGCTAAGGGGAGATGTCCAATACCTGGTACACAGTGGGAGAAGTCCTTGTGCATTCTATCTATGTCTTGTTTCATGGGATTCCAAGTGAGCTTCCATCATGGATCAAGATCGCAACTGCTTAGCTTCATTAATGTTGGAGCATTTGGTGTTTCCAGATCATCCACTGCATTGTCTGCATCTCTAAAGACCTACACAAAGACCTCCCAGTATGTTTCTGAGCACAATTCAAAGTGTTGGTGCTGACCTTTAAAGCCCTAAATGGCCTCAGCCCAGTATACCTGAAGGAGTGTCTCTACCCCCATCGTTCAGCCAAGACATTGAGGTCCAGCTCCGAGGGCCTTCTGGTGGTTCCCTCCCTGCGAGAAGTGAGGTTACAGGGAACCAGGCAGAGGGTCTTCTCAGTAGTGGTGCTCACCCTGTGGAACGCCCTCCCATCAGATGTCAAGGAAATAAACAACTATCTGACTTTTAGAAGACATCTGAAGGCAGCCCTGTTTAGGGAAGATTGTAATGTTTGACGGTTTATTGTGCTGTAAATTTTCCAGTCTTTTTGGTTGCTTTTTTTTTAAAAAAAGTAGTAACAACATACTTTGGATGCATGGTAGGGCAGGGCAACACAAGCTTGTGTGTATTCCTCTGCAGCTGGTTCTTGTCACCTTCCTGTCACCTTCCACTTTATAAATGTTAGAAAGATTGCAAAACTCCAGCAAATTGGGACAGTTTAGCAAAGGTCAGTTAGACTCAGAACTAATAATAGATAAATCAGTGGGGCTTTCTTAGTCATGCTGTACTTTTAGCCCAATCTTGTGCATGTCTACTTGGAAGCAGGTTCCATTGCATTCACTGTGCATCCCTTTCCATGGGACATAGTCATGACTAACCTTTGGTAGATTATCCCATTGCGCACATGGATGTACATTAGTACACTCCCCTAAATATATAGCAGTTACACATTTGATATTATCTGAACTGGTCTGGAGTTCTACAGGCATTTTCAACCTAGATAACTACATGCAAATATAGTCTGCACTTACCTATTTAATTGTGTTACTGATGAAAAATGTTGATTCATTAAATCTTTTTTTATTGCCTGTTCATTGCATGGTTGTGTTGTTGTTTCAACTTCTAAGGGTTATTCTAATTTTTTTTGCGCAGATTCTTGAGTTTGATTTGAAAGGCATCGCTCTGGATATTTCATCAGTCCTGCAGATTATTGTGAAAGATTTCGAAACTATAGGGCAAAACAAGTATGTTGACTTTTTGAAATTTTGAAGGGGAGGGGTATATTTCTTTTTCAGTGCAATTTGCTTCGTGCAAAAGGTGTCTTTTAAAAACTAATTGCTCTAATTTTGCAGCACATGTGTATGGTTGGATTTGCTAAATTTAAAGGGCTTCGGACATCTTACTGGGTCATTTACTGTTGGCTCTTCTGCCTTGTACTTCAGCTAACCTTTCAGCCGTATTTCTGAACTATGGGAAGACAAGATCTCTGTAAACATAACGTTTTCTTATTCAGCATCCCAACAATACGTTGGGTGTTGCACCCAATGTAACAGTGATGGAGCCCATACTAGAGGGCTTACAATATAATGTCGCAAGGCAACAGTGATGCTGAAAGGTGGCCTCAAGAAAGTATAGGAAGGATGGGTGCGTTCAGGAGAGAGTTAATCTGTAACTGAGAAGTGCCCAGGAAATGAGGCTTGTTCAGGAAAGATTTTGAAGAAGTGAGTTTTGAAGTTGTGGGTGGAGTAGCTGTTCTAATTATAATGCTTTGCAAAAGGCATGAAGCTTGTCAATGTGTGGCAAGAGGGGTTGGTTAGCCTGCATAATGCCCATTGAAAAGATCTGGAAGAGGGATGAGAAACTGCAATGAGTAGCTTTCTTCCGTACGTTTTGGGTCACGACTGCAGCTGTGTCCAATCAGAGTAGCCCAGGGCATACATCTTATGAATATACTTCAGTGGGATGTTAAACAGCCAAATTGTGTGGAGGACTACAGCCACAGACAGCTACCTTTGCAAAGTGTGTTTCCCTATATTTTCCCATTGTTGTGGAGATATGCATGGAGATAATGCTGGAGGCGTCACAGATGTGTTTATGCTTGTGATTTTTATCTCTGAATGCCAGCGTAGGTGTGTGAGACAGTTGGATCTAGTCCTTATGGACACACCCTTTCATTTCAGGATGTCAGAAAGGGAAAGCAAAGTTCTTTTAGAACTTTTACATATTGTACAGTTTGCTTTCTGATTCACGGGTAGAAATATTGTTCCTAGGAAATGATTAAAAGTTCACCAAGCAATGTTTATTAAAACAAAACCACTTCCCGCAAACAATTCCTTCTTTCACTCACTTTGCAACACATTTCAAGCAAACTGCATATGCTTTTGCTGCTAGGGAACCAAATCACAAAATTTCTACTTTCTGAAAGAAAAAGGCAATTTCCAGTTACTTAGAGCTTTTAATATCTGGTAACAGACACACAGATTGAAATAATAATGATATGTTTACAGTGTAATTCCTCACATGTCTATTTAGAAGTAAGAGCCATTGAATTCAAAGGGGTTACTCTTGAGTAAGTCTATGAGATTTTAACCTTAGGCTCCAATCATAAACACACTTATTAGGGAGTAGGCCTCATGGACCCCAGAAGGATTTATTGCTGAGTACATGTGCATAGAATTGTGCTGTTAACTTGAGAAGAAGAATGAGATAAAATTAATCCTGCATTCAGTTCTGAATATTCTGAATATACATGGGACACTTAAAAACCAACCAGGACAATAAAGTTCTAGAGCTTCTCATTTACCTGGATAGCTAGGGCCAGTCCAAGACGTTCTGCTGTCTGCGGTGAAGGACATGGTGATATCCCCAACACCATTCAGTCGAATCTTACTTCAACCGGGCTGGCCTCCACTATCCACAGGATAGCTGCCTCAGTTTGCTTGATGAAAGGGCCAATTCCAATTACGTGTACTAGGAAAGTACACCGTAGTTCAAATCTCATGGAATTTTTTGGGGTATGTGTTTTCTGGTGAGAGAAACCCAGGCGCAGGTCTCCTGACTATAATAGAATGCTCATGAGATCACAAAAATGGGATAGATCCTTATCTGTACTCTCGAACAGGTTCCGTCAAGCATCCGTCCTCGGATTCCAGGTGATTCTTTCCCCCTTCTAAACCAGATATATCCATTTCTAGACGAAGGGCATGTTTGCAGCTACCCACTTGTTCTGTTTGTGTTTCACATGATGATCCAGTGCTGATCATTACAAATATTGGTTCTCTTATTTATGAGTAGGGAGTTGGCTACCAGCTTGTCATGCTAAGTAAAAATAATGAGCAAACAAAGAAAACTTCTTGGGAATAAGTAGCTTCTCCCTGCCTTATTAGGCCTCTCACACAACACTTTTCTCTCTCTCTTCTTGTAGTAGTAAACCTCTTTTAAAAAAGAAGAATGTGTTGTGCCCTGCATTAAATTGACTTGCTAGAAGTGCTACACTGAGGTGGAGAACTTCAGGCCCAGACTTCTCTACCTGGCCCTCATAAATCTCCTCAGGCAACTCCTCTCACTAGCTCTGCTTTGTGCCCTGAATTTTTTCAACTCACCTGCTTTTGCCTCAGGGCCCTGCATACTACTAACGTTTGGCCCTTTTTAGGCCATTCAGAAGGGAATGTGGCCCTCGGGCTCTTAAAAAATTCCCCACGCCTGTGCTACATGAATGTTGAGATTGGGGGAACATCTTTTCCTCGTGGTCTGTTGTAGTTCTTGTATTACTTGCTCTATCTGAGCAAAATCGACCAAGATGTTCTCATTCTGGTGGGGCTGGTGCAGAAAAATTTCCTGGTGAAGTTCAAACTGCATTTGTGCCAAAGCAACAAAAGTCGAGGAAATTCCTTGCAGAGAAACCCAGGGTGGAAGGAGTGTTCGTGGTTTTTTTTTTTTTTTGAAGTCTTTACTGAGTTTGCTCTTTGGAGAATAAGCCTGGTAAATGTTTCCTTGCAGTTGTGTACTGCCAGCAAACTACTCATCGCTGTGGCATGTTTGTCCCAGTATTTAAAGCCAACACAGCCACTTCATATTCCCGCCCCCTGCCCCCTTTTCCTGGAAGCTGAAACATGCTTTGACTTGCAGAAACTTTTATCGTACCTTCAGATCAGAGCAGGCTTAAAGTGCAGGTGCTGTAACAGAAGCTTTACCTCACTGGAAAAGTAATTTTTAAAGCCCTGACTGAAAAACGTTAACATGCATGATACAAAAGTTGCTGAAGGCCCAGCTCACGTGACGATTTGCGCAGCTAAGTTTTCCCTTTTAAGGAAAATGGGAGAGAGGATGGAGGGGGGACACACATCTGCTTTCTGTTATGTTAGCTTCCACTTTGAAGTCTGTCATTTAGCTAAAGCAGCTTCTTATTCTTTTATTTTATATGTAAAAAAGAAATACAAAAGAAGTGTAACACAGGGGGAATCTTTTCTGCTACCGCATAGTATAGAATAGAAGTTCATGTTACAGAAAGCAAGTTGCACCAAAAATTTGTGTCACGTGGTTTTATTTCCATAAGTGGGAGGAGAAATTAACAGTTGTACATATTTTTCCAGACACTGAATGGTTGGTAGCCTAGCAACTGAAGAGAAAAGTGGTAGGTCAGACTTTTACTCAAGAAAACAGTTATTTCTTCACAGTGAGGGATGTAAATTTACAGCTAACTTCTCCAGCTCTGGTCCTCTGCATGTTTAGTCCAAAGTAAGTACAACATTTAATAGGATTGATTCCCAGGAAACTGCCCATAAGTTTGTAGTCTTAGATTTTTAAATAAAACTATTCAAATAATTTTCAGTTCCTCATCCCATCCCTTACTACATACCATACTTTTAAAGCACATTGCTTCCCCCAAGAAGCTATGTCAGGTGATGTCTGTCTCTCTAGAAATATGAGTAGCTGCTTGGTAAGAGTGTTAAAGATGTGCTCAGCCTTTATATTTCTAAATAAATGCAATATACCAACAAGCCTCCAGAGAGCTACACCCAAAGAAAACCGAACCTGGGTAAGCACATAACTTTTCACTAGCCTGAGAAATGGTGTGTGAAACACCACTTGAATTTTCGCCTGTGTTGAAAGTAGTAGAGATTCTGTGCTGTCTGCAATCCTATGAGAAATTTTGTTAGGATATATCCTGACCCATTTAATGTTGCAGGAGGTAGAGGAAAAAGTTGCCACTCAACAACCTTAGCCAATAGGATCTTGGTATAGGGATGCCCCCAGTTTAGATTTTATCTGCTTTAAATGAAGGAAATCCTGTGTGAATGGGAGAGGGGGATCTCATAAAACGAACATTGCAAATGCCACTTACAGGCAGCACTTTGTGCTGAGGTTCACCCCCACTTCTTCAATTTGCTTTGACATAGGTAATTGTTCTATTGTTATCCCTCACAATTGTTCAATAATGCAACTATTTTGGTAGACCAAACCAACCAACCAACCAACCAACCAACCAACCAACCAACAAACTAAACAATAACCCAGTCTGGAGATAAATCAGTCCTGGCCATGCATTTTGTGGGATCATCCACATAACCTCGCCTAGTGAATGAAGTCACAGGGCAAAAGGAAAACAAACTGATTGGCAGGAAGGAAAATTGGTTAGAAGTTACTTGGCACGAAGGTTGCTTAAGTCCCATTAGTGTCCAACAAAATAAGTGGCAGCAAAGGGACAGATTGCAATGCATGTAATGTAAAATTCAGAATATGATCTGTAGGGACAATAGTACTCAATAAGGGAAGAGTTTGTTATTATCTGTGATGCCTAGAGAGAAGGATTATGCATGTTAGATAAGAGCATTAAAGTAATCAATCCTTCAGTCATGAAAGCAGTTTCCCTAAAGACAGCTGTTGAGACTTGGGCTGTGTACATACCATACATTTAAAGCACATGACTTGCCAAAAGAATGCTGGGAAGTCCAGTTTGTTAAGGGCACTGGAAATTATAGCTCTTAGAGGGGTGAACTACAGTTTCAGAAATTCTGGGAGGCGGGGAGAATCACATGCTTTAAATGTGTGGTGTGCATACAGCCTAATGGACAAAGATGCAACGTGGAATGGAAAATGTTGTTGAAATGAATATTCTAAACACAGCTGCTCTTGAAGCCCTAAAGTATGTGGTGGAAAAATGGGGATGGCTATAGTTATCTAGGAAGGCTCCTTTGTATAAGCTAGCTTTCTTTCTTTCTTTCTTTCTTTCTTTCTTTCTTTCTTTCTTTCTTTCTTTCTTTCTTTCTTTCTTTCTTTTAAAATACAGCCTTTAAGAAACACAATGTCCTTAGCTCTAAATTAACACTATAAAATAGAATGCGCAAGTGAGCTTCTGTTCTGCAATTAGAGGCAATTTATAGATAAGCCCACACAAATGTATAATGCAAAATGAGTCAGCTGAATCCAGGGAGAACCCAAAACTCTTGCAAACTGTTTTCACAGCCTTGGGTACAGTAGTGTGATAAGAGCTGGCAGGAATGTGCATGTCCAAGGAGCTTCAAACAAACTTGTCCAAAATTGGAAACTGTGGCTCCTACCCTGAAAAAGAGGAAGTGAGATGCACAACAGGCTTCCGAAGCATACAGAAATAGATGTAAACCCAGAACAGAATTTCTCTCCTCAAGGCAACCATCCTGGTGAAGCCCTCACCCCCACTCAAGACCAGCTGAGATGCCCACTTTACTACACAAACGAGGAGAAGCTGGAAGGGTAAAACTGGTCACCATGCAACCTGGAACCTGCCTTTTCCACACACACCTCTCTGATGGTCCTTGTGCTTGCATTGTTGGAGAAATTGGCCAGTCTGAAATCTCTGCTTCGTCACATCTTCCCTCATGTGCCTCAACAAGAGGATGATGTGGAGATCGAGAGCTGTGGGTCTTTAATTCTTCTTGTAGAAGTGGTACAAATGCAGCTGGAAGTGATCCCCCCTCTCCCCCCCCCCCCGCCCAAATTAAAAGCATTTATGTTACTTTTATGTCTGAGAATACAAGCAGGCTTCTGTAAGGAAATGTCTTTAAACAAAGATAATGGAAATGAAGCTGTCTCATCTTGTTGACAGTGTGAGCAGCCACACCCTTGTACCTTATGACAGCCGTGTAAGAACAGATTTACAGTCAGGATGGTTTTGAAATTTTCCAACTTTCGATACCATTTCCTCATAGCGTGAGGGACTGTCTAACCAAATTACACTTATGAAATGAATTGAATGCTGCCTCCATTTTCAGTGACGCTTAACATTATGGGGACAACAGTTTCAGCAATATATGAAGTGCCGCCTTAATTTGCAACTGTTCATGCATTAGGGTTACATCTCCACATGAATCCTGGTTTATTATTTATTTGTTTATTACTATAGCACCATCATTGGGTGTGGAGCTTTGCACAGTACAGTGGTACCTCGGGTTACATACACTTCAGGTTACATACACTTCAGGTTACAGACTCTGCTAACCCAGAAATATTACCTCAGGTTAAGAACTGTGCTTCAAGATGAGAACAGAAATTATGCAGCGGTGGCGCAGCAGCAGCGCGGCAGCAGCAGGAGGCCCCATTAGCTAAAGTGGTGCTTCAGGTTAGGAACAGTTTCAGGTTAAGAGCGGACCTCTGGAACGAATTAAGTACTTAACCCGAGGTACCACTGTACAAGAGGACAGGCCCCTGTCTCCAAGGAGCTTACAATATTATAATTCACCACAGGGAGAAAAGAGGGTAAGGGGAGGAATAGACTAGGAAAGAATAGGTATTGCCAGATTTACTCAAATCTAATGCACACCTTAATTTTCACAACATAATTTGGCCAAAAAAGTGAGTATTAAATTTGAGTAAATACAGTACTTCAATTGCATGTACATAAGTCACGCTTGCTGTAACAAACATTAAGTGGAAATTGTTGGGCAACATCCAGCTGTGACAGTCCAGTTGTGCAAATGAGACTTAGCCTTCCTCCCCTCTTCCATGAAACCCCCTGTGCTGCTCCAAAATCTGGAGCATTGGGGGACCCTTTAGAACAGATTAGGACGGTACAGGGGCTACAAGAGGTGGAGGGTGAGGAGGACGAGGAGGAGAGAGGAACTAGGTCTCATCTGCTGGCATGATGTTGGAGCACGGTTACTGTATTTCCCCCCCCCCAGCTAAAATAATGTAGTATTTGCACATGAGGCATGTAGGATTTTCATGTGGGGACTTACTCTTGCATAGTGAAAATACCATCAAACAGAAAATATATTATGTCGGCTTTGACAGAGCTGATAACTGTTGTGGAGGTTGGGGACCCAGACCAAGATAGGAATGCCATTCCCCTCCCTTTCCAACACCTGGACAGGTGTTGTTTAAAGGTGATCAGTGCTGATGACCTTGGAAGCAAAATAATAATTCTTTTGTACAGATAAAAGCTGCTAAACTCGGCCCAGTATCTCCCAGCACCTTGTTAATATCTCATATGCATTTGAATGCAGAAATCAGAAACTTAACAAATTTTGATTATTATTTTTTAAAAATAATATTTTTATTAGTTTTCAATTGCAACAACCTAATAAAAGCCTCATTAAAACAATGCCAAATCGCAATACAATTAATAATACCAATCATTGAGATGCCAAATTATACAATTTAAGTGACCCCCTGCGTGCTAAAATTGATGGTTTTATTATTTACTTTATTTCTGCAATCTTATAAATTTATAAATCTTATAAATTCCAATTACGCTTGTCAGGGGTTCAGGAGTGGAGGCACAGGAGAAGGAGGAAGCGGAGAGTGAAGGGAAACAATCCGAGGGCAGTGTAGGTGAGGAAGACAGTGGGGCAAGAGATTCCATGAGTCTGTCCAGTGAGTCGGAAGATTCACAGAAGGGGGCACCCATAGCCAGGGCAAGGGGGTTCCCGGGAGGGTGGCACCAGGAGCAAGGAGCCAGCGGTGACTCCCAAAGCAGCAGCTGGAGATCGGGACCAGTTTCCCCACCAGAGCGTAGCGGGGGGGAAGAGTCCCAGATGTCAGGACCGGTTTCCACTCCAGGGGAAAGAGAAGATGAGGCAGGGCTGACCACGCCCCTGTCGCTGAGTGAGGAAATAGAGGGGAAGTCAGATCCAGCGAGCCCCCCCGAAGGGGGAAGCAGTGACAGAAGCAGCGTAACGGTCAGGAGGAAAGTTGCTGGCTGGGCGCGTGCGCCAAGTTCAAATACACAGGCGCGCGGGACAGCTGGGAGCGAGGATTGGGAGCCAGGTCCTAAAGCACGCCGGAGGCAGGGGGAAGAATCCGGGGACAGTTCAGCATCAGAAGAGTCCAGAAAGGGCAACACCCCGGCGGGCAGACGGACCCAGAGGAGAAAGGAGCAAAGGAAGAGGTGGAGCAAGGCTAGGGTCTTGAACTGGTGTCTGGGGGGAGGAGATTCAGACAGAGCTTCAGCGGTCTAGGGTAGAGACGTAGAGCTGCGCGCCGCGGCTTTGGAATAGAAACTGAACCTTAATAAAGACTTTTGTATATAACAAGAACTGGCGTTGGTCCTCTGTGAGCTGGGACCTTGGGCAGCTCTGACAACGCTCCTGTCAAAATAACGATCCCTTATATCGCAACTGCAGTTTTAACGACTTCCATTCGTATTAACACATTAAATGATTTATACACCTACAGGTGAAGCATTCAAACTCTCTCCTTGTTCTTCCTGTATGTGGCAATTATTCTGTCCATCATGTTTCTTCCTGTCCTTGTGATATATTATGTCTATCTCAAATTGTCATTATTTGTTAATGCAATAAATTGTACAACACCTAAACTTTTAGAACTGACTTGATCCCTCCTGCCAAAAATGCCAGTTAAGAAACGGCAACTGATCAAAGAAAGGTTTTTTGTCCTTTATATAAGACTCTAAGCGTATCCCTGGGCAACGTCCTTCCCTCTTGTCTTCCAGGTTAATTGGCACAGCAACTGTATCCCTCAAAGAACTAGTAGGCACACAAAGCAGATCGCTTCCATTCAAGCTCGTTCCACTGCTGAATGAAAAGGGACTGGAAACCGGCGTGAGTGACCTCTTTACTTTTCGTAGTGGCATGTTTTACAGTATAATCTATTTCAACAGCACAGGAAACATTTTGGCAACATATCTTTCATGGAAGCTGCATTGATCAATTTAAAAATTGCTATAGAGAGGGAAAGTGTGTGTGGAGGCAGGTGTTGAGGTGGGTAAAGGAGAGTGCCATTTTGCACAGTTTTTGGGGCATTGGGTGCAATTTTATTTCCTAACCATTATGCACATTTGTTTACTACAATCAAACAAGAGTTTGGGTTATGTTTCTTTTGAAGCACAATAAAATCTGAAAAGTGTTATTGTGACATGAAATTAGGGGCTGGCAGCCTCATAGACTTTTGCCTATTCCTCTGCATAAACCTAAGTAGCTCTTTCGATCCTATATAATGTTTGTGATTTTTCTTTTCTTTTAATTTAGGCAACAATTGATTTGGTGGTGGGGTATGAGCCACCAGCTGGACCTCCGAATCCAAATGACCCAGGGGGAACTGATGCACAAGGCATTGAAGGTATGTCAGCCCCCCCCCCCGAATCCTTCCTCCTCTTCCGTTCCCCACTGAATGTGTTTATTTTTAAGGTCACTAGATTTTTAGAGAGAGTTTCTAGCCAGACTGTTTCCTTTTAAAAAAAAAATTATTGAGGTTGAAAGGGACTTTACAATAAAGCTGGGAAGGGGGGAAATTAAGATAAAAACAACTGGTAGCAAAAGCCATTTCTCACCTTTATATATTATGGAATATTTTTTTTAAAAAAGAGCAGAGGTAAGGATCCCATAAGATTAAGAAATAACTCCTACATATTCAAAATACCAACAGAGTTCAATATTCAGCTAAGAACATTAGGTAAATAATCTCCTTCTTACAAGTACACAGCAAGACAACAAGCCTCCAGAAGGAAAACCAAGCAGCCAGGGGATGAGGTTCTTATGGAGAATTGATAAACCTTGGGCTCACAGATTGCCTGTCCTCTTCCTTCTCCTTCTCTGGGGCAGATCCTTCTGCTTTTAAACTGACCAGGGATTCCCATCTCATCTGAATTCTGCAGGACATGCCACGGCCATAAACCACAGTTCAGACCCTTTCTGACAACCCTGTTTATGGAGCATTCAGGATGATTTGCTTGCACAAAGCTTACACAGAAGTTAGGGCTCTTCCAGACTTACCTTTGCTCTGCATTTCTAGGCCCAGGCCCAGGTGAACTAACCATAATTTGGAGTAACCAGGCTGTGTGCACATTATTGTTTACTCTGGATCCACTGTGCTCCCACCACTGGCTCTCAAATCGGTCTACACAGGCGTTACCCATGATGCAGAGTCATCCTGCAGTTTCTTGAGAAATACTGCTGTCTGAAGCATTTGCCCTCAAGCCAGAGCCTCAACTTGATGTGCATCAGGTGGAGACATCTGCCCGCCCTCTCTGGTGTGTTCGGCAACATGCAAATGTGGCTTGAAGCACAGCAGGGAGGGAAAGACCTTGTTGCACTTTAAGCCAGTTATGTGTACGTAGCCTAAATATAACTGGAACTCTGGTTAGTGGAAGTATAACCTACCTCCTTGTGGCTGTGCCATAAGATGAGCTGGTAAAGGTGTAGGAGGCCATAAAGTTACCATTGCATCCAAATGGGACCGATAGGAAACAAATAAAACAGCCTATCTATTCTATGATAGTCCTTCAGAGCCAAACGAGACAGGATATGATAGGTGCAGGCACATTTTTTTTTTAGTTGGGCTCCACCCAGCCACCGGCACATTTTCTTAGCTCAACCCAGCTCAGCTGGCTGAGGAGAAAATTGCTTGTGGGGATGGACTGTGGGAGGTGAGCTACCTGGGACACTTGCAAACCAATTTTTATCCTTTCCAATCACTTTCTCTGGTATTTTACAGGAGTTCAGTTTCCCACAATTTCCTTTTTTCCTTTGAAGTGATGCTTTTTTTCTGGAAGCAAATGCCCCCCCCCGAAAAGTTGCCCATAATTGTACCTCAAGTTAAGTTTTAAAGGTCCGTATTATAAATCCCCAACGTCAGGGCTGGCCCATGAGGCAAAGTGACAAATCCAGCTTCCAAGGAACACCTTGCCTGGTGTTGTGATGCTAGCTGCAACTGCCACATGCTCCTTGGAACTCCTTGACAGCCTCCCCATGCTGCCTCCACAGCGGCCTCTTGGCAAATAGGAGGCACTGCTGGTCTGTTCCCACCCCTAGGGAAGAAATGGCAGGGTCTGCCCTCTGGAGTCTCCTAGGCTCTGCATCCAACCAGCATGATTCAGAGTGGGCCTCTTTCTCCCTATGATGACCTTTGATTCGCAGTTCAACCATTGGGTAAGGTTGATTATATTCCCTCCCTTGTTCCCTATCTAGAACTTTGCTCACCTCCCTTGTACCCTGGTAGGAGGGGAGCTCAGTCAGTAGAGCATGAGACTCTTAATCTCAGGTTTGTGGGTTCAAGTCCCATATTGGGCAAAAGATTTCTGCATTGAAGGGCTTGGACTAGATGACTCTCAGGGTCCTTTCCAACTCTACCATTCTGTTTCTAACCATTTTGTGGCTTGCCTCAGGTGCCAAAATGCCTTGAGCCGGCCCCATCTCAAAGTCTATGTTAACTCTTATAATTATGTTATGACACACTCCACTTCACTAAACATTCAAGGTGTCGCTTTGCTTGCCTCTATAAATCAAATTCTTGCCTGAAGCTCTCTGTTTCAGTAGTTACTGCCGAAGATAGTCACTGTTATGATTTAAAGCCTCTCCCAAATGTTAGCTTTTTATGTCTTGAAAACCAATTTGTTAGTTTACAGAAAGCCTCTTGTATTGTCAGAGGTTGTATGGCCTTGACTCCAGGTGAGAAAGAAGGATCCTGCTAGTTCAAAATATATACTCAGAGGCCAGGGTGTAACCTTTCCCCAAGCTACAGAAACTTGTTCTTCCAGTTTTCATCAAGTAGCGTCACCTTTAAACTTTAAATTGTATTGTGGAAAGTGAATCTGCTAGGCTCGTGTTTTCCCCAGGAACGGAACATGCTGGAAGGTAGGAACTGGCCTAAACAAGAGAAATGTTTCATTAACTTCTCTTAAATCAGAAAAGCACTCATGCAAAATGTGCTTTGTGACACAGAAGGAGGTATTGCTTTCAGATGTCTGCTTGAAAATAAGAGTTTACTTTTGCAAGGTATTTTCGCAACACATCATGCAACCCCTCATCTGTACTTTGAAGTGGTACAGCCTACAGATAGTTTAATCACACAATTGACTATTGTTGTTATTATTAGGAAGTATGCCTACTGATAATGATTTTTAATTAACTTAATAATTTTATTCATATGCCACTTTTACACACACACCCCAAAAAAACCTTCTCAGCCTCAGAGTGGCTTTTACAACAAAGAAAACAGGAAAGCATTTCAAAATCAAAGTGCAAAAGCAATTTCATAATAACATAGCAAAACAACACAATAGCAAATGTAATAACATGAAAAGCAACATTTTAATACAGTGGTACCTCGGGATGCAAACGGGATCCGTTCCGGAGCCTCGTTCACATCCAGAAGCAAGCGTAACTAGCAACGGCATGTCTGCCCACGCGCACGTCGCTTTTCACCGCTTTTGCGCATGTGCGTGACGTCATTTTGAGCATCAGCACATGGTGAGCAGTGAAACCCAGAAGTAACGCGTTCCGTTACTTCCGGATTGCTTCAGAGCGCAACTCGAACACGCTCAACATGAAGCATATTCAACCTGAGGTATGACTGTACTATAAATGTAGCAAGTTTACATTAGCAATTCTCAGCAGCAAAAAAGCAAGGGAGCTGGACAGTTTCACCTTGGTCCTAGAAATAACCCTCCATGATGTTGCTCAGTCTCTCTCTCCTGCAGGAACTTCTTATAAGGCTTCCAAAGGCAAAGGGGCAGGGGCGGAATAGCTGGAAACAAGTCTCCCATTATGTTGCTCCTTGTTTTAGTTTGAACTGTTGTGAAATGTGTATTTTATCCTAATGTTTGGTATTATTCCCCCCTCCCCAGTAGCCTGTATAACATTTTATATTATGCAATTTTTTTGTTATGGTTTTGGTTTTCGGATTGATGCTTTTTTTATTTAGCTGTGAACAGCCTTGAATATCCTAGTCTAGAAAAGTTGGTTATAATAGATAAATGAGGTCACTGCCTAATTGCACCTTCAAGCAGCATACGCTCAATTGTATTTAGGTAAAGCCGTGGTCACGCTGTGTAGTTTCAGGTGTAGGAATGAGCACACCAGTCCTTGTTGTTTTTGCTTATGTTCATCTTGTTTCTACAGTGACCGCACTGATTTATATCTTTGGCAGATGGCGAAGAAGACGGAGGTGATGAGGAGTCGCCTGATGGTGGAGCTGGTCCCGTCCCCCAGGGCGGTCCCCGTGTCACCCGCGAAACTCAGCTTGCTCGTCGAATTGCCAAAGGAAAGCAAAACCGGAGGCTGCTTTCTAACAAGCCTCAAGACTTCCAGGTTGTAGAGTTGATAAGTCATATGCATTGCAAGACCTAACATGCTAGATTTCAGGATGACCGCAGGATGCAGTCCTGTGCACAGATGCCAAGGAGTAAACCTCACTGAACACAGTGGTGTAATGCATAGGACTGCATGATAAATATCAGTGAAAAGGAAAATTCGTGCTTAGTAAGCATGTGTAATTTTTCTGTTCCGGAATCTCCAGATGTTTCAGAAGCTCTCATTTAAATCTTGGAAGATTCTTTCCCCCGGTGTAATGTCTCTTGGGTCCAGTATAGAATAGCAAAGGAGCGGTATGATTAAATCTCAGGATTTAAAAGTGAAGTCTGGAGTATTCCTGCCCACCTCATCAATATTTGATAAGCAGCAGAGCTAAAAGTGAGGATGCAGCACTCCATAAATCTAGTGGTTTTCTTTCTTGTTTGGGCCCAGGAATGTTCCATGTAGCCAGTGGAAACTCTAGTTTCTGCCCATTAGAATGAAATGTTCTTCTGGATTGTCTGACTTTGGTTAATAGATTCCAGTACTGCTGGTTAGTTTATTTTAACCATAAAAGAAAAGAAACACTTTGTCAATGTGACATGATGAGAAACCAGCCGATAAAAGGAACACATCAGTGATCTAATATTTACATTTGTTTTTCTCCCTGCGTTAGATTCGTGTTAGGGTCATTGAAGGACGTCAGTTCTCTGGGAATAACATAAAGCCAGTTGTGAAAGTACACATTTGTGGCCAGACACACAGAACAAGAATCAAAAGAGGCAACAATCCTTATTTTGATGAGGTATTGTAATACACATCTTTGATAATCTCCTAGCTGAAAGGCATAGGTTTTTTACCTGGAAAAAATTAAAAACTTATGTTATCTATTTCTATCTTTAACTCTCACCCCACTCCTTGTGGCTAACAGTTCTCAGTAAAAAATAGTAAAGCAAAGCTACTTTCTTATCTGTGCACAATCTAAGTCTAGTTGCCATATTTTAAGAGAGAGATACATAATATGGCTGAATCCTAAACAAACATATTTGGAAGTAAACTCTGTTGAAATCATTGGGATTTCCTGTACTGAGAAGTCCCATTTTGTGCTGTAAAATGATTAAAGAACTTGGACTGAAAGTCATATGAAGAAATGGAACATGCATTTGTGCTGATAGTTTCCTCTATCATGAATAAAATTCCTCATCTGAATCCTTGGTGTCCTTTAACTCCCATGAATTTTCAGATTTAATAACCAAGATATTTCCTCCCATGACTTAACAGATGTTTTACTACAATGTCCACATGACCCCTTCAGAGCTCTTTGATGAAACAATAAGCATTCGGGTAAGTAAAACTAACAATGTTCTTTATAATTGCCTCATTATTGCTGAATAAAAGTAATACATTATTCCATTCCTATCATTCAATTATAGGTATATGACTCTTATTCTTTACGTGCCGACAGTCTAATGGGGGAATTTAAAGTAAGTATTCTTGATGTCTCACCACATGCTTTCTGTTTACCCTCTTACCAGATCTGTAATGAAAATCTTGGGAAAGGGGAACACATTTCTCACAAAAGATGAAGTTTTATTTGTGAAAATTGTTATACTTCCTGCTATGGTACTTTCCTTGTTGTTTTTTCTGGAGTGTTAATATGCTAAACCTTTGTTTCAGATTGACATTGGCTATGTCTACGATGAACCTGGTGAGTATGTGCCTTTAAGGCACTATCTTCTGTATTTCCCTCCTAGGAAAAACGGGGAATAGCTGGCAAGGGACAGACCATGATTATGAAGGTGGTTTTCCCAGGGTGTGGGTCATCCATTGCACTTCGGGTGTGCCGACTCCTGCAACAGCAGCAATCTTTGGAGTTGGTCTGGTCTGCCCCACTCCACCTACCAATCACACTCAGCTCATACCAAGTCAGATCGTTGTTCCATCCAGCTCAGGAATGTCTATAGTGACTTGCAGCAGCTCTCTGGAGTGGGTTTCAGGCAGGAGCATCTATCAGCCCCTACCGGAGATGCTGGGGCTTGAACCTGGGACACTCTGCATGCAAAGCAGATGCTCTACCAGTGAGCTATGGCCTCCACCCCTTTCCCCTCCGCGTTTGATACTCCTGCTTCTCACTGCCACTAGTTATCATCTCAGTTTAAATGTAATTCCTTAAAGAAGAAAAAAGCACCTCCTGCATATGCTTATTTGAGAGAATTAGAATATTATTTCCCTGAAGGGATGCTATCTTCTCCTTTTTTTATTTTCAGGACACGCGGCCATGAGAAAATGGCTGCTTCTAAATGACCCTGAAGATTCAAATTCAGGTGCCAAAGGGTACTTGAAAGTCAGCATGTTCGTTCTCGGAACAGGAGATGAGCCACCTGTAAGTTTCAGTCATAAATAGATACTTTCCTTCTACTAATATGCTTCACACGGGTTAATCTATGCTTATGTTGGTGCCAGAAATTACATGTGAAGGTACTTTAATGACCGAACCTGCTTACTGTATGTTTCTTTTCCCCAGTTCTGCTTGCTCCGCTACTTTCCACCCTATCGCCACAGCGCTTCTCTCCCATGGCCTTCTGCATCGCTGCCTTTCAAAGGTACATCTCCCCTTAACTTCTCCCAATTTCTCATCTTTGGGGTACAGCCTCTTCTTGCTCATGGTACTGCTTCTCCCCTCTGCTGTTCCCAGATGCTTCATTCAGTCACAGAAAAGACTGTGAATCTTGGGTTTTTTCTCCAGATGCTCTTGGGAGTGTTCTTAAAATGGGAAAATGTTCAAATCTGCAAGGATACATGCCATCCCCCCCCCCATTTTATCTTCACAATAGCTTTGTAAGGTACATTAGGCTGAAGGATTCTGATTAGCCCAAGGCCAGCCAATGTGGTAAATGCAATATTTCATGGTCAATAATATATATCATTTCAAAAATCTTCTGAAATGTTGTTATTGTCACTTTTTATGACAATATTCTCACATTAAATTTGACTTCTAAAATGTCAAAATATTGTAATTCGGAAAGAATCCAGTGTAGAGTGAGCCCATTTTTTCCCATTTAAGATTATATACATTGCAAACAAAATGCCAATCATGTTTTAGCTAAACTTGTGCTACATAATCTTATGAGCAAGTCTTGGCCTGCAAAATTCAAATTGTTGGACATATTAGTCACTCTAAAGGTTTGTGCCGATAATCCTCAAATTCTTTTGTACTGAAGATTAGTGAAACTGGCCTTATGGAAGGTTTCCTCAAAACTTCGACCCTCCAATTCTTAGACCCTTGTCTAAGACACTAAAAAGTGCCTTGCAGCCTCTTACACACTTTGCACCATGTATTTAGCTAATACTGAATAGAAGACAGAATGACACTGTATGATGTACATCGTTGCTATCATAGGTTCTGCATAGGATTTATGATTGTGATACAGAGAAAAAACAGCTAGCAGGGGAAAGCAGGGGAACCTCTGCTTAGCTTTGCTGCCCTGCCGATTACTCCTTCCCAATGCCACTTTGCAGGAGAATAGCATTTGTGACACGTGGTGGCTAAATCATCTGTGTGAAAACACCCTGGGTGTGGTCCTCTAAGATTTATATGCATGCATAATTCCAGTACAAGCTCACAGCCCAGCATTCTATGATCTGTGAAAGGCACAGATCTCTTGCAAGCTGCGGTTGTTTAGGGGCAAAGAGGAATCACTTCAAAGTGAAGTTGCCAGACTTATGCCCTGTATGCACACAACTCTGCACTTCACTCTGAAATATTTGCAGGTAGTGGCTATTTAACAAGGGCTTGCTTGCTGTCTGCTAGGGGAAGAAGAATAATGCATTTGAATGTGTCTCCAACAGGTGGAAAATAGAGAACGGGAGAATGAAAATGATGATGTAGAAAGTAATCTTTTGCTACCGGCTGGGATAGTACTCCGATGGGTCACTTTCGTTCTTAAGATCTACAGAGCTGAAGATATTCCTCAGAGTATAAACTTTTTGTTTTATTTTCTGAGTTACACATTCTTAAAGTTGGAATTGTGTGCAACTGAATTTTTTTATACCAATATTAGTTTCTTGAGAGCTCAAGAGATGCTTAAGACTCAGTTCTTACCTAGGTGGTAAGCCTGGGTCTGGGCTGTACTCCTTCAGACTTCATTTAGGGGCTCATATAACTGTATAAACTTTTTAATTTAAAAAAATCCTCTACATATATCATGGGTGTACCCCTATCTGCATAACCTAACAATTATAAAATATAGACACTCTTTTACTCTCACAAGATTGAATGTTTTGCCCTTGGCTGTACTTGAGGGACAATTCCAACAGATTCCACACAAAAAACGCTTATGACCCTGCATAGATGTCAGTACCGAATCGGTGACGTGTGTCCTTCTGGCTTGCACTCTTTATAAAGACTTGAGGAACGAGATTATCACCCCTCTTCCATTTTCCATTTTGGGTTGCCCAGCCACTGCCACAGTGTCCTTTCTCTTGGTAGATCAAGATGAGCAGGTGACGGCAAAGGTTGCAAGTTTTTTAGCTGGGGCAATTAGAATAAGATCCACTATTTGACTATAGATTCAAAACCCTAAAATGTATTTTATATAATTGACTTTTTATTTCTACTCTTTGTGTATCATATTGTTGTTTTATTGCTGTGGCTGATGGCTGATGCAAATAAAGATTTATTCTTCTTCTGCTACCATGGGTGTAGAATTCAAGGCTTGCCAAACTGCCCAATTTGGCCTACAAGGTCATTTGGGCCTAGCTACACCCACCTGCCATACCACATCAAAGACAGGATAGGTAAAGTTGTGGCATCAAAGGAAAAATCAAGAGCCTTAGAGTGTCCTCCAGATTGCATTGCAGCTCGGACTTGTGTTCAGCATTGTTTTAATCTGGTGCCAAAGACAAGCCCCAGTAATTTGGAGCTCCCTACTGGAACCCCCTGAGCACTGCTGCTTTTAACAGGGCTCAGATCCACCCAGGAATGACCAGTCCCAGACACCATTTTATTTCATTCCAAAACATTGTGGGACAAAGCATTGTAGGGTAATGGCTAGCTAGTCTCTGCAAAAAAAATGGCAGCCACCAGTGGGGATTTCCATCTTTTTGGTGACAAAATAAAGCTTTTTTATTAAAAAAAAACCAGCAAAAAAGTTGCCACCACTCATAAAAGTAAGCCCCTCTGCTATTGTAGTGAATATTGCCCCTGAATTTGGGGTCATTTTAGCTGCTGCCATCCCTGCCCATTTCTCTGTTACCTCTAACTTGGTGTTTCCAGGGCGAGACATCGCTCCAGAAGGGGTCAAATCTGAGCCCCATGTCTCTGGCCGCTGATCCCTTGTTTGATGGACTCAGTTTTCACTATCATGCTATTTAAGTTCCACAATACCATACCCAGCTGCCACATCGCTGCATGTTCATGAAATATGCCAACTTTGTGGCTCCGAGATCTTGGTTGTGAAAAATGATTGCCATTTTTCCCCTCTTCTGTATGTTTTCTGTGCAGTGGATGATGCTTTTGCACAGACTGTAAAGGAAATATTTGGTGGAGAAGCAGATAAGAAAAACCTTGTGGATCCATTTGTGGAAGTTTGCTTTGCTGGGAAAAAGGTATTCAGTGCTAATAACAGAACTATATAAATAAATATGCTTGAAACCAGTCAGGATCATTAATCATTGTTTGAAGTTGAATAAGCCATAAGAATACTGTGGTACCTCAGGTTACACACGCTTCAGCTTACAGACTCCGCTAACCCAGAAATAGTAGCTCAGGTTAAGAACTTTGCTTCAGGATGAGAACAGAAATTGTGGTGTGGCGGCAGTGGGTGCTTCAGGTTAGCTAAAGTGGTGCTTCAGGTTAAGAACATTTTCAAGTTAAGAATGGACCTCCAGAACGAATTAAGTTCTTAACCCGAGATACCACTGTAGTCACATCTTGCCTGGGTTCAGAGACACAACACAGTTTCCCATTATGTGCTGAAGCCTTGGACTTACACACTTACCTCTGAGGTCATGTGTTCTCCCCTCCCTCTCCTCCTCTTCCTCTTCCTCCCCTCCTCAGACATTTATAGTGATATGTTTTCAGCTAACTGCAGGTTTTTTGTTATATCTGAACCTGGACAAAATGTGCTTGGTCTTGTGGGATATTGGAACAACCCAACTTCAGATCATGTTTAATGATCCGGGCTTGTTTCAAGAAACCATTTAATGACAACCATAATTTCTGATTCGAACATAATAGCAAACTGTGGTTATTTGAAAATGCAAGCAGATGCTCCTGAACTTCACTCAGCTGTACACAAACCCAAGTCTTGTGCACATTATGCTATAGATTAGCCTAATAGTCACCAGACTTTTGGGACCTGTGAGCACATTTGCAAAATGGATAAACTGTCATGACCACAGATGGACACACACACACACACACACACACAAAACAGCACATTCATTTGGTTAAAATGCTTCTTTTAAACCTGATTTCAGTGGGAGGAGACAACCCTGTGGACACCAGGGTAGGCATCTGTCTACACCTTCTGCATATGTACTTCTGGAGCAGGAGGTGCAAATTTGAATAAAATATGGGGGGGGGGGTAAATTCCGCCCTGCATTACTGTACACACCATTTGAAAAGCAATGCCCATCAACTTGCGGGGGGGGGCAGCCCCCTCAAATATTTTATTGGGGAGGCCTAAGGGACCTCAAGGGACGCGGGTGGCGCTGTAGGTTAAACCACAGAGCCTAGGACTTGCCGATCAGAAGGTTGGCGGCTTGAATCCCCGCCACGGGGTGAGCTCCTGTTGCTCGGTCCCAGCTCCTGCCAACCTAGCAGTTCGAAAGCACATCAAAGTGCAAGACGATAAATAGGTACCGCTCTGGCGGGAAGGTAAATGGCGTTTCTGTGCGCTTCTCTGGTTCGCCAGAAGTGGCTTAGTCATGCTGGCCCCATGACCCAGAAGCTGTACGCCGGCTCCCTTGGCCAATAAAGTGAGATGAGCGCCACAACCCCAGAGTTGGCCACGACTGGACCTAATGGTCAGGGGTCCCTTTACCTTTACCTTTACCTTTACCTTTACGGGACCTCAGCCCCTAGGAGTTGGCTCCTATGTTCTGGGGCCGTATAGGTGACTCCTGGTCTAGCATTCAGGCAAATGCCTGCCAAAAACTGAACACAGTCATACCTTGGTTTCTGAACAGAATGTGTTCTGGAAGTTTGTTTGACTTACAAAATGTTCAGAAACCAAGGCGTGGCTTCCGATTGGCTGCAGGAGCATCCTGCAGCCAATCGGAAGCCATGGGAGCTGCGCTGGACGTTCGGCTTCCAAAGCAAAGTTTGCAAACTGGAACATCTACTTCTGGGTTTGTGGCATTCGAGTTCCAAGTTGTTCATGAACTAAGCTGCTCAAAAACCAAGGTACGACTGTATACCGACAGTTACTATGCAGAGCACCCATTATATTTTGTGAGCATTTGTTAATCTTCCTTATGTCTGAATAAAAGCTATTCCTAGACATAGAACTGTTCATAACTTTCATATGGGGATGTTTTTTCCAGGTTTGCACGAATATAATTGAAAAAAATGCTAACCCAGTGTGGAATCAACTTGTTAATCTTCAGATCAAGGTTGGTTTGTTGCTGTACAAAAACTATTACAATGTTGTTGTTTTATTTAGAAATAAGACTTTGGTTAATTAGCACAGTCTTCTTTTTTTCTAGTTCCCTTCAATGTGTGAAAAAATAAGACTGGTGGTGTACGACTGGTGAGTTCTCCTTTGTTGTTTATAGAGTTGCATGTGAAGCAACAATGACAATGCTACAAAACAAAAAGGTTTTAACATATGTTGGTGACTTGTGCCGCACAAGCTATCGCAGAATTAATTAAGTGCTCTTTGCAGAGCGGTGCTCAGATTATTTGTAATGAAGTCGGTTATAGCTTGGTGTTCTTAATAATTGCCGCTGTTATGGAGCATGACAGGCCTGCCTGTTTAAAATTCCCACGAGTTCTCATTCATTAGCTACTCAGCTTGAACCATTATAAAGATTATAGAGATCATTAGAATTGTTTCATGGATAATTATGTCCATTAGGCTTACTGCTGTCAGGGTTGTCAGCTGTCAAGGCAGGGGGTAATACAGGCACATAGTCTTTTCTATAAGGTGCTAAAAGATATGTGTACATCCTTTAACAATTGAGTAGTGCGCGTTGTGCCATCTGATGGCTACTGGTGGAACTGAAATCCTGTCATGGACGTATAGGTGAGTGTAGCAGCCATAGGATAACCTTGTGTGTTGTCTTCTCCTAACTTTGCTGACCTGGGCTTAGGGATGGGGAGAAATTTGGTTCAGCTTGTATTTTAGTGCAAGTCTGCCTAATTCATACTTCTTGAAAAGAAATGTGAATTGAGACACAGCGATTTCTCCTAATTCTGTGATGCAGTTCTCCAACTAAAAAAAAATGTGTACTAAAATGCATATATTAGGGAAACGTGCATAAAAATATTTTTTAAATTAAAATAACATATAAAATGCATCATATCTGGGGAAATTGCTTGCAAAAGTATATAAAAATGTATATATTAGGAGGAATTTGTACTAAAGTGCCAAAAGATTTTGTGAGAAGGGTTTGGGGGGGGTATTTTTGCAGAAATGTGGTAAACTGACCTTAACATTGAAAAATGAGAAACTGAGAGAACTTGAAACTGACTGATTTGCCCATGGCAATATATATATATGTGTGTGTGTGTGTGTTTCTTTACAAATGCAGTAAATAATAATGGTAGTATTAGCGATAAATATACAATTTTCAGTACAGAACATGGTTAAAACAGGACCTATATAGTACTACAATTTTATATGCTTAAGACCACACCCACATCTGAATACTTAAAATGAATACTGACGATTACATCATTTCATAAAGGGATCGCCTCACCAGAAATGATGTCGTAGGCACCACATACTTGAGCCTATCCAAAATTGCTGCTTCGGGGGGAGAAGTTGAAGGTAAGGTAGTTTCTCTTCCAATGTTGTTTCTTCAAAGGAGCACCTGTAAGTTCAAAACAGAAGAAAGAAGAAGGAAGGACAATGTAAGAAATAGTATTTCTTCACTCAGGTTCAGTGTACGGAGCCATTGGAGAGGAGCGGTGGCGTCACATACCAAGCCTCCTGGCATAATAATAATAATAATAATAATAATAATAATAATAATAATAATAATAATTTATTGCTTATTCCCCACCCATCTGGCTGGGCCTCCCCAGCCACTCTGGGTAGCTCCCAACATATTAAAAACATGATAAAACATCAAACATTAAAAACTTCCCTAAACAGGGCTGCCTTCAGATGTTTTCTAAAAGTCACGTAGTTGTTTATTTCCTTAACATCTGATGCCACATCAGAGAAGGCCCTTTCCCTGGTTCCCTGTAACCTCATTTCTTGCAGGGAGGGAACCGCCAGAAGACCCTCTGCACTGGACCTCAGTGTCCGGGCTGAACGATGGGGGTAGAGATGCTCCTTCAGGTATACTGAAGGACCACTTGCCGGGAGGGGGGAGAGACCAGGCTCTAGGAAGGTTGGGTGCTGTGCAGACACATCAGCAGAGCCAATCTGATGCTCCTGCTGATATGCCTGCACAGCACTGACCTCCCTGCTCCTTTGTCCCACCTCCTCCTGGTAAGCAGCAACACAGTTCCTTCTGACATTCCTATTCATACGTCCTGCTACCTGATTGGTACAAAGTGCCATATGAGTCTGCATGTAACGCTTGCCTAGAGTAGTCCAGGGGTAGGCAACCTAAGGCCCGGGGGCCGGATGCGGCCCATTCGCCTTCTCACTCAGTCCTGCGGAAAGTCCGGGAATCAGCATGAGTAGAATGTGTGCTTTTATTTAAAATGCATCTCTGGGTTATTTGTGAGGCATAGGAATTCATTCATTTCCCCCCCCCTCCCCAAAAAAATAGTCCAGCCCACCACATGGTCTGGGGGACAGTGGACCGGCTCTTGGCTGAAAAAGGTTGCTGACCCCTAGAGTAGTCATTTTCTCTCCACAGGGACTATTTCAGGAATAGTGTGGTCTTGGTGGTTAGCTTCCCACCATAGATGTTGTTGCCCTGATGAAAGTTGGTTGGCCTTCCTCCTCCCCCAGTGAAATTTCCCACATTTTGGAAGAACAGTTACTATTCTTTGGAGGTGTCTCTCTTAGACCAATCCATTATATCCTTCATAATGAGTGTGTAGTACACTATTGCTGAAAAAATGAAAACTGGTTGCTATAGGTCTATGCATACCATGCACTATCTTGAGTTTCCTTACCACTATGGGGTGCTATATTTTCTTCTGAAGCTGATGTAGCTTTGAGGACTAGTTCCTTTGAGGACTGCATGAGAGGGGCACCTGTGATCTTAAATGTTTGCACTTGTCTGTCATCCTGTGATGCCCGCATAATAGCCGTAAAATGCTGCTATAATTTCTTATTTTGTGAGGTTGATACCGGCAAAGCTGTCGGCACAACCCATCCTAAGTACTTATGTGATTTAGAAGCAAGACTTAGGATCAGGACATACCTTATTTTTTAGAGCAAGACTCCAGATTCACTTTGATTTAAATGTTTTATATGTTGTACATTATCTGTACAGTACTACATACCAAATAATGTGTTGTCTTTTATAATCTATAGAGTTTTCATCTTCGGGAGCTGGGGCTTCATCATATGAAGGTTCATAATCATATATTGGAGTTCAATGCAAATTCTTGCCCTTTCCGCAAACTAATATTTCCTTTTAAAACCAAATGTGTAACCCATACACTTACATTAATGTTAGCAGCTGCGATGATACTTATGATGATAATTTTTAACAGTTTGGGCATTGGATCATGATTGCATGAGATTTTCTTTGACTTTTGCATGGCTTTACTGTATATTTTTGCATGCAATTGTTTAATTTATTCTATACCCCAACTTGTAGCACTAAAGATATATGCAGGAGCTTTGGAGACAGTGCTTGGTGGTTTGGGCTGTTAATGGCTTGCTGTGTTTAATGAGAGCACATAAACAGATTTTATCTATGAAAACTATCACAGGCAGTATACATTTGCCTCAAATTCTGTGCCTGATTTCTCAAAGATTAAAAAGCTTTTCATAAAAACAGATGCAATATTAAAGACCTGCCTCTGAAAGGTACCCATAAAATCCCTTTGTTTTCTCATCCAGTATTTAAAAATATGTAGTGCAGATTTATTAGCAGCACGGTTAAAAAGAAAATGATTTCACATTTCTGTGCTGAATTGCCCTGAAAATTTAATTATGCAACGGTAATTATACTGTGAAATTTTCTAAGAAACCTTTGCCTTATCAGTGAATACTTTAAAAAAGGAATTATGTTTTATATATATATATAAAAGCGTGTAACTTTATATTTGCCTGACATCAGCACATTTACTTGGAGAGAAGATTATATTTTTTTTCACATTACAAAGAATTGTGGGATGAGAGTGATTCACACTTCTAATTCTACACTACTACAGAAATAATGTGAATAAGATGGTTGGGTGAAATGCAGGAGGGTGCACCTGCACTTTTATTAGTGATGTACAATAGGGATTTTATCATGGCAAACATAGGAGATTATATTGTGGCAAATGACACCTGCTGAACTTCCTGTTTCTGCACAACTAGTGACTACGGGAGCCCCAACCTCCTTTGCATCTGCCCACCCTAAATGCAAAAAAAGGAAGAGTTCTGAATCTCACTTCTTCGTAGACTGCTCTCACTCTGCAGTTTGGAGAGCAGCTGTGGTTGTGTTTCTAGGGGGCTATGAGTTGGTTTGGATATTTGTGCCCAGCATTTAACAGCAACTGATTCTACTAGTCTTCTGCTGCAACATCTGATGCAATTAAATAATTCAATTATTACAACAGTGTACTGATCTACGCTAACCTTTCACCTGTGACTGTAACAGTAGTTTAGACAGAATGTGTGACTAATATCTCCTTTCAGTTTTATTAATGTGTGAAAAGCAGTCATGCATTGACGTTTATGATCAGGAGCTAAAGAAGAGAGAAAAGCACAGTGATGAGAGAACTATGAGTATAGCTGGAGTATTTTCTGGATGTTTCTTTCTGCAGAGGAATCTACGCTGATCATAACAGCTGTCAGAGCTCTGGTTGTGCCTGTAGTTCTCTCCTGTGCTTACACCGCCTTCCTTCGGCTCCTGAAAAAAGATGTTAATACAGGACACATATTTCTCAGTGCTATGGTTCTTTTGAATAAATGAAGGTCTCTTAGCATGAAGGTAGCACAGCCAGTTTATTCTATGGGGTTCTTTTCCCATAAAGTTTTGACTAAATTCAAATTCATGCATCACCGCTCTGACCCAGAGCTCTCCAGACACTGTCATATGCAGTGGGCTCTTTTCATTGAAGTGTATGGAGACATCCTTGTGTATCCACAAACATGTCTTGCCATATATCCTGCTCACTCATTGGTCTTTTGCAGGAAGCCAAATTTTTGCACTGTTCCTGTTTGGGAGGCTAGATTTTCCTGGGGACAGGCAGTTCCTTACCCCAGTGCACCCCAGAGGACGGGGTGGGGAAGCTGTGGCCTCAGGATGTTGCTGGACTACAATTCCCAGCATAGCTGGGACTGAGGGTATTTGGAGTCCAACAACATGTAGAGAACCACAGGTTAGTCACCGTGGATTAGAGATGGCCCAGTCACAAAGAGTTTATGGGTCATGGTTAATCTATTGAGAGATATTCCCAGCACTTGGACTTTCTTTATACCCATAGAATAAAATGTTCTTATTTGACTAACAACTAACATTTAACATTTTAGTTTGCTGCATCCAGAGTTAATGTTCACACCCTCTTATGGTGTTTTAATCATGATGTTTGCTTATCAGTAAATACCGGAGAGACGGAAGTGGGCTTCTTACCAACATTTGGGCCTTGTTATCTAAACCTTTATGGAAGTCCAAGAGAATATACTGGATTCCCAGATCCGTATGATGATCTAAATTCTGGAAAGGTTTGTTTATCTTTTGGAATATCTCTTAGTCAAGATATCTGCCTTTTGCTGTTCTCTTGCTTCCACACAATGGCAGGAGAAAGAATGTTGGCAGGGAGTTCACCGTTGAGAATATAGTGTTATGACTCCTTCACCAGTTGTCCTTTTAAATGCTCCATCACATGTATAAAACAATGTGTACCTTTTAAAAGAATTTGATTTGGTGATGTCATTTTCAAGCAACAATAGTACCCACTCTCAAAACACAGTTTGTAGTCTTCAAACATAATGTGCAAATTGTATTGGTGCTAAAAATAAAATATTGTTATTTCTCTGGTACCAAAAACCACTGTGGCCCTTTGTAACATGCACATTTTGCAAAGTCTAGTCCATCTATGGCCCTAGGCATTCAGAAACAGGATTGGAAGATTCTCACACAAATTGCTGCTTGCCTCTCTCCCCAGCAGCTAAGATTGTGCATGCTTAGGTCTGTAAAGGAAGCTGGAATTACATCAATCAACTGTTTGGAGGGCATGAAAACAGCCTGGATTCAATCTTTCCACCCCTTACTGCCAAGCAGTTAATTGGCCCAATTCCAGCTGCCTGAGAAGGAGTGGTTCTGTTTTACTTACTTTAATGACCTTATTGCTTTTAACTGAACTTATTTGTAACCCACCCAGGGATCTTCAAATGATGTAATCAAACAAATAAACAAATACGCTCAGGATAAATATTATAAGATTGTATCCAATGACCCATGTTTATTAGTTTCAGTAGAAAAACTGGGATTGTTGACTTAAATTATGTCGGGGAGGGAGCCTATTTTATTGTGAGATGTGATAAAGCATGCAAATTGGAGGGTGGAGATGATACTCACAGTTTAAAAGAATATACTAGCTTTGCAGCTTACGTACTATAGATTGAAGTATCGCATTTGTGTTTCAGGGAGAGGGGGTATCTTACAGAGGCCGGATCCTGGTTGAACTAACCACACTGCTTGACAGCAAACCCCTTTCTAAAAAGATTGAAATGATACCCAGTGATGATGTACTAGTGGTTGAGGTAAGTGCTGTTTTGTTCCCCAATATGTGAAATATGAAATATTTCAATCTTGCTCCTTTTGGGCAAGGCCCACTGCACAATCTCATAAGGTGGTTAGGCGAATCACACCCCTAGACATATCTTTGGAGTGGGCAGAAAAGAATACCATGCCTCCTTTTGCATTTATTTTCCACATAAATGGTACCTAGGGTTACAGACGCTGCAGGTTATGTGTTTTCGGGTTGCGCACCGCGCCGAACCTGGAAGTGCCGGAACGTGTTACTTCCAGGTTTCGATGCTCGCACATGCGCAGATCGCGACCCGTGCATGCGCAGACGTGGCACTGCGGGTTGCGAACGTGCCTCCCACATGGATCACGTTCGCAACCCGAGGTTCCACTGTATTGGTAGCCAGCAAATCATTTAAAATGTGTGGTTTCGTTTGACATTTAATGTTTCTCCACACTGGTAAATGTGTGTGTGTGTGCTCCTATATGTATCTTAGGTGGGGTTTTGCTTCAAAAATTAAACCACTGTTTGTTAAACCACTGTTCTTATTTGAACCTGCAGAAATATCAACGGAGAAGAAAGTACAGCCTCAGCGCCGTGTTCCATTCTGCCACCATGTTGCAAGATATTGGCGAAGCCATCCAATTTGAAGTCAGCATAGGGAACTATGGCAATAAATTTGATACCACCTGCAAACCGCTGGCATCAACAACTCAGTACAGTCGGGCTGTATTTGATGGTGAGTATTACTTCTGCACAAAACTAGCAATAAAGACGTATTTGGGTGGGTGGGGGCTGTAACTTTGAAATCTGTACTTACAATTAGGCAGAGTGAGGCAGATTTTGGGTGCCATTGTAGGGCATCAGGTTATTAGTTATTTATTTTTAGATATATATACATCTAATAACCTGAGATATTCATTTGCATTTTCCACCTTAGGCAGAAAAATAGCTTGCCCAGTCTTGGTTGAAATAATGTGAATAAAGATTGTTGAAATCCAACAGCTATACTGTACATATTTTTGTAAGAGGACATATTCCCCCAAATAATGTGCTTATTTCACTCCAGGAAACTTCTATTACTACCTGCCATGGGCAAACACGAAGCCAGTGGTGACACTTACTTCATATTGGGAGGATATAAGTCATAGACTGGACCCTTTGAACCTTCTTCTTGCCATAGTGGAAAAACTGGTAAGTTAATCACAACTGTTTCTCTTTCCCATAATTCATAGATACAATATTGTTGTGGCTGTATATAAAATAAGTAAGTAAGCTATAAAGCTTCTTCTTGGATTTGTATTCTTGCATTCAGCAATGTAATAAAAACTGTGGTAGAAAGTGGGCTTCTGGTTTCACAGCAGGCAGAATTTCAGTCTCGTCCAGTGAAAAATGCAAGAAACGTTGTTGTTTTTTGTGATGTAAGCTGCATAACTGTTAACTGGGCCTGGACATTATGAACATATTATGCTGATGCTTCATACGTTGCACTGGTTCCTGGTCCATTTCCAGGCCCAATTCAGAGAGCTGATTCATGACTTTTAAGTCCATTATAGCATGGAATGAGGGCACTCAATGGGTCACCTTTCTCCACATATGGCATTGTATTAACAGGCATATGCTGGGACTGTTGATCTGATAAGTACATCACCACAAGCCATTTTCCAGGTGTCCCCATTATCTGAGGTGCAGTGACCTGGGTAAGGTCCTTCGGGAAAGTGGCTCCCCATTTGTGGAATTCTCTCTCTTGGGAGGCTTGCCTGGCACATGCCATGAGGTCAGGCTTGATGTCAGCTGAATAACCCCCCCCCCAATACCTTTAATACAAGTTTTTAACCTTCCTGAAAGTTTTAAAGAAATTATCGGTGTGGACTTCTCCACAATCTTCCTACAGCAAAGACAATTATAACAACAGTCACAGCACTATAAATTCTTATACCAGCATGAAAACAGAACAAAACCATTCCAAAGGTATTTGGTATAGTTTTAATGTGTATTTTGTGAACCACTCTGGTATTGTGAATACGGTACAGTGGTACCTCGAGATGCGAACGGGATCCATTCCGGAGCCCCGTTCGCATCCTGAAGCGAACGTAACAAGCGACGGCATGTCTGTGCATGTGCGGGTCGCGTTTTGCCGCTTCTGCGCGTGATGTCATTTTGAGCGTCTGCGCAAGCGGCGAAACCCGGAAGTATCACGCTCCGTTACTTCCAGGTTGCCGCAGAGTGCAACTCGAACGCGCTCAACCCGCAGCACATTCAACCCGAGTTATGACTGTATATAAGTATTTGAAAATGAAAATAAGCAACAAATGAGACTTAAGTTAGTCACAATGGCTAGCTTAAGCCCCATTGATTTCAGTGGGTCAGCTCTGAATATGTCTAAATCTGGATCCGACTATGTGTTTGGTGTGCTTTACAAATAGTTTTCTGTAACACCGATAAGGGAATCTCACTGGGGAAGAAGGCTGCAAATGAGTAGCACATATGGACTTACCCAACTCCTTAAATCCACAGCAAACAAACCTGACAGCCTTAAAAGCAGGAATACAAGCAAAGGTTTCGGAAAACCAGTTGACTGAAACATGGCTGAAGCTAATAGATGAGCTTATGGAGGACTTGAGGTGAGTTGCCCTGTATCTTCCCTCTTCACAACTGCCCAGAAATTCAGTAGTGCTGCTAACAGAGATTGATTCCTTCTGCATAAGAAGTGCCCCAGTTCCTCAGGGAGAGAGCAAAACTCCTGAGCCAGAGTCTCTTTGGGACCATGGTGCCTTACACACCAATGTTTGTGATGTTATTTGAAAACTGACGTCAGGTTTCACAGCCGCTCCCACAAACTGTTGGTTGATTGGTATGTTTCTTACTAAGAAAGCCTACTCATTTCTTCTTTCAGCAAGGAGTTCCCAAGCCAGCAAGGCAAACACAATGTCACAGTCCTCGATACACAGATCTACAAACTGCGGGAGAAATCGATCAGACAGATTCAGGAGGCAGCTCTGAAAATGAGGAGCGAAGCCACAGATATCAAGGCCACACTGACAGAAATTGAGGATTGGCTGGAAAAATTAATACTACTATCTGAAGAGGTTGTTCTCTCTGCATTGATAATGGGCTAACTTTTTTTTTCTTCAGAGGGTTTCATGCCAGTGGTGGGCATTGCTAGTACACAAACAGGCAGACAGGTACATAGAGGCCACATGCTTATCACTCATACAGGCAGGAGGCGGACAGGCTCCAGCAGGCAAGCCAAAGCAAACTCACACACTCAGGCAGGCTGGCAGGCAAACCAGCAGTGCCCAGTGTTTCTGCTCCCCACTACAGTGCTAGCTTCAATATTGTATTGTGGAGAAAAACCAAAGCAATTTTGTAAGTAAACAACAAGCCATGATGTCTTGTTAGTAAGCAAACCACAGTCAAAGTGCTGGTCAGGGTTTAGACGGCCCAACAAACCGTGAATTGACAAACCGTAATTTATTAAACCATGGTTTAGCATTACATGAAAACTAGGCCATACTGAGGTCACCTTTAGAGGATCTGCGTGAGACACCTGGTATTTGAGATGTGACTGGTAGTGACAGGAAAGAGACTTTTTGGAGGTGGTAGCTGCTTGTGGAATTGTATTCCCAGGGCAACTTACCAGAAGAATAACAGTGTAGGTACAAGGTATTCTGTGACTCAGGTGTCATGGTCTTGAAATAAAAATATTACATTCTCCATATTCTATTCCCATATAGCATATGGTTGTGCTGAAGACAGAAACACTTGTGTATTAGAATGTTTTTGCCTGTTGTTTTAATACACCCACCCACCCTTAATACAGCCACCCACGTCAGAGACCTGGGATTGGCTGTAACTCCCTTTTGAGTGCATACTCAGTAACAAACTTGGGCAATATATAAAGCATACCAGAATGCCTGCTGGCCTGCTGTATCTTTTTGTTACTGTATAATGTGATATAATTCTTTAGAGCAAGTTATCTGTAGTGCCTTCCCCTTCCCTCTTAAATGTGAGTCTACAAATGCCTTTAATGGGAAACTTTGTCTCATTTCTCCTCTCATTGCAAAACAACAGCCACAGAACAGCATGCCTGACGTGATCGTTTGGATGATCCGGGGGGAGAAGAGGCTTGCCTATGCTCGCATTCCTGCCCATGAGGTTTTATATTCCACAATTCCTGGGGCATCTGGGAAATTTTGTGGGAAGTCCCGGACCGTCTTCTTAAAGGTAACCTAAGCCAAACACTTGTCTGCCCAACGTGGTTAGGTCTCCAGTGCTTGTTCAAATCTGTGGCCTGGAGTTCAGTCCTTTTCAGAGTCAGCCTGGTACAGAATGCTGCTACTGGAAATACAGTAGTCCTGGCAGAGATACTTGAAAGCATAACACTGAAATAAATTTATGCTTTCCATGTACCTGCACACAAACTATGTACAGATCTATTTTCTCTTAATTTGCAATAACCAAATGGATCGTGATAAATAAAATAAATAAACAGAGGCTTCAGAGTCCAAAGGCACTTATCTATCAAGGAAGGGGCCTGCTTGTGTCTCCTCTGTGTGTTTTCACCAGTGGTGGGCAGGAGGCAGAGGCAGTTGCATTCCGCCAGTGGCAGAAATGCTGTGCTCATTGGGACAGGGTGCCGAAGAATTGATGCTTTTGAATTATGGTGCTGGAGGAGACTCTTGAGAGTCCCATGGACTGCAAGAAGATCAAACCTCTCCATTCTGAAGGAAATCAGCCCTGAGTGCTCACTGGAAGGACAGATCCTGAAGCAGAGGCTCCAATACTTTGGCCACCTCATGAGAAGAGAAGACTCCCTGGAAAAGGCCCTGATGTTGGGAAAGATTGGGGGCACAAGGAGAAGGGGACAACAGAGGACGAGATGGTTGGACAGTGTTCTCGAAGCATGAGTTTGACCAAACTGCGGGAGGCAGTGGAAGACAGGAGTGCCTGGCGTGCTCTGGTCCATGGGGTCATGACTAAATGACTAAACAACAAACAGAGGTTGGAGGACTTCAGGGCTGCCACCGACCTGGAGCTTTCCCAAGCTCTGTTACCCCTGGTTTTGACTCCAGGCAGCGACCATTTTAGGTGCATCCAATTGATGCGCAATCGCCAGTGTGCAGGTCCTATTGAACCCAGAGGAGGGGAGGCAGGACAGGGCGGGGTGGTTTATGCACACTACACACCCCATCTGCATACGGGGTCAAGAACGGAACCCCTATGCAAAATGGTCTCTGCCTGTACTCAGCTTTGCTGAGGTGGGTAAACACACAGAGTCTTTGCCTCAGGTGGGACTTGATGATTCAGTCAGTGGTGGCCGTTGAAGCGGTTTGCCAGGTGAAACCTGTGCAGCATGGCAAAACAGAGGAAAGAGGGCTTCCTGCCTTTGGCTTCCATCACTGGGAAAGACAGTGGTAGAAGTGCATGTGTATAAGACAGCCACTGCCAGTGCTGTGCAAACAACAGTTGCTGAGTCCTGTTTAGGGAAGTTTTTGATGTTTTATCATATTTTTAATATTCTGTTGGGAGCTGCCCAGAGTGGCTGGGGAGGCCTGGCCAGATGGGCAGGGTAAAAGTAATAAATTGTTGCTGTTGTTGTTGTTAGTCATCCTGGCATGGGCACAGGCTGCCAATGGCATTAGGGTCAGTGGCCATATGCTTGCATGGTCGTGTCTGCATCACTCACCACCTCCCCATGCTGAACAATATGGTTAGAAAAGCTCCTATCCTTCTGGCACCATATTGTGCCTCATTAATTGGCACTGCCTTCATTCATTCCTATCTCCTCTCATGAAGACTGCCTGCTGTAGCTTTGCGCAGAGTCACAGAATAGGCTTATCTGTTCCAACTTCCTGCCCGGTGCAGGAAATCCAGAGCTGGGGCATCCCCAACATATGGCTGCCCACCTTTGTGTGAGTCATTTCTTTGGGGGTTGACCTCTTGTAGTCAGGGCTCCCTCTCAGAAAAGCAACCCACTTGGATACACGAGGTGTGGCTCCTCTGAAAGGGCCTTTTTACACTCCACATTCTAAAAGTCCAGGGTAAGGCCTGAATACAATTGCAATTTGGAGAGTGAGAAATGCTTCTCTGCTATCTGTAGTGGTGGATACACTCATGCAAGCATCACATCACACAACTGCTTTTCAGACCACTTATGGCAAGGAAATACTAACGACTGGTACTGCCAAGTTCTCAGAAATAGGCAGGAGTAAACACATTGTTAGATAAGAGCCAAGAACGGAATAACAGGAAAAGAATTAACAATCTGGCTGTGATTGTCTCCTAAATGTAGGGAAACTGCTCTATTTAAAAGTTGGTTTGGGGACGCTGCTGAATTTTCAACACCTTAACTTTTCCTACCATTATGAAGTAACCTCTGGCACAGGAAAATGTTGGCCAGGAACATACATGCAATAAGCTGTCACTGGGGCACAGACTACAAATATTTCTATTGTATATCTTTTGTTAGTCCTTCTGACACATCGGAAAGTAACCGCTTTTGTGTATGTGTGTGTTTTGTTTAGTATCCACAGGACAAAAACAACGGCAACAAAATACCCGCACAGTTGCGAATTAGTTTTTGGCTTGGCTTGAGTGCAGTAGAAAAAAAGTTTAATAGCTTCGCAGAAGGAACATTTAGCGTCTTTGCTGAAATGGTATGTGCAGTAAAGATTACTATTTAAGATAAGGTCCCAGGGATTTGAATTTATTTATTTATCTATTGCATCTTCCCCAAAGAATTGTAATGGTACAGTCCACCAGGAAGTTCTCCTGCACAAGCACCATTGAAATGAATGGGAGTCATGCAAAAAGCGCACCCATTTCAATTGTGCTTGTGCAGCTCCCACTCATTGCACAGGTGTGTGCAGAGGAGAGCGTCCCAAGGGTTTGTGCCCTCAGATGCCAGATCAGATGTACATGAGCAGTCCCGTCAAAGAGAAGAGACTTTCATATCACTTTTAACACCTGTGGTTCCTTTGGTGCCGTAATTAGCATTTTCAGACTGTTTTAAAGGCACTCTCTCAAAATTTCAAATGTGCCAAAAAAAAATGTTAGCCTGGTGTAGGCAGTGCTGACCCAGAGGAATCAGTTATCTAACTGAGCAGAAGGCTTCATATACTGTCAGGGAGATAGATATTTAATTTATAAAACATTTTTCTGCACTCCGTGCAGTTGCTTTACTTTTTATTTTATTTTACTTTCTCAACAGTATGAAAACCAGGCACTTATGTTTGGGAAGTGGGGAACTTCTGGACTCGTTGGCCGCCACAAGTTTTCCGATGTCACAGGAAAAATAAAACTGAAAAGAGAGTACTTTCTGCCTCCCAAAGGATGGGACTGGAAAGACGACTGGTTCATTGATCCTGAAAGAAGGTCAGTTTTTTGTCTGGATTCCTCTAAAATAAGACAAAGGGAGGGGGTTATGTAATTTCCCACTAAGGAAATTTCAAAACTCTTGCTAAAAGAGAGGGAGGCAATAAAATGCCAAGTTTCAGTACAAAACAGCTCCATTAGGAACTCCCAAGTGAAGATGTTTATAGTTGTCATGAGTAACAGTGGAGTCAGTCCTGTCTTTGGATATGTCCACGCTGGTAATTTCGTTAATATAACTTTACTGACATCTTTTGGGAGGCAAGGCAGTCTGTGCTACATTACAGGATGTGTCACTATTTTATAGACCATTTAAAAAAGAGGAACAGCATTTTAACAAGCTTTTACACAGTTAGTCTGGACAGATGTTTCATACTTCCTGGTTGTGTCCCACCCTTCCTCTTTAAACAAAGTGTAAAGCACACTCAAACTATGCTCCATACCAGGCATAGGCAAACTTGGCCCTCCAGATGTTTTGGGACTACAACTCCCATGATGCCTAGCTAACAGGACCAGTGGTCAGGGATAATGGGAATTGTAGTCCCCAAACATCTGGAGGGCCAAGTTTGCCTATGCCTGCTCCATACAGAATACATGCTTTTCTGACACAGTGGTTCCTCATCAGGTTGGAAGTAGCTTTGATATGCGAGGCTTTCTCAATGACCTTGTGGTAATCAAGCTCTAATTAGTGCTTGGAGCAAAATGTTTATTAATAATATCCCACCCCCTGAATTTCAAGGAGCTCATCGTTCCTTTCCTTTCTGTTCACAACTACCCTGCAAATTGGATTAGGAATGGCGACTAGCCTAAGATGACCTGGTGATACTCTGTGGGTGAGCAGGGATTTGAACCTCTGAGGCTTAAAGAATAAATCATCTGTAATAAACCATTATGAGGATGGTGGCGATTGGAATGCAAGATTACAGCCTTAAGATGCTTTCCCCATCTGAGGTGAAATTTGCTCCAATCCAATTCGTGGCACAATTTGGGAAATCTATGCTGTCCGGAATGTTCATTCGCATTGAAGTGCCTCTCAAATGCTATTTCAAAGGAAAGGGAAGCCTCACGGAAAGACAGGTTGAGGTAATAAGAAGCAGCCTTTCAATGGGCGGAAAATAATCTACAAACTGTATTTTGGCCAACAGATGGCAGTATAGAACAGTTGTAGCCGCTTTTGGATCCCCACTATAAATAGCTGGTGGGACGCGGGTGGCGCTGTGGGTAAAAGCCTCAGCGCCTAGGGCTTGCCGATCGAAAGGTCGGCGGTTCGAATCCCCGCGGCGGGGTGCGCTCCCGTTGCTCGGTCCCAGCGCCTGCCAACCTAGCAGTTCGAAAGCACCTCCGGGTGCAAGTAGATAAATAGGGACCACTTTCTAGCGGGAAGGTAAACGGCGTTTCCGTGTGCAGCTCTGGCTCGCCAGAGCAGCGATGTCACGCTGGCCACGTGACCCGGAAGTGTCTTCGGACAGCGCTGGCCCCTGGCCTCTTGAGTGAGATGGGCGCACAACCCCAGAGTCTGGCAAGACTGGCCCGTACGGGCAGGGGTACCTTTACCTTTACCTTTATAAATAGCTGAGTATCTTTTGTATGAGGTGTTTTCCTCTGTTGTAGTAGTATTTTTTATAACATTGCATATATGTGTTTATTTTGTGTGTGTTTTTCAAAGGCATATATTAATAAGAGTGTGCTACATCAGTGATAATGTGCTTTATGGAATAATGTGATCCACTGTACCATGGAAGAAACAGTTTACAGTACTGGCTGCAGATCATTTATAGCTCATTGTAAATTCAGTGCCACAAATGATTCCTGGCAGCCTGCTTAATTGCCTTCTTCCTCCATTTCTTTATCTAGACGATGCCTAGGAGACAGGAAAGGAATAATAGTTTCCAGATTGCAACTATGCATTTCAGCACTTTGGAATAGCTTCGTGATTTCAAAATATTTAAAAATGTTGCCACTGATTCCTATCTAGTGAGACTATTTACAAACTGCCAACGTGGTTTGGACCAAGTCCAGCCATGCAGAGAAACATCCTTTCCCCCCAAATAAAGTCTTTACCGGAGTGGTTAGCATTGGCCCGGGTCACATTGACAACCCCAATTAGCTAACGCCCTTAGGTAGACTCCAACACAGTCCACTTTCTCCATGACTGCCACCCTGGTAAACTGTGGACCTGACTATATGTTGTGTTCATTGTGGTGCTTAGCAATTAGCTGTGCTACAATTAACAATAGAAAATCCTAATACAGATTCCACAGACACCCTATTCTAATTGCAGCATGAGGGCTTGTTTCCAGTGGGATTACAGCTGAGAAGGTAAGGATTAAACCTCCCCTCCTCACCACATGTTGTGGTCCCAATAAAAATTAGGATTATTATTATTATTTAAAATACGAAGATGTGGCCTACAAGGGTGTTAGATCTGTCAGCCTCTTCTCCTAAAGCTCTCCTCTAACACAGCCCAATGGATCAAGACTGTAAAATGAAAAAAACTATGTTAGGGTTTTCATTGGCTACAAACAAAGGAGAAATTTGATTCAATATGCAATTAAAACTGAATCTGTCAAACCCCCACTTTCTGAAACACACATATGCACACACATCCATCTTCTGCACTACAGTTCTCCAACTAACCAGTGTTTACAAAAATGCAGATATTGGAGGAAAATGTGCATAAAAATAAAGATATTTGTGAAGATGCCATACGCAATGCATTATATAAGGGGAAAGTGCTTGCAAAAGAGCATACGTTAGATAAAGTGCATTTTAAAAGGTGTTTCTCAGGAGAAATTCACACTAAAATGTTGAACAAGAAAATTGCAAATTGCTGCCAAATGTAGGGAACTGAATTTAGGACTAGACAAAATACGAGAAAATGGGAGAACCAAAATTATTATTTATTACTATTCATTAAGTTTGGATACAGCCCTTCATACACAGATCTCAGGGTGGTTCACAACATAAAAAATAAAAACACAAAATACACAATAAAAACAAGAACACACAAACCAGTAAGTCCCCCCCACACCTTTAATTGGCAGATCCTTCCATTCCTAGCTGCAAATATGCTCCCTTCCTGGAAACAATTTTTGCCTCTTCCTGCATTAACCTGTAAGCATTTCATTGGCAGCAATGTTGACTGCAGTCAGAGCTATGTAAAAGTTCTCACTTAATCAGGGTGTCAAACTGGCTTCAAATCCTGGCAGCTGGAAGAAAAATTAAAAGGTTTGATCACGTGGCACTTACCCACATGGGACCACGTGGCTTGTTTGAATGTTCTTCTAGCTCTGTGGCAGCTGCTGGTGGATAAGTGGTTCCTAAGTGGTTGTGGGACTCTGGGAAATGGATCTGGCAGATAGGTCAGATCCTGAATTCCCGAACCCCAGTGAGTCACTTTGACAGGTGGGCACAGCATGATTCTGTCAGTGCAATGTGTCCAGTGAACGTCCTTTGGCACCTAACAATAGTTGGAAGGTCTGCTTCTGGTTTCACAGCTTGCTGACGGAAGCAGATGCTGGTCACACTGAGTTTGCTGATGAAGTGTATCAAAATGAAAGCCGCTATCCTGGAGGAGAATGGAAAGCAGCTGAAGACGCTTTTACAGATGTGGTGAGGATCACGCTTTTGATGAGCCAATGTGTTTAATTTAAATAACCTCTCTTTAGGTTACAGCTGCAATGCATGTAAGATTGTTAGTTTTCACAGTAAAATATACTTAAAATCCAAATTGCAGTATAAAAACAGAATGCATGCCGCTAAATTTAAAGCAGGCAATGGAGTGAACTGATCATACAAAGTGGAAGTGGAAATACAATTTTATAGCATCTTCCCACTTCCTACAGAGGACGGCATCATTTCAGTAAAACAGGTACAACCTTTCGATCCACCAAGCCAAAGCCAGCCTACTAAGCACCCATCAGGGGCTCTATATAGTTTCTGTGTTAGATTCATGCCTGGGATTGGAATAACAGACATTGCCAGCACCAGACAGGCCAAAATTAATGGCTGGTGTGTGGCATTTGGCTTGGTGGGCCCCAAGTTGTGCAGGCCTAGAGTAAAAACAACAAGGCTACTTTTGAGGGTCAACTTTGGTTGATCTCATGCCTCCAAAACAACAAAAAGTCTTGTACTATTTACATTTATCCCCACACCAGTTTTTGTGGACAAGATTTAAGTCTTAAAGGTTGTCCAAAAATTTTGTTTTGATTTTTGTGTGTTTGTGAAATCCTATTAAGTTTAGATGTGTGTTACTACTTTTTAAGTATTGGTATCACTGTCTTGGAGTGTGTAAGTGTGTGTTGCCTTTTCTGTTTCAAAGAATGGAGAAAAAGCACCACCACCAGGTGAAATAACCTGTCCTCCAGGCTGGATGTGGGAGGATGATGCTTGGATATACGATATAAACCGAGCAGTGGATGAAAAAGGTAAGGGTTAGAATGGACAGAATGCGTCTCGTGTCGGATTCTTAATCCGTGGGCTAGCACCAGGCAACTGTTGCTGCATTCCAAATTGTTCTTTGAACTTCTGTTCCTCGAAATGCAGACCTCTACATGCTGCATGGCAAAATCTGTTTAAATTGGAGGAGAGTTGGCATGATGGCATGGGGTGAAGTGCCAGCTATTAGGGACAAATCAGAAGTCCTACAGTGTGACCCATAGGCATTCACAAACATCAATACATCAATACACATCTGGGCATCAATACACATTTGGTTTTGCTTATTCAGTATGTACACCACTGTACCCCAAAGAAATAAGTTACATTAGTTTTTGGGTGATTTTTAGTCTAATCAAAATATTTAGAAAAACAGTATAACCTCTAGGAAATGTACAAGACACCGATGAACTGATGGGGGTAAATGGTGATTTTTTTTCATAGAATTACACCAAGGAACTACACCAAGGTTAAGAAGCATGATACAATAAGTTATTTGAATAATTAGGGGTAGTGAATTAGTGTGGTTTGGCTTGTCAGAGCTACGAATTTGATAAATCAGCTACCATATTGGTCACTGAGTCAAAATCCTGTTATGGTAACCAGTGTATATTTTATCTGTGTTATTTTAGCTTGGGAATATGGAATTACCATTCCCCCTGACGATAAGCCCAAGTCGTGGGTTGCAGCAGAGAAAATGTATCATACTCATAGACGAAGAAGGCTGGTTCGAAGACGCAGAAAAGATCCAAACCAAACAGTTTCATCAAGGGTAAAATGGCTAAATATATATTGCAACCAAACATTGGCATTTACTAGAACGTTGTGCATGTTTATTTAGAAAAAATAATGGTGTATCAGAAAATAAGGCATGCATTGATTACAGAGTTCGTTATTAACCCTACATTCTGGCCATTGTGGATTGAGTTTTTGCAATTGTCTTCTAGGCAACCACACCCTATGAAGATCAAGAAGGATGGGAATTTGCATCACTGATTGGATGGAAATTCCACTGGAAGCAGCGCAGTTCCGACACTTTCCGCCGCAGGCGGTGGAGGAGAGAAATGATTCCTTCTGACACATGTGGTTCATCAGCCATCTTTAAGCTTGAAGGAGCTCTTGTAAGAAAGAGGAACTTAACTTGCTGGCTTGTTCATGCTGCTTAACTTCAGCATTAATTATTATCTCAAAGTTAAATGAGAATCATCAAGTGGAATGGGCTGTAGCTCAGTGGTAGAACACCTGCTTTTCAAACAGAAGGGTCTGGGTTCAATCCTTGGCTGGTAGGGCTGGCTGGAAGAGACCCCTTTGGAAATCATGGAGAGTCAGTGTCAATTAGGGCTCACCCAGAATTGCTCTTGCCTTGCCACTTTCCCCTGGGAAAACCCCATATTTACCACTGATTTAAAGCAAATGTCAATTGTGTTTTCTCTGGCTTGATGTTTGCTCCAATTTGTTGTTAAAGAGTGAGTTTTCCAGGGGAAGTGATGGAGTAAGGGCAAAACTGTTCATAAGCAGAAAACTGCTCAGACTCGTACTTTCTAGGCACAGGACAAGTGCAAGTCTGTATGAGCTCTCAGCGTAGATAGCCCTGAGGGCTTATCCACACTTTCCTTTCCTCTGCTCTTTCCAGGCACAGTCCGTGATTTAGAGCCCCATGTCTGAGTGCGCCACAAAAACCTGCTCTTTAAAGCTCAACCAGAGCAAACAGCAGTCCGTGGAAAACCCAGAATGACTTTGTTCTGATTCAAAGAGCGGGTTTTCCCTGGGGGTAGGGGGAACCCTGCAAAAGGCTTGGATATTGAGCATTACAGCACAGGCCTGTGCTTGGAAAGAGCAGGGTGAAAGGTTAGATAAATCAATGGTCTGACTTCATGAAGCACATTTCTATATTCCTGCATTCTAAGTAGTACTTGAAGGTGACTAAGACTGTGTGGGAGAGTTTTCAGCAGAATGCCAAAATGCTGTAGATGAGTCTGTCAGCTGTAGAGAGAAAAAGGAATGCGACAGAGCTTGAAGTGTATTTATATTTTACCATAGCTGATGGAATAATTGAAAGCAATGTATAAGGAGAGGCTGTAAAATGCTGGATTATGTGAAGGCAATTAAATCAACTAATGCTTTCATCCGGCAGCTTATAATAACAATATAGAAAGTTCAGCATAAAGCAGGGCCTCCAGAATCCTGTTTTTTGATGTTTTAAAGTATGAATACTTACGATCATCCCAAGCTGTCTTCTCTCAGTCTTCTTCCTCCCAAACTACATGTGGAGTTAAACATGAGGCTTAACTTTTCATCTTTTCATGCAGTCTTTTGATGAACTTTTATCTAACAGCATTGACCTTGTAAGAATGTATTAATAATGGACAATTATGTCTAGGAGTGGTGGAAGGGATCAAGGAATAGAAATTGCTTATTTTTACTATCTATGATCATCAATTGCCTGTAGAAGTGAATTTCAGTCTCTCCCTTTCTTTGAAGTGTTCTGGGTGTGACTGGTTTAGGGTCCTGACATTACTCTTTTGAACCCACATGAGTGAATAAATATTAGTGTACTTTTTAAAACAGCAACTACAACTCCTTCCAGGAATATCTGAATCAATAACTGGGCTTTCCGTTCAAGTTTTATAAATGAGAAACAATAATAATATGCATATAATCCTAGGGAGCAGATACAAGCATTGATGAGGGAGAAAAATCTTCTGAAAAGATCAAAGAGGCAGCAGCAACACGTATATTCGGTGCAAGCACTCCTATAATCTCTTGCAACTTTGACAGTAAGTTCATGTGAAATTCCTTATTTGAGACTGTATATTTCTTTAAGGTGCTGCAAGACTTTTTGTTCTGGCTGCATGACTAGTTTTCTAAAGGCCTTACCCTTTTCATCATCTGATACAGCTTTCTCTGTGTGATCAAAATATTAATAACTGTTTTTGCCTCTCCATGGATTTCTCGTCCTTAACCACAACCTGTAACAAACCGGGACAAACCTTGGCTACAAAATGTGGTTAAGAAGCAGATACCTTAACCATGATTTTGGTTGCACAATAGGCTAAGCCAGTGATTCTCAGACACCTTCTCCCTAAGGACCACTTGAAAATTGCTGAGGGTCTTGGCGAACCACTTCATGATTTTTCTCTGTGTTGTAGCAATTGCAATGTGCTGTCCTAGGTGCTGGATGATTTTTAATTCTACTGCTTCTTTAATTTCTTACATGTATTTCATTGCATTACTGTTTGAATTCCACTGAACAAATGAAAAACAATGCAGTATATAAGAAATTAAATAATTAAAAATACAATTAAAAATCAATGTGAATATTTAATGCATTGGATATGTCACCTCTCATCTTCAACCACTTGAACGAAGCTTGTGGACCACTAAAATCAGGCGGGGTGGGGTGGGGGAATGGCCATGGAAAGCACACCAAGAGTCAAGTGATGGGAGGAAGCAGTGATGCTGAAGTTTAGAGCTGAAAAGGTGAAGTTGCTACAACCTTCTGATTTAGCTGATTTTCCTTTTTCTTTTTAAGGAGTCTACAGTTACCACCTTCGATGTTATATCTATCAAGCAAGAAATCTAATAGCTTTGGATAAAGACAGCTTTTCAGGTACTTAGGATGGAGGTGGGGATCTATTAAATCCAAAGGACACATTTGTCTGCCAAAGCAAGTCCATTATTATTATTTTTTCTGCAGCAGTTAGATTGAAATGTTCAAGGCTTTGGGAGTTTCTCTTGATTTTTTTTCATGTCCGCTCCCCAATCCCATTTTTTCTCCCGTAACCCTCTGAAAACCTGTCTCTTCAAAGAATGTATTTAACACCTTTTCTTGTTAACGACCAAAAAAAGTTAAATGAAATTAGATCCCTTGTTAAGAGGTCAGTGAGGATGGTCTCCATCTAACATTTTACATTGCTCTGAGCACTGGGTAATGACAATTTGTACAGGAAATGCTAATACCCATAATCAGGTACCTTCTTCAGAGACACTGATGGTTTAAAAGTCTTTCTAATAGGAGGCCTAGAGCTCTTTAATCATTCACCTCTGCTTCATAATAAGGCCATAAATAACTACGTTTTAGACTCATGTCAGATCTGTGTGTTCAGTTTGTGGGATGTACTGTTTAAGTTGCAGGTGGAATGACTCTCTTGTTCATGTGTCCTTGGGTGTTGTACCTTAGATACAAATGTATTAAAGAATGGCTACCATGCACAAGAATAATTTAAAATTGGATTGTCTATCATATCTACAGCTTGTCAGATCAACTTTTGTTTGCCAATTATAGAAGAAAGAGAAAATGGGAATGTAAAAGTCAGTCTTTTAAAATGGATCACTATACACGTCTCTGTTCTCCTGTGGTTTTTTAGATCCATATGCTCATGTTTCATTCCTTCACCGAAGCAAAACAACTGAAACCATCAAGTCAACATTGAACCCAACATGGGATCAAACTATCATATTTGATGAAATTGAAATCTATGGAGATCCCTACACGGTAGAACAAAACCCTCCTCATGTGGTTGTTGAACTCTTCGATAGTGACCAAGTGGTAGGTATAAGCTTTTTTCCAGATTTCCTCTTGATTATATAATGACAGCAGGTGATTACAAATTCACCATTTTGGATTCGTCCATTTTTGCAGGGCAAAGATGAGTTCCTTGGAAGAACCTCTTGCTGTCCTATGGTCAAGCTCAACCCAGATATTGACATCAGTCCGAAACTTCTCTGGTATCCAGTTATGAATGGGGGCAAGGCTTGTGGAGATGTGCTTTTAGCAGCTGAGCTTTTGCTGAGTGAAAAGGTAGTAGAAAACAAATATATTGATTTCAGACTTAAAGCCACCGTGACAAGATGATTGCTCTGTATGACTTAGGCTTTATATACATGAAGAAACCCTTTTCTTTGTATCTTTGAGCAGGGTGGAACCAACCTTCCAATTCTTCCTTCAAAAAAAGCATCAAACCTTTATATGGTGCCACAAGGAATCAGACCCGTGGTTCAACGGACTATTATTGAGGTATTGTTGTTGTTACTTGAAAATGGACAATGATGCACAGGGCCATGTGCTTAATAAGATTCACAGTAATTCATAGATACCTGCATGTATAAGGCCAGGTGCTGCTGCTAATAATAATAATAATAATAATAATAATAATAATTAATAAATAAATAATTTATTATTTGTACCCCGCCCATCTGGCTGGGTTTCCCCAGCCACTCTGGGCGGCTTCCATAGAAACCAAAAATACACTAAAATATCACACATTAAAAACTTCCCTGAACAGGGTTGCCTTAAGATGTCTTCTGAATGTCAGGTAGTTGTTTATCGCTTTGACATCTGATGGGAGAGTGTTCCACAGGGCGGGCACCACTACCGAGAAGGCCCTCTGCCTGGTTCCCTGTAGCTTTGCTTCTCACAATGAGGGAACCACCAGAAGGCCCTCGGCGCTGGACCTCAGTGTCCGGGCAGAACGATGGGGGTGGAGACACCAAGACATGCCAAAACATGAGATATTCATAAGGCTGTGTGGAAACAACAGGTGTTATTTTGGATCAAGAAGCCTTAAAGTGTTCAGAATGTTTTTGGGGATAAGGCTCTATTTGTGCAAGCTTCTACCCCAGGTTGCCAGGTTGGCAGCAGATAAAAGTCTGTTCATGGTAAACTGTCACCAGATGTGTAACTAATGGAATACTTGAGAAGTGAGTGGGAAGTTCCTTGTCCAAGTCATGAACTTAGCTTTCGGTTAGCAAATGTCTCTCAGCCCTGCATATGTGATGTGGGTATGACAGTACCAGCTTATCTTACAGGGCTGCAATGAGATCCCATGAGTGATGGACACTGAGTGCTTACAAAATGTGTTGCATAAATGCTGACATTTATACAATGTATTTGAATTAATAAACAATGTAGTCTTACCATTGTGGGTCCTCTACTTCCTTGAACCCAGGCCGAGCACACTGTTCATTATACAGATGGGAGGGGATGAGTTCTGTCCCCCATTTCCTTACATTGGCCAGGTGTGTATTCTATATGGTGGTCACAAGCAGACATGACAATATGCCATAAAGTATGGCTTGTTTAAGCACTGTATGCACCAAGCTCTGTGTAAGTGCATGCAGCTGAGACCATTCCCAGTGATATACAACTGTAACTTAACTCGTGGTTTAAATGAGTGACAAAAAATGGAGATTTAATCATTGAACTGTTTTGAGGTGGTTCTCATGAGCGTTTCTCGGGTTTCAAAGTGTGCTCCCAGGTCTGATAAGGTTGGAGACCCAGGCAACAGAGCATGTTTTCCTTTAGCAACGTTGACGGTGTTTGCTTTGTTTTTTGTTTGAAACAGATCCTTGCCTGGGGACTGCGCAACATGAAAAGCTACCAAATGGCTTCTGTTACTTCCCCTAGTCTCATTATAGAGTGTGGAGGTGAAATGATAGAATCTGTTGTGATTAAAAACCTGAAGAAGACACCAAATTTTCCTGGATCTGTTCTCTGCATGACAGTGGTATGGTGCTGAATTCTCTTTTATTGAAGATCTGTAGCATACTTGTGGTGCTGGTAAAGGGGGAAATTTGAATTAGTATGCTCATATTAGAGCAATAGCAGTGGATATCGGGTAGCCTGAGGTGTTTTTGGCACCTGAGGCTAAACAGCCTGCTGTCATCCCTGTGATGGGAGTGCAAACAACAACAATAAATAAATAATTTATTTCTATCCCACCCATCTGGCCGGGCCTCCCTAGCCACTCTGGGCGGCCTCCAACAAAATATTAAAATACAGGAATGCTTCAAACATTAAAAGCTTCCCTAAACAGGGCTGCCTTCAGATGTCTTCTAAAAATCTGGTATTTGTTGTTCTCTTTGACATAATTCGATAAGGAGTCTTCCCTGATGGACGGATAGGGGGGAGAGTCTTTCTGGATCCCCCCTCCTGCCTGCCAGTGAGCCTTTGAATCCGTTCCTTCAGGATAAGCTAGTGCAAAACCCCACCACACCACCAAGCGGGGAAGATCTTTCCCCCCACACCCGGCAGCAAAGCTGGATGGCGGAACACATCCCCTCTTGCTGACTCAGGCTTTGCCGCCAGTCCCTCTCTGTCCCTAGAGGCCAGGGAAACCAGTGGCAAAGCTGGGTGGCAGAACAAGGTGACACATTTTCAGGAGTGCCGCCTGAGGCAAACGCATCACCCAGCCTCATGAAGGGAGGCAGCTCTGATTGAGTAAATGAACCCACCCTGGAAATTACCTTTGAGGTGATTTAAATATTTCTAGAGAGTCCTGTGTGCAGCAAAGCACTGTGTAAAGCCGTTGTTGCACATGGATGGCCATGCTCAGTGGCACTGACATTAGATGTGGATGTATATTTGCATGCCCATCCAGGGAAGGGCTGTTTAAGAGGGTGGGAAACTCATGGAGCACAGATAGCACTTGCATGCCCGTGCATGTGCATTCATGCCTACTGCAAGAATGCTTCACTTTTTGCCCAATGGCTTTCCCATCCGTTCTTGATTACATACAGCAGCGTAAACTCGCAAACTGGCTGTTAGTTGCTTCCAAGCTAGATTCAAGGTTATACTACGGGTATATAAAGCTCTCTTTTGTGGGTGTCTGTGCCTTCAAGTTAAAAAAAAAAAAGAGAAACTATTCCATTATCCAGTCTGGAGCCCAACTGAAAGGGAAGCACTCAGGGATAGACTTTGCATGGAAATAAGTTTTGGGTGTGAGAAAGCTTAGCATCCCCATCCAAGCATCCCTTTTGTTCTTAAGGTTGGATCACCCACATTCCGCTTTGATACAGACCTACATACATTTAAGAGTTGCCCGAATCAGGGCAGGTTGTACAGCTCATTCGAAAGCAAAGGAATCCTGTGAGGTGTGTACATAGGCGCCGACTCCAGGGAGCCTGAGGGGGCCCGAGCCCCCTCAAAAATTCGTTTGGGGAGGCTCCGCCCCCCCAATAATTTAAGAAAATTATTAGTTATATTATGCTTTGTAAAATCACAAAATTATGTTGGTATTTTTTATTTTCCTTGTTTGACGATAGTTACCTTTTAAAATGCATTCAGTAATGAGTTAAAAAAAGCCACTCCCGATCTAGAGAGGGGGTGGGGTTGCGGGCTCTCGACCCATCAACAATCTCGCGGGGCTGGCGTCAGCCCCGCAGAAGCGGGGGTTCCCCCTAGCTCATTAATATTCACCGCCCACGGCGGCAGCCAATCGGCTGCCGCAAAGGGCGGGCCCTCACAGGTTCACTTAAGGTCAGGGCAGCCCGGGGCTCGCCCCTTTCGTTCCCCCAGCAGCAGTGGTTTGGAGGTCTTGGGCCCCCCCAATATTTTTTATAAGTCGGTATGGGCCCCCGCCCCCCCAATATTTTTTATAAGTCGGCGCCCCTGGGTGTGTATTTGTTTTAAGTTAAGGAACTGTGTTCTTTTTTTTGTTTTAAACTAGTCACTGCCCAAAGAAGAATTGTACACGCCATCACTAGTTATTAAAGTGATAGACCACAGGCAATTTGGCCGTAAACCTATCGTGGGACAATGTACCATTGGGGCACTGGAGCGTTTTCGCTGTGATCCTTACGCGACGAAAGCCGACATTGCACCTCAGATGAAAGGTAGAGCTCCCATAATAATGACATTTTTCTTATCGGATATACGTTTTGCAACAATCAACACAATTTGCAGGAAACATAGCGAACATGCAATCTCTTGAAGTAAATGTTCACCGACTTTTCTGTAGCTCCCATTCGTTTGTGAAGGTTGTAGAGGCAACTTTTCCCATGGATGTTAGACTGACTCAGCACGCCTGGCAGTACCACTTTTAAAGAACCAGTATTCACTAGGGATGCTTGAGGAAATCATTATTCGTGAATTTTGATACAAATTGACTGTACCTATATCTTCTGGACCAGGGTGGGGACCTGAATGCAGTTTTCCTTTGGTTTTTATACTTCTTCAGATTTTGTGGTGCAGTTCTCTGCATGTTGGGGGATTCATTTAGAAATAGGTACTTTGAGGGAATACATGTTTTGAGAGAAAATATGTATCTAAAGTTATTGTGTATATTTTTTAAAAAAATGTAGATTAATGTGGAAACAGGACAGGATATACTTATGAATGAACACATGCAAAACTGTCACAGTCTTGATAAGTCCATCCTTAGTATTCACACATAATGATAGAAAGTTGAGAAACTAGCAAGAATATTAGCAAATGATTTTGCAATGCCACCCTTGGTACTGCTGTGACCCAGTCCCACCTTTTTAATTGTTCTGCACACTGAGTTATGGAGTTAAAAGTTTTCAGCTCCCTGGTGGAAAGCAAATGGGTTGTCTCGAACCTAAGCCAGTTACATTCCCATTGAAATCAACAGGGCTGAAACAGTCATTACTGTTTTTTTACATTAATTTCAGGGAGACCTACGTATGACTAACAGTTAGATCCAACCCATCTATCTTTATTGTGGCTTGTATCCAATAAAATTGTCACAGTAAGGCAGTAGAACTTCTCCTCCCCCTCCCAGAACAGATTGGGGGGGGGGGATTCCATTGTACAAATGGAATAACCTTGTTGGCTACATGGGCATAGCAACTGCCCCCCTAATCAAGGAAATAAATAAAAATACTTAACTAACTGACCAATTGTGTTACAGATATCTTAGTTCTGCCCCCCCCCCCCGCCCAACATAAAGCCTGACCTACTACCTGCTTTTTAGGCAAGATTTTCTCCCAAATTGGTGTACAATAAAATCCACACAAAAGTACAATATATTCAATAATATTTTTGTGTGTACGTGTTTTGTGTGTACATGAGCTCTAGGCAGCTGACAATTTGGTGCAGGCTCTAGACTTTTCTAGACAAAGAGAGATAGCAGGAGGAACTGGAAAAAATAAAGGCTAAAATTATGACTAAAGAAAAGTTTACAGGTGTGATTCCCCCCCATGAGTTGCTTATCATCATGGAATGTTTGATTTGCAGTTACTCTTCTGTCAGCTGCACCTCGGCGAGATGTGGTCATTGAAGTGGAAGACACGCAACCTTTACTAGCAGCGCAGGTAATCACCTTAATTTGCAGGTTCAATTCTTTCCATTGTTGTGGTCAGTTCATTGGCTTTTTAGCCTACAACTTCAGCAGACACAAACCTAACCAGGCAAAGTGTCTGTAAAAGTTGGAGGGAGCTCTGGGAATACAATGAAGAAGTATATGTTATGGCATATACTTTGTTATTTCTCCAGTCTTACTATTTTATTGCTCTGTGGAAATGAAAATCTCTTACTTGTATATGTTCATGCTGGTTGTGAATTGTTTGCCAGCAGCTTTAGAACATATTTGCTGTTCAAAATTATTCAGTGAATAAATTGATGAATAATGTTTGAACTCTTATCCTGTTCACTGGCAATCTTTGAGGTTCAAAATCCGAAATATTAATTAGATTTGGTTGAATTTAGGGAGCCCAAATAGCATTTTCATGAGGTGCTGTTAAACAAAACACCTGTCAGTTGCATGGCCTACCTGTTATTTCCTCAATTACATGGCAAGATGAATGGCTCAGCTTAGATGCATGTAGTGCACATTTAGCAAGTTCAAAGTAATTTTGAACATCAGTATGTATTCCTATATTATTTACTGTAAACTGAGTATTGCCAGTTAACTAATATGCAAGATTGTTCATCAATAGCAAATATGAGTCCAAATGCTAATACTTGATGCATTTTTTAGCTTGCGTGCTAACACACGATGAACATATTTGAAGTTCATCATTTAATACAAAAGCTTTAAAATTGTGATTTATCTGTTTCTGTGTAATTGCAGGTTGTTTAAAACCGTGTTTGTCTTGCTTTGAGAAGCCCCTTCTCCCTCGTTGACTGCCGTTTCATTTAGTCTTTGATGTAGTGTAGCTGCCCTTTAATTGTACCATATGGAGAGAGCCAATTAGATGAGCAAACATTGTGTTATTGTAAACACACTGAGTGATGATAAAGTAAACCACAGAGGTCCATGTCCTTGCAGATAATAACATATGTTCGTTGTATCAGTCAGTCTTCCTGTTCGACTGTAATAATTAGAGGTCATCATTCACTAACCACTATCAAGAAATATTGGGGAAAGGAAGGACTGTAGGGTTGTATACTGCCTGTGGCTTGAAATGTTTTACTTGATAACTTCACATTTGACCTAGAGGTTGTAGGATTACACTTATGAATGAAAAGGAAGAAGTGGTATGCTCAGGTCCTGAAGAGATCAACGTAGCAAACTTTTAAAAAAAAACTTTAAAAAATCAATATATCAATAAAATATGGACTTCAATTATTTGAGATATTTTAAAGGTAAGACAAAATAAAGGCTTCTTGGGGAAGCAAACAATAAAAAAGAGTTAACAGACTAGAATAACAGATGTAGAACTTTCCTAAACTACATTCCAATTTCTAGTGTTTAAGCGGTATGTCAACAGCACTCAGCAAAATGGCTTCTCCAACAACAGTGCATGTATGTATGAAGAAAACGCATGCACACTATCACCTGGGGCCTTAGGTGCTTTGGTTCACTTGAACTTTCATTCCTCCTTTGAATCTTCTGCAGGGAGGTTTTGGAGAAAACCAACTTTCAGGTTTTAAAGCAGAATGATTACTTGGAAAATAAATTTCCATTCACATTTGGACATTTGCAGAGCAGTATTTCCATTTGGAACTGGAAAGCTTGCATTCACATTAGCAATTCACATAGGGTGCGGATTTGGATGTTGACGATAAGATGGAATCATATACAAATAAAATATAAAAATATTTTTTAAAAGTTAAGTTGGATATTGAAGGAAAATTCTTATCTTCACATGCAGTAGATCAGGGGTCAGCAACCTAAGGCCCATGGGCCAGTAGCGGCCCACGGGGCTCCTCTATCCGGCCCATGGCGACCCCTGCTGCCCCCGCCACCCGCTCTTACCGGCATGGTGCAGTGCGGCATGGCACAGCGTAGCACGGGGACCAACTTCTGGGTTGATGGTGCCTGTGCGCATGGGCGCTCCTCCAACCCGGATGTGCACCGGAAATAGTGTGTGTGCATGTGCATGGGCGCTCCTCTGACCCGGAAGAGCTCGTGTGCACACACACTCCGACCCATCCTCCAACGGACGGAGCATGAACCGGCCCATCTTCCGGTAAGCTTGCCGACCCCTGCAGTAGATGACTCTGATCTTTATATGGATGTTTTCTCCAAAATCTCAAACGTAATTGGTTTTGGGGACACAATGAGTGTTCATGGGCTGTACTATAATCAGTGGCATTCACAGATAGAGGTTATAATTGTAGTTAGTTGTGGAAATTTGTTTTACAGACTTAAACAGAATCATCAAGTTTATATTTTCAAAATATCAGGGCAGAAGTGGTGGTGGTAGCTGTACAAAGTGCAGCAAGAAAATAATGGTTCGTTTTGCGTGTGTTTTCTCTCTCTTTCATTAGAATGCCAATCGAAATAATAAGTTTCACAGTACTTTCTCTCTGTTTCGAGCTCTAAAGGAGGGCTGGGGGATCTGGGACCCTCCAGATGTTGCTGAACCTAAACTTCCATTGTCCCTCATCATTGGCCATGCTGGCTTGGGCTGATGGAAGTTGGAATCCAACAACATTTGGAGATGACAAGTTTCCTACTCCAGAAAAAAACAGTTTCTCTCTCCCCCCACCAATATAGAATAATTCATAGAACTACAACTTTTAATAGCCAAATGGTCAGAGCTTTACCAGGTGCTGAGGGCACAATATTGTGTGGAAAGTATTTATTGCACAAAGACTGGCTTTCACATCATGGTAAACCAATAAAATAAAACAGATATTAAGGTTGCAACCCCAAAATAAGTCCTATCAAACTCACTGGAACTTACTTTTCAACAGACATGCATAAGGTGGTTCTGTAAGTGCTTAGATATTTATTTATTAACTTTCTCTCTTGACTATCCTCCCAAAAGAGCCCTGTGATAAAACAATGCAATTCAAAATAAAGTAAGCCTATCTAAAGCGTGGATTTGGAATCACATGGCGTATGACTGCAATCTTCATAAAACTGGAAATAAAATGGAATTCTTATATAACACATCCTAGTCACCTTTTAACAGTAACAGATCACCAGTGCAGTTTTAATTACTTGGGAGATTCTGAACAAATGAATGAGTCCTGGAACTGTCAGGCTGATAATCAGGTTAAGCCCTTGTGGTAGTTCCATTAGATGCTTTATTTTCCAACTGTATCAAATTGCTGTATTTATTTTCTGGAGTATCAAATTGTTGGATTAACAGGTCTGTTGGTTATGAAATGGACATACTACCCTAATAAATACTTGGTCAATATGCAGAGACACAAATAAAAAAATATATTGCCTGCACATTTAATATATTCATTAAACACCCACAATTTATTGTATTCAGTTTATAGAACCGGGGGGATATATTGGTTGAATTATAACTATTTTGCTTTGGTTTTCCCTTCCCCATCCCTTTGGATGTGTCCTCCTGAACAGCTCACAGAAAAGGTAATGAAATCTATCCTGATTTTGGTTATGTAAACTATTCCCTTTGTACTTATTAAGAAGTCTCACCATGTTCTAAAATATGTGGTAATACAGCACACAATAACTTTACATTGTTAAAGTTAACTAGCCTCAACCAGGTCAGTTGCGGCTGCATGAGTTTAAGTTTCTGGAAGGAAGAATATGGTCGTACCTTGGTTTTTGAGCAGCCTAGTTCTCGAATGTTTTTGCTCCCAAATGATCAAAACCCGGAAGTGACTGTACTGGTTTTCAAACGTTCTTTTGGAAGCTGAACGTCCAACAGGGCTTCTGCAACTTCTGATTGGCTGCAGGAGCTTCCTGCAGCCAATCAGAAGTGGCTCTTTGGTTTTCGAACACTTTGGCAGCCGAACAAACTTTTTTAATGGATTCTGTTTGACTTCCAAGGTACAACTGTATTAATAAAGGGGTGGAGTTTGGCCCACCCATTTCCTCTCAAAAAGCAGCTCTGAAAGGAGGACCCATTGGAAGAAAAGTTCCACGTTCCTCGTTGTATTTATTTTAATGAGATATCCACAAGAGAACCAATGAAGCTCTGTTGAAATGAAGAGATATAACAAAGCAATAGCAATTGGCCAGATGCATTCTGCTCTGTATTTCAGACTAAATCTTTAGCTTCTTACATATTCTGCCTTTTATTCGCAGTGCACTCCCTGTACAAGTTGCATGGAAAGCAGGTTGAGTGTCACCAGCACCCAAATTTAGGGTCAGGGAACTCCAAACGTGCAGAGCTCCCGACACCTTGCCATAGATGTGCCAATGTGAATCTTAACCACTGGAGGCCTCTCTGTGCCCCTCAGGTCATCCAGAGCCAAGTCTGCCAGTTTAGTGTGCCTACTCTGAAGAGATCTGCTGGGAAGAGGCCTTGCTAGGATTGTGGGGAAAGAGGTCCTATGCCAGGAAAAGGCATCTCATGCAAGAGGGTTTTCTGGCATATCCAATGTAATCTGGCAACATTCCAGAGGCTTTGAGGCTCTGCTAGATCTAGAGCCATTCTCTGCCTTGCAACCTTTTGCTACAGGAACCGTATGATCTGTGAATCTCTCTTGGCCCCATCATAGACTTTTGGGCCATTTAATCAGAATGTCTTCTGGTGAGGTCTACAGCACACATATCCAGCTTAAGGTGCCCCTTCCTCTGCTTGCTGTGATTGGTTAAGGTTTGGCCCCTGCTATACATGTGTGCTGCCTAGCTTCCACACCTAAGGACTAGATCTAGATCTGAGGTGGGGAGCCTGTGGGGAACTTCCAGGTATTGCTGGACTTCAAAATCCCTTCAGGCCAAGTTAACATGGCCAGCAGATAGAGCTAGTGAAAGTTGCATTTCAGCAACATTTGGAGGGCCACAGGGCTAGAATAGATCATCCTGGAATTTCAGTTTGTTTTTACATACACCTATAATCTCCCATTTTTATATAGGAGGAAGAAATTGTCGACTGGTGGAGCAAGTTTTATGCTTCAATAGGAGATACTGAGAAATGTGGACAATATATTGCAAAGGGATACGATACGCTAAAGGTATTTGTTTTGAGTGCATTCTTGTTGTTGTTTAAAGATGTCGCCAACTTTAAAAATAAGCAGACTTTAGTTCAATGTACTGTTTTTGGTTGAACTTGCCACCCTCAATTTTAAAAAACTTGAGGCCTATTGCTTTTTTATTTTTGTACAAGGGGTTGTGAAATAGGTCCCAGGGGGGAAACTCCAAAGTTACCTTGAAAGAGGCATATTCTCTTGCATGATCACTGCACATTTTGCATGAGTGCTATAGGAAAATGACAAGATCACGCCACCAAATAACAGATTGCTGCTTACTGTATTATTATCCCAGGCAATCTAAAGTTCTTTCACATGCACCATGAATTATATATACACACACAGTCACTTTCTTTAAAACTTAGGGATGTTTTGCAAAGTTGTGCATTTATTGAAGCTTGCCACTTGTTTGTTTCTAATGCTTTTTTTTGTAATTTTACCTAACTTTTGTTTCAAGGTGTACAAGAGTGAACTGGAGAATGTACCCGATTTTAGGGGTTTAACAGATTTTTGTGATACCTTCAAGCTGCATCGGGGCAGGTCTGAAGAAAATGATGACCCTAGTGTTGTGGGAGAATTTAAGGTAAAACACGCACACCTTAAATTACATTATTAGGCAGAAAACCAAGCTTAAGTACAGTACTGTTCTGCGTAGTACTCCATTCCTAAGACAGAACAGATACGTAATAACCAAGTAAAAAAGGCTTGTTTTGGTTTGGACTTACCTTTTCATTTTTGTTTAACTTCATAGGGCTCTTTTAGGATCTACGCATTACCAGATGACCCTAATGTACCACCTCCTCCTCGGCAGTTCCGTGAACTTCCAGACAGTGGGCCTCAAGAGTGTATCATTCGGATTTATATAGTCCGAGGCTTAGAACTCCAGCCTAAGGATAACAATGGAATGGTGAGTTAACATTTCCAGATGAGCGTTAAGATTAGACCACTATTGTCTACAACAGGGACATCCAACTCCCAATAGACTGCAATCTATTCACAGAATAAAAAACTAGCAGTGATCTACCCCTGAGGTGTTGAGTTGTTGAGCTTTTTTAAGGGAGGAAAGTCCCATTTTGGAGAGGAACAATCTGCCTCGCAGTGAAAACTCTGTCTTCTGTTCTAACGATCATGCGTGAATGGAGGAGGGGGAGGGGCCGGATGCTCTTATGCCACCACAAGGCAGCCCATAATCAACACCGGAACCTCATTATTGACCAGTTAGACATCCCTGGTCTGCAAGTTGTAGTACAGCTTTGGACCAGGATTCTGGTTTAGACCAGGATTCGGGTAATATTATTATTAATAGTAGTAATAATTTTGCAATAATTTAGCAGGAAGAAATAGGCTGATACATACTTCCAAAAATGTTTACAATAATAACAATAATAATTTATTATTTGTACTCCACCCATCTGGCTGGGTTTCCCCAGCCACTCTGGGTGGCTTCCAACAAAGATTAAAAATACATTAAAATGTCACACATTAAAAACTTCCCTAAACAGGGCTGCCTTCAGATGTCTTCTAAATGTCAGGTAGTTGTTTATCTCTTTGACATCTGATGGGAGGGCGTTCCACAGGGCGGGTGCCACTACCGAGAAGGCCCTCTGCCTGGTTCCCTGTAGCTTTGCTTCTCACGGTGAGGGAACCACCAGAAGGCCCTCGGCGCTAGACCTCCGTGTCCGGGCAGAACAATGGGGGTGGAGACACTCCTTCAGGTATACTGGGCTGGAAACCAAGGTACAGCTTCTGATTGGCTGCAGAAAGCTTCTGAAGCCAATTAGAAGCCGCAGAAGCCATGTCAGACATTCAGGTTCTGAAGAACCTTTGCAAACCAGAACACTCACTTCTGGGCTTGCGGCATTTGGGAGCCAAAACGTTCGACTCACAAGGCATTTGGGATCCAAGGTAGGACTGTACAGAGCTATGAATACTGAAATGTTTTATAAAATAATAGCATGACTGAGAATGCCAGACTTGGAATTGAAAATCTGGCTGAAATTTTCAGGTGGACGTGGACTCCCCCAGGTGCTCCTAAGCAAGTCACTTCCCCCATCTATATCTCTTAAAAGGCAGCATCTGTTACCTGCCTCACAGTGGTGTCACAGCAATAGATGAGATAAGGATTGTAATGACTAACATAGCCATTACTTGCAGGGACCAGGGCACCAAGGCATAAATGGCGCTCCTTGCTGGGAAGAGCTGGAGTGGTTCTCCAGCCTCTTAGGTGAAAGGGCCAGCTCTATCTGCACAAAAAGCTGCATGCCCAGAGCTGTTCCATCAGCCAAATTTCCTTCAGAAATTTCCTTGTGTAGGAGCTCCATATATAGACATGGACCTTCGTAGAAAATGTGGCATGTATTAATTATCAATCCTACAGTGCACATGAATTAACAATACCCTTGTTTCCAAACAGTGCGATCCTTATATTAAAATCACCTTGGGCAAAAAAGTGGTGGAAGACAGAGATCATTATATTCCCAACACTATCAATCCAATTTTTGGCAGGTAACTTTTAAGACTTCCTCCTTCTGTGTGATTAGAATGGCTCTAATCCTCTCATAGATTAAAGAACAATTATGCCTTGTCATAGCCTTAATTTTGTTTCAAGAAATCATTATTTCACCTTACTCTTACTTATGAAAAAAAAGTTGGGGGAATGGGGGGAAAGTGTAGCACGCACTTCTTCTGGTTTTTTTGTTATGGGAGGATCCTGAATTGGATTAGAACACAATGAGGGATGGACTAGAACATTCACCTCAATTTACAGAGGAAGAAAATTCTCCCATTTAAAAATGCTTATATATTCTGCTGATAGTACTAATATTCCAGTTAATAAACTGGAATTGTATACAATTTTTTTAAAGGGGTGGGGGATTTTGGAAGAAGGTAGAGAGTTTAATCCTTATGCTAATGATATGCTAATGTCCTCAGAATGTGACGAATTAAGATGTAAGTTAGAAATAAGGATTTTGATAGTACTCATTTGCTGTTTTTTCTATCAGCCAATTATCTTGTATCAGCCCACAGGTCCATAGTGACCCTTGCAGGGTGTTTAACTAGTAATTCCAATTGCGGTGGCTTACTGGTTTATGAAAAATGCTGATCGTATTTGTTGTGAGTGTCACTAATGTTTTCAGGGTGGTTAGTTTTCTGAATTTCAAACATGCCAAATATTCCTGTGTTTAGAATGTACGAACTGAGTTGCTTCTTGCCTCAAGAGAAGGATCTGAAAATTTCTGTTTATGACTATGATATGCTGACTCGAGATGAAAAAGTTGGTGAAACCATCATTGATTTGGAAAACAGATTTCTCTCCCGCTTTGGATCTCAGTGTGGAATACCACAGCAGTACTGTGTGTAAGTTGCTCACTGCTATCGCTATTAAAAACATGGAAAACCTAAGCCCATGATTAAATGTCTCCCTGTGAAAACGACGCTCCTTAGAAGCAGTTATCTTGGCTGGACTTAACGCCTCATATTTACTGCATTTTCACAGACTGTGATAGGATATGCTATGGCTTTCCTGATTAAAGCATTGTCTCCACTGAACTTACCTCAGTTCAGAATCCTATATATATATGCCAATGTGCCCCTGAAGCTCCTGCACATGTGTGCTTTTCAATAAGGCAGCTTCATAAGCAAAAAGGATTCATATCTAAGACTGCTGCTTTCATTACAGGAAATGGAAAGCCCTTGTGAGCAGTGCCAAATAATATTTTACAGCTTCAGTGTGTGTGTAAGAAATCAAGGGGGAAGCATCCTTCATGTGGGCACTTCATTTTCATTGCAACAAAAAATATAGCCTAGAAGTGTGTGTATGTTTGGCTTCATTCAGACATAACACTAAACCATGGTTTCAGGAATGAGCATAGCATCCACCCAGACTCATATACGGTACTTCATTCTTTTCCTCCAGCTTGGCTAGAAAAAAATTAGAAGCTCCGCTTCCATTTTAGATTAGCCACAGTTTAGTGTATCCTCCGAACCATAAAATGTGGTCAATCTTAACTATGCTTAGTGAAAACAGTCAGCTTTATCAACTATGATTTGAAGCTGAGTGAGCACAGTTTGTCCAGGCTTGAAATAGGTGATTGGCAATGGAGGGAAAATCACTTGGGCTCAGAAGAAGGCTAAACTAGTTCTCATAGGCTCCAAAATAGCCTAGCATATTTTAGTTTCGCAAAACACCCTATTGTGGAGTCGAATTCCCGTCTTTTAAATTCAACATAATTCCATCCACTCATTCATCATATTGAGGAATATGGCAAAGTGTTACTAAGAAATGATGTGACTGTATCCAAGAGACATGCTGTCTATCTATCCTGAATTTTTCTCTTAATTCCTAAAAAAGCTCAGGTATCAATACATGGAGAGACCAACTGAAGCCAACACAACTCTTGCAAAATTTAGCCAGGGTCAAAGGCTATTCTCCCCCAGTCCTTTCTGAAAACGGGAGGAGGATTAGTTATGGAGGAAGAGAATACACTTTGGAAGAATTTGGTGAGTTTTCTCCTTGTTATTGAGTTTCGCTGATTTGTGTTTGTGCTGTCCCCACTGTGTTTTCCTTGAGCATTTATATTTATAAGAATATAGAATTGAAACTTCATTGTCAATTGTAGCCAGTAGTTTTGACGTGGAAAACCAGATCAGCATGTGGAACTGGGGTTTTCCAATTGTTCGCTATAGGAAAGTGAAAGAGATGCAATGCATGACTGAGTGGAATTTTGCCTTTCCATAGCTAGCAGTGAAAACCCCATGTGCTCATAGATCTAGCAGGCTGTTCTTGGTCCACAATAAATCTATTGAATGATTGTATATATTTATACTTGCTAATTTCAGTATTTGGCTGTGAATGCCTACTGATTTACATTTTTCTTTCTTTACTTCAGAGGCCAACAAAAAACTGCATGAACACCTTGGGCCTGGTGAAGAACGGCTTGCCCTTTACATTCTCAGAACTCAGGGCTTGGTGCCTGAGCATGTAGAGACAAGGACTTTGTACAGTACCTTCCAGCCAAACATCTCACAAGTACTACACATTTATATTTTATTTATTACTGCATTTATATCCCACTTTTCTTTCAAGGAGCTCATCTCTACATCAGTTACATCCACCAAGTCTCCTGGTGACTGGCTTGGCATCACATACCTGATGTAGATACAGTGGTGTTTTTTCTGGGAGGACGCAGGGGGACGCCTACCCCTAAACACTTTATGAATCTACATTTAGCCTCATTGAGGGGCAGTATTTCAATAGGAGTAGGAAAATGACAGTACCCCTAAACATTTTTTTAGAAGAAAAAAAAGTGCACTGTGTATCCACTGGGACCTCTAGCTGTATCAAACTCCCCCTCAAAAAAATACCACACACAATTAGAGCTGGATGAGGATTTTTCATCTTTATCATATTTTGTCATTTGGGGGCAGGGTGAGCTTCTGGTCCCCCCCCCCCGCATGTTAAGCATTGTTTGTTTGTTTGTTTGTTTTGTTATTATATGAAGTGGTATGAGCAGCTGTTTCATGGGTCCCTGCAGTATTCCGTTCTTGATGTTTTGGTAAAGACCTTTAATTTTTCACAGCACTTCAAGTGCTGTATTGACTGTGGCAAGGGCTTGGGCCTTCCAAGTGAAATTTCTGACATCTTCACCTCGAAACAACAGGAAACCCAGCAATGCCACGTCATAAATTACTTTTGAAAGGTCTCATGTGTTTCAACCATGTGTTGCCATGTGACATGGTAGGCAGGTATAAGAGTGGAGAATCAAGCCCAAGGTCTAACTGTGCATATGCAATAAGCTGCATGGTTCTTTGGATTCAGGCCATGATATCAAATTGGAATATTGATAATGTCATATAACAGGGTTGTTGTTTTTTTCTAAAAAAAGACCTGACACGATTGCCTTATTTGATACAGGGGAAGCTTCAGATGTGGGTGGATGTTTTCCCCAAAAGCATGGGTCCACCCGGCCCTCCTTTCAACATCACTGCTCGCAAGGCTAAGAAGTAAGTAAATAAGGATTTTGGTAGGTGGCATGCTTTTTTGGAACTTCCATGTTGACTCTTTAACTGCAGTGATGATTATGAGCACAGCGTTTGCATTTACTTCATATTCTCTTCCAGTCCTTTCCACTGCTAGAATACAAACATGTTCTTTATACCAGTGTTTCCCAACCTTGGGCCTCCAGCTGTTTTTGGCCTACAACTCCCATCATCCCTAGCTAGCAAGACCAGTGGTCAGGGATGATGGGAATTGTAGTTCAAAAACAGCTGGAGGCCCAAGGTTGGGAAACACTGCTTTATACTCCGCAACAGGGATATCCAACCAAGTGGCTTCCAAATGTTGTGGACTACAAGTTTAACCATTCCTTTTTAAAAAATATTTTTATTAGTAATTTCAACATAACATATTATCAAAAAGCATATCATCCTTAAATCCCCCCTATTTTTCCCCTCCCCCCTCACCAAAACATAACCCACCCTCCCCTTCTCCTCCCCCCCGGACTTCCCTCAGCTTCTCTCTCTGGTTTACCAACATATGGTATTTTCTGCATGTTACAAAACTGTACAGATCCTTAATTTATCTATCTAAATCATATCTGTAAAAAGTTTGTGAATGTTTATTCAAAACCTGCCAAGGAGTCCAGTTCATTTTGTTGTTTCTTTAAATACTGACACACAAATTACATGACGAGGATAACTGTGACTTTAAAGATGAATGGGAACCCTTCACAAGTTTAACCATTCCTGACCATTGGCCATGCTGGCTGGTGATGATGGGAACTGTAGTCCAAAACATCAGGAACGAACCATATTGGCTCCCTCTGATCTGCTGGATATAAACCTAAGAGCAAATCCTATATTCCAGGTATGAACTGCGGGTAATTGTGTGGAACACAAAGGATGTCATCCTGGATGAAAAAAGCATCACAGGGGAAGAGATGAGTGATATCTATGTGAAAGGGTAAGAGACCCATTTCCCAGATCTTGTTAATGATGAACACAACTGTAAGATCAATTTAAAGGTCTGGTTCTCATTAAGAGTACCACTGCATTGAGCTTTGACTGCAGAAGTTTCCAGGTTCAATCCCCAGCAGCTCAAGAAGGGAAAAACCCGTGTCTGGAAGCATGAAGAGCCACTTCCTGTCAGAGCAGACAGAGCTGGGCTAGATGGACTTGGTATAAGGCAGCTGCCTGTGATGTCATTACTGGAAGAAGGAATTAATGAAAGGCTGGAACGTTGTCCTCAGGCACGAAAATGTCTTGAGCTGGCCCTGTCAAATGACTTCTTTGTTATCTTGGGTGTAGGAAGTTTAATGGGAACATTGGGACCGATTACTGGCAATATATCTAACTGGCAGAACTGGCCACATTACACTGAGATTAGTGGAGCTATTTGGGATGAAATCAGACAAGAGAGTGCCAGGGTCTCTGTTTCAGTTCTGGTGTTTTGCAACGTAAACATTACAGCTCCGAAGCTGCAGTGAAGTGTTGCTGCATTGTGCAAAGCCATCAGTCCTATTCGCTATACACAGCTAAATGTCATTGTTTCTGACTTTCAGATGGATGCCTGGCCATGAAGAAAATAAGCAGAAAACAGATGTGCATTACAGGTCCCTAGACGGGGAAGGGAACTTCAACTGGAGATTTATTTTTCCTTTTGAGTATTTTCCAGCTGAGCAGCTCTGTACAGTTTCAAAAAAGGTGATTCTTCTCTTATTATGTTAATAATAAAAATTACGCTTGGCCATTCACAGCCAAAGGCCTTGCACCAGGACACTGAGTTGTGTGTAGATTTTTCCTGAATCTTTTAAAAAAATAAAAACTGCAGCCTCCACAGCCACATGTTTTGGTAGATCTGTTTGGAATGGAAGGAAAGTTCTGTCCCCTCCTTTGTTTTTTTCTGCTCAGATTTGCTGTTCCCCTGCACAGATGCTTTTCCATCCATAGAGGAAAAGAGACAAGTAGAAAAGTAGCAGAGTATAAGAACATGATTTTGGGAAGGAAATGACCAGAGTAGAAAGGGTTAAAAAGCCCTTCCCACTTACTGTTCTTCCACTGAAACTTCCAGCCTCCCACATCTGCTTTTCATATAAAGAAAAATCAGCCTTAATATTGGAAAAACTATTACAGGTGTCTGTAATGTCATATCTAGAGTCGCCCATAGGTAGGTCAGATTGTGGCTTTTACCAAATTCACACATTCAAGCAAGTATTCGTCACTCCTTGCCACCTGAATATTTTAAAATGCAAATATTTTGTTATGAACCTTGCTTCCATATCCCTGAGATACCGTTTTCTTTCCACTATGTCTGATAATGAGTTCTAAGATACAAAAAATAAACCCCACACCTTTTTGGCTATAGAACTACAAACCTGCATAATATTAAAGTGTTTCATAGTGTGAAAATTTCAGGTAAGATTCTTTTTTAAAAAAAAGCAATATATTGACAGTTCAGATGCAAGGAAACCAATTACTTGTCTGCTGTGAGTGCAGCAGCAAAAGTTTTCACCAGCTTAGGCAAGCAGAGGACCTTCTAATGAATTGCTTTTGAATGTGATCCTTTTTGGCCAGCAGACCAAATCTCTATCTCATTCCACCTCTACTGGCCAACTTTGACAGGTGGGTGGAGCCATGCACTGTCAGTCATGATGATGTCAGGTGTCTGACTAATCAAAATTGGCCTGCAGAGGTGTGGGGGGGGGGGAGAGATATTAAGCAGCAAATTAGCACTGAGTAGGATTTAACTCTTCGCTCATTAGCTGAAGTTGAGCGTGCTGCTGTGGCTGCATAGTGATGTTCCTTGTAGGAAACAGTGAGTCTGGCCAATGCAGAATTTAACTCTGTCCATCATCTGAGATCACCTGCCCAAACATGAGCTGATTGAAAGGTAGATGTGGTTTGGGGAATTGGGTCCCCCGGTGGGCCAAAAGGTTGCCCAACCCAGCTTTAGGCACACACTTTTTTCCTGTAGTCACAACTCCCTGTTTGTGGAAATGCTGCTGACAGAGAGATGGAATTAGAGGCAGTGGGAGGGAGGTTGGGTCACTGCAGCAGGCATGAAAATTACTATTTCTTTTTGCTGGTTTTGTTCTCCTTAGGAACACTTTTGGAGCCTTGACAATACAGAATTCAGAATTCCACCCAAGCTGCTTATTCAAATATGGGACAATGATAAGTTTTCCTTGGATGACTATCTCGGTATGCCCTTTGAAGTATAATATGGGTTGGTTGGGTGGGGCGTTTTGCAAAGGGAGAGATTTTTGTCAAGTTTTCATTTGGAGAGAAACGAAGTGTGTGACCAGATTTCCCACCCACCCACCCTTCTGTCTTTTCCTATAGGTTTTGTTGAACTTGATTTACACAATGCAATTGTGCCAGCAAAGTCTCCAGAAAAGTGCTCTTTGGACATGATTCCAGAATACAAGCCAACTAACACTCTCAAGACCCCTAAGATTGCTTCACTCTTTGAACAGAAATCCATGAGAGGATGGTGGCCATGCTATGCAGAAAAAGATGGCTCCCGTGTTTTGGCTGTACGTCCCCGTTAATATGCATAAATAGTGACATCTAAATCTCTTATAACTCCCTCCCCCTCCAGCACTTCTCCGCCTTCCTTAAATATCATGAGCAAAATATCATAATAGCATAACTCAGCCTTCCTCAAACTGGTGACCTGCAGATGTTGTGTCCATCATCAGAGCTGGGGCTAATGGGAACGATTGTCAAAAACATATGGAGGGCACCAAGGTGGAAGAGGCTGGAATAACTTATCACTAACCTGCCCCAGATGTGCACAACAAGATCCAGTGATTGCAGCCAGGACCAATTGACATGAATAGCTTATCTCTCATTGATTTTAATACATTCATAATATTTTCTGCTTTAAGGGCTGTGATCTATATCTCCATGCATGCCCCCCCCATTTTATATGGCTTGAAAATATATTATAATTAATGTTTTGTGGCATATAAACCCAAGGATTCTATGCACACAAATTTCCAGTTTTGTTTCTTAAAACTTAATGGGAAGCATTCAGAACCTAGCCCACCCTGTGTAATTCCTCTTCTTCATCTGTAATGCCTGACACTGGAGGTCTGTTTTACTTGATGGTGTATTCATTTATTTGAAGGGTAAAGTTGAGATGACTCTGGAAGTCCTTGGTGAAAAAGACATTGATGAACGGCCAGCTGGTAAAGGCAGAGATGAACCTAATATGAACCCCAAATTAGAGCAACCAAAGTAAGATACTTTGCTATATTTGAATTCAATATTCTTTAACCTTGAGCATCCAGATGTTGTTGGACTACGATGCCCAGCATCCCTGATTGGCTATGCTGGCTGTGGATGATGGAAGTTGTGGGAATGGGAGATGAATGAATGCTATGCCAAATCTAGACTTCTGTGCCATACATCAGAAGCACCCTTATACCACTTTAAAAGTCATGGCTTCCCCCAAGAATCCTGGGAGCTACAGTTTGTTAATGGTGTTGAAAGTAAGGAGACCTCTCACAGAACTACAATTTCCAGCACCCTTAACAAACTACAATTCATGGGGGAAGCCACGACTGTTAAAAGTGATATAAGAGTGCTTTAAATGTATCGTGTGGGTGTGACGTTAGTCAGACTTAATGTAAACCCATTGAAATAAATGATTTTATTCTAAGCATGACCAAGTCAGGATCCAACACAGTGTTCTCAAGAAATAACAGACTGTAACATGAATTAAACAAATCAACTATTTTAAAACATTTAGCATCAACTATATACTGGATGTTTTATAGAACCTATCCATGATATATAGGCCCTCTCTGCAGCACATAATCAAAACTCTTAACTATCTGGTCTTTAGTTTTATAAATGCGAGACATTATATGCTAGGCTTTACTAAGTTACCAGATCATTTAACTTTTATACCTAAGCAGCAAATATCATGTGCCTGTTTTCATTTAAACCCCACTTGACTGATTTGCCAGTAAGGAGTCATGTAAAAGCCCAAGGCAACATGTAGGCAATAGTAATGTGATTTCATTAATAAAAAATTGTCAATGAAACTTGGCATTCAGATTTCATATTGGGATTCGGCTCCCTAGTTCTTGAATTGTTTGAACCTTCTCAGAGCAGAGTAGGCAATGGAAGTCATGGAGGAACCATTACAACTGTGTGACATCAGAGCACAGCTGGTAGTGGCATCAAGAGAGGCAAAGGCCAGGCAAACACTGCAAGAAAATGAAATGGATGAGGGACAGAAAACTACTGTGTAAGATTTAGAAGCAAGGTTGGCCCAACTACAGGGCTGGCAAAATTCCAAAGGCACCATGCAGCTAGGAAAATTCTGGATGGGAGAAACCCAGTTTCCTTTCCCGAACTCAATATTTGGAATAGCAGGCTCAGCTCCATAGAAGTGAATAGATTGAAGACTTTCACCTGAAGACTCCTATCCTGCATACAAGAAGATAAAGGCAGTAGAAATGTGAATTTACAGCAAATTGGCTCAAACTGGTCTTATTTTAAAACATCTGCCTTTTGTCTTTGTATGAGATGCTCTAAGCATGATCAACTATAATGGGGTAGCCAAGGTGATACCCTCCAGATATTGCTGGACTACAATTCCCATGATCCCTGACTATTGCTGGCAGGGGTTGATGGGAACTGTAGTTCAAGTTGTTCAGAGGCTACCAGGTTGGCAATCATTGTCTTACACATAATCGAGAACACAGCTCATTAGCAATAAATATGCTAGTTACTTGGTATCCTAGTTCCTTGCTAAGGTAACCAACTTTTTTTGTTGTTGTTCCAAAATATAGCCGACCAGATACATCTTTCCTTTGGTTCACAAATCCATGCAAGACAATGAAATTCATTGTGTGGCGCAGATTTAAGTGGGTCTTCATTGGCATCCTCCTCCTCCTGATTGTGATCTTGTTTGTAGCAATTCTTCTGTACTCACTGCCGGTAAGCATTTAAAAAATGTGTAATAGTGTTTTTAGCTTGTGACATTGCGTCTGTCTGTTATAGGCTTATATTCAGGATACAAGCCTGATGCTCCTGTCCAGGAAGCAGTACATGAATTACTATCATTGGAAAGGGGAGGAAATAAATTGCCTGTCATTTCCCTTAAGGGTATTTTATATCTTTGGAGGGTTTATCTCTGAAGATAACTTGGAACAAGATGTAATGCAGATGTAGCAGCTAGCTCCTTTGTTGACCGAGGCCACTAGCCGAGTTACTCCAGTTCTCAAAGCTCTGCCAATACATTTCCCAGCCAAATCCAAATTTTACAGATGATGATCCTTAGCATCCCAGCATTAGAATGGTACATTTTCCTGGGAAACAAGGGCAGATATGAATGGTGGCGCCCTAGTTTTGGAATTCCTTCCCCCTTGAAATCTAGTTGGTGCCTAAACTGCTGATCTTTAGATGCCAGGCTGTCCTGTCCAGGTCTTTGACAATAGCTTCACTGCCATTTGAAATGGGTTCAATTGCTATTTTGATTGTATTGTTGTGATTTTTTTAATTGATAATGTGGTTTTATGGATTTTATTGTTACCTGCCCAGAGATCTGTGGGTGTGGGACAGGATATAAAGAGCCTAAATTAAATTAAAAGTATGTTGAACTGAGTTTTAGCGAATCACTCTTCAACAGGGGCGCCGACTTATAAAAAATATTGGGGGGGCCCATACCGACTTATAAAAAATATTGGGGGGGCCCAAGACCTCCAAACCGCTGCTGCTGGGGGAACGAAAGGGGCGAGCCCCGGGCTGCCCCGACCTTAAGTGAACCTGTGAGGTTGGCTGCCGCCGTGGGCGGTGAATATTAATGATGTATCATTTTTGTGCTTCATGCTGTGGCCACAGACATGTGATCTGATGGTGAATTTGGGGTGACCCAATGCAAAAATCCTGAGAATCCCTGTGGATCCATGCTTTGTAACCACGTTTTTGCACCATTGCAGCCCCAGGCAACAGTGGGTGTGTGATTTTTGGGGGGCAGGCTGTAGCCATGGACATGCTATGTGTGCTCTGATGGTGAATTTGGGGTGACCCAATGCAAAGATCCTGAGGATCCCTGTGGATCCATGTTTTGTAACCACGTTTTTGCACCATTGCAGCCCCAGGCAACAGTGGGTGTGTGATTTTTGGGGGGCAGGCTGTAGCCATGGACATGCTATGTGATCTGATGGTGAATTTGGGGTGACCCAATGCAAAGATCCTGAGGATCCATGTGGATCCATGCTTTTTAACCACATTTTTGCACCACTGCAGCCCCAGGCAACAGTGGGTGCGTGATTTTGGGGGGGCAGGCTGTAGCCATGGACATGCTATGTGATCTGATGGTGAATTTGGGGTGACCCAATGCAAAGATCCTGAGGATCCATGTGGATCCATGCTTTTTAACCACATTTTTGCACCACTGCAGCCCCAGGCAACAGTGGGTGCGTGATTTTGGGGGGGCAGGCTGTAGCCATGGACATGCTATGTGATCTGATGGTGAATTTGGGGTGACCCAATGCAAAGATCCTGAGGATCCATGTGGATCCATGCTTTTTAACCACATTTTTGCACCACTGCAGCCCCAGGCAACAGTGGGTGCGTGATTTTGGGGGGGCAGGCTGTAGCCATGGACATGCTATGTGATCTGTTGGTGAATTTGGGGTGACCCAATGCAAAGATCCTGAGGATCCATGTGGATCCATGCTTTTAAACCACATTTTAAGTGGGGAGGGAAGGAAAAACAGAACGGACAAGGAGCACGAGAGGGATGTGCAGAGAAGCAGCTGGCTAAGAAGGCAAAAGTTTTCCCTCACCTACCCACCCAAGCCAGCCAGCTCCCGAGTGCGCTCGCGCTCTCTCTCTCTCTCTCTCTCTCTCCCCCCCCCCCCCTCCTGGAGCACAGAGACGACACTCTGCTTGCCTGGAGGGGAGGGGCTTTCCCTGCTCTTTGTTCCGTTTGAGCAAACACAGCAAGGAAACAGAGGAGGGTGGGCAGTAAGACCCTGAGGCAGAATGCAGGAAAGCAGCCGCTTCCTCTTTTTGAGGGAAAAATACGGTAATAATTTTCTTAAATTATTGGGGGGGCTGAGCCCCCCCAAAAGAATTTTTGAGGGGGCTCGGGCCCCCTCAGGCCCCATGGAGTCGGCGCCTATGCTCTTCAACTAAAATAAGTGTGTGTTTAAATTCAGAATGCACTTTGATCACTTTTCCTTCTCTTTTTTTTGTAGAACTACCTGTCAATGAAGATTGTGAATCCATTTCCATCTGGTTAAGGAATACCCTTTTCTATAAAATGTTACATTCCAGTAAGGTTTTGAAACCTTCGCCTTTGGACCCAACATAACCACCTGATAATCCTACTCAAAAACAAGCCCCCCTGAATTCAGTGGGACTTACTCCCTGGATAGGATCACTGCATAAATCAAGCTGCTTGTGTTTTTAACCAGGAAGAGGGTCATTTCTAAGAATTGAACTGTTATGTATGATGTATTGGGTGGTGCCAACTGTAAAATACTATGCTACAGTTCAGCATTTTGACTACAACAGTTCATTTTCTCATTTTGTTATCATCTTTGTTTTAAAAATTACTTTCCACAAACATTATTCCAGAAAGCTTTCTCTTTCTCTCTCCTTTTTAAAGATGCACTCTATTTAAAGTATTTTTTTTATCATGAGCACTTTGAAATCCTGCCTCTTGATTTATGGAAAAAGCAGGCACTACTTACATTTTTAGAAATAAAAAAAACCAAAAACCAGTGCAATAATAATTGTTCACCAACTGTGTGAACCTCATGTTTTTAAAAAGGTCATATTTACAGCAACAAGCTTCTATTCTCTGTGGTTCAACTTTATGAGCAAAATGATGAAATAAAGCAATATAAACTCATGATTTATCATTGTGATTATTATAGTTACTTCTAATTTCAATTATGTGTTCACAACAGCAAAAATTGGATGTCAAGACGGCGGTAGTATCATAATTACAGTCCTGTGCAGTTGGATACCCATAATCCCACTGAAATCAATGAATGGGGTGAGTGAGGATTAACTATATAGGACATGGGTTGGCAAACTAAGGCCCGGGGGCTGGATCAGGCCCAATAGCCTTCTGGATCCGGTCCACGGTCAGTCTGGGAATCGCTGCGTGGATCAGTGTGGGGATTCTGATCGTTCGGGCCACACCATTTACCCCCCCCCCACTCACACACACACACACACACCGTGGCGGCGCCTCCTGCCTCCCTCCTCCTGGCTTCTCCCCGCCCTGCCTAGAGGAGGAAGGGGGCTGGGCTTTGTTGAGCCATGGTTGGCTGAACACCATTTTAAGCAGTGCCTCTCCAGAGCCAGCCCTTTCGTGCCACTCATCATCCCTCCACTGCAACCGCCGCCAGCCCCTGGCACTCGCAAGGCACAGATAAGCAGCCACCGGGGCTCGTCCGGTGCTGTGGAGAAGGAAGGGGAAAGTCGGTGGAAAGAGATCCCCCCCCCCCAAAAAAATAGTCCAGCCCCTCACAAGGTCTGAGGGATCGGCCCCTTGCGGAAAAAGTTTGCTGACCCCTGATATAGGATTAGCTGCTACAGCAAGCCAGGGGGTTGAGGGTACACTATCCAATCACCTTGGCTTCCCATTACATTTGTACCTGGGAATGTGGTTTGTTGCTCCCTAAGGAACCACAACCGCTAGCCAGTTACCGTATTTTTCTGTGTATAACACGCCCCCGTGTATAAGACGCCCCTTTGGGGGGGGGACTCCAAATTAAGAAAATGGGGGGATACATTATCAGTGTATAAGATGAGCCCTAAATTTTAACATAACTTTTAAAGATAAAATCCTAGTCTTATGCATGGAAAGGTACAGTAAGTGTACATAGCATTGCTGCCTTAAACATCCTGCAAGTCCACCCTGCCCTCTCTGTAACTTACATGTGTGAATGAGCCATCACAGACAGAACTTTCATGCCCACCAATATCTAGCACAATCTTTTAAAACAGAGCAAGTCCACACACGCAGCTGAGAGGAATCAAATCTTGTATAAACAAGATGGTGTATATGTGCACATGTGAACCAGCCCCCCGTTTTTGACATTGCCCAATTCATCCTCAGTTGTCACTAACGAAATAAAGAAAAGGCTTTAGTTACAATACAATAGGCACCCCTATTGTAGGGCACCCTAAACTGTAGTTTTAACATATGTTTATACTTATATGTGAAGTGTGGTTATGAGCAAACATTTAGGATTCTGCAATTTGGCTTTATTTCCTGTTGGAGCCCAGCTTGCCCTGTCACTACCAATAAGAATATGGCAGCTATAGATGTTACGAGGTTCTCTCTGCCATTGGTATGAGTCATGACAGGGCAGACCTTGCGTCTGTGTAAAAAGATGTGTAGATTTCAGTCGGTTTGCACCTTTTTGTGGGTAAATGATAATCAGCTAAATTTTTCTGAGGTAAGCTGGTGGGTATAATTTCAGGAAATCATTTCCATAATGCGGAGTGTTATGTGCCAGCGTGGAACGGTTGTGCTGTCAAGATATAATAGCCTTTTATTTGGGACTGGAAAGAACCGACTTGAGAGGCATGACCTAAACGTGACAGCTCAGAGCTGGAACTAATCACAATCCACATGGATTGTCACTTCAGTATTGAAATTGTAATACTCTGGCAGCAACCAGCAACTTGTGTCAATGCAAGTTTGATCACTCCTGATTTAAGGCCTTTCAGTCAGTGACACAAATTTAACAGGGGATGGAAAACACAGAAGAGTTGCTTTTCATCCAAAGGCTAAAATACTATTAAAGAGAGATTTGGTCAGCGCCATTCTGGGGAAAACAATAATGAAAACGGAACCTGAGCAATCCTTCACACTTGGAGTGTGAAGGTGACAAGAAGTTATTTTTTTTTGAACTGGCAATGCATCAGCCGCTCACAGCCCTAAAACCATTGAGCAGATCTTTTCAATATGTAACAACTGCTCATCAAAGCCTACAGCAAAAATGCCTACCACTTGCTCAAACACTTTTAAAAGCACCGTGCTTTGTAAGAGTACCCTGCCTTAAGGGAGCTATCCCTACATAGCTTTTCCTGTTGCCTCAGTCATAAAAATGTGTTGCAGGAGAAAGGCTATTTGGCTAAAACAGCTATAGCGTCATAAACTTATGATAACCAAAAGCTGGAACTTAAGGTGTTAGAGTTACCCCATAGTCTGTGTTTTATGGTTAGCATGATGTTTGCAGTTGGCAAGCAGTGGAACGCTGGGTGACTGAAGGAACCTGAGGCCTAGGAATATCCACTGGTAAGTGAAAAAGAGGAGGAAGACAGTTGCTGGCCACTGACAGGGAACTGAAGAAAAGGAAGAACGAGAGAAGGCAGAGAGATCCATAAAATACATTTAAAGATTATGGCTTCCCCCAAATAGTTTGTTAAGGGGACTTAGAACTGTGGCTTTGTGATGATTCTTCGGGGGGAAGCCATGACTGTTATGATGATATAAAGGTAAAGGGACCACTGACCATTAGGTCCAGTCGTGACCGACTCTGGGGTTGTGGCGCTCATCTCGTTTTATTGGCCGAGGGAGCCGGCGTACATCTTCTGGGTCATGTGGCCAGCATGACTAAGCCACTTCTGGCGAACCAGAGCAGCGCACGGAAACGCCGTTTACCTTCCCGCCTGAGCGGTACCTATTTATCTACTTGCACTTTGACGTGCTTTCGAACTGCTAGGTGGGCAGGAGCTGGGACCAAGCAACGGGAGCTCACCCTGTCATGGGGATTTGAACCACCAACCTTCTGATCAGCAAGTCCTAGGCTCTGTGGTTTAACCCACAGCGCCACCCACGTCCCATGATATACATGTGCTTTAAATATACAGTGCAGATGAAGAAAGGGAGGAGGGGGAGGGGAAGAACAGTAAGCAAAGAAGAAGCTAGTGGAGTGAAAATAAAATTTATTCTCTGCTGAGATTGGCATTTTAACGTATTTAACAGATGTTGCGGGTACTGAAAGAGCATTTCATAAAATTTTGTGAACCCACTCCTGTAAGCAGTTGCCAAGGATAGAATTCCTTTAGGACAGGAGAGAGGAATCTTTTTTCAGTACTAGGACTGCATTCCCTCTTGGGAATCTTTTGCGGGAACCACATGGTGGAAATGGGGTCAGAGGCAAAAATGGGTGGGGGAGCAATTGGTGTGATTCTTACTTTGTCAGATTCAGAGATTTCTATACCTGCACCCACTTCCATTCAGGCAAGCAAGAAGCACATTTCAGCCATGCAAAAGGCCTTGAGGAGGGTGCAGTGCAGGGCTAAGAAGGGCTAAGGAGGGATGCAACATAGGGAGAGTGGCCGGCAGCCTGGGGAGGGAATGTAGTCTAAGGAGAGTCCCAATGAAAAAATAGACCTGGAGGACTGCAGTCAATATCTGGATTCAAGGTTCTCCGGCAGCGCTGGCAAGCATATGACTTCTTAGTTTATAAACAACCTCATTTTCTTAGAAACCATTTTGAAATGCTTCAAAATCACTAATTCCCAGAGAACCATTGTTATAGACCACCCCACCCCATACCCAACAGTTAACTAAATCAAGCTAAAGCGCTTTACTGTTGGAGCCAAAGCAGACCTCCCATGTTTGGGATTTTGTGCACCTTTGCTTGTTTAAGTTAAAAAACAAACACTGCAATTAAAAATAACTGATAGGGATATATCCTTTTTCTCTGTACAATTCCCCCTCCCCCAATTTAACTGATCCCTCCCTGCACCCTGGCAACTGGTATTCCAATGTTTTCTTCCGTGGTGCAAATAGCTTGATGGCCTTAAATTAGGAAAAGTGGTTGGGTGAAAGCTTCTCCCCCAACACTATGGCTTCAATTCATACTGAGACATACCACAACTGCTGTTCATTTCAAAAAAACAGGGACTTTCTGCATTGCAAGGTATTATGACTAGTGACACCTCTCAGGTACACCACTTGCTTCCTGCTTCTTCAGACTGGAGGTGCCGGCAACTGAACCTTTGACCTAATGTAACAAAACATGCATGACCCATCCTCAATTCTTTTGTTCTGCTGTTTTTGTTGTGCTCTGTTCTTCCTTCCACCACTTCTCTTTCAACTATACCAGCCTTTGGTGGGAAGAGTTCATTTATGTTGAATAGAAGTCTAGACAAACAACGTACTGTGATTATTTCCTCTCTCTTTACCCGCTCAATGTATACAGCACAATTTTTAAAAATCTAATACCCATCCACCTGCCTCTGCCCTTCCTAAGTGCATTACACACAAAGCTCTGCAGGGGTGGTAAAACTTGTTTTCCAGATGTTGTTGGACTACACCTTGCATCATCCTTGTCCAGACATGCTGGCTTGGTCTAATGGGAGCTGCTGGTGTCCCACAACATCTGGAAGGCCGCAGGTTTCACCATCCTGACTCTACTGACATCTGCTTGTATTTCTTCTGCCAGTCACAAGATGTCAGTATACACACCAAAATTCCAGTCAAATGACTTTGATATACTGTATGCATAAACAGACTCCAGTGCCCATGCAGAGGGATGTGTAATTTATGTAATGTTGTAACTGTCTAATGTAACATTCAGAGAACTAGTACAGTTCAAGGTGCAATTTTCCTGCATGCACATTACAATAATGAAAGCTGAAAAGTGCTTTGAAATATTCCTTGTTCTAAATGTACCAATATTTGGCAGCTTGGGGGGTATCTAATTATAGTCCTACTTGGAGCAGACTCATTGAAATTAATGGGCATGACTAACCTAGGCCCATTAAATTCAGTGGGCTGCTCTGAATAGAAATTAATGGTGATAAAATACAATGGTTCTATCCAGAGCAATTGGGCTCATTTTTCTTCAACTGAAAATAGATATCCTTCTTAGGATACATTAATAGGAAGCTAACTGAATGCTTTGGTTGTGGCAATCAAAGAATCATTTGAACGATGAAAAGCAAAAGCAAGATTCTTTGAATCACTGAAGTTAAAAGGTCCATGGGCCACAAGCGGCCCACAGGGGTTGTTTAACCGGCCAACAAGCTGCCCGAACTGAGCCACCAGCTCGGTGAGTCCCCGTGTGCTGTGCTAAACCGGCAAAGTGCAGCATGGGGACTCGCTTCCGCAGCACCAGAAATCGCATCTGTGCAGACGCCGACAATTGCATCATGCCAGAAATCGTGGGTGTGCATGCTGACGCGCACACACGATCCGGCCTTTGGACGGATCTCCGCTGGAGTGAACCAGCCCAGGCGAGGTAAACCTTGCCCCCCCCCCCTGCTCTAAGTGGTAGTATTCAGCTGCTCCAAAACTGCAGACTAATTCCTAGAAGGATCACCTGGAAAGAGGTGGCCTATTCTGTGACTCATGGCATCCTTTGGAATGTTTTTAGTACTCTTTAGGCATTTGGAACCTGAGGGGGTCCAAACTGGCACTTCTGACAGTACTCTCTCTCTCTCTCTCTCTCTCTCTCTCTCTCTCTCTCTCTCTCTACCTCAAAGAAACAAATACAAAATCAACCACTTCCTTCTGAGTCACTCAGAATCAGAAACCTGGGACACAATCCCAAGGGCTGAAGAATGAGGTTCCCGCAAGAGGGTAGTGCTAGGCCAATGCAGTGTTTTAACTCCTTGCACCCTAATTGCTGACATCCTCTGCAATCATGCAAATTGCTTTTGAAACACTTCTCAGTGTTAAAAACAAAGTTTGCCCCACAGCGTGGGGTAGCCACTGTTCAAGTAAACAAGGTCTAAACTTCCTTGAACTCCTGGAAGTAGAAGCAGTATTACCGTAGTTGTTGTAGTAGTAGTAGCAGTAGCAAAATTTGTATACCGCCCTTCGTCTGAAGATCACAAGGCCTTATCTGATAGCATTTAGCTTTGACAACAAACCTTTTTAGCGACATACACATGTGCAGATGTGTGAAATTAGAAATCTGATGGACTGTAATCCATGAAAGCTTCTATCTTAATGAATGCATCAATACTTTACAAAGCCGCAAGGCTCTTTCTTTGTTTTGCTGCAACCAGCAAACACAGTTATTGCTCTGGAAATGGTTAAAAATAATAACCTTCCACTTGGTAAACAGTCTTCTGTGAAACCTCATGGTAAATAACTAAATACTTTTCAATGCATTTGAAAGGCAGACAATCTGACTTCCCAACACGGTACCATTCAAATTAAAGTCCATAACAATAGGAATAAAATAGACTTGAAAACATCTCATTTCCAAGTGTAAAAGCCTGAACTGCAGGCAATGTTTTTATGTAAATTTGACCTCACCTTCTAGTCCTCTTCAACATGAAATCCTACCTTTCCCTCTACTGCACAACTTAAAAATGAACCAACATTAAAAAGGTGAGGGAATTCTTCAAGCAGTAGAAAACGAGAAGGAAGGGCAACAGAACCAATTTCCCCCCCTTCTGTTTTGTGACTTTGCTATCTTTATATTGAGGATTTGTTGCATTTTATTGTATCTTTTGTTGTATCAATATGCTATCATTATTTGAAAGCCTTTGTACTGAACAGTGACGTATAACTAAACAACAGCAATCAGCTGTTGGGCCCAGAAGGCTGGTTTGGACATTTGCTTGAATACATGAATGCTCAAATGGTGCATGGTCTGTGATGAGATTCCATTCACATTTTATTGAATATGAGCATAACACTTCATGCAATCAGGTACGGGCAGTAGCTGTGGGTGGGTGGGGGGCACGACATACGGAGGATCTCTGCCCCAGCCACTCAACACAGGAATTGTCCCCCAGTGTGGCTCTCTCTCTTATCACATACACAGGCCAACAAGTCAATGACCAACACACACAACATATAAATCAATATGGCTAACTTAACCTAGCAATGCTTTCCCCCCCCACACACACACAATCAAAACACACTGCAACTAATCAGCTGCAACTAACCTTTGTTTTGGGTCCTCTGATTATCTTGCTCCACCAACAAAAATAAGACACCTAGCCGCATGACACTGACAAAAAGCTCAACTCATATACCCCACTCAGAATAAAAGTTTACTGTCTCCCTTACCTTACCTCCCCTCCTTCCCTTTCTCTCTCTCTTTTTCTATTTTCTCCCCCCTCTCTCCCCACATCTCTTCCCGCCCCCAACCCCATATTGCCTACAACAAAAAACATCTCAAACTAGCTGCAGTTGACCTGTATGAAGCATTCTACAATTTGAAAACAAGAGACATTGAATGTACTTGTGGAAAATCTTTTAATAAAAACACATTCACACACACATAGGGATTGTCAGGGACTGAGGCTATGAGTTAATAGGTGGGGCTTTCATGCACACTCCCTGCCCACACGTCTGCAAATACAAAGCTTGTATGCTCAGTCAAACACCTGGCCACAAATGTCCATTAAGAAAGGAGTTGGCTCTAATGGTTAAGCACAAATAATTTACATTGTGAACCCTAGGGGGAGGAAAAAAGAATATGTGTGGCCATATTTGCATAGTCATCTAGACTTAGATTCATGTGCCTTAGGCTCATCCATTAAGTCTATTGGTATTATTCCATGGTAAGTGCCCAAACATTGAATTGCATTCTACAAGCTTTTGCTCAGAGTAGACCCCTAAGTAGGCCTAAGTTAGTCAAGGCCATTGATTTCAATGAACCTATTCGGAGTGAAATTTAGTTGAATACAACTCATTGTTTCGGCAAAGTGGTTGGGGCTCCATATTGCAATTGTAAGGTAAGTACCAACCATACAACTGCTGGAGATTTAGCACTGCTGTAGAATCAAATCACATGACCTGGCTGAATTGTACATTTGACTCTCACCCATTACTGCTGCAGATATAGAGTAGTATTTGCCACACTGCAAAGAGCATCAGAGCTTAAGTGCACTAAACCCTGCTGGATTGGGGCCATAACCCCTTGCATCTTTCTTTTAAAACTGTGCATGCTGCTAAGTGAGACAGATATTGAATAACACAGAATGAAGCAAGAGAGTATCAGCAAGTTCACAGGCAGCAGAGAGATTTAAAGTCCTAGCAATGACTTGCTGCCTTGCGGCAGATTTTAACACCTATTTGCACCTCCCAAGGATTACAAAATATTTCAGGACCTACTGATTTATGATTCGGATGGTCCTGGAAAAGCACCAATATGCAATAATCTGGGACTAGCAACACCATGTTTCCTGGGTGTAACACTTTATTTACAGCTTTGAGGCCATGTTGTTTTTTTAACATACTTTCGTTGCCAAAATGTGTCTGTATTGCAAAGGTATGCCAAAAGTTGCAAAGCACAGCCCAGCCAATTCCAACCTGCTATAATTACTATGAGTCACAGATCAAGCAGAACTATTTGTTTTTTACTTTCTGAGGGAGGACATTCCCACCTTTCTGACCCATTTAAGTTCATATGTCTGACTATAGTAAATTTGGGGGGGGGGGGTTGTAGTCATTACTGTTGCCACCAGAGCTTGTGGAGAAGCTAGACAAAGATAAAGAATTTACAGAACCAACAATATAAAATGTGTTTGAAAGTGTTTAGTGCAAGGAAGAGGGAAACAATGCAAGATATTTCTGTGCGTATTCTGGAACTTTGTTAAAAGATTCGCATGGTTGCTTGTTACAAAGCAGAATTATTATTACCTTCACAGTTTTAAATCTGAACCAAGTTACACCAACATACATTCACGGCCCTCTTGTTGACTCCAGCTGACTTGCTTGGGAAACAGAATCACGTGACACAAGCAAAAAGAAATAGGGGTTATCACAGATGCTGCATTAGTGGTAGGCGATGTAGTTTTATGGAACAAAAGGAGAGAAAATTCAAATGCAAGCATAGTTGAAGAGCTGCATAAGTGATCAGCTGCAACGCAAATGTAGAAAAATCACCTGATGTTTAAGAAAGCCCCCCCCCCCATCCTGTGTGTGGAATATTTCCCTCTATGCGTCACAGAATAATTATTGTATATAACAAGGATGGGGATTCTACAACCATCCAAAAGTTTGGACTCCAGGAAGCAGACGCTTTTGGTTTAACTTGTTTTAATGCAGTTCTCGGCCACATGAAATCCTGAGCTGCATTCTCTAATTAAAATTACCAATGCATTGGTAAACAGCATGTTTCAGAATCAGCATTTTCACACAGCAATTTAGTTAGACCTTATTAAATTCACCATCCATGCTTTCAGACAGAATACTTGACAGTTTGGATTACCTGTAGACATGTGTGTGTGCCAATTCGATTGAGAAAGATTAAGACTAAACCTGACAATGCATAAATATTTTCAAATTGCAGCTTGTCTTGTTGGCAGAACTTTGCCTATGTCTTTCTTTCTTTTAACATGATCATATTTTTAGCCTCCTGGGCAAAAAGCAAAGTCAAGAGTAAAGAAATTGGCAGTTTACATTATAGGTCTTAATAATATGATTCGATTTTCAAGTCAGATTATGTGGTCTAGTTTAGGATGAAATCTCACTTTTCTGCAACTTATATGCACAAGATGGAATGGGAAGGATTTCTGGGATCTGTCGCCAGGAAATTATGATGCACAGATGTGGAAGACATAGTAGCATCAGGTAAAAAAAGGGCGGGTAAAGGTAAAGGACCCCTGGATGTTTAATTCCAGTCAAAGACGACTATGGGGTTGCAGCGTTCATCTTGCTTTCAGGCTGAGGGACCTGGCGTTTGTCCACAAACAGCTTTCTGGGTCATGCGGCCAGCATGACTAAACCACTTCTGGCGCAACAGGACACAGTGACAGAAACCAGAGCACACGGAAGCACTGTTTACCTTCCCACCGTAGCGGTACCTATTTATCTACTTGCACTGGCATGCTTTCAAACTGCTGGGTTGGCAGGAGCTGGGACAGAGAAACAGGAACTCAACCAGTCGCAGGGATTTGAACCACCGACCTTCTGATCGCCAAGCCCAAGAGGCTCAATGGTTTAGACCACAGCGCCACCCACTCCCCCCTAGCATCAGGACATGCAGTTAGTCCAAAATAGTGGAATCTCTCCCTTTAGCCCACTTCAAATATTTGACATTTGTATTAACAACATGTGAGCCGGACCCTGCAATGAAGAGCATGTGAGCTCTACGTCCCAGTTGCCATGCTGGTCACCATCCATGAATTGGTCACCCTTCAGAAATAGGACATCTCCTGTACTGAGGGAGACTCCCCTTTGTGCACTAGGACTTTTGCTTTTTGTGCATTTTTTCAGTGCAACAAAATAAATAAATAGCTTCATTGCATTAGCTTAGTGGAGAGGACTTTGGTTAGAGGCCTTGGTAATTTTTTTAAAAGTTTATTGTCTTTGTCGGAAAGGTGAACAGATTTAAAATTTATCCAGTATTGTTTTTCTCCCTATTGCATTGAATTCAACACTCTTGGCCCTCAAGCCATGCATTGGATCACCCTGGTCTGGTTCTAATCCATTACCACTTGGTTCTCTGGGCCACCGTTTCGGGTGTACAATCTGGTTAAACCTGGCCCCTGTGGAAGTTTATTTCCTGAGGTAAAATCCTAAAAAACCTCAACAACTTCACTTCAACCCTAAAAAAAGCTCAACTTTGGTTGGCCCTTTGGCCAGCCCTCACGGCCCTTCACTTCACCAAATCTGGCCCTCTCTGAAAAAAGTTTGGACACCACTGTTCTACATGGAGAGGTAATTCTGTTCTTCTTCTGTCTTTTCACATATATTTCTCAGTGTCTTCTGAACATACTGTACTTGCATGCACCATTTTATGCTATTCCTCAGTAGCCTTCTTGAACACACAGAGCCCCTTGGGTACATCTCTTGTTCAGCTGCATCTCTGTTTCTGTGCACATGTTTTCAGCAGGGTTCAGTAGAGCTGAACCCAATGCTTGTATTAGCTGGAGAAAGGAGCAAATCTGTTACCTTTACAATAACAGGTCACACGGATATACTTACCCAGGCGCAGATCGACACTTCTGGACTTAAGCTACCGATTCTGGGGCTTGATATATCTCTGGAAACCCCCCACGCTTGTGCAAACAATACACCTGGGGATTTCCATGTACTCGAAAAAGCTCAGCGTTCAGTTTCAGCAAATTTTGTGGATAAAAAAAATAAACTGCCATCACCCTACAAAATGACATCTTTGTTTGCATTCTGATTGAGAATAGGAATGGTGTCATAATAGTCACCTTGCTCATTCTTCCAACACAGTACCTCAGGTTAAGTACTTAATTCGTTCCAGAGGTCCGTTCTTAACCTGAAACTGTTCTTAACCTGAAGCACCACTTTAGCTAATGGGGATTCCCACTGCTGCCGTGCCGCCAGAACACGATTTCTGTTCTCATCCTGAAGCAAAGTTCTTAACCTGAAGCACTATTTCTGGGTTAGCAGAGTCTGTAACCTGAAGCGTATGTAACCTGAGGTACCACTGTAGCAGGAAATAAGAGGTGTGGGTCTTGCAATCCGTCGCCCATTTCCAAAGAGACAGTTCTCTAAAAGGATAGACAAAGAAATCTGGAATGTGCAATGCTTTCTTGTACTTGGACTGGTTGTTTTTCTCCCTTTAGCCCAGTATTCCCTACTATAACAGTACAGTACTGGCTCTGCAGGATTGAATCTTTCCTATTTCCTCTGTGCATTTGAGGAATCCGGAGTCTTCCAGACGTTGTTGGACAGTCAATGGTCAGGGATGTTGGGAGTTGTAGTTCAACAGCATCTGATAAGCCACAGGTTTCCCATTCCCGATATACTGATTGGCTTTTTCACCTGGAGATGCCAGATGCTCTAAGTCTTTCATGACAGACTCTCTGTTGTTTTTTTCTGCAGCAGACTAACACAGCTACCTCTCTGGAAACCATATAGAGAAGAATCCTTTTTGAAAAATGCAGAAGTCTTAAGGAAGGCACACTCTTTTGGGAGGGGAAAGGCTAATCTCACCAACAGAGGCATAATCTTTCAGGGAAGCACCTACAATTCCTTTCTCTTTAGTTGCACCAGCGCCTTTCAGGTTACCTGGGTTTGAAGTCATAGCACAGTAAACAAACCACTAAACACACCATTATTAACGCAATTACCAGATGAAATTGAAATATCCTTGACTTGATGACATGCTGTTGTAATTCTCCTTTTGAAGTCGGTAGGAAGCAATTCATTCCTTAATGGCGGTGGGTGGGGTGGGGGCTGCACTGCAACCAGGGAAGAAACACGAGGAAGATAAATAGAAAGCACTCTAAAGCAGTTTTCTTTGATCATTTGTGCAGGTGTCCTACCAAGCCAAATGGTCTGCAAATCACACCTTTATACCTCATTTTGCAAATATATATATATGGGGAAGTCAACTGATTCACACTTTAGTCCTCAGATCAGGCAGAAACCAAGTCTGCAGACAAGTAATATTGCACAGATCAGCCACAAATTTGTGTAGAATCTCAATTCACAAACAACCTGCTGGAATACTGCTATAGAAAGAGATGCAAACATCAAACTCTAATCCGCCAAGTACTAAATCCAAGGCCCACTTTCCCACTATCTGCATCTAGCATACAGGAAGTGACTTTCTGGCTGTAGCCAGTTGGCTGAACTAAAACTGCACACCTTGGGAACTCTGCAAAAGTGTTTTAAATTGAGCTTTTTTAATTCAGAAGATATGCCTGCATAGAAAACCTCTGTATTTCCCTTTCCTCCTTTGTACTACCACCACCCCACTTTCAGGTGGCTCATAAGCTCTCAGTAAACTTCCATTATAGGTTGCCAAATTATAATATAAGTCATTTCATCATGTCTGTCACATTTCTCCTGTACCTTCTACACTGGGGCTAGCAATAGCTCCACTGCTTCTTCTGCTTCCTGTAAACTAGAGGCATCTTCTGCAGATGGGCTATTTAAAGTGATGGGGAGATCAAAGAAGAGTTTCAATGGCTAGAGGATGGCACTTCATTGTGGACAATTATTAGCCTCTTCCGAGTCCCTGCTGCTATAATCGGTTGCCTCAGCCTAGCTTTCATTACTTCTTCTCTCTACATCTCTTCCAGTTCCTGAACTCAGAAAAAAAGAGAAAGAGAGAGAAACTGAAATCTATGCAAAAGAAAAAGAAGAATAACTGAAATCAAGGTGGAACCTGCAAATTAAACAGATGCTAATTTGCAGACTGTTCTACAGTCTCAGAAACAGGATTTTTTGTTAAGAGAACTGAGTTCCATTAACACTGAATAGCAGGCTGCTGCAGACAGGTGGCAGTTGTTGTTGTTTTTCAGAGAGTTGAAAACAGTTTGGGAGGAGGATTGCTGCTCAGAGTGTGTGCAGCCACCCCACTTTGACCTCCGCTCAACAGATTTGGCCTGTGTCCTTCTGGAAATTTGAAAGGCCTGCTTGATCAGATGTGACAATGTGTCTGCATTGTGGAAAACAATCCCTCCCTCAAACCACAATCCCCTTTTAATGAACAGATAAGTAAGTAACTAGTGTTCTGTTCCAAACAGGCCCAAATATTCATTGCTTTATTCAGAACATGGCAGGAAAAATAATTACAGGGTGCTTATAAGAACATTAGCATCCTCTGATCAATTCCTTTGGTAACTCAATGGCTTTATAACATGTGGGAGGTCAGCATAAAATTGTCAGAGCTTCCACCTGCAACAGATCCCAGTGGAGAAGTTTTAGAGGGACTTGCAAGGGACTATGGAGGGAAGGTGCAAACAAAGTACAGGGTAAATAGAACTCCTCTCATATTTCTCTGAAAGCAAGGTATATTTCAAACCGTGTATAGAGTGTTCAGGGAGTGGTTGTACTTCTGATGAGGGACACATTCTGCTCCTTCTGTCCACCTTTGGTCCCCACCCTGCATCCAGCTTTCACCTGTGGGTCCTAGAAGCTGTCAGGATGCGACAGTGGCCACAGCTTGGGAATTGCTTCAACTGGCTGACTAAACCAGGTGAGGGTGGCTGATAGGACAACTCCTTGGAGAGTTAGGCTCTGACGGATTGAGTGAATGAGACCAGGGCTTTTTTTTTTGCCAGAACTTGCCAGGACTCAGTTCTGGCACCTCTCAGGTGGGTGCCATTGCCATTCTATAAGAACGAGGAAGATGTTATTGGTGAGTTCCAGGCCAGCACCTCTTTTTCTAGAAAAATAGCACTGGATGAGACCAGTAGTGGGTCAAACAGTCAAGAAGGTGATTGCTGCTGTAGAGGAAAGTGAGGGGCAGATGGGGTTCACCAACCTGGGAAGGTAGCCCATCTCTGAGAAGCAAAACTCTGGTAGTAAACGTCTGTAGCTAAACTAACTCGTGGGAAAGGTTTCAGGAGTAAACCCCGAGGAAAAATCTGTATCCACTGCCTTGAAGGAAATCTTCGGGAGAAGAAAAGGCTAAGACGTCTGGCAACTCCTACAGCCAAAGTCATGCAAAACTGTATCACCAAGGGCAACTGCTCCACAATTAGGAGTATAAACAAAGAAACAAGCAAATTACAGAAGTAGTCTTTTTCTTTATCATTTGTTTGATAGAAGCAACATCAACTTGTGAGTCAACACCCAGACACTGTTTCAGTACAATCAATGTTTTTCTCCACAAAGGGGCTTAATCATTGAACTGTACAATGAAGTCTAAGCAGTATATAATCAATAGTTTAGAAAAATGGGCAAATGTGTCCCTGTATGCCTATATCCCAAGGGAAGAACAGAAAGAGGCTCAATTTGTTAGTCTTCCTTGTTAGAGAAGAAACACTGTACCCAAACAGCGTCTGGGTGTTGACTCACAAGGTGATACCTAAACAGTATAGAAATCTTTTTATGTATGTGACTACAGCGGCAAGAATGCTACTTGCCCAAGAATGGAAAGAAGAAGAAGAAGTCCCGATGAAAGAAGAATGGATACAAACCTTATGGAATATGCAGAAATGGTGAAATTTACCAGAAAAATAAGATATCAAGATAAGAAACTTTTTATAAAAGAATGGAAATGGTTTATTGAATATTTACAAACAAACTGTAAACAGGATTATTGGCAGAATTATTGTAATAACCTGCAGTTTCATAACAGCATATATTTATAGTAGATGGATAACAAAAAAAGTCAAGTTAATAAGTTAATTTAGAATATGTAGGAAATGTCCAAAATAAATTTAAGGGACCGCAGAAAGAGGAGAAAGGAAGTCAAGTTTGGCAGTGTTAGAATGATTGTAAAACTACTGAAATGTATATAAATGAAAATTATAAATAATTTTTAAAAAGAACTATATGCCATTAAAAATTGTACTTTTTGCAAAAGAATCATATGGTTCAGAGTTGAAGTATGGGTGGGGAAACCTGTAGCCCCCCTGTTGTTTTTGTACTAAACTTCCCATCATTCCTAACCATTTTCTATGTTAAAAACGTGTTTATGGAAGACAATCTTACTCGGCTACAAATGATCACCAAAGAAGAAAGGAGGAGGAGGAGGAGGAGAACTGTCAAGCTATTTATTATTTCTACTTTATTTTAGCATTAAGTAAGGATTCTGGTCAAGATCATATTAAATTGTTTTAAACTGTTTTTAATATTGTGTTTTAATTGTTGTAACCCACCCTGGGACCTTCGGTTGTAGTAGCAGTGATAATAATTATAATTATAATAAATATAGGGAAGTTGATCTTGTAGAAACTCCTTTGCTCACCCATCATAATGGAAGTAGGCTGCACATTGTATGAGAACATGACCTCTCTCTCTCTCTCTCTCTCTCTCTCTCTCTCTCTCTCTCTCTCTCTCTCTCTCTCTGCAAAGAAAATGTAAATATTGCAAACATTGCAGTTATCAGTGAGCTGCTTTCACAGCAATTCCAAGATGGTTAACTATAAAGCTGCTCCCCGCCCCCTTGTTTTGACACATTTGTTTTGACCAAGCAGGAGTCCCAGCTCTTGTTTCTTTGCTTGGTTTAGCTCCTGCTCAAATTTCCCCACCACACAGTCTCTTTTCTCATACAGCAAACGCATGACCAAAACAGAAGTGACAGCAGTGCAGAAGCAACAGCAGAAAATCCCGTTCAAATGCATTGATTCCTGCCAGTTCCCAGATCTTGAAGTCAGGGGCGACATTTGTCTTTGTCAGGACAACAGTTTGGTTCACTTTGTGGTTCGCTCCAAGTTAGAATTTATATGCTTGCAAATCCCATAAGTGGGATGTTGGATTTTAAAAACATTGTATTTAATTGTTGGTTTTTTAAAATAGCTCTTCCTTTTAAAACTTGTACAGTGAAATCCTATGCAAGTCTGAGGACAACTAAGGCCCCATTTAATTCAACAGGACTTACAACCAGTTAAGTATATTTTTATATTTTAGGGTTGTCTTATTTCAAAAGGTGAAAATCCGGACACAGGAGTTGTTGAGCTTTCTTTTCTCTTTTGCCAAAGTTGTTGAGCTTTTTAGAGTTTTTGAGCTATTTTTAAGGAAATTTGGAAACATCTAGACTTCCGACACGGGTTGCCATGCGTCTAGATTTCCCCGGACATTTCAGCAATTTCTGCCCGGACACTGCTTCCGACTGCCATATTACTCCTTTGTCCAGGTAATTCTGGGTGTGTGGCAACCCTAGTTAGCATCGCAGGCTCAGTAACAAATATATATAGTAACAAGTAGGACCTGTACCAGAGCATTGCAATGTGGAGGACTTCTGTCCAGAATTCCAACTGTGCCTGTTTTTAGGGCACACCATTCCATTCTTCCACCTGACTTTTTATGATTTTCCTCCAACTGTCCATCAGCATTCCATGATCACTGAACACAGTCATCATTTGACTGTTTTTTAAAAGATGTCACCCCACCTTATTGTCCCCATTAAAGGAGGGGGAAAACACTACTGTTGAAATCTTCCCTATTGTGAATTGGATGGTTTCGCTTTAGCTATATAAGGATCTACATTCAACTCTGAATTTTAGAAATAGAAGAAATGATTATATTAAATATACATTTTTTTACACCCCCAGGTTTATGGCTCAACAGAAGGACACTTGCTTTGCATGCAGAAGGTCCCAATGATCAGAAGTAACATGGCTGGGGCATTGGCAAAGCCATGATGTTATGACAGCCACCTGTCCTGTCCCAGAACCAAGCTACCTGTGACGCGATTGGTCAGTTCACTGAAGCCATTCCTATTGCTCAGTCTGGTTGCCAGTTGCATTGATAGAATGCTCCACAACATCATCCAAGTGACCTCAGTGGGCATTTCAATTTCAAATATTCTGATTATTTCTATTTTTAGTTAAGTATTTTTTATTTCTTTACTTGATTTAGGGGAAGACTGCTGCTCCCCCTCTGCGCCCCTGGCTACACCCATGGGCTGGGGGGTTGAGAGAACCCTATCCAAAACTTTGGAGAACCACCAATCACAGGACACAGTACGAGCTTGACAGACCAATGGTTCAATTTAATGTAAGGCAGTCTCATATATTATCGCTGCCACCATCATCACCATCATCAATTCCCTTCTACACAGTGATATCAAGGCAGTGTGAAAAAACAGCAAAAACAACAGCAACCATAAACCAAAACCCCCAGTTAAAATTTAAGAATACAAATTTAAAACAAAATAAATACAAAATCAACGCTCATGGCAAAGACCCATTCCTCCAGCTGGGCAAGCCTGTCCCTGACTCCCTGCCACGAAACTCAGAATGACGTGCTTGGGGCTATCTATTGGCATGTTCCTTGTGAGACAGGATAGGCTAAAAGGTTCAAGGTCAAGGATTTAAACTTAGCTCTCCTCGATTCCAAGTCTTCCATTTCACCGCACCGGGATCTTCACCTAATTAACTGCTTTCATAGAAACTGATTTATGCCTGCCTTCAGACATACCATGTTGTGTTGTGTGTGTGTGTTTTGTTTTTTTACAAGCATGTTCGACTTAAAAATGAAGACATATGTTGGTTGATTCATAGGATGTATATATTTCCTCCATGTGGCGCTGTGTGTAGCTTGGAGTCTACATAGCAAAGATGTTAAAAACAGAGACTGTATAATACAGGCAAGAAGCTGCTATCGCCAGTTCGCCAATGATGGGCATTTCAGAATGTCTGCAAGCCCATCACTTGTGCTGTGAATTGCTAACTAATAAGAAAGCAATAGGTTTACCTGGAATGAATGTGAAGCTCTGTAATCTAGCCCACACGATGACTTGTCTCAGATCTCATGATGACGGACACTGCCAAGAACACGCAGATGAGGTCTGCTGGCTCACCCTCCGGTGAACTACGCACTGCCAAAAGCAAACACATCGATTAAATAGCTACAATGGGTTTTGGCAAAAAGAGTGACCCAGAATGCACAGGGATAACAAATATTCAAAGCTGTTACATTCACCTTTTAAACCCGCTTGACTTAACTGTGTATGGTAACAAGTTTGAGCTGGAAACCAACAGCATATGACAGTGAGGGGGGGGGGTTTCCTACTCCTCCTCCATTCCTAAAGGTGGCATTTTAGAAGAACACACTTGTACTTGTTCTTTATCTGCAAAGTACAAAGCATGAAGAAGAGACTCGTCAAACTACTGTATTTAGCAGTATTTAATTTATTGTTAAATTTTATAACTAAAGTTTACTACCAAATGTTTAGCTTCAGAGCTGAATTCGGTTTATTACTCCATTTAGCAAAGTCACAGGTGCAAGGTAGGTGGCTCAGAGTTTGTGGATCTTACTTGCTGAGGTTGATCCAAATGCTTTTGATCCATCTTTCAAAGCATTGTCTTCTTGTCTGGTGTTTTTATGACATCTAGCTACAATTTTAAAACGGTAGTATTTGTTTAAAGAAAATAAGAGGGATGAATGGGAAAATAATGTCTGTACTATGTGAATCTGCATATGCAAAACAAAACAAAACAGAACCCAGAAGCAGTTTCTGAACCATTTTTTTTAAAAAAACAGTAAACTAAAAAAAAATTATTCTGCAACTTAAAAAAAGAACAATTTCAAAATCATAAATGCCACGTTTGCGGAGGGAAGACCCTTTTATCTGGCATTTGAAAGGCATAGCTGTACAGTGTTTCAAGAGCAAACATGTGTCCTACTTTATAGAGTACAATATTCTGTTCAAAGGGTTCTGGGAAGACAGTCCTCTCTTTGAAAAGCCCATTATTTGAAGGTCTAAGGCTGACTACACATGACTTAGCCACAATCCACACCAATCCTATAATTTATTGAGAAATACCGTGTTTTTGATGCATTTCTCCCGAAACCAGCGTCAATATGATTTGAAAACACAAGCCATATTAAGACATTCACATCGCCTCTCTTGGAAGAAAGTAGACAGGTCACCTGCTTACAGTCAGCCCACTATGTTGCAGTGTATTTTGTATTGAAATTATAGCAATTATTCCTAGATTTGCATCTATGCATATGAAAATTGTATGCAGATCTGTGTCCTGTTTTGCCCTCTGTTTTAGTAAAATGGTCAAGGGATGCGGGTGGCGCTGTGGGTAAAACCTCAGCGCCCAGGACTTGCTGATTGAAAGGTCGGCAGTTCGAATCCCCGCGGCGGGGTGAGCTCCCATCGTTTGGTCCCAGCTCCTGCCCACCTAGCAGTTTGAAAGCACCCCTAAGTGCAAGTAGATGAATAGGGACCGCTTTATAGCAGGAAGGTAACGGCGTTTCCGTGTGCTGCGCTGGTGCTGGCTCACCAGTGCAGCTTCGTCACGCTGGCCACGTGACCCGGAAGTGTCTTCGGACAGTACCTCTTGAGCGAGATGAGCGCGCAACCCTAGAGTCGGTCACAACTGGCCCGTACGGGCAGGGGTACCTTTACCTTTACCTTAGTAAAATGGAAGTGGTCGTCATCCTATTACTCCCTTCCCTCCGCAATCCACACCATTAAAAATGGATTTAGCTTCAGGATGGAATCTGCTAAAGGCACTCAAGTGTGTGTGTGTGTGTGTGTGTGTGTGTACGTACACACACACACACACACACACACACACACACACACACAGAGGCACTTCCTTGTTAAATTATTACTGTGTTACCCTGAACTGTAAGTGAACCCGTTTTGCTTGTAAAAGAAGCAGCTGTTCTTGCAATTGAAACCATGGTTCATTACAAACTGACCTCGAATCCAGGAGTAAAACTTCCTCCCCTTTTACTACAACTATTCAGACGTGGTCTAGTTATAAACAATAATCAAAATCAGGATGAAACCTGACTGGAGGGAACTCTGTATACTTTTTTGGCAGAGTTACAACAGCTCTTGTATCACCGAGGGCGATACAATGTTAAGTGACCCTCAAACATTCCCTTCTCAAATGTAGTAAGTCTGTGCTGCCAACTCTGGGACAAACAAAGGCCAATTGTAATGAATCCTTAAGCATATAAGTATAGAAACACTAATTAACACATTTTTCACATTAAACATTTGCAGAGGTTCAAGATAAAATGGGGTCCTCCAATTGTTTCCGTTGTATAACATTCTGCCTGCGATTTGAAACTTTGGAGGGTGCACAGGTCTTCCATTTGTTATCGTGGCTCTCTTATTTTATGTCCAGTCATTATTAAATATATCTAAATATTACGAGTACAGTGGGACTTTCTGCCAGGAAAATGCATCTAAGATTGCAGCCTTTATCTAGTTACGCAACTCCTAAAATGAGCGCTGCCTTTTAGAGGGACATCAAGTTTGTTGTCACTTTATAGAAACTCTTTGAAAGTTGAGTCAGTCCATTCCTTTGTTGTGCCTGAGCCAGCTAGTGATATAGCCTCTTCCAATCTGCCCAGGCTCCATGCTATCTTGACTGCATAGATATAAAAGCAGAGATCTGCTAGCATTTGCTGGTTTATCAGGAGGCCAAAATCAACTGCCCTAGAGAGTTTGATGTCCAGAAATGATGAGATCACGACACTTGCTTGAGATACTTGTGGGCACATTTGGTCTTTTGAAAGAATGCCCTGAGCATATTCCCCTCAGGTAGCTTCTTGTCCCTTCCTCTGGCTCACACTCCCCACTCTGCCACCAGGAATAGTATGCACAAACACTTTGCTTTTCCATGGGATCTGGGTGGGAGTCAGATCCAGTAGAATTCAAGTGGATCTCTTTGAATTTGCATGGCTTTACAGCGAATCGGTTGGGTTGAACATCTTCCACAAATAGCACCTCCAAAATACCCATTTATTTATATTGTTTGAACCACCCACTGTACTAACACATTCTTAGGCTTTATATTTACATTAAAAAAAATAAACTGATGGTGCTTGTATCATCAAAACACTATCAAACCGTTTGTCACATAAATGCAAAACTGAACAACATACCCAACGTGATAGGCTGTATGTAATTATATGAATTCTTTCTTAATTCTTTTTTAAATACAATTCAACATGTCATATCAAAATATGTGGTTCTGTAGCCCAACTTATCATATAAACAAAACATATTATAAGAAATTAGTGTCTAGCAGATTGACCAGCAAATACAATCTGTTCAGTTTTAATGTAGGTCTTGTAATGTTCCATGGGAAGATACTTTTAAGAATTCTAGCATTCTTTGTATGCAGGTTTCAGACGAAAGACTTAGAAGAGTGCCAAATAAGAATTTTAAAAAAGAATTCATATAGTTACAAACAGCTTGTCATGTTGTGTATGTTGCTCAGTGCTTGTATCATCTGCAAAGTACCGGTATATAAACAAGCCTTACAAAGAAAGGGCTAATGGGAGGAGGGGCTGGATGATGGGGGTGAGAAGCAGAGGTGTGGCAGTGGTAGTAGTGCCACTGGTATTGCATTGAAAAGTGGGAAACTGAATCAGAACTTCAATGATACTCTGGAAGTTGATACTCCTGAGAAAGACTTTAAGGAACCTTAAGGAAAGGCTGTAGCTCAAAGGTAGAGCATCTGCTTTCCGCGCAGAAGTTTCCAGGTTCACACCCTGCCATCTCCAGGGAGGGCTGGGAGAGACACTTGTATGAAATCATGGAGAGTCACTGCTAGTCAATGCAGGCAACAATAAGCTAGACAGACCAGGGGTCTAACTCATTGTTCCTAAGAGCTGCATGAAACCTTCAAAATACTGTGTACACATATAATATTATAATGGGTGTGTCTAATACCTGAAGCTGATAGGAGCTTCTGGAGACATCTTGCAAGAACCTGGAAGCTACATCTGCAGCCATGCACCCCCAGTAAGTGAGGTGTCAGGTGGGAGAGGGAAGCAGCACCTTTCTGTGGGGCCTCAGGCAGCAAAATGGGATGTACCACCCCTGCTTGCACACACTCTTTTTGGAATCCTTTTGTGCTTCCCAAAGCCCAAAATGGTACATCTTACCATTGCCCATGGGATAATGAATAAGATCCCTTGATGAAATCATCTGAAGTAGGCGAGGAAGAGCAGAGCACAGACCTGCTCCTAGGTTACGATTGGAAGGTCTAATTCATAGGATTTCCTTACAAAACATTGCAGAACAGGAAGTGAGGAAACCACTGCCTTTAAAACATAGCAATGCTTTCCATTGGCATCACTTATTTCTGAGACACAAGAAATCACAGGGACCAGACATGGTTATTCCCACAACTATCTTTCCACCCATCAATCCTCCAAGTGATGGGCAGGATAGAATGGAACGTTGCCATTTCACTGACCAGCATCACACGATTCATTGTATTCTGGAGTGCCATGGGAAAGCAATAGGGCTATGCACCAGCTTTAGACAAATCCCAGACCCAAAACCAAATTGGTCAATCTGGGAAGTACCTGGAGCTGGTCAAGGTAGCCTTGGACCACCCAGAGTGATCTGGGGCTGCCGAAACAGGAGTAATTGACTGACCATGTCTTTAATGGGTGTTTAAAACCCTAATTAAACATGTGGTTAGTAGCACAGAGAAAGGTAACAAGGAGACACAGGCAGGGACTTTGTCCTGTCCTCCCCCTGCCACTTCCACTCTGCCAACTGCATGTTTAGTCTGGTTATGTGGCTGAGAGTGATTGGGAAAAGAAGACACAGGTGAACCACGTTGGGGAGAGAGACATGCACCCCCCCCCAAGCAACAAACATATGATTACTCAGGAAGGCCAGTAGATTGGAGAGTTTGTGCCTTTGACTGCATCACACCCATATAGCCAATCCCCACCCTAATTTTTCTCCATTTTTAGGTTATTGTGAACCCTAGGGCTGACTAATCTGCATTTATTCATGGTGCTCTAGAACACACCAACTAGGATTTTGGAACAGGTCCATCACAAACATTATGGAGATGATACAGGCCGTACATTCATTATGCATGCCTCAAATATGCACTTATTCATAGCAAAGCTCTCCTTCATTCAAAGCCTCTCTGTTATAACAAGGGACATGATGAATCAGCCATCTTGTGGTACAGACATTGAGCCTTCAAACAACTCCCCCTTTCAGATTCACTGAAGGGCCACAGAAAGGCCAGACCAGTGGACCTATCAGCAATGGTGGAAGGGACCTGCCAGAAGTTCCACACTTGCTTTATGAGAAACTAGCCTTCTCCCACCTTCCAGTGATTTTAAGCCAATGCATGAAGTCTTGACAATGGCTGACATTTAGGAAAGCAGTTCTAGCCAATTAGACAACAGACAGGTCAGGGTGACAGATACATAATCTAGAGAAAGAACTTCTTGGAGGAGGAGGAAGATTTGGGTCTCCCCTAGTGGAAAAGCAATCACTGCCCCATAGTGGGGAAAACAGATATCCAGGATTTTAGTGTATCTGCGATTGTTCAGTAGTGTGCCTAATTTTTTATAGATATAAAAAAACTACTGAAAGCCAGAGAGGCATGATCTTCCTAACACAGGTCTTATTTCATACCCCAAATATGTGCATTTTTCAGAGCTTGAAAACATTTTTAAAACATTAGTAGAAACAACCAACCAATGGCAGTTAAAACCATCAGTGTGAAAAACAAAAAGACAGAGCATAAGATGTGAAGTAACCAATCAGAGAGTAGTAAAAACAACAGCAAAGTCCATTCATAGGACAGTCGTACCTCGGAAGTTGAACAGAATCCATTCCAGAAGTCCATTCAACTTCCAAAACGTTCGGAAACCAAAGTGTGGCTACTGATTGACTGCAGGAAGTTCCTGCAGCCATTCAGAAGCTATGGAAGCCCCGTCGGACATTTGGCTTCCAAAAATAGTTCACAAACCAGAACAGTCACTTCCAGGTTTGCGGCATTTGGGAGCCAAAACATTCTATAACTAAGCTGTTTGAAAACCAAGGTATGATTGTATTGTTAAAATACAAACGGCTCAAGCAAATAGGACCAACTTTTCCCGGTCCCAAAGAAAAAAAGAAGGTCTTGCCAGGATGTCTGTGTCAGCCACAAAGAGGTTTGCACATAATGTTAGGCCAAACCATGGTTTACTGAGACTGTACAAATGTGAAGGCTCCAGGGGAGAAGTTCACAGATGCTTTGCTCTTCTTTGGTTCATTTTACCGCTGTGCCTCACTGGGCTATGCCAAGGTTTGGCTCAGTGTGTTGTCATGGTTAAGCTCTCTCTTGGCCACAGCTTGTGGTTAGTCTTAGCCATAAGTCCAGGTTCAGCACCGGATGGAACCAAAAAGTACTAGGGTGAGTAAGCCATCATTTGGCTTCCTATGGCATGTGAGCCAGACCAAGAACTGCTTCCCATTAGAGGAGTAGAGCAGAAAAGAATTCTGGAAATTTCTAACATGACGTCACTTAACATAAGCCCCTTTTTATGGAGGAAGGTTAGGTAAGGAAGATACAAAGGCTGTGTACACATACCTGTTGACCCTGGTTTGGGAACAATCTACTGTACATCTCTCATGTAGGCACCCTGTCATTTCTTACTTGCTTTTCTGCAAACCAGCTTCCATCCAAATTGAGAAGAAGAACTGCCTTGATGTATTTTAAGCCTGTAATGTGTCCGCAGCCAAAGTATATGAACAGGACAGATATGAGGGACACTTTCCTCAGTGGACTCTTGCTGCTTGCCTTGGTTTCTGTGAACGAAAGCTGGAGTGCTGTCCATAAGTTGAGTGGTTCTTTAATATTCTGGAAATATTCAATGCTTTGTGTCTATAGTTCCATAAAATTTAATCTGCTTTATGAAAAGGGTGTGTAAAAAAACCCAAATTATTGAATATCAGAATGTTCCCTGAAATTTTGCCTGAAGCAAAATTCTAATTAAATTTGGAGTCACCCTATCTGATCCCTAAAATGTCATCCAATTTTGCACAAAGTGAAATTTGAATTTAGAGATTCTTCTTCAGGAAAAACATCTGAATAATTTCTAGTGAAAAGATCAAGGGTGGTTTTTTATTTTGTTTTGTTTAGAACCACCAATGATTTAAAATTATATTTTGTTCTTAGAACAACCCAGGAATGTCCCAAGAACTTATTCAGTTCTTCGCCAGTATTTCATTCAAATATCCCAGGAAAACATTAAGGATTTGCCATTCAACTTCAATGCTGGTTCCAGTTTTGAAACTGCAAAATGGTCTCGACTTTTCTCTCATTTTAATGCAATTCACAGAGATCCTCCGATACAGATGCTCTCCCTCGGAAGCTTTCCCCTTCGTCCTTCCTTACAACAACAAAAAAGTGACAAGAGATGTATTTGCTACAGACATCTGTTAGGCCAGTAGAGATGCTAGGATGTGTTTTCCCCCTGCAATATTTACTGGGTCGAAAAGTGCTTGTCTCTCTGTCTCTCTTTGACCCCCAAACCTTGGCAAATTCAGCAGACCATTTTACTTACAGTAAAAGCCTTCGTTTCATCTTCTCCTCCAGCCAAACAGAGGGCTTCTCTATGAAGAATGAAAGACTGGTTCTCTGAGGCTCACTTGACATAGGAATGAACCCATCAAATATGGAAGGTAAAGACAAAGAGTGTTAAAACAGGGGTGAAATGTTGCAAGGAGCGTTTCCCCTTAATGAATTACTGGGAGATTTGTAGCAGGCCAGCCGGGGGAACTCTTTCAGCATGTGTATCCCAAAGTGTCATGGGCTCGCTGCACTATATCCTTGCTGCCCTTTCCATGAACTGGGCAGTTTCCTTTCACCAGTTGATTTCCACTTGTATTCTAGCAGCTGTCTACAATAGCAGATATTTATCTTAAATAATTTGATGCCTTTTTGAGAATTTGTGCCAGCATTTTTTTTAAAAGCTTTAGAAGGAAATAGCCAATCTGGGTGCACCCGGGTCATAACAAATTGAAAAGGGAAATTCATGAGAGTTGCATCGCTCTCCAAGGACAAAGAGAACAGTGCAAGCAAATTAGTAACTTTTTGCAATCACCTAGCGTTCAGAAGGCTGGAAACAAGCTTCCATGTTCCACAAAACTCCTCTTCAGCTGTAAGCATTCACAGCAGAAAACTATGCAGAGAGAGTGTGAGTGTGTGTCTTACATATATACATCTGTACATCTGCATATACATTACATGGACCATTGCTCCATGCAGTTCAGTGTTATCATTTCAGACAGGGATCTCTCCCGGCCTTAACTGGAGATGCTGAGGATTGAACCCAGGACATTCTGCATGCAAAAGAGATGCTCTACCACCAAGTGACAACCTTTCCCCATGTATACATACATAACCAGTGAGAGAGGGAAGTCAACATTACAGTCGTATCTTGATTTTCAAACAGCTTAGTTCTCGAATGTTTTGGCTCCCGAATGCTGCAAATCCGGAAGTGACTGTTCCGGTTTGCAAATTATTTTTGGAAGCCGAACATCTGACATGGCTTCCGCAGCTTCTAATAGGCTACAGAAGCTTCCTGCAGCCAATCAGAAGCCGTTTGACTTCCAAGGTACTGCTATATAATATTGGGCAGGTGTTAAGTCAAGTGGCCTAAAAAACCAAAATATAAATAGTTTTAATGGAAAGATGGAGGGGAAGAAAGACAGAAAGTGAAAGAGAGCTTCTACAGGATTCATTACCACTCTACCTGGCTGCCAAGCCAATGAACTGTCATGGTGGACTGAATGGTATGAAATGTGAAATATATTGAGTTGGGTCCAGACTAAGCTGCACTTAGATCCCATTGAAATCAACATGAAAAGTTAGGGTGGTATGCAGCTAATTTGTTCTGCCAGTGCAAGGATTATCCCCACCTCCTCACCCATGCACCTCCTCAATCCATTCTGGGAGTTCCCCAACCCTCCACAGCAGCTTTGGGAAGAGTATGTGAGGGGTGAGAGGAGAAAGGCAAAGTTCCATTGTGGATAGAATGGGCTAGTTGAATAAGGGGGACTTCATCATTACTTAATGTTAACCCAACTGAGATCAGTAGGAACTAAGTGCAGTGGACTCAACTGGATTGGTAAAGAAAAAGCATTTCATAATTGGACACTATGTGTACTTTTCTTTGTTTGTTTGTTACACAAGAAAAGCTTTAACAAAAATGATTTTTACAAAACTTGTAACAATAACTATAAAGAGATGGGGAACCTGTGATAGGACTTTGATCTACACAAAGTCAGACTCAGGACCGGCCCACCCATGAAGTGAGATCTACCACTTGGTCACCTCAAGCGGTAGATCTGTCCTCTGTCCCCGTTCATTGCCACCTCCTCCACACCCAGTCGTTCCCTTTGCCACAACTTGTCACCACCACAAAAATTACCTCTTCAGGACAGTGACATGTAGAGGCAGAGGGAGAGGCCAGGGACAGAAGACGAGGCAGGGGCTTTTTCTGTTTTGCCTGAAGCAACGAAACATCCTGGGCCAGCCCTGATCAGCCCTGATCTCATAGTAGAATCATTCCAAAGTCATGTGACTGGGATGTGGCTGCACACATAGCATTCATTACTGCTACTTTGCAAGTCTCCTGTGGCACAATGGGTCTTTGTGTCTGGCTGTGAACCAGAAGGTTGGTGGTTCAATCCCACCTAGGGATGGCCAAGGGCAGGGTTCCTTGCATTGCAGGATAGATGATCCTTGGGGTCTGTTCCAACTCTATGATTCTAAATGCTGCTCCATTGTCACATATGGATCACATTGAAATAGGCTAAAATGTCAAAGGAAAGGGGGGGACCCATAAATGGCTTTGATCACACGTACATGCAACTATTAAGTACATTCCCCACACAAGGAGCACAGAAATGAAACCTGCCATACACCAGGTCAAATCTTTCAGATGAGTAATATTTAAACAGTAAAGGTGAAGGAGAGAAAAAGTCATGATGCATTGCTTCCCAAACATCAGCAGACTGGGAAGGTCAAGTTCACCTTAACCACGGTATGGGTGAGGTCTGGCTGCCTGATGTAAAATCAAAGGATCAGAAGGTGGTTCTTTGCTTTCTATATAGTCTGGCAGACGCAAAGCTGTGGACTGCCCTCTCCATAGAGGTGTGTCTCGCAAATTTTGCCATGTACTGAAAATGCACCTCTTTACCCTGCCGTTTGGCTATCTGTCTGTCAGTCTATCTATCTATCTGAATGAAGCCACCCTGTTTTAATCTGCTTTATCATTTTAAAATATGTTTAATATATTTATATATTCAGGCTTTTATAATCTGCAGTGGGGCCTGATAGGGAAAAGCAGGTTTTAAAAAATGCAACAAAATAATAAACAAACCAACAAACCGAAACCTCAAAGAGGTATTGCCAAGGCTCAGTCCAGTAGAGGGCAGACTGCCAGTCTCTAGAGTCTTCAGTCTCAGCTGATCACCCTTGATGTTGCTTCTGGTTTATCTGCCCTTCCTGAATAAGCAAGGAGTGAGAGGAGCGAGAGGAGTAAAAAGCAAGGCCAGCCATTTGCACACTTTGCCCTAGGAAGTGTTGTTGATTGGGCACAGACAAATAGACAAGCAAATGTGCCATAGAAGAAGAGGTAGCCACACAGAGAGAGGGAGAATTTCTTCTGCAGATGCACCCCCCACCACTCCCCAAAAAAACCACCACTGGAATCAGCTCCGTACGTTCTTAATACAGCATTGCACTATGTTTTTTCAAAAGCATTTTCCTGCAGACAGTCAGGTTGTGCATCCATAGCAGTGACCAGAGGAGGAATGACGTCTGAGAGGAGAGCAGAGAGGAGAAATGCCATGGTGCATCTGCAGCAGCACAACTGGACACCTTCATCTGCCCCAGCTGCAGCAAAACATGTCTTATCGGTCTCTACAACCATGGCTAGTACTGTAAACTTCCAACAGTTTGACTTCACCCCAAAAGGCACACTCCTCCGTTGTCTCCCAAGACAGACAACAAAACCGCTGTAGGAATTGCATTGACCTGCACTGAAAGCACCTATGTTATGTATGAATCTGCCTTATTCTGAGTCAGACCACTGGCAGCATGAACTGGGAGTGGGACACCAAGCTTTCAGACAAGCGTCTTTCCTTTACATGGGGAGCTAAGTCTGGGACCTTTTGCATGCAGAGCATAAGCTCTGCCCTTGAGCTATGGTCTCCTCCCCTGACCCAGAAGAATGCATTTTCATTGTGACCTGGAAAAGGAGGAGATGACCAAAGGCAAGGCTGAGGGTTCTTGAACACAATGTTCAAGAACACAATGTTCTGGTGGGCAATAACACTAACAGTCCTCCCCACCCACTTCCTGCCTCTACACTTGTATCCAAGATATGGGCCTCAGCAGAAGGAAGGAGAGTAAAAGGGGAGGGGAGCGATATAAACCCCCTCCCAAGTACTCCAGCTTCCTCCCTCTTTCTGTCAAAGGAAAAATCTTCCTTCCTAATAAGAAAAAAGCTCCTGAAGGAGGGCAGAAACCAATGAAGGAATCTCTGGATTTTGTGAGGCCTTGTGAGTCTCAAAGAGAGCCTCTCCTAAGACTACTTGCATGGTTAGTAAGTGAAAGTAGGCAAAATATTATTGAACAAGTCTCCTGGAGCCAAAACTAAATTGAGAAACATGGCACTGGAAGAAGAAAGCTGAGCACCCTGGAGAAATGATTCATAGAATCATAGACTTGGAAGGGGCCATGAGGGTCTTCTAGTCCAGGACCCTGAGATTAAGAGTCTGGTGCTCAATCAACTGAGCTAATGAGAAAAAGTCATGTGTTGAAGTAGTCCAGGAGATGAGTAGCAGAGTGGATTCAAACTCTGCTACTCATTTGCAAAGGAGGACCACTTTTCTATTGCACAGTTTGACATAGCAGCTTTGTTAGATTTGAAAATGGAAAAAAAATGTAACTGGATCAGAGTGTTTTTAATCGATCCCATACTGAGGAGGAGGACAGGGAAGAATGTAGTTTACCTAAGGCTATATCTAGTATGTTTCTGGCAGAGGTGAGATTAAAGCAGGAACATGCTCCCATGTCTGCTAGCACAATACTCAGTTCGACATAATCTAGTGTAGGCATAGGCAAACTCTGCCCTCCAGATGTTTTTGGACTACAACTCCCATCATCCCTGACCACTGGTCCTGTTAGCTAGGGGTGATGGGAGTTGTAGTCCCAAAACACCTGGAGGGCTGAGTTTGCCTATACCTGATCTAGCGCTGTTGTCTCTGATGCTACCAGCATCTTTAATTTGTTTATATCCTACTTTTAGGAACAAAGTTCTTCCAAAGTGGCTCACAAGTTTTAAGAAATGAATTCAATTAAGCATATGGCAATTAAAGTGCAGTGCATAATAATGAAAACCAGTCCAAGAAAGAAAGTCTTATGAGATAATTCTGAGAGATAGATAGAGTATGGCAGAGCTCTCTAGATGTTCACAGCATCAATGGCAGAGCTCTCTAGATGTTCACAGCATCATAGAATATTAGAATTGGAAGGGACCCAATGGGCATCTAGTCCATGGGAGTCTGTTCCACTGCCGAACAGCTCTTACGGTCAGAAAGTTCTTCGAATGTTCAGTCAGAATCTCCTTTCTTATAACTTAAAGCCATTGGTTCGAGTGCTACCCTCCAGAGGAGAAAACAAGCATGTTCCCTCTTCAGTGTGGCAGCCCTTAAGATATTTGAAGATGGCTATCATATCTCCTCTCAGTCTCTTCTTTTCTAGGCTAAACATACAAGTGCTCCTCGTAAGGCTTAGTTTCCAGAACCCTTGATCATCTTGGTTGCCCTCCTCTGCTCACGTTCCAGCTTGTCAACATCCTTCCTAAATTGTGGTGTCCAGAATTGGAACGTTGTTTGACTCCAGCTCCTATTAACCCCAGCCAGCATAGCCAATGGCCAGAAATGATGGAATCTGTATTCCAGCTACACCTGGAAGGCCAAAGATTCTCCATCACATATTCTAGCTGATTACATGGCTCTTCTGCACAGTCATGGAGAAGAAGACCTTAGACAGGTGTGTCTTGAGATGCAGCAGGGATGAAGAAAACTAACCGTGCTGTCATCTCCTCTTCTATGAATGTATCTGGTCGTCCTGGAACTGAATTAAGTTTCCAGTCAAAATCTTGGCACAAGTCTTGAGAGATTTGGTTTCATTTCATTTCCTTCCTTTCTTTCTTTCTTTCTTTCTTTCTTTCTTTCTTTCTTTCTTTCTTTCTTTCTTTCTTTCTTTCTTTCTTTGAAACTCACAAATTGCTTTTTTCAATTGATTTTTGTCTCCTCCACATTTTTAAAAAATGATGATGGTGAAAGAAAAAGGGTGTCCCGTGACTGAGTTTCCTGACTGAAGCTCCATATACCATTGTGTAACTGTTCGGTTCAAGAGACTGTATCACTACAAAACATGGATTCAAACGTTTTAAACAAATACACAGTGTCATGACCCATTTGTTTGGATACTCTGTGCTGTCCCAGACAGGAGGGAAGCCATCGCTGAGCCCGTGAGGCATACAAGACTTCACAATTTATTAAGAAGATTAGCTGGGTTTAGCTTGTGCATTAAGAACTAGCCACTGAATGTGTGTTGTTTTAAACCATTGTGAGGTTATTGGGTTCTTTAGAAAGACCTGTTCTTTCTTCCATAGTTTGACCTGGCAAAACCATCTTTAAGTTAAATAAACAATTAAAGGCGCAGAGTAAACAAAGGCACCCTAAATATTGCAGGAGATTTCATCTCACCTTCTCTCCCTCCCCCCTTCTCCCCCCCCCCCGCCCCCGTCCTGCTTTTGGGGCTATATTTGTAGAACAGCCTGCTGTGAAATGACAAAGTTCATGGTTCATCTGAACTTTTGAACTCAAATGAGTATTTGACACAGCAAAACAATCTAATGTGAACCTAACACAAAGTTTTCATAGTTTTAAAACCTGGCTTTCAGTTCTTTGTCTGGGGCAATTGGGTAGGAAAGTTCTTTATTGATGTTGTAAAAACTACCCATTTAATATCAGGCAGCGAGAGGGAGAGAGAGGAGAGAGGGGAGATCAGTAGAAAGAGCACCTTAGCATTTCTGAAATAGTGCTGGGCTGGTAGATCATTGAACTCTACCTGACCCCATTATGAAGGCTTCCTCAGGACAAGTTGCAGCAGCATTTGTGACAAGACCAAAGCTTCCTATCCTATTTCAAATGCTCCAGGCCTGGGAGTTAATGGTAAATGATATATTCCCTTAAAAAAAATGTACACACTAATCACAATTGCCTAGTGCTGAAATTCCATGTATTTACTGTCCTAAATTTTCTCTTTGGGGGACAGAATAAAAGGGGAACGGGTGGACAAAATGCACTGTCATGTGCTTTGCTGACATCTCATAGTAAATGATTCCCCTCGCCTTTCTCCAACCCTTATGTTGGAACTTAGCATTGAGCGAGGCATTCTGAAGGCAGTGAAGATGGGCATGAAAGTATGTCCAAACAAGGCTTGTTGCAGTCTTCTCTCCATCCAATCTCCCTAGCCCCCTCCCCACAACTAACGGAGAACCAAAATAAGAAAAAGAAATACATGCCAATTTGATTAATTTCCACAATCCATACAGGAGCATATAATTGACTGCATTCCATTTACACCGACTGCTCATGTGTTGACTGTGTACAAACCAGGCACTGAAAGCACATGACATTAAAGCCTATAACTTTCCCAAAGAGATCCTTGAAACCATAGTTTGTTCAGGGTGCTGGGTAAACTACACTTCCCAGCAGGGATGCCAACTTGAATAAAATAGAGGGGCAGGTAAGCCCTGCCCCACATAATCAATCGCATGACACAGTGCACACACATCATTTGAATGGCAATGCCCATCAACTTGGAGGGGGGCCTCAAATATTTTATTGGAGGGGCTGAAGACCCCTCAGCCCCTAGCAGTTGGCTTCTATGCTTCCCAGGATTTGACAGGGGAAAGCTGTGTGCTTTAAATTTATGGTATATACGCAGCCACAACAATTTAACGTGATGCTGACTTTTCAGAACTCAATGGTGACTTAGGACCAGGTTATCTCAGAAAGACTGCGGTGCCACCCACATCCCTACCACTGAGCCTCTTGGGCTTGCCTATCAGAATGTCAGTGGTTTGAATCCCCGCGACAGTGATGAGCTCCCATTGCTGCGCCCCAACTTCTGCCAACCTAGCAGTTCAAAAGCATATCAGCACAACTAGAGAAATAGGTACGGCTGTGGCGGGAAGCTAAACAGTGTTTCCATGCACTCTGGCACTCGTCACGATGTCCTGTTGAGCCAGAAGCGATTTAGTCATGCTGGCCACATGACCCGGAAAGCTGTCTGTGGACAAACACCGGCTCCTTCGGCCTGAAGCGAGATGAGCACTGGACCCCATAGTTGCCTTTGACTAGACTTGATCATTCAGGGGTCCTTTACCTTTACTTTTACCTATCTCAGAAACTGCCTGCTCCCATATGAACCCATGCAACCTTTAACATGGGCCTTAGAGCCCTAAATAAATCTGTATGGTTTACATTTTCTACCATGCTAATGTGTGTTTGAGTCTGTACAATTGAATTAAATGAATACATAATCTAGGATCCTCTGTTGCTACTGCTACTGTAAGAGTACAGGGGAAATATCACAATGAGAAGTAATCTAATTCTCTGCAGTCATCCAGGTTCATGACCTGTCTCTGAACTGACATGTACGGGCAAAAATTTGGAAGTATTAGTCAAATAACACATAGTTACTCACACATTCTGTAAGAAAAAAATCTAACTATTCCTGGCAAGCATTTAAACAATCTATGAACTTGTCCTTTTCAAAGGTAAACTTATAGCACAAGTAAGACACTTCAGAGGAAACTCCTCATCATGAAAAAGTTTGGAAAATAAATCAAAATAAATAGCTGTTGTTGTTTTCAAATTGCTGATATGTTACATTGCTCAGCCAGCTACTATATATGGGATTCTTAGAAGTCCTATTTTAAAGAACTCAAGGGCAAAAGCTATTGGAGCAAATCAGCTCCAATTTTTATCGAAAGGAGGCTTATAGATAGTTTTTGCACACACACACACACATACCAATGTCCTTTTTATTGTGCATTCATGAGGATTTGGGCTCATGATGGTTATATGCAATCATACTGTATCTAACAAGCATGTACTTACTTTCCCCTCCATCAAATGCCGGCAGGTACACCCCAGACCAAAGGGCAGGGATACAATGGTGTGGAGCTTCCATTCATGGAAGAAGATTTACACTCCTGGAAAGACCTCTTCCAGGAGTGTAACTCTCCTTCTGTGAATGGATACTCCTTCCATTCACAAAGTGGCTCCATTGACTCCCACTCAAAGATCTAAAATAAAGATCGTGATGAGGACCAAGCCCCTTTGCTTTTAGCACGTTAGTTGCAACTTAGCTGAGCTTTTTTTTTTTTATGTCATAACATTTTTATTGTAATGAAAGATTAGTTTTCATCCACATTAACAGTCTGTAGGCTTTTGAAAGTGGTAACTGGCACATATGTGACCAGTGTATACAGTTTATTAGGCGAATTCTCATCTTCATTGCGTTTTCTGGATAAATGCACACGGATACGATAAGGAACATTCCTTACTGCTTTTGCTCAGACAGCCTTGTTCAAGCGGGTGTCAATGCGTACATCAGGAGTCCCCATTGCCTTCATTGCAAATTTACAGATCTCCTTGAGAGCACGAGGAGCCCACTTCTTGAAGCCCAAGCCATGGATCCATTTGTGAATGTTTATAATATATTCCTGAGTAACCACCTCATTGATGGCTGATCGTCCTTCTTTTCACCACCTTTCTTTCCAGGAGCCATCCTGCTCAGGACCAGACCAGAAAGCCTTAGCTGAGCTTTTGATGTTGACGGATTTTAGGCCTGACTAACTGTCTGGAGCAGGGCCGGATTTAGTTTGATGAGGCCCTAAGCTACTGAAGGTGATGGGGCCCTTTATATGTCTAGCTGTCCTTTGTCAACAACAAATTGTCACTGTTTTTTTTTTATTGAATATATGCTATATGGAAATTGATGGACCTAATAAGTCTCTAAAGACATTTGCACATAACAAATAGGAGCCTACACATCACAAAACACTGTTGGTGTATGCAGGTTTTATTTTGTTTTTTATCTTATATTTTGGAAATGTACATCCAGTGTTGTTGATTTTCCTTTAAAAAATTTTTGGGGGCCCAAAAGAGTGGGGCCCTAAGCTATAGCTTGTTTAGCTTATACGTAAATCCAGCACTGGTCTGGAGGAAGAGTTTTTGATGGAAACTTGTTCAAATATCCTGAGAAGGAGCTCCTTGTCCTTTGTTTCTCTTTTTCTTTTACAAAAATGTCATATTGACATGAATACTAAGGCAGACAACTTGACAATGACTAATGCTGGATAGAGGGCACCCTTCCATCCCCCCTCGTAATGCTCTGTGGAGACTGAGAGCGGCGTGTCAAGGCCACTTCCAGTCTGAAACTGCTGCGTTCTCCATCCTACTCAGGAAGCCAACCTCCGACCTTGCCTCCTGCCCTCTCCTGCTCCACCCTTTCAATTGTCCTGGGACAAGCATTAGCAGCTTATTACAGTAGCCTCAATCAGATACAGCCCTAAAATGAGTGGCTACCTCTGTTCCAGCATGCTTTTTCCAAATAAAAGCCGTAACATGGAGGAAACAAACGGGGCAGACAGTGGGCTGGCAGCTAATGAAAATCTTTATCGAATAAGCAAATAAATATCCAGCTGCCAAATCCTGGTGGTTTTTTTTATAAAATAAATCCATTCTACCATTTAGGGAAACATTACAGGTTCATTTAGGGAAACATTACAGGTACTTATGATTTCATCATGCAATCATCAGATGGTGAACTTTAAAATTTGTTCCTGCTACAGCTGTTCATGGGCAAGCTGTTCTAGGAGCTACTGGCGGGTGGGGTGCGGGGTTTGCAGGAAAGTTTGGCTCTGGGACTTTTTCAGAGCAGGAATGATGACATCATCTGGCAAGTGAATGCGGTGATAAGGAGGCTTTCAAGTTCAAGAGGCCGATTTGCACAGAGGAAGTAAAAGAATGAGGTAAATAATTGTCCAGAGGTTTCTTCTCTTCGATGGGATTCTCACTTCACCCTAGCAGTTTAAATGGTAACACTTCTTTGCAAGATGATTTGCATTACTAATTAAAAGCTCACTGGAGAACTCCTTGTTAAAATTCAATGTGTTTTACAAATTGGACCTTTGCTGTCGAAAGTAAGGACCACTGAGTTTAATGGAGCTTACCACAAATCAACTGTGCACAGAATTGCAGTTGCGTTGATCCTACGAAATTGGAGGTACTGCTGCCTGCATTTTTGGACCATCCTTGAGACTGTGGCTATTGCAGGTCACATAAGGTGCCTCTGCACTTTGAAACTGATCACTGGGAAATCCTCTAACTCTTCAAATGGGATGAGCCTCTCCAATGATAGGGAACTCCTAGACAGCCTACAGCAGGGGTAGGCAACCCAAGGCCTATGGACCACAAGCAGCCCACGGGGGTCTTTTAACCAGCCCACGAGCTGCCTCCGAACCAAGCTGCCCGTTCAGCGAGTCCCTGCATGCTGCACTAAACTGGTGCAATGCAGCATGGGGACTTGCTTCTGCGGCCCCAGAAATTGCATCTACACATGTGCAGACACTGGAAATCGCATCTGCGCAGATGCAGACACAGACACAGATGCTGGAAATCACGTCTGTGCAGACATAGACACAGGCGCATGCACAATCCAGCCCACAGAGGGATCTCTGCTGGAGTGAACCAGCCCAGGCAAGGTAAACCTTGCCAACCCCTGGCCTACAGTATGTAGATAATTGTTGATATTGTATTATGTCAGTGAGCCATCTAGCTCACTTGGACCACTCTCTAGGAAATGGGAGTGTCACACCAAAAAGGGGCAATAGATCACACTGATTTGCATGACATCTGCATTTATGTGTTGTATATTTTCGCCTTATATGCAAATTTAGAAATAGCTACCATAATCTGCATTGGAATACAGCTGTGACATGGTGACCTATGTGCCCATTCAGTCTGCTCTTTGGGTGCTGTAATGGACGACTGTGGGACACGTGGACATGCTCATTGGAAGAGTTGGATTCAAATCTCATCAGCATGACCACACAAGATTGCTTAACGGAAAATGCCAGGGATCAAATCATGTCACTCATACATGCAATGATGCAAAAGCTTGCGCTGAGAAACTGCCACTCCTTCTGTCCTATAGTTCAAACTACTAGTACACAACCAAAGGTTTTGAGGAACCTACACTGTGAGCACAATGCTAAAAGCATTTCTACCCATTTCTCACACATACCACCCCACTCCCAGGCTGCAATTCTATACATGCCTACCTGGGAGCAAGCCCCATTGAACTCACTGGGACTTTTGAGCAGGCATGCATTAGATTGCAGTTAGTGGAACACAGCCCAGGTGAGAGCTGCCAGAGGATTATAGCTGGTTTTATTTTAATAACAACAATAATAATTTTATTATTTGTACTCCGCCCATCTGAATGGGTTGCCCCGGCAACTCTAGGTGCTTTCCAACATAAATAAAAACATATATTTTTTAAAAAAATAATAATTCACTTTTACTGTACTTCTCTAAATCCACATGACCCACCCTTTTTTTTAAGTCACAGAGACAGTGTCCTCACTTGTGGTGTAAGGCTGCAATCCGCTTATTGGGAGCAATTCAGTTGAACTCAGCAGACTTACTTCTGAGTAGGCATGTATAGGATTCCACGGCAAGTTTCTCGGGGTATCTAGTTCCCCACCTGCATTTATTCTCTCTGAACACCTTGGGAACCAAACACTTCCTTGCTGTCTTATTGGTTAAGGGCACCGTCAAGTTAAAAACAAAACACCTTCGAGCTATTGGGATCCTTTTTGTTAATCTTTCGCCCTAATTCTCCTCTGAAAAGTATTACTCCTCATTTTATTTAAGACATACACTGCTGAACCAGCTGTGTCTTTTTAGTCGGTTCTATATAAAAGGCTTATGTTTCAGGCCTCTTCAAAGCGCCCAGGAGGCTGGCGTTCCCAGGCGGCTGGGTCTCCCTGCCTTCTCCCTCCTGTGTTCTGGTTTGCTTGCAGAACATATAATTCTTTCAGGCTCGCAGTGCATTGTTTGCTGTCAAAACAGCTCTCCCAGCCCCAACCGTTCTCAGGCCCGAACATCCGGCAAAGATTCTTTCCCATGGGGTGATATTACAAAAGGGTAGTATCAATATTTATTGCCCCTTTGCTACATCTTTAATCCGCATGTACCTGGGGTTCAGATTCCCACTGCAGGCTTGCTGTATCACCTGCTCCTTTAACACCTTGGCTTACAGTCTTTCTCCATTTGATCACAATCCCTGCCAGTCCAGGGTCTGACTTGCTCCCACTAGGATGTGGTTAAAAAGCCAATGGTTCTATTTAACTTTTGACAACCGCTTCCTCTTGCTTGCCCTCTGTGTGTGACTCAGTTGCCCCAATAAAACATGGCACCTGGGCCCTCAGTTCCCTCCATCACAGGTGTCTCCTTAACCACCTTCATAGCTGTGTTTATCACTCGCTTCCAGAGTTTATGTTTTGGGTCTTATGTCTTTAGAATATGCCTTAACGACATAAACAGAGAAGTGGCAGAAATTATGCTTCTCAGGTGAAATGCCTCTGGTTCAATTGCCAGCATCTCGGCCTGGATTTGACCCCTGTCTGAAACCCTGGAAAGCCATTTTCAATCAGAGGTAGACTGCAGGTGGCAAACATTTTCAGACCAAAGGCCCATCTTCCCTTCTGGGAAACCTTCAGGCAGGGGCAGAAGAACATGCCAGTGGTAAACAGGGCAAGAGGCAGAAGTGGCCAGAGCCATAAAGATGAATTTTACTGTTTTTAAAATGTATTTTTATTAAATATTTTCTTGATTTACAAAGGTATGTGCAATGTTTCTCTGAATTTTACTTTTTATGCAGTAGGAGGTTGGTTTCTTCACACTTGCACATTCCTCTTTATTATCTACCCAAGCAAAGAAGAAACTATTATTATCAGTATTACATTCACACCCCATATGTATTTTATTATTTTATTTATTGCATTTATATTCCACCTTTTTCTTCCAAGTTGCTCATGGTGGTGTACATGGCTCTTGTTTCACCCTGTTTCATCCTCACAGCAACCCTGTGAGGTAGGTTAGGCTGAGAGGCAGTGATTGGCCCTTGGTCACCCTGTGAGCTTCATGGCTGATTGGGGGATTTGAACCCTGGTCTCCCAGGTCCTAGTCCAATACTCCAACCATTACACCACACTGGCTCACAATATCACTACTTGGTGGCAGCGGGGGGGGGGGGGGAGGGAGAGATGCATCAGAACTTTCAGTTCACCCTGGTTCCCACATTGCTGGCAAGGCCAGTGTGAAGCCTGCACAGCTAGCACTCCAGGATAAAGGTAAAGGTAAAGGGACCCCGACCATTAGGTCCAGTTGTGACCGACTCTGGGGTTGCGGCACTCATATCGCTTTACTGACTGAGGGAGCCAGCGTTTGTTCGCAGTTTTTCCAGGTCATGTGGCCAGCATGACTAAGCCGCTTCTGGCAAACCAGAGCAGCGCACGGAAATGCTGTTTACCTTCCCACCGGAGCGGTACCTATTTATCTACTTGCACTTTGACGTGCTTTCGAACTGCTAGGTTGGCAGGAGCAGGGACTGAGCAATGGGAGCTCACCCCGTCGCAGGATTCGAAACGCCAACTTTCAGCAAGTCCTAGGCTCTGTGGTTTAACCCACAGCGCCACCCGTGTCCTTAGCACTCGAGGATAAGTTTTTTATATATATATATATATATATATATATATATATATATATATATATATATATATATATAGTTGCAGCACAATAAAAAAAGAAACAAGAAACAGTTACATCTCTCTTGTGTCATTGTTACAGTTTTGGAAGGAATTGGTAAGCATTTCAGATTATCAGGCAGTTGTTTTACTGATTGTTCATCTGATTTTAATGCAGAATGTTTTCCAAAATAAGTATTGAGATTTTGGGGGTGGTGAAGAGCTTTCATTTTCAGAGGACATTTTCTCATTTCCCTATTCCTGCCACTGCCCAGCTAGGAGAACAGCAAAGACTTTTCTTATACCTCTACCTTCGGGGGGGGGGGGAGTGGGAGGCATTCAATGCCCTTTTCCTCCACTGCAAGTATCAGCATTGCCCTGCTACTTCGCTTCTTGAAAGCAGTCACATTAAATGCAAAACACCTTAACAGACATGCAATTTGGCTCCAAGGTAAAAGTCCCGGACGTGCTTACTAGAGAGTAAGCTCCATTGAACTCAGTGTGTTTTACTTCTGAGTAAGCATGTCTACACACTGCATATCTGCGCCAAATGATAGCAAGATGAAGCGGCAGAACAACTCTTCTAGTGTAACCTCCTGCATCATCAACTCATGATAGTTGCGTAGCAGTTCACCATGTTCCAATGGCCTGGTGACAAAAGACACCTCCTTCAAATCAGTTTCATTTGCACAACCAAATACCACAGGAGTGGGGAACCTTTTTGTATCCTGGGCCATTGATGATGTGTACCCTGGAAAATAAGGTAAATTCAAAAGACAGCCTTGATATCAAGATGGACAACCCTCTAAATTGCTACCATCTACTCAGAGATAAACTCTATTCGGGCTCAGAGGGACTTACTCCCAGGTATGTGCATATAGGATTGTGACCTGAATTTCCTGCACAGGTTACATATTAATATTGAGGTTTCAAGTGTGAAGTAAAACTTACGTAAATGACTAGGTCATATTATTTAATCTTACAATTCTATGTACAAAGGAACATGCTTAAACATTTCTTGTGTGTTTGGGAGAATTTGTCCTCTCATTTTGGTACCCAAAAGGTCAAATGTTGACATCTTCATAATGGCAATTAACATGTGTAAAGTACTCCAGAAAATAGATTAAACATCCTTTTTTCATCATCCCTTAAACATTTCCACCTTTCATGGGGATGCCAGAATGGCCCATCTCCATAACTGAATTGAAATGTGCTGGAAGTACACACACCAAATGTGTTCACTTAGCAATGTTTTAGCACCTCCTTTAAGACTGGAAAATACATTTCCACCCCTGAAGGCAGCATCTTTCTTAACAATTCTTTTCCAGACAAATCCTGTTATTGTCCCTGACTTGGGCCACAGGTGCTGAAATGCAATTCAAATTAACAAATGGAAAATACAAATTATATCCTCTAATTATGCTGGGATTGGGGCCAGGCTGGCAGAACTGCTATCAGTATCCTACACACAGCTAGTAAAGGTAAAGGGACCCCTGACAATTAAGTCCAGTCGCAAACGATTCTGGGGTAGCTGCGCTCATCTCACTTTACAGGCTGAGGGAGCCCGCATTTGATTGCTTCCACAGACAGTTTTTCCAGGTCATGTGGCCAGCATGACTAAGCCGCTTCTGGCAAAACCAGAGCATGGCATGGAAACGTTGTTTACCTTCCCACTGGAGTGGTACCTATTTATCTACTTGCACTTTGATGTGATTTCAAACTGCTAGGTTGGCAGGAGCAGGGACCGAGCAACGGGAGCTCAGGCAAGCCCAAGCGACACAGTGGCTTAACCCACAGCACCCCAGCTAGAAATTGCAAAAAAGGAATAACAATGGCAGGGACATCTTTGGAAACACCTCAAGTGGCAACCAATCAGGGATTGTGCTAACAATGCCACCGATACACAAGGGGAGCCAATGAACTCATAATGATGGGGAGACACCCATCTGCCTTTCTTAACCTTTGCTCCTTAGATGTTGTTGGACTACAGCTCCCATCATCCCTAGCCAGCAAGGCCAGTGGTCAGGGATGATGGGAGCTGCAGCTCAACAACATCTAAGGACCAAAGGCTGCCCTGCATCATAACACACAGCAGAGCGCCATAGCACCCCGCTCCATCAGCCCCCAGTGACTGGCCCAGCAGTAGCCACATGACTGCAAGACCCCGGGGATCCCTACATTCATCTCTCTGGTCCACCTATGCTTTCTCTGTCCTCTTCCAGGATTTTCTAGCGATGGTGATTTTTGACTTGTACTCTTACCATTCTAGTTCTTAGTTTATATTTAGAAGACAGCCATTTCCACTTAGTTGCATGAGGTTTCTACAGAAGTTTCAATCGATAGAGCTCATAAAACAATTAAATCATTTTCTTCCTTTTTCTTTTTTTTCTACCCTGGCATAGCAACAGCCTTAAAGTAAAGCTGTTGTTCTGGGAGGAGATTCCAGAGGCACAGCTATTTCTTCCTCCTCAATGCAGTGTGTGTGTGTGTGTGTGTGTTTGTGTGTGTGTGTGTGTGTGTGTGTGTGTGTGTGTGTGTGTGTGTAATTTCAAGGCATACCCAAACCATTAGGCACACCTAAAGTAGCTCCTTGGATCCCAGCCAAGGGAGGGAGCCTTTGCAGAAAGCTTATAGAGACAGAGTGCTTCTTGTGTCAAGTATTTCCATCAGGCAATAGAGATAATGGTGAGCATTGGACTGGTTACTGTACATGTGCAGGGGGCTGGACTGAGGAGGAATGGTGGGGGCTGCTCCCCTTCTCCTGAACCTTCCTGAGGAGGACAGTATTTAGAACAGTGGTTTGCAGAAGGACATAGTTCAGAGACTTCAGAGGGTAAAAGCTGGGAAATACTGGGAGAGAAGTAGCAGGAAGGAGAAACACCGGGGAAGAGACAGCTGACAGACTCTGTGTCTTTGTAGAGCATTCCTGAACCCCCCCCCCCTCCCAGGACTAGGTGTACAGGGAGAGCAACCAAACAGAAAGCTCTGAGACAGAAAGCCCAGATCAGCCAGCACAGGAATGACGTCGAATAAAAGAGACGGAGGGGGTTGGGCTTTACCCAGAACAACACCATTATTGAAAAGGGACTACATTTCTTTGTCTCTCTCTGTGAATACTGAATAAATTATGTGGTAAGGACTCTTCTTGTTTACCTGCTTTTTTGGCTGCCACCAGGGGAGGGATAGGATTCTCTGAACCTTGACAGCAACAGGGCTTCCATATTTTTTATTGTTTCTTATTCTTTTAGGCGCACAATGTATTTAATGGTTCTTCTTACTTGGCTTCTGTTCATAACCATTCTGTATAGAGTTGGATATAGCAGCACCTCTCTAGTTCCTGTTCTCACATGGCTTACCAATTGCCCATGGAAAGCCCATGAGCAGGACACTTGCTTAACGGCCATCATCACCCAACTGTTGTCCCCCAGCAGCTGTTCATCAGCAACATACAGCTTCAGATGCTGGAGCTAATGGTCACAATGACTAGTACCCACTGTTAGCCTTATCTGCCATTAATGTTCTTATGTATTTATACCATAATCTAAAGCAGAGTTCCTCAACCTTAGACACTGTTGAACTACAGCTCCCATCATCCCTGATCATTGGCTAAGCTGGCTCAGGCTGATGGGAATTGTAGCCCAAGAATGTATGGAGACCCAAAGTTGAAGAAGGCTGATCTAAAGTACATTGAAAGCACACTTCCCCCTCTTAGAATCCTGGGAACCGTAGTTTGCCTTTCACAAAACCTCAGTTCCAGGCACCCTTAACAAATTACAGTTCCCAGGATTCTGTGGAGGGTGGGAAATGTGTTTCAAATGTGCTTTAATCTATGGTGTGTGCACCACCATTGCCTATTCCCTGGTGGCAGCCATTACTGTATCTTGCAGTAGCAAGGAAGCTTGCTTCTTATGAGTGTAGGATTCTATGAGTTCCATGGGGATTTCAACATGGGGCCTACCCCACCCAAACCCATCACCTCACATCAGGCCAAGAAAGTTCTCAGCACTTCCAGCTTGACTTTGTGACCGACACTTTGCCCTTCACCTCCAGGAGCCCTTTGCAGTCTGGAACAACTGCAAAGCCTCCCTACAGAATTTAGCTAATGAGGTTGTTTGTTTTTGGTAAAACCTTCAAAACCCATTAATTTGATCATGAACTCATTAAAAAGCCCATTAATGGGAATATGCATTTATTGATAGTGTAATATAAAATGCATCACGGTTTAAAATTTAATGGTGAAACAGCAGAGATCATTAAAAATGCCATTTGTAAGAGAAAAGTGGATAGTTCCTTGTCACCTACAAGCACGCACTAAGTACCTGCTTTCAGACATTGACTTTGCTGGCTTTTGGCTATCATATAAAAGACAGATTAAACTCCCATCCATCAAGGTGAAAGCTAACGATTGCCAGTGTCAGACAACACCTGTTTTTGCAGCATTCCTCAACTTAAAACTCCAGACATGCTGAAAGTTTCCAGTGAATTTTTCAATTGCCTTAGGCAATTGTGTCTGTGAAATACCCTTTTTGAATACACTCCAACATTTGACAGATGAAAATAGGGACATCCCATCCCATAATGATAATTTTACTATTTGTACCCCACACATCTTACTGGGTTGCCCCAGCCACTCTAGGCAGCTTACAACATATATAAAAACATAATAAAACATTAAATATTTTTTTAAAAAACTTCCCTATACAGGGTTGGCCTCAGACGGCCTGGTGGTCATATAACTCCATACCCTCCAACATTTCTCCAATGAAAATAGGGACATGCTAAGGAAAAGTGGGACATTCTGGGGTCAAATCAGAAACCAGGATAGCTTCTCTAAATCAGGGATGTCCTTGGAAAATAGGCACTTGGAGAGTCTGTTTCTGTTCACATTTCCTGCTCTTGTTCTAAGATTCTTACAAAACTAAGCACAACTTGTTTAACAGTACAGTATAGTGGCAGAATGTCTATAGAACGATGAGGCTCCAAACCATGATCCTCTGCCAGCATGGCAGGATTTATAATGGTGCGAATGGTGCCACTGTACCAGGGCCCATGACTCTCAGCTTTTTTTGTTTTTAAAGGCCTACTATAGACATGCTAGAAGAAAAGTTAGAAAGCAAAATGGGCAGGCGCCTTCTGAGCAATTGCTATGAGATAAGCCAGCCTGGCTGCTACTGCTTTTCAGTGTTTTTAGCCTAAAGGCCTAGTGTTGTCACCTCTTCTTTAGTGCATGTTTCCTTCCTGCCTCTTTTCATTTTCTAGTCTTTGGAATCTCTGTAGTTCTAAGTCCTTTCTTCCTAACAACCAAGATACTGTACATCTTTCCTCTGGTGCTTTCATCTAAGTTCAAGAACTCCCTGCAAGTTGTTATAATCTGAGGGCAACGCAGGCACTAAATTGCTGAGGATAAGTCCATTTTTTGTCTGGTTACTGCTTGGATGAGAGACACCTAAGCACCTCATGTATGTTGCTTTGGGTTCCATGATGGGAGAAAGGTGGACTAGAAATGCAAGAAAACACATAAATAGTACTAGATGGCAACAATCATGACACATAACACAGTGGTTCAAAACAGTTAAATCATAGTGTGGGGGGTTATTTTAAGAAGCCTGGAATAAATTTATTTTTTAAGTATTCACCTGGTATCAAAAGGACCATAAAAAATAAGTCCTTCCACTTTCTTGCAAAAGTTAATTTAGCAGTTGTTCTATTTAGTAAAATCTATTCTTTCATATTTTTCAGAACTGTTGTTTTCAATTCTGTAAGAGTGGAATAACCATGCAATTTTAGTCCTGTTGACCTTTATTTTATTGGCAAGAAGAATCAAGATGATTTCCATTCACTCTAATAGCCATAAAGTATGTCTTGCTGTGAGCAACTGCTTTTTAATGCATTTCTCTGCAAAACATACCACTCTTGGGAACTCCGATGTCTGCTTCAGAATGGGTCATTTACGCATTTCCTCTTGTCCAACGTCACCTAAGGGTTTCCCCTTTTCCCACTGTACTTCCGTCCTGTTCAAAGAAATAACAGGTGGTTTTGTTTTGAAAACCAGGTGTCTAAAGTTAGATGCAACGACTGAAATTTTCAAATTATTATTTTGTCTGGAGCTCAAATTCAGGTCATATCTACACCATATATTTAAAGCACATGGCTTCCCCCAAAGAATCCTGGAATCTGTAGTTAAGGGAATTGTAGCTCTGCAAGGGGTAAACTACAATTCCCATGATTCTCTGGGGGACACCATGTGCTTTAAATGTATGGTGCGCATGCATCCTGGGAGACAAAAACCTTGGAGAGCTGCTCCATAACTGTCATGGCTTATATACCTGGACTCCTAGTATCATTATGCTCTAAAATAATAACAGCCACTTAAAAGATGAATTTGACAGTGTAAGCCGCAGTTAAGCTGAGGGGTGTGTGCATTTGAGACAGCTGTTGTGATTGTGCAGGTGACAGCTGCATTGAATAGGAGTTTGGGGAAACAAATCAAGGAATGTGCATGGGGAGAAGACGTCCCTGCTCCATCTCTGGTCTGCACAGCAACACAAAAATATGGCTTGAGATGCAGTGGATGACCTTGCTGGATTTTAAGCTGCTAATACAGTGGTACCTCGGGTTAAGAACTTAATTTATTCTGGAGGTCCGTTCTTCACCTGAAGCATCACTTTAGCCAATGGGGCCTCCCGCTGCCACTGCGATTTCTGTTCTCAACCTGAAGCAAAGTTCTTAACCCGAGGTACTATTTCTGGGTTAGCAGAGTCTGTAACCTGAAGTGTCTGTAACCCGAGGTACCACAGTATGTACATAGATAAAGTTGTAGGCCCCACCTGTTGATTCTAACCTCTTGAGTATTGACTGTATTCTCCTTGAAGATTTGATTTTTGTAATAGACCACCATCTAAGGTTGGGGAACCATTTTGGCTCTGCAGGCCAAATCCTTATCGGATCCTAGCCCCGTGGGCCAAATTTGACAGGTGGTGCCTTAAAGCTCCTAGGGCTTCAGCTTTACCTCCTTGTCAGCTGATGGGTGGCTTCGACTGCGAGTTGTGTAACCTGAATTTGCTGGTATGCAGTTGAGTCCTGCCCGCAAAATGGCAACAGTCTGGAAGCAGACTGCAACCTCTGTCTGCTCAACTATCTGTCGGGTGGGGAAGGCAGGGGAAAGATTTGATTATGAAAAGATTTATCTACAATGTACGATTGACCCATAGAAATGGAAGGTGAAGATATTTCAGTACAAAGCAGTTCTTAACTTAATGGTCCTTAGGCAATCCTTGGGGTAATTCGGCAGGCGCCAACACTAGGCGCCAGGTTAAAACTACGCTTTTCTCCTCCCAGACGTTTAGTGGTATTTGTATTTGAGTTATTCACTTTGTGGTCATGATACCAACCCTTGCTTTAAAGGTTTCTCTGTAACTGTGTATTCTTTATTTGCGAAGTTACTATGATTGTTTCTAACATTTTATATGTATGTTGCCTTGGAGTCCTTGCGGTCAAGAGGTGGGAACCAAAAAAATTTTAACCAGCAAACTTTAAAACTAATGTTTTTGAGGACTTGTTAGCTAGCAACGTGTGTCATTTTTCCCTTTTCTTTTTCTAAAGGAAATTTAAAGGTTTCTGTTACCAAAAGTTTTATGGCATGGGTTTTCTCTATGGATAGTTTTGCTACAGTACTGTGTTCAGCTGGATGATATAATCAAAAGCACATAGGTTGGCAAAATAAGCTTGAACAGCCAGTCCTGGGAGAAACATTAACTTCTATCCTTTTAAATATAAATGCTCCATTAACACAATATAAAAAATTAGTGAACGAATTGCCGAGAGGTGAAAAGGGTCTAATTTCAATAATATGTTCTCTTTTATTAAATGTAGCCCTTAATTCTACAGGCATGCTTTTAAAAGCCTGGGAATCAGACACTGGTGCAGAAATTCAAGCTAAGGCGAAACATGGGAAACCCACATGGGAAACCCACCCACTCAAATAAGTATCTAGCTTTATATGAGGGAACTCGTTAAAATGACTTCATAGGCAGTATTGGGCTACAGTTCAATTGTCAAGAAGAGTGGTTCCCAATTGGTGGTCTGCGGACTTCAAGGGGGTTAGTATAACTTACCCAGGGGGGTCTGTGCACCATTCAGATAACAAAAAATACCAAAGAGATATCAAAATTTTCAAAAGCAGGGGGACCATGGCTTGGCTTTTGAAAAACTGGGGGGGGGGGTCTGCAGTATTTAGCTAATTAGGAACCACTGGACTAGAATGTTTTCTTCAATATCACTGATTTGTTGGAGAGGATGTGGAAAACCTGTGTCTTATCATCATTTGTGGTGGGACTGTGTGTCTGTTATTGCCTCAGTGACATGTTGCAGAATACACTCACAAAACAGAAAGGAAGAAACCTTGGTGTGCAGGGCCCTCAGAGCACCTCAAACGAAAGGAATTTGAAAATTTTGAAAGTGGTCAGAATCCATTTAAGAACCAGCAGAGTAAATACAAGTATTGGGCCATCACGCAATACAACTCTCTCCTACTTGCAAATCTAACAGCTCTTGATAACAGGCCCAAAAGTAGTCCAGTGTACGATGCTTTTCTGGCATGGAGAGAAAGTGATAGACAGTGGTGCCATTGAGAAATTTAAGATTTTGAACTAAATGGCCTCGTGGAGAGCTCTCTTTAGATGGTATTACTGCCAAATGGGTTGAGCTATGCCTGCAGCATTCAAGGCCATCTGCTGAGTGGGGCCTGGACCCCAAATCATACTCTAATGGCACCGCTGGTGAAGGGAAATAGACACGACCCGCTAAATTTCTACATAGCATTCTACTTCTAAAGGAGCCAGTGTGGTGTAGTGGTTAGAGTGTCAGAATAGGACCCAGGAGATCAGGGCTCAAATTTCCACTCAGCCAACAAAGCTCCCTGGGTGACTTTGGGCCAGTTAACATCTCTCAGCTCAACCTACCTCACCAGGCTGTTGTGAGAATAAAACTGGGAGGGCTCCTTGGAGGAAATGTGGAATATAAATGTAACAAATAAGAACAGTCCGGTTTAAGAACAATTTGGTTTACAAACTCTGCAAAACCAGAAATAGTGTCTTGGTTTGAGAACTTTACCTCGGTCTAAGAACGGAAGCCAAACAGTGGAAGGGCACCGGCAGCTGGAGGCCTCATAAGGAAAAGCACGCCTCAGTTTAAGAACAGTTTTGGTTTAAGAATGGACTTCTGGAACAGATTAGGTTCGTAAACTGAGTTACCACTGGAAAGGCAAAAGAGCAGGGCCAGTGAAGAAAGTTGGTGGCCATAGTTCAAGACTCCCCTCAGTCTTTTTTCTCCTACTCATGTTTACCAAAATCCCCATTTCTTGTCTTTATGCAGCAGTGGGGCTGAATGCTGATGAGCAGTCCAACTAATGCTGATAATTTGGGATTAAATAAGCATTTTCAGGAGAGAGTTAGACTGTGTCATGTAGCTACTTGGAGCTGTAGAGTATAAGCTAGTAACAGCCAATACTGGTCATTAAACTAATAGTATTTCTTGTCTGAGGAATGGATATCGTCTGCTTTTAAAAATGGGAATATTCCCATTGCCTCTTCCAATTTCTTTTGCTTAACGAAGCTTATTGTGGGCCTTTGTATACTTCCATACAGTGTACAGAAGGCAGACAAAGTGAAAACAAGCTCTGCTCTTTTGAGGTTTTCAATTAAGTCTTCTAAATAACATGACAACACGGCGTATAAAGCAGTCCCGTGACAATGTAAGGCGGTCGGCCATTACGTTGATTTACTTTGGACCATTTTAAGTTCAAGGAGTGGGATAAAGAGGGAAGGAGCTTAAAACTTCTTTCACTCCGATGTAATAAATTCCGAGCATTGCTTTAAAAGATAGGGCAAAATGGCTAGGAAGCGAAAGTCAAGGGTGGAAGGAAAAAACTTGTTTTGTATTCCACTGTGATGGAAAACAATAGATTATGGGAAAGTTCTCCAGAAGGTGATCAGAGGAAAAGTTCACCAGCATCTATCATGAGCTGTGTCTGTGAGGCCTGCTGGGATGGGAGGGAGGGACATAAAGGTGTCAGCAGCGGAGCTGATACTGTAAATCACAAACATGCTAGTTAAGTTAAATGGCTGGCGAGGAAAGCGGCCTTCAGAATTCAACTTCTTTGCTGATGCCCAGAATGTATTCCTTCCCTGAAAAACCACCACCACCACTGGACTAGCCTTGCGTCATGTGTTAGTCTCTCTCTTAGTTAATTTTCACATCAATACCTATTTTCATGTTCTAAAAGAGGTAAAAAGATGAACGGCCCAAAGACCACCAAAGTGTTCTGATAACATCCTTAGGATATGCAACATTACTTCTCACAGTCTTTCATGATTCTTTCTCCTCTGGTTTTTCTCTTCAAGCACACCTATATCTATAGGTGCATGTACACACACACAAGTACAGAACAGGATGGCCAATTCAAACTTTTAATTTTTTTAATCCCTTCTGTACTTCTGAAACTGCAACCCCATGCAATCTTAGCTGAAAATAAGCCACACTGTACTCAGTGGAACCTACTTCCAATTAAACATGCAGAGGATTACACTGTTAGTTGTTTTCAGTGAATACCTTTAGGTGCCATGTGTAAAAGTGACAAACACATATGAGCAAATATGTGCATCATGCAGGTACACTGAACTGAGAAGGAGTCATAGTTGGCCATTGGCACACTAACCAAACCACTCTGGACGCCATTGCCTGACCATCTTCACTTCCAGTGCCTGGTAAGGGCATTAAGATCAACAATTGGAACCTGGATAGATTAGTCACAGCATGGTGATTATCAGCTTGCGGTAACACTGAGGCAGGTTTTTTCACTGGTGCACTAGGGTGGTATGTTCTCTGTGTTGAAATGCAGGATTGCAATACATCAGTATGGGCATTCCACCTGTTCTCAAAGACACATCTCTTTAGACAAGCACTTCCCTAATCTCTTGACTTGCCTCTCCTGCTTTGAGTGCTGTTTAAACTGTTATGCTCTTTTATTGGACTCGTATATTATATATTTTAATTATGGATGTTTTAATGTAGTTGCTTTACTATGTATTATGGGTAGCTGCATTTTTATAATTTCTTGTTATTTTGCTTGTTATAATCCTTGCTATTTTGCTATTGGCTTTTGTTTGTTTGTGAACCACCTTGGTATTGCTTCTTGAAACTAAAGACAGTATATGGAGCCTATGGCAAATGCAGGTTTGTCCCTGCATAATGCGTAAAACGGCCTTTAACTCTCCAAACATCAAGGAAAATCATCTTGATACATTAATCGGCCTAGCCCTCGATATATCTTCTTATTAGGCTAATGAACTTCTCCATTATGCTAGATGTATAATGCATGCACTATCTTGTCTGTGACTCTGAAGGCAGAACTGTTAGCATCAATAATGCATACGTAGTTGTTGTGATGCTAGGTGGTTATAAAAAGGGGAAATCAGAAGAATAAAAGTTAATTTACATCAGAGGGTCCATTTTAATAAGGACTCAGAATCAGAACAGTAGTTCCATGCCCTTATCCAATAGCCTAGCATAGAGCTATATGAAAAGAACATAAGATTAACCCTGCTGGGTCAGGTCAAAGGCTTATCTAGTACATAGCATACTGCATCCACAACTAAATGCCTCTGAGTAGCCCACAAACAGGACATGGGCACAATATTCCTGAATAGAAGAAATCAATAAAGATATGGAAGAAATCTATACTAATGTACTCTATAATGCATGCACAGAGAGGTACAAACAGGCTTCATCTTCTAAGAGTCATTGTATACAGTGAATGGGCCCACATCCAGAGTCAGAATTATTGGGTGAGGTCCACACCCCTCTTGAGGTCCATCTCTCATGTCTGGCCCAGTCTCCCAGCCCTACTGTCTCTGAACACACAGACAGTGAGGAGAATGAGAAGAGTGAGGAGGTGGAGAAGCATCCTCCACTCGTACTCTCCCACTTGGGTTGGAGAAAGGACCATCAGATGAGTAGTGGAGACTGTGGAGAGGAGGTCAAGAACTCTGAGAAGGGATTCCACCTGTGACCTCATTGGCCATGCCCCTGTGACCTCCTAGCAGTCACAGTGGGCACCAGCTGCCACTACCACAAAGGGATCTTGCCCAACGGTCCCCAAAACATTGCAGCTCACACTATGAACCAGCTACTACAGCTGCCAGGGGCGCCAACTTGAATAAAATATTTGAAGGGGCAGGTAAGCCCCGCCTCGCATAATCAATCACAAGAGGCAGTGAACACACACCATTTGAAAGGCTATGCCCATAAACTTGGGGGGCCCTCAAGTATTTAAGGGGGGCAAAGGGACCTCAGCCCCTAGGAGTTGGCTTCTATGATATGTAAAGCAGTTGACTTCCATTGCAAGGGGTTGGACTGGATGAAGACTTGGAGTCCCTTCCGACTCTATGATTCTATGGACCTATGGACAGTGTAATTGTATACACATCTACTCAGAAATAAATCTGATTAGGTTCAATCAGGCTTACTCACAGGGAAGTATAGGGTTGCAACCTAATCAATAAGACCTTGTCTCAGCTGAAATATATGAAAAGAAATACTCTAGAATTACTTTTACCGTTTAAGTTCTAAGTATCACAATAAATCATTCACTAAATCAATAGTTCATTATCATACCTCAGGACATTCACCTTTGAGAGGCAACAGCTTTGATCTTTGACCTTCACATCCTGATATAAGCTCGTGTCTTTAGACGACTTCTCCAAATTCTCTCTGTTCTTTTTGACCGTCACGGGAAAGGGCCTTTGATTTCATCTCCACCAAAGTTCCGGCTTGATTACTATAAGGGAATCAGCTGGCTGTATCTCAAAAGTAATTGTACTTCTAATCATGTCAGATAACAAGTTCAGATGCCACCCATTCTGACCAATACGTGTGTATGAAGAAAATATTGTGGGGAGGGCAGGCAGAACGATGGTGCTGTGGAAACCATGATGCAGTTGATACAAAACAGGCACAACCGCAACTGCAACCTAGGGCTGAAAGCTTTAATCTGTGTGATCCGTCAGCAAAAACTTCAATTGCACATTAAAATCTAGTCGCTGAAGAAGTGGTGCAGCTGACAAATCCAGTCTCTGCATTCCAAAAAACCTTATGGTTCCACAGTCTGCCTGAGCTGCTACTATTTCCCTGAAGGGAAATTGTTGTTTCTTCAAGATCCTCAACAGGGCAGTTATTGAGACAATTACCAATGGAGAGATGTAGAAAGTAGAGACCTCTAAGGTTCCATATTAAGACCTGCCGCTCTCAAGTCCTGCTTGTGGGCTGCACATAGGCATCTAATCAGTGGCCACTGTGAGGACAAGATGTTGGACTATGATGGTCTAGCAAGGTTCTTCTTACATTCTTAATTCAAAGTCTGCCTATATAGTGAGGCTGCGCTATGTATATATATTTTAATGTCTAGCGCACCCCGACCCTTGCTGGCACATGCCACTTCTCTGATGCACGTTACAAACTTCCTTTTTTGGGTGGAGCTTTGAGCTGCCCTGCAAAAGGATCTTTATTCTCCTGCCAGCCCCCCACCCTCTGAAACAGAATCATTTGGAAGTAATTAAACACTGGTCGTGATGTTCCTGTGCCTTCTCACACCCAAACAGATTTGCTAAATATTTTATCTCACACCCATCCGAGAAAGCTGCATTTATTTCCATTCCACAATGAAGGCTGCATAATTCATACAGCTCTTCAAGTCGTCATTTTTCATGCCGATTTGTTAAACAATTTGGGCTCTGCTGTCCTGAAACGAGCCTTTTCTAAGCTTGCTGCCATCTACTACCTTCCCTGAATTCTTATCCCTCATGTTAATAGATTCTTGCCCATAAACATAGCCTTTTAGGAGTGATCTGTATACTTCTTGCACTGCATGTGAGAGTGGGGAGAGGGAGATGTTTAGATCTAGAACAGGGACTGCCAGCCAAGGCATGCACCCCGCCCCCCAGCTCCCACTTACTTTCCCAGCCTTTGGTGTTCAATGGAAAATATAGCCTCTTTTCTTAAAGTAGTGCCTTTGATCCCTAAGAGTTTTACAATCAGGAATTATTCTATCCACTTCTGTGTAACCACTTCTGGGTGGTGGGGAGGGGGCTTGACAGCTGTTAAAAGTACACAATATTGCAAGCATATTTGTGATGAACTTAAAATGCTTAAACTTCCTTAAATGGGTCAACTTGGGCTAATCAGCTTTTGTGATGTATTTAGCAGATAAATTCTAGACAGATAACTGCATTAGGCTATTGGAGCAAAAACTACAAAGACTCTTGTACCATCTAAAAGATAAACACATTTATTGTTGCCGCTTGTTGACTGGCGCCCAGCTCATCAGTTGCGTGAAGTGGATCCATTCAGTCTGGAGCACCAAACTGCATTGGTGATCAAATTTAAATACCTAAAATGTAAACACCTAAATGTTTGTGATGGTGAGTTTAGTAGATTCCCGAAGTCTGGAATGCTATTGTTAATTAGCAGTGCAATCCTATGTGCGTCTCCTCAGAACAAGTAAGGGAGCGTGGGACTGCAGTCTAGATGGTTTTAAGGAAAAGGTTACACTGCCTTTTTTAGATGTGATGACTACCTGGATCCACAGACAATAGCAGAAATGGGACAAACTGTTCAAAGCAAGGTTTGCAAATGAAAACACATATTTGCCAGAGCTTCGCAAAGGAATTCCATGAAAATAATACCATGTTGGATTCTATTTCAATTATTTCAGAACTTCTAAGCCGTCCGGTAAGGAGCATGAAGGGAAAATTGTAATGGTGAGCTTCGGAAAACAGTTGTAGCCCTCTATAGGAAAGGAAAACCAGGAAGTATTTGAAAGAGATGCTACCGATTGGCTTTTAAGTTGCAGAACTGGGCAGCAACTGTTAAAGTGTTGAAAGAGGACCTGGGAGACCAGGGTTCAAGCATGAAGCCCACTGGGTGACCTTGGAACAGTCATTGTTTCACAGCCTAGCTTGTCTGGATTGAACCTGAGATGTTCTGCATACAAAGGGGATGTTCTATCACTGAGCTATGATCTTTCTCCTTTGGTGCTATCAGACAAGGAAGAGAAGCACATGATGTGGCTCTGATTTGGCTGTTGCTTCTCAGAATATTCCGCCTCCCTCCCTTTTCACTTGTTCCCAGTGGTACAAGACAGCAACTGCTTACCCGGAAAGCAAAGGGATTCAGTGCTAAAGGAGCATAACCAAAAGCACCCTCAAAAGTGACCTCCACTGCAAGATTTGTTCTGATCAAATGTATTTGAAATGAGAGAAAAATAAGCACCATGCATGCCACCCAACACCCCCATCTCTTTAAATTTGGGGTATGAGATAAATACTTATTGCAACATGCACGGATCATTAATTAGGATTTCCTGGGGTTATATTGTGTTCTAAATAGCTTACCAGCGGGACAGGAAAAACACACTTTGCAAGAATCCCCCATCACTCTGTGAAATCCAGGTCCCCATTGAAATCAGGATCAGAAACGCACACTGGGGGAATGGCTTCTGCAGTTTCTATGGGCAAACGGGAATTTCCACTTCCCTCTGAAAAAGAAATAAAAGGAAAGTCACATCCATCGAGTTATCCAGAAGGACCCAGAGGTTCAACAGTGGGTGCTTTATTTGTGTGGTGGAAGTGATGTATGGTGAGAAAGTTTGTGGGGTGTTTTGTGTATGAGTGGGGTTTTTTTGTTTTTTGTTTTACTATTAACACAACTGAATTACCTTGGTTAATGTTTTGGTGCTTAGTGAAAGCCATGACCATAGCCAGGACAGAAATGTGACCAAATGTGTAAGTCTTTAAGGTTAGCCAAGGTTCAGAGGGTCATTCCTGGGCCATTTTATCCATCATGGTCATGCTTGTGCAGGATATTAGAAGTGTGTCTGCAGAAGGGTTTTCAATTACATCAGCAAACTGGGCGGGAGGGGCAGAGATAATAGTATCTATGTGAAGGGTACTCTAGAGCCAGGAAGATGAAGGTTGCAATCCTATACACACTAAACTCCAATAAAGCATAGAGACATACTTCTGAGTAGACATGTACAGGATTGCACTGTTAAATAGCTCACTTCTCTGCCTATTACTGTAGTTATTTGTATGACAATTTGCACTGAACAGCACCCTTTGAGCACAAGCTGACCTCAAAACCATTTCTTTTGATTTTCATTTTAGGCTTTAATAGTTTTTCAGCAGGAGGGAGGGGAAACAGAATCACTTCAACCTTAGGAGTCAAACCAGAAGTTCAACATCCTATCCAATTTTCCAGCCTTTATTCCAAGAGCTCAAAGTGCCATACACGGTCCTCTTCCCAGCTCATTTTCTCCTCACAAGAACCCTGTGTGGTACGTTAGTTTCATAGTCACGTGAAGCTTTGAACCGGGTCTCGCTGTCCCATTTCCCTGATGCCTCCAGAAGGCAAGACACAAAGAGTATATAGCTCTTTCCTGGTGCTCTGCCCCAAGCAATGGCTATTCAAGGGTATACTATCTCTGACCATGGATGTTCCATATAGACTAGAGTGATCATGACTGATAGGCTTGTATTAATTGGTCGTACACTACAGCTGAACCCATCCATGGGACAAGAGTGGGAGAGAGTGATGGTGTGAGCTAGCCTTGGTTTCATACTGTTATGGCAAAAAGCAATGTCCTACTTTGCTCTTAATTTGCCTCCAGCTGCAAAAGGAAGTTGCTGTGTGCTAGAAGCACAGTGATTTTTTATAAACGAATCCTGTCTTGTCTCTCTTTCAATCCAGTTTTGGATCTTACGCAATCATCTGCTTGTCTCCTTTAGTAAAGTGCAATGAAGTGCATCTGAGTTTTAGTTACAGCAGCCACACTGCTCAGCCGAGATGGGAGTTTTTCAGGGGAGGGAAGAGTTCATTTCAAAGGTGACCTGTGGCAAACTATTCAACCCAACCTTCCAAGCCTATATTTGCCAAGTATGTTGATCTACTTGCCTGTCAGAGAGTCAAGGCTACGGATGACTTGCAAGCCAGACCTGGCCCTAAGGCAGTTATGTATCTCACCTGGCCCTCAACCAAGTTTTCAGCATGTAAATATTGCTCAGCTTCCTTTTGTAGGAAAGTGATGACGAGCGTCTGGAGTCTTCAGATAAAATTTATTTTGTTGCTTTCTTGCACAAAAATAATAATAATAGTCAAGTAGCTCTTGGAGGGATTTTTCAGAAAGCCCACTAGTTTCTCAGTTCCCCTGCGTCAATGACCTCATACCATGTGAGCACATGAGCTCTTATAACCTTCCTTCAAGGTGGTGTCAATTTTATTTATTAGACGCTGACCATTTATGGAGTGGGTCAGATAATTAACTGCCCCCCCCAAGGTGCAGTCTGGAGAGTAAAGAGGGATGAAGGGACAAATCTATTTCCAGGCCCATCTCTGATTTTGGCCATACTTTAAAACACCAGCACATTCCACCAAATTCTACTGTTTTCAGTGGAACTGCCAAGTCAAGTCTGCTTAGGATCAAGGTGTTAACTTGGCTGAACACACTCTCATAGCAGGTCAAAATTCCCCATATAAATGTAAACAAACACCAACATTCTAGCTGCAGATTTTTTTTTATTTATGACATAATTTGGTTCACAGTATACATATAATTCCATTTAACTTTTGACCATGTGTCTGGATACACATAAAGGTCCTTAAATGGTTTCAACATAATTAGTAAACAAGCTTTGAGTACGATTCTTAAATAGAAGGAAACTTTATTTCTATAGAAATAAAATTATCCATTTATGAATCCCAAGGACTCATAATTACAGTGCTTGCCTAAAAAAAAAAGGTTTAATACATGAAATAGCTTTAAAAATATTCTTAGAAAACACACTTATAAATAACTATTACACATTATAAATTTAAATATATAATATTGAATTTAGGACACTATGAAAAGCCATTGTGCATGTTTTAAATTCACCAACACTTAAGTTAAGATCACAGTGATACTGTCCCGGAATTTATTAAACCCGGCCATTGAAACTTGTGAATTTTGTTGGCAGATTGTCCTCTGGGTACACCGTAGGGCCGGTCTTCATTGTTGGTGGTCCATTTAAAAGTTGCCAGTCACAGTTCCGGGCCAACTCTACAGTAAAGATTTTTAGAAGAATCTTGGCAAATTCTTTGCCTACACAGCTTCTCAAGCCCCCTCCAAAAGGGATGAAGCTGAATCGTGAGGAGTCTTCTGGGAAAGGAGACATGAAGCGATCGGGGTTGAATTCATCTTTGTTGGTGAAAAGCTCCGCAACATCATGTGTGTCACAGATACTGTAAATGACATTCCAACCTTTAGGAATCTGGTAGCCCTACAAGAAACAAGAGATGGAATGAGGACACAAAACAGAGACAATGGGTCACATGTATGGAGCCATTTAGGAGAGATGAACGTCTTTTGAAAGATGATGCACCTCATCACAATGGCATTGGGGAGATGGATTCCAAGGCATGGTCTGGGTTCTACTCACTACATAGATTTACAGGCCATCTTCTTCTATAAAACTAAGGATTGATTTAACAGTGCACCTTTCTGATTTGTCTAACAGCTCCAGCAAGATGACCCAAGCCATCCCCTTACTCACTAAGGGTAATCTACACATGGGAAAGATGCTTCTTTCACCATTCAAAGCTGATCACCCGCTCAGGGAAGACAGAACGAATTCCATGCACCACTTCCTAGGCACATAGGACCTCTTAGACTTTGGACCTCCAGATGTTACTAAACTACAAATCTCACCAGCCTTTGCAAGCATGGCCAATGGCCAGGAGTGATGGGAGGGTTGAGTTCAGTAACACCTAGAGGGCCAAAGCTGCCCTACACCTGCCACAGGTGATCAGTACCAAGAAAGTTCAGAGGCTACCATGTGTATAAAATGGGGAACAGCTGGTCCTACCATTAGGCAGAGTGAAATGCCTGCTTAAGGCAGCAGATATGGGTGGAGAGCAGACAGGGCTTTGAGAATCATATGGCCTGGCCTGCACCCCAATAGCTTGTCTGCTGTGGTCGAGGACTCTCTCAGCACTGAAGTCAGTGCTGGTATCCCTTGGTACATAAAACAGAGCACTATCTTGCCCTTTGCCTCAAGTAACAAAATGTCTTGGGCTGCCACACTTCCTCTAGAGCTACAGCTAATATCTGTGAAACATAGCTCCCTAATTCATAATGCCTTAGGATGGCAACAACTTTACTATTATAGAAGGGGGAAAGAGGGCTGCTAGTTCCATACAGGTATTCCTGCACCTTTTGTAAAGCTGCATAGTGGAGATTTTCAGCAGGTAGACTTTCTTCCTAGCATCACACTGGAGAAGTTGCAACTCCCAGAATTCTCTCTTGCACATTTGCAAGAGCACATTGTGCTCAGACTGAAAGGGAAGCATTGGCTAAGTTCCTCATACCAAGGCATAGGAACAGCTTCAAGCACTTACTTTTCTGGCATGACAAATGTAATGAAAAGAGCTAGTTATGTCTGACTTATTCCAATACCAAAAGGAACAGGCTTAAGCACTCTGGAACAGAACAATTTCAATAGGTGCCATTTCCTCCCACACTGTGACTCTACAGAAACTACATCTGTGTAACTTGGACCCACATCATAATCCAAAAAGGACCATTTTCTTTCTCCCCAATCATAGAATCAAAATTGCTTCAGAGAGGAACAGATAAAGCTTATCCCAAGGCATTGCAGCGATGCAGAAACTGTTGGAAGTTTGCTTCTTATAAAAATTCTAACTGTACTTTTTATTATTAAGGTATGAGCAGTCCAGTTACTGCTGCAATATTTTGTTGTGATGCTAAAAGCAAGGATCTCCATGGAAAAATCAGCAGAACTGAGATGTTATGGAGACTTAATGAAAATGGGCTTTGCCTGCTTACATTTAGCTCAAAAGTCTTGAGAGCCACTCTGAATCCTCCAGGAACTGGTGGACTCAGACGGAGAGTCTCCTTGATGACACAGCCAGTGTACTTCAGTTGCTCCAAGAGTTCCATTTCCAAATGCTTCTCTTGGCTCATGTTGCCCAACAATCCCTGAAAACAAAGGATGTGTCTTGAGTACCAGTGTAGAGAGAAGGCTTAGCGATCCAGGACCCACACCCTACAGGACCATCTGCATTCATGCAATAGGTCCAAAGCAAGATCCCACGTAGTCACAGGAAAAGAACTTCCAGGATAAGGTCACATTCACGCCATACATTTAAAAAGCAGTATCCATGCAGCATTAAACTACCATGGTTTCCCACAAAATATTATGGGAGCTGTAGTTTGTTATGGGTGCTGAGAGTTGAAAGGAGACCCCTTAATTCCCCTCAGAGAACTACCATTCCCAGAGTTCTCTGTGAAGACAGATTGTTTAAAATGGCATGTTTAAAATGACATTTCCCGCCACTTCCTTTTGCACCTGAAGTGCAAATGCCCCTGGTTCTTGGCAACAATTTCCTTTTAAGAGAACAGGGAATGTTTCATCTGCCAGTGATATTTTCTTATATTTGAAACATTAACCATCTAAAATAAGACACTGCCCATTTAAACGGGGGATGTCTTTTTATATTAAAAAAATCATAATATTTTAATTAGTAAAGCTAATCTTTATCTCTTTATATCAGTACTTCTACAAAGGGAAGTATTTTATATACACACTAGTGGATAAGATATATACCAAGAGACTGGCAGAAGTTTGGCATATTCAGTACAGACCTTGGGCAGCAGTCAACTAAATAGTTGCATTACCATACCCAAATCTGCTCCAGAAGATTGGGGAAAACCCCAGAACAGATTTAAGGGGTGAGCTGGGGGAGGTCATTCTGTTGCACAAAGGAGAAATCACCTTAAAAACATAAAGGTAAAGGACCACTGACAGTTAAATCCGGTCACGAACGACTCTGGGGTTGCGGCGCTCATCTCACTTTACTGGCCAAGGGAGCCAATGTTTGTCCGCAGAGTTTTTCCAGGTGATGTGGCCAGCATGGCTAAGCCACTTCTGGCAAAACCAGAGCAGCACACAGAAACGGCATTTACCTTCCCGCCAGAGCGGTACCTATTTATCTACTTGCACTTTGACGTGCTTTTGAACTGCTAGGTTGGCAGGAGCTGGGACTGAACTGAGCTGAGCTCACCCCATCACGGGGATTTGAACCGCCAACCCCATCACGGGGATTTGAACCGCCAACCTTCCGATGTCCAAGTCCAAGAGGCTCAGTGGTTTAGACCACAGCACCAAATGCAACCCCTTTAGCATCATACCTGAGCATCATTCCACCTCTTTATTAATAGCTTTGATAATATGACCAGCCTCATTTGTAATCTGTGCCAGCAGGGTTTCCAAACCAAGTCTCCCAGCTCCATTTCCAAGACTGTCTACAGGATCACAGCAGCCTGCTTCATGCACGGTGCAGCCTGACTTCCAAACACTTAGACAACACCCACCTTCTCCTGCAATTCCTTCCTCACTTTCTGCAGCACGTCTTGGTGAAGGCCTAGGAAAGTAATCAAGGACGTTGCAGCACTGGCAGTTGTCTCGTGCCCAGCAAAAAGAAGCTCCGTCGCGGATTCTTTCAGCTCCTTTAGATGGAGAGGAAAAACAGGAGAAAGAACATCAGCCTGTACTTTGCACCAGAATCCTTTTACTTCAGGGCTATCACACACACACAAAGTGGCTGCAGAGGCAAACTTCCCAGGGATACAGATCCCGGTACTTCATGGCCATGTTGTTGTGCTAAGTTCATGGGTGCCTCTTATTGCTCTATTATTATTTTTTGTATTTTACAAATGTTCAGAGACCACAGGTCTTTGGACACATAGCATCATTGTAACATATATTTTGCCCAGAGTTTTGCAACAAAAATTGGCTTGTTAGACTGGAAGCAGTAGGAGGGACAGTGGTTACTTCCTGCAAATACCCATCACTATCCCCTTTCAAAATGTGGCCTCCCAAAATTGCTGCTTATCAGTCAATGATTCTTCCTTTCCCCTAAACCCCTCACCATCCAAGCCCCCTTTCCTGCTTTGTCCTCGAAAATCCTCACTGACAAACAGGTCTTCTCCTTCCCCTTCCAGTTCTGCCAGTCTTAACGGTCTATTCTTCCCCCAGTGCTTTCTAGGGCTACCACCTTTCCATTCCACACCTTCCCCCTTGGCTTCAAATTGCACACTCAATATCCACCTGCTCTTCTCCACCTGAATATACTGCAATCCACTCCCTTTACTTTCCACATTCCTTTGACATCTGCATTGCTGATTTAAGAAATGACGGGAGAGGCTGATGCACATAGTTATCAGCCACTCCCTAGTCAGCCACTTTACCCTACTAAAGATGACACCAACTTGCCCTAAAGATGGTTTGATAATGCACAAGAACATGAGGCAGGAGGATAGCAGGTCACACTGCATGGTCTATGGCAGGGTTTCCTAAACTTGGGTCTCCATATGTTTTTGGACTACAACTCCCATCACTCCTGACTACGGGTCCTGCTAGCTAGGGATGATGAGAGTCCATACAGAGATGGAGAGCCAAATTTGAGAATCCCTGGTCTATGGGATGGCGCAGGGCATGTGAAGGGAGGAAGACGGGAAATCCCATTGTGTTAGTACTAATCCTTGCACTAGCTGGACTTCCACTTCTGTTCTCTACTGTCACTTTCCATCTGGTTTTCCCACAACAATTGCATCTTGCTGAGTCAAATTCATTAACTATCTGATAATCCCCTGCAATGAGAAGCGAGAAATCTTCCACTAAGAGCAGAGTTGAAGAAGGTAGGATACAGAGGGAGCCAAGCAAGTAACATGGTGATAAGCTGGGTCTAAGGCAGTAGAGAGATCAAGGAGGATGGGAGCACAGTATTCACCTTTAAATCGGGCAAGCATCAAGGATATCATCTTTGAGCTTAGTGTAGTCCATTGCAGAGGAGAAGAGAAAGAAGTCAGGTTGTAAGGCAGGGGTGGGGAACTTTTGGTCCTCCAGATGCTCCTGGGCTTAACTTCCCATCAGTCCTAGTCAGCACAGCCAATAGTCAAAAATGATGGGATGTCCACCAACATCTGGAGGGCCACAGGTTCCTCATTCCTGTACTGCAGAGTCAAGACAAGAGTGTGGTTGTAAGAGACAGTAGAAGCAAGCACTTTCCAGGAATTAAGAAACATGCAAGAGAAAATGGCTGGTAGTTAGATGTCAGGTTAACACTTATCTGACTCAGCCCTCTAGGTGACACTGCCACTATAATTTCAGATTGCTCCGTAACTGCTGCTCCTATTGCGTGATTTTTTATTGGTATTGTTGCATGTTTAGTAATTGGTTTGGTGTTGGGGAATGTTCTCATTGACCCACCCAGGTGTAGAGCAGGATATAAATGGGCTAAATAAATAAGAAAGAGTGGAGCACAGCATGGGTCTCAAACCCTGTTGTGAATTAAGAGAACAAAGCTGCCATAGGTTTAGCACCCAAGTGTGAACTAGTCCCATGGCTGGGCTGCTCCACTTGTGAGTGCATGGGCATAGTCACAATCTGAATATTCCTCCATGCCAAACATAAAAACCTGGCCGCTTTGAAAATTTGGATGTCCAGGTGATGGGTTCTAACCCAGTTTTCCACAAATAGTGATTTCATGGGACAAAGGTATATTATGCATCCTTCTGTGCGTAGTCCAGAAAAACTAAAAACTAAAGACTAAGAAGTTTTAGGAGAAGGGCAGGGTAGCTAAGAAAACTGGAGAGCAACTCCAGTTGTGCCCACTTCCTACACACTGAGCACTGAGATCTTTATGAGAATTTGAGGACCATAGCAATTCATTGATCAGCCAGTTGTTTAATACTACTACTACTATTACTACTACTAATAGTAACAATAATAATTTTATTATTTGTACCCTGCCCATCTGACTGGGTTACCCCACCACTCTGGGCAGCTTCCAGCATATACAAAAACATATCACTAGGATGCAACTAGCATTTTCACATTGATTTCAGAGGGGCCCAACTAACCTTATGCCTGCTGCAACAAGAGGACATCAACTAAAACAAATTAGTCATCATCACCGCCACCACTATTCTAATATTCCAACTGCCCACCCCACCCCATGTGCTGAAGCCAGAGAGCACAGATCGCTCCTCCTCACCATTTTACTGTCACAGCGACCCTGTAGGATAGGCTGAGAAACAGACTGACCCAGCTTCATGGCTGGGTGGAGATTCAAAGCTCTCTCACTCAGAGTCCAACACTTGTAACCACTACAACCACACTAGCTCTCAAAGAATTCAATTTTCCCTTTAGAACTATGCCTTGTTCCTACAGAACATGCATGCAGCTTTAAAAGCAGCCAATTAAAACTCATGCAATCAACTAAGGTTTCTTAACAGGTGACAGTCCTAATAGGCGGCAACCTTACCTGTAAGCTCAATGGCACTTATTTCTGAACAGACATGTACAGGAATATATATACCCCTAGAGTCCAATGAATGAACATTACTTCAATTCAAAGAAAGGTGGGGGTTTTTATTAAAAAAAACAAAACCCTGAATGGGATGCCAAACATCCAGGCAGGTCACCACCTGAGAAGGCCAGCCCACTGCTTTTCATCACAACATAAAAGGTAAAGGACCCCTGGCATATTAGGTAAGTCCAGTCTCGGTTGCGGCATTCATCTCGCTTTACTGGCCAAGGGAGCCGACGTTTGTCCGCAGACAGTTTTTCCGGGTCATGTGGTCAGCATGACTAAGCCACTTCTGGCAAAACCAGAGCAGCGCATGTAAACGCCATTTACCTTCCCGCTGGAGTGGTACCTATTTATCTACTTGCACTTTGACGTGCTTTCGGACTGCTGGGTTGGCAGGAGCAGGGACCGAGCAATGGGAGCTCACCCTGCTGTGGGGATTTGAACTGCTGACCTTCCAATCAGTAAGCCCTAGGCTCAGTGGTTTAGACGACAGCGCCACCCATGTCCCAGCACCACCCATCACAACATGCCGCACAGTAAATAATAAAACACCCCTGCAGGAAAAAAATTGAGGTATGTCAAGGAGAACTATATTTTAAAATCAGTGTTTTGAATGATCCTGGGGAAAGGATGCTTTCTAAAATGAGCATAAAATAGGAACAAAGGGCATCAAAGTCTGCTGGGGGGTTCTCCGAATGAAGAGCACGATGGCCTTGCGCGCGCACACGCACGCACGCACGCACACCAATACAATCTCTATTTTCATGCTGCACAGACAGGCAGAAAGCCTTTCTCAGACATGGAGATCTAACAGCAAAGGAAGAATTGTTGAGTTTAGTCCGCCCTGCACTACACACAGAAACCCTGAATGCTCTAAACAGGACACCTACTCTGCTTAGACAGATATTTCCAGCGCCTTTACAAAGTGGGGGGGGGGGGGACCATATTTAACTCCATCATTTGAATGGAGGAAATGCCGATAGTGCTTTCTCCGCAAGTGAATCTGCCTGACCAGGAAAGGCTGCACCTGGTGACTTTCTGCCTGCTATGCAGCCTTTAAAAACGCAGCCTGGGAACCCTAACTTTGAAAGAGCAGGTGCTTGACTCGGGGGCATTCTAGAGTCCCTGGTGGCTACTAGACCACCTCCAGCACTGGAATCCCCGGCCCCCAAAGCTGAGAGAGAGAGAGAGAGAGAGAGAGAGAGAGAGAGAGAGAGAGAGAGAGAGAGAGAGAGACCAGTCAGGATCCCAGCACCTTGGGACCTCTCCCCACCTGCATGTTGAGCTGCTCCCCGTTGCCCTGCGTGTGCTCCATCAGCAACTGCAGCGCGTCCTTGTAGCCGTCGAGGGGCTCCTTCCCGGCCAGCTTCGCCTGGATGCTCTCCTCGATCTTGGCGTGGATGACATCGCGCGCCCTCAAGCCCTGGAAGCAAGAGCGGGAACCCTTCAGAGAGGCGGGCTCCCCTCTCCTGAGCGCCGCTTGCCATGTCCGGGCAGGGGCTCCCCCTCGGGCCACCTCCCTCCCCCACAACCTCTCAGACCACCCTTTACCTTGTAGAGGCCGCTGAAAGGCAAGTCGATGGGCAGCGAGAAGAGGTTGCGGATCATCTCCTCGAAGGCCTCCATGAGGTGCTGCTCGCCGTCCGAGCCCGCCGTCGGGCTGGGCCGGAAGCCCAGTAGGATGCGCATGGCGATGCGGAACATGAGGCGTTTCACCTCCGGGTAAACCAGCAGGCAAGAGCCGCCGCCGCCGGCGCTCACCAGGAGCCATTGGCGCAGGCAGGCGCTCACCTCTTCCTGGATGACCGGCATGTAGTGCTGCAGGGCCTCCCGGGAGAAAGCGCGCATGATTACCTGCGGCGTAAGGAGAGGCGGTTACTTTTAAGGGGACCCTCGCTCGGGAAGAATTTTTTTAAGAAAAAAAACCCACAAAGCTAAACAAGTGCTCCAAGTCAGGGGGAAAGCCGCAGCGCTTCGTCCTGCGCTCTTCTGTTTGCCAAGCGGATCCTCCCACAAAAAAATGGCGAGAGGTGTTTTTTTAAAGAGGTCTGCGCGCCCGCGGTTAAAAACTTTGGTGACGCGTTTGGCAAGGCCGTGGATTCGAATCCAGAGGGTTGTTTCTGCCTTGCTGCAAGCCAAGACCAGGGGCGCGGAGAGCCAGCCTCGTACCCCCGATCTGAAAGGCACTTGCGTCCAAGTAAGTCTGCTCAGGAGTCGACCCAAATGCAAACAGGTTCCAGGCGCTAAACTCGGCGATTAAGGCTGCAAGCAGATGGCTGGACATCAGAGTAAATCCCACCGAACTCGACGGGGCGGATCGAGGCTCCAAAAGTCCCCAGTTCAAAGCAGAGGAGAGAGAAAGCTGTTGTTTCGCGGTTTTGAGTTAGGAGGCGCCTTTCCAAAAGAAAACCTTCGGAGAAGGACTGTGGGGAGTTGTGGGGGGGCGTCAACAGTGCGGTTTCCTCCAAATGTCGCTTCGCATTTTGGCACTCCTGCGCCCCACGACTTGAAAGGGAAGAAAGCACCTTTGAAATCAAGGAGACTTCGCCGCGTGGTGTGGAAGGCCGGGGCGCCAAGACCTCTTTTTATGGTCTCTCGATTGCTCCTTGTTACTTCTCGAGGCTATTTATGGAAGGCGCCATTCGTTTTATGGGAGTCGCTTTTATTGGAACGGACTTTCCCCCAGATGTGTTTTTAGCACCCTGGCCTTCTAACCTCGTCCTCTTTCCCTTAGAACTCTTCCCGAGAAAGCCAGAGCCGAACTGTGTTTACGCAGAAATAAAAGCCCATCACCGAACACGTCGGGGATTTCTTCCAGGAAGCAGGCAGGCAGAGAAACGCGCGCGGGCTTGCAATCCCTCAACACGCTTCGACTGCAGTCCTGCCTGGGAAGAACCCGACGTGAAATCAGTGTGACTTAGGAGTATACGTGCCTAGGATTGAGTTGCTACTAAGAAGAAGCGCGTTCCACAGACCTGCGTGGAATTCTTAAGATTCCAAGTTGAGGCTGAAATCTAGAATTTGGGGGCTCTCTCATTTCAATGAAAATCAGCGCCCTCTCCAAGAGCCGATGGCAGACTTCTGGAGCAGATCCCCCCGCCCCCACTGGCGCCATCGGGGGCAGAAGTCCAGGCCCCCAGTCCGTAAAATGAGCAGAAAGAGGTCCCCACTACCGGGCTAAGAAAGGAAAGGAATCTCCAGAATCAAAAGTCACCTAACGGCTCCACAACTTCCCTCACCCGCCGGCTAGGAGCCACCCCAACCCGCTACACGGAGCCCTTCTCCCTCCGGCCCCACCGAGGCTGGCGTGCCTTTCAGAGAGCTGCCCCCCGCCCCGGAGCTACGGCGGTGCCTCCTTCGTCCGGCAGAGCCGCTCCCCGCTTGCCTTCTTGCGGTGCTTGTGCTGCCCGTCGTGGAGGTTGGAGAGGCAGCCGGCGCCCAGGATGGTGCGCACCGACGCCGGCCACTGGACTGCCACCAGCCGGTGCTCGCCCAGCAGGATGTGGCGCACGTTGTCCACCCCCATCACGCGCACCGTGGGCCGCCCGAAGAGGTGCGTCTTGTAGATGTAGCCGTACTTGCGCCGCTTCAGTTGCAGGAATTTCCGCCGCTGCAAAAAGAGAGCGAAAAGAAGAGGGGTGGATCAATCTGGGGAGCCCAAAGGCACCTGTTTGGTTTGTTTTCTCTTTCTCTCTCCCCCGTGGTCCCTCTTCCTTCTCCTCACCTGCAACACTAACTGCAGCGTCTCCCCGAAAAAGGGCAGCCCCATGGTGCCCGGGGGCAGGGGCAGCGGGCAGCTGGGATCGCGGCCGCGCAGGCAGTACAAGTCCCACAGCTTCACTGCGGCCAGGAAGAGGAGCAGCGGCAGCAGCACGAAGGTGAGCACAGCGCTGGGCAGCAAGGCAGAGAAACCCATGCTGGCGGCCGGGGCCGGGCTGCAGCGAGCGGGGCGGGCACCTGCCGTCAGGCGGGCGGGCAGGCTGGCAGACTTCCCCCGGGGGCTGGCGAGTGAGCGCAAGGGCCCAGCGCCGCGGCGGGGGCCCCCTTTTATAGGCATCCTCGGCCCAGGTCGCTGCCCACTTTACCTTGGGCCGTGCGATCAATTAGTTCACCGAAAGTTCATCCTTAATTGCCCCTCGGGCCCGGCAGGCTCCGCCCCGTCGATGCACTCTGCCTGCCTTGGGCGGGCTTTGCGCTTTCCCGGTCTCCGCCTCTCTCCTGCGCTCTGCAGAAAGCACTTGGGAGCCAAGCCGCAGTTGCAAAGCGGATGCTGAGCGCCTCTCCTGCCTCCGCAGATGTCCTCGCAGCCCCCACGCCAAGCCAAGCCAAGCCAAGCTTGACTGGGAAAGGCAGGTGCGCTTGGGTCAAGCGGCCGTCTAGGGCGAGCCTAGGCGCAGTGGCTCAGAGGGAGACCTTCGCTGGGTTCCCAATAAGGCCTACTCTCCTGTAAAGGCAGCCAAGTGCTCCGGGGCACATCCAGTGGCTGCCAGCAGGAAGGACCCTGCCCTACTGTTGGAGCGTTTGTGGACACTTATGCGCGCAACGAGGCTGCCGTCTTGAGTAGCCGTACACAGTTGGGTTGCTCTGCTCTAGTCCCAGTTGGTTGGGCTTCAGGCCACTGAAAAGAGCAGGGTTAGTGAGTTGCTCCTAATGCCTCTTCGGATCACCGGGTGGTGGAGCTCAGCACTTTAGGAAGGAAGCAAGCCCAGTGGAACTGGTTGGTTGGTTGGTTGGTCGGTCGGCGGCGCACCTCACCACTTCGAAGTGAGCATGCCACACGTTGCGCTAGATCCTGCGCGCACTTGCGCAGATGTATGCTCCACTCCATTGTTTAGGACTGCATCGCAAAAACAGGCCCGGCGACTCAACCTAAGGCATGTCAGTCGCATGCATCCAAGAGCCATTTCAGACGTGCTCCCAGCTCCAATCAACGGCGATGTTTTGCAATATATTAAGACTCTCCCCCTTCCTCCCGTGCCTTTAAGCGTGGGCTCCAATCCTGTGTGTTTTTATTTATTTATTTACTTACTTACTTACTTACTTACTTACTTACTTACTAACTATATGTTTTTATACAGCCCTTCATCCGTAGATCGCAGGGCGGTTCATAAGAGAAAACCACAAAATACATCATAAAAGCATAATTAAAAATGAACCGATAACCCCCTCCCCCCCGTGCCTTCTCTAGTAGTTCTCTTCTTTTCCATGGTTTGGGAGCCTGGCTTCGATCTTTACTCCGGAGTAAACCATGAGGTCTGCTTCCCAGAGAGGGGCTTTATCTGCTCCTTGTTTTACTGGGGGAGTAAACACGCGTAGGATCGGGCTTGCCCCACTTCGCAAACGGTGCTGTGATCCTGCAGTCCTTCCCTCCCCCCTCCCCGCTAGTAAATTCATAAATTTTGAAGTTGCCCACCCTGCAAAAAACACCAATCCGCACTCGGACAAATAATCCGGTTTCTGTACTAAGGCACCGCTTTGTATTCCTAGACAAAGGGCGCTTCCCCATTAAGACGGTGCAACCACAGCCAACTTCTGTTTCTCTAGGATTTATTAATTTGTAAACATTTATTGCTATATCTTTATCCCGCACACTCGAGCAGTTCGCTTCTCCTCCTCTTCTCCGAACAATCCTGCGGTGTAGATCTGGCAGAAAGGGCAGGTTACCTTAAAGCCACTTTCAAAACAACTAGACAGGGTGGCCAGACCCGGATCAGGCAGCAAGAAGCGATCCCGACTGGCCCAACGCTGGTTCCCTGCCAAAAATCTCTCTCTCTCTCTCTCTCTCTCTCTCTCTCTCACACACACACACACACACACACACACACACACACACACACACACAGGTTTGACCTGAGGGTGCTGCTGCTGTTTGAGAGATCGTCCCAAGGTCACACCGTGAGCAACGTGGAGAGAAAGTCGTGCGTACCAGGGCAAAATCAACTTTTTTCCATCAGTGGGCAGCAGGCACTCACCTCAAATACCAGCTGTTCCTCTCTTTTTAAAAAACACTTCCCTGTTCTAGAGGCCTTTCATAGTCTCGGCACTTGCTGATCCGCATTGTAGTTAAGTCAAGGTGCCTACCTGTATTACACGCGCGACCTGCACCCTACAATTTCCATTGACTTCACTGAAACTTCGGTCAGTATCCTGGCCATAGCAGCCTGGGACAGAAGTCTTATGCACTTACTGGAGAGAAAGTTGGACTTTTTGCTGTGCAAAGATGCATTGGATAGAGCCATGAGGATCTAACCCTCTGTTAGTAATTCCATCCACCGAACCAATTGCTTACACAATTAAATTCCATGGAGCTTTCTCTCAAATACTGTATATAGAAAGCTTTCTCTCAAATAACTAGAAAGCTCCATGGAATTTAATTGTGTAAGCAATTGATTCGGTGGATGGAATTACTTTCTAGCTTCTTAATTTTGCTCCCTCTCCAGGCAGCCAGTTAGTGTGTTGCAGGAGATACTTAAATTTAGGCTACAACCTTGCAAACACTTACCTCAGAGTAGCCACACACACAGCCCCAACTGAATACTGGGGGACTTATTTCTGAATAGGGAATCATCGGATTAGGTTGTCAGTTCTCTAATCTGCCCCGATCCAATAACAGAGTTGGCCCTTGATTTTTTCAAAGACTTTGGGGGGCTATAGGATCATCTATTTGAGCCTGCGCAGAGCACACTACCGCTGGTACCCACCCTTTGTTTTGTTTGCTTTTGCTAACATCCAAGCAGAAGAAGAACGCTGTGGAACAGCAAAGCTTGCGAACTTCTTTGCGTTCTTTTAGCTGGGCTCCTAACAGAACGGAAGCATTGCCTTTCTCCTAAAGGATCGCTTGAGCACATTTCTTCTTCGAATGAGGAGGGTCCAGTTTGGAGGTGGAACCGTCTATAGTGAGGAGGCTGGGGTTGCGGTGACTTAAGTGCCCCTCTGTACATGCCCAGAGGTACTCTTTTCTTCGTGTTTCTCACAAAGATAGTCCTATCTCCCCCTGGGTGGAATTTTAGATTGTAAAATCCTCGGGGCAGAAACCGTAATACTCCATAAAATGCCGAGCGCACTCTTGGCCTGTAAAGAAAATAACACGGCAAACCTGACCATAGATTGCTGACTGCATTCAGCGGCCTTTACTCGCAGGTAAGAGAGGTTAGGCTGGGCCGCAGACCATCAACCGAGTAATAACGTCCCCGAACCCTACATTAAGGCTGAAACAAATTTCTGCGGCCAAGCATTGGGGATGGGTTTGGGGGGCGCGGGGAGAGCCCCCCACTACAAGGAACCGATCCGGTTGCTGAACCACTGTAGCTCCGGCTTCTCTCTGCCCCCTTTGGCCGGAAGGGCCGTGAAGATTTAGGGTGGGAAAGCTCTGGGGCTGCCCCCAATCCGCGGCTCCGCGCGAGCGTTGCCTCCGCAGCCTTGCAAAGGGAGCGCGGGATGTTTCCGAGGCTCGAAACCATAAATGATGTCAGCTGCCCGGGGAAGAATGGCCGAGCCCTGGCCGCTTTCTCTAAAATTAGTCCTTGGCCTGCAGTTCACCCCACCGACAGGGGTTGGATATTTACGTTCAAGGGACCTGAGAGGAGGAATCCGCAGCAGCAGCGAGAAGACGGAGTAAATTCTCCAAGCTGATGGCGCGGGGCGAATCGTAGGTTCAAACGCAGGTCAGCGAGGGAAAGGCAAGGGAGGTTGTTGGGGCGAAGGATAAACACACAGAGTCGCCTGGGGGGGGGGCAGCCGGATCTGCGAGGGCGGGCGGAGAAGGTGTGAACTCGGATTCTCTCCAGACCTGCGTACCGGGGGAGGGCGAATCAGGCTTCACTCCGCAGCCATCTTGACCCCGAATCTCCACAAATGTCAAGTCGGTTTCTCTGGGGCCAGCCAGAGAAGTTGGAACGGAAGGAAGCGAGGGCTGGACAAGAGGCGGGCACACGCGTGCACCGGGCGCAAGGCTGCGCCCCGTTCCGGTTCCCAAAGTCCCGTTGGATGCTACGGGGCTTGAGCGCACTTGCCTTGCGCTACTTTCTCCAGGAAGGGAAATAAACCCCATTCCCCACTGCTGCCCTGCACACGAAAGCCAGCAGAGAAAGCGCAGGTGCAGGAGGCAGAACCGCGCGGAGTGCCTGGGGAACAACTCTGGTGGGCGCAGCAAAATAATAATAATAATAATAATCATTATCATTATGTACCCCAACCCTCCGTACTCCAGGCACCTCTGAACCCCAAAGGCCGTTTTATAGACTCTGACCCTGAGCTCCACAATCCTCACGGCCTACCGACTGCCCTATAAATCTGCCGAGAATGGCGTGGGGTGGGGCTTCGCCTGGCCTTTAGGATCATCCCCTGCCTACTCCGGTTTAAAGAACTACGGTTTAAAGGCCCAACTCGAAACCTTTGCGCCCTAGCCTTGGGTTCAACTTGGTAGCTTTCGCAGCCTGATCCCTGGAAAGAGGCCAGCAGAAGGCGACAGACACCTGTTTGCACACAGCAGCCAGCTGTCAGTCCCCTTGCCTACTCGGAAGTAAGACCTGTGGGCTCCAGTGGGGGCAGTGACATTGCTGAGGGGCAAAAAAAGCTCTCTGTCTGCTTGGCCAAGGCTGCGACGTCGACTCCCCGCCCCCATTTTACTTGCCCACTAAGACATACCCGGGATATTTGCGTTGTTACCCCCGTAAGATTATGCGTCAGAGGTGACCTGCGGACATCTTCCCTTCATTGGTTTCTCCAGCAGATCGTGCTTGGGAGCAAACTGGAGGGGAGGGAGCGGGGGTGTTCCTCGCTTAGCAAATAAATAATAATAATAATAAAATAATAATAATAATAATGATGATGATGATGATGATGATGATGATGATGATGCTCCAATATTTTGGCGACCTTATGAGAAGAGAAGACTGCCTGGAAAAGACTCTGATGTTGGGAAAGATTGAGGGCACAAGGAGATGGTTGGATAGTGTTCTCGAAGCTACCAGCATAAGTTTGACCAAACTGCTGGAGGCGGTGGAAGACGGGAGTGCCTGGCGTGCTCTGGTCCATGGGGTCACGAAGAGTCGTACATGACTAAAACACTAAACAACAAAAAGTTTTAGTGGGGTTACCAGACCAGAAGATGCCGCTTCTCTGGAGACCCTCTGGACGCCCCCGCTGCCGCCTTTCTTTCCCTCTCCAAGAGGCTTTCCAAGCCAGGCCGAAATTTCCCTTTCGTGCCAGAGGGCGCTGGGTGCTCGCCAAGCGCTGCAGACACGCATAGCACTTGCATAGCCCGGGAGCGAAAGAAGAAGGGTCAGGGAGGTGGTCCCGCTGCTCACAGAGTCGCCACCCGGGATCGGCCTGCGGCTATTCTAGGGGAAATGCGGCCTAGGTGCCGCATTTTTTCTCCAAAGGAGAGCGGTGGGATTCGTGTAGGACTCGAGTAAATGCATTAGCGCACTCCGTTCCACTGCAAGGCGAGGGAATTCAAGAAGCGCCTTGAGCAGCCAGCGCTTGCTTGCTGTCTTTTTTGCAGCTGATCATAGATTTATATCGTGCATTCTGATTACGCGGCTGGTTTACAGGGAGATCCCTTTGAGCTGAAGGGGCAAGGGTGAAGCTAGAAAAATGCAGGGGTTTATTGGGGACGGTCGGAAGGCGCAGGGCGGTGGAAGTGTCTAACTGGAATTCTTCCAATTCCTCCTGGAGTTAAGAATGGAGAGAGAGAAATCAAACCACTACGGGAGGAAGGGTTACACTTTGAGAATAGAGATGCACCCTTGGAGCAAGTCGCTCTGGAGTAAATTCGTGGACAGCAATAAGTCTGCTCTGCAGGGAATGTTCCACCTATTTGTGGCTAAATGTGCAGATTTCATTATCCTGGGGAGTGAGTCTGGTGGAGTGGGCACATTGCCAGAGTGCACCTGGGAAGAAGCAGGTTCAGACGTCACTCAGCCATGAAACTGTTGCCTACCTCACAGGGTTGTGGTGAGGAGGCCGGGAGAAGCGTTTTGCTCCTCGTTTTGTTCTCTGGCTGAGGAGCATAAAATGGGACCGAGCCCACCGAGCCCAGGATCCTTTGCAGGAGTTGCAGCAAGCCACATACACAGCGGGGCAATCGTACACGTGTCTCCTCAAAAGCTTTGTCCTCTTTTCAGGGAGCCGAAGAAAACGCAGCGCCCGAGAACTCGCATGAACAACGTTCACACGCACCCGAGCATTCTTGGCGTGCCGTGCAAAAAGAACGAGGCAAGCCCCTCTTCTCGGAATCGAGAATCGGTGCGCGTGGGGAGACTCGGGTCCCTTCTCTCTGCAAGCTGCGTGTCATCCCAGCCTGCCATTAACACTGGCCAAGTGTCTTACTCATATGATTATACGTAATTATAATCTGGCTAGGGGTTAACAAAAGTGCGTTGTTCAGTTCGAGGGCAGCTGAAGTCGGTCCCGATCCTCCGGCTCCTCCTGGCTCCTTCCTTCCCGACCCCCCAGTCAACAAGCACTGCCGGAATGGGAGCTGATTATATTAATTATGTTGGAGGGGAAGAGGCGAGGACGGACTCCTGGCCTGTGTCGTTCTTCCCCCACGGTTGGCTTTTGTTTTTAGTAGACTTTTTTTTAAGGCTCACTGTGTTCCCTCCTCGCCCCCTCGCCTGACCTATATAAGCCCAGGGCCCTGGAGAGCTGGGGGGGGGGGACCTGGATCCTCCTCCTGCGTGTGCGCCTAATGGGGGCGGATGCCCGTCCGGTGGTGCGTCTGCGGCTCCGCGAACAGTGGCCTAACCCCGGGGCACTTGCGCGTTCCCATGCGCTGACCTGCCAGTGACCTACCGCCCGGATGAATGAACCCTGCCAGCTCCTGCGCCAAGTTCACTGTCCGCCAAATAACGAGATACGGTGGTCTGAGCACCGTTAATTAACACAGGAAACCTTTATTATCTCCGCAGCCGTCAATCCCGAGCCTGCGGGGGGGGGGGGGATTCTCCAGTGGTCAGAGAGTGAAAGGGATCATTAAAGACATCTTGGAAGAAAGTCAAGAAATTAACAGCCTAATACGAAGGGACTGGGGCGGTGGGGCTGGCAAGTTAACGGTCATTACGTTGCACTTGCGAAGGGGGAAGAAGCGGGGACGGAGTGGGGTGGTGTTCGGACTTCTACCGTGGGGAAAGGTCCGGGCTTCTGTTCCCCCCAAAAAACAAACAACCTATTAACTCCTGCGCAACCTTAGGCGAGTTAAAGGTTGCCGCGATCCCCGAGCTAACCCGTTTAAAGCAGCAGTAGCAACATCACATGCGGTTTTTGGCACCTCGAAAGACTAACACGTTTGACTGTGAATGAGCTTTCGGGGTCCACTTTACCAAAGTCCCCTTCAGCAGATGCATGAAGGGAAATAATCCCCAGGTCTGGCGGTGGTCCATGAAAGCTTGTTAGAATTTGACCGTCCATTGCTTTCAGTAGGTTTACTTAGACTACTTTTGTATATAAACCCACCCTTTGTCTTTAACGTGCCAGGAGACTTTTCATGTGCTTATGAATGTACGAATTCACACACACATATATATTCAATCTTGTGAACTGCCCTGAGATCTTCGGAGGAAGGGCGCTATATAAATTTAATAAATGATAAATAAATCAATGTTTTCGCTCCAACACACTAAGAGGGCATTTTTGAAAAAGAAAACGAAAATATTCCAAACGAAATATATATGATCTTCTTATGTTGACCAATCCTATGTTTGTGTTTATTCTCCGAGGTAAGTCAACCGGAATCAAGAGCGCATTAGGCTTCCGCGCTATCCGGTTTTTAAACGGCTTTCCCGACTCTCGGAGTTCAACGCGCGCACTTCAGAGGCTTCAGAGATTCAGTTTTCATTCCAAATTTCATTTCAATCTGACGCGTCCACCAGCTTGAAAGCTGGATCTATCCCTCTTTCAGTCTTGCTTTTGAAACATACCAGCGGCTGCATTCGAGCTTCAAGTGCCCATCGCGCCTTCGCTTGTTTCCGATCCGCAGGACCAGGTTTCTCCTTTTTAATCGGGCCAGTGAATCTGAGGCTTGCAGTGTGCCCTGGAGAGCCTAACTAACTACAGTGGTGTGCAAAGCATGTCTCCTCAGAAGCAAGTCTCAGTGGGGCTGTCTCCTAGGAAGTAAGGTACAGAACTGCAACCTGTGTCCTCAATTCCGTGCGCTCTTCCCCATTCAGTACAACGGGACTTACTTCCCAGCAGACCGTGATAGGAGTGAGTGCTCTGCAATAGGAAGCGCTAAGATTCGGGGAATAAAGGAAAAGCGAGAAGAATGAATTTTGTGTCTGAAAGCCCGAGTTAAGTTCCCAGGCTTTTCCGGAGGAGGAGAGGAGAACGAAAGAAAACTGGACCAGGAACATCTATAGATTATACCCTCTCCATGCTAGATTGAATGAAGGAGGAGACATTCGCTTTTCCCCTGTCCTCCACACTCATGCCGGCAGGTTAGTCAACGCGTGGTAGAAGAACCCCTTCACACGATCCACACCCGCGTTTAGGACCACCGAATTGGGTGTGAACCGAAGCGGTGGGGTAGGTGTGAAACAGGTCTCCAAAACGAAATCCAACAGTCCCGGCGCTTCTTCTTTCCATTTTTTTTCCCTTTTAATCAAAACCATTTGATTAAAGGAGGGAAATCTCACCATGACATCTATCTGTAGCATTTGGAAGGGGGGTCGTCTAGGGGAGCTGTGCTAATTAAAGTTAGTCATTGACATTTGGCTGTTGTTGTTTTTTTCTCAGTTTACCACAAAGATTCACCTTAAAAGGCAAGGTCAAGAGGGCAGAGGCTTCAGGTTCACTCGAGGGTCAGCCTGCCAACAGCATTTAACTCAGCATTTAAGGGCAACCTTCGCGAGGGGGGGGGGGACGGTGGAAGAGAGAAAAAACAAAGGGGGAATTATCTTACACAGGATCCGCACCCTGAGAGTTAATTCGGAAATCTTGCTTTCCAGTTGGTGCTTCTGTACCTCCAGGTAAGTGAGTCTACTGATGGTCTCTCTGACTTATTATGGAGGTCCAAAGGTATTCTATAGACACCCAATGCCAGTTATCTAACAACCCCACTGTTTTCAGACAAGAGTTTTTCACAAGAAAAGGAGGATGAAACAGAACAGAAATCTGAAGAAGAAGAAATTAGACAAATAAGCCCTTTCTTCCCCAAAGGAGATACTTGGAGGACAGGTAAAGCACCTCTTTCTAAAAAATAGGAATTTCTGGTGGCAGCTAATAAGTCACATTTGAGTGAAAAGTCAGTGGTGAGTATTTTTATCTCCTCTTCTGATCCCAGTTTATGATGGAAGACTTGTAGGGCTGTAATGTTAACTTGAGTTATTGTTTAATCTAATTTATTTAATTCATAATTTTTAAAACTGCTTGATTGTAGGAAAAAGCATCAAAGCAGTTTACAAGAAAGATAAAACCAAAAAATTATCACTAAAAAATTTGCAACCATAATTTAAAACATACAGAAAGTTAAAACTGAATAGACCGAAACAAGTTAAAACTCATACAAACTTTCTAAAGCTTCTCAACTTCCTACATTTGAAATTTAGCTTAGTATACTGAAAAGGTGGCTGGTTACTCAGGCAGCAAATTAAAAAGAAGAAGTTAATATTTATTTGTTTGTTTCATAAAATTTATATACCGCTTGATTTTAGGGGGGGAAACACCCTCAAAGTGGTGATATACAATTATATAAATAAAACCTGCAGCTTGGGAGAACTGTTCCCTGTTCTTTCTCATGTGGAAAACAGGTCTTGTAAGGGGGTGCCTTGGTCACATGTTTGTTTGTTTGTTTGTTTGTTTGTTTGTTTGTTTGTTTGTTTTGGACTACTTAGCTGTAAGCAAACTTATAAAAATGCCGTTGGTTGAACAATGACTTAATCAACTAGAACTCATAGAATTAATCAACTACAATGCTTTACCCCTGGGGCAACTCCAATGAATACTAATACAAAGTCACACTAAGAATGACAGTATAAATTCTGCTGATAGCAGTGAGACTTGATTCCCAAGAAATCTGTTTCGAGCCATGGTGTCAGGCACATGAAGACTCCCTTAATCAGACACTTTAACTAGATATGAATGAAGTTTATTTAGGCCAGGGTTAAAGTCCAGTGAACCCAACAGGCATCTTCCTTTCAGAATGTAAATGAAATCAGGGCTGGTATTTTGACTCCAGAGGCCCCTGATAGGAAGCAGGATTAACGACTGCAGGACTACCAAATATTCTGCAGATGTGGGTTTCCGAAACATTAAATATTATACAGGTAGTGCTCCATCTGCTGAATTTCTGTTCTGAGTGTCTTACAATGTAAGTAAAAACAGTGTCAATCATAGCAGGAAGCAGAAGAAGATAACCTTATATAAGATAAGATATTTTAAAGAAAACTGTATGTTTAAATGCTTGTTTCATTTCATGATTAATTATCTGGTGATAAGAACAAAGCAGAAGATACTTTCACCTCTGCTAACTCCATTTTAAGCCAGCCATTTCCTGGCAATAACACTGGAATATTATGGTACAGCTACACACTATCAATTCATCACAGGCAGTATTCAATATAATATTTTAGGCAAATTTTACCTAGGACTGGGATTGCAGCAATAGTGTTTCTGTTTAAACATAATAACGGCTAACAAGACCTCACCATAATGAGAACTGACTGTACTGGCTACCAATTAGTTTCTGGGCCCTACTCAAAGTGCTGGTTTTGACCCATAAAGCCTTAAACTGCTCAGGACCTCAATACCTTAAGGACTGCCTCTTTCCATACGAGCCTAACCGGACCCTGAGATCATCTTCTGAGGCCCATTTTTGTGTGCCTCCTCCTCAAGAGGTCTGGAGGGTGGCAACACGACAATGGGCCTTTTCTGCAGTGGCTCCCCATCTGTGGAATGCTCTCCCCAGGGAAGTTCGCCTGGCGCCTTCATTATACACCTTTAGGCCCCAGGCAAAAACATTCCTTTTTAACCAGGCCTTTGGTTGACCTGACTGACATCCTATACCCTTTTAAAAGGTGACTGTTTGGGGGGTGGAGGTGTTATTGGGTTATTGTTCTTATTTTGATTTTATATATTGTGATCTTTTCTGTGAACTGCCCTGAGACCTCCGGGTATAGGCTGGTATATAAATTCAACAAACAAATAAATAAACCTAGTATTTGGGGCCCACAAAACAGAAGCATGAATATATTGCCTTAAAAACTGGCTCTGGACAGAAGAATGGATCCATTCGCAGTTTTAAAAATTGCACAGAGGAAAGTGCCATGTCCACCTGATGACATGGTGAATTGAAGAGCGTTGGAAGCTGGGTAGGTAGCAATTTTTAGAAATCTACAGGGAGGAGTTAGAAATGAAGCTTTTTACAGACTCAAAGTTCAGCCTTTTTCAAAATTTAAGGTTTGCTTTTTGGCTTTGACATTTGTCCTGGCTTATTAATTTTAAGGCAATACTTTCCAGTATTAATTTGCCAATTTTGTTTTTCTCCTTAACTCCTCCTCCTAAGCCTAAGAGTATTCACACCTGTCTCTGTGAGTGGATTCAAATGATCAGAAAACAAATTCCTAACATTTTGTAAAACACAACTGAGTTAGGACGATGTTTTCCCCAAATTTGTTTCAGCTGCAAGAGAGGGAATATAACTAAAATCAGGAGTTAATTTCAGACATACAGTAGTGATCATCTGAAGCATCCTTCCCCAACCTGAGACTGGACTGGACTGGAGCTGATAGAAGTTGTAGTCCGAAATATCTCAAGGGCACCAGGTTGTGGAAAGCAACCTGGTGCCCTTGGCATGAGTGGAATTGGCATGAGTGGAAACGATGGAATGATTCATCTCTCCATCCACTGAAGCAAAGAGGTGTAAAATTGAAAGTTTGTTTTGTCTCCTCTTGTTATTAATCTTAATGCTTAAAAAACCCCTCTCCTGTACAAACCACAGAGCAATTAGAAACAACCAACCAGTTATTATACAGTCACAGGCCCCTTTAAAGTGATTAGAAATAACTGAACTCAAAGATGCATTCTGTTGTAGTTTGTTTTAAATGCCACCAGGTGGAGAAAATGGTGATATTTTAAGTTTGACAACTGCTTCTTACCTGGAAATAACTCTCTGTTGTGTGCATATAACTAGTAGGATGAACTAGTTATCAGTAATGTCTGTACAGTGGTACCTCGGGTTAAGTACTTAATTCATTCCAGAGGTCCGTACTGAACCTGAAACTGTTCTTAACCTGAAGCACCACTTTAGCTAATGGGGCCTCCTGTTGTTGCAGCACCGCCGGAACCTTATTTCTGTTCTTATCCTGAAGCAAAGTTCTTAACCTGAAGCACTATTTCTAGGTTAGCAGAGTGTGTAACCTGAAGCGTAGGTAACCTGAAGCATATGTAACCCGAGGTACCACTGTACTAACTTGTTTTGCTATTTATGAGAAACTTGTGGTATATAGTTAGCATTCGTCTGTCTCAAGAGAGAATGGAGCGCATGGATATGGAGGTTCTGGGCTGCCAAGATGGCAAGACCCCCCTCTCAGCCTCACTGATGTGGTCCAAAGGAAAGCAGAGCAATATGTTTGGCAGCACCTTGGGCTGCAGGAGTTGCCGGAAGGAGGCTTACAAGGTGCCATCCAACCAAATAAAAATCTGGAACAGATGCTGTCATGCACAAAAGAACAAGAGCATCAGTAGCCATTGCTTAGAACTGAAATGACATTAAAATGAGCATCCATACATCCATTGGTGTCAAAGCCGTGCATTAAACAAAATTATACCCCAGTACCTATGGCTTTTGCAGGGAGGACTGTGGCCTACTGTACAAAGTTAAAGGTCATGTCTGCTGTTCTGTCTACTTTTGCCTCACCCAGCACTGGCATGTGGTCCCCAGAATATTCGCCATGAAGGAGTGTGGCCCTCAGGTTGGGAGATGCCCCACTCCTGGTTTACTTCCAGGTCCCACTGAGTTTAATGGGACTTATTCCCACGTAAGGGTGTCTAAGATTGCAACCTGAGGGCTTGTATCATAGGACACTAATAGGCATGCTGTTCTGTATTTGCAAGGCAAGGCTGTATTTGCAAGGCATGCTGTTCTGTAATGCTGAGGTATCAAGATCTCTGATAGACTCAGTAGATGGTCTCTTCGTAAGGAGGAAAGCCTCCAGCTTAGTTCTACAACTTTAATTTGGTGAGCTGCACTTTGGGGGCAATCCAAACTTTAGCTTTGCTGCCAACAACAGAGAAAGTGTAGGCGGATGGGCCAGGATGTTCAGATCTCAATACAGAAAAGGGAAAAAAAGGTTAGATTGAGTGTGTGTGGGACTTGGTGCCCCTGATGCAACCTAACAGGTTCAATATTTTAAAAGCTGCATTTCCTCATATTTCACATAAGGGAGAATGTGCCCTTCTGCTGTTAACACAGACTGTCCTGTGAACACCTGAACTAATTTCAATAGTTGTCAGAATAATTTAAAATGTTGTTTTCTGTTGAGAATAAATCACACCAATGGTCTTTAGAAGACCAAATTTTTCAGCCTTAGTCATTGGTGCAATGATAGATGGGCTTTCTTGAGAATTAAGGCTGCAATCCAGCCCCAACTAACCTGTCCATAAGACCCATTTAATTCAATAGGACTTACTTCTGAGAACACATGGTTAGGATTGCAGTGTTGATTGCTGTGCTAAAAGGCGAACAGGCATACTTTCCTTCTCGTAGTACTTTTGACTCAAATTAAAATCTTCTTGCTTTGTCAGTATACAGCAAGGATCATTTTTTGTGAATGTCAACCACTGTTAACAGTTTATTTCTCAGGTCTTCCCTGAGAAGGGAATACATCTGGTTGACTGTTCTGGGAACAGGAAGCTGGACTAGATGAGCCACTGGCCTGTTTTGGTGGGCTCTTCTTGTGTTCTTGTGTTTCCTAAGGCATGATTATGGCAGGGTTAATGGGTGTTCTGGCTCAAAAACCAGGTGAAGTTCTTATCGGAATGCTCCAAGGCAAGTCCAGCTCTCAACTACTCAGTGTGTCATGACAAACTTTTCTAATAAACAAAACTGGACAGGACATCTTTCTGACACGGTTCATTCCTGAAAGATCTTGTCCCTGGTGAAAACTTGTACAGAATTTCACCTGGAGGCTATGTTCTCTACAGCAAAGTTACCTCAAACGTTTATTGCTAGTCTGTAGCAGCATGGTGGTCACCACAGTACAATGTTGAACATACAACGCCACTATACAACATCTGATGCATCTAGGCTACTTGAGGTGTATACATCCTAAGGGAAGACAGAATTACAAGGACACCTTTGAAGTGCTGCTTATTAGGAAGGCCTTGTTCTCAAGGAGGTGGCAAACGTGTGTCTGGACTGCACTACTTCGGGCTGCTGGCAGGGGGAGCCCACATGATGAAAAGTTCCTCAATTCAAAAAAAAGTCATGTGCACAGAAAATTGACATGTCAAAAACAGGCGTTCTAGGCTAGCTTTCTATCAGGCATGCCAGTTTTTTGCTTTGCTTTGTTTTTGTATAGATTAGCATTTAATCAAGTAACCCGCACCTGAAACGTGAAGTGTGTACAGGTGTACAACAAGAACTAAGTCCCTACCAAGACAGTATTTCTTGCTGTCTACAAGTAATAGGAATGCCCATTGCAGCCCTGCATCACAGATTCATACCGCCTGCATGTTTCCTTTAAAAAAAATCATCTTCTTTCGGAGTTTCTAATTCATAGCCAGCAGCCTGGTTTTCTTCTTCTCAAATGATCCTAAATGCCGCAAACAACCATATGTCAGGAGTGCTCTGATGGTGTTTCCTGCTTGGCAGGGGGTTGGACTCGATGGCCCTTGTGGTCTCTTCCAACTCTATGATTCTATGATTCTAATCCATAGGTGGCAATTCCTAGCAGTAGCTTTAAGCAGATCTCCATCAGAAACGGAAGATGCTATTGCAATATTGTAAGCTCCCAAGACATCTTGTCCAACCCATGTCACTAAAGCAGCATCCTACACACTTGGACATTTGCATGGGAGCTGTCCACAGGCTGAAATTAACCACATATACCGCTTCACTTCTACAGTTTCACTATCCACTCTTCCTTGGCTCACACCAGCATCAAAACTCACTCACATCCCCCCCCCCCCATTTCTATGAAGTGCTTTCATAATCAGCTGGAGAGGAGCACTAAAAGCACTCTTGAGCCAAAAGATTTCCAGAGGACTTCAGAGACACCTCTCAGGAATAAGAGATTTTATACAATACACAGCATTGGCCTATAATGAACGGGGGTACAGAATTAAAGGTATGTACTCATAAGCCACGATCTACAAACCAGTTGCTTTGTGAGTTGGAACTAATTTAAACCCAACCACTGCTATTTTAATGGGGGGAGTTTGGGGGGGCAGAGTGCCATCATTGTGGGAACTGTACCCTGTTGGCAGTTTGGTGTGAGCTTCTAAAGAGCATCTTGAGCAGACCAATGACCAAGTGAAGCTTGATTAAGTGCATGATCATTGTCTAATGCCTTGAATTTACCAAGGAGCCATCACAAGTCAGAATGCGAGAAATAGGATCTATATATCACCTCAATGTTTTCAATGGAGTTGGCTCATACATTCAGCTATGAAGTATGAAGAAATAAGAAATTGAATAACATGTATGCATGATGCAAACCATACCTAAGAAATCCTCCCCCTATTTCTCCTAACAGCCTAGCATCCCAAATCCATAACTAGTCTGCATTTTTAAATGGTGTGAAATTAAGACCAGCCCATAGAAATGCAGTCTGGCAGATGAATCAGGCTGCAATCCCAGGCACACTTAACCTGGGAGTCAGTGCCATTGAACTCCACCTGAGTAGACCGGTATATGTATTCACATACCATCTTCTCCTTCACCTGCCTCCTTCACCACCACTCATCTGACAGTTCCCATGCCTGCCTTGCGATATACTTACAGCATATCTATTTGGCAGGCAAGTGGGTGATTGACTTTCCTTCCCATCAGAAACAGACCCACCACTACATTGTGATAACAGAGGAGCGATCTTGTCCTAAGCTGCGAGGAGCTCTGAAGAATCTCTTCCGGGAGCAGGTTAGGTCTACTATCAATGCAGAGCACTCTCAGGTAACAAACCCTCTACTTGACCTACACAAGACCTACTTGACCTACACATCCTTTGCTTCTCCTAATAGAAAACTGACAACAATGTTTCCTAGGATTCCTTCTGAGACATCTAACTCTGGACCGTGATTTCTCTAACCGGATCCCAAAGTGGCACCACACACACACACACACACACACACACACACACAAAGTGCAACTAAGAAAGATGCATGTCTCTGAATGGATGCTAATAGGAAACACACAGCCCATTAAAGACCACAGACAGGGACTTATCCTTTCCCCTCTCACAACCAACCAACCAACAGGGAATGGGCTTGCACCAGCTGAAAAAACCTACACTGGGAGAGGACAGATGTTTTGTCCTGGAAACATGTTCTGCCATGATCCTCAGCTGGAAATGCATGTGAAGTCTATGGTTCTCAAGTCTCTGTCTTGCTGGTTCCGCTGCTTTCTCTTCCCTGCTTCAGAGGATGGAAATAGAGCTGCAAGCCATCCACCGGGTGCACAATAGGCACCGTTTGCATCTTAGGGAAGTGCGCTGTGGCCAGCTCCCAGCGGGCTGTGCTGACCAGTTCAATAGCAAGCAACTTGAGGACCATCTGGGCCAGTTCTTTGCCTATGCAATTTCGGACTCCCCCACCAAAGGGGATATAGTGAAAGCGGACGGGGCCAGCTCCTTTGTGCTCTTCCCGTTCCTCCTGTGGCACCCAAAACCGCTCGGGGTCAAACATGTCTGGTGGACTCTGATAGATGCTGGCGGTCTCATGTGTGTCCCGAATACTGTACATCACGCTCCAGCCCTTGGGAATCTGGCAGCCCTGCAGAAGGGAGACAGAACAAAATCAGCACCAGAGACAGCAACCTGCAGAGGGCAGCCTGCAAAGGGAAGGAGAAAGGAAGGGACTTCTAGACTAGAGCATCCACAAGGACAGACCCCCCATCTTTGAGGAAGCTTCACAAATTCAACTCACCCGTACCATTACCCTTGAGCAGAAGCTCAAGCCTATTAAGATGTTAAGAGACCTATAATGGGTGGTGCAGAAATACCACGGTTTCAGTGATGTGTGAATCACAACTTCAGGGAATGTACACTGAAGTATTCAAAATCCCGTTTAACAGTCGAATAGAAATGGGTATGCAACAAGTATTTGACAGAAAACCTGTTAATTTCCCCCCACCACATCGACCTCTATCTTTGATGAAGGGTGTGGGTCTTGCAACACCTTGAGAGCATGCTAATCCTAACAGTGTAAGAGCCAGGCAAGAATAAATCTACGTTGACACAGCACCTAAAGACTACTCTGCAGCAATGCTTACAATATTTGGCACATAATTTAATTCTTATGCAGTGTGACAGCTCCCATTATCGGTGAGGCATAACTAAAAAGTGATTTCAGGCAGCAGGGCTGGGGAAGACCTCTGCTTGAAGCCCAACTAGATGGGTCAACAGCCTATGTTAATTTTCAAGGGGTGTACAGCTTTCGGGTGCACATTATCACACTTTCTCTCCTACCGGCACATATGCAGGCAGCCAAAGGCAACTTAGCAAGCATGTTGTGCTATTTATTGCTTTGAGGTTTTGTGACAATCAAGTCGTATGTACATTTTGCTAAATAAACACATACTGGATGGCACCTTCTATTTGATGCTATAACAACAACAAGATGAGGCTTGATCCAGAGCACACACTTTTCTGGGAGTTTATTTAAATATATAAATGAGACTAGTACTCCATGTCCTGCACAAGAGGTCATTGATTTGGCATGAATGTTTTTGGGGGGGGGGGTTTAATGCCTTCAATCAAGTTTACTTGAAATGGTATCTGAGCTGATTAAAAGAGCAGTTTGGTAGTTCTGTGAGCCACAGCTTGAGGCGGAATCACCTAGAAAATTATAACTATGGAGAGTTAGGTCCCTTTTAACCCTGATGTTAAATCAAGTACTTTGTGGGGAACACACTTGCAGCAATCTTTCAGTTTATGAATCTTTAAGCATTCTTCAAGCACAGCTTCCATTGCCGACTACTAGTCTCCACAATAGATGCTCCAATTGCAATACTTGTAATGGCAGCAATCCTGCTAATTAGTCTAATGAACATCCAGGGTGGCCATATTCATTTTGGTAAAAGGTAAAGGTAAAGGACCCCTGACAGTTAAGTCCAGTCGCAGAAGACTCTGGGGTTGCTGCTCTCATCTCGCTTTACAGGCCAAGGGAGCCGGCGTTTGTCCGCAGACAGTTTTTCTGGGTCATGTGGCCAGCATGACTAAACTGCTTCTGGCAAAACCAGAGCAGCACACGGAAACACCATTTACCTTCCTGCCAGAGTGGTACCTATTTATCTACTTGCACTTTTGGCATGCTTTCAAACTGTTAGGTTGGCAGGAGCTGGGACCAAGCAATGGGAGCTGAACCCCGTCATGGGGATTTGAACTGCCAACCTTCTGATTGGCAAACCCAAGAGGCTCAGTGGTTTAGACCACAGCGCCACCCGAGACCTCAACAATTGCGCCCTACCAATCCCCAGCTGTCTATCTCTTGAGGCACCTGTCTCAGTAATCAGTTCTATGGTTTATTCACTGAAACTTAATGGGACCTTCTTCACAATTGCTTTCATTCTCACAAGCCATCCCAGTTAGCTATCCACTACCGGGGTCTCCTGTTCATTGCATCTCTCCCATGCTTCCCTGCCCCCCCCCAATTCCAGTTTCTGCACTCTATCAATCCTACTTTCTCACAGCAAACCCCAGGGGCCATTAGGTTTCTAACTTGTGAACCCCAAGTGCCCCTGTTGTTTCTTGCAACTTCTTCTGTCCCCAAGTAGGATATAGCATCACTGGGAAAGGAGGGTGTTTCCCATGGCTCCCAAGGTCCCTATAAAGGTGGCTGCCATGGCCCCTATGAAGTGGTCAGACTAGCCTTGTGAAACCCAACTCAACCCAGCCCAAATTCCATGCACATCCACAAAAGCAAGCCGCGCAGCAAGCCGCACAACTCACATCCAGTTCAAATGTTTGTAAGGCTGTCCTATAGCCTCCGGACACTGGGGGCAGCAAACGCAGCACTTCCTTGATGACACAATCCAAGTACCGCAGGCGGCTCATCTTCTCCAGGGTCAAGTAAGACTGACAATAGTGCTCATGTCTTTCCAGCTCGCCAAGGACTTGGCTTGCTTCTTCTTGTTTGGCTGCTGAGCAAGGGCAGTTTGTAGTCTCATGGACAGTTCCTTGGGCTGCTCTAGCAATGGGACCCAACTTAGGGACTCTGACTTCCCTCTTTGCCTCTCTGTCTAGTTCTCCTTCCAGCCTGGGAGGAAGAGGTGGATTGGAATCCCTGTCTTTGTTCTCTTTTCCATGGATGACCAGAGTCTCTGGGCAAGACTGATGGTTTCTCAGAGAACCTGCTGCAGCGGGGCAATGGCACTGCCCAGTGAGATCATGAGACACCAGCTCCTGCTGAATCTTTTTTATGACCAAGGGGTGTTTCAGCAACAGGAGGATCATGGAAGTAGTAGCACTGGCGGTGGTGAAGAAAGCAGCAAAGATCAGTTCAATTGCAGATTCCTGCAAGATAAGCCATTGGAAGAGAGATTAAATACCCTTTTTTTGGCATGACACCCACAAGCCGTTTAAGAGTCCACTTGTGCGTCAAAGTCAGGAAGGCACACACATTGTGATTAGAATTCAAGTATAACATTGTTAGAGCTTTCAAGCTCGGGGGAACCAGAAAACTTGCATCATTTTTTGATTCCAACCTGGCCAGGAAAACATGAGCATCCGAAAGAAATTGTTGAGGTGACAGTTTTGGTGATCAGATCCATGGGCGTAGCCAGGATTTTTGTTGAGGTGGGACAGCCAAAGTTGTTGAGTTGTGTTTTTTTTAAAGAAATAATAAAATAATAAATAATAATATTTGAGGATCTAGCTGTCCCCCTTAGTTACAACCATGATCAGAGCTACAGTAAGGGGTTAATCACTTATTAAAAAATGGCTCCTCATCCCAACTGCCTTGGGCTACCAATTGCAACAGTGAATCATTCCTTACAGGCTTGTGCAGTCCATACTTGTTACACATCCAAGCAGTGGTACAGCTGGGCCTAGGACCTTGGGGCAGAAGCCTTGGGCTTCACTCAGCAGAAGGAGGGAGCAGCAAGCACAGCAGAGCTGGCTTACAGCATTTTTAAGTGAATTGATGCATGTTACCATCTAAGGATGGTACCATCTAAGGATGCACGTTACCTCCATAAGACTATTAAATCCAGTATCAAGAGCCCCTCTCCATCCATTAAATCCAGAGTCTAACCTGTGACCCTCTGGTTGGACTATACCTCCCATCATCCCTGACTGTAATCCCTGGCCTTCTGGCTGAGGCTGATGGGAATTTGAGTACAGGGCCAGACAACCCATGAGGCCAAGTGAGCTGACCACCTCAGGCGCCAGGATCCATAGGGGCAGCAGATCCCCATGTCAATCTTTCTTATATCATTGTTTAAGCCAGGCTTCCTCAAACTCAGCCCTCCAGATGTTTTGAGACTACAATTCCCATCATCCCTGACCACTGGTCCTACTAGCTAGGGATCATGGGAGTTGTAGGCCAGAAACATCTGGGGGGCCGAGTTTGAGGGAGCCTAGTTTAAGCAACAAATGTTGAAAAGTTTCTCTTTATGCTGAAAAGAAAATACAAAAATTATGTGTACTCCAATCAATCTCTTTTTGCATTCACAGGAGAAGTGGGGAACTCGTGGCCCTCCAGATGTTGCTGGGTGACACCTCCTATCACAGGATTTCCCAACCTTTGGCCATCCAGATGTTTTAGACTACAGTTCCCATCATCCCTGACCACTGGTCCTGTTAGCTAGGAATCATGGGAGTTGTAGGCCAAAACATCTAGCAGGCCAAAGGTTGGGGATGCCTGTCCTATCATCTCTGGACACACTGGCTGGGGAAGATGAGAGTCCAACAACATCTGGAAGCTGCAGGTTCCCCATCTCTGGTTTACAGAATAGACCAATTCACACACAATCCTAGCAAAGCCAATTTGCCAAAATAGCCATGCAGATGGGTAATCGTTGACTTCAGTGAAGTCACCACCTATTACAGCGGAGTCAGCATGGCATGGCACATACTTCCTTGTCTGGAAAGAGGCCTTTCTAGTTTAGACAGCTGCTTATGTCATATGGAATCCCATCAACCAGCTCATGTGGTTCTGTTTATCGTTTGGATCCTGGAAACACTTACTCTGACCATTCCAATCGATTTCAATTGTCAAAACAAGAATGACTTAAAATTAAAATAAAAACAGCACAATCCCCAACTCTATTCTGTGCTTTAAAGATTCCTCCTATTGATGTGGTTCCTGATGGGTGATCAGAGGCACAGAAGAAGTCTCACTTCTTTGAAACTGATTTTTTACCTCTTCCCCAAAAGTGTGTTTGGGACTGTACTGAATTGGCCCTATTTTCAAGAAAAAAAATAGCTTCTGCTCAAGGCTGCTATTTATAATAATTCAGTTCAATATGATACGTGGCAAAAGAGATCTGGTGTAGAGCAATCAAATAAACCCCACTTCAAACCATTTGCTGCAAAAATCTCCACACCCAGCCTTGCAGGGATGCCATGAGTCCTGATTTTCCAGGCCATGTCCAGGATTTTGCATCCAAAAATTGCATCTGGATTGTTTTTCGGAAATCAGTCAAATATCCTGGAAAACTGTCAGTGGGGGTTAACTTGTGCCAAAAATGCCATCAAAAAAGCTTGGGGTGTCCTGGTTTTTACTTTTTGAAATATGGCAACCCTAAGCCCTGGATTCTATTCAGGATAAGTGCAGGAGGCCATATCAGATCTCCAGACACCAGATTCGGCACTCAATTTATCCTCTTCCTTAGCGGAAATTAGGAAAGTTCTCCTTCTGTCAATCCCACCCAATGAAACCCATCTGTCCCTGTGGCAAGTGGGAGAGGACCATAGTCACCTCAAAGGCTTCTGGGTGCAGTACTTTCATTGGCTTGAGGTAACAGGATGCTGTCACAGTGCTAGAGCTCAGCAACCCATTTCTCCCTCACAAAGAATCCTGGAGGCTGTAATTTGTCAAGGGTGCTGGGAATTGTAGTTTTGTGAAAGGTGGAAAAACCACAATTCCTAGGATGCTTTGTGTGTACTGCCAGGAAACCACTTCGAAATTCCCCAAGGAAAAGCATAATACAACCATAATAAACAAATGGGCATGATCCTGATCCATGCCTGGTTCAAAGTCAATGTGAGTTAACTGAACGCCACAGAAAAGATGCAGAGCAAAGATCATGCCAGAGTGGAAATAATTATTTCATCATATGTGGTTATTATTTCTATAATATGGTTGGAACTAACTTGGAAAGAGAGTCTTATCAGGTGCTTGGAAGTCCTGTGATAATGTCCTGCTTGTAGACTGTGTGGGATGGACCTACTGAAATGACCTTTGCACATGGTCAGAGGCACTTACACATTTATTACTTCTTTACATGGTCATTTTGGAAAGGACCATGTTTGGTTGTGTGAGCTAGGGGACAACTGTGGCCACTCCAGGCGGCTTCAAGGAAGTTACCTTCAGCTCCTGCATGGTAAATTCTTTGCCATGCTCCTTGGCACTGTTGATAATGAAATCCAGAGCGTCGCTGTGAGCCTCCGGATCCTTCTGCTTCAGTTTCTCCGAGATGGCTTTCTCCATGTACTCGTGTAGCAGATTCCTGGCCTTTATTCCCTGAAGGGTTCAGAGAAAAAACAGCAATGGCTAAGGAGAAAGGCACAGACGCAGACACATACACACACAGGTCTAGCGCCTTTGGAGGCCGAAGAAGTCAGAAGCCGCTTATTGCTTGGAACGTTCAGGCAATCTTTTACCGTACTTCCCCGGGTAGGAGCTCATTATAATTAGAAGCGGCGCTTAATATATCCTCTGCCTTCGCTGAAACGGGGAAAGTTCCTGTCAATCCAGCCCAACGAAACCCATAATCAGTGCAGTGAGAAAGGAAATCCCGAAGACTACAAAGCCTTCAGCCGCTGAGCTGCCAAATTTTGAAGAGGTGAATAATAAGAGGAAGCCGGGAACTCCAACGGTGGGGGTGGAGGAATCCGAGATCCTGAAAGTCCACTGGTTGCTAAAGAAAAGGCCAAATGAATGGCACCACACCTGGCCCAAACTTGCGCTAGACTTGCGTGTGTTTATGTGAACAATCCCCAATTATACCAGGAAGGGAATCGTTTAAATCCTTAAATTGTAAGGCGTCGCAGACGGTGCAATGGGAGCACGGATGAGACAGTGTTTAAATGGATCAGGCATGAACGACTTTCTGGAAGCAAAAAAAGGAGAAAGGGGAAGATATTCGAGGAAATCTCAATGCCTTTTCCTCCGCCACCAGGCAGCCACCGTGACCGTACAAAGGCACTCTGCATTGACGATGCCTTTACACCGCAGGACACAACTTGTTCCTGCCTTTTATGCAATGCGAATGCGATCCTCTTAACTCTGAAGGAAAGAGTTCAAATGGGATTTGCTTCCAACTCAAAGAATGCTGTTTTGGATTATTGCTTTACTTGTCGGGGGAACCCAATGGATTTCTACGAAACTCGCTTGGGTGTGGGTGTGATGAGACAGCCTTAGGCTGCGATCCTATGGACCTGGGAAATCAATAAATAAGCCCCAGTGAGCAGTGAAACTTGGTGCAGGTCTACTCAGAAGTAAGGTAAAGGTAAAGGTACCCCTGCCCGTATGGGCCAGTCTTGACAGACTCTGGGGTTGTGCGCCCATCTCACTTAAGAGGCCAGGGGCCAGCGCTGTCCGGAGACACTTCCGGGTCACGTGGCCAGCGTGACATCGCTGCTCTGGCAAGCCAGAGCCGCACACGGAAACGCCGTTTACCTTCCCGCTGGTAAGCGGTCCCTATTTATCTACTTGCACCCGGGGGTGCTTTCGAACTGCTAGGTTGGCAGGCGCTGGGACCGAGCAGTGGGAGCGCACCCCGCAGCAGGGATTCGAACCGCCGACCTTTAGATCGGCAAGTCCTAGGCGCTGAGGCTTTAACCCACAGCGCCACCTGTGTCCCTACTCAGAAGTAAGTCCTGTTAAATTCAACGGGGTCCTTAGGCTGCAGTCGTAAATCTCTGTTGACCTGGGAGTAAGACCCAGGGAATTCAAAGAGACCAAGGCGCATTGAATTCAAAGGGACCTAGTTTTAGAGGAGAGGCGGTCGGCACTGCGCGACCCGCGTCCACGGGCGCCGCCAAAATCCCTTCACAGCCAATAAAGGTCTTGAGCAGAAGCCGCAGAAACTGCTCCGTTGCAAGGAACCGGATGGCTTCGACCAGGCTTTGAATCTGGACCAGTAAAGAGCTCAGCCTGCCCAGTAGCCTGTCGCTCAGGTTAGAACTGGCGCCTGTTCTTTATGGGCTCCGATGGGTTCCGAGTCGTTTGGGGGCTAAATACAAGGCTCTGCTCAGGTCCAGGCAGCGCTCCCCCCTGACCTTTCCGATCTGGGAATGAGAACCAATTTGCGGTTCTGCCGCTTGTCAGGCAGAAAGAGCCTTTTTTGTGGTGGCCCCCTATGCGTTGCGATCAGTGTTCCAGCACAATGCGACAAATGCCGGAGTTTGTCCCATTTAAGCTGGACACCTTGGGCAATTCAGACTTTTCCAACTGAATTTCGCACCGTTCATTCTATATTAGAGTCAATGTGCAACTGAACATATAATGTTGCAACGCGTGTGAATATTAAATCCATTTAAAATAAAACCTTCCTTTCAAAGGCTTTAGAATAGGCAGCTAGTTATTTTGTTTTAATTGGGATTTTGTGCCTTTAAAGGTTGGTTGCTGTCTCATTTGTGCTATAAAACTTAATTGCGTCCTGCTTGGGGGGAAAGGGGGCGTTAAAATAGCCTACACAAACAAATACGCAAGAGCTGCATCTCTGAGCAGGTGCAGAATACCTTTCCAGCAGAAAATTATTCCAGCTGCTTGGTCTGAATAGAGGATGGGGCTCCCGAGAGCTCAAAGCCAGAACCTCACCCCACCTCCGACCCCCAAATAGGCCAGAAAGGGGTCTTTCACTCACTTTAATACTTGCTATTGAGGAAAGCCGCCTTGGGACACCCATAGTCTTGAAAGGCGGCCTAGAAAGATGTGAATTATAGTCAGAAATAAGGTCTATCCGATGTAAAGGGTAGGGATACAGCCATAAACACACTTTAGACCAGGGGTTCTAGGATTCTGCGCTCATCAGTGGCATTAGCGGGACTTCAGAACGGATCATGGTAAGTGATCATGGTCGGAGTTTGTTCTTTGGGTGGCGATGAGGGTGGGGACACACAAACCTGCGCACGCAGCCCTACCTTCCGCAGCCCGCTGAAGGGAATGTTGAGCGGCAAGGAGAAGAGATTCTCCACCAGCTGCTCAAAGGTCCGAGCCAGCTCCTTGAACTGCTTCTCCTCCAGGCTGAGTCCCAGCAGGATCCGCGCGGCGATGCGGAAGGTCAAGGTCTTGGCGGAAGAATAGACGGCGACGGGGCCCGGCTGCTGGCACCAGCCGCGCAGCTCCCAGCGCACCACCTTCTGGATGCGGGGCAGGTAGCTCTCCAGGGCGGCGCGGCTGAAGACTCTGACCAGGATCTGACGCGGCGAAAAGAGAAGGGAGAGAATCGCGGTGGGCTATGTAAAATTAATTGGGGGAGCGGTCGCTACTAGGGACATCGTGCCCCAAAGCCCCAGAGCCATTTTCCCCCTTCACAAGTCCTCCAATTCTTTACCCCATTCTGGTCTCTTGAATGGGCCAGTCTGTAGAAACACCAGAACCGCCAAGATTCTTCCCCGGACTATACCACTTTGCGCGTGTTTGAATGCTGAGCTCTGGGGTGGGGAAACTTTCCTAAGCTGGGGGACGTTACCTGTGTTCAGTTATATATATATATGAGAGAGAGAGAGAGAGAGAGAGAGAGAGAGAGAGAGAGAGAGAGAGAGAGAGAGAGAGAGAGAGAGAGAGAGAGAATGTAAGAATGGGGGGTTGCAACCCCGGCCACCAGCAGTAGCCCTAAGTGGTATAGTCCCAGCAGCAACCAAGTAAGGCGCGGGTCCTAAACCTTTGCGCGGAGTGGCTACTGGAATCTGCGACAGCGCCTAGCACAAACTTCCACAGCCAGCTTTTAGCTGTAGGGCTCCCCACCCCTAGATATTGCTGGACCGCATATCTCATGGTTCCTCCTCATTGGCCGTGCTGGTTGAAGCTGGTGGGAGTGGGGGCCCAACAACACCTGTAAGGGGGAGATGAATGCCAGCGAGCTTCCCCAGAGGGCGCCTAGGCTCGGCGCCCAAGGTTTCCCTCCCCAGCGACGCGCCCCTCAGCCCCCTACCTTCCTGCGCTGGCGGTGCGCCTCGGCGCTGGCGTTGAGGAGGGTGTGCGAGCCCAGCAGGATCTGGGTGCTGAGCGGCCACTGGGCGCTGACCAGGCTGTGCTCTCCCAACAGGATCTTGCGCACGTTGTCGGCGCCGCTCACGCGGATCACCGGCTTGCCCAGCAGGTGCGTCTTGAACACGGCGCCGTATCTCTGCCGCCTGGAGCTGTGGAAGCTGGAACCCTGCACAGCCAGTCAGATAAAGAGAGGGATGGAGACCGAGGCCTGGGCTCAAGCTTCGCAGACAGTTTGCGAAGAAAGTCGACGGTGTCTCTGAGGTAGTGACTTCCCACTGGGCTGAGTCCTCGCAGCTGCTTCTTTGTGTCAAACATACTCTGGCCCCCCAGAAAGAGCACCATCGGCCCGAGATCGCCTCCGAGCGGGCTCAGAGTGGGGAATCGGTTTATTATGATTCCTAAACTTCAACCCTGGGACATGTGAAGTGTGTCTCTGAGCCTCACAAAAGTGCTTTTCCTCCCTGCATTGAGGAACACCTCTGGAAGTGATACAGCCTTAGGCGCACCTGCTTGGGAATAAATCCCACTGAACTGACAGCTGGGCAAATGCGTCCTAAAATCATGCAATTGTAGAGTAGGAGGGGACCACAAAGGTCATGTAGTCAGATTCCCTGCAACGTCGGAACCCACGACCAGGAGATTAAGAGTCTCATGCTCTACCGACTGAGCTACCCCTGATTTGCCCAGCCCCGTCCCCTCCAGCTCGAGGGCTTTTGTTTTCCCAATCTGAGAAATGGGCGACTAGCGGTAGGGCCTTCCTTTGAGCGGGACACCCTCGCTAGAACTCTTTTTCGGCGCCCTGATCATGTGCAGAGTGCCTCTGGGCTGAGCCCCCGCCCGCGGCCCCGGCTGCGCTAAGCCCAGGAGGCTCGTCCTTTATACCTGCCCCGCCCTGCCCTGGCCGCCGTCGCCCCAATGCTCACCTGGACCAGCCAATGCAGCGTCTCGCCGAAGAAGGGCCAACCCATGGAGCCCTTGGGCAGTGGCAGGGCGCTGGCGCGGTCTCGGCTCAGGCTCCAGCGCAGCGCCCACAGGTGCCGCGCCAGCGCCAGCAGGAAGGCCACCGCCAGGCAGGTGGCCAGCGCAGCCTCCAGCCAGGAGAGCGCATCCTCAGAGGTTGCCATCGGCGGCAGCATCTTCGTGCTCGGGCTGGGCAGCATCGTCCGGCGGAATTCACTGGCCGACTGTGGCTTCAGCTGGAGAGGGAGAGAGAAAGGGAATATGGGAGAGGGGAAATCTGCTACCAGATGCCAGGGCATCCTACTCCGGATTAGGATTCCCATAGAGGTGGGCTCAACTCACCATACTGGAAGCAAAGAAGCCAACCCATCCCCAAAATGCCACTTTTTATTCAAAGATGCTTTTCCTCGCCACCCATCCATTAAAGTCCCCAAAGGAATCTTGCGCAAAGCTTGCGATCCAAAGCGGGTGAGCCCGCGCAAAACCTGAGATTCAAACCGGGAGGGAGGTGTCAAGGAGACCTCCAAGACATCTCTCCTGGTGCGTCTCCCCCCGCCCCCCCCCCACAAAACATAAAAGGAAACCCAACAGCGCATCCACTTTGCTCTCACCTCGGCGGGGGTCTCTTCCCGTTTCCACTGCGCCTCTGAAAGAATCGCAACCGACTTTGAAAGGATCGGGGAAACTACAGCGCACCGTCGTTTCCTTTTGCGACCAGGGAGCGAGAGGGGGCCATTCTGCTCAGAACCGGCGTGCCTGGGATCGGGGTCCCTCGGACCCACTTGCAAGCACCACGAGCCCCATCCTCGACGGTCAGCCCCTCGGCATCCAAAGAGGATTTGACCGCCCAGGCTGCTCGCGCGTGGGGTGAGGACTCTGAAGAGGCTTCTTCTTCATCCCCCTCCGCGTTGCCCCTTCTCTGCCGAGCTGTCAAAAACCGTCTGCGCTCGGACGCTCCTTCTCTCACCCTTTGGGATCATCCTTCGCGTACACCCCTTTAAACTATTCTCTGCCTTGCACAGATTTATATAGATATTGGCCAGCCACCTTCGCTGGGGGGTGCGCCTGCTGACGTCTCCGCTGCATATTTAAAACCGGGGGCCGAAAGCGCTGCGATTGGCGCCTGAGAGGGTCCGCGATGAAAGGGGAGGGGAGGAGGAGGAGGAGGAAAGCGCTGCTGGGACGGACCTCTCCTGTCTCGGGAGGGGGAGACTCGCCTCGCAGGTAACCCAAGAGCAGCCCACCGGGACCCTACCCGCCCCGCCTGGATTTGGAAAACCAGGCGTCTCATTGGAAGCAGAAGGCGCTGCTTGGACTGGCTCCGGGAGCGATGCAGGACTTTGTGCCAGGAGACCTGAGACCTGGGAATAAGCCCGCCCCTACTGAGCACGGTTAAGGCAATCCTAGACAGGTCTACTCAGAAATGAGCCCCCCCCCCGCCATTGAATTCAGTGGGGTTTACTCCCAGGTAAGAGGGCTTAGGGTCGCCACAGGTTAGCTCTGTAATAGTGATTCAGAACAGGGGCGCGCAGAAAGATCTGTTAGGTAATAAGACTTCTTGGTAACAACAAAGCAGTTAATTCACTTCAGTCAGCCCTTTCTAAATCAGCAACCTGGGAATCTGCCTTATACCAAGCCAGACCACTGGTATATCGAGGTCATTATTGTCTACACTGACAGGCAGGCGCTCTCCAGATCGCCAGAAGTTCCAGGCCTACCCGGATTGAACCCACGACCTGTAAAGCGGGTGCTCTATCACGAAGCTACAAAGGTTGTTACCTGGTGGGAGGAATTTGCACTTTCAGAAGCAGCGGGTCCCAAGGTGCTGTGGGGGGTTGCCTCTAGTTTCCTGGCTCCGGTTGGCGTATCTGCGGGTTTAAAAACTCTAAGCAGATCCCACCAGCCTGAAGTCTGTCAACATCTGGTTTACAGAAGGTCAGGCAGGAACACTCAGCTCGACGCTCCCTAGGTGGCCTTGGGCCAATCTTTCTCTCCCAAAGCTACATCGCAGGGTTGTTCGGAGGATTAAATGAGGGGAGGCTGGGGGAGGGGGTGCCTCTATGGATCACCCCTCAGCTACTTGGAGGACAAGCGCGATGTACATGGAATAAACCAACTGGGTTGCTTCTGCCGCCCCAAAGAGGATGGCTAGGTGTTTTGTGGATTGGAAGCCGCAGGCGGCAAGCCACGCGTCTCTCCCCGTCACCCCCTGAAATAACCCTTCTGGGGTGTGGAAGTTCCCTCCGTGGGCAACGGCGAAGCAGAGCTACTTCAGTCCGACGGAGTTGGGTCCTGTCGCTCCAGGAGAAGCGGGACTGCCATTTCAGTCAATATTAAAGAGAGAGGCGAAGACAGGGAGATGAAAGCCTTTGCTTGCTAACTCCCAAATATCACTCACAGGTAGCAATGGGGCGAGGCGCCCATGAGCTGCCCTGCAATCTGTGCTTCTTCCCTCTCACTTTAGTACGCGGATTGTAGCTTGTCGATTCCGGCCCCATCTCCATTTACGCGGGCCGGACTTCCAGCTACCTTAGCTTGGAGGTAGTGAGTAGGGTGAGTCCCGGGGAAGGCTTAGTAACTACACAACCCGCCCCATTCCACACAGCTTTCGACAGGGGGAAAGTTTCTACTACCAACTCTGCACCGCTAATACAACGAATACTAGTGATTCTTATTAGCAAATATTAATAATATGCACCCATGAAGTTTGCAAGGTTTTCTAATGCCCTTGGTTTGCGACGCTTTCCTAAACATTTGCAGCCAAGTTCTGGGTGGGATGACGCCGCAGCCACGCATCTCTTTTGCAGAGATTTGCTTCGAAGGCGGCAATTGCTCAGCAAATTTATCTCGGGTGCAGCCGGCAAAATTCCTTCAAGGAACCGGCAACGGCAGTGGAACAGCTCTCCTGGTGGGATTAGCGAAGCAAATGCCGCGGCTTCCCAAGCCGCGTTTTGAAGTCACCTTCCAGCTAATTTGCGTCTGCTTTATTGAACATAAAGTTAGGAAATTACACGACACACGTGCTCTTGCGTGGGCGAAGGTCTTAAGTTGCATTTGTGGCAACAGTAGCGGTAAGGGAATTGAACGCTGATAAGTTCATGTAAGCAGCTTGGTGACTCCCCCCCCCCATTGTATCTCGCTTTTACTGCATATTGTAGAGGTTTATTGCACTTGCTTTTGTATTATTATTATTATTATTATTATTATTATTATTATTATTATCATGTCCCTCAACGAAAAGACCACAAAGACATGGCCTGCGGAGAGAAGACCCGAAGGCCACAAGCGACGAGCGAAAGGCCATCTTAGACGGTGACAAGAAACTCAGGCTGAACGACAAGTTTTGAACCCTAAGGCACAGTCGGTTTTTCTTTTCCTGTTCAATCCAAGCGGGACCAGAAACATGCGGGTCCATTCCGCACACCCCATCCTCTCTCCTAATAGCCCAGTTCCGTACTCACTGAACTTGCTGAGTTCTGTCCTCTCCGTCCCCCGTTTTTTGCACTTATTTATTTAGAATACTTAGACCCCGGCTTCGTCCCGCTAAGAGGCTCTATCTCAAATCACCTTCCTAGCCCCAGTGGTGCCCATAAGAATGGCTAACGAGTGACATTAGCGGGGAAAGCTACAGGATTTTCTCAATACTGGTCCTTAAAAAAAAGAAGAAGCGTCTTTTCTACTTCCCAGATAGGGCTGCCCCTTAGAGATCCAGATCACAGAAGCATCTGTCCTTTGTGCTGGAGCCTGCGGGGCGGGGGGGAGGCTGAAGAGGTGAAGCTGCACCGCTTTCCCACCGAGGTGCATAAGTGCGCGGCGCCTCTTTCCGCGCTGCAGCGCCTGCCAGGTCCCGTGGATGCATAAAGCCCGGGTCTGCGCCTTCATTCAAAGTTCTTGCAGGATGTCAAGATCAGAGGACACCTTTCCCTGTTTCACTTAATGTCAAGGGGACTCTCTGGCTCTCCAGCCATCTATCCTACACCCCAGTTTCCCTGCTGCATTTGTCAAGAACCGGGAAATGATTCCAGGTGCCCGGCTTGGCGCAAAGCAAGCGCGCGGGGCGCTCATCACGTCTCCCAAGACTGTGAAGGCCAAATTCCCGTTGATCTGAGCTGCTCTGTTGGCTCGTTGAGTCTTTGTAAAGCCAAAATTGTTACAGGCGCGTCCTTAGCATGTAAGAGCAATTAGGGGCCTGGTCGAAAGCCTGTTCTCACAGTGGCCAACCAGATGCCTGTGGGAAACCAGCAAGCACAAGAACCCTATGGTTGCCAGCAACTGGTATTCAGAAGCATTGCGCAGAGCACAGCCATCATGGCTAGTAGCCATCGGCAACTTAGAATTTGTCCAGTCTTCTTTTAAAGCCATAGAGGTCACCGCTGCCTCCTGAGGAAGCGAGTTCCATAGCTCATCCTTGCGCGGCGTGAAGAGGCGCTTTCTTTGATCTGCCCTGAATAGCTTCGTTGTCCATTTGACCCTCTCATTCCCAATTCCGCCCCCAAATTGCTGGAACACCAGCAGCAAGCTACGGCCCCCTTTTTAGCCAGATCTGCAGACCTCCCTCGCTAAGAAGCAAAAGAACTTACCCGGCTGCCTGATGAGGAAAGGTGGGCTGCAGAGGCCTTGTCGCAGGGCAGATCAAACCCTCCGAGGATGAGGCCAGGCTGGCCCCGTCCATGCCCTTTGGGGGCCATCGGTCTTGGCCAGCAAACCCGAAGCGACAGCTCTCTGTCTTCGGCTCCGATTGATCCTCCCGGCAGCTGCCCCCATCCCTTCCTTTAAAAAAAAAAGGCACAACCCAACACCCCCAGAGTTCCTCCCTAAACAATGCACGATTGAATGCAGCTTCAATCTTGTCTCCTCTAATGAGAAAAGAGTGGGAAGAAAAGAGAGAGAGAAAATAAGCAAGATGCTCCGAGGTGCCCTGACTTTCCAGTCGCATCTCCAAGGCTGGTGGACTTGGCTGGGATGGGGGGGGGGATCTTCCCCGGTTGCACGCTGCTGCTCCCACAAACCGTAGAGGCCGCCCGGACAGGCAGGAAGATCCGAGGGCGCGGACGATCTCGACTGTGCCTGAGCCGAAGTCAGAAGGAGAGACTCGTTTGATCGAGAAGGTCCAGCAGGCTGAGACGCAGCATTCCCCCATTAGAAAAAAATGAAACAAGCCACACCAAAGGGAGGGTAAGGTTTATATTACTGTATTCGGGACTGTCCAAATAACTTAATACACGGAGCGCATGAAAAGAAGGAAAGAAAGATACATTCTTGATGCAAGTCCCTCGGTTCATTTGGTTTTTTGGAATTTAGGATACATTCGCTTTGCGTTTCGAACGAGGCTGCTCCAGTGCAGAAGTTGAAAATTGAGGGGAACGGAGTAGGGTGGGGAATAGCTAGTCCTAGAAACACCCAGATGGACACACACACACAGACCTACCTACACAACTACACGCACAACATTGGCATCGCGCTGCCTTATCCCTTACACAGGCAGAGGAAAGGGGGGGCTGGGGGCCGCCGCGGGGGTTTAAGAATTGTATATAAAAGTCCCGTCGCTCAAATACCCGAGAAAAGTCCAGTTGTTCAAAGACCACCAAGGCCGGAGTTTTGATTCAGGTAGTTTGGAAAGGCTCTCTACAAAAAAAAGAAAACCCTCTCCTTTTTTGCCCCCCACTACAAAAAAAAGAAAAGAAAAGAAGAAAATCTGGTATAGAAAACCTGTTGGATCTCACTTAAGGCTAATAATTTACAAATAATACAGGAGAGTGTGTGTAAATATATATATTATATTTATATTTATATTTAGAGAGACAGGCAACTATTGAAACAGAAAAAGTTCCTTGCTTGAGAAAACATGATCTCGGGGTTAGTGTAAGGAGCAGCAGTGGCGGATTGCGTGGCAATCTCACCCCCACCAAGTCCTTTGGAAAAGGGGAGGGGGGAATCTTGAGGCTTTGCCCGCAGACCGCAAAGAAAGTTATTTACAATCCCTCTGTTGCATGTACAATTTGGCATTTTGCCTTGGTAAATATACAGCCCTATTCCACCCCTACTAATGTATGTGTGTGTGTGGTTTTTTCTTTTCTTTTTACAAGTTGTTGTTGTTAAGATAGCATTAATTGACAGCAATGCAGACGCTCAGGTTCTCTCCGGCTGTTTCCATAGGCCGGTCCCTTTCACAGCATCTTTTCCAGTTGTCCATGGAGCAAGGACCCTAACCGGGGAGAGGCAGGCTTAGTTTTCGGCCTGCGCCCGCCGGTCTCCAGAAACGCCCGGCGTTCAGGAGTGCTGGGACATCCCGTTCACCAAGCCTCGCAGCTGCCTCACCACCGTCTCGATGAGCTTCTGCTTGTCGCGGTCGTTCTTCCTGAACTGGGCGAAGATGTTGTTCTTCTTCACGTCTTTCATTCTGAAAGCAGAACGGGAGAAAAGGAAAGAAACAGAATTTAAGTTAGTTCGTTCGTTTTCAAAAGAAACCCAAATTTCCTCCTCATTTGCGTTCGTTCCCAACGCAAAGGGCTTAATGCCCGCAGCCTCCCCCCCAAATGCGCAAAAAACCGCGCGCTCGGAACCTTTGAGGTTCTCAAGCAGCCGAGTTTATGGCACCAGCTTAATCCGATTTTCTTCCAATCGGAACGGCGGAAAGAGCAGTCTAGGCGAAAACAACAGAGAGACGCGTGAACTTCAAAAGCTAAAATATTTTATGGTGGCATAAACTTTCCGGGACCTGAGTTCATTTTCCAAATCTGAAAATTCTGAGCTGGGATGACAAAGCAGGATTTCCCAGTGCAAACAAGACTTTTTTTTAATAGGAGATGGAGGCTACCCTAAATATTATAGATGTGTGGAAGTATCCATGGAATCAAAGGGAATTCTGTTACAATCAGTTGTTTTTTAAGTTACTTGTACAAGGAACAGAATGCAGTTCATTGTAATTCGTATATGGGCAACTTCTTGTAACCATTAAGACACTTTAGTTTGGCTTGAGTTGTTTTTTGTTTGTTTGTTTGTTTTAGTCAGCCTTCCTATTAATCTCTTCAAAGCGGAACCTTGGGTCGTTTAATACCAAAAGGAATAAATTCGGAGTGACAGTAGAAGTAAAACAAAAAAAAGTACGAAAATACATACCCTCTGTGGACTCTGCAAAATGTTGGGGCGTTGCGAGGGGGGAAGAAAGAAAACGAATCAACAGTTAGAAAGGAAGGGGGTAGTTTAAGGCACAGCTAAATATTTATAACGCCTTACATTTCAGGGTGTAGCTGCAAGCGGTGTGCCTTGACTCCTAAACGCTCTTTCCTATTCCGCATTTGCGGCGAGGCTGAAGCTTCCAGAGAGCCTCGCTGCTTCAACCTCAGACGTAAGTACCATTCAGCTCAGAGGGACTTCGTCCCAGGTGAAGCCTGCCCAGGACTCTTTCCCATTTTCACTCTCTTTCCCATTTTCAAGGCAGCTGCCGCGATCCTTGGAACAACTAGACTGTAGAGGCATCCATCTTTCTCCCTCTCTCTCTCGATCAAGGTTAGGTCCTCAGCCAAGGCCTGCCTGCACTGGGGGGCACACTGGATCAAATTGATCAACTTTTTTGTAGCAATCTGATCTACTATCCGGTTAAATCAAAGCACGTGGACACCTTGAAGGGGGGGTGATGGGAATTTTGCATAGCGCAACGCAAGCAAAGACCCCATATCATTTTTAATACTGCAGTTTAGTCACATTTGTGTTGGCGTTTTTGCTGCAGGTTTCTCTCTGTCTGTCTGTCTGTCTGTTTCTCTCTCTCTCTCTCTCTCTCTCTCTCTCTCTCTCTCTCTCTCTCTCTCTCAAAGAGTAATTACATCTTTTGGAATAATTTTAAACCAAAAGGTCCTGAAAATCAGGACGTTTACCAATTGCTCCGAGATCCATCCCACACTTTGCCATCTTGCGTGGGCTTCTTTTGGGGGCGCCAATGAAAGGGGACTCGTCCGTCCAAGGAAATTCAGGATGGGCAAATTTCCTAAGCGGGAAGATGCAGATAGTGTCCAGTCCTAATCACCAGAGATCCGGATGGAGCTGTTCATACTAAAAGAAGTATTTCCCTGTTTGCAAAGGGACAGGCGGCACCTAAGCGCACGCATTTGGGTTACAGCCTAACCTTTCCCTGTGCGTGTCCTGGGGGGGGGGGGGTGCCCTAGCATTCGCTCTCCTGCAAGGCATTGGTCTCCTGATAGCGCCTGCAGAGATGGCTAGAGGAGGAGGAGGGCTGTGTGTCACTCACTTCTCCAGGAGGGCCAAGGCGGTGGTTGGATTGACGCGCAGGTACTTGGAGCTGGGCTGCCCGTAGTCTGCTAGGTAAGTCGACCAATCCCACACCATGAAGAGATCCAGAAGCTGAAGTGGGGAGGGGGGAGAGGGGGACACACACAAAGTGACGTTAAGGGCCTCTGGGGTGTGGAGTTTCCTCTCGCTCCCAATGGACGTGGCGATTTTACCCCGTCTCCTTCGACCACCAACTTTCATCCAACTCCTTCGACCACCAACTTTCATTTTAGGAAGAGCTCAAGATGCACAACACGACCCCCCGGGGGGGAGGAGGAAGGAAGCAAACGAAAAAATGGAAATATGCTTCTTTCGTCATTTTAAAGCAAGCCATTAAAAAAAAAAAAATCCCCCGTTTTTTCAAGGCAGAGAGCCCCTCCGGGCCGCCTAAAGACGAACCAATTTCTAATGGTATGAGATTCATCAAATGTAACACCCGCTAATGCTAACGAGCTGTTCTTCGGCCCACAGCAGTTTATACCGCAAAATGTATCTCATAACCCACCCTCCCTGGTGATGGGCGGGAAATAAATAAGTAAATAGGCAAAATCGAGCATAGAAGGAAGTCAGTCACAGAAAACAGGCACGAAGCCGAGACCAAGAGGGGGCCCAGAGACTTCAGAAATGCACTCCAGACTTTCGATAAAATACGGAGACGTTATAAAACATGTCTATACAAATAAAAACCCCACTGGCATGGATACCCCTCATTTTCCAGGGGGAGATGAGCTGCATTTCCAGAGAACCTTCGTTTGTAAAGCTCTGCCTCTATTTCTATTTCATCGTGTTTTCCACAGCGATTCATGGAGGGCGGGAGATTGTCTATGCTCTGTGTCATTAATGTGAACAACAATAAAACCACACCAAATACAGTAGAAAGAAATTGGTCCTTTTTTGTGGACCTCTAGCGGCTCTAAGTTTATATGTCCATTTTTCGAGTAGGATCGATTCCCACACCTTCGTGCGCCATTAAGAAATATCTTCATTTGTTGAGTCCTTTTAAGCTTGCCACGAGGCACTGCTGTGTTTTTTTTGTTTTTGTTTTTGTTTTTTTTTTGCAACACAGAACACAGCTTAGTACCCCTTTCGGGGAAGGGCGCATTTCAGCGCTCCGCCTTACAAAGCATCCGTTTACAAACGCTGTTCTTACACCTTAAAGCGGGGGAAAGTGATCACTCAAGTTCCACAGATAATGTAATCGAAATACTCGTAAATCAGAAAAATTGTTAGGCCCCTCTCCCTCGTTTTAACGGGAGAGTGCTTTTCATACCAAAATTAAAACGCGTCTGAGTGGAATAGGAATGTTCCTTCCAATGGCTCTGTACGCCCTGCTCTTCCCACAACACGCTTCAAAAGTAGCCTTTATTTAAAGTACCGTCACAAGGAAACTGGAGGCGAGGAACAGAAGGAGCCGGGATAAAATAAAATAAAATGGGATAAAATGAAATAAAATAAAATCCCTGGGGAGGGACCTCCACCCCCGCTCCCTCCAGCTGCCTTTGCTCGGCTCATAATATCCAGCCGGAGCTGCTGTCAAATCTGCGCGTAATCTTTTAAAAGGCGGCGTGACTCTCGCAGGAAAGCGCCGGGCCCCGCCGCCAATTTGAAGCCCTAATCCCCTCTAAGCCACTTAAACCCAACTTCCGATCCACGTTTCTCATTGTTTCAAAACTGCCAAGCCCTTCACTCGCTACTTGGGGCGCGGATCGTCTTCCTTCCAGCCCCGGCGGTTTCTGGAGAGCAGGTTGTTTTGGCGTCTTTGAAGGAGCCAAGAAAAAGGTGGGGAGGGGTGGCGGGGTGGCCAAGAGGAGTTTCTAGCACGTTTATTCATCTGCTCATTATCAGGGCTCGGTTTGCCATTTCCTTTTCGCCTTAACCTGGAGACCGTGGCGCAAAAGGAAGGCGCGCGTAGGAGAGGACGGCGGGGTCCCCCCAGCCACCTACACTTGCGCCGCCTCCGGGGGCTGTTTGACACTCCCAGAGAGAGATTTGCAAGGAGCTCCGGTCTCTCGGCTTCCCGGCGAGAAGGGCCATCCGGGTTTTCCCACGGTGGCCCTCCCAAGTCGAGCGGAATCTTCTTCAGCCACCTAAACTCGAAACCAGTTCCCTCCGGAGGAGGAGGAGGAGTGGGAAGGATGAGCGGCACTGGATGCCAAGCAGACAGCGGCTGGGAACGTGGGAAGGCTGGCGCTAGAACTGTCTCACTAAACCAGGGATGGGATGCTCAAGTCCCATCAGCCCCAGCCAGCGTGGTCCAAGAGCTAAGGGTGAGGGCAGGCTAGAGGTTACCCTATCCCGCTACACTTTGCGAAGGCTTTCCTCCTTCCACGTCCCCAGTCCCAAGGCTGGGACTTTCCTTCTTAACCTACACCTGGAGTTTCATGGGAGCCCAGGCAGGGATGAAGAAGGAGTGGGTCAAAGTGGTCCTGGGACCTGTTCAGGGTGCCATCTTCCCTTGCCACTGACTGCAAAGCCTGAGTGCACTGCAGGGGTGCCAATTTGAATAAAATATTGTGGGGGGCCGGGTAAGCCCCACCACACATAACTGATCACATGATGCAGTGCACACATATCATTTGAATGGGAATGCCCATCAACTGGGGGGGCCCAGCCCCCTCAAATATTTTATTGTGGGGGCCAAAGCCCACACAGCCCCTAGGAGTTGGTTCCTATAGTCCACCATAGATGGCAAGGATAAAGGACAAGAGGTTGCTTCCAGCTAGACTTGAGGCCCGGCTTCTCCTTTGCTTAGAAATTAAAGCACTGCCTGTCCCTCATGAAGTCCAGAGTCAGGGGAGAGGAGACTTCACAAGCCTCCTCCAGCTCATCTCCCACTGGCGGCCGGTTATTTCCATGTTTTCCTAAAAACAGGCCATTCCACAGATTATTGTCACAAGTCACACTTCAGTCCGGCAGACACTACCCAAAAAGCCAGAGTCTCACATCTCTCTCTTGCTATTTGTGCCCTGCGCGGTAGGACAGATGGAACTTCAAGCCAGTGCAGTTTTTCCACCTCTGCCTCAGAGACCAATTTATAAAAATAAGAGATGTCCCAAATTATGAGTGGGGTCAGAGGACAACATAGGGAAGCACCTCAGCTGGGCAGAGCCATCTGCAACCTTCTTTGAGCCATTTGAATTCTCTTGGCCACAGTGGGCAACTCTTCATTCCTGATCACCTCCCCCATCCTACCCTATAACCTCTTGGCTTCAGAAACCGTAGGGAAAACGAGCCCTGCATTTCCATAGCATGCCAACCCTACTCTTTTCTGCAAGGTCTGAAGGAAAGACACATGTATACAAACATGTTTTAACCAGAATGAATGTAGGCTCTTCAGAAGTGGTGATGATAGAAGGAGGGGGAAGCCTACACCTGAGCAGTAACACTGCAAGCTCTGAAATGTCATTCCACCACCCCAAATAAACCTTTAAGTCTGATTGCTACATACCTGGTCTAATTCACAGACCCTGGTTTCTTACCCATCATTACTGCCACACATTGCACCCCTATTCTACGCTTAGAAAACAGAAGTAAGAGAGTGTAGTTAAAGTGTTGGAAGGGATAACTAAATCATGTTTGGTGTCCTTGGATTTTGCTTTATGAAGAGCAAAATCCAGAACGAATCGGGATTCATCCATGACCCTACAGAATAGCAATTTCATGTGTAGGACATTTCTTCTGCTGAGCAGCAAGACCCGTAAGTGTAGCATCAGAGTGCAGCATTTCATTCACCACATGCTAAACAGGTTTCTTGACACTATCCATCTTGGTCAGACTACTCAGCCTATGAGAGTAAGCACATTGACCTGGAAGTGAGCATTGGGATTAATGGGTCTTTACTTCCAAATAAGGTGCTTATGACTCAGGAGTTCATTTTTGTTGGTAGTGCACCTTCTTATTTAAAATTAAATAAAAACAGGCGAGAAAAACACACAAAATGGCCTGAAGAAGCAAATTGCGGCATGCTGATAAATCAAAAACCCTCAAGAAAACTGCTGGTATACATCAGTAAAAATAAAATAAAATCATATTCAGGATTTGGAAGGCGAAAGCAAGTTCAGAGGCATACATCTTACTTAACATGCAATTTTTCACCAAAGCTACCCAAAGGGGAAAGAAAGGAAAGTTTTACTCAGTAATATTTGTCCGAATGAAAATGTCCAAGAATCAATTTATGGTAACGTCTTCGTATCTATCACCAAAACCAATATTTTGCCCACAGAAGCTCCATAAGAAACTCTCAGCCATGAAACCCTTTTGAAATTTGGTGACACTCACTTTACTAGCATCACTTTCCAATTTTAAACTGATGTATGCTGTCCTACATAAATAGTTCACATGCTGCTCATATACAATTGGCTCAGTTTACAGTACAAAGTTCTGGAATAACTTTCTGTGTAAGCTTACAGCAGGAGCATAAAGAGCAAAATCGTACAGCCATCAATGTTTCTGTCCTACAAACCGTATTAAGTGCATGCTGCATTGGAAATCAATATGACTTACTCCTAAGTAAACATTAATTCAACAACAAATCTGAAAATCCCTGCTGTGGAATTAAAAATTCTGTTCTTGCAATGTATCTCAGACTTCATAGTCTCTCCATTTAGCAATCGGGGCATGAGACTGCAAAATAAGATGTTTCCATTTTCTAATGCACGTTGATTAATGTAGTGGGTTTCTGTATTTGCCATCATTCAGATAGGTCAAATCAGTGCACTGGATAATGGAAAGCTTTGGCATAGCAAATGACTTCCCCCTGTTTTCAGTTCTTCCCTTGACAATCTCTAAATTAAAACATTACTCATCTAGTCTCAGAGATGCACAATCTGGTAACAAGCACAACAGGCCACCCATTCTTGCACCTCAACCAATTTGCCTGTCCCACCCTTTAATGTGTTTCTTGGTGTGTTTTTATAGTAGACTAATTAGCGCAGCGACAGTTCTTTTCTAGAGTGCTTCCTGACAGTACATCTAATTAGGCTCAACCAAACACCAGATTTATTTTGGTGAGGTATACTGAAGTGCCTGTGCTCTTTTTGTTTTCAAACGGAGAAAATTAAAACGGTACCTGCCATGCAGGGCCATCCCTGCCACTAGGCATAACTGAAATGAGGCAACTGCACCAGGTGGCAGATACTGGAAGCAATGAGCACACTCATAACTAGCCTGTTGCGCCCTCGTGTTTGGCAAAGAGCACCATCTCATTGCCAGTATCAAAAAAAATGCAACTGCTAGTCCAGTTGGCTTCTGTATATGGAAAAGTGTGGAGGGGGGCATTTTTGCCCTTTGCCTCAAGAAGCAAAATGTCTAGGGGTAGCCCTGTCTGCCTAGTTATAGCCCCACCCAAAGAGGGTACCATTCGCAGTGTGTGATGTTATCTGGGATACTGATGCAGCATATTCCCATATACTTTATCATGCCTCTATGCTTGTGTTAGCTACTGCATCACCTCTCCAAATATCCAAGCAGATATTGGCAAAATGTTTTGCAGAAGGCAGATTAATCAAATTTGGTGTGTGGGGGGGTATCACACTTCAGACTATCCTGATGTATCATCCTTGGCAGTGGCGTAGCGTGGGGGGTGCAGGGGGGGCCGGCCGCACTGGGCGCAACATCTGGGGGTTAGGGTTAGGGGGCGCAAATCCACGGGTTAGGGGGTGCAAATTACTTGCCTTGCCCCGGGTGCTGACAACCCACGCTACGCCACTGATCCTTGGATATTCTTGAAAGAAAACTACATATATCCATTCAGATGTAATGCAGGCCGACTGTACAGGGTGGATATTTGAAGAGTAATGTGGGTACCACTCCTCAGATTTATCATGATCTATGCAAGAAACATTAAAGCTATACTACTCAAAATACTTCAGATAGTTCCACTGTTTAAAATGACACTGACTTTCACATCCAGTTCAAAGACAACCGAGGATCCTATGCATGTTTACCCAAAAGTCACCCTCTGTTCCTTAGAGTTTACACTCTTAGGAATGTAGAATGTACAACACGTAGGAGAGGCATACAGAAACCAGCCTTTAAAAAATCACACGCATTCTGCATCAAGAGAAGCAGAACACATTCTGTAAAATGGGCATATTTTTGCACAATTCTGTTTGCATTAGTAATGGGAGAGAGCAGGGAGCTAGGCAGGATGCTGAAGCTTTGCCCCCAGACCACAGAAAAGACCAATTATCCCCACATGCTTTCAAGAAAATTTCTGCAGCCACACAAAATGGGGAAATTGCTTTAAAAAGAAAAAGGAAATTGGGAATTCTCAGGGTGTCGAGTGTGCATCCTGCGTCTCCCCTTCGTGGAGAACAACCGAACAGACCATATAAATATAGAAAACATATATAGATAAGCAAAATAGATGTACTGGAATGGGATGCATGTGCCACTGTATTTTCTGCTTTTGGTACATATCCTATATGATCAGGAACAACCTTCAATGCCATCACATCAGCTCCAGCCTCAAATAGGAGCAGCATCAGGAGTGTAAGCAACGGCAGAGGATGTAATCGCATCCTATGCTCAGCTGAAAGGTTACACAGCAGCCTCATTAATTCTAGAAAGTTTCTTTTTTTCTGAACACCACAGCTTTACATGCTGCGGAAGACAAACACGCACAAGCAAATTACATAAGCAGTCCAATTATAAACTTCCCTCTCCCCTCCGGAGGGCAGGTTCAGGGGTTATGTTGGGACAACTCCCGGGTGAAGATGGTGCAGATAGAACAGCGAGCTGCAGCGACAGCAGGATGGCTGCTTGGTGCTATTACACACTTATTCTTTGTCTCACTCACAGCTTCGCACCTTGCTGTGCGTAATGGACTTTGACAGCATGTATACTGTATGCTGCGGGTGGGCAAGAGCTGCCTGGTGGCCTAGTCTTTGCAACCGTGTCCTGGTCACCTGCATATGATTTGGTACTCAGGCGATGCACCGTCAATACAAGCAATTGGACAGGAGGCAGCACCACTCCCATATGTGCCTATAAGCCATTTCAAGGAGCATCCATATGGTGGGAATTGCATCTGTTCCTCGTAGACTATACGAAGAACCTTTCCATCAGTTCAGCTTACATTAATACACAGAGAAAGACAGGGTATTAACTATCCTTCACAGCTTCTCCAAAAACAAACAAACAAAAGATTTGCTCCACTTTACTCACTATTAACATGACTATTTCATGCCTTCCTGTTTGTGGTATGAGGTTTCAAAGGCAGCTGGCAGTAACGTTAGTTATTTTGTCCACACAAGGCTGCGGAAGATAATCAAAGTGGTTTACTGGTACGTATATATCATTTGAACTCTCAAGTCCTTGAAATGTGGATTGACACCTGCAATTGCTATTAGCTTTCCAGACTTCCTATGTAGCTGTCTTCTGATTAGACTTCAGAGTCAATAGTAAATACAGTGGTTTAAAAATATGTCATATGTTTTAGCCCTAGGCACCCAGGTATTACAATATCTCTTTAACAGGATAGTTCTGGAAGTTAAGATGAGGGGAACTGGGCATGAAGGATTTCAAAGATTTGTAATCAGGCTCTAATGCAGCTACTGTGGGGGCGCGCTAGCCAGGTTTTTTTGCCCCGGTGAAGCCTTCAGAGGGGAACCACTGAGGCTCCCAACTTGTGTGTGCACATGCAAGTGTGTGTGTGTGTGTGTGTGTGTGTGTGTGCCAAGTGTAATAAAGCCTAGATTCACTCATCAAATGCATAGACTTAATTTAGAAAATGAAGCAGAACTATTTCTATTCCTTTGCTATATGGAATAGGGAAAATACACTTTACCTGTATAACCGAATACATGCTTAATCAGAAGTCAGTCCCATTGCATTCAATAGGGCTTACTCACAAGTAAATAGGCATATACTTCCAGGGTATCTAGTATTCTCATTTCAATGAGCAGCTTTCACAGTTAGATCTAGTATTGGTGCGACATTTTGCAGTTATGTCCGTGGAAAGGTCCAGGTTACAGGATCCAGGTATTCAGTAGGATCTAGCAAGTTGTTAACTCACTTCACTTTTTACCTTGCTTAAAACAAAAATAAAAATGAGAGAATTGTGTATAGTCTCTAGTTCAACATTGTTCAGGAGGGCCAGCACTCGCTGCATTTAAATTACAAATTATGCTAACAAATGTCCTGGATGGGTCCTATATATTAAAAAAATCAAGTTACGGACAACATTTGCTTAAATCTAACAACACAAAGGAAAAGATAAAGTGGTAACTATGTTATAGACTGCATCTGAATGAATTAAGTATCAGAAATTTTAAAACCAGCAGGACTGATATCACTACTATACAGTAATCCATTATACAAGATGCTAGAAAGTCACACACTCAATTTGCTCATGACTGGATATGTATAGCAATCTATTTAAAAAGACTGTCAGTAGGGGCAGGGAACAGGGGAGGCCATTGAAATATATATATTAATATTTATTGGCCATCTTTGGGGGTAAAAACTCAATCGAGTTTCCATAATACGATAACCAAAGGTTTTTTTGTTTTTTAAAGTTATAAAACCAGCAATAACAAAAACATACATCAATATAGGAGTGTTTGTGTAAGAGAGAATGTGTGGGAATATGCATACGTGTGTGTGTGTGTGTGTGTGTGTGTGTGTGTGTGTGTGTGTGTGTGTAGTTGTGTTCTCGAAGATGTACATGACGTAATGCCTGTAATCTTTTCTGATTTGGCTCAAGATGCTACTGTGACTCAGAATTCATCAGAGGAAACAGAGTGCACATGATCATTTCCACTGAAACAGAAGAGGCATATAATCCTAGGAGATTTAAATCCTGTAATTAATATAAAGGTGGAACAGGAAAAGAATTTGAGGGCAAGTCCAATCATAAGGCAGATACATCTGCCAAAAATATATAGACCAGCTTACAATTGTTTATGGGGATGTCAGTGTTTTGAACTTTTGTCTTAATTGTTTCCCAGACTGTGGCACACAGATCTAGTTGGTGTGAATACAGGTGCTATTAACATGGTTGTGCTCTACACTAGTTCCCAATTTTGAGCCTTTCCACATTAGCAAATGTTGGCTCTGGGACACAGTATTAACTTTAAAGTATTTACTTGGAGTTGCTTTTTAAAAAAGTGGTTGCCCTTAACTGCCTAAATATATGCTAAAGGCATTGGGTTGTATCCATAGGAAGTTAGTTATGCACTACTCATAAGAACTTGAGTCCCACTGATTTTGGAAGAACTAAAGCACAACTAACTTCCTCTGGATCCAACCACTGATGACTTGCTAGATGTGCAGGTTAAGATCATCATTTTCCATAGATGAAAGGAGCCTGCTGCAACTTCATCACCCCTCTCAAATTCAATGCATTTCTCAAGAAAGCAACTGCATTGAAGGTATGTCAGACAAAGAAAAGATGGGGGGAAATTAAGGCAATTAATGGGAAATTAATGTTATCTGTCCTCTCAGGATTCATTTTCTTATTGCACCTAACAAAACAGACAGCTAGAGAAGGACAAGAATAGAGGGGCAAGTAAAATCCTAGTAAAGGAAACACACAGAATCTATACATACTTCAAAAGATGCTAGAAAAAAAAGGCATTATATGCAGGTATGTTTTGCATAATCAAAAAATGAGGTTTTAGGATGTCCATCTTTCCTAAACAATGCTTAGCTAAACCTGAAAGGCACATTCTCGTGCATTTATTCTTTTAAGACACCAAAAAGGTAACGGAAGCGTGAAGTCCAATTTAATGCAACAAAAGAGGCAGATAATGCCACATACTGTAGAAGGAACAGGAAATAATGGGCTAAATTACTAAACCACAGGCACACATTCTCTGACCACATTCATCTTAGAGTTACTGAAGATTTCAGAGTCTGAAATCGAAATAAGGAAAAGATTTCCTGGATTTCAAGATCTCTCACATTCAGCCACATCTGAAATGGTCTTTCAAAAGTCCCAGGTCTGCATGAAACAAAATTATGGCTAAATCTGCTTTTGTTACTGTGACTTTGATGCCCTGGGAGAAGGGTTCTCTGTCGGCCCTTGGATTATTCATAAGCAGAGCAAACAATTTTGCTGGACGAATTTATAAGCTTGCCATAATCATGAGCTTTTAAGCAATCCTGGTGGTGGTTTTTTTGTTGTTGTTTTTTGGATTTGCTCCATCAAAACACAGCTTGTCAACCTTGCGAACAGTTCCTGGCATGTTCTTAATCCAAACGGTCAGAACTTTGCTATGAGCAGCTGCTTCCATTTTAAGAATCTGCCTTATATACCAAGTCAGCCCATTGGTCCATCTGGCTCAATTACGCTCACACTGACTGGCAGCAGCCCTCAGACAAGGAGACTGTCTCTTCCAGCTCTGGAGATGTCAGGGATGTTTCCTGTCCAGTTCCTCTCCTCTCACTAAAAAGGCTGGTATAATACTTGGAAGAGACAGGACTCATTCTCTTACTTTCCAACGGCTTGACATTTTCACCATCCTCTCGCCTTAAATGCAGAACTCTTTAATGCTGAGCAGAGGGAGGGGGATTAGCTTCCAACATTTTACAGCTGCCATCCTAACCTCTCCCGTATTCTGTTCCTCCCCACCATAAGCTTGCCATAGGTAAACAGACTGATAATAATTTATGACAAGTTGCTCACCTACACAACGAAGTGCCCAAGACTTCCAAGCAGGCATCTGATGCCCATTGGTGAGTGGGACACTACAATCATATCGTTGGCATAAATTCAAAGTAGCCTAAGAGAAAACAGGTAGGAAATGAAGCCCTTCTAAATTGACTACTATAAAGGTAAAGGTAAAGGTACCCCTGCCCGTACGGGCCAGTCTTGACAGACTCTGGGGTTGTGCGCCCATCTCACTTAAGAGGCCAGGGGCCAGCGCTGTCCGGAGACACTTCCAGGTCACGTGGCCAGCGTGACATCGCTGCTCTGGCGAGCCAGAGCCGCACACGGAAACACTGTTTACCTTCCCGCTGGTAAGCGGTCCCTATTTATCTACTTGCACCCGGAGGTGCTTTCGAACTGCTAGGTTGGCAGGCGCTGGGATCGAGCAGCGGGAGCGCACCCCACCGCAGGGATTCGAACCGCCGACCTTTCGATCGGCAAGTCCTAGGCGCTGAGGCTTTAACCCACAGTGCCACCTGCGTCCCAAAAATTGACTACTATACTATCGATATAAATGTCAAATGGAAAAAGAGCAATAACTCAAGCTACCTCCTCCTCCTATGGAAAAAGATACGCCGTCTGTAAATAATCCCTTTTGACCGTATCATGGGAAGGAAATTTCTTGCAACAGGTCTGGGGTATAGTTGAACTATCAACAGAAGCATGGCTATGGAATGGAGGAGGATCATATGAAGTGGGAGAGGGAGCTTCTTCCATGCACCACCCATGATTGTACTAGTAGTGGATGGTGGGGGCTTCCGGTCCCACTTGCCTTAATGGAGGTAGCTCCCATGACAGTGGAGGGGGATCGTTGGTGAACAGAAAGCAAGGACAACAGAGGGTAAATCACCCTTGCAGATTCCCCCCCAGGGACTGGGAGGAATGGGCTTCACTCACAGTTTGTCTCGGTACCTGGCTCTTGCTCCGGCATGGAATGTGGGAGGCAGGGAGATGCCGAGTGCAAAAGCACTTCACCTGGCGAAAAGCCTCTTCCGCCGCCATTAAGGAACAGAGGTTCTCCGTTTAATTGGCTCTTTAAATGACTTTAACGTACCAGTGTGTGATGGAAAACAGTTGCAGCAGCACATTACGGAACATATCAGCTACATATATTCTAAAAAAATGTTTAGGGGTACTCTCATTTTCCTACTCATATTGAAATACTGCCCCTCAATGAGGGCAAACTTAGATTCACATAATGTTTAGGGGTATGCGTCCCCCCAGAAAAAAAGTGCTGGCTACATGGATCAAAGGATCAAAGGTTTGAATCGAGATAAGATTTTATTCAGTGTGAGAGTCAGTTGGGGAGAGGGAAGCCCACGGTTTGTTTCTTCCAAGTTTCTTTCATATATTTAGGATTCAGCAACCCTCTCCAGAATAGAAGACAAAAAGATATTTACAAGTGATGAAAGAACATTGGAGTAATATTGATATGAACTGTGGGAAAACTGTGTGTGATCTGAAATGAAGAAAGGAGGGGAATCTCAAGTATGACTGTTGGAAAGACAGCATAATTCCCCTCACCTCTGATTAAAAACAAAAGGCAAGGAAAAAGAGATGGAGATTTGTTTGTGCTACTGATAGCAATCCAAAATAATGTTTAATTGGGCCATAAATCTCTAGCTGAAGGAAAAGAATTTGGGGGCTGTGATAAGAATGCTGCAGAGATTCTGGGAGTTGGAAAGGAGTATTAAATCTTCAGTGCGTTCAAAAACTTCTCCTAGGTTGAGGGGGAAATGATGAAGATCTGTGGCATGTTTTACTAATGAGACAGAATGGTTTGTAGCAGACATTCGCCTGTTCTGAGACATTGAAGCAAGGGATGAAGAGATAAGACATCTGAAAAACTTCAAGATTCAGTTCCGCTCCAAGTCACGATTGGAGAAAACAACAGCTGGGAAGTGAAAGAGACACCATACAGTGGTACCTTGGTTTACGAACTTAAACTGTTCCGGAAGTCCGTTCTTAAACCAAGCCGTGCTTTCCCATAGCAGCGGGGGACTCAATTTACAAATGTAAGACACTCAACAGGAAGCGAAACATGTTCTTATTCCAAGGCAAAGTTCACAAACCAAAACACCTACTTCCGAATTTGCAGTGTTCTTAATCCAAGTTGTTCATAAACTAAGCTGTTCTTAAACCAAGGTTCCACTGTATATGGACAGAAAGAATCTCCATGAACATAACAGTTTTCACACACAGGGCAGAATGAAGATAATAGTTTGAGTTCCTCATATTGTAACATGACAAATGGAAATCATTAAATATGTAGCTGTGGACTAAGGGATTATTGTTATAACTGAAATGTAATTGACATGTAACGCAGTGATATAAGATCAGAAATGCACCCAAAGCATCATGCAAGAGCCACTTTAACTAAAATGTATTAATTGGAAGTTGATAATTATATAATTTAGGAATTAATTGTTATTGTTATAATTTGGCTATTATTGGGGGTATATTGGAAAATAATTATTAAAAAATGTATTTAAAAGTAATGAATGGTGGGGTGGGGAGTGGTGGTGGTTCTTATTTGACCTTCTGCAGACAGGGAGGTCAGCACTGTGCAAACATACCAGCAGGAACACGATGTTGGCTCTACCAGGGCGTTTGCACAGCGCCACCTTCCTTGTTGCCTTGCACCTCCCACTTTTGCTTCCCCCAAGCTTCCCGCTTCCCTCAAGCAGCGACTCCATGATTAGATTGTACCAGTCTTTAGCTATGCTGCCAGTGTAAGTTTGCTGGCAGAGCTATTCCAACTCTGCCAACAGAGCACTATGCCAGCAACTGTTCCACAAGATGGAGATGCACCGTTGGCCAGCACAGCAGGTACCTGCAGGTAAAGTCCTTCAGCTAGTGGACCTCAGTTATAAGATGGTGCCTTTAATGTAACATATTATTTTCTCAGTGGCTAACTGGAGCCACCCAGGTGTCTTAATTGTTTTAAATGGTCATTGTCATGGTTTTTTATGTTTTTAAGTTGGTAGATTTGTTTCAATCTGCTCCTAATATAATTTGCCACATTTGTAATTGGATTTGTTGTTTTTCAAAGATTAATGCAAGTTCCCTTGAGTACTACAATACAATGGTCCTATATAAACTAACTAAATAAATAAATGTATAAAAAAATAGTGTAATAAGTGTAATAAATGTTTTTAACAAAAGTCTAAGTACATTAAACCTCTATTAATAGACTTATTATTTTCATGGATCTATACATCTCTCCTTATAACTTGTTTGCCCTAGATCTGATCAAAATCATTTTTCCTTTATAAAAGTTCCTCTAAAGTTTCTGATTTTAATACAGTTAAAATTTTAACAAACATTTTGTTGTCTTCATTGCATTATGCTTAGTACTGTAAGTATTATTCACTGCAAAGGTCCTGGTCTGTCTGTTAATTTATAACAATAAATAAAAATACAATAAAGTACTCTCTGTGAGAGAACATCTACAAAGAATTGTACATGGCTTTTATACATAGGATTTGAACACAACTGTATTTTAAAATAATATTTTCTAATAATGATTCGTTCCCAATGCATTGGTTGAAATCAGTGGCAATTGTTTCCCTGTAACATGCTTAGGACTGACATTCTGCTAGTCTGTCTATATTATAAGAATAGTTATCTCAGCTACTGGATGGTCAAGAGACAATCTGGTAAACCTGATCCCATAAATTAAAAAGGCATCTTCGTGCAAGGCATGATAGATCCAAGAGAAGTCTTTGAATTAGCTATATTTATAAAAGTTCTGTTCCTTTCTAACATATAGGTGCTTGGAAATCCATTTGTTGTATCCGCTGCCCAGTAATGAGTTAACTCCCTGCTATTTGAACCCTCAAAGAGCTAAGGCTGAACCCTGCAGCCTGACTAATATCAAAAGAACAAAAGAATATGTGGGAAGACATTTGTGTGAGGAATTCCTATAGCTGACCCCAAGTTATGTGCCCCACTATTTGAACCTAATTCACATCTTCAAATACACCACTCAGCGATTTAGTTGCAAGATAAAAAGGACATTTGTTGCTTGCTTTGAATAACCTTTGTGGTTTAGGATTTTCTTTCCTGTCACTAGATTCCTTTAGGTTCAGTTTGAAGACTGTAGGTACAAGGCTGAATTTTGATCCAGATTATTTGTTAACTCTCATTGTCCTTAAGTGATTTTGGCCAACATTTCAGCTATTCTTCAGACATAGGTGACATTGTACTGAATGTTAATTTTTTAATGTATAAATGAGAAACTCACTGTGATGCATTATATAGGAACACAGTCATGTGTAAGCTACTCCACATATAGTGAGGTCCCACTAGCCTGCTCTTTCAGGTATATTCAAGTCCCACACATAAAAGCCATACAGTACTCTTTGTAGATAGTCCTTTGAGGAGTACAGCTCCTTCAAGACAGTTGGCTGGGAAAGAAAAGCAACAATGGAAATGCCATATGTGCTGGATTCATTCATGATCAAACTCCAAAATAATTAAAGAAGATAAGGTTCTATATAGAGCTAGAAGCGCATTGCATATTAATTTTAATTAACAGAAATGGACTGAAATGTCCACAAAGAAGTTGTCCAATAGAATTTGTAAGTTGCATATCTGTTGTTGTTGTTGTTGTTTAAAAAGGTTATAAGTTAAAGTCCACATCCCAAAATATTTATACCCGTACTAGTTATTCAGATTTACACAACTTTCCTCCAACCAAAAAATTGTACCCAATGCTAAACAGTTTTATTATTAACCTGTAATCAATCAGATACTTCTAGACCTGATTGCATGTGTAATTACCTTTTGTCAGATACAATTTGCCTGATAAACATGTCAGAACACTTGCTGCTTAGTCTGTTTCAACAGGTAAATGCTGCCTTTCCACAGCCTCCAGGCGTAATTAACAGAGGGGGGAAAAGGCTGTTATAAAAACACACAGAAGCTGATTCACTGAGCCAGGAGTTCACAGCATGCAACTTGCCAAGGCCTATTTCATGGCCCTCCATGCTTGCCTGAGCACTTATTGAGTTCCAGCCTGCTGTGACAGGGCAGTGGTGGCAAGCTCTGAAGGACGACAATGTTTGATGGGGGGGGGCGGGATTTCCACATGAACTTCAGGAAGGGACAGGACTAGGCCTCTAATGAATTCTTTGAAAGAATGGATGATAATATCAGCTAGTCCCCTCCAGAAGCAAAGGAAGCACATGTTAAAGCGGAACCATTTTCAAGGGGCAGAAAACATGTATGTTTGGCACTCCAATCTTAAACTCAGGTACTTGTATAAATATGCACACCCATTCCCCTCTGTGTTCGTTAATGGAACAGGGTTTCTGCCGCTTAACTTAACATAATAAAGGAGGATAAAAATTTCCCATTAGTTCTGGGGTGAATGCATCCTTTGCATGCAAAAGGGGGGTGCACGTTCAGGGGTAACTAAATGCACACCAAAGTTGAGGTCCAAGGCGCACTTTTATTTGGAAACAAGCTCCATTAAAATAAACGGGGCTTACTTGCAGTGCTCAGGGATAAGCATGCTGTTTTCCTTGGCAGATAACCGGGACTCATCAGGGTAGGGAAGATTTGGGCCTCAGCCCAACAAAGCTTGTAAAAGTGTATAGCCCTGCACTATGGGGAGCGAGGAAAGAAATCCCTACCTGACCTCTGGATAACCCAAACAGGAGATTAGCCCATTTCCAAGCAAAGTAAGTTGTCACACTGTTAGGCCAATTGCTTCTATTGACATTTTGCATAAACATCTTACACAGGATGACCAGAAAGGACTGTTATGCCATTAACGTCTCCCCCCCCCTTTTTCGCTCTTCTTTCTTTCTTTCTTTTTTAATACCTAAGCTTTTACAGAATAAAGGCCTTTCTGAATTAGGGATAACAAAAGGGTCAAAAGGTCACAAACATTCTTTTAAGTAGGTACAAATCTAGAAAGTTTAAATTCATTGGAAAGTGCAAATTAGAACTTTTTTTTAAAAAAAGTACAAAACTCGGCACATACCCTAGATTGTTGAAAGAACCCATCAATTCAGCTTACTTTAACTTCGATGACATGAATACTTATGTCAAAAACTTTAGGTTACCGTAGACTGCATTTTTATTATTTACTTTAAAATATTCAAAGCTATTCACATACTCTTTTTAAAAAAAGGAAAAAGGAAAAGGCCAAATTGCTCCACTTGCTTAACGGAACAGATAAGTTGTCACCATTCATGAAGTACTGGCCCCTACACATAAAATGTTAAAAAATAAATCAAACCAAAAGATAGCATTAAAAAATAAAAGAAAACCCCGATCACTAACACAGCGGTATAGTGTGCTGCATAAGACACACAAAATATTTTATAATCTTGTTAGTTTTATTTTGGCTTTGATCAGAGATGGAAACAATCTCTTTTTAATAGTATGAAAGCCTCCCGCTGGGAACTGCAGATTACAGCTAATTGCTAAATTCTTTGAAATTCAGCTATAATTGATTGTGACCTTCTTAATTAAAAACCTAAAAGGCTGGCCAACGTTTCCTCCTAAAGTAACCACTGCTAAACATATGCAATTGTGAACTATGTTCGCTATAAGACTTTATGTCTTTATATGCAAGACAATTTTATATTTTTTTTGGCCAACAACGAATATGGCTAGCATCCTTGCTTTAATCAGAAAACATTTCAGAGCCATTACATACAGAATTTGACAGAGAACTGAATATGGGATTACTGCTGTCTCAAACACAGCACAACACATTCAAAACTGTAGTCAATGAACAAAGAAACCAGCAGCACTCAAGTAAAAGAGTCTTTCAACTACCTGTTGAGCCCTGTAGATTTAGATCGCTAAATGTTTCGGAATATTTATACACCATTTACTAACCAAGGTTCTTGATGCATGTGACAACAAAAACAGACAAGGGTTACTAGAGAGGGGCAAAGGCATTCATAAGATTTCAGATGTTCCAGCTGCTGTTCTGCACTGGAAGTTCTGGGTCACTGTAGCAGACAGATGTTAGTCTAGGGGTAGGGAACCTCAGGTCCAGGGGATTTGGCTCTCCAAACCTCTCTATCTGTTAACCTGAAAGCCTTATGACAGGTGTAGGGAACTTCTGGTCCTCCTGATGTTGCTGAACTCAAACTCCCATCATCCCTGGCCAATGGCTGTACTTACTGCGGCTGGTGGAGTTCAACAACTTCTGGAAGGCTAAAGGTTCCCCATTCATGCCTTAGAAGGAAGGGCAGGCAAGAAATGTAAATGAGTAAAAGGAAAAAGTCCCTCCCTCTCCAAAGGAACAGGTCTATGGAATGATGAAGATAATCTTTTAGAAACAGAGAGAAAGGGGGTATGTGTGTTCTGTCCAGTTTCTTCATTGTTTCTTTATGTACGTTCAGATACATCAGTCTTACTAAAATCCAGATATTCTCCCTGACAATATGTAATTTATAACAAGGACAAATTGTTCCTATGCATAAAGCACAACTAAAACAATGTTAATTGGGGTGGGATACGTCAAATGTATCAGGAGGGATGTATTTTCCAAGATATATTTCATCAGACTTTGTAGTTTCATCTTAAGTGTCAATAGAGTCTTAAACTGATCTACTAAACACTGTGAGGTACATTAGCTATAAATATCAGAACAGGACAATCACATTAACAGGAATGCATGTTTTTTTTTAAAAAATCAATAGTAAAATCTATTTAGATACTGCAGTTAAAGTCTGAACATTAACAATAGATTGTCCTTACTTTCCTTTTAAGATATGTACATCTGTTTCAAATTGACATCCTTAAGTGAAGATATTAGCTGTCACTATAATGGGGATATAATCTCTCACACATTTGTAAGTGTATATAAATACATAAACTCAGGGGTTATGACAGCTGAACCACAGGGAATTGTTCTGCTCTGAAAAAGTCAAAAGTTATTTGGGTTCATACTAATCCTTAACAACCTAAATTCCCCCAAAGGGCAGAGTGCTTTCTTTAAATCTAGACCTTGAGGTAAATTCTGAGAGATGCCTGGTCTTGTTATATTATATACTGCTAATTCCTTAGGACTTCAAATGAACTGAGGACCGTATGCAAGGGGTGGGGGGTTGGGGGAGAATGCAGGATGTTAGGTAGGAATTGTGCAAACAAGGCGGTTGCTCTGCTAGAATACCCAGAAAATATTTTGATGCTACAACTTTTGCTAATCCTGTTTTAGAAGTCAAGCATTATTATTTTTTTTCTAAAGAAAGGTCATAGAAAGTCGCAAGGTTGATAAAATCGAGTAAGGCAGGCACCACTTATGCTATAGCAACCCTGAATACAAACACAAAGAAACACTGTTTAATTGTAGTGCCTCCTTTCTCATCATTAAAGAATAAGCTGGACCGGTGGCAAAAGAACTGTCTTTTTGAGTTTACAGCTTGAAAAGGAGCCGTCTGGCAGACAGTTTTCAAAGGGCAAGGGGTCTGGACAAGTTGTTTCTGTGTACACAGAGTCCTTTTGCACAAAGCAACAAAACAATTTTAGAGGTAAAAGTTGGTTGGATTAGTAGTGTTTTAGGTCACCATTTTCCAGAACTTACAACACAATGTTTAAAACAGTGCATGAACAAATTCCAAACATATTTCACTCTCCACTCATAAGAAGAGTTGCAATAATCCACAACTGTTGGGAAGGGGAAATGTTGCTGCAAAGTCACATCTTTATTTAATTTTGTGTTAATTAACACAATTTATATCCCTTTGCTGATATGTTTAGCAAATAAATGGGGAATGTAACAAACTGGGGTTTAAACAAATTGCTGGGAACACCACAGACTTAGAAGGACGTCCTATTGAGTTCCACAATATTTACTCCCAGGTAAAAGTAGATATAGGATTCCAGCCCCAAAAACATCAGGTTTAAGCTTCAAATGCTCATTTGGAATATTGTGCCTGCAATAGTATGGACACTTGACAGGGACTAAATCCCGATGAATTCAACAGGGCTTACTTCCAGGTAGACATTATAGGCTTTACACTGTAACAGTTTCACACACACACACACACACACACACACACACACACACACACACAGCCAACAACTCAACATAAGCTTTGCCTGTAAAAAACTTAATGAAAGAAATGGGTTCTTTCACATCATGGATGCCTGATGTTTGGTCCTCACACTGGAGTTGCTGTGGCCTGTTGGTGGCCATGTGAATTGCAACGGGACAACACCATTACAATTTTATTATATAGTTGTAAACCACTTAGAAGACATTTGGGCATATACACAGTATATAAAGAAAAAGAAATAAAGTAATAATAAAAAAGTAACTTTTGAGACTACAATGTTTTATTGAAGCAGTTCCTACAATATATCAAATTATTAACACTCTGATCAAACCTATTTGATTACAGGCTTGCAAGCAGCATTAAAAACCTCAGTGACTAATGGTAATATCTCCAAAACTACTGAATATTAAGCACATGCATCATTTACAAAATGATTTCTCATGACAGAATTTTCATTCAATATCATCCTTCAACCATAACATCTCCCTCACAAGAATAGTGCTCTTCAGATGATACTGAAACACATTATTTTGGGGCAACCAATAATTTCTTTTCAGCGTGTGTGTGGAGAAACCAATGACAAATGATCACACCAACATGAAGATCCTTAGGAGAACACCCTCAAAATTGTCAAAAGAATTAGTACAACAGATCTGTGGGGATGGGTGGTTTTTCCTCAGCTCTTACTCTGTAGTTTGCTCAGTGTCATTTTTGTTTGTTTTTTTCATGCTTTGTTATTATTTTTCCACATTTATTCAGTCTGTCTTCAGTATAGTAACAAAACAAAAAAAAGGTAGCAAACAGTAGTTAGTTTTCTTTATTTATTAAATTTCTATCCTGCTCTTTCTTCCAAAGGAGCCCAAGGCACCAGACGGTTATTCATTCATCCTTTATTGGCATAATGAGGCAAACATCAATGCGGTGTTTTTTGTTTTTAAAGGCAGTCACTGGAGTTGGGTCTCCAGGGTTTCAGCCAATGAACTCTGCCAGCCCCACCTGAAGATGCCAGGGATTGAACATCTACAGCAAAGTAGATGGCTCTATTACTTAGTCAAAGCTCTTCTGCTAACAATTAAAAATGAAACAAAAACATGTAAACAAACAAACCAACAAACCACATACCCTCACAGTCAACAACTTCAAGATTACCATTCAGCCATCAAAAGCCTGGGTAAACAGGAATGTTTATAAGTTGCTCCTAAACATTAATAATGAGAAGGACAGATATAGGCCAATGCCAACTGGGCGGCACTCAGGGATGACACCACCAACAGTGCCTCCCTTGCTCATTGTAAGGCCCAAGATGGTTGATGCTGCTTTATAAAGAACTTGGGCCCAGAGTCCTTTAGCTAACAGTATGGTACAGTAAGCCTGCAACTTACAGGCATTTAGGTACCGGTAAGTTGCAATCCCATTTGCCATTGCACCCATTGTGTTTTGACTACACACCATTTTGGCTTTAAGCACTATCCCCAGAACGTTGCTATACTAACGTTTTGGACCTGGTAGCCACTTGTTGTGCTTTCAGGACTGGTGACACAAAGTCCTATCAGGCTGCTCCGCTTAACAACCCACCAGCTAGGTTCTGCAACTAGCTGCTGCCTCTGGGTTGCCTTCAAGAGCTGCCCCACACAGAGCACATTTCGGCGCTCCAAACAGGAGGTAACCAAAATGTGGACAACTGGGGCCAAGCTATCCTGGTCCACGAACAGCCATAGCTGGTGAACCAGCCTAAACTGGCTGTAAGCACTCCCAACCACACAGAAGTCACTTGAGACTCCAGCAACTTTTGTAAGTAGAGCAGCATAAGCAGACAGTAGAGACTGTTATTTTCCAGCACCACTAATAGCAAATCTTGAATTAGGAACACTAAAACTTGATAGCATGAGTAGCCAGCTGGCACTAGATTGAATTCAGTGGCCATTAAGCCCAGTACGAGTGGTTTGAGAAAGAACAGGGATTCAGCACATCTGGTATTTAGTAAGTCCTGGCAATTCCTCTGAGGCATCTTGTGCTGACTGATATACCAAAGCACCGAAACCAGATGTTTTGACACACTGTAGTCCTCCCTACAATCTATGGCAGATACAGAAAGCCTCTTCAGAAGGCGGGTGAAGTGTTAAGATCCAACAGCTTCCAAGGCAATGAACCTGAGTGACAGGAAAAGGTGACCCGGTATGAGGGGAACTGCAATCTCCCTGAGGTAGAAGGGCTTGCCAGCCAACATGACTTCCATCTTATCATGATTGGGTTGGGTTGGATTTCTCCTGTGCAGCTCACAATTGCAGTTCAGTTACTTGGTAACCACTGTCACTATAGGAACTTTGTCTGGAGAAGAGTTATCAGCAAATATTAATAGAGTGGATCCCTGCAGATACCATGCAAGAGGTCTGTGGAATCTCTTTGTTTCCAGCTTTAGAAACAAAAAGGAACACTCAGGTGCGCAGCCGTGACTGGCTGCGTTCCATTAATACATTCAGTGAACAAATGTTGAAATTTTGCATGCAGTCTTAATGGCTATAAATTTTAAATGGTTAAATTGTAATATTTAATTGCTACTTTTCACTCTAGAACTCTGTAACTGCTGTCTTCCCTAAGCAGTACATTCTCAAAATATGTAAATAACACTTCCATATACAGGTAGTTGATTATTTTAATTTCCCCATATCTTTCCAATATTGACTTCATGAATGAGTTGCCTTAGGCATCCTGTCAGCTAAAGCTATAGTGATTGATAAATTCAGTTATTTTTGCTTTTGTTGAACTGTGCCAAAAAGAGAAATATTTTGCCCTCACAAAGGAGAGATAATTTCTTTCCCTCATTCAAGCCTGCTGCGATTTAAGGGGAAAAACACACATCACTTATGACCTGCCTCTACTTTGAAATAGCATCCATTCCTGGCAAGTAATCCTTTGGTAGATTCTTGTGTTCCCTAAAACCATATTATTCTAACCCACTATTGATGGACTCCATCCATTATCACTTGGAAGTCGTGTTAATCCCTCAGTAATTAACACCTTCATTAAAGTAATTTGAGCTCAAAAGAAGTTTAAGGTGTATTATTGGCTTAGTTAAATTAAGCTTACTGGGAATAATTTCTACGTCATTCGAACTTTCAGCTCTTTTCAGTTGAGTATTTCTAGTTTGTACATTATTCTGGGTTTATCTGAAAGTGGGTCTAGCTACACAGAACAAGTTCCATTAATTGTAAGCTTAGAATGCTTCCAATTACAGGACGTATCTATGATTTAGGCTGCTTCCCAAGCTTATTAGAAGAGCAATGAGATGCAAGTCAGCAAGAATGCAAAAATAGAGAACAAACTTTATCTTGGACAAAGGAAACAGAGTTGATCTTATCTTCTGAGCCTTTAAGCAAAGTATATAGCACAGTATTCGACAGCAAATTACTTCTTAAATTGAAAAACAAGCATATCAGTATAAGATGGGCAAATAGTGGGGGGGGCATGAAGTTTAGAAGCCAAGGCAGAAACCCCCTCAGAGCAACCAGTAGCCAAAGCCATTAACCAATACATAGAATCATAGAACTGCAGAGTTGGAAGGGAGCCCTGAAGATCATCTAGTTCAACCCCCTGCAATGCAGTTATATCCATATGGAAATTGAACCTGCAACCTTGGTGTTATCAGCACCATGCTCTAACCAACTGAGCTATCCATTGACTATGAGAGAGCCAGTGTGGTGTAGTGGTTAAGAGCGGTAGACTCGTAATCTGGTGAACCAGGTTCGCGTCTCCGCTCCTCTACATGAGGCTGCTGGGTGACCTTGGGCTAGTCACACTTCTTTGAAGTCTCTCAGCCCCACTCACCTCACAGAGTGTTTGTTGTGGGGGAGGAAGGGAAAGGAGAATGTTAGCCGCTTTGAGACTCCTTCGAGTAGTGATAAAGCGGGATATCAAATCCAAATCCAAACTATCAGTACAAGGACCACAGTATCTGGCAAGCATGTGAACACTTAGGCAGTGAGCTATTTAGCATGTTTCAGCATGTGTTAATATTTCTATTCAACATTAGAATTACACGCCGGAATGCACCTACAAAAATGTACACTTGTTCATAACCTTTTGGCCCTCTGATAAACAGTTGGGACTGGATTTCACAAAGCCACTGTACCTTTTTCTCACATTAGCTACCCCGAAGAGGAGTGTAGATCATACTGAGTGAATGGATAACAGGTCTTAACCGCAGCTGTTTTGAACAGCTTCTAGAACCCAGTACGGTCAAGTGGATAATAATTGGTCCTTGATGCCAAATACCTGGCTACTTAAGGAAATCCTGCTAGAATCTTTAGAAGGACAGCAGATGGTAAGAACATAAGAAAATAAGAAGAGATCTCCTGAGCCTGCATAATCTGGTTTACCACAGTGGCCAAGCTCAAGAACACTGCATGAGGGCAATAGCTTTCTCCTGCTGTTGAGAGGCATTCTGCCTGTGATAGTGGAGGTGTCGTGATGGCCATTTGCTTCCTTGATAGCCTTATCCTTCATTAACTAGTCTAAACCTCTTTTAAAGTCAACTAAGTTGGACCATCCCCATCACATCTTGTGGGACAGCAAATTCCACAGTTTAACTATGTTAAGTAGCACTTCCCTTTTGTTTGTTCTCACTCTTTCAGCTTCAGTTGATGATCCCAATGGCTTCTAGTATTGTGAGGGAGGCAAACTTGTTTCTGTCCAGTTTTTCCACACCACAGATAACTTCATAAACCTCTATCATGTCCCCTCACCTTTTACTCCTTTTTTTTTTTTTGACGTTAAAAAGTCCTGACCATTGTAATCTCTGAAGAGTTGCCTCAGTCTCCTAATCATTTTGGTTGCCAGTAATTTCCTGCACCTCTTTTTTTAAAACATGTTGTTACCTTGGGCACTTCCCAGTCTTCAGGTATTAAGGCCAATCTATGGGACAATATATGCTTTTTTTAATGTTCAACTATTTTACATTTGAGTTGAGCAGGAGTTTGACAGTCACAGGTAGGTCCACTTGTGGCCTTCCAGCTCTGAACATCTAGGCTTTAGCGTCTGTGTGGCACCAACAACAATTATATCAGCCTTCTCCTTCTAACACCTATTTGCATAATCACAGTTTCCAATCCTGGCAAGCAGTTCCTGCGAATTTCAGTCTGTTAAAATTGAAGGCCTGCCTACCAAATCAATTGATTGTGCTATATAGCCTTTGGTCACTTTTGGATATTTAAGGAACCAGACTTTGAAAAACAAAGAATTGTTCATCTCTGCACATCAAGTTATGAATCACAAGTCAGTCAGCAATGGGTTCAGTTGTGCAGCACTAGATCATTTTAGACCCTGGACTTAATGGTTTTATAGAGATCCCCCTTTAGATAACCAGAATGTTACCAGTTGTGAAGCATACAATTTTCTTTCCCTCCCACCGCACAACCAACATTCCATGCTATCCAACTGCTTTGGCATTCCTAATCTGTTACAGCAGAAAAAACAAAACAAAAGCAGCACACTTTTAAAAAACAGAGTTGGCAAATTAACGACATTGAGTATGTGCAGTTTCACATTATAAAAATTCACTTAAAACTTGCTACCATAGCTACAGGAACAAAATGGTGTTTGTTTCTGCCTCCCTGATACTAAAATACATTTACTTAGGAATAAGGACCATTTGGTTGTAGAAAAGAATAATTGATTTTTCCATCATCCAATCCCATCCATACAAACAACTCTGGGCAAAGTATTTATTTAGGATGCACACACACACACACACACACACACACACACACACACAAGGTTTGCAATCAGTCTGGAACTGGAACAACTTTGCAATAGTCATTCCATAAGGAATTACCAATTAATTTCTACTTCTCACTTTAGTCGTTCTAGATCAGCTATGGAGGAATATATTCGGTGCAACAGTTGAATTATTATTACAGCAGGTTGCTGAGAGCAAAGGAGCATGTTTCATGTAGTTCTTTGGAGGCAGCCATTTTCACTTTTGGATGCTTGCCCCAGTTTTCAGTCACTATGAGGCCCATGTCCACTCTGACAAAATTTCTAAATGAAAATAGCATGCAAAATGGCATGCAAAACAACAGTGTCAGTCAGCTGTGCTAGCTGGTGCTGATGGGAGTTGTAGTCTAAAACACTTGGAGGGCATCCAGTTAGCAAAAGCTGATGTAGGTAGTGATGTATGTTACATCACATACATGCTGATCTACACAGCTGTTTCATGCTATTTCCTATGCAGAAATGCTATCTACATCAAGCCTGAAACAGCCCTGAACGTGTCTTCAGAGCACCAAAACTTTACAGTTAACTGCAGTGCATGCTACGTTTATTAATTTGTGTCAGAAATAACCAGCGAAGGCTACCCCACGCTCCTACTAATCCTGCCCGTTGCCATGAAATCACACAGAAAAGAGTAAGCTGTTGTTGAGATAACTGGCTTCCATTAGTAAGCATGTGATTGGCAGGACGATAAAGTCTTTTCCCTCACAGGTCAGCTACTTTTTAAAAAGAGGGCAACCCTGCTGATCCATCTTTTAGCTACAGTCTCTCACTGAGTCCCAATTCTCTTGCCTTTTAGCTTTGATATGGTTCAAGCTTTCCCCCTTGTATCAGCCCCTACCTGTCATCAGCTCCTCTGTACCAAACAGCAAATATCAGGAGTTTGACCTCAGGGCACAGTCCGGGTGGGCAGGTAAAACCTGACCACTGGACCCACTTCCTTATCTTTCATATCCTGCAATTCATGAAACAGTATCGAATTCAAACTAAAAAACAGAAGCATGACCTCTTTCTGAAAAAGGCTCTGTTGCCTTTCTAAGTATGCTTGAAAAGAACTGTCATTTGGCCTATTAAGAAAGAAATGGATCATAAATAGAAGGGAGAGGAAGAGTGTTAAATCCTTACTAAAAGCTAAATGTTGCTCTTTGTAAGGATTGACATCACTGCAATGAGCCGCTAGTAGATGAGGAAGAAAACAAAAAGGGACTGGTCTTCATTTACGTTCTGTATTCAGAAGCAAAGCAAAAATGATTGCAACAAATTGTATTAAAATAGTTGTTGCTTAAATACCTGGAAGGCATTCCACTTTTAATACATAATGGTGCACCTGGAACTCTGAATGGCAGATATAGGGAACCTAATGAAAATATTATGTCATACTTAGGAGAGACACAACTGAGTTCAGGATTTATCATAATGGTCTACCTTCACTGGGGAGTTGTGAAAATGAATTGGGTAATGATTTTAAAGCAAACGATAGACTAGTTATGTAAAAGAGATTACTAATAACAATAAAAATTAGAAATCCTATGATGTGAGGAAATGCAAAAGGTGCGCCCCACAAAAGGTAAATTAAGGAGAATATATATATATATATATATATATATATATATATATATATATATATATATATATATAATTTTCATTCCCCTCTCTCCTCATAAGGCCCTACTAGAATCAAGCAGTCTCAAATATGATTTCAGCCTAAAGTAAAAGATCGACAAGAGATAATATTCTACAGAATAAAATGTAGCTTTTAATTATGATGCATGATAACTCTAGCCTTAAACATGTTTAAAAAACAAACAAACCCACACGAAAGCCATCATTTGAACTTACTTACCAATTAACTATGGTATTTCACATAGCACCACACAGAAATATGGGTCAAGGTTGTACTCATTATGAGATCAGCATATATTAAAACAGCCTTTTCATTCAAATTTACAACTCTGCAAATACAGTAGAATTCAACCTCACATCCTGACAACTGAATAGCTATACCCTTTTGCTTGTTACACGTGAAGTAGTGGGATAGTCATTTCCCCAAATTTCCCAAAATGTCAGAGGGGTAGTTGTGTTATGTCTGCTGCAACAAGAGTCTTGCCGGACCAACAAACACATTTATGGCATAAGCATCTGATGATGTGGCTCAGAAGCACCAGGGTTTCTCCAGCCCGGCTTCCTGCAGCGGCATCTTGCTTCTCCCAAGCCACCCTCTAGCGAACCTACAGAGCAGCATGCAATGCAGCTGGGGATGGAGGGTCAACAAGTCATTGTGTGAGTGGACTTCATGTCATCTGCTAACACATAGGGTTGCTTGGACCATGAATCAAAGGCTTGGTGTTCAGTAAGATGTGACCATTAACAGGCATACAAATAATGTCTTACTTGTCTGAGGTCGATGAATGCTAACTGTAAGGTTTCTCCATGGAACCCAGGTACAGGCTCAGAGCTGGCGAACACTGTAATAACAATAACAATAAATCCTTTCAATCCAGAATCCAGAATTTCTTTTCACTATATCATGGATCACCAAGCACTGGGATATTGACATTTTTAAGATCAATGATCTGGAAACACACCTTCATTGGCATATTCTCCCAACATTTCACCTCTGTCCTACAATGCAGAATTCCTGTGTCCCAAATAGCACGAAAAGGAGGCAGCTTTTCTTTGTTTTGCATGGTGAATTTATCAGAAAAGCCTTTCAAAATTATTATCAATTCCAAAGCTGTCAGCATCTAATTTTGTCATTATAGCATTTGCTCTATAAAATCTTCTTAGCCTAACCAGAGGTAGCACCCTGCCCGCCCGATCACTTCCACCACTAGCAGAATATCCCCTTCTCGCCAAATTTTGGGGGGAGGAGAGGCGTTCTGGTGTGCCACCTGGGGCAGAGAAGATGAGCAGGAGCACATTGCAGAATGCCCCTTCGCTCAACCGCTGTGGCAAGGGGAGAGGCATTGTGGCAGCAGTGGAAGGGGGGGTGGCATGGCCGAAGGAAGGCAGTGGCACATTCCCATTGGTAGAAGAATGACAGTAAGCAGGAGGGAGCATAAAGATCCAAACAGGCAGAATAATCTAAGCAGAAAAGATAAAACGTTGTGTTTATGCCTTTAACAAGTTGTTTGTAATGGAATTCTACTCTTAAAATTCAAAAGAGTGTAAAAGCTATGTAAGAAGACCATACATTAAAATGCAAACTATACAGAATCTGAGCAATTAGTATGCAGGTTATGTTACAGACCAGGTAAAGGGAGTAAGCAGACAAGCTGCAATATTGCCATTTTCACATCACAGTCCTAACTATGCCACTTGAAAATCTGTCCCATTGATTTCCAATGGATCTTACTTTCAAGGTACATGGTGTAGGCTCAGGTATTTGAATTTAAAGGCGCTTCATCCAGATGTAATAAAATTTTATTATTTGAGGCTTTGTAGTAAGCATTGCTTTTATGTCATCGTTACAAACAGATCTCCCTGTTTTGATCCATATTAGGCAGAGTCCCCAAACTCAGAGGTATCTCCATAAGACATCTCCATAAGACAAGTTTCTCTCTCTCTCTCTCTCTCTCTCTCTCTCTCTCTCTCTCTCTCTCTCTCTCTCTGTGTGTGTGTGTGTGTGTGTGTGTGAGAGAGAGAGAGAGAGAGAGAGAGAGAGAGAGAGAGAGAACAAGTGCATTTGTCCATAGCATCCCAAGCAATTTCTATTGGTTAATCAGACCCTGACCGAGTATTGGTAGATGTTCTTCATGGTCTAAAGCAAGCCCTAGGTGCATGTGTATAATGGAGACACTGTCGAAATACATTGGGCACCTGCATTAGCCAAGATCTAGGCAAGGGCAGCAATATCAAAGCGGGGCTACTTTAGGTGAGCCTATGGAGTATGGGATTGATTTTCCTCACAGACCACCGCTGAGTTTTAAATATAGTCTGCCACATGGAATAAGGTGTTTGGATTCAAGAAAATCAATTCTACACCCTTATGGTTCATGGTTTGGTTCCAAGGAAAAAATATCACATCAAGGATTCTCTAATTATTGCAATGGGTTTTCACATACACATAGATGTCACTGCTATTATGCTACCAGAACTCGCCTCTTTAGCAAAGGACTCAATCTTTGAGGAATTGTCCACTACACTGTGGTTTGTTCAGCACCAGGTTAAAAAGCTGGCTTTTTCAGTAAGCTGTTGGTCAGTGTTTTGTTTTGTTTTTTTACTTGTCTGGCTTCTGACTGCAACCTGAATATTGTAAACTATTTGGAATTTTATTCTGCTGCTACGTTTTCTGATATATCACTTGGTCGAGGAATAATGATCAGCTGTCATATTTATGATACAGTTGCATGGTCCACTTCAGCTTGTGAGACAAAAGGAAAAACTGAATTTGCTGTAGCAAGCTGCAGTATCACATCTAGCATATTACGGTACCTCCATGCAAAGCTGCCATTCAGCAGTTCAGAATGACAAAATGAGTATTAGCCTAAAACATGAACATCCGCTGCTAAAGTGAGCACATAATCTATGAATCACTTTGCATTGTTTTAAAGGCAGAAAGCAGTTTACACATTTCTTAAAGAAAATAGCCACCACACTGCATGTGTGGATTTGTTAAGTCATAATGCTATACCTTAAACCAACAGAAAGCCTTGCCCATATTGTTTTGTCTGCTAAGACTTCCCTATGATACAAAAACCAGGAATGCTGCAGAGGACACTAGGTGATGCTTCACATTCAGTTCACATGGCATTCTGGTAACTGGCCAGGTCTATGTAAACTGAGACTGCATTGTGTAATACGTCCAAAACTCTCCTGTGGTTGCACCTTGCAGGGAAAGGTTTGGGAACAGTGCATAAGCTGCCTTTTAGCCAACTTCTACCAGTTGTCTCACTGGACATTTCACTGATGCATAATGGTGAAATCAGGTAGCAGCTAGAACACCGAAAGTCAATTAACAATTCCAAAAGGTTTCTCTATCAGATGAGAGAGTGCTAATGGAATCACATCTTGGTATATTGGCTACTTCCTTTTTCTATATCATCTAATCGCATACAGCAGCAAGACACTTCCTAGGGTAAATGGCACTGTCACAGAGCACCAAGCTCAAAATGTTGACCCAGGAGGGGCGAAGCTGAAGGGAGTGGGTGGTAAGATCATAAATCACAGCTGGCACAGTGATTCGTGGAATGTGCCAATGGCACAGCTTGTGAAAGAAATGTCAGAAAGAAAGCAGAATCAGCACATTCTAGAGAGAGTATGAGTGTGTGTGTGTGTGTGTGTGTGTGTGTGTGTGTAGCACACCCGTTAAGCAAGGCTGCCTGTGTTTTAGTTGAATTTTTCAGGGAACAGCTCAAGTTTACAAATGTTGAATCACCTATTTTGAACTTCTGGAAGTGAACTTAGACCTTCTTTTTAATACCTTAAGTAATGAGTCAGTAATACTTGTATGAGTGACCTGAAACAATGACATTTCCTACCAAGCAAAGATTCCGGCTGAATTTGAAGCAAGAGCATATTTTACTTGTGAAGTTAGGTCCTACCATCCTCACTCCTCATTACTATTTTTTCCTTTAAAATAGTATCAAAGCACTTGCTTTAATATAGCCAGATACAGCTGACTGACTTATCTTACTAAATATGTTCCAGTATTAAAGTCATGGTTTTACTTTCTCCTTCCAGTACAGTATAATCTGTAGACCCAAGGTTACATTTTTCTACAATAACATAAATAGTATAAGGTTGGAAGGAACTCAAAGCCATTATGTAATGGTTCCTACCACACAAGATATTCTGTAACAGAAGCATGGCAACAGATGCCGAACCACTATGTTATGAAAAACAAAAAACCCACAATGATCTCTTAGTTGTTTAATATGTCAAACAGGAAATGTGTGTTGGGGGGGCTTACAAACTGAGCAAATTTAATATAGCTTTATAAAATAGATTAAGGACATTTTAGTATATGAGAAGCAATAAGTTGGTTTTACTGCAACTCATGGCAGCCAAAAATGGAAATGTCCACTTGCTTGCTTAAAATCTTTTTTTAAATTAGTTTTTATTACAGATTTTATTTTGTGTTACAAAACAAACAAATAACAAGAGAAAAATACAATGGGGGTGAGAGAGATGGGGGCAGGGCATTGTGTGCTTACAATTTTGAAGAACTGAGATTCCCTATTCCATTTGTTCCACTGCTGAATTAGTATAATATATTTATAAACTTTTTAAATGTTAAGACCTCTCAGTTGATTCTTTTAGAGTTCTGTTGAAAAGAAACTAACCAGAATAGCTTCTGAAAGACATAGTAACAAATTTAAAATGAATGGCCAATAAAACTCTCTTTTTTCAGTTGCTTAAGTTTCAAGTGATTTACAGATTGATCCTAAGAATCTCTTTTAGGAATAAATACTATCAGAAGACATGGCCTACAACTGCAAAAATTAGAACCTATAACGTTTTGACTGCAGTTCAGAGGAAAAAAGAACACATATTAGTGTAAATGTTGGTAAGGATTTTAAATGGTTACAAATCTATTAAGCTACTCTCTCTTATTCCAATGAATTAAACTACTAGGCTTCTAGAAGGTATCCAACCAATGTTTTGAACTTCAGATGAAGGGTGGCATACAAATTTAATAAACAAACAACTCTTGAACCATTGCTTGAATAAACAGAAAGATCTCATTGATCCCCAGTTTCCAGATTTATTTATTTCAGTAATGCACATATAATGGATATTTACATCCTCCCGCTAAACAAGAATGACTGTCTCAGAATCTCATACTTACATTCACACTGTATGACATCTAAATTAAACTGCTGAATGGCTCCCATGCTAATTTGTTTTAAATCATTATCCAACAGCATCTGCATCAGGGAAGTTGACAGATGCTGGCAAGCTGACATACAAGCAGTCTGCGCCACTTTTCCCTATTAAAAAAAAAAAGGCAAGAAGTTGTAAGAATAGGTAAATATGTTTTGTCAGAATGGTCATTTTCTCCCACATTTACAAAGCCCAAGAACAAACAGACAGTAAATGCTACATCTTCCTGTTGTACAGTAATTTTTAAAAATTCTGTTTATGAATAGTAGCTTTATTTAGAATAGTATTTTCAAATGACAATGTTAATATGTAAACACACAACTGAAACCAACAAGTTATATACATTCAGCAACATACATCATAAAACAGGTTTACAGAAAACACTTGCCTTAACACTATTAAAATGGATTTCCTGGAATGCTACACATTTCAAGCTTGACAATTCAAATATTCCCCTCTCTATCTATGCACCTATAGATCGGGGAGAACGATAATTCTAAAAATAATTAATCTATGAAGTCATATGCAGCCCTCTGCTGTTCAAGTATACATACATGTTTCATGGTAAACATTTCTGCTCCAATAATTATAGCATAAATGTCAGTGCCAGTGATGGTTAAACACACCAACACAACAGCTTATACACATTTCCAGAGAAGCAAGTCTCATTGATTTTAATGGTAATTATTTCTAAATAAGTGGCTGGATCAAAGCACAGGTATGTATTCTAATCTAATCAGAAGGAATAGTTAAAGAATGTTAACAAAAGTTACTGCTAACATTTTAGGGCTCCTCCTCATTTCTAAATTAAATACATTGGAAAATATAAGAATTTGCTTTAATAGTTTGGTAATTTGTGAGTTTAAACACTAGTATGCTCAACGGTGTAATCCCGTGTATGTTTACTCAGAAGTAACTCCCCTGAGTTCAATCAGGTTCACTCTTAGGTAAGAATCACTGGGTTGCATCTTAAGACTGCAATCCTATACATCTGGAAGTACGCCCTATTGAATGCAATAGGATTTACTTCTCTGGAAACATGCACAGAATTGTGCTGTATAATAAGAATGATGCCATTCCTAAATGAAGCATTAAATTGCATTATATGTCCAGGTTCGTGTTTAACGCTTGGCCATACTGACGGTAACGTCGGTAAGCCAAGAACAAACCATTGCATTTTTCCCCACTAACAAACCACAGTAATAGGGGCATAGTTCACATGTAATGCTAATCATGGTTAATTAACAAAGACTTACTTAAACCATGGTTTGATGTTACATGCAAACCAGGCCTATATCTTGTTGCATACCAAACATACTGATTCAAAAGGAGAAAAATAGAAGATAAAGTAAGTTTCTTTGGTTTCTATAGGCAGGTTAAGCTGTTCATTATAGATTTGAACTATGACTTAAAGTTTAAGGTTATTTGGGGCACATAACCTACTTAGTATCTGTATGTGTTCAGCTACCTTTAGAACCAAACAGACAGAAAAAGACTCAATTTTGAAAATTCTCCTATTTTTGGTTTGTATTTATTATTACTGGATACTAAAGTATATGTTCTGTTCATGGTCCATGACACATCCTCTTTAGTGGACATTTTAAAACTGAAAGCTTTTATGAAACTAACATTTGGCAGGTACAAACCAAGTATCAACAGAAAAAGAAATAAATGAACACACACCGGAACATGCTTGAAATGTCTGAAACCCAGCAGTGACCAGACTGGGGGACATGCAGTTCTAATTCCCCAAATGGAACAATATCAATATGAATGGGGGGAAAGGAGAGAATTGGGGCGGGGAGAAGGAAAGAAGAATCAATGGGCTTAATTCAATTATGATGTAGCTGATTTAAGATACTTGATGGAAATAACATTTTGATTTAATGGAGCAACTGCATTTTGATTTAATGCAGCACCCTATCAAATCAGCTCCATGTCCTATTTTACATAATTTTTTTGATGCCACTGTAATGTAGTAACAGTAAGCATATTAGTGAAGTTATCAAAAAACATAACATCCAATTAAATCCAAAATGCAATTATATTATGGACTATATTGTTATACAAATACTCCATTTCACATTTCTCACCAAACCTATGCATTCAGTTGTTTAAAATTGGTTACAATAGTACTGGAGCACAAGGTAATGGTTACAATACACAGCATGATAATTTGTGTGGCTTTTTAAGAGTTAGGTTTCATACAGATACATTAAATGTTTGTTATAATGGTAGACAAATGCTAACCCCCTAAAATGAATTTTTAAAATTGCTTTCAACTATGCACTCGGACTACAGGCTTATTGCTCTCATGGCACAGTCCAAAAAAAAAGCAGAAGAGGGAAAAGGAACATGTTATAACCATTTGAGATCATGTAGGTTTTCATTTTGGACCAAGATAAAGAAGCCAAGTCTAAACATTTGAACTTTTAACTGTAAGTCAGAGGTACCTGAATCTGTTTTTTACTGCTCAGTTTACCAGTAACTTTTAAATTGTTGTAAGTATACAGGTCTTCCAAATTAAAATGCACAAAACTGGCAAATGAGGGTGGGTTAAAAGGAGCTATTTGTTCAAATTCATCCAGAGCAAGTGAGCTCATGTCTCTAGACTTAACAGGGCAGTTTGAAGCATCTTTTGTTACCCAACGCTTTCAATTTCTTACATGTAAGAAACTATAACATCATTGCACTGATTCTGAATGAATGTTCATCATTGGCCTTAAAAATCATCCTTAATCATCAGCATTGGATCCCTGTTTGATGCTCTTACATCCATTATGTATATTTAACTTAAGGGGGGGGAAACGGTTTTATTTTGGTTCCCTACAATTACTACTACCCAACAACTACTAACACCTTTGTCTTGATTCATCAATTACAGCTATCCATATTTTGTATACCATCACGGCAAAGTTCAAGAAATAAGTATTCTCTTACATTAAAAAAGAAACCACCAATAACACCTGCTAGAAGATAGGACACCTTCAGCTTACCCACCCGTCACATTTGCTGAAATACAAGTTTGGGAGAAAAAGAAAAACCTTAGACAAACGTCTTAGATTTCAAAGGAACTTGTAAAAGAGAATCTGCTGACATGTTAAATCCTTTCTGTAGTATCCGAAAGCTTTTCTCTTAAGAACAATTGCTGTAAAGAGACTTTTGGCTCCTAGGAAATTCCCAAAGGGTCAGCCATATGCATCCTTCTTGCATGGCACCTTCACGGTGCTGCTTTCTAGACTCATAGCTAGCTGTCTCAAAAGCAGCTTTCATCATTCAGTAGTGTGTCAGTCAATATGATTTATGGACTGCATTCAACAAAGTCAAAGCATATAGGATGAGAAATATGACTACAATCTGCTAATTTGTTTTGTATTGAGCCACTTAAGAGTCAAAGACCTGATGTCAGACTGAGACCGGCAACACAATTAACCAGCCGGTGACAGATTCATCCATCCTCCCTGCCAGGCTATGCCAATCAAGGACAGCATGAGACGACATTTGGAAGAATCAGTAAGAAACTCCATTCTCTAAGTAGCCTACGTGGGCTTTTGATTGACAGTTTTTGAATATAGCTTGTGGAGCGCCACCACCCTTTATCCAATAGCTCCTCGCTGCAAGCTGTGAAATAAGGCTTTTACTGCCAATCAAGGGAACAATAAAACACAATCCACAATCCCCCAAGCAAACAGGGAACAACAAGACTTGTCTGTTACATCTGAAAGTCTAGCTTCATAATTAGTTTAACAATATTAAATCACACATTAAGCAGAAGCTTTCTTTTCAATGTATCGAATCTAAAGGGTAACTCACATATTTAAGAATGCTAAATCAAGTATTCTCCTGATAGCAAGAATTGAATCTTCCTGTTGATCTAATAGTAGCACTAAATTACCCCTTCTCATAAAAATTTCAGAAACAACAACAACAACAATCATCATAATAGATGTGTTTACAACTGTGTCTCTTAAAAACTGATCTAAGAGGCATGCTGGGAATATTTGCAATTTCTATAACACAGAAGCAATTGATTAAGATGGTCAAACTAACGTCCACATGGCAATAGCTGCTAAGAAAGTAATTAGGATGCTTTATACGAGAACATCATAGGCAAATATGCTAAAATATGCTAGCAGCTTTTTAGGATCATGGTACATGATTGTGATCTTAAAACAAAGGTCTGAATTCTGTGATAATGGTTTCTGAATATATGTTATGAACATAAAGACTCTTGGAAAGGCTTAGTTATCAGACAAACTTTAACCATTTTCATTCCACCAACATCTAATTTTGCCAGTGATTTTTTTATATATAATTGTTGAGGGGAAAACAGCATATCCCACATTTTTTTTCAGAATATTAAAAGTCTGTTTTAGACCACACAAGAATTGGATTACGTTAACTCAGTTGTTCACCTCATTTGTGTTACCTCCACCATTGCTAACAGTTAAATTAAAGCATCTGCAAATGTTTTTTTCTGAGGAACTCCAAGGTGAAAGCAAACACATAACAGCAAAATCCTTAGCAGAGCCAGGGGAAGCCAAATGGCTCTGGAAAGATAAGGTCAATTAGCTCTTAGCAAATCAAGGTGACTGTAAGTTTTACTTGAGAAAATGGATAAGGCTGCTAGGAAATCAGTTGAAGATCAGTTTCTAATTCCAGCATATTGACTTCCTCTGCAATGCTGGGCAAACCACCCAATTTCTTTTTTCTTAGTGGAGAAATTATAAATAAATAATCTAATAATACTTTCAAATTCTTCATTGTTAGAAGTATTTGCAGATCTCCCCATCTGAAACCCCATAGAGCCACTGCAAGTCAATGTAGTTCTGAGCTAGGTAGACCAGTGGCTTGATGCAGTACAAAGCAATTCCCGATGTTCATAACTATCACCAGTACAGCTGGAAGGTGGTTGTAAGTAAGCCTGGACTTCTTCCATACATTAATCCTGTTGCATGTGATCATGGGGACTGTAGTTCATGACAGCTTATGCTATAACGCCTTTCTGTAGTCTATAAGGTAAAATAAGACTTGTTTTCATTGCAACAGACTAACATGACTAAGTCACTGGAAAATTTGCATCCCTTCAGTGCCTCTATCTGCTGTTTTAGAGATGGGTCTCATTATCCAGGAAACACATTAGTGTCAGAGGGCATTTTTCCAGTTGTCCTCTCTAAGCAAGTTAGGACACACACTGCATTCTTTCTACATGTTTAAAATGTACCGAAATTAAAACAGGGGCAGGGATTGGGGAGGAATAGATTTGCATGAACAACTGAATAAAATTTGAATCAAACAACAGAAGCAACGACTTAGAAGCACACTTTTTCAACTAGATTGAAGATCATGAATGGTAAGAATTATCAATACGTGACTGAAGGATAAATATTCCGCTGAGCTGGATATAAGGTTTCAAACTATACTCCACATACCAATATGCTATTTTACAGAGAGACAACCAAATGCAGCTTTGCAACATGTTTAATGGTGAATATGCATTGAAATAAAATACATGTGTATGCTTCAGACAAGTGAAGCTTTATGATGTATAACTGGGATCTGCTCATGTTATAGTTTTCATGCATGAAGCAGCCCTGACCAGCAAATGAAATATTGTGTTATCTAGAGATAACTGGAGAAGGCATGGCTGCCATATGGTAGCCATTTGGGGGACTGCTTTGCACTTAGGACATCAGATTTCCTTATGGCTGCCATCATGACTGTCAGCCAGAATTACCTTTCATGTTATCAATACTTTCATGAGCTTTTTACCCCGGCATTATCTGCAACAATATCTTTAAGCATTTTTATTGTCCTCTAAATTTGTCTTCAGAAAGTCAGGTGTCCCAGTGGAATGAGTTGATCCCTTGCAACTATTTATGCTTATAGCACAAGACGCGTGGAACTAACACGGTCATCGTATCTCGTTTGTTGCATACTTTTTCTACCGAAGTGTTGATGCAAAATCATTATAAAGTAGGGAAAGTGTCCTGTGGGTAAATGAGTAGAACACAATTCTGCATCAGCCTTTTAAAAAAATAATAAAGGATGAAACTTTCCAATCGCTAGCAAATCTGAAAGTAGCAGTTATTCATTATAATGCAAATATTTATGTTGGACCAAAGTAAACTACTCAAAATGAGTCAGTGACCTGAAAATAATTGGGGCATGAATCTTTTAAAGCAATCCATCATCTTTTAAGAAATACATTTGGGTGCAGACATTCTCCTCACTTCAAAAAGTATGTTTTTGAAAGAGACTGTCTAAAACTTTCACCAGCTCTTTATTCTCAGCCACTATCTAGCCATTTTAACCTTATTTCGTATGCACATCCCCATAGCTGCATTCTGACACCTGACCTCCCATCCAAGAGGTCTTATGGTCTCCTTTGAATGATCTCATTTCAGATGCAACACATGCCCTATCATGTTTCTATGAGGCTTTAAAAGGTTCCTTCTGCCTTGATGTCCAAAAACCAAGGTTAGTCTTCAACTTGGATTCTGCATGCAACTACACAATTTAGTATAGAGTCAGATCGGTATAAATAGAGGGGTTTTAAATAAAGTCACTCAGAATTGAAGCAATAAGCCTGCAGGCAGTTCATAGTTTAAATTTTCCATGTGCATGCTTTTTCTTCAGCTTGCATCTACTTACCGACATAGCTGCATGGTCATTGTTGTTATTCTGAGAAGGAAACCAGTAAGGCAATCAAAACAAAACAAAAAATAAAAATGCACTGTCAACATTAAATTGCATTTGGTAGCAGCAGTCAGAGGGGGTAGGGGAGGGCTCTTGAGAAAATAGACTTTCTTTCCTGAAGATGGGAATGGTTCGAAATTATTATTTGAGATTGATCTGCCATGGTTCAGCCAAATTAGTCTTCTGTTTGCAGCTGTAAGAGCCAAATAGACACAATTTTTAAGTGATATTCTGAAAGTGTAATGAATTAATACACAGCACAGTGCTAGAAGCCAGAGAAATAAAATATCCTGCATAAGCAGTATTTTCCAGCAGACAGTCTGGGTGCTATTTGAAGAGCTTTGGGAACGTATAATTTCAAAACTCCTTGGATTAATCCAAATCTCTGCAGATTGTCTACTACTGTATACTGGGGCTTCTGAGATGCCCCTTTATAGCAGCAGCAGATCCCTGTAACACCCCTTGCCCCTTGTTCTCCAAGATCAGTGCTTCTCCAGAGCAGCATCCCTTGAGTCATGAGAAGCCACTGACAGAAGGAAGCATCAAGCCTTGTCTGTGTGAATGGAGAAGTGCTTTCAGCTCACACATGGGGGAAATGTTACATCGCAGCCATCATCAATCTGTTATTTTGCTACTTTGCTAAAAATATGTGTAAGGAATAGTAACAGACAGTGTTTAAAAATAAAAACATCCATCCGTTAAATGGATCAGAAATGTAAAAAGGCTTGTTTTCAGTACAAATACAAAAAAAAACCTGCCCTAAAAACAACAACAATGCTGTTGCTATCAAGTGGCAACACAGACAAATATAATACAAAGACACTTTTAGGGAAACAAAGCTAAAGAAACATATCTAGCAACCAGATGACACCACAGTAGCTACAAGCAATAAGGATAATTGTGCAGATATCTCATAGTAAAGACAAGATAGCTTTATTGTGGGCTGCAGATGTACTTTATAGTTAAACGCTATGAGGCTGGAGTCAGAGTTGTGCTCAGTGGTGTTCCACTCATTCTGGAGGAAGAAGATCGGGAGACACACTTCACCTAGTCTTCCTTTCCTTTGCAGCCTCCAGAGCAGTGTGAGAGGTGGAATAGGGAGCCTCAATAGGAAGGAGGGGTCAGCAAAGATCACCTGCCTAGGTGCCTCAGGCAGGAAATCTCCACTCCAGGCACTCATGTGCCCAGAGAAACCTCTCCTGGTGTGCATGGAATCCACTCCCTTGACCAAAATTAGCCTCAAAAGAAGCATTAAGTTGATGTGTACTTCATTGCAGTGGCTCTGTGTGTAGTGCCAACAACAGTTTCTCCAGTTTCCAAAAAAGTCAGTGGCTCCTATTCTACTCTACTGGATCTCAGTGCCTTCCATATATGGAAAGAGCATTTCCATCCACAGACAAGCTAAACCAGATCAAATCCATTCATTGTATGCGAAAGGGTGCTAAGATATTAAGAAACTGACCAAGCTACACACTTATGACTAAAAGGCTTTCACAGGCAAGTGTAAAACACACACACCTTACATTGCTGCCTCTACATTAGTGTCTGTTTTAGATGTTTTCATCCCTGAAGTCAAAAGTAAATAAGTGACACTTGCTTGAAAAATGATATTATAGAAATTCTGGAGAAAGACTCCTCTGGAATCTGTTGTCCAATGAGACCATGCCAGGTCACTTCATGGTTATGCTTCTGGTTGTGTTCTATAGTAAAGATGTAGCCAGGCACAAGTCAAAGAGCATGGCTGCATAATATATTGTGTTCACTAAGGACACTACAAACTCACAACTACTACAACCCTACAGAAGTGACATATATATGTGGAGATTTCCCCTACAGCCTTGTGACCTAGGAACTTACAATCTGATCCTAGAAACACACTTGCTTCAAGTGTCAATGGACATAGTATTTAATAGTTTAAGATACATTTCCCTACTGAATAAGTGGGGAACGTCCACACCATGGGCTAAATTAGGCCTGCCAGGCCTCTCAATTTGGCCTGCAAGTCCATTTCCCCCATGCCAAGCCTACCTGTCACTCATGTGACGGCATATGATGTCAGGTGCAGGACAGTAAAGGAACAATTGGGAATCTTAGAAAATACTCCCAAATTGTTCCTTCACAAGAGCAGCTTACATTCACAGCTGTTGAAAATTGGCATTAAGTGCAAACCCAGGCTGCTTTTAGCATAAATCAGACACACCGAGAAGCTACCAATTGGATCCTATTGGACCAATAAAGTTTGGCCACTCCTGCACTAAAACAAAGCCACCTTTCTCTCTCTGATAACCTTCTTGAAAACAACCTACGAATCCCACTTTCCAGATTAGGAGCCAATGGGTACTTGCAGACCCTGGACAGTCACAGGTGGACTAGATGGACCAATTATCTGATTCAGCTAGAGCAACATCATATGGCCACTCCATCTCTCAGCAATAATAGAAGCTTTCCCCCTACCTGCAACTACCTGGGAAGTGCAGAGCATGGTGTGGATGCTGTCTACAAACTTGGCTTCTATCAGCATCTCTGCAGGAGGGTGTTTTTGTTTGCTTGCTTTTTGGCGGGGAGGAAAAGTTTTTTTCTAAGGAAATTTCACCCCACCCCCATCAACTCCCAAACAAAAACTTTTCAAGAGAGATAGATTTGCCCTCACCCCTCTGTACACACACAGCTGCTTCAGGTGTAAAACTCGCCCAGCACCTAAGTCTTTTCAGTGCCAGATGAAGGCATTTTTGTTTTTACAGGCATTTTAAGATCTTTCTTTTTGTGCTCTGGAGCACTAATGTATGTTTTCCTAATGTATAGGTTTCCATTTATTTATTTATTTGGTTTCCTAATGCAGTTGATTTCTCACTGTATGATTTTTAGAGCTCTCCCTGTTTTCATGGATTCAAACTTCCATCGGTAGCCACCAGAAGACATTGTTCATTGGGCAGTATACGAATGATGTTGTAAGTAAAATTTCCTTTACTTACCAACCAAATGTCAAGACCTTCACCTAAGGCTTCTCATTGATCTAGTCAGCCAAGCCTTTCCATGAATTGAAATCCTGCTTCTCTTGGAACCAAGTCTCGCTACCCCCATCTTTTCAAGAAGGCAACCCTCCTTCATACCTTCAGCATGGTATGCCAGTCCAGAATACATCTGGAAACTCCCTGCAAATTGAAAATCAGCACAGCAGGCAAAGGCCTGGAACAGGACTGTGAATCCTCATGAGCTAGCTTTCTTAACACAGGAAAGATTCATCAGTAATGTGATGTAAAGTGACTGTCTATAATCTTGCTGCAAGTGAAGATCCAGGCAAGGCCTGCCAAATAATTCTCAGAAGGAACTGTCCAGCATCCATCTCCTCCTTCTCAACTACCCTTGTTGCTCTCAATCCCTACTAAAGTACATTCAGCTACAACCTGATATTTGACATACTGACTTCTCTTCCATTGCACAACATCTGCAGGCTAGCCATGGTTGAATATGTGTCAGTAAACATCTGGAGAAAGCCAGCTTGTGGGAAACTCTTAGTACAAACATGGCCATGGTGAATCACATTGGTTAAATGTATCAAGTCTAGTCTCTGTCACTTGCCAATGCAGCCAAACACAAGCCATTGAGGAAATCTAACATGTGTGCACTGTGCCAGAGCATAGCACAGAATTATAGATTTCGAATGAATCTCAGAGGTTTTCCAACTTAACTTCTTTGATTCAGTACCGTCTAGATATAGTGTAAAACACTCTCACACAAAACAAGAAAACAAGTTGTACAGGATGGGATGGATCGCAGAGACCAGACATAATTTTTATTCTTGAAGCACTCCTGTAATATACAGAGTCCATTGCTTTCAATGAAATAAAATTTAAGTAGAACTTGAGCAGGTTAACTTATATTTATTTTCATAAATATAACCAGCCAATTAATAAGCAGCCAAAATAACAACTAGAACATAAAATAGACGATGACCACATACTTGAAGCAAAGGAATATTTGACTTGATAACAACAGTTCATATACTTCTTATAATTTAGGGGGAAGAAACTCAAAGTGGTTTTCAACATAGTTTTAAACTTTAAAAAAAATATCTTAGTTTGGATACAATTTAAAAAACAAAACAAAATAAAAGATTCAGAGAAAAAGTTTACAATCTTCTATGTAAAAGCTGTGTTGCGGTGTTACAGTCATTTTACACCATGTTTCCCAAAAGCTCTGTAAACACTAAACACTTTCCTGTTGTGGCAAGGTAGGCAATGGAAGAACAAAATGTAGAAAACGTTATTGTGTGCAAACGTCCATTTTTAAAAGAACTTAATTGTGCAGTAGCTAGTTCACCTGCAAAACCATTCACAATATGGGAGATTGTGCTGGTTTTATGCTATCATATAGTTTATTTCATTTGTATATACCGTTGGACACCACCTTGATACTTTATATGAGGGAGCAGCAGAATAATATTTTTATAAACAAAACAACTCATCTCACAGCAAGTTATTATAAACCTCAAATCGACAGATTTATAGAAAAGCAGTCAATGTTTATGAACTTCTGGAATGAGAATTTTCATAACATGCAGTGTTTTCCCCCAATGCTGTAAGGAATTATTATTGGTTCTCTTATCTTCTAGCAATTATATGTGAATAAGCCTTGGTTTACGGTGCATTTAAAAATGAATTTCTTTAAAAGAAGAAAACAAGAACCAAGCTTTATTTCACCACTGTTGTGGATTCAAATGAAATATAGCAAATTTGCAGTTTCATTGTTAACTGTGGCAGAGAATAATGTTGGCACTGGCACCATGATTAACATTAGCCAGGGCTCTTTAAAAAAAGAGGAGGAGAAGCAAAAAAGAAGAAGGCAGGACTGGAATCTCATTTGCGAATTCCGGATAAAGCAAATTTTGGTTAGCTCCAATGCAGGTGAAACACTACAGGATGGTTAATTCTAGCAAGGGAAAGGAGGGAGTAGACCAACTTCTGCTTAGAATATCACAGTGGCCCTGCTAAGATGGAAACAAACCACAACAAGCCTAGGGTTTGCACTTTCCCTGTAAACAGACAGTGTGCTTAATTATGATTAATTGCAAATAGAAAGCGGAAACTTCTGGTACTCTCCAGCGGCCAGACCAGAGAAGGGCTTGGGTGGGGAATGCAAAATCCTGAGACTAAGCAAAACCCAATCCTGCAATGCTGAACTCTTTTTTCAAGAGTTCAGCCCATTTCTGAACTGGGTCTATCTGTGATCGAAGCAAGTTTGATACAGGTCCCAGGACTGTTGTTTCTTCCACCACGTGTGTCATTCGCACCCTTAGACTGTATTACAAATAAAACCTGCAATGACATGCAATTTGTATACTTACAGGCAAGTGAGTGAAAACCTGAAAGGTGCTCCTCAAGAAATTAATAAGATCCATTAAATAGCCACTGGCTCTCCCATCTGGCTCACTCATTGTCCAATCATAGTCAGCAAGCTGGATGAATTCATCAATCTTTTGGTTAAGTTTGGTATAAATTTCTCCTTCAGCAGCATGTCTTGCATCCTGGGGAGTGGGGAACAACAGAAGTATGCTGAAGTTTTAGTATCCTAGAGATTCTTCAAATGCAGCAAATGAGGGTCAAGAAGTGAGGGAGTCAATCGTTGTTATTGTAATTCAGATCTATCTATATAAGGAGTCCATGTCTAAACCACTGTTTTATTTTTCTGTTCACAGCATAGAGACATGCTATCCCTCTGCTGTGAAGAGAAAAAATAAAACAGGCAACTCAAGGAACAACAAACGTTACAGAAACGTGCCTTCGTTTCATATATAAATGATACATTAATACATATTACTAATATAGAGAGTGGTTTCGGGGTTTTCTTCTGACACACTTCCCCTCTCAGCCTACTTGCTCTCAGCCAGGACTCTGCACATCCACCTTGGCTTTCACACCCAGGGCCCAAACAAACACATGGTTTGTGAGGAAAGTGCTTTTGCAATCCGATTTTCCCTGGGCATCTAGATAGCTACTGCGGGAATAGGATTCTGTATTAGGGCGGCCTAATCCAGCAGGGCTCTGCTTATGTTTAATTTGATTAAACTGACAAACTTTGTGAGAGGACGGTAATTGTTTCACATTTTTAATGTTTTGGAATGATAAACTGCAAGTAATACACAACTATATACTCTTATTGGTAAGGATGCATTTTAGACTAAATCTGGATTGCTATAGTTATTTATGTAGAGCATCTAGACACGTCACTAATAATTTTTTTTTAAAAAGACACTGGAAACCAATAAATTTGAAATCTATGAACCTTCTGCTGTAAGAAGTCACAGTACACTATTTTGCATAAGGTGTATCATTTAAAAAACAACAACAGAATGGCAAAAGAGAAATCCAAGTTTTTTAAAAAAAATATTAAGACTGATACAATTTGCCTCCAGGAGATGCAGTTAACAAGAGCAGAGCATGCCAAACAGCAGGATAGCTAGGCTGATGAGATGTGTTCAGCTTTTGATAAGAAGGTACACAAGGATTAATAAAAAAAGGATTTTCCATCACAAGTGAAGCGTATGCATTGGTGTGATTCTCTGGGGTAAAAATAATACGTTTTTAGTAATATAGAGAGCAGGAGGTGGGGGGAAGAATCTACAAAGAGGTATGCCTTTATAACCTGGCTGGGCTTTGTTTGCAATTAATTTTGGATTTTTGTTTTGTTTTGTTTTGTTTTGTTTTGTTCCAGGAGCTTAGATACTGCAAATGACAGTCACAGCATGGTCCCACAGACGATTAGATAATGTGCATATAGCTTGATATAGAAGCCTTTCATTAATACTTTTACTTAATCCCAGAGTGAAAATAGAAAGAAAGAAAAGGTTAAGCCAAAGCACAGATGACAGGCTAGTACATTCCTTTCTTGAGTATACATAAGATGCAGCATACACATAGGCAGCAAACTGTGAACTCTCACAGAACATAATAACGAGGGGACAAACATTTTTATCTGACACAGGAACAAAAACAGCTGTTGCTACAACTGGTTTCACATGGAATATCCATTAAAACTTTCACTAAAACTGTCTTTGCGTTCCAGAGTTCCACTCAACCAACTTCTAGACCGTGGTAGTCAACCTTTTTATACCTAACACCCACTAATGAATCTTCCTTGATGGTAAAATTTCCTTACCGCCCACCAGTGCTGCAGTAACATGTGCCCTGTTCCTATGACCTGTTGGGCTTCCTAGTCCTAATGTCAATGTAAACATGGCACATGGGAAACCATAATGAATTTGTCTGAGCAAAAGACTGAAAACTGATGACTGTCAGGAGGATGGGAAGGGAGAGCCAAAGACTCTCTTCTCTTTCGTCTACCTTCTCTCTGCATCAAACCCTAAAAACCAGGATCCATGGGAGGGAAGACTAGCTCTGAGATCTTTTCAGCCGCAAAGGAGTAACCCCTCCATCCATGAAAAAAACTTTTCTCAACGATCATAGAAAATAAGAGTCCATTAGCTTCTTGAAAGCAGTCTCACCTGACAGCTCCTTGCATCGTCTGAAGAGAAGAAGGCAGTGCCTGCTTCCTTTCGGCAGGCACAATTTTACCAATTCTGCCCTGCACCTGCCACCACTCTAATTCCGGGCCCAGGTCTAGTAATGTTGAGTCCTGTGCTGCTGGATTCCCTGATGGCCCAAAGGAAGTTTGCCATGTGTATCCTTTTCTATTTGGGGGTGGATGAGACACATAGCTGCAGAGACAGCCACTATTTTTATGCGTGGCAGATTCCCAGTAAGAAACAGTTATAATAAATATTTGTATTAAGCAGATACAGCAATCAGTAGGATTCTGAGGATTTCTCCAGTGCCCTGCTAAGCAAAGGCTGGATGGCTGTCTGCCATGTATGATGATCTAGTTGCAGGGGGGTTGGACTAGATGGTCCTTGAAGTTCCTTCCAACCCTGAAGTTCTATGATTCTGTTATATATATATGAAAATAAGATTCGGTTTGGAAGTTCATAAAATGTGGTTCCATATTTCAACAAAACCAACCCATGGGATCAAAGCTACAATGCAGCAAATCCTGTAGGAAGATAATGCACCCATGGAAAACGTCATCTTTGCCATTTGCCCTGGTTATAAAATTCATAACAGTGCAACTCCTCAAATTAAGTGTTCCCAAGGCTGAAAATTCAGGAGCATGGTATTAATTCCTTTGAGCATGCCTTTATCCTTCTTATGTCCTCCGTTAACCTTGACAACAGAGATTAACATTGGAATTTGATAGGTTTATTTTAAGATTTAGTTACAAAATTAAAAGTACCGAAGACAGAACTAGCCTCAGTAGCAATAATCCTGTTTAGTTTGTTGGTCTGTGAAATCCTGTCGCATTTGGGTGTATACACAATAAGGCAATTATTTGAAATGGAAGATATAGCTGTCATGGAACCAACCAATGCCTTTTTTTTACTTATTTTACAAAATGCAACAAATTTATAGGACTAAATGAATCAACTTTGAACCTATGCTACGCTTTACATTAAAGGTAAAGGTAAAGGTACCCCTGCCCGTTCGTGCCAGTCTTGTGCGCTCATCTCACTCTATAGGCAGACACTTCTGGGTCACGTGGCCAGCGTGACAAGCTGCATCTGGCGAGCCAGCACAGCACACGGAACGCCGTTTACCTTCCCGCTGGTAAGCGGTCCCTATTTATCTACTTGCACCGGAGGTGCTTTCGAACTGCTAGGTTGGCAGGCGCTGGGACCGAACGATGGGAGCGCACCCTGCCACGGGGATTCGAACCACTGACCATGCGATCGGCAAGTCCTAGGCGCTGAGGTTTTACCCACAGTGCCACCCGCATCCCTACGCTTTACAGTACTACTCCACATATTTTATTTATTTAACATACTCAACAAATATTTTTTGCCTCTGGGAAATACCATATCTAGGATTGAATAATCCATAAAACATCCCATAAACTCAAAGGGTGTTTGAACCAGGTTTCTCAAAACAACAGCTCCTCACTCTACCTACCAAACTAAATTTGTAGCTGAAGAATTTGAAAAACAGTATGTGAAATGGGGCTGGGACTGGGGGTTAGAATAGCTATTCAATGGTTGCAGGGGGGGTGTTGAACATTCCTTTACATTAGCACAAGCCACCTTGTATATTCTTATTTGGGAGTAATATCTGTCAAACATTGAGAGTCTTTTGCAGCACACAGCAGAGCTGCCTGCAGCTTTAATAAGTCCTGGTTTGCAATCTCTAAAATATTCATCAGTCAGCTATTCCCGCCATTTTATTTTGGCTCCAAATTGCATTGTCTTTCCTCAGGTGTAAAATATGAATAACCTGTACAAAGTATCTTTGCCTCATTCTCTGGCAAATGGATAGTGTTCACTGTCTTGCAGACAAGGAAGGGGAAAGAGCGCTCTCTCTCACACACACACGAGAGAGAGAGAGAGAGAGAGAGAGAGAGAGAGAGAGAGAGAGAGAGATTCAACCAGAAATCTGCCAGGGTACTAGGGTATAAGTTATATAGAAACTCGCCTGTACTGACTTAGAGACATGAGGTGGTATTCAACTAAGTGAAGAATCTTCAACCTTTCCAGATCCAAGAAACTCTTTTAACGCCAATATGCATTTGGATGCCAGTTTCTTAATCTGTCCCCATGTATTTGCATGGTGGTAGTGCTCCTGCTGTTTCCCACAGTGGATTAGGCCAAGACTTACAGTGGGTCCCGACCCACCAGCTGAAGACCAGCTGAACTAAGTTATACACAGAGTATACCCACTGAAATTAATGAACATGACTAAGTTAGGCACATTCGTTTCAATACCACATTGGCCTGAATATAAGCCTCACTTTTCCCCCAAATTCCAACCGTGAAAAGTTAAAGTGCAGCTTATATTCGCGAACTTACGGTATGCAGCCAAGAGCGCAGGGCAAACAGCGCCAGGACCAGGGCAAAGCGGCACTCACCCTATGCGTAGGCCCCCATCCTCTCCCCCAAGGCCAGGAAGGGAGAGAGTGAGGAAGTGGAAAGGCCGCCGGCAACGCAGCACGACTCTCCCCCCCCCCCCAGTATTCAGCCAGGATCAGTGAGGAAGGGAGCAGCTTATATTTTCCCCCCTCCAAATTTAAAGGGGTGGCTTATATTCGGGTGCAGCTTATATTTGGGTCAATATGGTAGATTTGCTCTGAGTAAAACTCGATGCTAATCATTGTGCATACAATAAGGTTACCAGATGTCCCCGTTTCCCGGGGACAGTCCCTGGATTTACAAATCAGTCCCCTGACAAAATCCTATTATTCCTACCGAAGTTGAAAAGTGTCCCCGGATTCATTGAAAAGAAATCTGGTAACCTTAGCATAGAATGAGAATGAGAATGAGGAACTGCTTCTTATTCCAAGTCCTAATGGTAGAAGTTTGTTTGTGGATTTCAAACTTCCAGAGCAGAGGGCAAATCAGAGGGTGATCAGGGACCACAATGATGTATGGAAGGCATGCGATGCCAGTGCAATAATTCTAGCCAGGCAACCTGATTAAAACATTCTTTCACATGTGTTTCCTTGGGAAACAATGGCATGCTTTTGCTAATTAAAAACAGTCTGAGATAACTATCAACATGTATGATCAAGTTTGAGAAATATGTAGGTGTAGCTTTGACAATATTGGGCACAAACATGTTCCAGTTTTGCCTCCTTCCCAATATGACCCCATCAAGACCTATATGGCACACAGTTCATCATGGATTAACTTTAATGAGATTATCCCAATTTAAATTAAGACAACCATCGAAAAACAATGACATCTGCCCCACAATAATAATGAACTAAAGCCACAGTAGTGTTGCATAATATTTTTGGTGGAGTTACACATTCCTGGCTGTTACATTCATAACCTGCCTCCCAAAACAGATAACTAAACCAAGCTATACCCAGAAAAGAATAATTGTCTTCCCTGGTTGGGACCTGTGTATTTAAAAATGTTAACCAAAAGATGGTAACTCTTTGCATACCTTAAACGTCGATAGACCATAGAGTCTTGCAGTATGGAGAGTTTCTTGTGAAATATTTGTAATGTTGGTTATAAAGTCCTCAAGGTATTTACATGCTTGTTCCAAATGTGTTGTGTTTATGATAATTTGCACCAGCTTTAACAACAACAAAAAACACAGAAAAGGAACAAATTCTGATAAAATACATTTGCGATACACAACTGAACTTGATTTGACTATAGCAGAAGAGGCACAACTAATTTAAAGGAGATTATTCAGAATGCTTATTAGCAAAAGCTACAAGGTTGTAAATTGATTGCTACAAGAAGCAAATTTTCCACCTTCAGAGAACCTACTATTATCTACTAAGGATTATCTAATACATTCTCTACTACTACTAATAATAATAATAATAATTTATTATTTATACCCTGCCCATCTGGCTGGGTTTCCCCAGCCATTCTGGGTGGCTTCCAACAAAATATTAAAATACAGTGGTCTATTAAACATTAAAAGCTTCCCTAAACAGGGCTGCCTTCAGATGTCTTCTAAAAGTCTGGTGGTTGTTCTTCTCTTTGACATCTGGTGAGAGGGTATTCCACAGGGCGGGTGCCACTACATTGTGCCAACTACAGAATTCCCATTTCTTGGAGAGGACAATGCATCCTATATCATTCATCACAGTTCATGCAGGGTGGTGATAACTTTCTGTGCTTATTAAGTGCAACCATTATCCTGGGTGAACCCAAGAGAGGGCTCTAGATTGAATGTGCCCCAAACTCCCCTTTGTAACTGCAGAGTGCAAGCAAAGAATAGTTATACTGGTGGGCATCTTTCTTTCAGGAGCTTCTAGTTGAAAAGCTTTGGAGGACATGCATGGCTCTTCAGGAAAGTCTGAAGAATCAGAACAATGCACAAGAGCACCCGGAACACTGAAGCATGCATTTCAAAACTTACCTCCGTCAAACCTATGTGAGGCTTTTTTATGAGGTTCTGTAAACAACTGCTTAAAGTTCGAGTCAGCAGCAAATTTGTCGATTTTCTAAGCATATCATCTATCTCTGTTGAACTGAAATGCAAAAATTTAAGATGCTTTGAAAACAAATGATTAAACCACTGATAAAACTTTAAATTTAAATTGTGCAGCCTTTTTTCTCCTTTCCCGGATAACTAAGTAGAAATCTGTTCAGCTCCAATAGAGGACAGGCCATCAGTCAAGCAACTGCTTTGTTAACAGTTTAACAAACTTTTAAGATATGCATTTATGAAAAACTTGAACTATGTTTATAGCATAATTGGGAAAGAGTAATCATCTGCATATTTTAAAGGTTCCTGGTTAGAGATGAGGACCCAGAAGTCTTATTTATTAGTTCAGTATGTGTGAAGGGAAAGCAATTTACAGTTGTCAACAGGGCACAAAGCTTGATGACAAACTGGAAATAGCTTCCAGATTTCTGAATGCAAAAGGGAACTGCACATTTTATCCAGTTAGAACCAAGCAATATTTTTCAGACTGGCTTAAATGGAAGCCTTTTTTTGTAATGAATTTTTGTAATGAATTTCTCCCATCTATTAGAACCTGAATGTCTTACTATTTTGAATGGTTCCTAAAGTAAAATGTAATGCTGAAGGATGGGGGAGTGGGGAGAGAGAATAAAGGTGGTCCCTAACAAGGAGACATACAGAAGCTACTCAACTGCCCCAACTTTCCCAAATTGTATCTGTCTCCATGAATAGCCTTGGAAGATCTTCTGCCCTTCAGACCCCTGCTTTTCCAGATGGAGGCTGACTCATTATGTGCCCCAAGTAGGTCAGCTTTTAACCAACATGGTATGGTATATTACTCAGGGTTACCATAAGAGAAGAGAGTACATTGTGGCATTTCTTAGTCACTTTGGAACTGACATGGTTGAATACAATGCTATGGGTTTCACAAAACTCACTTTGCTACTGATGTGGAAAGGATTTTGCTTCCCGGTTCACATTGACCTACCGGTCTGTTTCCCTTGGGACCAGCCAACATTAAAGTTTCAATATGTCTATCACTTCACTAACAGTGGAGGGCTCTATTCCCAGGCCCATAAAAACTTTGCCTATAGTCCACGTTGGGATGGCAATGAGATGGCCCACAGAGCAAATTCCAGAAAATCCCATGAGGATTTAGAAAAACATGCCTGGTGCTAGCCATATTTCCATATCATAGTCCATCCTGGCTGTTTCGTGGCACAGACCCAGGTCATCAAGTCTGGCTTCTGCAGCCGCCTCCCTGCCGTCAACCACTACTAGCGGGATTGGCAGCAACAGCAGCAGATATGTTCTATACTTATTTTTATTTTTCATTTAAATTTTATACCACTTTAAATAGTTATGGAACGAAATATCAAAGCGGCTTGCAACCTACATTAAAACACCAAACAATCCAGAAGAAAACATTACAGAAGGAAGTAAAATATACATTCAAAACAACATAATTATGACAATCCTTTGTTCTTTCGATAATTGTGCTGCTCTAAATGTAGTTTTTTATATTTGATTTCATTTAGGGGTTCCGGAGAGGAGCCTTACCTTTACCTACCTGGGATACAATTGAACCTGGGACCTTTAGATAGCACACCTTGTGTTCTGAGTTCCAACCCTTTCGTCTTGTATATATATAGGTCCTACATGTCTTTTACACACACACACACACACACACACACACAGCTTTTGTAAATGCTTACCTGCGATGAAGTGACTCTGAAAATTTAAGGCTTGCATAAATGAATTCTTTGACCTGGATATAAATCTGAGGCACTGACTGAGACATTGGAAGTTTCTTTGGAAAACCCTGCTGCAGAAACAAAACACATATGTGCCATGTTACGCTGCATTTCAAAGTGACTAAGGCTAAGCAGGTTGGAGAAAAGGACCTTAATATCATATGCTAAGCCAGGCCTACAACTCCCATGATCCCTAGCTAACCAGTGGTCAGGGGTGATGGGAATTGTAGTCCAAAACATCTGGAGGGCCGAAGGTTGGGGGTGCCTGTGCTAAGCTGTATTTGGCTGTGATATCTCTATAGTCATAAAAGTTCCCCCCCTCTGCATAGGGAGAGGCATGCCATTCCTAACATCTGATGGGCAAGGCCACAAGAGACTGACAACACAATTCACCATATAAAAATATGCTACAGTATTCAGATCTCTCCAAGTTGGGACCACAAATACGGCCATACATTCCAAGCTGTATAAATTGAATTTTAAAAGGCGAGGGAGGCTATAAGTATGTTAAGTTTTGCTTTTTTAAAACAAAACAAAAAACTCACTAATTCATTAGGTTATCTCTCCATTTACAAGATTCTACAAGTGTGTACTGCTGTCTCAGTGGATTAATGCCCAGAACACCTAAGGACTGAAAAAGAGGATTGGGTAGTAAGAGGAAATCTACACACAAAAGAAGATGAGCTGAGAGGAAGGGCCCAGCCAGGCACACAATCCCATTGTCCTCGCCTTCATCCCTAATTAATTGTTACATCTGCACTGAGACAATAATATTTACTTATTATTTATTTTAAGTATCTATACTTCACCTCCAAGTCCCAGGATGGAAATACATACACTTCAAAAACAAAATTGCGCATATATACCAGACACATATTGAAAATTGATCCTAGTTTGCAGGCAAACTAGGATTTGAGCAAACCAGTTTGCCGCGTTCAGACAAAATTACAATGGTTTGCCACTAACTGGAAGAAGCCTCCTATGAGTACATGGAAAAGAGGAAAGAGAGAGTACACTTGGTTTGGAGGATCATCAAAATGCCTCCCCAGGTGCTTTTGCACAGTGTGTGTTTTCTTACCTTATCAAGTTCCGGATCTTGAAAGGGAAATTTGCTAATGACAATTTTGTACTCTTCTTCATTGGAGACGGGAATTGGGCTGCAATTATCTGCTTCAAAAATATCCCTGTGCAATCAAATGAGCATATTAGAAACATAAATACTAAAACACACGGCAAACGTATATGGGCACAATCTAGCCAAAGTGAAGCACTTCTACAGCTTTCAACGTTGAGAGCTAAGCATGTGCTGAGCTCTGGTGTCACATACTGCTCCCGAACCATCTAATTGCTAGCGTTCAAAGTCTGAGGACAGGAGCAGCTGTGAACCGCTGGTGGGAAGGAATACATAGAAGCAGAGGCAGCACTATTTAAAAGTGATTGCCTGTTAGGCAGAGTGTCCAAGGGTAGGAAATAGAAACCCGTGGGACTTCAGGTATTTGTTTATTTTGTGTAATTTAGACAGCTTCTGTTAGCCATGGAGATAAACAAAGACTATGTAGGACACTGTAGTCCTGCTCCATCTTTCACACATTTCACACACACTTTCAATTGTAACTTTGACAATAATTATAAAGAGCTAGAATTTTTATCTTTAAGTGAAATCCCCTGGCTGGATATATGCAACTATATACCAACGAAAGAACAACCAAAACTGGTTAACATTACTTTGAAACAGGATCTTCATATTCTGTGATACTAACCTGAACAATACAGCCCATTTTTTAAGCAGCGTTTCATTGTACTGGTCCCTTATTTCAAATAAAAGATCAAAGAGCCTGTTCACAGGAAACCCGTAGCCCTAGGAAAACAGTGTTTAAAAACAGTATTTTAAAGGATGCTATCACTGCAAGTGAGTATAAGTGAGAATATGATACTGCAAAATTTTAAGAGTTGATGCCTGCAATCAATACATAAAGGCATCCTTGGTATATATATATGTCCTTAAATAATACATTTCCTTGGCCTACTCTTTAGACATTGAATTGAATTGAGTCGGCCAACAGAAGGGCTGCAAATGGACACCCAATGAAATGCTTACAACAAAGTATTTTACCACCAACCTGCAAGGTGTCAGCAAACACAACAATCAGATTCTTCAGCTCCAAAACAAGATCAGGATCAGTGCAATAGGACTGAAAGGTAAAAACCACATACTGTGTTTCAAAAATCGAATTTTAACCAATGGAAGGCTTGGAGTAGATGACCCTTGCGGTCCTTTTCAACCCTACAATTCTATGAGTCTATAATTCTAACTATTCAAAATGATCCATCTACAAAATAGTCATGCAACAAAATGGCATGAATGAACCAGGCAAAGGACCTTCTTGGTAGTGGCACCCACCCTCTAGAACGCCCTCCCATCAGATATCGAGGAAATAAACAACCACCTGACTTTCAGAAGGCAACTGAAGGCAGCTATGTTTAGGGAAGTTTTTAATGTTTGACGTTTATTGTGCTTTTAATATTCTGTTGGGAGCCGTTCAGAGTGGCTGGGGAAATAATAAATAAATTATTATTATTATTATTATTATTATTATTATTATTATTATTATTGGAATGTCCTTATATTGATGGATTTGTTTTTAAAATAACAATGTTGTGTTTTAAATTATTGTTTTGTGCCCTGGGATCTTTGAATGAAGAGTGGGTAATAAATGAATTCTATTACTACTATTTTTGTGAGGTGGTGTGAATATTATTTTTTAATCACAACGGACACCACACAGGTTGCCACAGTCCTATTCTGTCAGCAACGGTTAGAGAATCTGCTTTGCATGCAGAATGTCCCAGATTCAATCTCTGGCATCGCCAGGCAAGGCTGAGAGAGACCCAAATCTGAAACCCTGGACAGCTGCTGCCAGTCAGTGTAAACAATACTGAACTAGATGGACCAATGGCTTGACTCATATTATAGGGCAGTTTCCCCAATTTGAATGCTCCTAAGCAACTGAAGCTATTCCACTCTTTCTCATGCAGGTATTCAGCTGGGCAAATTGAGCAAAAATAACGTTGCATTAAATGACACACATTCTATAGTGATTAATTATCCCTCAACCAAATAAAACAGATATTAAATTAACAACACTGTTCCAGTTTCAAGTAGCTGGAAAGAGATCCAAGGCATTGTGTCTATGTTGCAACAGAAGTACCAAAAAAAAAAAAAAAAGAGGGCAGCTCTAAGGGTTCTGCTGGTGAAGTTTATTTTGGAAACAGGGGTTTTGGAATGATAATTAGGAACTATTTCCTGGTGCTGCTTTCAGCACTAAACTAATTCAATCTGATCTAATGAAGAGGTCAGTTGAAACTAATTAGGACGGATTGCAATAATAACAGCAGATTAACTCTGCATATTCTAAACTGCCGGACTAAGGCCACAGTTTGGAAGACCCAGGGAGTTGTAAATCAGCAAAGGATTATGCAGATAGCCCAGAGCTGTGGCTCACAGCCTGAGACTGGTGGGACAAACAAAAGCTTGGCAGGTTCTCCCCCCAATCTGAGCAATTTTTAATTACAAAAAAACCCACAACACCCTACCAATAATGGACCTGGATTCCCCACCCCCTTACTTTGACATTATCCTTCCTTTAAACACACTCAGAAGTTCTTTAAGTAAATAAACCTAAAGGGCATCTTCGCAACCCCTTCTCACTTACCGAATGAGTTCTAAGGACCGCAATAATCTTTGAAAGCGCCATGTTCCAAAGTTCATCAGTGTAAGCTCTCGTTATCAATCCGTGGGTTACGTGTAAAATGTGATCTTCTACTACAAAAAAACTGAACACATAGAAAATAGTTAAGAGGAATAATCGCTGTTAAAATGATAAATAACCGAACAACAACCCGCTTCTTGTTTGTTTCTTGCTCTCTCTCTCTCAGGTTTAAACCAGTGTTATCAATTTTTATGGGGTTTGCAGCTAGAGGGTGTTTAACAGGATTACACAAACCAGCTTGAGGGTGAAAGCCACCCTTTGTCATTTGCCTTGAAACTAGTAACTGAGTTGCAATAGCAGTCATAAAGCTAATTTGTGACCCCAGCAGTGGGAGCAAGGTTGTGGGACAGAACCAATTTCTCCTGTCCGAACAGACAGTCAATGAGTTTACGGTACACATACACTGATGAGAGTGACAATTCTCTGTGGGGCCAGGGAAAAGAGAAGGGGGCGGAGGTGCACTGGAAACCCCATTCCGAGAGTAAGCACAAGATTTGCTTTCAAGCAAGCTTAAGCTATTTTGGGATGGAGGTTGAGCATGAGTTATTTGCTCTCCCCCCCCACTGCCTCCCAGGCATCTGGCAACATCTGAAGCAGGCAGCAGTCAACAGGTTAGGCAAAAATGCAGTTAGCATTGCTGCAAATCAACACTGAACAAGCTGAAGAGTCAAAAGCTACCACAAAGAAAGGCCTATAAAGGAGGAGAGCAACATACATCCATGTTTTGGAACTCACCCTACAATCTGACTGAAGTATCTTCTGTAACCTTCCACTGTTTCATGCTTTAAGAAAATAATGCAATATATATAAATATAAACAGTTTAAGTTATCTCATATGTTAAATATTTTAAAACAGACCATTCTCCATTAAAAGGAAAATTAAGTACCATGTTTGACTGTGGCTGCAACACTAGTCTTGCTTGTTTCCTTCTTTGTTTTCTATAGTAATTTTCAAATGTCTCTGCATCGCCCTAAAAGGGAAAATAAATATATACATACATCTTTTTTTAAAAAATAAAATAAAATCTTGTGAAAGTACACAGACAAAAATGTATGTTACGTTTCTGGAATGGCAATACTCTAAACACACCCAAAAGCACTTCATTTGAGACATTCATTTGTAACATCAGGTGACTGACAGGAGTGTCAAAGTGGTCCACTAGGGGTGATGGAGTTCAGGATCCAACCTACTAGATAGAACCTATTCCTGACACCTAATTTCACATTTAGTTCAACAAACTCATTTTGACAATACTATTGAACAGCAAGTTGACATTCAACAACTCCTTACTTAGAACAAAAAGAACATTTTCTTTCCCAATTTGCATCATTATGAGAAAACTTACAACGCAGATTTGTGTCATTTCAATAGCCATGGGAGAAATATCTTGCCTCTCAAGGATTTGTTCACTGTTAGGTTTCCACCACCAATTGATGAAATTTAAAACAACATGAAAAGCTGACAATTATTCCTGATGTCTTGGGCTTGGAAGGGTATCAACTATATTGAAGGATGCTTTGCCAAGAATCTTAAATTTAGTTGAAAATGTAAAATGGGGGTGGTGGTGTTACTATGTTGAAAGGTCAGCCAAAAGTACTGACTGTTTTTCTACAGGTAATAAGAAATCAAGGCTAGCTCTTACAGCATTAAAGAAACCCATTTATGATGTTTGAAGTTTAAAGTTTCCATATATGATTTACTACTATTCTGCAACATGGTTAGAGTTGATTATATTTTGCTATGAAAAAGGAAATGGGTACCCTTTGGTATATAAATTGAGCAGAGTTGTGTTCTCATCCATCTGCATCTAGCACCAAAGTACTTTAGAAATTCAGCACTCAAGAAATCTATCCAGATCATGCATAAGTGCAGTTTTGAAAGTGTGGGACCGGGGGTGGGGGTGGGTGGGAGGAGGATAGACAGAAAGGAAAGAAAAAAGAAACCAGCTATTTCTCCCTTACATCATGCTAAATTTTAATTAGATAGTTATATTCAGGTTTGGAAACATCATAGTGTGCCCAGATTTAAAGATGTCACACAGATTGGGGCTACCGTAAATAGAGTAGGCATTGCTGTTAAGGGCAGTTACAGATAGGTAGCCGTGTTGGTCTGCCATAGTCAAAACAAAAATTTTTTTTCTTCCAGTAGCACCTTAAAGACCAACTAAGTTAGTTCTTGGTATGAGCTTTCGTGTGCATGCACACTTCTTCAGAAGTATCTGAAGAAGTGTGCATGCACCCGAAAGCTCATACCAAGAACTAACTTAGCTGGTCTTTAAGGTGCTACTGGAAGAAAAAAAATTTTTTTGTTCTGTTAAGGGCATTATCTTCCTTAATAGTTTCAGTATGTTCAGTAGTATAGTTATGTTGTGTGGAATATCAGTTTGAGTAAAATGAGAACAAACCTTTTTCTGGTGTGCTTTTCACTCTCCTTGATTAACATTGCTAATACTTCATTTAATATTTAAAATAAACATCTATTTGTGGCACATATTTAATGGCCACCCTCTATACTTCATTGGTTTTTATTTTCTATGAAAAGGGGGGGAAATGGTCACCTGACTCTCAGAGCTCTTCATAATGTAGGGGGGTAAATCTATGTAGATCTTTTTTATCATGATGATTCATTCAGAAAGAACCATCTGTCTACTTAAAAACCACAACAAAAATTGACTCATCTGTATATACTGAAATTAATGTAATTTGCATGTAAGCAGAATTTAAAAAACAAAACCAAAAACCCCTCTTAAACTGCTCAAGTTCAGCTTTACTACTCTTGCGGTTAGCTTAACTTACTTATTTAAGTTTCCATTAATTAGTAAATTCAAAGCAGAAAGATATATTGGGTAGCGTAATAAGAAATTGCAGACATGGAAATACCCACTACACTCAGATGGCTTTCTCAAAATGCAAAGCTGAAAGATTATTTAAAAATACAAGATCTGTAAACTAAGCTGGTGGTTTACATTATCAGATCAAGAGAACTATACAGTACTTTCTATTACTCTAAAAATAGATTCAGCGAACGGACACCTACGTATGTAAGTACTTACCATGCCATGTGAGTTTTTATCTTCAGCCAAGAGCAACATGTAATTCTGAAACAACTACTGTAGCATAATTGCAAGTACAGCACAGTATTTACCTAGCGGGAGCATTTACGGTTTTCAAGTAGCATTCTTCCTAAACGCACAAAGTAAATAGCAGCTGTGGGGGTGGGTGGTCCAGATCAGTTCCACAGCAGGGGGGAAAGGGTTAAATCCCTTCCCCTGCCATGGTCCCAGTCCTGACCACTGCTCCCCATCACCATGACTATTCAAGAAACAAAGCACACAAAAGCTAGTTTCCAACCAGTGAAAAGCCTTGTGATGCCTAATCAGCAACAGTAGTACAGTATTTTTACTGTATCAAAGCTACTAGTTACAATTTTATCTTCGGAAAGCTCTAAAGTTTCCATTTTGCCACTTGAGTTGTTAGTGGTGTGTCCCCCCCCCCATATGAGTCATATTTGTCAAATTAGTTACATGAGCAAGATCTTGCAACTATCCAACAGAACACACACTTTTTCAGTCCCGTACCTTTCAATGGGAGCGACTTAAGCTTATACTTAATTCTACCACTGAAATTACATCTGAATTTAGGTATATTTAACTCATTTGCTGGAATGTGCTCTTTACCCTACATCAGGAATAGGCAAACCCGGCCCTCCAGATGTTTTTGGGACTACAAATCCCATCATCCCATACCACTGGTCCTGTTAGCTAGGGATGATGGGAGTTGTAGTCCCAAAACATCTGGAGGGCCGAGTTTGCCTATGCCTGCCTTACATAGTGAGCATATTCTTATCTAAAACAACACAAGAACCATAATTAATTTGATACGAAGGATGCTCTGTTGGGATAGTAATTATGGTTGCTCTGTTGCTACCAAGAAACAGGTTCTCTCTCTCCTGATCACCCAATAACAAAAACTGGAAATCTCTCATGAATTCCTACCCTGGATGGAAGGTGCATATTTGGACACAATCTTATAAATATCCAGTTACAGATATTAATGGATATAAACTAAAGGATGTCAACAGAGTCTGGCAGAAACAGCACACTCACATTATTTTTAGAACACAGGTGGATTTCTGTTAAGGTAGCTGCAATGGTCTTACGAAAACTCATGTAGTTTTGAGACACAGAGAGAAAACAAACAAAAGGATAAGAGGAATGTAAAAATAAAAAATCCCCACACAAAAAAATGATATACGTACCAGAACTGAGTAAATATGCAAGCATCGATAAACAGGAGAAAAATCTACCAGATCGTGAGCTGTCAAAACCTGTAGGAAGGGATCCAAACCAAAACACATTCAGCTACAGCATGACATTCATAAATCAAATGGGCATTAGAAACTAATAACAGTAAGCCAAATAGGATGCCAGCATTTAGATAGGAGGCAGACTCTGCCATGATCAGTTATCCAGCCATTTTGGTAGTTGTACAGGTGCCCTTGACAGATAAAGGCCTGATAAAAGTATGATTCCCTTCTACAAATATTTAAGTCAAATCAAAATATTCAGTGAGCACTTATTTCTCCACTCTTTCCTCATGGGATAAAAATAATGGTTATAATCTGTGCTTTATTTAGTAAAAAATAATAATGTAGTGCTGGGACTCTCATATATTGATAAAAGTGTCATGGCTGTCAGCACAAAATGGCTGCCGGGGCCACAAAAAAGATGTGCCAGTACTTTGTACAAGTGAGTATTATAAAAAATGATAATCCAAAAACGACTTTCCTCAACCAGTAGCTTTCTCCCCGTACCCCATTTGATGTGGCAAATTGCTTTTTTAAAACTGAGGGCTTTTTCATGTGGAAAATTGCTGTTCAAAATGAAAAGAAAGCTAGATGGTCTAATGGGTTACCACAAGCCCCCTGAGGGACTCCAAGATTCACTGCCACCTATTTCAGGATTGTTTCCTAAAGGCTGAACAATAAGAACAAGTAAAATGAAAGGAAATTATTTGAGATCAAAATACCTCATCTTCATGTTCTTCCTCTTCCTCTTCAAGGTTTTGTTTTGAAACAATTTTATTCCTTGGCTCTGGAATGCCATCATTATTTATATATGCACTCTTCCCATAACGGAAATTGTTTTGCTTCTGGAGACCAGTATTAAAGGTTTTCTGCTGCTGTGCCTGTAATAGCAAAGCATGCCACTGAACGTACACACAAAAAGATCGCATGCAATTCATTTATGGTCCTACGAAAGCAAAGACAAGTAATGGCCAAGGAAGCGGAAGGAGGGGTGTGGCTTATCTCTTCAGGTGGATCCCACAAACTCACGCAAGACCGAAATATTTCCCAGTGGAGTAGACTGACACAGGTTGGATTCATGCAATTCCTACATTCTGAAAATGTGAGGGAAAGTTTGCACAAGTCGGGCACCCATGGGTGGGCAGAGGGAAGGAAGGTGTTTGTGTAGCACCTCTTGTCATGTAAGGCCTTGTAAGCAGATGAATTGAGGCTAAATTACGATTGGTTTAGTCAAGCTTGAATATGCTTAGATTTCAGCAAACATACCTGTTTCATCGCTGTTTCACCAATTTTATCCGAATGCTTCCGAATACTCTCTAGGAAGTCCTTCAGATCTGACATGGAAATCTCTTTAATTTCCTCACGAAGTTTTGGAAGGTTTTCAATCATTATCTGACAAAACCGATACTGATTAACTCTAGGAAAGTAGATGTTTTCTAGCTGTTCCATAGTCTTTAAAGCAGAATAATATCTGGAGAAAAGAAGGGGGGAGTTGTTGTTTACCATCTGAATGTAATCCTAACAAAACTGTAACAGTCTGAGCAGTTTCGTGCAAATAAGATTAGGGTCTCAAATGGGGAGCAAATGGGGAGGCAGAGGGAGATGAGAAGCTGCCCTAGTACATGTTTGGCCACCTTTGTGGAGAGTTCTACACCATATGCCCTCTAGCTGCTGTTCATCCTTAGCTATAATATCTGCTAAGAATCCTGGCCATAAATGGCTTATTTAGGCTAGTGCAGGCTTTGCCAGGGACGTGGGTGGCGCTGTGGGTAAAACCTCAGCGCCTAGGGCTTGCCGATCGCAGGGTCGGCGCTTCGAATCCCCACGGCGGGGTGAGCTCCCGTCATTCGGTCCCAGCTCCTGCCCACCTAGCAGTTCGAAAGCACCCTTAAGTGCAAGTAGATAAATAGGTACCACTTTATAGCGGGAAGGTAAACGGCGTTTCCGTGTGCTGCTCTGGTGCTGGCTCGCCAGAGCAGCTTCGTCACGCTGGCCACGTGACCAGGAAGTGTCTGCGGACAGCGCTGGCTCCCGGCCTCTAGAGTGAGATGAGCGCACAACCCTAGAGTCGGACACGACTGGCCCATACGGGCAGGGGTACCTTTACCTTTAGGCTTTGCCAACCTGGCACCCTCCAGATGTTTTGACTACAACTCCTATCAGCTCTGCTGAATGGGGCTGATGGGAGTTGCAGTTCAAAACACCTTGATGGCACCAGACTGGCAAAGATTGGGCTGATCCCTTTGCTTTGCTTCAGTAAATTCTCCAAAAAGATGTAAATGCAATGCAGTGAATATATGTGTATTTCATGTATCGCCATGTGATGCATGCAGCTTGCCTCGCTACTTTGGCAATCTGGAGCTAGCTGTCTGCTTGCAGACTTCACTCCTCTTTTGGCACGTTTTGAGTTTAACTTGTGTTTGCTCCACCATTTTCCAGCCGACCACATCACCCAACTCCACCCCTAGCTCCACCCACTCATGCTCAGGACTGTACGTAGTTTCATCTGTGAAACGTTTGCAGTTGTGCAAATAATGAAGTGCAATCTCCTGGCTAGAGTGCTGAATTGCGGTTATGCATAATGCATAGATGCAGCCTAACAAGCTGAGATGCTTTCCCTGGCTCTTCATTGCTTAACTTTTAATAAGTGGCATAGAAGAAAAATGCATGATCAGCAGAAGTGACCATCGTATGCAATGATGATCAGGCTCCTCCCCCTGCTGTCATCTACAGTCGCTATCCAATCAGGCTGCGGGACAGGGAGAGAGTTGGGCTTGCAGGACCTCTCCATCAACTCTTCAGAAAGACCAGAATTTTTTTGCTCCTCCTCTCACTGAAATTTTTCTAGGAGCTAGTCATTACAGGAACTCTAACTAAAAAATAGCACCAGCATTTTCTTTTTTTACTCTCCATGTCAAACCCCTTTCCCTTTGTGCCATGTCATAGTCCTTGCCTTCAGGCTTAGAATCTGTAACCTGCTATGCCCTCCCTTATTTTGCTGAAGAGAGGGGTTTAAAAGTTTTAAATAAATAGTCATAATTGTAAGAGTGTCAGAGACAAAAAGAGACAAGAGAGAGAGAGACTTGCAGGGACTAAATATTATGAAGCTGCCAAATTAGCATTTTGATAAGTTGCCTTCATACCCATAACTTCCTCACACCAGAATTCATTCAGATTCTTCATGCAAATACACAAATACACAAACACACACACACACACACACATATATATACCCCAAATTGACAGATGTAACAATGTGCTTTATTGCACAGCTCCACAGGAGTTATAATTATAGCAATTACATTAATACTAAACAGGGTAACAACAGACACTTATAATGTATAAGTAGTAGAAAGGATTCACAACTTTTTCTTTCTTTTTTACAGTTATAATACTGCTTTGGAATGTGCTTTCAAAGAAAAAGTGCAACCCTAAGCATTCTTATTCAGAAACCACTCCCATTGCATTCAATAGGATTTACACCTGTGTAAAATGTTCAAAGGACTGCAGCCAAAAGCAAATTATGAGCAAGGAAAGCTTCTTTTCTGTTCCTGCGCTGTATCAGTTATTTGTGGACTATTCTAAAACACTAAAGCAAATAAAGTGATAAATACCGTGACAATCAGAACTTAAAACGTTTTCGTTTCGTATTGCACAAGGCAGGGCTTCTTTTCTCATTAAACCCTTCAAAAAGGTTAATTTTTCTCATAACATCTGTTCATTTGTAATGACAGGCATGAAACAAAGACATGAAAAGAGTACAAAGAGCAGACCACGATTCATTATATGTCTTGACCAGAGTAGTCTTTACCATCCCATCGGTAATTGCAGAAGACAAGTGGATGAACCCATTCATTAATAATAAAAAAAAGCAATACTTCGGCTTAAAAGAATTGTACTCACCTCTTCACATTCATCTGCTCTTTTAGTTTGCTGTACATCTCCAGTACTGTGTAAAACGAAGATATTAAAATACATAAATCCTACTACAAAAAAGTGCAAAGGTTCCAAATTCCATATATGTCCTCCAGTTCTATATGCAAATGCACACTTGTCTCATGGATGTTTTACAATGAGAGGATGAAATAATACGGGGGGGGGGAGGGATGTAAGGCAATGGAATGAATGGTGAAGGGGAAGGGGGAGTCCATGAACAATCAGAAAAGTAAAATCAAACAGTAAGTTCAAGCCAACATCAACACAAGCTTAACCTTCTTTTTTAAGTTAAGCCATTGGAAGTACCCTAGGATCCACCACAAGCTACTGGGAGCGGCACACTGTATGCCAACAGTACCACCTACTGTAATCCTTGCAAGTTACAGGGCACACACACGACAAAAGAAGGTCATTGCCTTCTACCAGAACAGCTCTTAATAAGCAGCAAACCACGTGGGACAACACTGGCATATTCAGAACGGCAATGTGCAAGGGTTCGGCAGCTAAAATATCCACAAACAGTGATTCAGGACAAGGGAGATGGTATTTATTTTAGCTTGCTCTAAAGCCTCTGCTGGTGCTTATTTCCAATATCCCACCCATTTTCAGTTGCATTTGTATGATGGCATTGTATTTTAATTCATGAGTTATATATATATATATATTACTTTGTTCATGGCCTCAAAACTATTGCGAGAGGAGGCATTAAAGTCTCCTAATAAACAATTTAAAATAGCTTCAGATTTCAGCTATTTTTATTTATATACCGCTTAATGCCAAAAATAAACCTCTAAGCAGCTTACAAAATATAAAAGAAGCACGCAAATGTGAAAAATCCTGAAAACATGAAAACAAACATCCATCATTAAAACATGCAATAAAGCAGTCCCATTAAAACACAGCAATTAAAAACAGGAGACTTGGGTCAAGAGGTCAAGGGAATGCCTGTGTAAATAGAGGTCAAATGACATTGCAACAGCATGACAACATTATATATGCATTAAGCCATGATCATTAGCTTCATCCATAATATTTCACCAATAGCCTGGATATCAAACAGGAGCAGAGCTAAGTGAGCTACATCTCAGCTGAAATGTTCCGCCGAGGACCACAATGACAATAATTCCTTTTTAAAAATAAATAAACGACAATACATGGAGGTAATTTTAAACTAACCGTACTGAAATGCACATCCTTCTAATTTTGCCAAGTGCTGCATATGATTTGTAACTCACCCGGAAGACACAACTGCAGCTTCTCAACCACTGTTGTAATATTCCTCTGCTGAAGTCTACAGTGGATGATTTCTTCCGTCTCAGCAATCACCTTGGATATTTCCAAACATACTACAGTTAAATTGCGCACCTACGGTGTTTCCTGCAAGTATCCATTAAGCACATAGGAAGCACCATTTTCTCACCTCTCTCCCAGCATCTTGAAGCCTTCGGTTGGTATCAGTAACTTGGACCTTAAAAATAATTTCACCTTTGTTAGACAAATATGCACATATTGCCCTGATGCAGCCGCTCACCCTTGTAATCAGATCATGCTTCATGAGAAACTTAGAACAAAGAAATGTAAATCCAAATTAACTCTACAGCTTGAACTTGAACTTTTGATCACCAAGGGTTTTTGTTAACTTCAATTAGTTATGACAGTTCTTTCTAACAGATTCTGTGGCAAACTTCTCAAATTTACTTGGGATTTTTGAACTTTTTTTGTTTCTGTAGGTCTGTCAAACAATTCAAATCATTGACCCAATTGACCACTGGTCCCTTTTTGATAACCTCAATGAGCTCTATGTTCCATTCATTGTCTGCAAGAAATGGTGATTGCATTTTACGGTAATTAAACATTCATACTTTGCTGAATGCAAACACTGGGTGGTTGATTAACATCAAACGTGGAAATCTCCAAGCCACAGCAACATTTTAATGCCGCAGGTGCAGGCAGTGTTCGACCTCAGACTTTCCCACATATTAAGTGACTCATTAGGTCATCATAATAAGGGAGCACATTCTAGTTTATTAAAAAACTCATTAATTTCTGAACAAAGATGCTCAATGACCTCATTGATGTTGTATTTGGTCTCTTGTTATCTGAATATCCTTTATATAATGCTGTTCTAATCATAACCTCTGGTGAACTATGCTCATTCTGTCTGGTGTGCATATTTTTCTTGCAAATGTGTAAAGAGAGCTAAAGGGACTAGTTATACCATTTACTTCGGAGGAAATCTCACAACATCTTTCTAAAGAATCCCAACAATTCCAACTGCCCTTTGAGAAAGCAGAGAAGCATTTGCTTGAGAAAGGAGTAAGCCTGCTAAATTCTGGGTACTTATTAGAAAAATAGATTAAATTGCTAAAATATTTACATCCACAATCTTGCTATGGAACTATATTATTCTGTCTTCACCACTGTGATACCCACACCAATTAAAATGTTCCAGGCACAGAAATGTATCAGTATATTCGAAAAAGGAATGTGTGATTATGAAGAATGTTTTTTTTCACTATTTTGCAGTAATTGTAATCATAACTAACACCTTACCTTGAGTTTTTCTGCATCAGCCCTTACTTTAAGAAGTTCTGTAATAGCATCTACAAAGCCTTGGTGGTGAAAATTGCACATCTTTTCAATCTCCTTGTCATGGTTACGTATACATCCATCTAGCTTTTCCATAAACTTTTGGTGTGCATTTGGTTGATCATCATATACAGACCTGTCAAGTATATATAAATAATTACATTTGAGTTAGCAATTAGCAGGCTTTTAGAATTTTACTAATAACAGTAACTTTTCCAAATTTGTTTTTAAAAATAATAATCCAAGTTTACACATGAACTAATAAATTTGCCACTTAATTCAGTTATCAATACCGTCATAATTGCCTTTGGGAAGTAAAACACATAACCCAAGGCTTGAAGAATAAACTAAGACTTCATTTCATTAAGTCAGGTATTCAGCCAATCAAATCTCAGCTCTATTATTCATACCTTAGTGCTCTTCTCTTAGCATGCCAAAGAACAAAGATCTCCTAAATAGCCATTTATTAAAATAAACGAATTGCTGCTATACAAAATGTATGGCCTTCAACTATGCTAAATCATATTTCATCATTTTGCATGCCACTAGGCAAATACAGTTCAAAATCAGCTTGCACAATCAGCCCCCTAGTGGAGAATGAATGCCACCTGCTCAATGTCTAAAAGTTCAAAACTTGGCTCCATTGTACTGCCTCACTCCTTCCAGGAAAGCCTGCCTAGACAAACAGAAGTAAAATAACACAAATAATATAGGGCAATACCAATTTTTAGCACGGACATGCTCAAAACCCAGATATCAGATTCAGCATCACTTTCTTAGATGTTCTTATTTTACAACACTCTCTTTTCTACCCATTAAAAGGTACACATGGCTTACGAAATTTATATGTATATTTTTAATTGCATCAAAATGGAGCATTAACCACAGTGATTCCATTAGGCTGTAACCAAAGCCTGTCTGATCTAGAGTGAACGTGGCTTCTGCTTCCGGAGTGGGACTTCACCTTCCTCTCTTCAGTCCCCATGGCTCCCTGGCATACCCTCAAAATCTGCTCTGGCAATTTGAGGGACCTTCCAGTGAAGATTCTGGGGGGTCCAATGCAGATTTTGGGATGAGCTTTTATTCCAGTTATGTGTGTATAAAGCCCCAGATGGGAGTCAGCCAGTGCCCATGGAGACTGGTAGAACGGAAGGCATGAAATCAATAGCAGAGCAAACTAATTCTCGCTTTGTTCACATCCTCCACCCTGCTCATAGACTGATAGAATTTTAGAGTTGGAAAGGACCCTGGGGATCATCTAGTCCAACCCCCCTGAAATGCATGAATATGCAGCTATCCCATTCAGGGATCAAACCTGCAACCTTGGGGTTGGTCAACACCACATTCGAACCAATGCTGAACTCTAGAAAAGCAACACTGAGACTAAGGAGGTAGACAGGGTGGAAGTAAGGTTAGTCAGGTGGGAGGTGGCCTGTTGGAGTTTGGTGGAGTAGGAGAGCCTCTGTTGGCCCCTAATCCAGGATATCTCAATAGACCTTCCTGTCAAGATAAAGGTAAAGGACACAGGTGGCACTGTGGGTTAAAGCCTCAGCGCCTAGGACTTGCTGATCAAAAGGTCGGCGGTTCGAATCCCTGCTGCGGTGTGCGCTCCCGCTGCTCGGTCCCAGCGCCTGCCAACCTAGCAGTTCGAAAGCACCTCCGGGTGCAAGTAGATAAATAGGGACCGCTTACCAGCGGGAAGGTAAACGGCGTTTCCGTGTGCAGCTCTGGCTCGCCAGAGCAGCAATGTCACACTGGCCATGTGACCCGGAAGTGTCTCCGGACAGCGCTGGCCCCTGGCCTCTTAAGTGAGATGGGCGCACAACCCCAGAGTCTGTCAAGACTGGCCCGTACGGGCAGGGGTACCTTTACCTTTACCTTTACCCCTGACCGTTAGGTCCAGTCATGGACGACTCTGGGGTTGCAGGGCTCATATCGCTCTATAGGCCAAGGGAGCCAGCATTTGTCTGCAGAGCAGACAGCTTCCAGGTCATGTTGCCAGCATGACTAAGCCGCTTCTGGCGAACCAGAGCAGCGCACGGAAACACTGTTTACCTTCCCGCCAGAGCGGTACCTATTTATCTACTTGTACTTTGACGTGCTTTCAAACTGCTAGGTTGGCAAGAGCAGGGACAGAGCAATGGGAGCTCACCCTGTCGCAGGGATTCGAACCGCCGACCTTCTGATCAGCAAGCCCTAGGCTCTGTGGTTTAGACCACAGCGCCACCCACGTCCCTTCCTGTCAAGATAAGTAAAGGTAAAGGTACCCCTGCCCGTACGGGCCAGTCTTGACAGACTCTGGGGTTGTGCGCCCATCTCACTTAAGAGGCCAGGGGCCAGCGCTGTCCGGAGACACTTCTGGGTCACATGGCCAGTGTGACATTGCTGCTCTGGCGAGCCAGAGCCGCACACAGAAACGCCGTTTACCTTCCCGCTGGTAAGCGGTCCCTATTTATCTACTTGCACCCGGAGGTGCTTTCTAACTGCTAGGTTGGCAGGCGCTGGGACCGAGCAGCGGGAGCGCACCCCGCCGCAGGGATTCGAACTGCCGACCTTTCGATCGGCAAGTCCTAGGCGCTGAGGCTTTAACCCACAGCGCCACCTGCGTCCCTACTCCTGTCAAGATACCAGACACCAAATTACACATCTTTCCCTTTGCACCAGCAACAATGACTCAGGGAGTGTTGCCCGACATTTGCTGTTCGCATCAGTTTGCAAATGTCTCTGGGTAAATGCATACACACACACATATACAAGCTTTTAAATGACCTGCTGCTGAGCAGAGGAGGGAAATCAACCAAGTGAGACTGGAAAAAAACACTCTCACTCACAAGCCAATGTGTCTGTTGGCAGAGGGAAGCAGAACATATGCAGGGAGGGCATTGGTGGAAGAACAAAAGAGGAATGGAAGTGTGGCCGAGGAGCATGGGAAATGAGAACAAGCCAAGATTGGCAGACACGGGAAATTCAAGTCAGGCCACTGGAAGCCAAAACACAGTAAGAGGCAAAACAACGCCAAACAATTACAGCTGCTGTCAGGGGAGGCTTAGAGGATGCACCAGTCAGAGAGGTAGGGGGGGAAACATTCCTTGTCTTCTCCGAAATAGAACAGGAAAAGATACAGGAAACTCACACCTCTACCCAAATACAATCAAGCCCACTGCCACCCAGTGACCGAACAATATAACACCACTATCCACAGTTAACGTTTGATGAAATGCAAGCTAATGTATTGCCCTCCAGATGTTTAGGACCACAACTTCCATCATCTCTTACCATTGCCAGGCCAGCTAGGGCTGATGGGAGTTGTAGTTCAACACATCTAGAGCGTGCCAGGTTGGCGATCTCTGGTTAAGAGGAGCCAGCTTCAAAATGTGGTACAGGTATATGGTTTGTTTTAAACTAACAGTGGTTAGTGTTCAACAGAATTTGCTGGTGCAGGGAACACAGGAAGTAATGGTTAGTGAAAACTGAGAGCCATACAGGAAAATAGAGGGATTCTGGAGAGGAGACTAGATTCACTCACATCAAGCTAAACCATGGTTTGCCATAACATTATGCATCCATAAATGACTTTGGCCCCAAATATCTGAAAGATTGCCTCCTTCCCTACAGACCCTCCCCAGTATTAAGATCCACAGAAGGGTCTCTCTTGGTAGTTCCACTGCGCTCAGAGGTTCAGGGTGGTGGGGGCCCAGGAAAAGGCATCCTTCACCTAGGCAGCTCCTAGGCTGTGGAATTCCCTCCCCACAGAGGTGTGTCTGGCTTACATTACATAGTTTCTGCCATATACTAAAGATGAAAATGAAGACCACCACAGTCAACCACAAATAAATAACCACACCATTGGCCAACCCCAACCTTTCTCACCACCAAAGGAACACAAGTAAACAACTAAGAACCTGCACAAGCAACGCTGACACCAAACCCTACATATAATAAGTAAAATAGAAACATCGCCACCCGACCTCATCCCCACCCATCTTTATAATAAAATGATAATAATAATATATTTTATTTATATCCCGCCCTCCCCAACCGAAGCCTGGCTCAGAGCAGCTTCCCCCCCTCCACCCCTTTCCCTCTTTTCTTCCTAATGTCTCAACAAATGAAACTGATTTGTAAAAAATGTTACATGGGGGGGGGGGAAATACGAGAGAGAGACATTGCACACACTTTCGTAAATCAAGAAAATATTTTAAATAAATAAATAAATGATACACCCCTGGCCTTTGACACATAAGGCCTTCTCTGTAGTCATGCCCACCCCGTGGAACACACTCCCATCAAATGTAAGGAGATAAACAACTGTCTGACTTTTAGAAGACATCTGAAGGCAGCCTTGTTTCGGGAAGTTTTTTATGTCTGGTGTCTTACTGTGTTTCTTATTTATTGGAAACTGCCCAGAGTGGCTGGGGCAAACCAGTCAGATGGGTGGTGTGCACATCTATCTATCATCTATCTATCTATCATCTATCTATCTATCTATCTAATCTAGCTATCATTTTCAGGACCCACTCTATTCCTATGTCTGTAATTCATTAACTGTTCCTAATACTGAATTTTAATTTGTAGAAACCAACCCTGGTGAAGGGTGGGTAATAAATTGAAAATAATAATAATAATATTGTAGATACTTATCTATAGAGGAATAATCAATTATGGAAACTAAGGGGGAAATATAAAACAGAGAAATCAACAGTGATTTACAGCAAAGGGAAGGCCAGCCAGAAAATTATCGGAAATACATACTAAAAAAACTGATACAGCCTCCTGAATACAATTACTTAAACCAGTTGTTTGTGATCCTTACCTATATGTGTACTTACAATGCACCCCACCTTTCTCAAAGCATTATTGGCCCCATTTTGCAGGCAGAACACCAACACAGAAAAAGAAAAAGAAAAGAAAATGGGTTCCTGATAGCAAAAAGAAAAGTGAAAATCCACCATGTATAAACTGCAGGAGATTGTAGTTTTATACTGTATAATGAAGGTCCTCCAAGTTTTCATTATAGATGTAATGTGTTGTCTCAAGGCATCCTGTCTTTCCAAAAAGATCATAATATACAATATATAAAAGTGCCCACCCTTTCACAGGCCATTTGCTGTTCAATATGAAGGTAGTACAGAATAAAGCAATCAACTGTCCATAGCCGTTTTGTGCTACACATGGAAATAGCACCATCTTGTGGGAGTTATAATACATCATTTCTTGCAGTGTCTCATGAAACAAGAGAACCTTTTGCCTATCAGCACACACAATAAAGTATTTTTTTGTATTGTCTCAAACTCTGTGATCCAAGAGAAATATGAAACAATATTTAATGGGTATGAGTGAACACAAATTTGAAATTAGTATTTTCTTTAGTGAAAGAAGAAGCAAGAAGGTCGCTAAACACTACCGCTGTTCACCCTCCAGTCACTTAGAAGAATAAAGGGGTTTCTTAAAAGTCTGGTTTATGTTGGGTTCATTTTAATGCATTCTGCATATCTTGTGTGCTGTTGGCAAGGAGGCTTTTTAAAAAAATCTTAAATTAAAATGAATTATTGTGCATTACCCCATTCATAGCACACACAAGTTGTTGAAGTTACATATGATCAGTCTTAATGTTAAACTGCTGACCTATTTTCCTTTTCACGTGTTTTAAAACTCTTGTTAGGCAGTTTACTTATACACAACCTTTGTTTATACATCTTTCTGTTGCCCATCTAAACCTACTATGCAGTGATTTCTGAACAATACCACATCTTCTTTTCTGCTCCTTTTCCATTTGAATTAACAGATAATGCAGAGAAGAACCCGTGTTCTTTATGAATTTACCATTTCCTCCAAGCCTGTACTCCTGAGAAAAGAAAGACTTACAGCATTTCAAATTCATAGGATTTGTTGTCTTTTCATCCAAATACTTCATTACCTATCCGTGAAAAATTCTGCTGATAAGAAAGCCCCACAATAGTACGATTTCATGCAGTACAGTGGTACCTTGGGTTACATACGCTTCAGGTTACATGAGCTTCAGGTTACAGACTCCGCTAACCCAGAAATAGTACCTCAGGTTAAGAACTTTGTTTCAGGATGAGAACAGAAATTGTGCTCCGGCGGTGTAGCAGCAGCAGCGGGAGGCCCCATTAGCTAAAGTGGTGCTTCATGTTAAGAACAGTTTCAGGTTAAGAACGGACCTCCAGAACGAATTAAGTTTGTAACCAGAGGTACCACTGTACGTACTATGCTTTTGTTTTATTATTCACTGAAGTTCATCAATATCATGTGAACACTGGAGGGCAGCACTCCTTCACACAAGGTGTGGCTTACTGAATAAAATGAATCAGCAACACTTAAGGGAACATATAAGCTGCTTTATACCATTGGTCTGCCTAGCTCAGGGTGGAGTGACTGGAAGCAGCTACCAATTGTTTCAGTGACGACTCTTTCCCAGCCCTACATGGAAATGCCAGGGATTAACAAGATCTTGGTTGGGATACTACAGGTGCACATTAGGCCAGATTATAGTATAAAGCACCACTTACATTAATCTCTGAAGGCGACAAGAAAATTCTCTGAAAAGTTATTCATCATTGGCACATGTACCCTTGTTTATTTATTAATTTATTAAAGAAAACAACTTGATCAGAAGATGCAAAATGTTGGCAAATGCAGGGATTTGGGATCTCACTTTCACACAGTGACGGACCTCTCCTTAAACAGGTTCTGGGCAACTTTTTGGTTTTTTTAAGGCGACTGAATAAATAATTCTGCTGGACCCAAAGCTCAATCTCATCTCAATCCACAACTAGACAAGGAGATGGTCGCATAAAAACCCCAATTAGATAAAAATCCCTCTTGACAGAAGCCGAACGTTTACCATCACTAAACACTGGAGGTCTTTAAAAGCTGACTTAATGGGAGTAAACTGGGAGCATACCATAACACAAATAATTGTGGCCTGGCTATCCCAGTCCACAAACAGATGGAGCTAGTAAAGCCAACTGGTAAAGGTAAAGGTAAAGGTGAAGGTGAAGGACCCCTGAACGGTTAAGTCCAGTAAAGACGACTATGGGGTCGTGGCACACATCTTGCTTTCAGGCCAAGGGAGCCAGCGTTTGTCCACAGACAACTTTCTGGATTGTGCGGCCAGCACGACTAAACCACTTCTGGTGCAATGGAACACCGTGGCGGAAGCCAAAGTGCACAGGAATGCTGTTTACCTTTCCGCCGCAGCAGTACCTATTTATCTACTTGCACTGGTATGCTTTCAAACTGCTAGTTTGGCAGGAGCTGGGACAGTGCAACAGGAGCTCACTTCGTTGCGGGTATTCGAACAGCCGACCTTCCAATCAGCAAGCCCAAGAAGGTCAGTGGTTTAGATCTCAACACCACCCGCGTCACAAGGGCATGGGCACTCACATCACCAAGGCCACCTGGGCCTCCATACACAAAGCTAGATCCAGGATATGCTCCTGTTCTTTCAGAGCAGTGCAACTTAATCAAGAAGAGGACATTTTCCCAGTTCTTGAACATGAGAACAGCCCACCCCATCACCTCCTTCTTGTCAGATTGAGCCTCAGGTTATTGGCCCTAATCCAGCCCATCACTGCATAAGTTAAGCACCTGCATAGCCTCACCAGATTCAAGCTGAGAGATACTGGGCCTCATCAGCATCCTAATGATGCTGTGTCCCAAATCCCCGGATTACTCCTAGTAGGTAAAGGTAAAGGGACCCCTGACCATTAGGTCCAGTCGTGGGTGACTCTGGGGTTGCGGCGCTCATCTCGCTTTACTGGCCGAGGGAGCCGGCATTTGTCCACAGACAGCTTCCAGGTCATGTGGCCACCATGACTAAGCTGCTTCTGGGGAACCAGAGCAGCACATGGAAATGCCGTTTACCTTCCCGCCAGAGTGGTACCTATTTATCTACTTGCACCTTGACGTGCTTTCAAACTGCTAGGTGGGCAGGAGCAGGGACCGAGCAACAGGAGCTCACCCCGTCGTGGGGATTCGAGCTGCTGACCTTCTGATTGGCAAGCCCTAGGCTCTGTGGTTTAGACCACAGTGCCACCTGTGTCCCTAGTACCCAGTAGGTACATATAGATATTAAACAACATGAGTGACAGGACCCCACAGCATAAAAGCCAAGGGGTCAAGCAGAAGTTTGGTAGCAGCCCTGATGAACATCCTTGATGCCTATTCTCAGGGTTGCTAACAAACTTTCGTTTGTTCTAACTACCAAATTCCCAACATTGATCCAGCCTCCTCATATATACAACCAGTCTCTGCTGAAACACGGAAACAAAAGTAACTAGAGCTTAGCAAAATATGGTTCTAGTTCCATGCCTGTCTAACAAAACTGCTATTAGACCGTAACCTTGAATTGTGCATGCAAGGGGAAGTTTTCAAATATTCAAACAAAGCTCACTGGACCCTGAAACACACACACAAGATACTGCATTTCAAATTGGATGCTGTCCAAACCATAATTAGCATAACCCAAATGTGACAGTACAAAAAACAACAACAACATTACATTATTGCAGCAATTTCTCAGGAAGCCTTGCCACAGCTTCTGCTCTAACAACCTACCAACATATATTTGTGACTAATCACCAGCTCCTGATGCTAATTTTTCCTGTATTTCATGTAGCTTTCTGAACACACACCCTTAAAATCTTTCCTAAAATGGTGCCCAGGTGCTTCCTGCAATTCAACAACCGATTTAATATGGTCATATTCTCAATCCCTAAACAGACTTTCCACTTGCAGACATTATCTCTTCCATCCCTGTTAAAAAATAAGTCACTGCTCTACTTAGAAGATTACAACATGCCTAAAGAATGGAATCTGCTTAAATTTTGCAAACAGGGGAAGATAATTTATTAATCTTAGTTCTGCCTGATTTGGCACGTTTTCCTGTATGTGCAGTTTCTGTGAATTGTTCTCACTAATAGTATCCTGTTTCTATGAGCAGGAAAGGGCTGAGTACAGTTTGTTAGTTAACATTGCTTCCTATAACCAGGGTCAATATTCTGTAGTAGTGACACTACAGCAGTTATTGTTCAGTCTGGATAAGCGTGTATCACACTGATGGCTGTTAATGGACATCCTTTGTAGTGAAATGTCAACGGATAATCAGTAAACCCAGATTTGCAATGGACTTCCTTCTTCCTGTTTTTACAGCGCAAAGCAAGGAGATGCCTCTTCCTGCAAAGCTTTTGTGCTACTTACCAATTTTATACAATAAGCCTTCCCAGTAATAAGCAAGTTTGCCATTTTGTAACAGAACAAGAAACTGAAGCCCACATTCTGTTTGCAAAGATTCGCTTCAACCGATTGCATCCAACATGAATCCTACTCATCGAGTAAATCCACTAAAATGAATTTGTCATGTCCATTCATGTCAGTGGGTTTTCTCTGAATCAGATTAATGTTGGTTACATCCCAAATGCAGCTCCACCTTTGCAGCAAGTTATCAAACTATTTCATTAATGGGAAAGCTGTTTACAAATTTAAGTGTTTGCTTTAAAATTTTAATTTATCTTGCCACCACCCTTTCAACTTAACCCCTGTAAATCAGGCCAGACAGAGAACACCCAAACACACCTAGCAATGTTGTGCTTAATGCTTAAGCTCCTCTTGATATGTCGATAAAAAATGAACAAGAAGTTTACGAATGGGAAACTGGTAGAATAGGTTCGTTCATATACTACCAGAAAAATATCTGAAAATTGGCCTTGATTGTACACTAAAAGATCTACATTGGCTCCCAATATGTTTCTCCCAGTATGTTGGCGTTGACCTTTAAAGTCCTAAATGGCCTCAGCCCTGTATACCTGAAGAAGCATCCCCATCGTTCAGCCCGGACACTGTGATCTAGCTGCGAAGGCCTTCTGGCAGTTCCCTCACAGCGAGAAGTGAAGCTACAGGGAACCAGGCACAGGGCCTTCTCAGTAGTGGCACCTGCCCTGTGGAGCACCCTCCCATCAGACATCGAAGACACAAACAATTACGGTATACTACTACTCAAGTGACTGGTTGGGAGTTGTATTTTATATCCCAAACTCTCACTATTTCTGTTATCTCAACCTTGCAATGAATAGTAAGATTCACAAGAAACAGATAGGGTATTAAACTGTAATTTATGCTGTGACAACTAAGCTCATGCTCTTTTCTGGGCACAATGATGCAAACGCCGCAGACCAATACTTTAATAGTGACAGCATGGAAATCTTTCCAGCAAATGCAGTCACAGGATCCAGTAACATTCCTGAATGGACCTGGAAGCATACCCATTTCCACATAATTTACTTTCAACACAGAAACCCCAACACAAAGCAAATTCCCATAACTTACACATTCACTTCTTACAGCAGCCTCTTTTGGTGGCTTATCTTACACTGCCACTTTTTTACCGGCTTCCTACATGAAAACAAGCTTCCATGATATCATCGTTCAGGCATTAAGAGCAATATTACTTCCTAGCACGCTTCTGCAAAATGGACATTTTCCATTAGCATCCAGCAAGTAATACAGCAAGAAGAAAAAAGTGGACCTTAGGCCATTTAGCCTGCCCAGCTCTCTTTTGGCACAAGCCAGTAAACAAAAAGACCAAGCTATGAAAGGATGTATAGCAGGAACAGAGCTGTGTCAGGAACAGAGCAGTCGGTGTGCCCATTTGAGTCCTGCAGAACAGCCACTGCCTGCTACCCATTAGCGGCCCAGATTTATACTTGTTTTATTTTAAAACAAGCAATGAGATTTCAGTGCATCTTCTCCACCTGCCGCATGAGTGGGTTGGCCCCTGCAAGGAAGAGACACAGACCCCATTCCCACCTCGAGTCCTCTGATACACACAGAGGACTTGTTATCTATGTTTGGGAGCAGCCAGAAGCAGGAAGAGACTATCACTAACTACCCCTAAAGGACAAGAAGAAAACAGTCCTTCTCCTTCCATGAGTCCTTTGGATTCCACAGAAGAAGAGAAACACTTTTGTGCCATGCTTTGGAGCACCTGAAAGTGGCCAATGACACTTTTGCTGTCTTAAATGTTTCATGAAATGAGAAGTTGACTAACCTAGCTCAACCCTAGTGCTAGAAGGGAAAGGACCCATTGAAGGTGATAGGTAGGTGGCTTCACCAACAATGAACATGAGGATGCTTGGAGAGCAAGGGGAAAGAGTCTATTTTCCATGTATTCAAGGACATCACCTATGCCACGTTTGCACATTACAATACTCATCCAGATCCAGGCTCAGCTGCTATCTAAATGTACATTCAGATGGAATGAGGGACACAGGAGGAGTGTGGGGTAAAAGACTAAACTGGTTTGGTGCAATGAAGAAGCATTTACTAAGATGCATGGAAAGTCAGAAAGACTGGAGCATTTGTTCACTATTTCACAATGCATAATAAAAATCTATCAAGGTTAATTTTATCAGGTCTCTTTGATCTTTTTAAAAAGGATAATCAACATTTCATATTATTTGTTGGCAGTTCCACATTTCTCTGATTAAGTCTTTATAGCAACAATAAAAGCTTTCCTAAAGCACACATGGAAAACACATAAAATAATACATGATTGCATAGGCATGATTATGCGCATCACACCATGGCAAAAGCAGGTTTGCCCTAAGTATACAACCAACAAGAGAAATATAGCCAAACATGACTTGCTTCCAGGTTAGTGTACACCCACCATTGCAAATCTTCACATTTACTCTTTACACTTTTAGACATGCACTTAAACAATGTTAGTTGCACAGACCTAAAAAACAAGTTATAAAGCATCCTTTACTGTAGTCACTTGTTAACTAAATAAAAGTACTGTATGAATGAACTGGCAGGGGGAAAACTGAACCTTGTGCTCTTTCGGCTGGCAAAGAGAAACTAAATTACTTCGTCAACATTTTGGTGACTAAATCTTAAAATCAACATTTATAACTGTGGGAATCAACTAACATCATCTCAGATCAAGATTTGGCCACAACTATTGAAACTATAGCAAAATAAAAAGCTTTTAAAGCACAGCACACAGCATGTTTAGACAGGACTTTCCCTAGCTGTTTGTGCGGAGTATATCAGCCATGCACTTGAACTTGCTATACTTGATCTCTAAAACTATTAATTTCAGTTTAAGAGCTAGAAGACAGATTAGACTCTAGATACAACAGCTTTTAAGACTTACTAACAGCAACCCACTGACATCAAAGAGGCACCTGTAAAATTACGATTGTATACAATGTATTATCAGACCAAAACATTGAGGGCAGTGAACTTATTCTACATGATTTTCCCAAATACCAGTTACTTTCTAGACCTAACCAAGTGTTAAACACACCAGCCATGTCACACTACGTAGCCCTAACAAAAAACTGTGCTTGCTGACTAGTCCCACCTCCTGACATCTGTGCATACAGTACAAATGTATGCAGCTCAGATGTTGGTCTTGCCCATAACACCATCAGGTAATTCAAGATTGGGGGGGGGTGTTATTGTACCAGTTTAGCAATGAGATTTATATCGCCTCCATCCCCCATGGTCATTGTAACCCGCTGGAGTTCTAGCTTCAAATGTTGGGTTGCAATTCTGTGCACAGTTATGCCTTTGTCACTTATTAAAAGGAAATTTACATACATAAGACATTGCAAAACCTTAACAGCTGAAATAACAGAGCTTGACAGAACTTGAATATTCTGTGGAGGTCAGTACCCAAACCAGACAGTACCCAAACCAGAGTAATTCTTAAAGGAAGCAAAGATGACCTTATGTACACATTTGTCCAAAGCAGAACCTAATCATATGCAGTTGAGCGAGAGTTCCATTGCACAGGGAGACATTTTTCCTCTTACTCTAGCACTGACAGAGGAAGCAATGGTAAATACACACTGCAGGGTTATTTATAGGCAATTGGGCTACTAGAACTAGACAGCTATACCTCGCTTGTCTGGTAGATGCCTCACTTACCTTGCCTAGGACAGTTTTAGCCATTCCATTACTCCAGGCAGAAAGGCAAACAACAGAATATTGTGGCCCTTTAAGGACTAGCAGATTCACTGTGGCATAAGCTTTCACAGACCACACAATCCACTAAGTTTGTGCCATAATTTGGCTCAGTGGTCCTCAGTGGTTCACTAATTTCAATAGGTTGACTCTGCAAAAATCTTAGTTGAATACCACCTTTTGTCTTTTCTTTTAAGTTGCCCCAGGACTCCTGGTAGCTTGTGCTACCCTTCTGGAAATGGTTACAACAGAAAAGGAAATCCCTTACAAAAGAGATTTTCCTTCTACAGCAAGCAAGAGGCCTTGGAAAAATGTTCTTTATTTGAGTTCACAAAGCAGTGAAAGTCAACCCTAGCTGGTTTTAATATAAAAGGGCAGGGAGGAAGAAAGCCGAAGGCTCTGTAACAATATTGCTCAGCTTAATCGTCTTTGAAATAAAGGAATATTTACAGAGCTTCAGCAAAAATCCTCCTCCCCCAGTATTGCGAAGACCACCACTCAAGCAATATGACAGAACTTAATAAAAACTACAATTATTATTTTTAATTTCTTGCTCTTCCATTCTTAAGTTATTGGGTTATTATCAACACCATGAGTCCAAAAAGATTATGTTTCCATTCTAGAGATAACCTGAAAAGAAAAGAGGCTCCAATACCTTTTCTGTTTTGTATCTCTCACAAACAGCACTTACTTGAAAGTATATCCAAATGTATTCAACTGGATTTCTCCCAATACGAATGTGAGTGTGAGTGAGTGAGTGAGTGAGTGTGTGTGTGTGTGTAGTTGTTCCTTCAGTTCTAAGCAATTGCTGAGAGAAGGAAGAACAAACAGGTAAATCGTCTCCAGCTATTGACTGCTAAATCCTCTGCCAGTTCTATTACCAGTTTCTTATATTAGGTTATCTTAAGCCGTGGAATTAGAAATTACACCCTTTCCCACTGCACATCTAAAGTTAATGTTTCTCCTATCAGCTCACTCCGAAACCTTTATTATTTCTGATGGTTGCCTCAGTTTCACTGAAGAAAGCAAAATGCAATGCTGAAATCTGAAGTGACTCCAGAGCTTAGCGTGGCTTAAATCCATCTAAAGAAGAGTCAAAGGAAAACATTGGCCCTGCACATATTTGATTCTATATGGTGTTGTGCCAATTCTGAGCAAAGCAGACATAAAACAGGCGTAGGGAAAGCCTCAGAGAACACAATCAGCAAAGAGGCTACTGTGAAGCATAGTAGCGAATGGTATACTGGGTGCTGTTAAGTGATGAAACCACTGGGAAAGAATCATAACAACATCCCTAGTGCCTGTTAGAACTGCTTGGTCTCCCTGAAAAACAAGCTTCGTGAAATCTCACTTTCTGTTCAAAGAACCCTAGAGCCACTTTTGAGCAGGACCATTGTTTCTTGGGGCCCGAGGTAATGACTGTCCTTATACCATCCTTCTCAAGTTCACTGAACATCCAAACATCAACAACAGCAATGTGTACGCAGGTGCCTTAAGCACACACATGACTTCCTTTGAAGTTCTGTTGTGAAACTGAGAATTACAGAGCATTAAGTGAGGCATCACCACATAATTTGAATGCAGTATTGTTGCAAGAATGTACTGGTGTTTTTTTGATCTAGAAAACATGGGCCCATTGTCTTATGCTTCCATCTTTCACCAATAACCTAGAGTCAATGAAGCCCAGGTATCAAATACAGTTTTTTAGTGTGGAAAATGTCTTCAATAACTGTAACCTGAATTTAATTTAATTTAATTCACACAGCAGTAGCAAATATACAACTCTGCATGATTTCTTTTTTAAAAAAATGGATATTGGGGAGTTTTAGACTATGATATAAGAAAGAAAAAATAACTTTCAGGAAAAAAAATAACTGGGAATGGTTAGTGTGTCAAAATAGGACCTGGGAGACCAGAGTTCAAACTACCACTCATACATGAAGTTCAATGGGCCAGTCGGAACATCTCAGCGTAACCTACCTCACAGGGTTGTTGTGGTGATTAAATGAGGCAGAGGAGACAGCCGCGTAGCAACCCCTGCCAGCACCTGGGGTGGACCAAAGGTGTTGATCTTTTTCCACATAGCTAGCATTTTTGAAGGATGAACAATGGCTCTGCCCCCCTGCAGCTCTCCTGCTGCCAGGCAGCCCCCCCCCCCCCGATGCCCAGTAGCCACTGTGCCACCCCCCGCCCCTGCCTAGCTGTGCCACTGGGCGGAGAACCATGTATAGGACCACTTACTTGGTCGCAAGCCCCATGGAACATGGTGGAATTTACATCTAAAACCATGATGAACAGAAGAGTTACAGGATTAGGCTGAAATTCTATAGAATACAGTGGTACCTCAGGTTAAGAACTTAATTTGTTCTGGAGGTCCGTTCGTAACCTGAAACTGTTCTTAACCTGAAGCACCACTTTAGCTAATGGGGCCTCCCGCTGCTGCCGCGCCGCCACTGCGCAATTTCTGTTCTCATCCTGAAGCAAAGTTCTTAACCTGAGGTACTTTTTCTGGGTTAGTGGAGTCTGTAACCCGAAGCGTCTGTAACCTGAAGCGTCTGTAACCTGAGGTACCACTGTACTGCACTTTGAGCTCCTTGGGGAAAAGGTGAAGCATAAGTGCAACAAATAACATAAAAGGTATTCCAGCAGAGAAGTACGGGAGACAACAATATCAGATGCTTACTAGACATAAATTGGGGCAGGGGTGGAATGGAGGCCCTGAAATAGGCTCTCCAAAGAATTTAACCATTATCCAAGCTCCCGAAAGCTAAAGTTAGTTCCCCATCTCAGATCATCTTGTGTTAGACCCCTGCCTTATTTCGCTATACTGTATAAAGTTGGTGAGTAGTAAATTGAAAACATGGATATACGCGGGTGGCAAAGTAATTTTTACTTGTTCAACTTCTTCCCAAAGCTACAGTTAAAAAATGTATCAGTATCTAGTTTTGCAAAGTCACTACTGTACATACTATGTCATTCTACCTGCAGACTTGCAATGCATTTTAGTGAAGAATACTGTGTTTCAGTCTCTGCAAGCAACTTCTTATGACACAAGGTATACGGACTGTATTAGAAAACCAGGTCCTTATGTCTAAATGATATATCTGCTAAAGGCTGTTTGTACTAAAAAAAAAAGTGTGTGAGAGTGTGTGTGTGTGTGGAGAGAGAGAGAGAGTATACACACATGCACACACAAACCTTGTTCACAGTAAATATTTAGCCTAAGTTCCAATACACTTTTTGCCCTATAATGCAGAAAGTGCCTTAAATACTTTTCATACTGCAGTAGCACATATATATATAAGCTTATTAAATACTGGTGGGAAGCAACAGGTTCAGCTTTGCTAAATATCTATCTATTTCAAAAGTTTTAAGAGGGTTTCTACAAGCCTAGTTAAAACAGCCATAGCACTGATAGGAACAAAATATATGTTTTAAATGCAACATAAGTTGTTCAACATATCCCGTGCTAGTAGCATAGTTGGTTGTAGCAAGATGTAACCCATTACTGTTTCAAATGCATTGTTACAATGGTTATATAATAAATTGTTGCACACACAAATCTGAAGTCGTAAACTTTACCAGGCAAAGAGTGGATTTCCTATCACATTGTGCAAGAATCTCTTCCACAGAAAATTTGCCTACACAGCTGACTTACGCACAGCATTTCCAGTGGTTCATAATTCTACAAGAGGCAAATAAGCAGTGCGCACAACATGAAACTCCTCTGGGCATATAGAACATAGGCGAGAATGGGAAACCTAGATAGATAGGTATAGATAGATAGATGATAGATAGATATAGATCAGGCATAGGCAAACTCCAGCCCTCCAGATGTTTGGGACTACAATTCCCATCATCCCTAACCATTGGTCCTGGGAATTGTAGTCCCAAACATCTGGAGGGCCTATGCCTGAGATAGATGATAGATCGATAGATAGATAGATAGATAGATAGATAGATGATAGATAGATAGATAGATAGATAGATAGATAGATATAGATAGATATGGCCAACAACCCAACAGACACTTTGCCTGTAGAAAACCTAATGAAAGAAATGGGTTTCTTTCAAACCTTGTGCAGCTGGTGTCCCTGCATCAATCCCTCCTAGTGTAACGGGGAACTGAACGAATTGCTTTTGGGAGACTTGTCTACTCATAATGAAAATAAAAGTTTCATGAAGGCAGGTATTGATTTGTTTTTCAGCTTTAAGGAACTTCAGTTCTGGCGACAGAATGAGTGTGCTCACTTTTGTAATGGGCTTCCAACCTCAGTGGAGCTTGACAGCTTGTTTAAGATTTTGACTGGATTCAGTATGCCAGAGCAGAAGAGAAAGAGCATAGAGCCTGCATGTAGCACAAATAGAGTACAGAAGCAGAGTGTTTGGAGAGGATCTTGCTGGCAATCTAGCCCCTTGCTGGGTGCAGGAAATGCAGAGTTAGAGCACGCGCACACACACACACACCCAACAGCTGGCTGTCTAACCTCTACTTGAAGACCTCCAGCAAGAGAGATACCTCTGCTCCCAAGTAATTGGTCCCAGTGCCAAATTTCTCCATTAAAAGTTTATCCTACTGTTCAGCCAAAATCAAACGTCTTTTAACTTAATCCATTAGTTCTGGTCCTGTCCTCTGGGGAGCAGAGAGCAACTATTTGCCCTCCTTTCTGCAATGGTCCTTAGTTAAGTGAGGAGTCCTATCATGTAACCCCCCCCCCTCCATCCTCTTCTCCAGCCTAACCATATCCAGTTCCTTCAACCTTTGCTAACAGGGAAAGCAAGCCCTATCTCTGAACATCACCCCACTTTTTCCTCATCCTTACACTCTTTCATTATTTCCCGATTTAATATTTCTTTTGTGAATTCAACAAGCAAGCACTGAGAAATGGGGCACAGCATCTTCTACCTGAACACAATATTAGAATCAAACATATCCTCAGTCTAGACCAGCATATCTCAACCTTGGGCTCCTGCATGTTGTTGGATGACAACTCCCATCATCCCTTGCTAGCAGGACCAGTGGTCAGGGATGATGAAAGCTGTAGTCCAACAACAAGGTTGAGAATGACTGGTCTAGGCAGATGACATAATGAAACATCAGAACCACTATGCGATGAAACATCTACCACCAAAATATATCCTAGCTTCATGCTGTAGAACTGTCCCATGGCACAAGAGAGGTGTGTTGCAGGCAAGATGAAAGGGGAGGAAAATCACTAAGACCTAAAGTTATTCTAGCCACCAGAGAGCCACCTTTATCTTTGCGGAGATATGCTCACTGGATGGTGCAGCAATAAGTAATTAGTAAAGATTTGCCCCAGTTCTTTGGCACAGGTTGCAACTATAAAGCATGTAATTAAGATTCAGGACATTGTAGTGAGAAACAATAAGAGCAGCCTCGTTTCCACATAAGATTAGTGAACACAACACTTTCAAAGGAAGCCGATTTACAAGTCCAGTGACTACATAAATAGCAAGACACACCCACTGGCTTTCACAGGTCCAAAAAAATTACAAACATCCAAACTGTTCCTCCAACCACAATGGGTAATACGAAATCCAACTCTTATGTTCCTTCCAATATATTTCACAACTATTTCACACAAGATGAGGCAATAACCAGAGTCTATCAGATGTAAGCTTTGCAAGTGCCAAGGAAAACAAAAATGGCAGAAGAGAGCTACAAAAGAATTAAAAACAAACGTATTTTTGTTTTTATCTTCATGATAGCTACAGGGATACTCTAAATAAGTAAAACAAATACAGTGCCAGAAAAAGTCAGGCCAATATCAGTTGCAGAGGAACTTCAGTAACAAAACTAAAAGGTAGGGGTGTTTGTCAGGACAAATGGATAACTACCGAAACCCATTTCACCCTAGCATTTCACCTAACAGGATTTTCCAAAAAGGTGTCTCCCTTCTTCATTTGATAGCTCATTGGTCTCCAAACACAGGCAATTAGTACAAATTCAGAACTCAAGAAAGCCAAATGCAGCTTCTCTAGAGGAGTGCATTTTCTCTCTCATTTCAAGGAGCACAGAACTGAATTTCTCAAGACTATTGATTAAACCGATATGCCTGTCTTGGGAGGCCAGGTGAGCTGTCAGATAATGAGGAAGGAGGAGGAGGAAGGCAGACCTCTCGCCCTCCCCTTCCTTTCGGTTTAAAGAAGAGCCTGCAAAGGGCAGAGGTGAAGTGTCAGGCTGAAATAGGTACAATAGACAAGATACACGAGAGAGGACGACGACAGAGGAACGGGGGAGGGGGCACCAGCAAGACAGACCACCGCCCCAAGACGTTGGGAAGGGCAAGAAACTCCACAGGAGGGAGGACTTAAAAGGCTCGGAGGAATCTCCCTTCCTGAGACTTGGTAGGAAAGGGGGCACCTCTCCCTAGAGCCTGCTCCCCGCAGCCAATGTGCGCGTGTGCCTGGGGAGGAGCTGTCATTGCTCTGGCTCCTGCTGTGGCAACCAGAGAGAGATGGGGGGGGGAGCGCGCGGGGGGGGGAGCCTGGCATGTGCAGCCCCTGCGCCTGGCCGGGGAGAGCCTCCCCCGCCCCCTTACCTCAAGGTGGGTCCCACACAGGCCGTCTCGGTGCTCTCAATCTCCTGCAGGATCCGCTCATGCTCCGGCAGGCTCTCCGCCATCTTGGATGGGAGGGAAGCGAGCGGAGGCGCGCAAAGGGCGAGAGCGAGGAAAGCGAGGCAGCCCGCGGGGGAGGGAGGGAGGCTCGAAGGGGCGGGGCGAGCCGCTGCGCAGAGGAAGCGAGCCAATCAGCGAGCCGGAAGGAGCCGTCGACCTTCGGAGGTGCCCGCCTCCTGCAGAACTCCCTCGGGGCGCGGTGGCCCGGACTGGGGCGCGGGGCGCTCCTGCTGTGGCAGCCGGGGAGCTGGGGCAAGGAGCCTTCCCTCGCTGCGGGTCGGGGAGCCGCTGGAAGGCGCGGGGTTGCTGAGCACCAAGGAGCTCCTAATTTGGAGTCAGTGGCACAAAGTTCAAGGGGACGTCCTTCCCCGCCCAGAAAGCCTGTTTCCAGCCAATGGGCTGGGGGCCTAACTCTGCGCATAGCGCTAGGCTCTGCCCATCTCCGCGCCTATTAATTCCCTTTCTCCAACCTGTCCCTGCAGCCCGATCCTGTGCGTGCGTATTTGGAAGCAAGGGTGCTAACTTGAATAAAATATAAGGGGCTCCTGCACAATCGATCACGTAACGTGGTGCACGTTACACCATCTAAATGGCAATGTGCATTAACTTGGGTGGGCGATCCCGTCAAATATTTTATTAGAGGGGGCGAAGCGACTTCGGCCCCCAGGAGTTGGCTCCTATGCTTGGAAGTAAGTCTTGCTCGCGCTTACTTGGAGGTATTCGGCCAGAAGCCTGCTTACATGAAATTGCTGAGTCCAACGGGACTTACCCAGCCTGACAGCCCAGCCCTAGGCAGAGGTCGGCGCACCAAACCCCAACCGGGGAGGGAGGAGGGGCATCACACACTTAGATGCTCCCAGCTCTGTACAGGACTGGTTTGCGCTCGTCTAAAACGACTTGGAGGCGCTTCCAGACGACCTGATCTCTGAGCATTCGTCCTGATTGGTCTGCAGAGATATTAGACGGACGATGTTGGCTGTTGAATGAGCGTTCCCTCTTGTTTGTTTACGGGGAGGTACTTTGCGTCGCTTTCCTTATTGCAAACGTCCGAGGTTTGTGATAGTAAAGCTCCCACTCCTCCACAACCTGGATTTGTCGGTGTGTGGGCTGAATCCCACCTGAAAATATCGGCAGTCTGGAAACGCCCTCAGATGGTCGCTGAAGTTCTGTCTTTAGAAGAGGTGGGTAGGATGGGTGTCTAGTTATCCTACACTAAAGCGGTACTCTGCACACTCTCAATGGGTCTCTCCTTTTTATAACAATGCCTTCACATATCCCAGAGTAGAACACTAACAGTGCAAACACTTTCTTGATAAATACTTATTTGCATTTATCACTTTGAGCCACTGTATCTGGAAATGGGTTGGTAAATACCTCATAGGTGTAAGAAGGAGAGAGGGTAAGGCAGCACAAGCTCTTTGAACTGAAAAAGGCAGGGACCAAAATAAATATATATATATATTAAATTGCTTTGGTTTCTCATAAAGCTAGGCCCAGTTGATGTCCTCCTATGCTTACTTGCAGTTCAACCTGAAACACTATTCAGATGAGGAAAGGGCAACAGGAAGAAACAGGTCAACTGCATAGAGAGATGTTAAAGGGTAAAGGGACCCCTGACTGTTAGGTCCAGTCGTGACCGACTCTGGGGTTGCGGTGCTCATCTCACTTTATTGGCCGAGGGAGGCAGCGTACAGCTTCCAGGTCATGTGGCCAGCATGACTAAGCCGCTTCTGGCGAAACCAGAGCAGCGCATGGAAACGCCGTTTACCTTCCCACCGGAGTGGTACCTATTTATCTACTTGCACTTGGACATGCTTCCGAACTGCTAGGTTGGCAGGAGCAGGGACCAAGCAACGGGAGCTCACCCTGTCGCAGGGATTCAAACCGCCGACCTTCTGATCAGCAAGCCCTAGGCTCAGTGGTTTAACCCACAGCGGCACCCGCATCCCTCTAGAGGGATGTTAGGGTTGCCATATTTTGAAGAACAACAACAACAGCAACAAAAAAAGACACATTTGCCAGCGCCTGAGGCAGGAGGGGAGGGGGAGCAGGTGCAATCTACAATATCCCTTCAAAATATACCAAAACAACATAAAAAGTAGCCTGGTCCCTGGTTCGGCAAATTCAAGAATTCCACCCAGACAGAAAATTTACCCCTTAAAAAGAGGACATGTCCTAGAAAAAGAGAACATATTGCAATGCAAGAAACATCCTCCTTTCCTCACAGATCCAGGAGAGAATGAGGCAGTGTTGCTACTATGGTTCTTCCATAATTTTTCAACAACGTTCTACTTAGAGTGAAATACAAATAGATATTAAAAAATTGCTTTTCCACTTTATTTACATCAGGTGAAGAACATATGAAACAAGGGGGAAGTTAAATTTGCTAAAACTGTGACATGAAAATAAAAATATCCTGGGTGATGTGCAATGTTTGTCCACTGTTTTCAATGGGTCTACTCTGAGTATGACTTAGTTGGCTCTCTCTCTTAGTTTTTCTAGCAGAATCATCTTTGTAAACTGATCCTTGTGGCAGCAGAGCCATGCTATTTTTAAAAAAACCTCTGTCGGGTACTAAAAATAAACTTGAATATGATACCTTGTAATCAAATATATAATATGGCCATGGAAACGCAAATGTATTTTTTTTCTTTTTTATTCGCTAATTGCTGTATTTTAGCCTATAGTAAGTTAATGTGCTACTGTGAATGTCAACCCTTTCGGTATTTCACTCTGCACTAGCTGCACAAATACCTTTTAATCATCAAAGCTATATCTGCATGTGTATGAAATGTAATCCACTCCCTGGGGGTTGGACGGGGGGAGGGGGACACACACCTATTTTTCAAATATAACATTTTCTTAGACTCCAAAAACAGGGGAAATAAAGAGTATACATTCACAGAAACCAAACCAATACCATCAGCAAATCATGTGCCCCAATGCAAAGCTGCTTCCAGCACAGAAATCCAAATAACGCCACTAAACAGAAGAACTGAGTCTTAGGAAGAATCTCGCCTTAACTTATGGAACCTAAATACTTTTCATGGAAACAACACATTTCATTAAAATCAAGGGATGTGCTTCAGTTTCAGAGGTGTCCATTTTTACTGGTTGTTTTAGGAACAGCTAAACCTCTACTGAGGTCGGAAAGAATGATAGGATAGCTCTGTATAACCAAACATAAATAAATAAAGCCACCCCCACAGGACAGAATAAAGTGCATTCTTTGCGATATGATGCTACTTACCCTAAAGTGATTCCTAGAGGCAGCTCCAAGTACTTGATCTCGCCAAGAACAGTTTCATATACGTTATCTTTGTTTTCTTCTGCATAAAATCCTGCTGCGTTTGGGCTGGTATTTATAGCCATGGTCAAATATTGAACTGTTTCAGTGTTAAGGGAGGACCTTCTCCTCTCTTATTATTATCACTGAAATGAAAAATGGTCAGCAATGAGAAAGTTAGAGATGAGAAAACAAACCCTGGGTTGACTCTGGCGGTCCTGAAGACGTTCTGCACGCAAGTGCTGTCACAGCTGTCGTTCCCCTGCCAGCGCTGGTAACCTTTTGCTCATGACTCCAGTCTCAGTCTTCTCCTTGAAGCCAGGTCTACTTAATACATACCCATTTTGATGTACAGTAACAGGCAATATATTAACTAAAACACTACGTGTGCAAGATATTTTTACACAGCCATAAAGTACAATAAGAACCTTGTAAAGTATACAATTTTGGGGGGGGAGTTTCCCTCCCCCCATGTTTATTTTCCCTTCTACACAGGTTCTGTTTCCCTCCCTTCCTTCCTTCCTTCCTTCCTTCCTTCCTTCCTTCCTTCCTTCCTTCCTCTCTCTCTCTCTTCTCTCTCTTTCTCTCTTTTACAGTGGTACCTCAGATTAAGAACTTGATTCGTTCTGGAGGTCCATTCTTAACCTGAAACTGTTCTTAACCTGAGGTACCACTTTAGCTAATGGGACCTCCTGCTGCTTCTGCGTGTAATTTCTGTTCTCATCCTGAAGCAAAGTTCTTAACCTGAGGTATTTCTGGGTTAGCAGAGTCTGTAACCTGAAGCGTCTGTAACCCGAGGTACCTCTGTATTTAGGTCTCACCATGTTTAGTGCACATATAATTATGTATTTTATGAACTTTCAGTAAAGATGTTTTTTAATTAAAAAAACCACATCCATAAAGTAGAAATATACCCCTAGGATAAGGCAAAGCAGAGGGTGCTTTAAAATCAATGACCTTTTTAGCTTCTACATCAATCTCAGTCAGACTACTGTCACTCATCCAAAAGCATACAGTCATATTTTCCATGCTTGGCTTTTTCCTGTTGCCTTAATAAAAGTCTGCACAGGTTAAGGAAGCAGATTACACTGGGGGAAATACTGCAACATGTACCAAGATCAATGTGTGTTGTTCTGGGAACTTTTCATAGTGATCTCAGAGATGCATCTTGGCAACTATTATGCTAAAAACCAGAGGGGCTGCAACGAAATGTTGCAGCAGGGGAGTGCTTATTTTCAGAATTCCAACCACTCCTTTCTATTCTCGGTAGTGGTGCCCTTTCTGTGGAACACCCTCCCATCAGATGTCAAGGAGATAAAGAACTACCGGTATACAACTTTTAGAAGACACGTGAAGTCAGCCCTGTATCAGGAAGTTTTTAATGTTTGGTGATTTACAGATGGGCAGGGTATTAATAATAATAATAATAATAATAATAATAATAATAATAATATTCCCCTGCCATCCAGTTTTCTGTGTCTTCCCCCCCCCCATGCCAGTCAGATTACATGGCCATTAAAAAAAATGGCCAGATCTCACTGGGCTGGTTTTGTGGGGGGTCCCCTTTGGGGAAATTTGCAGTCAAACACAGCTGTAGAACAGTACTTCCTAGACTCTCCTCCAGTGAAGGAGGAAATGAAGCCTTATCTTCCTGTTCTTCTCTCTCTCTCTCTGCCTCATGTAACCAATGAGGACAGACACGCTTAAGCTAGCTCTGAACTTAGAGCATGTGTCTGGAGATATCTTTGCTGTATTTTCTAACCAAGAGTATTTTGCCTGTATTATTCTTGCTGCTGCATGGAACAATGCATGACTGAGACCTTGAATCTGTAAGTAATGCATTACTTAACAGTGTGGCATCTGCTCATTGCAAGGGGGATAGAAAGAGAGGTCAGCTGCTATGTGCAGATGTATGGGATAAAAACGGTATAGCAACCTATATTCCTAACACTATACTGCTGCTTAACTTTTGTGAGTTTAATCTCTGCTACTGGGGCTCTCTCCTTGCAGGAGAGTGTGCAAAGCCCCATGTTTATTAGTTCTCCACATACGTGGGTCACAGGGATACATTCTTATTCCCCAACACCCTTTGAGGATTTTAAAAATAAAAAACAAGTACTTCTTCAAACCTTGGGATCCCATCCACCATACTGCTGCCTCTCTCTTGTGTGTGGGTAGTTCTGTTTGGGCTGCATGAGCAATGATATTCAGGCTGAATTTTTTTTTAAAAAAACAACCCAAAAAATATATGGAACCATATGGAATTTAGAGTTTTTATTGCTTAAATGGATCTCATAAAAATAAAACCCCAAATCCCATTATCATCCATGATGTTTTGCTATAAGCAAAACATTATTATTATTTTGGCTTATTATTTGCCATTCACCCCAAAGTCTCAGGGCAAATTACTACAATTAAAAAACACCAACATGCTTGTTTGAGGCATATCTTCCCATCCTGCAGACTCCAAGAAACACCCTGACTTCTAATTATTATTTCAAACTACAGGCAACAGTGAGAGACCTATTTAACAAATTTAACAAAATAAGCATGCCCCATCTGCACTATACATCTATGCCACTTTAAACAGTCATGTCTTCCCCCTAGGAAACCTGGGAATTGTAGTTTGTTAAGGCTGCTGAGAGTTGTTGAGAGACCTTTATTTCTCTCCCAGAGCCACAATAACCACAATGGTTTTCCTGGGGAACTGTAGGAGCTACGGTATATACATTGTGACAATGAACAGGCCTCTGTCAACTCTCCCTGTGGGTTTAAGGTTGCTCCCTTCAGAATAATGCATACTTCAGTAGGACACAAGTAAGTTATCTTAGCCACATATGCTTGAATTCAACTGTATGTGCACATCACAGACAACAAGGTGTTTTAACAAATGTAAGGGGGAAATAACCAGAGGAACTACTGGTTTTGTGCAGAGAGAATGACCTCTTAAATCATTAACCGAAGACAGCATGCTTGTGGCTGATCCCGCCAGCCACTGGATGTCACACAAACACAGATGAAAGGATCACTTGACAGCAACCGTTGCCATCTGGAGACTGAACATGAACATGCAAAAGGTTAGGTATTAACTTCTAGCTTATTGGAGACACCTCTTGAAGTTCAATGATTATAAAATTATTAACCATAACAAAATAATGGCTTACTAAGGGCATGATTCAGCCGTTGCAAACAAGAGTGAGAAACACAGGTAAGGAGCTCTGCTGTGGCCCAATGCCAGTCACTGCCTCCAAAGAAAGAGGTATAATGGGGTGGAAGAGCTCATGGGGGGGTTTCAAAGGCTTAGTCAGGTTCAAGTTCACCCCCCATGGAGCATGGAGCTGTGGAACCCATGAGGACTCTGTCTGACTCCATCTCGGTCTCCTGCAAGCCTCTGGTACAGGGATGGAGAACCTGTGGACTACAAATGTGTTTCTGGACTATAAGTCCCATCATCCCTGACTATTGGCCATGCTTGCTGGGGCTGGTGGGAGTTGGGAGTCCAACAACATCTGGAGGGCCACAGGCTTTCCATCCCTGGGTTAGAAAGTTGGAATTGGACTAAGGGCATCTGACTTCAAATTCCTGCTCATCCATAATGCACATTGGACAATCTTTGGCTAGTCTCACACACATTTTCTTGGCCTGACCTATCACACAGGGTGGCTTTAAATATAAATGGGAGTAGCTTTTATGTACACTAACCTGACCTTCTAACAGGAAGGTTGAACTAGAAATGTCAGAAAGCAATTGTGAGCCCTATGTGTTAACCTGTAGTGTCCAAAGTGTTTTTCTCAGCTGCTTTGATCTGGCAGAAATGATGGTGCCCATACACAGATGATCATATTTTCCACTTGGTTCCTGGCTCCCTGCCTTATTTAATGCATGACTGCAAACCCACATCGTCAAAACAGTGGTGTTCATTTTGTTCCTGGATAAGTATTGTGTGAACGAACAGTTATGCAGCTGTGAAGACATGTTGTTTTTCATTCATCTAGCACAACGGTGACAGACAAGCAAGCCCCCCAATGGCCCAGTTACCAGACATGAGGCAAAATATGCGCATAGGATGGAGCAGGTGACAAAAGTTGAAACTGCAGGCCAAAATGGCACAAAACCTACCCATACAGCCAAAGGAAAACTGTTGCTTGTACTGTATAGCCTGGCAGAAGGCTGGTGATGGATGTTCTCTTCTCTATACTCTCTGGGAAAGTAAAGAAGCACAGCCTTTCTAACGTGAACATTGTTTACTGTAGATATTACCCACAGTGAATTTTAGTGTGGATTTTCCGTGGGGTATGTGGCCAGGGTAAAAATGACGAGGGGGATTGGCCTGTGATACTACAAGGATTAACATATTTATTATTATGTATCTACAGCGTTTATATCACACCCTTTAGCCAAAAAGTGACTTACAAAAATCAATTTCAAGACAAAGCGTGGATAGCTCAGTTATCAGTGGTGCTGATAACATCAATGTTGCATATTCGATCCCCGTAAAGGGATAGCTGCATATTCCAGCATTTCAGGGGGCTGGACTAGAGGATCCTCAGGGTCCCTTCCAACTCTATGATTCTATGTCTAGGCTTAATTCCTGCCATCAGTTTCATAATCTAAAAAGACATATCACAAGAGGAAAAAGGAATGGGGAGGAGGAGGGGAAAGCAAGCTCAAGCACATGTTCTTAAGTTTACAATTCTTAATGTTACAGCTTATGTCAGTCACGGTTCTGAACCTCCTTCCAACTCTACAGATCCTTTTGGGGGTTACGTTCATAAGAGGTGGCTCTCCAGGTAGTTTCACCACCCTCAGAAGTTTGGAGCGGGGAGTGGCAGCCTCTAAGCCATGCAATGCCCCCTCTCCCAGAGGTGTATCTGGCACCTTCATTATGTTTTGGAATCAGATGCCCAAAACACACCCCTTTACCCTGGCCCTTGACACCTGAGAGATACAGATTTTAGCACCTATCCTATGGTCTTGTCTTGTAATTTGTTTTGAACTGTTTTTCTTATTGAATTTTTAAAGTGCTGTACCCAGACTTTATGGTGAAGGCCAGGTAAGAAATAATAATAATAATAATAATAATAATAATAATAATAATAATAATAATACCCTTGATAAAGAGCACTGCACTGAAGCACTGCTTCCTCCAAATGAGATGCAGGAGTGGAGCTGGTGACCACATCCAGGCCAGGAGGACCCAGGCAGCTCCTGCCACTCACTTCTTCCCTCAGACAGCTCAATTAGTATCCTCACAGGAAGGGACTTGTTGGAGCTGACTTCTTCCCTCACTGGTATCAAGTGGCAGTTCCATAATCCCAGTCCACAATCCTATACCCACTTACTTGGCAATAAGTCCAAAGGAACTCTATGAGATGGATGTCCAGGTGGACACATATAGGATCGTGCAGATATTGTTGTATATGTTTTTGTGGACTAGATGCCTCTTTACCAGATGTTGGTGGATAAGAGGGGAATTGTAAACAGTGCAGGGAATGCCATTGAAACAGCAATCCCACAATTAACACTCCTTCATACCTGTGAGGGGTGTGCTTGTGTTTGTTTGTTTGTTTGTTTGTGTGCGTGTGTCTGCCACCATCTAACTCTTCCTGCATTAAATGAAGGGACTTTTTAGTACAAAAAGGATTGGGCCATAAGAAATCTCACAGTCCTTAAGGTGCCAGAAGACAGCCGTTGTTTTTGTTTTTGCTATAATAGTTCTGTTTGGTAAGAGTCCTGAAAGCATCTGTGAGAGATGTGTATTAGATCCTATGGGAAATGGGTCAGTGCAAATGTACTGTCAGCATGTGATTCCTCCCCTAGTTAATAGTATGTTTATTGCTACCACAACTTCTGAGTAATATAATGAGGGCTGGTGTATTATAGTAAAGTGGCAGCTTTATTCATTTTAACCCCCCCCCCTTTTTTTTTTTGCCTCTTCGGACAGAACCCTTTCACACACACACCCCTCCTCAGCCAGGATGCTCACTAGGTGAGCTTCAGCCAGTCACTATCTCTAGGCCAACCTACCTCACATGGTTGTTGTGAAGATAGCTGGGGAGAACCATGTTCATCGCCTTGAGCTCCTTGATGGAAAGACTGGATATAAATACAATGAATAGATATAATTATATAGTCATTATTGGCTATAATTTGCAAGGTAGTAATCAGTGACTTGTTTGTTTTTTTTAAGTGGCTGGGTGTACCTCTAATGCATAACTGTGGAGTGCTATTGCCTTTTTAAATGTAAAAGGCAGCAAAGTTTTACATTCACGTTGCACTGCACATCTTATTTGTGAGCTATGCTGCACAAAGTCTGTGCTCCCTGTTAGGAAAGAAAGACAACAGTAGCCTGGCTTTCGCACTCAGAGAGACCTGGCCTGCCTACCCTCCACATTATAGAGTTAGCCCAAGACATTCAAAAAATGGCTGCCTGCTCCCCACTGCATTCAAGGTCCCTACCCCACCCCCAAAATTGATTCTTTCCCCATTTGTCTTCCTGGAAGAGCTCCATTTAGCAGCTCTGGTGGGCTTCTACATCTGGAACTGCTATTGTATAATGAGTAAATATGTTTTCTGTGGCCTTTTTTTGGAAGTAGCATCCTGTATGGTGCCAGCCACATGGAACAATTTAAAAGGTCCTCCGCATATAATCTGCCATAATCTGCCACTCAAACAGGCAATGATGATCTCAAAGGGGGCAGATAAGGAGGTGGGAGAGATGGGTGTCGAGGTGATTGTGTTGCTCATTATCTATTAACATCCTGCATTAGCAGCTCTTCATTATTCAATTGGCGAGGCACTAAAGGAGATTTTCAGAAGAAGAACAGTCAACATTGAATAAAATATCTTTTAGCCTCTGCATTGTTCGGTTCTCACACATCACCTCAGAGAGGCTTTCTGAAGGAAAAACAAATCCAGATGCTTACCAGATGCCAGGGTAGCTAGGGACTATTTAATGTATCACACAGGGCAACACTCTAGACAGGGAGTTGCAATCAGCGCTGCCTCCCTGATTGAGTCCCTGATGTGATATTCGTGTTTGCAAACATGTTTGTCACATGCACACATTATGTTTTCGGTGAAGTGGGCCTAAGCCATGGGGATCTTGAGACTTCAGCAATATCAGCCCCAGCCAGGACATTAGGGTTGATGGAAGGAGTTGTTGTTGTTGTTGTTGTTGTTGTTGTTTAGTCGTTTAGTCTTGTCCGACTCTTCGTGACCCCATGGACCAGAGCACGCTAGGCACTCCTGTCTTCCACTGCCTCCCGCAGTTTGGTCAGACTCATGTTCATAGCTTCGAGAACACTGTCCAACCATCTCGTCCTCTGTCATCCCCTTCTCCTTGTGCCCTCCATCTTTTCCAACATCAGGGTCTTTTCCAGGGAGTCTTCTCTAGCAATATTTGGAGGGTCACAGATTCCCCACTCCTGCCCTAGGATAAGGCCAACCTGGGAGAAGGTTTGTATTTAGGTAGCCACTATTTAGGCAGTCATACTGAAGCACCACTAAGAAGTGAATGTTTCTGCTAATCATTCTAAGAATTCCTTCTGAGTGAACACATTGGGGAGCTTATTGTGCTGCCAAACAAAACGCATGACAACGTGAAGCTCAAATGATTTTTCAAAAGCACTCCATCTACAGGTCAGATTTTATTTTTAAAAAATATAGATATATTTTATTAACCGGCCAATCAAATCAAATTAAATCACATCACATAAATTCCGAATTACAAAGCCGAATTTTAAATTTTGTTGGGGGGACCCATATTTCAAGATCCGAAGGGGGATTCTGATCATCTTCTTGCTACTGCGTTAATGTCCAAATCAGTCCAAACAGAGTTCATAATTCTATCCAGTCTTATCTTGCTGTTTCCACATCACATCTTGTTCATATATTTTCTCTTTTTTCTTTATGATCTCTTCTGATAGTCTCCTTAAGCCGATAAACACCAATAATCTACAGGTCAGATTTTAGTTCCTCTTTATTACACACCACATAGCATGCTTCCGGCTTGCTTCATGCATGATAATGAAGTAACCATGGAACTATAGTCATGCAAAATAAACATTGTTGTGGGAAATAAATGGGCTGTGTTGCTACACACAAGAATGCCAAAACATTGAGCAACGCCAATCACTTAAATGTCAGTTTAATGAGGGCATGACCAGATTCTGCATTCCTCCTTCAAATTAATTTATAGCTTGGTGTAAGATGCTAAATTGACTCAGACTCAAGGTTTTACTGTTCTCTGAACCTGCAACCTTGGTGTTATCAGCACCACATTCTAACCAACTGAGCTATGTTCTGTGGGAGAAGGGCAGGATACAGAATTGTTGGACAGTGTCAATTCAGCTGCCCATACGACAAGAATCTGCAAGCATTTGAGTGAAATGTCCATATTCTGACCACCTAAGAGCTTTGTGTAACTCAAAAGCCTACTCATTAACCAACAGAAGCCAGTTTTGTATGAAGTATCTCCCTGAGCTTATTCAAGGTAATATCCATCTGATGCCCATCCCCTAACAGAAGAAAGGGGCGGATCATTTTTCCTGATTCCTCCTCACCAAAATGTCTCCAAAATCTCTTCTGGAAGCTCCCCCAACCCTCCAAAAGACATCAGGAAGGGCAGCTCTGAAGGCTGCAAAGGGAGACAGCAAAATAAAAATAACCCACCCACATTTCTTCCGTTAGTGGATGCCTCCGCTGGAGGAACAGAGCAAGCAGCACCAAGTGGATTCCGCCTTCTGTGTTTCTAGGTCTCCAGATATCGAGTGATTCCTTTTCCAAGCAGGTGCTGAGGTTATATAGCACTTTAAACACTCAGCTGTGTCCTCAGTGTTTGGAGGAGATTAAGTTCAGAGTTCATTGTGCTGTCTGTCATTTTCAAGATTAGATAATTTAGCTAGGCTCCTACCGGCAGTGTAAAAGTCTCCGTATTTATTGACTGTCTGGAATTATTATCAAAGCTTCTAAACCCCATCAACACCTTTGTAAACAAAAATCCCATTATTTTAGTGGGCCTGATAAGATTTTACACGGAGCTTACATTTGTGTTATGTTGGATGTTGCTGTTGAAGATGTTAGAATAATCTGCGGTCAGTATGATGAATGGCTGGAGATTTCATTAGCAGCTATGGGTGCTTTCACACATGAGGCTTAAACTATTTATTTATTTATTGCTTTAATTAGTTTATACAGTGTGAGACACACCTTACATTGCTTAGAGCAGCAATTCCCACACGGCAGTTGAATTAACTGATTCATTGAAGCCTGAGTACAGGACATTTTTCATTCCAACTGCCAGCTCTACTATTGGGCAGAGTGAGGTGGCTGCCCCAGACAGCAGATACTAGAGGGAATTGTGAGTTGCTGAAGCTGTGTATGCAATGGGACCTGCCCTGCACCACCTAGGCCAGCCTGCTGCCCTCAAGTGCACTGTAGGATGCTGTCCCATCACACGTGTTGAAGTAAGATTCAACTGCCCGTCTGGTTGGCTTTTGTCCAAAATGGGAGGGTGCACCATCTTTCATTTGCTTCAGGCAGCAAAGTGCCTTGGATCAGCCCTGGGACAAGTACATGCTCTGCATACAGATGATCCGTCATTCAGTCCCTGCCACCTCTAGCTACAAGGACCATACAGCAGGGCAAGACCATGTGCTTGTACAGTGGTACCTCAGGTTACAGGTACCAGACTTCAGGTTACAGACGCTTCAGGTTACTGACTCTGCTAACCCAGAAATAGTACCTCGGGTTAAGAACTTTACTTCAGGATGAGAACAGAAATCGTGTGGCGGCGGTGCAGCAGCAGCAGAAGGCCACATTAGCTAAAGTGGTACCTCAGGCTAAGAACAGTTTCAGGTTAAGAATGGACCTTCAGAACGAATTAAGTTCTTAACCTGAGGTACCACTGTACTAGGTGTGCTTGGATCATTTATTCCGATATAGGGATGCGGCAGAATTTACTTCTTGATGATGGTGGTGGTATCTGTACCCAAATTATGGCTGTGGAATGGCAATGGAGGCAGATACTATATTCCATGTAGAGTGAGTAATAGCTATGTCTAAACATGCTGACAGGACATGGCATGGTGCTCTCTAGATGTTATTGTGTCACATCTCCCATCATCCCTCATCATTGGCTATGCTGACTGGGGCTGATGGGAGTGAGAGTCCAACAAGATTGGAGTCCACTGTGGTGTGGTGTTTACAGTGTTGGACCAAGACCTGGAAGACCAGGGGTCAAATCCCCAATTATTCAAAAAGCTCACTGAGTCACCTTAGGCCAGTCACAGCCTAACCTATCTCACAGGGTTGTAAAGGTAACGGTAAAGGGACCCCTGACCATTATGTCGTCATGAACAACTCTGGGGTTGCGGTGCTCATCTCACTTTATTGGCCAAGGGAGCCGGCATACAGCTTCCGGGTCATGTGGCCAGCATGACCAATCCGCTTCTGGCGAACCAGGGCAGTGCACAGAAACGCCATTTACCTTCCCGCCGGAGCAGTACCTATTTATCTACTTGCACTTTGACGTGCTTTCGAACTGCTAGGTTGGCAGGAGCAGGGACTGAGTAACAGGAGCTCACCCCATCACGGGGATTCGAACCGCTGACCTTCTGATCGGCAAGTCCTAGGCTCTGTGGTTTAACCCACAGCGCCACCCACGTCCCATCTCACAGGGTTGTAGTGAGGATAAAATGTGTTGCAGGTACCATGTATGCCACTTTGAGCTCCTTGGAGGAAATGTGGAATAGGTATGTAATAACAAACATACATACATACATCTGGAGAGCACCAGCTGGTCTCCCCTGCTTGAAAATAAAAGCTTTTAGGGTGTGAGATTTAAATGTGCCTCCAATTTTTATTAGGGAAAAATGTGGCTTAGATCCAAAGGTGTCTTCCTTTTGCTCTGACTCTGAATTTATGATTTGCAAGTAAAATTTATTTAAATAAATCAAGTTATTTCAAGCTGAAAGGACTGGAGAACTAAGGTGTCAGTGGATTATGTTAGTTTGTGACTATGAATGAAACCCCACACACACTCACAGAAATCTATTGATAAAGGAAACTTTAAAAAAATAAAATATAAATATAAAAAAAATTATATATATATTTCTTGATTGGTTGCATCAGGCATAGGCAAACTCTGGCCCTCCAGATGTTTGGGACTACAATTCCCATCATCCCTGACCACTGGTCCTGTTAGCTAGGGATGATGGGAATTGTAATCCCAAACATCTGGAGGGCCAGAGTTTGCCTATGCCTGGATTACATATTGAGTTCATTGTCTTGAACAGATAAAAGGAAAACCGCACTGTGAAGCCATAATGCTTGTTGAAAAAGAAGAAGAATCACATGATGCTTTTTTAAGGTGGGCAATTATGGTGTTGGGCTCTTTAATACCACGTCAATTGAAAATGAGTTTTTAGAGAAGAGGTCACACTAAGTGTGCTGTACAAAGTAATTAAGCAAGACAACATAGAAGCCCGTTACAGATTATTCACATCTGAGACCACAGGAGTTTCTGTGGTATGGAGGTTAAGCAGCTTGCAAGTACAAGACACATAACATCTACCGCACCTCCTGTTTAAAGTTTTCCACACCTGGGTGAGGCTTGGGTCCAGTTTTTTATCAGAGTGCAATGCACTAAATATCATTTATGAAGTTCTGCATGGCTTGGGTCCCAGTTGCTGTGCAACACGTTCTTCTTCATACAGCCTCAGAAGTAAAAAAAAAAACCAACCCAGGGTAAATGGGGCTTCTTTAGATTTTGTTTGGAGAACATTGTACGGTAATTTTTACTTTGCTCTCAATAAATTCGTGTCTTAGGAGGATATGTTAAGGCATTCTATTAAAAGACCCATATCTTTGGAACTTGTTACCTGTCTGGTCCATCATACACCTTCCTCCTCCTTCCCTGGCTTTCAGAAATCACGCAAGTTTATAAGCACGTTAATTCTCCAGTTGAAACAGCTGCATTGGCCTCTTCCAACTCTAAGATTCTATGATTGTATGTCTTGTTTCTGGACCCAATTTAAAGTGCTGGTGGTTGCATTTAAAGCTTTTTTTTTCAGTTTGGCACACGTTAGCTGAAGGAACACCACCACCACCCAGCTTTCTCAGGTCATCAGCAGAGGGCACCCAGTTGAGGAAGTCTGACACAGGGACAGAATGCTCTGTTGATTAGCTTCAAAATATTTAATTCCATTTTCCATTTTCATTCTCATTTCATTCATTGTTTATGTTTTGTTTAGTTAATGTGTTTAAATGCTGCTAACATTAATAGATCATCTTTAGTTAAGTGCATGTTTTTTTCCCCTGTGACCACAGTTCAATATGTTGTGTTACAGTTTCATTACAGAGATTACTGGGCTTGATGGGTCAATGGTCTGACTCAGCATAAGACAGCCTTGTATATTCAAGCATATTTTGACAGGGACAATTTCATCCTGGTAATGAATGTAGATTAAATGCATGCCAGATCCCTCATTGTTTGCCAGAACCCCAAACCTGTCCATTCCTGTCTATATTCGCTAGCACTGACAAAATAGGAAGAAAATAAATCTACTCTGCCTTATGAATGTTGGGTTTATTTTTATTAAAACTAGACAAATCTTAGCATATAATTATTATTTTTGGCTTCTCAGCTTTAAATGTAATCGTTTTTGTCAAAGCATTGGACTGCCTTAGACTTCAATCACTTTGCTTAAGTAGCAGTATCATTCCCTGCTATAATAACCTCTTAAACAATTTGTAGCATTCAATGCAAAGTCCTGTTTAATAGGATTGTAAGCCCACAGCATCATTAAGAGCACTTCAGCTACATTTACTTTTTTTTACTGCTTGGATTTATTGCAACCTAGTAAAAGTGCCGGTTTGGACGGCCACACACACAAAAAATCTTTACTTCAATTTATAGAGTAGCCTTTTCTTGAGAGAGATCAGAACTAGCATGATATGAGAGAGAACGAAAGAATTCCGTCTTCTTTAATTAGTCTGTAAAAGGTAGGAGCCCCTAATACAAATATTTAACTGTGCAGTTCTACACCAGCGCTCAAGTCATCAAGGAGAAATTTACAGGCAGCTCTAAAGCCACTTGACAATGATTTTCCTGGGTTACGACTTCTCAAATTGCTGTTTATTGCCAATAGCGCTACATCTGGACATAAATAAGGTTCGTGGGATTAAGGCACTGTCTATGTTAAAATGTTTAATCTTCACTTTACATGAGTTATGTTAATGGAAGGCTTTTCTTTGTGTTCAGGTAGAGTTTTCAAGTCAAGTTAGCTATTTTTACACACACTAATGAATCACTAGTTAAACAGCCTTCTGGATTAGAAGCCAGATTTGTCTTGTTACCTGGTAGTTTCTTTCGGGGAAGAGAGTGGGGAGCATCAATCCTTTGTTGAAAGATGTTGTGAGGTGGAACCAGATTGGCTATTTAATTATACAGTGGCAAAGACATGCCTGATCACTATTGATTAAAACTTTTTAAACACTGAAGTGATAGACAAAAACAAACATTTTCTTTTCTATTTCCTGGCTGGTTCTTTCTAATGCAGGGTTGCCTGTTGTGGCTGAATGTTGCTTTGTTTCCTTGTTCGAAAAAAGCCTCACCCAATTAATAGGACCAACCAAATAGCAGCAGCAATAAGAGCATGCAAGTGATATTTGACATCGCCGACCAAATAAAACACCCACTTGTCAGGAGCATACTTGGAGAAAGAGATATTACCAATCCCTAATGGAATTAACAAAGTTAATTTGGAATGTGGGGGGACTTCTTAACGCAATGGCAAATAGCACAGTTAAGCTTCACAATACAGAGAAGTTCTTAGTACATGAAAGCATTGGTTTAGCTAGGACTTTGTCACACAAAACCCCGCTCTGCGCCCACCTCATCCCAGAAGGTGACAGCCATGCTCATATTGAGGAGGAGGCTCCACGACACCACCACCCCACACCAGATGCCCCTGAGGGTGAAGTAACTGACGAACATTAGAAAAAAAATATTAAACAGACTTAGTATGTGAAGAAGAGAAAGGGCACTGAAGGGTTAAGAAGAGGGACTACCGACACAATAGTTACTGGGGTGATGTTCTTAAACCCACAATAGAGAAGTGATTCTATGGCTTGTCAGTCATCTGTGGCACAATAAAGAACAACACCAGCGTAAGTGTTAAATTGCGTAAGACAGCCATACATGAGATGCCTCATCACTTTTGTAGATAGGAAGGCCACATTTACCAAACTGCGAAAGGAAGCACTTTGTGGATAGACCTTAGAACCGTGTGGTTTGCATCACACTTGGGTGTTCAACAACAAACCATAATCTCCAAACAAAATTTTTCTCTAAAGTCTTCGGTAGGCAATTTTGTAGGCTGTCATTTCAGTTTTTCTGCCTATCACACATATATCCCAGCCTTGCTTGTCTTCGCTGAATTCAGCACAGTAGAGCAGCAGCTGGAAAGGTGGAGTAAGCCAATTCCATCTGCTGCAGTAGTGAACTCAGTTGACCAAATGAGTTAATTTTAAAATAACAATTTGAGTAGCACACATTTTACAAGACATCACACAAAATGAACTTCTCTGAATTTCATATACTAGGGTAAGTGGTGCATATAACTGCAGAGTGAAGACCAGTATACAAAAATGCATAAAATATGGGAAATTGTGTATACCAGGAGAAATTTGCACTAAAATACTGGTGAATTTTCACGAGGGCTTTTTTCCAAATGCAAACAGGTATGGAAATGTGGATCAATTAATTTAAGATTAGATTAGATTAGTGACATATTTGCCTGTTTCCACTGACAGGTGCCAAGCTCAACCCCACCTTACAAATCTCTGGCCAGAGGCAACACCCTTTGACCTGTTGGCAGCTGGCACATGGCATCATGCACCAAATGCCATCACCCAAAACAGACCAGTCCCTCTCAGTCCCAATCAATGCAGCATGCTGGCTCTTGCTATATGGTTGCTGCAGCGGTGGACCTACACTTGGGGGGCCCTGAAGCTCAAACTTATGAGGGGCCCTTCTCAACCAGCAATGAGGTCTTAGTAACCCCTGTCACCTTCTACAATTGGGTTGTTCCACAACAGATCACTGCATTAAACAAAAACAAAAACACAAATACATCTCAGATTTTGATTACAATGGCTGCCCTGGATTATCTCACCTGTCAAAGTCACTGGGGTGAATAAAAATGTCCTATGCCTTATAGTTTTTGAGCCCCATGTTGGGCAAAAGATTCCTGCATTGCAGGGGATTGGACTAGATGATACTCAGAGTCCCTTCCAACTCTATCATATAATTCTAGGATTCCTTTTCCTCCCTGATTTTTTAAGCAACATATTCATATCCAGTTTCATCAGTGGAGAGCTTCCTTGCAATGTCATTTTCTGGAGACAAGATGGGGAAAGAATTTAAGTGCTCTTCAGCAGAGCAGCCAACTTACTTTGCAGCATCCATCCCACTGACTCTCAAACTTTGGGATTGTCAAAATATATACCGCAAAAAAGTAGATTTGAGTTATGTGACTCTAATTGGGTCTACTGGTGGTCCTGGGGGGAGATTTCACTTTCTCCTAGACACGTTAGTTTCCTGCATGAAAGTAGATTTTGATGCGAGGACACTTTCAAAACCACAAACCCCTGAGTACATTCTGATGTGGCAGATTTTCATGGAAAGATTGCATCGTTCAATTAGGCCATTTGACCAAAGTCGTACTGACAGGATCACATGACAAAAACATGCAGACTCAGAGCTGGAAAAGAAGTACCAAGCCAGCATTCATCGTTCTTGTTTTTTTACAGCGGCCAAGCACGGCTACACCATGAGGGCTTCAGACAGCTCCGACCAGCTGCTGGCAAGGTTCTTGAGTAACAGCACTGTGGGTTTTTTTTTCTTTTCCAAGGAAGAGTTCAGAGTGGCTGTGCAGAGGTAACACTGCCACCACATGCACAGAAAAAGAAAATTAAAACCCCAGAGTCAGCAGAGGAGGAGATGGGCCCCCTCACTTGAAGCAGAAGTATTGCTCCACTACACAATTGAATGGGTTTCCTGTGGCTGGCAATATAAGCTAGCATCTGGTAATGCAAGCCTGCGATAGGAAGAGAGAACTTCTCTAATAGAAGGAAAAGAAAATAGAAACAGCAACCACAAGGGGAGAACAGAAACTTTCTAAACCTTCCTACACGGGCCACGATTTTTGCACTGCTGAGCACAGAAGTAGGTAGATCTGAGTTTGAGAGAAGTTCTCTCAGTGAGACTCCTCCTCATTCAAAGTCAAAAGAAGAGTGCTTATTTTTCCAGCAGAAGCAAAGGTGGCAGCAAAAACGATTCAGAGCGAAAGCTCCTTTCTTTGCAAACAGTAATAGTTAAGTATTTTGGTTTACATAGTAAAATCAGCCGAACCATATTTCTTTCCTTTTTTTTCTTTTTTCTTTTTTGAAAGGGGAAAAAACAAGGCTTATGAATGTATAAAAAAAAGAAGAAGTGAAACAGCACAGATACCTGAAGCCCTACCAACCAGCCGCCCCCACTTTCTGGGCCTGTCCTTTGCTGTACAAACCAACAGAAATAGCCCTGTCCTGTGGAGATATAATTTGTTTTGCTACATAGCCGCATATGCAGCGAAGTGATATCGAGGCCAGAGAGGGTCCGCTCCTTTGATGAGTTAAGCACACAAAGGCCCACATTTTGATGCAATCTGATCTCATATTTAAGTCCTAGGCAAACTGCAACTGAGAGGAAGTGATAAAGAGAACTTCCTGCACAAAACAGCCTGAGATAACACTTTCCATAGGCTGGGAGGGGGGAGACCGGGGGGGGGGCGACGAGGACGAGAAGACAGACACAAATTGCCACATAACTAAAAGGGAACTCATTCTGCTCTTAATAAATGACCTTTTCTTTTTTCACGCGGCTGTTGCAAAAGCCAGAAAGCACTAATTACCTACAGTCAGAAAAGTAAGAGCCATTCTTTAACATACTGCACAGCAACACTCATGGGTGGTTGTGTGAATATTTATTTAAAATGCACTATATATTTAATGCATTTTTGCCCATCTCTGCAGCATAAAAGGGGGAGTTCCCAGAGCAGATCAACAAAAACAGTAGCGAACAAGATACTCCCTTGCCCGTAAGCTTACAATCTAAGAAACATGATGCACGCAAATGGAAAAGCAGATTGGGACAGAAGAGGAATACACACAAATTCAAGGTACCAGTTTGCCAACCAGTTTGTTCTTATAACGACTGGTTAGAATCAGTGGAAAGAATTGAGGAGGAATCAAATGGCAACTGGTCTTTCTGCTGAGCCAATGGAGTGGGCCCTCCTGCTCCCTCTCTCCCTCTCCTAGAGACACATTGAATTAGGTTGGCTTCTTTGGCATCACCCGAAAAAGAGGAACTGCATCATCAAAGAAGAGGAGGAGACAAGACACATATTTGCATAAAATTTGCATATGTTGATACCTGTGCACAGGTGCAAGTTTACAAGTAATTGCTACAATGTAAATAGAAATGCAATTAGTCTCACTGGAGTGGTGTGGAATGTGGCTGTTCAGGTGCTAACTACTGGTGAGCAATATCAAGGCCGCAAAGCTCTCTGTTCTTTGGGTTCTTTATCTTTAACCTGGACTCGGACCAGTCAGTCATTCAAATAAGGATTGCCCTCTGCAAAGTAGGGCACACGGTCACCTTAGAAGATGGAAGGGCTGCCTATAGCCGACTGCTGAAGGAAGAGAGGAGTCAAATGGAGCTGGTCTCCCTGCAGATAGAGCGGAACGTCTTGTCTCATCTCTTCCTCTGCTGCAGCCGCTTTAGTTCTGGATGTGAATTCATGCTGCAGTTAAGTGTTGCATGTACAGAGTTGCAGCCCTTAATTTCAGGGTGTGCAATGAATTACTCACTTACTGTCCTTTTCCGTTCAACTAGAATTCAGTACAGCTAAGTGAGGTTGTGCTCATAGAATCATAGAAGAGAACCTGAGGATTATCTAGTTCAACCCCTTGCAGGAATATGTAGTTGTCCCATGTTTTGAAAATCTCAAAGGGTGGGCAACCTCCAGCAAATGGGCCAGTTTGTTTGGCCCACAAGGCCATTTCCCCCCAAATCCCACACAGCAGTCAATCAGTTGGATCCAGATTTATCAGTGTTTTCCTTATGGGAAAAGCACTGGCCAAGCAGCCCCTGCAGAGAGAAGGACTGAAGTCCCTGTGCGTCAGCTGATGAGCGGACAGTTCAGTCCTATTGGGTGCTGTTTACCAGGGGTGGGGAAAGATTAAGATTACCCTGCTCCCAAAGTACTGGAGATTAGAGTGCACAAAACAAGACAAAACACCAAGGTTTAATTTTAGCCTTTGCACCTCTAAGCTGAGCCCCACTAGATCTGTGACATGATGCGGTCTCGCAAAATCACAGCCTGCTTGAAATATATTTTTTTAATCTGCTGCAACTTCAACAATGTATTTATATTTTAAAATATAAATGCAAAAACTTGCTATTTTTAAATGATGTGTGCCTTATTAAGGTGCCATACACAAAAACTCAATAAGTAAATAAAACTGAGAGTAAGGACATTTAAAACATCGTTAGATAAGTAATACGTTTTTAGAAACCTAAAAAGAAATAAGCAAGTCTATAAAATCAGCATCTAAATAAAACAGATCAATACAAAGTTTAGAAGTCTGGAAAATTAAAAAAATTATTCGGCTTCACCAGGTACCGGAAAAGATGAGGAGGGCATTTCAAAACCAGGGGGCCACCCCTGAAAAGATCCTCTTCCCATTTGTTTTCTTTATATTATTATGGATTTTCCATCTCATTTATTCTAAGTCACCTAGAGTGTATTTTATACAAAATGACAGGATATAAACAAAACCAACAACTTTAAAGCAATGTATCCATTTACTACTTCAGCTGTGAAGTAGTTTTGCTTGCAAAGAAATCATTGCCATTAGATTTATTGATAATAGATTCCAAGCTTGTTTTTGCAGGCATAGGAAATGTTGATGAGTTAATTCCCAGGTCTTCCCAGGCAATACAATGGTGCTTACTCGCTTGGATTAAAACTAAATGCATTGCAAAATAGTGGAGAGAGACAGAGTGGAGAGAGTGCGAAGGAAATGTGATTTTTAAAATAAACATGCTTCTCATCTGTTGAATGGATTCCAATGTGTAAAATATACTTAACAAATAGCATAATTTCATTACATGTAAATACCCAGAGCAGATAACCAATGATGAGAGGCTTACTGGAGCAGCCTGTTGTGAAAAGCAAACAGTAGAGTACAGGATAGGAAACAAATGCATTCATGAATACAATTGAAAGATTTGGCAGTGGCAGTAATCTTGTAGTGGGTTTTTGAGCATTTTATCTTAACCATGAATGACTTTTTGCTTTCTTCAGCTGCAAAAACAACACCGGTTAGCAGACTTTCTAAGAACTCCAAGGAGAGTCCTTATCCCATGCTAGACTGTGGACAGCAAAGTGCTGTCTGCGTCAGAACTTGATGCTTAAGGGAGCAAATCTAATGCTGAGGCCCTCCTAAGAAAATACGACTATAAGAGTTGCAGAAGGAGCCTTTTCTTTTTACAGTAGAAGATAAGGGTGCTGTGGTTTTAGATGAAGGAAGTGCACAAAAGACCTCTCGTCCTCCCATCGTGCTTCTGATCATTTAGGTTGCCAGCTATGTCACCTATAGGTCAGTGGTAAACCACATACTTTGCATGCAGAATGCCCCAGGTACTATCTGTAACATCTCCGGTTGAAGGATGTCAGGTTAAAAAAAAAGAGAGAGAGAGTCTTGTGGCACCTTGTATGGTTACAAAAGCTTTTCTTGCGAACTGAATCTGCCTACACAGAACATTTAATTCTAGAATCGATTCGGACACTTGTTTTCTCTAAGCTATTGCATATTATATTCTGTCCCTGAGAAACTGGTTTCCTTCTGAAAATAAAAGCTCGTTGCAGTTTGTTTCTGCATCACCCCACAGTGTATCCATTTGAAAACAGATGTAGGTGGCAATAGGGGTGTATTTACACCTGCCCAGTGACATCCTGGGTGGGGACATACCAAGATTGCAATCGCCACTTCCTTCTTCCTTCACCTGGGGCTTGTGCAGGGAGGAGAAGGCAGAGATAACCAAGCCAAGGAGAAGGTTCTCAAACCGTTTCTGCTGAGGAATAAGGTGGGAGAGGTTAAAGAGGCTGCTTGACCCTTCCTCTTGCTGCCATTTCCTGCTCAAAATCACACTGCTGCAAGATGCTTGTCATCCCAACGTAGGCAATATGTTTCATTCTCCCATTGAAGCTCAAAGCCACTGGAAGATATTTTCCGATAAGATAAGAAAAGCCCAGAGTGGGAGCAGATACACAACATGTGGTCTGGTCCTTGATGCCTGGCAGCTGAAAGGAGCCAGCATTATATTATAATTTACATTATATTATTTATATCATATCATAATTAGTGGAGAAATGGGGAAACTGTGTATATCTAGATGTGGGGCCTCCATCAACCCTGGCCGATGATCAGAGATGACGGATGTCAGCATCAGGAGGGTCACAGGTCCCCTATTCCTGGTATAATGAGATGATGTGACAGTTCTGCGTACAGTGTCTGCCCTGTGGTGGTTCATTCACATAATGCAAGTCATCACTTGGACTGAACATGCATGTGTGATTGTGAACAAATCTCAGGTTCTAGTTCTGTAACTGCTTTGATAATGGTCAGTAAGCAACTGGAAGTTATTTGCAAGTGGGTGCTTATGTCTAGAGCAGGCAGACAATTCTTTTATGGGTTTTACCACCTCGGTGGGAAATGGAACTTCATCCTGTCAAACCATGTGCCACAGGGAAATGTCATGCAGGGGCAGCTGAAGATATTTGGCTATCGGCAGCTAAGGACAAGATGGTGCAGACAAAACGCCATTCCACCTACCGTAGTGGACCAAACTGACAGCTGAATTTTACTTCGGCACTGGAGATGGCAGGCATCGAGACAGGTAGGCAAAAAGGAAGCTTCACTGCCACTGGAGTGCTGGCTCAGAAGGAATGGAATGGCAGCTTAGCAGAAATGGACAGGGAAAACGACCACTACCCTCCAACATCTGCCACCTTACTCTGCCTAATGTTAGGGCCAGCTCAATAATAATAACAATGCACACATATATAATGCTGCCCAATATTTCTGAGAATGATCCCACAACAAACACAGGAGTTTCTAAAGGAGAACAAGGAAAAGAAAATCCATTGCACTGATGACTGCATACAAAGAGATAGTACAATTGTACATGGAAGAGCAAAGGCCTTCTTATTACTCTTTCCAAACTTTTCTGTTTCCCCCTGAAGGCCCCATAGCCTCGTATTACACAATTCTTGCCTGCGAAATGGAGCGAAACTAATAATGGAGCCCACAATTGACTCGTATATCCTTTTAAAAGCAGAACCATCATCCAGCGCTCAGGCACACACATACACAAAACTCGTGAAATTTGTTCATGGTGTCTCAAATGTAACTTCTGTTGATCTTCTCTGTTGACCCATATTGGGACGTTCTGCACATTAAGCATACAAAGTAGCACTTAGAGATCATTGAGGCAGACATCAGGTGCTTTATAAAGGAATGTCTATCATTTGTCTTGTATTATCCTTGGCTTCCCCGATTCTCTAATATCCAGAAGAGAACTTAAATAAATCTGTCACTCTTCTTGAACACTGCATTAGCTTGGTCAACAGCACGGTAGCCCCTCCACAGTGCAATTGACCATCATTAATGGTTGCTCACAGACATACTAATGGGCTTACTTTACGGTTAAAAAAACGTTATCTCTGCCCAGGAGTTGTTTTGCAAATCCAGTGTCTGGAGTCAGTTTTAACTAGCTCTTGGCAGAATGGCATTACAAACAAAAGCTTAAGGGGAAGATGTTTGTAACATCGGATTGGATCCTTTCAAGTACAATTATTTCCAGAATATTGGTGCATAGGGACAACCTTTGGCAATTTAGGAGTCATGGGTAACATCTGTCTGAGATTAGAACAATTGCAAAATCCATCAGCCTTATCCATTGTTAGCAGTTCTTAATCCCAATTCAATTTTAACTCTACAGACACATAGGTTTGGTCTTGACTGAATCATTAGCCCCCCGAATCACTGAGCAAGGCAATACTGAAAATTTTAAGGTGCATGCATCATCCACCTCATTTTGCTTACTGGAAAAGTTAGTAATCTCCTGCAGGTTTGGAAAACTTTGAAACTTGGTTCAGTGTTACATCAATGTTTAATAAGATGCATGCTTTTAAAATCCAAAACCTTTAATTCTGTCAGCCTCGCTCTTGGCTTTACTTTAAGTTGCAGAGTACCATCTTGTGTATGTTGGACCAAAAGTAAAACTAGCATTCCTTCTTGGGATTTTAACCAATGATATCCCAAAATAAAGAACAAAATTATTTCTATACGCAGCTACGGCAGCTAGGGTACTAGTAGCCAAGTACTGGAAAAGTGAACATATCCCTACTAGATAAGAATGGGAATTAAAGTTAAACAAGTACTTGGAACTCACAAAAATGACCGAATCATTAAGGAATAAACCAATCAATGTAGTCCAAAAGGAGTGGGAATGCTTTAACACTTATCTAACGAGACAAGGTTCAACAAGCAAAATTTGGTTGTGCGTAGAATAAATCCGTAAATAGAAAAAATGTTTCCTTATACCAAGATGAGGATATGAATTGAAATACGGGGTGGGGGGTGGGGGGGGAATCGTATCAGATAGATAGAATGAATTGTGGTGAGGTAGATGGAAGCTGAAAATAAATAGAATAACAAAAGAGATCCATTCCAAAAGGGAAAGTATTTTGTTTGAGAATTGATATTTTGGGAAAGTATTGTATAGTTAATTTCACTTCATTTTTGTTCATGATTTTGTTTTTCCTTTTTCTTTTTTCTCTTGTTATTTTTGTTTTTTGCTTTGTTTCTTTGTTTTCTGCAGATTTGTTTGATATGTCAAGTCTTCTTTGTATTTGCACAAAACTATAAAAAAGTAAAACTAGCAAGTAACTGCTCAAGCTTCTCATATTTACAGACTTGCTCTGCTTGTCAATTCTAAAAAGCCAACTTACTGCAAAACAATCCTGTGTCTGTTCTGCCATAAATGTGGGACTTTCTATGTAGAAGGATCCTGGTTTGGTTCCTGGCATATCCAAATAGAACTGGAAGGGACTCCTACATGAAATAACGGAGAGCCACCACCAGTCAGCATTGACAAAACTGAACCAAACAGGCTGACTCAGTATAAGTCGGCTTCCTCTGATCTAAACACAGGGAAGGCAGAGACCAAATGAAGGACATCCACTACCCCACTCCAACCCAGAGCAGAAGAGGAGTAGCAGAGTGAGGCAGGTTGCCTTCCTCTGCTCTCTGTGCCTGCTGGCTCCAAGTGAATGGGACAGCAGCATGTATTGGATGACTGAGCTTGGTAGAAATTAGCCATGGGGTTGATCTGCCCCAAAGGTCAGGGACTCCATATCCCAATGGTAAGTGTGCTCACTTAGTCGATCAACCACAGGACAAGAAGTACCGCAGAGCAGAAAATAAACTTGCTTGGCAAATCTCTTTTGACCTTTTAAATTCCTCTGCCCCTTTGAAATCCAGCTTGCACTTCTGGGAGTTCTCGGTCCACATACTGCTTAAGCCTGCCTTGTAGAATTTTAAGCATAACCTTGCTAGCATGTGAAATGAGTGCAATTGTGCGGTAGTTGGAGCATTCTTTGGCACTGCCCTTCTTTGGGATTGGGATGTAGACTGATCTTCTCCAATCCTCTGGCCACTGCTGAGTTTTCCAAATTTGCTGGCATATTGAGTGTAGCACCTTAACAGCATCATCTTTTAAAATTTTAAATAGTTCAGCTGGAATATCATCACTTCCACCGGCCTTGTTATTAGCAATGCTTTCTAAGGCCCATTTGACTTCACTCTCCAGGATGTCTGGCTCAAGGTCAGCAACCACACTACCTGGGGTATACGAGACATCCATTCCTTTCTGGTATAGTTCCTCTATGTATTCTTGCCACCTCTTCTTGATGTCTTCTGCTTCTGTTAGGTCCTTTCCACTTTTGTCTTTTATTATGGTAATCTTTGTACAAAATGTTCCTTTCATATCTCCAATTTTCTTGAACAGATCTCTGGTTTTTCCCATTCTATTGTTTTCCTCTATTTCTTTGCATTGCTTGTTTAAGAAGGCCTTCTTGTCTCTCCTTGCTATTTTTTGGAAATCTGCATTCAATTTCCTGTATCTTTCACTATCTCCCTCGCATTTTGCTTGCCTTCTCTCCCCCGCTATTTGTTAGGCCTCCTTGGACAGCCACTTTGCTTTCTTGCATTTCCTTTTCCTTTCGGATAACATGAGCTTGGTAGAAATTAGCCGTGGCGTTGATCTGCTCCACAGGTCAGGGACTCCATATCCCAATGGTAAGTGCTCACCTAGTTGCTGAGGACCACAGGACAAGATCTACCGCAGAGCAGAAAATAAACTTGCTTGGCAAATCTCTTTTGACCTTTTAAATGATAGATTTGCCAAAATGAAGACAAGAGAAAGAAGTCATACAAGTAGGTTTAAGCAGCAGGCGATTCACGAATTACCGTTTTATTAATTATGTGAACGTTCTATCAATTTTGCTCTTGCTTTTCGGCAATTCTAAACGTTTGGAATACAAAGATGATTTGTAATTTCCTGAGATTGCAAGGTATTCGTTTTGTAAAGCAGAATATATTTGTTAATAGCCATGAATTAATTAATAGCTGCGAACGCTAATTCACTAGGTAAGCAAACAATTTGCCTATCTAGTGCATTGATAATGCATGGTTACGAATGAATTTTTCACCATTCAATACCTGCAAGTTAAGCTGATATTCCATGTGCTACATTGCCTACTGACAGCATTTGGGGAGGGGGTGCAAGAGGAAGGCCCTCAAGGTTATGTTCTGCCCCAGGTTACCTCTCTGTGGCCCTGTGTGGTATTCTGTGAGCTCCAAAAAGGTTATCTTGCCACTGTCATAGGAACTTCCTATCATCTAAAATCTAGTGGCAAACAGAGTAGATTTGAGAACCTGGGCAGGAGGGGGAACAAACCTCAATCGGACAGAAATGAGAGTAGCAGGATTAGTCAGCACGTAGCCTTCAGAGTGAACAAACACTGCAATGTTGAAAACAACTCCCATTGCCAAGTTGTTCCGAATGCTGATAGTTCTCCAGTACACATTTTCCTACTCCATGCTCTCTTAAGGGCAGCTATAGCCACAACTTACTTACTTACTTGCTTCCTCCACCAGCTTATTCAATATTTTTACAGTACTTTTCCATCCCATCAATGGGTAAAATAAACAGCGGCCAACATCAAAAGTTTTAAACAGCATAGTTTAAAAGAAAAGTAATAGACAAATGCAGCAGCTAAAACAGTTTGCAAAAAAAGGGGGGATCTTCTATAATTGGTCATCCCTTAAGCTAGGGATGGGGAACCTATGACGTCACCTGCCAACTGCTGTTATTCCCCAGATCCCATCATTCTGGACCATTGGCCATGCTGGCTGGGGCTGACGGGAGCTGGAATCCAATAACATCTAAAGATTGTCAAACTTTTGGGAGAAACTGCAATGCGCGCACACACACCACCTCCAAGAATGCATCACAACCTAATCTATTGGCTACAACAGATTTTCACAAGGAGAAAAGGTGGAGGGAGTGGACCCTATGATAGACAGGAAAGGCCTTTGTGGGGTCTATGCATCCAGGAGTGTCACACTGGCAACTCCTGATCTAGAGGGCCACAGATTCCCCCAGTCCCTTCACTATACAATATTTGGGAGGGGGGTTGATAGGATCTAGTTGACTCTAATGTTGACTCCATTTGGATGGCAGGCATCAAGGGCCAAACTACATGTTGCATGCAGTTGTGTGCATTTTTCTCCTCCAGGAAGGAAAGAGCATCATCTGGAAAGTTACAAGTTCCCCATCACCGGCATAGGATAAAGAAAATAAAAGTTTTTACTTGGCATCTGAACACTACTGGATGTCCTGCATCAAGGAGTATCAAGGTTATTATATGTATAATCTGGGGAACCGGGTTCGCGTCTCCGCTCCTCCACATGCAGCTGCTGGGTGACCTTGGGCCAGTCACACTTCTCTGAAGTCTCTCAGCCCCACTCACCTCACAGAGTGTTTGTTGTGGGGGAGGAAGGGAAAGGAGAATGTTAGCCGCTTTGAGACTCCTGAAGGGGAGTGAAAGGCGGGATATCAAATCCAAACTCTTCTTCTTCTTCTTCTATATTTGTTTGTTATTTTTCTACATCACTCAGCACTAAGTCCTCCAAGTGGTTTATAAACTTTAAAAAAGCAGGATAAATCAATTACATACATTACAAATCAGCCCCCCAAAGCAAGCTAAAAGTCAGTACAGTGGTACCTCGGGTTACAGACGCTTCAGGTTACAGACTCCACTAACCCAGAAATAGTACCTCTGGTTAAGAACTTTGCTTCAGGATGAGAACATAAATCGTGCTCCGGTGGCACGGCGGCAGTGGGAGGCCCCATTAGCTAAAGTGGTACCTCAGGTTAAGAACAGTTTCAGGTTAAGAACGGACCTCCGGAACGAATTCAGTTCTTAACCCGAGGTACCACTGTATAAGCACAAGCACCCACAAAAAACTACAAAAATATATGGAGCTGCTGTAAGTTAAAAGGCCTAGGAGAATAAATGCCCATAACCCACCAGGAGAGCTTCTCTGGATAGAACATTCTAGAAACTTGTCACCACCACCACAAAGGCCCTGTCCCTTGTAACCAACTACCTTACTTGGTTAGGTGAGGGAACTTGGAGAAAGGCTTATGATGAAGATCTCAAGGTCCAGCGGGTACATACGACAGAAGGCAGTCTTTCAGGTAACCTCTGTCCTGAGTACTATTTAGGACTTTATAGGATACAACCAGTACTTTGCTTTGAGCTTAATAACTGTTGCCAGGCTATCTCTGCCTAGATCAGCCCATTGCTGGTAGGTCAGCTGAAGCTGATAAAATGTCTTCTATGTGATACAAAGGCTACCTGAGCCACAAGTGGCCCTGCTGGATTTAAAACCACTCCCAACAAGGATTCCTTTAGCCTCCTAAAGTCCAACCCCATCCAAGGCAATCTAAACACCACTCAACATGGATACCTGCAGGGACCAGCGAGGGTGTTCCCTCAACCCTAAAGGTGTTTATTTTAATGGACATAGGCACACACACATCCGGCTAGTCAAGAAGAGGTTTAGAAGGACCACTCCTATTGCGAGTGGCTGCCAGACTTGGACTCTCTTCACTTTTCTGGAACAGTCCTCCTGGGCCAGCAGGCAACTGAGACACGTGCTGCTTGTTCTGCTCTCACAACGTTGCTTCTGCAAATGTCCCAAGGTTTGAAAACCCAAGAAATATAATGGTATTATCCATAAGGGAGTTGTGGTGCCTTTTGTGATCAGGCGAAGAACTTGAGGGACCCTCAGGACCACACCAAACTGCCCCTGCTATTGAAATGGCTGAACAAGAAACACCCTCTCCTGTGAACTCCTGCTTCTCAGTCCCAGGTCTTCTAAGGCAGTGTTTCCCAACCTTGTGCCTCCAGCTGTTTTTGGACTACAATTCCCATCATCCCTTGCCACTGGTCTTGCTAGTCAGGGATGATGGGAGTTGTAGTTCAAAAACAGCTGGAGGCACAAGGTTGGGAAACACTGTTCTAAGGACCACCCTTCTTCACTGACCCCATGTATCTCCCCCTTGGGTCAGTCACACTCATTCAGTACAAATGAGCTGAAGTTAAAGTTAGGTTCTTTGGCTAGTGTTAGGAAAGCAATGGGGATCAGATTCAAGCTAAGACACTAAGTACAAATCCAATTTCAACAGACTCCCTTTTTCATGAGATCTTCCCAAATTTTCTCTCTTCTTGTGATATATATAAATGGATGTATTTACATCTTATACCAGGCATCTTATACCAGGCCTACAACTCCCATGATCCCTAGCTAACAGGACCAGTGGTCAGGGATGATGGGAATCGTAGTCCATAACATCTGGCGGGCCAAAGGTTGGGGATGCCTGCCTTACACAATAGTTGAAACAGTAAAATAAAGTCCCCTTTTACACATTTGAGAGGAATGTAATTGATTTCAGGGGAAATCACTGTGTAAAAGCAAAGAGGTAAGCTAACTGTCCTTGCATTTCCAAAGAGGCTAAAGTTCAGGTTTGGCTTGAATGATTGCAATTCATTCTGATTAGATAAACTGTAAAAATGTCCTAGACTGTCTCAATGTACACATATTTGGTATTTCTAGCCAAGCTTCTACCCCTGACTGTTTTCTCTAGTATCACGCAATGGACTCATTGATTATCCAGCACATAGCAAGCCTGCCAGGTGAAGACAAATTCTGTGGTAAATCATTCATCCTCCTCCAGTTACTTGTGTTTACTGATCCTTTTTCATGCCTGCAACTCAGTTATGGGTGGCTGTTTTGTATTTTTCATTTTCCAATCATAAAACAGTTTTGGTTTTTTTACTGTAATAGTTTCTTTCATCTTGGTTTTTGTTGCAAGCATGCACTCTAGTTTTTTATTTTACAATTTATGGAAGCCACCCAAAGATCTTGACTGGATGGGTGGTATACAGATGTAATAAATAAATAAAAAATACAAATGTAATAAACAGCACTTTGTTTTGCAGGGCTTTGGGACTCAACCACCGGTCACTGTTGATTTGGCCTTAATCTCGAGTCTACTGCTTCTTTCCCTATATCGGTTGTGGGGATAGTTATGTTGCCTTTTGCTTCAATATACAGTGGTACCTTGGATTACATACGCTTCAGGTTACATACACTTCAGGTTACAGACTCCGCTAACCCAGAAATATTACCTCAGGTTAAGAACTTTGCTTTAGGATGAGAACAGAAATTGTGCAGTGGCAGCGCAGTGGCAGCAGGAGTCCCCATTAGCTAAAGTGGTGCTTCAGGTTAAGAACAGTTTCAGGTTAAGAACGGACCTCTGGAACGAATTAAGTACGTAACCAGAGGTACCACTGTATATGCTTTGATTATTTTGTCATCCTTTTTCACAGTTGTTGTGAGTCGTTTTGAGGATATTTGACCATCTGCTTCTGCTTACCATTTAGCCTATACAGTGGTACCTCGGGTTAAGTACTTAATTCCAGAGGTCCGTTCTTAACCTGAAACTGTTCTTAACCTGAAGCACCACTTTAGCTAATGGGGCCTCCTGCTGCTGCCACGCTGCCAGAGCACGATTTCTGTTCTCATCCTGAAGCAAAGTTCTTAACCTGAGGTACTATTTCTGGGTTAGCGGAGTCTGTAACCTGAAGCGTATGTAACCTGAAGCGTATGTAACCCGAGGTACCACTGTATGCATATAGGAGTCATTTGCATTATGTATACGGGTTGTGAAATTCAGCTTTCCTTGACACTAAATTTGGGTGGAATCTATGTTTAAAATGATAGAATACTAACACCCCGACTTCTGTAATGGAGTGATAAAGATATCCTCAGTTTAAGATATGAATCATTAAGCTATTCATTTTTCAACAGTCTCCTGAAATATCAGTGTGTGTAATAATAATAATATATTTATACCCCACTCATCTGACTGGGTTTCCCCAGCCACTCTGGGCAGATTCCAACAAAATATTAAAAATACAATAAAACATAAAACATTAAAAACTTCCCTAAACAGGGCTGCCTTCAGATGTCTTCTAAAAGTCAGATAGTTGTTTATTTCCTTGACATCTGATGGGAGGGCGTTCTACAGGGCGGGTGCCACTACCGAGAAGGCCCTCTGCCTGGTTCCCTGTAGCTTTGCTTCTTGCAGTGAAGGAACCACCAGAAGGCCCTTGGAGCTGGACCTCAGTGTCCTGGCTGAACCATGGGGGTGGAGACGCTCCTTCAGCTATGACAACAATTTAATATTTTCCTTAAAATAGACAACTGCAGATTTCTTTCCATGGCACCCACAAAGCCTCCCTACCCCCTTAGTCATGAGATGGAGGGTAGGTAACTTTTTCTACCTTGAAAAAAAATACATAAAGCTGTCTAATGGTCAGACCATTTTAAATACCATAGAGAAGTGAGCAAGCTTTTGAGCTTCCCAGAAGCCTTCTAACTGTTATTGGTTGGTTGTGGAAGGAAGGAGGGGGAGTCATTTGTGGATATATTTTCTACACTTTTACTTACTTACTTACTGCATTTTTACATAAAATATCACAAAGCAGAATACAGACTGAAAACCACAGCATTCCAATAAAAACATCAAACAATAAAAAACATCAGATGTAAAAATGTATTTCACCTAGTGGTATTCTGCACAGGTTACGTGCGATATACAATGGACTAAAAAGAAATAAAGTATATGGTTAAACAGTGTGTGATCCTTCAGTCTAACAATGCATAGACACAGAAATCACTATAATAGCAAAAAATGGGTCATTAATCAGCTCTCTGTCCAGGAGTGGCAAAGCCATATCAAATGAAGCATTAAACGACTAATCTTGAAAACGATGACAAACACTGGCTAATTGACTAGCATAAGCCATCTTGAGTCAAATATTTAGTTTTGCATTAAATCCGTATCCAGCATTAGAACATTTCCTCTTGATTAAAACAGCTAAAATGTGGTTTTTCTGCTCCATTTCCCACATCTAATTAATGCTGAACATTGACTCATTTTCTAATAACATTACAAATGTATTGGCAAACATGCAGAAAGAGGAACCAAACTAGGCCTGTATGATTAATTCCTATTTCTCCATTTGCAAAGGGTGCTAATATGGCATAAGTGAGGCTATTTGCAGACACTTGCCTGAGCTGTATGCAGTTGAGTCCTCTGATTGCTAAGATAAACAGTCATCTAGATCTGGAGATAAGCACTGCCAAGAACACACTGCTGCTAATTTAATTTTAGGCTCATTAGGAGTTAAAAGGTGATCTGCTGCTACATTTGCAGGCAGTATTGGCAGAGCAATTATATCAGCATCATCCAATATGGTTCTGAATAACCTTTACTAGTAGAGGAAATTTTAAAGAAGAAAGCCGGTTTAAGAGGAATATAAAGGGAGATGAGTGATATGTATCTAAAGAGGAGTGTGGATGTGGTCAATAACATTTTAGCAAAAATACTTGCCAGAACTAAGAACAGCTATACTTGATCTACCTACCTGCTTGTGTACACTATAATGAAGGTAGCCAACAGGGTGTGCTCCAGATATTTTGGACTACATCTACCGTTATCCCAGACCGTTGGTTATGGTGGCTGGGGCTGATGGGAATTGTAGTCCACAACATCTGCAAGGCTCCACCTTGTCTACCCCTGCACCCTTGATTATATTTTCATGGAGATACAGTGGAGAGGAGGGAAGCAGATGGAAACGGCTAGTGCGGAGCCATTGCACCCCAAAATTTGAAAGGTGGCTGTAGCTGGCTCATGAAATTCTGAATGGGGGTGGGATTCATTTCTGACATTGTTAGTTCCAGTTTTAGAAGACATCTCAAAGCAGCCCGGTATTGGAAAGTTTTTAATGTGTGATGTTTTATTATGTTTCTATGTGTGTCGGAAGCCACCCAGGGTGTCTGGGGCGACCCAGCTGGGTGGACAGGGTATAAATAATATTCTTTATATTATTAATAATACTTCTATTTGTTCAACTTTCCCTCCCACAGATCATTTTTCTTAAAATGCAACCTTCAGAGCAGACAACAAAGGGCCGTGTGCCAACCAGATCTGCTATGCATGTACCTCTGTTGAGCTCCTGTTTAAAATACTGCGGTGAACTTCTTGAAGGCCTTCCAGAGTGGAAGCTGGTTTCACTCCCATACCTAAAAAAACCCACTGCAGTGGTTTCCATGTAGCTGCCATGTGCTTTTCAAAATGCTGGTTCCTCTGCTGCTTAAACAATCTAGGACTAGTATATCTCAGGACACGGATGGAGAGCTTGTGGTCTTACAGATGTTGCTGGACCACATCTCCAATCATCCCCAACCACTGGCCTTGCCACCTAAGGCTGATGGGAATCAGCGTTCAACAACATAGGGCCTCAGGGTGGGCATTCTTGCATACAAGGTCCCCCTCCTATGTTTGGATCTGCTTCAAGAGCCAAGAAATGAATCTGGGGAATGAGCAGAATTGTCCTGATTTCAGCAGCCATTCCTTGGAACTCAGTGACGTCCACCTCTCCCAAGTCAAGCTGCATGATACACCCAGGACTTGACAAGATATTCTGGCATCTGAGGTAGAAAATCCCATAAGTGACTCTTATTGGAAATAAAAATAGAATTATAATTAATTAAAGACTAACAAATGTTCTTCCATGATACCAAAACTCTCCATGGTGGCTGCCTATGGTGGCTCCCTCACTCTGCCTAATGTAAGAGCTAGTATTGACATTCTCCAATACATTTAAAGTGCATGATTTACTCCCAAGAATGCCAGGAACTATAGTTTGTTGAAGGTACTGGGGCTTATAGCTGTGTGGGGTAAACTATGGTTCTCAGAATACCTTGGGGGGAATTTAATGTGCTTTAAGTGCATTGTGTGGCTGTGACCATACACTGCTTTTTTTTTAAGGTGGTGGTGAAAAGTCATCTCTGATGATCAAGTTGTTTCCATAAGCCTGCTGCTGGTTTATTCAGTTTTTACAGTTGTAGAGTAGAAGCCCAGTTGTGGTGTCTGAGCCCATAATGTTTCCAGACAGATTCTTTTCTTTTAAACCTATAGTGAGTACAGGATGCAATTGTGCATCAGTGTTCAGGGAAAAAGGAAGCCTACAGCCACGGAAGATAAGGAGTGGCAGTTCCTTGCTACCTAAGACCAAGGGCAAGGACCTGCTCCTGCTGTTCCATCTCCAACATCCAACCTCATTGGCAACTGAATCATATTTCAGCAACAGTGGCTGGACAGCATCCTCCATCACATCTGAGGGCAGCAGGCTAGTTTAGGGGGCATATGGAACACAGCTCTGTCCCGTAACACCTCACTGATGCACCCCACCTGCCAGCATCTACTACCTCGTTCCAATTGTCCAATGGTTGGGCCAACCCTAGGACTTCATGGAAGAATTTGGAAACCTGGGAAGTCACCTTCTGCAAAGTTCTTGATTATTTCAATCAGGGATTGAGCAGGGGAACTTTTATTTATTAATTGGAAAAAACAACAAGTGAACTCAAGGTTCTTCCTTAGGGTTTATACGTCAAGAATTCAGATCCATACCTCCATCACCTTGAAAGATCCCCATATCTGATACTTAAGGTAGCCACCCCACACAACTGCCTGTTTATCTGAAACCAGGCCCCACTGTGGGGCTTACTTCTGGGTAGGCATGAATAGAATTTCACTGTTAGTCATTTTTTGCAAAACAATAATTAATTATGAATATAACCGAGGCCTAATATTATAGGTTAAAAGGGAGAACAACATAATCCAGTGACTTCTTACCTCCTTTCCTCTGCCAACTTGTGATCCTTGAAAATATCACACGTCCTTAATGAGAAAAGCTGTTCTCCCATGTTTGCACTTGCTATTCACCATTAGCCAGATAATTATCCTAATGTGCTAGAAAAATATAGTGACAAGGCACAGCTGCTTCAACCAGGATTGTATGTTAGTGAGTTTTAAGGACTTAAAGAGAGTAGGTAATTGACTAGCAAAAGGCTTTAATAATACTAAAAAGGAGACTCTATCTTCAGTAAAACAATCAACCGTTCTGTACTTCAATATCACCATCTCACCACAGCCACGTACCTGTTATCAAATCTATTTGTGGGAAACCGTTGTCTAAGAAACCACTTCCTCTGTGCTTCTAAACCAGCACTCTGGTCCATTTTGAAAGCATTTGTTCAATTAATCTGTTGTAATTTGCAAATAATGGAATGTGGATTCCATAAGCAGCTAAGGAAAAATTGGACCCCAATTTGCAAGACGGTTAAGGGGTTGATTAACTGTTAATCACACACTTCCTGGCGCAATTGACTATTCATTTTAATCCTTGAAGCTGTAGTGTGGGGTGTTTTTTTCCAGAGCCTGCAATGTGGCAGATACTCGCAACAGAAGTCAAGGTTGCATCTATTTAATCATGTGGTTAGCAACCAAGCCTGGTAGCTGAAGACAATCTCCATAAATTGACAAAATCATTAATGGATTAATCAATAAACTAAACTAGAACTACTTTTTTGTTTTGTCCTTATCTCCTGATGAAAGGTTTGATGACGAATTGAGATAGATCTGTTCTTGCTGATAAGGTCATCTGTACAGAATTTGTGAAACACTGCAGAATAAAAATAAAGGGTACTATCAAGTGTTAGCCACACTCAGAGAAGGCATATTGAAGTCAGTAGACTTAAAAGTAGCTTTTAGTGGGACTACTCTGAGTATGGTTTTGTTGGCTACCAGCCAAAGTTCTTTCAGCAAACAGGCCTGCTCAGGTGTGCCAGGCCTAATGAGGACACCAGCTCATCATAGGTCTTTCCCCTATGAAGTAGCTGTGGAGGTTGAAGGTCCCTGCCTTCCCACATCTGCCTAAATCTCCTGCTCACCACCTGGGTCCTTCCTACACCAATGCTCCTCTCTCTTCATACCTCTTCTAGTCCTAGGAGACCAGCAATGTCATCACAGTAGAGGTGGCGACACCCTCCTCCTTCACCAACCTGACTCATCTCTGCCTCTTGGCCTCCCTCCTTGCCTGCTTCTGCTTCTAGACTGCTCTCTGCCATAGGCTCTTCCTGCTCACTAAACCCTATTACCTCTTCAGCTTCCAACACTTCCTCCTCCCACTCTTCCTTATTAAGAGTGGTTGGCCACTGTGATGCTAGGCTAGATGGGCCATTGGCCTGATCCATCAGGCTCTTCTTATGCTATTGACAGGATAACCTGAGTATCTGTGAAGAGCCAAACTACTGCACTGATAACAGAACCTGGTTTGGGGTTATAAAGAGAACACTTGTACTCTCATGTGAAGAGCTGTTTTGATTCAAAACTCCCTTTTGATGAAAATGCTTGTACTTTAAACACTGCCAGGCCTGTTGAGAAATCATGCACCTTTCCACATGCCAGCCACTTGCCTCAATGAAAACCACTCTGTTCTCCCTCCCTCCACCCCCCCTCCAAAATCTGTGCCAGGCACTTTGGTCCAGCTGAACTGTTAGACACTGTTGACAGTCTTCAAAAGTGGGTGTTGTTTAAGGAGTCAAAGTACACTATCCAGCAAAATCAATATCCTATTAGGCTAGAAAGAGTTCTGACTATCAAAGGCCAACGAACCTAATGGCTAAAAATATAAGTACCTGACCCAGAAGATTAATCACACACTGCCATGCTGAAATTGGTGCAATTCTTCCAATCATTAACGTTTTGCTTGCAAAAATGCGCTCCCCGTGTTTGTTCTCCTGCTAAATGATAACCGTTTTCAAGTTGAATCTCCTGATAAAATGAGCTCCAGAACAAAATGGGAGCCATGCCGTAAAGATCACCCATGCCAATTCAACCAAAATAGCCAACTGTCAACCAGAGAATGGTCCAGAAAGGTGGAGAACAACACACCAACGTACAGATCTTGGGGTCGGTGAGATGAATAAGAGACTGCATGAAAGGGAATACACAACAGATGGTCTGGTGCTACAGTATTGTTGTAACTTGTTTCCACACTTGCAAACAGTAGTGGAGATTGCAACTATTGCTACAGTGCTGAAAGTCTGTTCAGAATTCCAGCTATTCCTTTCAATCTCCCATTCCCTGTCCCTCCCCGTTGGACACACAGGTGCCCAACGAGTAGAACTTACTTTCCAGTAATCATGCTCAGGATCAGTCCTGATCGTCATTTCCTAGCCTGTTAACACAACCTGTCATCCTGTTTGCAAACTCAAAGCAAACTGAGGGGTTTTCCAAAAGATCAGGCTTGCTTCCTCTCCAGGATCACCTTCCCGGGAACTGGCGGAAACTCACATAGGCCTACAAATAGCTGCCTTGTCTGGAAGTCATTCCGTGCACTGCAAACAGTTCATCATGAAGCAAGGGGTCAGGGGGAATTTACCACTGTGCTAGACTTTATAACATATCTGATTCATTTTAGATGGCAAAGTGGTGGGGGGAATTCAGTTTGAGCCTTGATATGGCTCCTTGGACATAAGTCCCACTGAGTTCAGTAGCGCATCTTAAGTGCACGGAATTAGATTATTCAAAAGGGCTTGCTTCTGAGTAGATGTGTCTAGGATTGATTGCACTGTGCAAGTCTTGGTATGGGGGACTCCCACTAATTCTTGATCAGGAACAAGACAGATCACCAATGGCTTTCCTTTAGCTGACTTGTGCCTCCTTGGGATCATCCAACCTTCAGCAGTTGAGAATATCAGACAGGCTGCCCACTTAATATTAATTAATACGTAAGTTCTTTGCAAAAAATGTGTGTGTGTCTTTCGATGTACAGTGGTACCTTGGGTTACATACGCTTCAGGTTACATATGCTTCAGGTTACAGACTCCACTAACCCAGAAATAGTACCTCGGGTTAAGAACTTTGCTTCAGGATGAGAACAGAAATTGCGCGGCGGCAGCAGGATGCCCCATTAGCTAAAGTGGTGCTTCAGGTTAAGAACAGTTTCAGGTTAAGAACAGACCTCCAGAACGAATTAAGTACTTAACCCAAGGTACAAGGGCATGAAAGTAATCTCTTTTGGCCTTTAGAATAAGTACAGGGATGTGTCCATAGCAACTGGATCTCAAATCTTTGGGGAGGAGGGGAAGTTACAATCAAATGGTGTATAATTTTTATGAAATGAAATAAATAAAGCTACCTCCTAGAGGATGAGTTTATTTGTTTTAAACAGTTTACCCCACTCTCCCATTAAACAGGGTTTGAGTTGTTCTTTGCTTATGTTTTTTGCCCCATCTCCTCTCCAAGGAGCTCAGGGCAGCATATATGGTCTCCTTCCTTGTGAATCTTATACCCACAAGATAAATTAGGTGGTGGCATGCGCTTCATGAGTGAGTGAGGTTTGAACAGAGGTCTCGCCACTCCTAGGCTAACACACTGACCACAAGCCCCCACAATACACCTGTGTATATCCTACAATAGGGAAGAATAATTTAGAATAATAGAATGGTAGAGTTGGACAATCCAGCCCCCCGCAATGCAGGAATCTCAGCTAGATCCTCCTTAACAGATAGCCACCCAACCTCTGCTTATAAACCTTCAAGAAAGGGAAGTTCAGCACCTTTCGTGGAAGTCTGTTTTACTGTCAAACAGCTCTTACTGTCAGAAAGTTCTTCCTGATGTTTAGTCAGAATCTCCTTTCTTGTAACTTGAAACATTGATTTGAGACCTACCCCCCAGAGCAGGAGAAAACAAGCTTGTTCCCTTTTCCATGTGAGAGCCCTTGAGATATTTGAAGATGGCTAACATATCTTCTCTCAGTCTCCTCTTTTCCAGGCTAAACATACCTAGCTCCTTCAACTGTTCCTCATAAGGCTTGGTTTCCAGACCCTTGATCTTCTTCGTTTCCCTCCGCTGCGGATGTTCCAGCTTGTCAACATTCTTCTTAAAGATAAGGGAGTTCTCTTCCTGCCCATGCCATTGTTCCTTCCCGCACTCATATTCCAATCATTTAAGAACTCACTGCACATAATGCCCACATTGATCTGACCAACAGCTTACAAATCAATATAGCTAACTTCACCCAATAACATCCCCCCCACCCACACACAAAACACACGCAAACAAAATTTACTGCAGTATACTGAAGGCAAACAACCATGCCCTGGTCTCTCTCTGCCAATAACTAATAAATGAATAGAAAGAGAACCTACCCACATTACGCCAACACAAAAACTTGCACATACACCATGTAAAAGAATGAAAGTTTACTACCCCCTCCCCCTGCTCTCTCTCCCCACATTTCTTCTTCCCCAACCTTATACAGCATTAATGTCTCACAATGAATATAGCTGATATGTAGAAAGGACTTTATGAACTGAAAATAGAGACAATGTCTGTGCTTTTGTAACCCAAGAGAATCTTTAATAAAAACATTTTTTTAAAAAAATCATGATGCCCAAATTGGTTATACATTGTTTTCAGTCAGTGGGGCAGGACTTTGGGGCAGAGGTCAAGGTGACCCCACTGAATGAGCCAGAGGCCCCTCAAATGCATTAAGGCTGGTTTACCACCTTTTGAAGTGATACATATTCCCATCCGAAGAGCATCCCCATAAGACCACTGGAATTAAGTGTTAAGTGAAATAATACACGATACGATCTAAGGAGAAAGTCCCACAAGCCCAGCATTTGAAATTACCTAACTGAGCCAGTGTTTTCAGGAGATGAAAGTAAGGTTATGTTGATGGTATCTGCTACACTCTCTCCCCACTTTTTGGACCCCTGGGCCCAAAATTCTAAACATTTTGTTTCAGTCCTGCAACATTCAAAAGGTCTTTTTGCAAAGTTTCCATCCCAGAAGTGAAATTCTCCTTGGGGAATCAAAAGGGCCCTTTTCATCCAGTTTGTTTGGTGTGGTTTTTTTCTCTCAGCCAGTTAAAGATCTTCAAAGAAGATGTAGTAGTAGTTATATTCCCAGGGGGATATAAAAACTGATCACTGTACAAATCTATCAACAAGCACAGGCTCTTTCCTGTCATTTCAAAGTAAAAAGATCTGCCCCATTTTTCAGGTGATTGTCTCAACAAAAACACTGACTTAGAGTTATATTTCCCCTCCTCATTTTTGTCAAGCCAACTCCTCTTAAAGTGCAAGCAGAGGGAAAGTCCGTCCTCAAGGGGACCACTACTGATGAGGACCATTGAAATAGCCCTTGTCACCTTCAATGTCCACCTCTTGGTCTGAATCATCAGAGATGTCAGTATCCAGCTCTTCCTGGGAGGCTGGTGATGGGGTGTACAGTGGTCTCCCTGGAGAAGTCTCCTTATCATGGTCAGGACTCAGACAGTCCTCTTGTCTTGGATCCTGGTGATTGTCCCCACTTTCGGTTTCCTCTTTTTTGCTAGCTTGAGGGTTCTCCTGAAAAAGCCAGGGAGAAAATTTACAATGGAGGATCCCAGGTGAAGGAAACACTGGGGAGGTCAAGTAGGAGGGAAGGGAGGCAAGGGTGGAGGTGTTTATTTATTAAAAAAAAAACATTTTTAACCCTTCCACTATCTCACAGAGATACCAACCAATTAAAATCACAACTATTTTCCTTCTCACAAGTACTGGGGTGGGTGGGTGATTAGGTAAAAACCGTGACCAGGGGAAAGAGACAGTGGAAGAGGACTGGAAGAAATTTAAAATATATCTTAAAAATTGTTGTAAAGTTGAGGAGTGTTAAGATGTCAAGGGGTAAGAAGCAGAGAATTACAGCTGTAACTAACAAATTAAAGAAAATTTAATGAAAGGGAATCAAATAGATAATTGACTAGAGGAGTTGCTAAAGAATTGTAAAATAAGGATGCAGTGAAAGGGAGGTATGGGGAAGTCAGGGGAAAGAAGGTGCACGAAAATAAGATTATGAAATTATACATGTTTAAATGTTTTGTATGTTTTTGTTTTGTATGTTTTTGTTTTGTATGTTTTGTGTTTTGTTTGTTTTTTATTATGTGTTTGGAAAATGAATAAAAATTATTTTAAAAAAATAATTAAAAAAAAAGATTAGGTAAAAACCCTAGGACCACTTACTTGGTCGCAAGCCCCATGGAACATGGTGGAATTTACATCTAAAACCATGATGAACAGAAGAGTTACAGGATTAGGCTTCAATTCTATAGAATACAGTGGTACCTCGGATTAAGAACTTAATTCGTTCTGGAGGTCCATTCTTAACCTGAAACTGTTCTTAACCTGAAGCACCACTTTAGCTAATGGGGCCTCCCGCTGCCGTCGCGCCACGATTTCTGTTGTCATCCTGAAGCAAAATTCTTAACCCAAGGTACTATTTCTGGGTGGGTGGAGTCTGTACCCTGAAGCATCTGTAACCCAAGGTGCCACTGTACTTGCTTACTAGGAAGCAAGTTCCATCCATCTCAATGGGGCTTACTTCTGAGTAAACATGCATAGGATTGGGCTGCATAGTGTCTGCTTTGGATTGTGGCTGGCCATGCCCAAAACTTCTTGGAACTGCATTAGAGATTGTTTTTGATTTTCATTAACAGATTGTGGAGTTTGTTCAGAGGATGTTGGGTGTTTTGTTACTCTTTCCTTAAAGCAAAGAATGCAGCCTGCCATTTTTGCATATAACCTATGTTCACAGCTCCAGGGAGCATGTTCTATTACCAGCATTGCAGGGCGTTGAACCAGATGACCCTCAGGGTCCCTTCCAACTCTATGGTGATATCTTAGCACTTCTAAGGGCCACTTTGTCATCTGAATCAGAGTACTGTTGGGTTTGTCAGTGGGAAATGATGCTTATGCATACTGAACCCCAAGAAAGCAATGAGCCCATTGACTTGGGCTGCATCACTGGTGTGATCCTAAAGCCGGTTATGATGGTGAAGGAGTTCTGCCTGTTTCACTGGGGGTGCTCAGAAATAAATGACTGGAGGATCACAATCGTTTTCCTAACATGTTCATTTCATGGGTCAAGCCAGATGAACAGTTAGTCAGGGACAAGACAGGACTAAGTTCTGTATCCCTCTCAATCTCCAGAGAGCTGTTGCACTCAGATCCTACTTGTGTGCTTTCCATATGAGAAGAGGATACTGGAATAGGGGGACCACTGGCCTGATCCAGTAGGGCTCTTCTGATGACTCAGAGCGGCTCCTTTTCCTTTTAATGTGGCCATGTCTTTTTCTAGGGCTCCCAAAATAAGTAACATAATTGGCACCCATTGCAAAGACAGAAAGCAGAGCCAATTTTGGGGTGCGGCAGGGGGAGGAATAAGGTTCATGCTAAACAGCAACTCAGAGATCCCAACGGGACTGTTCATCGTCTTAAGAGTAGTCACCCAGAGTGGCTGGGGCAACCCAGTTAGATGGGTGGGGTACAAATAAATAAAATATAATATAATAATAACTATAACAACAACAAAACAACAACAACAACAAAACAACAACAACAACAACAACAACAACAACAATAATAATAATAATAATAATAGCTGAAGAGGGTAAACAGCCTCTTCAGCACTCTGTGTGTGTGTAAAATGAGGATCCTGGAGTACAGGATCAGGTTTAAGGTGCTGGTTTTAACCTTTAAAGCCCTATACGGCCTAGGACCCTCGTACCTACGGGACCGCCTCTCCTGGTATGTCCCACAGAGGAACTTACGGTATTCAAATAAAAACATCTTGAAGGTCCCAGGCCACAGAGAGGTTAGGCTGGCCTCAACTAGAGCCAGGGCTTTTTAGGCTGTGGCTCCAATCTGGTGGAACGCTCTGTCACAAGTGACTAGGGCCCTGCGGGACTTGACATCTTTCCGCAGGGCCTGCAAGACAGAGCTGTTCCACCAGGCCTTTGGCCAGGACACAGCCTGACTCCCTCCCTTGGCAATCTTCGCGGAGCTCTGGCCCAATGGTTGCCAGTGGCTTGATTTGAATTAATTTTAGAATGAAATGATTTTAGAATGTTGTACTATTTTATTGCTGTTAGCCGCCCTGAGCCCGGTTTCGGAGGGCGGGATATAAATAAAATTATTATTATTATTAATTATTATTATTATTATTATTATTATTATTATTATTGGAATAGGAGCATCTCTCTTACCTGCTTTAGACGCCGCCATTTAGCCCGACGATTCTGAAACCAAGTTTTAACCTAAGCAATCCAACAACAGCAAAAAGAGAGAAAAGGGGACATTAAAGAGAGACCGATGAAAAGACTACAGTCCTCAATACACCCACAGTGCAATGGCAACCATACTCAAGAAGTGGGACCCACTGAGTTGACTAGAGAGCTTATTTCCAATAAAGTTTATACAGGATTACAGCTTTAATTCCACCCCTTCACAGTGGGACTTGAGACTGCAGTCCTGTGCCATGGGCTCCTGTTGGGAGGAAGAGCATAATAAGAAACCTATGCACACTTGCATGGGAGTAAGCCCCGCTGAAATCATTGAATATTGTTTCCAAGTAGGTATATGTTTGTACTCTTGCTTCCGAGAGAAATTCGGAGATGCCAGACTGCATATTGGGCGTAAATTCTACCCCCTACTTCAAGAAATTGCTCCGGATCTTCCTTTATTGTGATATCAGGTTTAAAAAAAGGGGGGGAGACATTTATTGGAAATTAGCCTAATTCGAACCAGTTAATCGTTAGCTGCCAATGTAAGGTGGGCAGGTGTTTTTTTTAAAAAAAAACATGTTCCTAAAAACTAAGGTATGTCATATAATATAATTAATAATATAATATAATAATATAATATAATAGTATAATATAATATAATAGTATAATATAATATAATATAATATAATATAATATAATATAATATAATATAATATAATATAATATAATATAATATAATATAATATAATATAATATAATATAATATAAATACTGTATACTATAAATCAACCAAACCCGGGTGATTGCACCGTTCGGGCACGATCACTAAGGAGGTGAAGGGAAAGTTACTGAAATTTAGTCGGAATCCGTCTTGGAAGGGTCACCCTCAACTTCCTCCCTCGCGTCGCCTCACCTGCCTCTCGCTCAGCTGCAGCATCTTGGCCAGGCGCTTCCTCTCGGGCGGAGAGAGGTACTTCTGCGTCTCGAACTTCTTCTCCAGCTCGATGGTCTGGTCGTTGGAGAAGCGCACCTGGCCCCCTTTCCGCTTGTGCAGCGGCCTCTGCATGAAGGGGCTCCACAGCAGCGGCTTGCCTGCGGGAGACGGAGAGACAGTGGCGCTGTTAATACTGCATTGCAAGGGGAGGCACCTCGGCGCCCGTGGAGCGTCCAGGGGCAAAGCTTTCCACATCCCCATTTGTGCCAAGATCGCAACTCTCCCTTCGCCGAAATTGATGCCCTCCAGCTACAATTCCTACCTGTAGTCCGCGACATCTGGAGGGCGCCGTCGGTGGCGAAGTCTGATTTAATCCGAATTTACCTCTACTTGATTCAAGCCCATGGAACGTTCAGTTTACCCCATAGAACGTTCAGTTCACCGGATGGAACGTTCACTTCACTCCATAGAACGCTCAGTTGGTTCAACTCCTGGGATATTTGATCTGATATTTAATTTCCAGCTCTCTCCCACCACCGCCGCCCGCAAAACCATACTGCTCAGGACTTTGGAACAGAAGTCCAGAGGCGGGTTCAGCAGAATGCGCAGCAGGGCTAGCTCACCATATTTTGACAAGTAATGTGCATTGCCCACCAAAGAGACAGAGAGATACAGAGACAGAGAGTTGAGCCGGGAGGGGTACCCCATAAAACCAGAATCTGAAAATACTAAGAAATAAATTCCCATGGAGCTAACTTGTACTGAAATGCCTATTTGATGCATAGGCAGGTGAAGGGAAAGTGCGAAAAACTTTAACCACCTTTTATTCACTCTTATTCTGTTTTATTATTTTGGAAATCCGTGCAAACGGCATACATCGAATGAATTCTCCCAAGAAGGTGCCCGAAGACAACACATGCCACAACTTTTTAGCCTTTCTTTTTTTGTAACTTCAGCCGTGCGCCTCTTCGACACTACGGTGTGAGGCGGTCTATCAACCGTTGAAATGAATGAATGAGCAAGATCCGTAAAAAGGCGCTTGAGGGGTCTGATGCTGCAATGCCTATTGAACTCCGTTGAGCTCAATGGGGCCGAGTTCCCAGCAGGTGCAGAATGGATCATTTCTTCGCAAAGGCTAATAAATACACCTTTATTAGCAAACGGGTCCCACTTTTCGTCCTTCCTTTTCCTTCGTGCACTTTTGCTTAAAGAGAGAGCCACGTTCCCATACTTTAACCGCTCACTTCTTTCAGGCGCCACTCCGATTTCTGGGTCCGCTCGCCCGGCGTTTACACGAGCAGCGCAGGCCGACGCAAGGTGAAGCCGCTGGAGACCCGGCCGACTCGTTCCTGTTCAAAGGACTGTATTCCCTTCCAGCGATGGCGACCCAGATAAAATAAAAAGGGATCCTGCCTTGCCTGGGTAGTTTCTTCCCGGTTTCTAGATCCATGGTCCCGGTCACTTCAACTGAAGCCCGGGACATATCGAGGAAAGGGCGGCGTTTTCCGATTGGGCCAGCTCAAACACCTCTTTTCCTGCACCCAGCCTAATCAATCTGGCATGAATTACCCCAAAATAATCCTCCATCCTATGATTAGGACCTGCCTTTATTTCGCAGTTGACTCCCTAACGATGAAATACTTTTGCGGTGCTGCCACTATCCAAAAACAAACTTAAATCCGAGTCAGCCCCATGGAGTACAGCCGGACTTTCTGCTGAGTGAAAATGTTCAGGATCGCATCGTCAATTAAATAATCTAATTGATCAATTAATTAAGACACTTAAAAGGGGAATGAGCCACCACTGAGTTCATTCGGAATTCCTGCTGAATGAAAATATTTTCCATCAGCAATTAATAAATTGCCGGTCTAGGAGACGATACCGCAATACAGTACCTTTTGGAGACATTGAAGGAAGTTCAAAACAGCTGACATGTTAAGAAACAAAAGTCATCACTTATTCTCAGAAGAAGAAGAAAACACCTTCTGTGTTTCATTCCCTGTTACGGTGACATACCTGGACCAACATTTTCTAGATTGATTCAGGTGTTACTGTAGGAGGGAATGAAAAATATACACCTGTACATCGCTTCATATGCACACACTCATACACTTGTACAGTATGTGTTTGTACATACATATATGTGTACGCACATACAAACGCAGGCTTCCTATACACTGTACCTGTAAAATGCATTCAAATCACATTACCAGCACCCCCAAAAAAGAATCACGGGAACTGTAGTACCCACCCCAGCTACAATTCCTAGCACCCTTCGCTTCCCAAAATTCCGGTCGGAGTGAATTTATGTGTTTGCATGTGCTTTAAAGGTATATAGCTCCTACATACACTCACAACAAAAGTATCCTGAAATCGCTTGCCATGCCTTTTGGGATTCCAATAGCCCTCCGAGGTTGACGTGGGTCCTTAACTGAAAGCTGAGGGCGGGCAAAGTGAGTCACAAGATTCCAAACCGGAGTCACTAACCCGGGGCGGCTAATCCGCGGTTGTGAGGTCGGTGCTGCGCCCGGAGCCGCCTGGGGTTCCTCGCGGCTTCACTTTCCGCTCGAGCCTCCCCCGATTTGTCACATCAGCCAGAGGGCAGTTTAAGCCGCTCTCCGCAATGGGCTGATGGCAACATTTCCGCCAATGTGTTTCCTGTTGGTCTCTCTTGCTCAGAAGAAGAAGAAACACCCAAGGCTTCCTCTCTGCTCTCTCGCGCCCGAGGAAGCCGCCTCCCAAGGCAAATCAAGGCTCCCCGCAAGCTGAGCGCGGCCAGCGCAGCGCAGACCCGGAGGCGGCGCGCCCACCCCTCGCCAGCCAGCCTGGAAGCCTTGAATCCCCCGGGGCTTTCCTCACTGCTCCGTCCCCAGCAGAGAGGTCTCGGAGACTTCCGAACGCGAAGTTTCCACTTAGCGACCGCGTCTAATAGCTGTCCGCCATTGGTTAGTAAACACCATTTTTAGTTGATTAATTCGATGTGTCATTATTACACGGGCGCGCGCGCCTTTCTTCCCAGGGACTCAAGGCGGTGCACACGTTCTGTTTGCCCCACCCCCGTTCTGATCCTCACAACAACCCTGTGGGGTAGGTTAGGCTGAGAGGATGTGGGTGGCCCAAGGTTACCCAATGAGCTACAGTGGCTGAGTATGGATTGGCCCGCTGGTCTCCCAAGGTCCTAGTGCAACGCTCTAACCACTACTACACCATATTGGCTTTTTAATTTTATTGTAGATCGCAGCTAGGATGGGCGCATCTAAACCCCTTCGAAAGTCATCTGAAACGATCTGCACTTCTTGTGACATTTCGGACACTTAATTATACCTCGTGCGCACTTTGTTTCCGCAGTTCTTAATCCAAGTGAAGGGAACCTTTCGCGCTCCGGATATTGCTGGCTACAACTCACGAGTTCTATACATGAAGAAAAAATTCTGTTCACACGCTTAGAAAATTGGCATCATCGTGATGGTCTTTTTCTCGGTGTTTATTTTATTTTATTATTTTATTTTATTAACAAGCTACTGCTTTATCCTACTCTTTCATCGATTGCATTTTTTTTTAAAAAAAGGTTCCTGAAGCAACTTGAAGAATAACGATTTTATTATCGTTATCCGTGGATTTAAACCCACTTTCTCAGATGCATGCAGTCAGCTACATAAAGGGAAAAATTGTAAGGTGGGAGCTGAATGGCAATGAGATGCGAACATTACAGTCCGTGACAATCACAGCTTGAATGTACTGTATATTCAAACATCTTTTACAGCAGGCATGGCCAAACTTGGCCCCCCAGATGTTTTGGGACTACAATTCGCATCATTCTTGACCACTGGTCCTGTTAGCTAGGGGTGATGGGAGTTGTAGTCCGAAAACATCTGGAGGGCCAAGTTTGGCCATGCCTGTTTTACAGAAACAGATTTGGTGATCATGTGCTCGGCACATAATCGTATCAACACCCTAGTGGGGGGTCTGGGAACCATTCGCAAGGAACAGCAATAGGTAGCACAGATACCAGGGCAGATGGAGAAGCCTAATTAACAAATGTAGTGTATAATAATAATTCATTCGTCCCAGTTTTCGCCCACAAGAGGACTGAAGGACGGTCCCGTAGGTATTCCAGATCAACAGCACAATCCTGGGCGCTTACTAAACAGGCAAAGCTGCAATCCACTGCACGCGAATGTGGGAATAAGCCTCAACTGGCGTTGCATAAACGTGTTAGAGAATTGCACTGCCAGTGCAAACGTTGTTTAAGCCGGACACTTAAATGTGGGTGGGTTTTTTGGGGGGAGGGAGAAGTCAACATTCTAGCTGTTTGTTCAAAGCATTTTGCTGCTTTCATTGTGGATTGCTTTGTGGATTTTTAAAGGAATCGTTATATCTATATCATCTGTCTCCGTATCTAGATTTTACAAAACTGATGCTCATAAAAATGGTTTTAAGTAGCTTGGAGCCCTTACGTGTGTGCGACTCCTAAATAAATTCAATATAAGTAATAAGATCATTTTTAAAGCGGTGTTTGTACACTGGGAGGGAAAGGGAGAGTGGAATATGCTTTGAATCCATGGAGCGCGCTTGCTTGCGTTTAGACTTGGTGCCACAAATCCTGATGTGCACGCGCTTAGTCCGAGGAGCGGGCCCCACAGGCCTTAAGCACTAGAGCACGTCGTAAGTTTGCCCTGCAAGGACGGGGAGTCCTTATTGTTTTAACGGAGCCCCAGGTCTTTAACGACCAAGCCCGATTCGTCTAGGCAGGAATGAACACGCGCTTGAACGGCGTTCTCACGAGCTCGGCGGTAGGAAGAGGCCGTTTTCGGTGTCAAGGGATCCCGAGGCACCTGACGCGACGGCAGATTCTCTGGAAATCGCTGGAAATGCCCAACCACGTCAAAGCTAGACGGGCGCGCTTGGTCAGATGTAAATTTCATTTTAGCTGGTGGGCTTTCCCTCCATCTAAAGGAGCTACAAGGCTGAAGCCTTGAATGAGCAGATTTGCCTCCCGATCCTAAACTCATTAACCTGGATCTCATTTTCAGGTTTAAGTTCCGCAAAAATAACGCGATAAACACAGAACCAGCGGGATTCCTTTTCAAACAGTGGAGATCGAAATAACAAGAAGAATAATTCCTAGCTATTATACAACGTTTTCAACGTGCAAAGTCGTATGTATTATCATGGGCGTAGCCAAGGTTTTTGCTAGGGGACGGCAGGCCCCTTTTGTTGGGGTGGCAGAACCTCAGTAGCTATGTATTTTTATTGATTTAGGGGGATCAGCTGTCCCTCGCTGCCCCCCTCTTGGGTTTTATATATAGGCCATCCGTGCAACGAACCTATAGACTTCCATTAACTGGTTGGTTGGTTGGAGTGGGAAGGTGAGACGAATTATTAAAAATATGGTATCACGCAAAAACCCAAGTTCTTTGGTTTGTTGAACGAGATGTAAACCAGTTTAAGTGGAAGCACGCGGAACTCCACCCACTGAGTCCGTGGCATGCCCTGTCCCCAAATCTTAATGAAGGCACCTCCGTTCAGTTTCTTCTGGATTAAATTCGAGGTGACTTCGATTCTGGTGCACAACAACACCCCATCCCTTAAAGGGTTTATTTTTAACCGGGGTTTTAGGCAGTGCAATTCTGCACAGGGTCTACTCAGAAATTAAGTTCTTCGGAGTTCACGGGACTTACTCCCAAGGAAGTGTGTGCAGGACTGCAGCCTGGTCTCGTTTAATTCAATGGAATTGACTTCCACGTGATTTAGGGCTGCTTCCTCACGGAAGTGGAGGAGAAGAACTGTGTAAGAGGAAGCAGAGAAGAGCCTTTAGTTTAGCGTCTGCTGCCAAGAGAGCTTGGGGGCAAAACCCACGTTGAAACACATGGATTTGTTTTCGTCTCCACGCAAACGGTTTTGTTTGTTTTTTACTATGGTAGGGTGGTGCAGTGGTTAGAGCACTGGACTAGAACCCTGGTGACCAGGGTTCAAATTAGCATAAAGCTCACCGGGTGAGTGACCCTGCCCGTGTCTCTCAGCCTGACCTACTTTACAGGGTTGTTAAGGATAAAATAGAGAGAATCATATCTCTGCCGAGGGAGGGGGGAAGCAGGATAAAAATTGCTGCATTTTATTGCTACATTTAATTAGTTGGTACGTTCTGCATCATATCAAATAATACAAAAAAAGTTTGTGTGTGTGCATAAAAAGAGAGAAAGTGTGGGTCTTCAAAAACAGCAGTTTCCCCGTTTGTATAAGGGGAAATCATTATTTTCTGAGGTGGGCTCGCCATTCCAGTGTTGCCGCAAGAAGACTTAAATTAAGAGCGCACTACTGGCCCTGTTGAATCAGACCAAAGAAAGTTCCACCTAGACCTGCGGATCTGGGGCCTTTACAAGTGCCGCATAATTATCGATCGGCAGAGCGTAAGCTGTGGAACTCCCTGCCGATTGAAAGCAGGCAGGCTCCTTCGCTGTTTTCAGCGCCTGCTAAAAACTTTTTTTTTGTTGTTGTTCCAGCAAGCCTGCTCGGGCGTGTGATTTTAGTAGGCATAAGGTTTTTTTTTTTAAAAAAAATACCGATTTGTATTTTTTTAAAAATATAACATTTCATTTCATTTTAAATTAGCATTTTAAAGGTATATTTTAGACTTGTACACCGCGCAGAGGTCTTTCGTTCTACTAAGCGGTGTATAAATTTTGCTCGATAAGATAGAACAACCGTTCCGTCCTCAGCAGCAGTCAGGCTTCCGAGAAGCAGGATCTCGCCTTGGCTCGTTGCTCGCCCCCAGCGTCCCCATAACCAGCTTCGGTCCATCAAGGGCAGCCAAACTGATATCCTCCCGGATGTTAAGGACTACAACTCCCATTAGCCCCACCCAGCATGGTCTAGAACGATGGGAGTTGTAGTCCTAAAAAATCTGGCGGGCACCATGTTGGGTACTCTTGCAATCTATGGCCACCCTCAAGTAACCCTGCGAGGTAGGCTGCTTGTTCCATTACTACGGTGCTGTTTCCCGTGCATGGCTTCTGTGGGATTTATTGGCTGCATAAAATCGCAGCCAGGAAACAATAACAGACCAATCCTATGCATGATCATTCGGAAAGAAGCTCTATGTCTGTAATCCACTCGGATGCCTGTAATCCACTCGGATGTCTATAATCCACTCGGAAATCAGAGCTCACACTGACTAACCCGGTGGGGTTTCCCTTAAATATATTTATATTTTTATATATAATTCATGTCTAACGCGATCCTAACGACGTTTACGGAAATCAGTGTAATCTACCATTGCTACTGTGAAGTTTAGGATTGCAGTTTAGGATTGCAGTGGAAACGGGACGTGGGAAGTTTATCCATAACCTTTTGGACTGTGCGCACAATATACGTACATCTAAAGCGCACTTAAAGCACATTACTTTCCCCCAAAGAATCCTGGGAACCGTAGCTTAAGAGTGCTGGGAATTGTAGCTCGGGGGCAAACAAACTAAAGTTCCCGGGATTTGGGAGGGGAATCTATGTGGCTGAAAAGTACGCAGGCTAGTAAGGTCATGAAACACATCGCTTCAGAAGATCGCCTCCTACGCCGATCCACTTGGCAGAAAGCCCCCTTAGGAGACAAAAGGCTTACTTTCAAGTAAAGAGGCCCCGCATCGGGAGTTTATCCTACGCCACAATAAGGAGAGCGGGCGCCCGAGTTTCAAAGGGCCCCACATCCCTTCACCCTGTCGGTCGGTGTTTGTGTTTCTGTCTGGCCGAAGCCTTTGAAAAATGCAAAAAACATTGTTATTCAAGATTTCGTCTGCGTCAGGCCTTAGTAATTCTGGTGAAAACAGGCTTCTTTTTTCTGCATGTGCTGATTTTTTTTAAGGAAGCAACGAGTTATTTTAGCTGTCATAAAGCCCCATCCCACACAGAGGAAATGAACAATATCAGAAAAACGGATCCGGGCTATCAGAAGCCGAGTGTTTCCTGAATTTGTCTGTATTGAGGATGTCGATAAAATAATCAGCAGTGTGCACGACTCCCGGGGAAGAGCCTGCTCCGGGCGGCCAGGAAAACACTTAACAGCTTCTGAACCCAGATTTACTCCTATCAAGAGCTCAAGATATCCTGTATGAACGGAAAGGGTCAGCCAACCCGCTCTCAGACAGCACGAACTCGAGCCAATCCTGCAAATCGTTGCAAGGTCTGCTGGCGGCCTGCGGTGACTGGGGGGCGGGAAGGGGGGGAGGGAGAGAGAATCGGGGCCCTCGCAAGCTTCAGTTTTACACCATATGGGGCACAACCTCCCCTCTTCCGGTTCGAAAGAGAAACAAGCACAAATATAGACAAATAATCGAGAAATCGTAAATCCGTTTCGCCTCCGGAGTGACTCCGCTTTTGCAAACCACCTGAACTTCAACCCGTTAGGCTGGATCCCTGCTTGGAGGAAAGCTTTTTTGAAGTCGATAGCACTTAAATTAGCCATGATTAAGGTAAGTCAGTTCCATTCATTTCAGCAAGAAATGAATCTGGAGCAAGACCGAAAGCCCGGAGGATCCCGCGCCTGTTGCAACTGGACGTCGAATCCCGCGGCTCCGAAGCGAGCAAGTCCACCAGCGCGCGAGAGATCGCAGCGGACTACCCGCGCACACCCCAGCCTCCGATCCGAATTAATACCTAGAGAAATGCTTTTGAGCCGAATCGGTGCCCAAAAGACAGAAGAAGCATTCGGCCTGCGCGCACCCTCGTCCTAAGGCCCATCCGACGCCGCGGAGCTGGCTTCCGAGTAAGCACGCCTTGGCGAAGGAGGAGTGACAAGATCCGACGTTTTTAAACGCACGTACTTAATTCCCATCAAATCCTCCTGCACTGCAGATCGGATCGTGGAAGAGAACAGCGCGGACACACCCTGCGCGGGGCTTGCTGCGGCAGCTGAGCGCCACTCAGTCCCGGCTGCGGCGGCGGGGGGCCTGAGCTACAAACCATAGTTTCTCCCTTGCAGCCTCGTTAATCAGTTGCAGCAAAAAACAAACCCCAAAAGGTTTAGCACGACGGTGACCCCTTAGAGATCAAGGCTGCAAAGTCCTCGGAGCCCCCAGCAGAAAGCCACGGGGACTATGAGTCAACGTGCACAGGCTTGCAGGCTTCGTGCAAAAGCAAGAGGCCAGCTGGGCCTTCATGTTTCGTCCACTTCCCTGGGTTCTCCGGCCCAGGAAAGCTGGTGCCGCAGAAACCCGGGTCCTTTAAGGGTCCACAAGCACACGCACCGATTTCAAAGGCCGCGGAAGAAGTCGAGCGAGTCTTGTCACATTTGCAGCGGAGGCGCTCGATTCCTCTCCGGAGGCCTAAGGCCCAGGAGGAGCAGATTTTTCCTTTTCCTCCAGAATCATCTGCACCCTTCAATGCAACTTCTGTACTGCGCAACCTACTCAGAAACGTTTGGGGTCCAATAGTCACTGGCTCGCTCCTCGGTTATTGTAATTTAAATATATATATTTAAAAAACTTAGCTTGATCCTTCTTTGACAACCAAGAAAGTTTCCAACTCGGAAGCCCGCTGCCCTCACCACGATCTCAATCATTCCTCTGGATTTCTGGGAGCGCCGGCTTAAGGCGCGTGGTAAGTGGGTCAACTGACCGCGGGGTAAGGGGACCAAGAGGTTAGGGGCTGGGGAGAGGACCCCATACCTTCCCCAATCCTCTCCCTCCCCCGCCCCTTAATTGGTCTATCAATCCCATCCTTCTTGACCAGGAGCCAACGGATCTGGGAGCGCAACCAATATGGAAAGGCCCCTGCTTCTTACCCCGGGGTTGCGAGCGCCCCCTCCCTGCACTCCCCCCCCCCCGGTTCCCTGCGCCGCTTACCCAGGGGGTCGTGGCGGATCAGGGCGTGCGCGTAGTCGCTGACGGCGCGGGGGAACGGGTAGAGCGGGGCTCCGGCGGGCGCGCCGTAGGGGCCCGCCCCATAGGTGGCGGCAGCGGCCAGGTGGTGCGAGAAGGCCGGGTGGATCGGGGTGGGCTCGTAGATCGGGGTCCGGTAGGAGGCCCCCGCCACCAGGCTGGTGAAGGACGAGTTGGGGGACGGCAGCGTGGGCGGAGGAGGCGGCGGTGGCGGCTGCGCGGGGTGGGGGAGCCCCGTCGGGGCGCCCCTGCCCAGGATGTCCTCGATGTAGAAGGGCGTGGGGTGCACGGGCTGCAGCAGCGGGGTGGGCGCGTACAGGGCGGGCGGCTGGTACTGCATGGTCGCGATCCTGGCACCTCGCTCTCCTGCCAGCCCTGCTGCCCCAGGCGCTGGAAAGTTTGCTCTGAGTCTTCCCTCCGGGCAGCAGGTTTCAATCGGAGGGGGTGGGGCCGCCTCATGTCAGGCCGCCGGCTAGCCAATGAGGGCGCTGGGCAAGCGGATAAGCCCCGCCCACCGCCTGTGGCCAATCCTGCCTCCACCCCTTCTCCAACCCCACGGTGCCAATCCACAGCAGCCGATGGTGCGGCCGCAGAGCGAATCCACAAGGGAAAGTGGGGCGGGGGGGGGGTTGCCCAGAGGATCAGCGCGAGGCCCCAGCTGCCTCCTAAGTGGCTCTTGACAGCAAGAGGGACAGTGAAGGGGGAAAGTACTTGATCCCCTGCTAAATTTGCCCGTTTGCCCTCTGATGAAGAAATGACCAGTCCATAATTTTAATGGTAGGTTTATTGTAGCTGTGAGAGACAGAATAACAGAAAAACCCACAGAAACCCAGATGTCAAAAGTCACGAGATTGATGTGCATTATAATGAATGAAAGAAGTGTCTGATCCCCTATCAACCAGGCAGATGTCAGGCTACCTGTATCGTCACTGTATGTAAGGAGCTGAGATTAGAAGCACCTGCTGTAAGGGAGAGGTCTTACCTGTCATCCCAGTTCGTTACAGTACCTGTACAAAAGACACCTGTCGACAGAAGCAATCAATCCAGCAAAGTAGCCACCATGACCAAGAGCCAAGAGCTGTCCAAGGATGTCAGGGACAAGATTGTAGACCTGCCCAAGGCTGGCCTGGGCTACAAGACTATTGCCAGGCAGCCTGGTGAGAAGGTGACAACAGGTGGTGCAATAATTCGCAAATGGAAGAAACACAAAATAACTGTCAGACTCCCTGGGTCTGATCCACAAGATCTCATCTTGTGGAGTTGCAGTGATCATGAGAATGGTGATGAAGCAGCCCAGAACTACACAGGGGGAACTTGTCAATGATCTCAGGGCAACTGGGACCATAGTCACCATGAAAACCCTTCCCCCGCTTGGATGATCTAGCTGGCTGGATCCTGCCCGCGGCAGCCTTTTTGAAGGGCTTCCCTCCGCCTCCTCTGCCTTCTTTCTATCGCCAAGCTTTGCCCGGATCCTGTGTGCTCATAGTGGTTGGTTCAATGCCACCTGTCACCTGAACAGTCAGAATGGATGCATTTTGACCTGGGAGTAATTCTAGCTGAGTTCAATGGGACTCCTAAGTAAAGGTGCACAAAATTCCAGTTGGATTTTGCCAGACGGTTTGGGAACCAAACCTCCCCCCCCCCGGGGGCGGGTTTCCCTTCTTTTGCACCTCTTCTGTAACACCCTCGAGGGGGGAGGGGAAATATGTGTCCGAGACACATTTTCTTGCCTTGGAAGCCGCTTCATCCTCTAAGGCAGTTTACTCCGATTACCGTAGCAACACGGGAAAGGCACTCTGCAGTCGCGCAGGGGAACGCTTGCCTTCCCGCTCTTTCAGAGCTCATTCCAAATATTGCAGAACAGGTTCCAGGGCTGAGCCCAGGTTGGGCGAGTATCAGACTCCGTTCTCCAACGGGTCCTTGTTCGTTCTCTCTTTCTTGCAGATGAGTTTGTTAAAAACAGTTTCTCATACTCTCCCACTAAACAGCGTTTGAGTTGATTGCTTATGGATTTTTTCATCCCATGTTTTCTCCAAGGAGCGCAGGGTGGTCTCCTCCCTCCCGAATCTTATCCCCAGAAACACGCACCCAGTGAGGTAGATTAAGCCTATAGGTGGTGACCGGAAGACACTTCATGAGTGTGTGAGGATTTGAACTCAGGTCTCCACACCTCATAGGCTAACACTCTGACCATATGTGTATATCCTTCGTGCAATATGGAGGAACAATTTAGAATCATAGCACGGCCCAGCTGCAATGCTAGATCATCCAAGACAGGTGTGGCCACCCGATATCTGCTTAAAAACCTCCAAGGAAGGAGAATCCACCACCTCTAGTGGGAGTCTGTTCCACTGTCGAACAGCTCTCGCTGTCTCCCTGATCGTTTCCTCTCTCGCTCTCCTGCAACTTCTTCTCTGCCCATTAATTCTTCCGTTCGCTCGCCTGCCTTTAATCCGACAGATCATTGTTTGAAACTGCCGGCTCCTCCTTCCAATTTGGGAAGAAGCTGCGGATGTCTTGAGGCTAAGCTAGGCTCGTTCCTCCCCACTTATCTCCTGGCTGGGCGCTAACTGAGCCGCGAGGACCTTTCACCTCCTGCTCCTCCTTGCACCCGGGCCTTCCGGGGCTGGTGGGGGCGTCAGACACGGATCCATACACCTGGGATCTCCGCTATGCCAAGCGCAGACGTCACCATCAGATCCACGCGGGGGTGTATTGACTAGCAGCAGGATAGGACCAGGCGCGAGACAAGTTGGATCAAACGCAGTTGCCTTCCTCCCTTTGCTCCCCAGGTGTTCGTTCTAAGTTTATTTTTTATTTTAACCCCCGGAATATTCTCCAGGTCCTCCGTCCTCCCTCCTGCATTAAGAAAAGCCACTATCCCAAACAGATGTTACAGATGTCAGGGGCGTCAACTGCCCGATCACACACAGGCTTCTTTTGGAGTTAAAAATCCCTTTATTTGGGGGGACCTCGCTTTCAAGTGAAATAGCCCTGAAATAGCAAAATGTCCTGACTGCGAAAGGATTCTTTCTTTCTCAAGTCCATTCTGGCTTGCTTTTGGTCAGTTGCAGGCAGACGAAACCTCGGCCAGTCAAGTCGCCTGGTTCGTTTCCACTTTGCGCATCTCGTCTACGGGGGGGGGGGGGTAGGAAATGCAAAGAAACGTCGCCTTTCATGCTGGGCCAACTTCATTCAGAGAAAGGAAGGCTCCTTCTCCTGTTCCCCACCCTCTCCAACACGCCACGGTTTTGCTGGTTTGTAAACCAATTTCCTCCTCCAGCCGAGAAGGAAAACACGCCCTTTGCGTTGACTCAGAAGTCTTTTCCCGCCGCTGATCGTTGGGAAACTGACTTTTCTCGGCTATTAACGTTTAGGGCTGGATGTGGGGCGAAATGAATCCTGCTTTATTCCCGTTGCAATCAATGGGACTCGCTGGGCCCATAGAGTTCGATGGAGTGTGCTTAACTCGCGAGCCCAACCAGGGCTATTCAGAAGCAAGCCCCGCTGAATTCAATGGGGCTTAAGCCATAGCTGTCAACTTTTCCCTTTTTTTGCGAGGAATCCTATTCGGAATAAGGGAATTTCCCTTTTTTTAAAAAGGAAAACGTTGACAGCTAAGGCTTAAGCTCCTAGGAAAGTGGGGCTAGGATTGCAGCGTCCAAACCCATAGTTTCTCTTCTTGCCGCCCCCGCCCCCATTCTGCCGAGACTTGAAGTATCATGGGGAGAGGGGAGGGGCATTTCCTTCCCTTGGCTTCATTCATGAATATATGAACATCTTTATCTTTCTTTCTGTCTGTCTGTCTGTCTGTCTGTCTGTCTGTCTGTCTGTCTGTCTGAGTAAGTCCTCATCAGAAGACAAGCAAGGGCAGCCGCTCCGTTTGCAGTTCTTCCGCGTGGCTCCTATCTGAAATCCACGAGGCTCATCACAAGAGAGCAAGCGAGGAGCCCCCAAACCGAGATGCAGAACGATCAGAAATCATTCCGTTTACAGAAGCCCCATTAAGTTCTATGGAGCCAGCGAGGCTTCATCACGCGCGAGAGCCTCCCCTCCCCATTGCGTTTGCCAGGGCCTTATAAAAATCTGGTATAGGTAACCGAATCCTTTTCTTTGATGACTTTTTTTCTGCCTACCTTAGCGCGCCCTCAAGGTCTTGCCTTCTTGCCCACCCCGAGAGAACTGGCTAACATTTTCACCTGGAAGCGTTGGATTTCAAGTTTAGTTTCCTTAAGATGCATGCAGTCAAAGAAAAAGGGGAAAATAGCACCCAGCCACCCACCCCCAACCTCGCTGCCCTTTGGGGATAAACAAACAAACGACGGGTATGATCGGAACTAATCCAGCCTCAGCCCTCCCTCGATATTTTTACAAGCCACCCAGTTTTTTATTTTTGAATAGGCGAGAGACCTCAAGATTGAAAGAGATTCAAGCTCAGGTTTGTTGTACTCCTAGTGGTGGGAAGCAAATAAAGAGGGAAGTGCGGGGAGGGGGGCGGGGAGATTATTCTTTGCTGACTTTTATACAGGCAATAGGCCTTGTTAAAAGGAAGTTTCAATAGCCGAGTTATTGCATTCCTGGGCTGCTGCATAAGCTCTAGCAAGAGAAGTAGGAGTTTAGGGGGGGGATCGGCACTTAATTTTTAGTGCCCCCCCAAATAAACCCCAACCACCATCTCCGTTCGCGATCCCAGCGCCCTTTTTCTAGAGGCTGAAAGCGATTAAGCCCAACTCTCCACAAAACGCCGCATTTATGGAGCTACATAATTTTTAATATCACCCTCGCAGGTTTTTATAGTCGATTGTATTATGTTTTTACGGCCATTCGGGGCTCCAAAAACCCTGCTCTCCCCACCCGGCTCCCTTCCTCCCTCTAAAACTGTCCCCGTCCGTTCTTTTCACACACTCAGAACTCATAAAATGGAACAGTTGTGACTTTTTAATGCAAGAGGGCTTGAAGTTTCAATATTTCCACTCTGCTGGATACTCGAAGCAATAAAAAATACAGGAGATTTTAATTATTTTCTGGATAAAATAAAACTTCCTCCCTCCCTCTCTTCCCCTCTCCTTTAAACAAAAAAAGAAAAGAAAAAGCATGGGGGAACATATGTTTGGTTCTGTCGTGGTTGGGAAGGAAATCTGCAACGCCTCCTCAGGCGGCTGCCGAGCGGTGCAGGAAAAGATGCTGCAGCCCAGCGCGCAGAGCGAACGTCGCGCGAGGCGGGTCTCTAACCCTTGGGAGGTTAAACCCAAGTGAAAACGCAACACAGACGCTCCCCCGCGTGGTAGCCAACCAGTGCAGAGTCTCCCGGCCCCCTCGTTATCGACATCCATCGCCTCAGTCTGCAATCAGAAGCAATAGCCACTGATTACCTAGAATTTGGCTCTCGGGCCCTGAGAAGGCTGGTTTCCTTGAGCAGAAGGGGACTGGACTCCTCAGAGTAAAACTCAATGCTTCAGAATGGGTAGATGAAAAGGACCCATTGGGGAAACAGGAATGTTCGAAACACCGTGGATTTTTCCAGGCATCGTGCTAGGGATGGGGTAGGGCATGGGCGTGGCCAGGATTTTTTTGCGGGGGAGGGCAGACATTGGGGGGGGGCATAACCTCAGATTTGTATTGATTTAGGGGCCAGCTGCCCCCCTGCCTAGCCCATGGGATGGGGTGGGGGGTGTTATTTTGTTTTTCAAGCAGACCACAACACAATCTGCACAGGAATTTCACACTCTTCTCCACCTCTTCCTTTTAGAATAAAATAGGTTTCAGGTTTTCCCCTTCCCCTTGCTGGTCTGAGCTTGTAGCCATTATACAGACGTCGGGATCTGTAAAATAGTGGGAGGTGGGCAGGAGAGCAGGGTGAGCCTGTACTGTTGTTGTTAAATTTGTATGCCAATAATACAGATAATAATAATAGATATGGGAAAGACAGATGATGATGATAGATATTGATAATAATAGATATGGGAAAGACTAATAATAATAATAATGATGATGATGATGATGATGATAAATATAGATAATAATAGATATGGGAAAGACTAGTCCAGAAAGCAGTAGCAAATAATAAAATTATTATTAGTTATTGAGGAGGAGGAGGAGGAGGGAATGGGAAATACCTGCTTCCAGTCAAGTAGGCAGCTAGTGAGCTAGCTGGACTAATGGTGTGATCCAAGTGCTTAAGGCAGCTTCTGATGATGAAACCATCCCTCCTAGCAGCCCTCTCTTCCCCACCATTGCCCCGCCTCTTTTCTTCTCCTTTGTCCATCCTCCTTCATCACTTAAGTCACAAAGGAGAGTATTGGATAAACCAGGGCTGGGAAACTTAAAAATCTGGCACTCCAACCCGTGACACACCTTGGCCACATATAGGGTGGCTTTGGGAGATGAAGATGCCCAGTGGCTGGGTCTCCCCAGCAGGTGGCCTTGCAGTGCCCCCAGCTGTCCTACATGCAAAGTTTTGCAAAGCAGAGGCGGGACCAATGGGGCCTGTTACAAAAGACCATCGCTCAGTGCCCCAGGCCCACTCCCTAACAATACCCCCACAATAAACCCATGTCCTGTACCCTGCGACTCAATGGCAAAGGTTTTGCATGTTGCTAATTTAAATGTACAGCATCTTGCAAAGTTATCTATTTAAAAATAAGTAAAAGGTAATTACAAATAGAAGAGGCGAGATAAGGTTGCAGCCTGCCCATTTAATAAAACAATAGGCTATAAATCTAAAAGCATTTTTAAAAATTGATTTATTGAATTTATATGCCCCAAGGGACCAGAACGGCATGTCAATAGAGGGGCAAATGGCCCTCTATGAACTTTTGGAAAGAAGGTGGACTAAATGAAAATCAAATCAATTAGCAATTGTTGAAAGCTGGTGTATTTCCACAGGTTTATTGAGCGGAATGTCCATTTATCTTCTCAGATCATTTTAGCTGCAGCAGGGGCTGTAGTCAAAAGGGAAACCTCTTATCTCCGCTGTTTGGGGCCTGTCTTGTCCAGAGAGACTGTCTCCCCTCCTCTCCAGTGCAAACAGTTCACCTGCCTGGGTGGTGCCATCTCACCTTGTTGACTTTCTCCTGTAATTGCCAGTTTATCAGCTTTGCCCCTTAAGCACCCAATCCGCCTGGAATTAAAAGCAACAAATAAACTAAGGCACAAGTGTGCATGCCAAGATAATAGAAGGTTGACATTGGCCATCTTTTGTTGGAATAAGCAGGTCATTCTTTCAGCAGGGGATTTTTTTTTTGAAGGTATCACCCAATGGAACAGGTCCCAGTTCTGAAATGTACATAGGATTCCATTTTCCTTCTGCCATCTTTGTAATAGTAAGCTCCTGCACACTCCCAAGTTTCTAAAGGAATTTTCTTTGTGTTCCCAGTTGCTTTCTATTCCAAATAACAGGAACTAGAGTTTGTTCTTCAGCTTCTGCATATTAGTATCAAGCATGCCCTTATCCCATGTGTATTTGTGAGATGTGTTCAGAGGGGAAACATTAGCGACTGTAGGACAGTCTTTCCCAACCTGGTGCCCTCCATATGTTTTGTTTTTTAAAAAATAATTTTTATTAAGGTTTTCCAAATTAAAACAAATAAAATCCAATTCATAAACTTTTTCCAATATCCAGGACTTCCCCTCCCCACCCCCTCTTGTGTTCCAAATCTTCCAAAAAAGCAATAACATTCAACAAATTCTTATTCCCAAAATACACTCATCATCAATAACTCAATTTATCCAAATTTCCATCCCCTAAGGTCGACCTATTCCCTTCCACGAGTTCCCCCCTTTCAAATATAGTACAGATGAAGATAAAATAAAAACAAACAATAATTTTACAACCTTTGGATTCCAAATTTCCCTCCCCTCTTTCCCTGTTGCGTTCCTCCTATCCCTCCACTTCTAATGTCTTCCTGATGAACCCACATTTCACTAAACCCACATCCCTCTGGTTCTTTACCGGTCTTTTTTTTTTTAAATTACAGATGTCCAATCATAGAAGGAGTCTATCAAAGGGGGCCCATTTCTTCTATCCAGATTTTTATATCCAGGAGTATAAACTCCAATTTTATATCCATAAGCTTGTCAAATCTGGATATCCCAAATGTTCCCACTCCAGTTCTGTCCAGTTCTTGTTGTTTCCTTGTTCTTGTCAATCACTCTCCTCCTTTTTACTTCCCTGTTCCCTCACAGAAATGTTCTTTTCCCAAAGGCTTCTAGTGTCTCTACAGAGGCTTGTTATTCAGGAGCAAAACATTACATCATGTTCCTTTCATTTTTCAACAGATTAATCCATTGTTTCCAATAAAGTGTAGGCCTCTGTAGACAAAATAATGTTCCATTTCTGCAGTTTCCCAGGAGATTAAAAGTTCTATCCAACTGTTCAAGTTTCCCGTCGAAAACACATGCAATGTCCCTCAGCTCCTCTAGGTGGATTACAATAACAAAGTTCCCTTCCAGATCACATCCGCCAGTCCAAATAACTTATAAATCCTTATTTGAAACAATTTATCTCCAATTTATAACAAATGTAACCGGCAAAGTCCTCATAACAAAATCTCAATTTCATTCTTCCGTTTTGACAGCTCTTTAACAGCTGTCAAAACCTCCGTTATTCTTCTCCAGGCATTTTCACGAATCGCTCCAGGGATTCCGGGGGGGTTGCTTTTTAATACGAATTCCACTTTTCTCCTCCAGCTCAATCTTATAAATTTCCCTCGCGAAGTTGCTAGTTCGGCAAGATAAGGTTCCTCTCGATCTTAGTTATCCAGTCCTTTGTTTTGGCTCTTCTACAATTTGGGGGGGGGCTGACTTCCTTTTTTCCACCTCCCCCGTTCGCTCCAAATTCTAAAAATTTATCCCTCTTTTTAGTCCATATTCCAATTACTCACGGGTTCTTCTTTTGGGTCCAAATTTTCAATAGAAGAAGTCAGCGCTCTCCGCCGGATGGCATGCGGCTGCGCTCGGCAGGGATAGCAGAGGACTCAAAGCACCACGCTCCTCCCCGGCACCCGATCCGTAGCCTTTAAAAAGGCTCCTTCACGAATCGAGAGGGCGCTGACGGTGCCAGCCGAGTCTCCATGTCCACGGCCTCCGTGGCCGTGGTTTTTAAGGGTCCCCGCATTGCCGGTGCGGTAGGACCCAGCCCCTGCCGAGCAGGCTCCCTCCGGAGCTCGGAGGGAGCCCGCCATTCGGCGATGGCGCCGACCCGGAAGTCCCCCCTCCATATGTTTTGGAGTACAGTTGACAGCTGACTGGGGGCTGATGGGTAGAGCTATGCATAGATACCCAGCCAGATGAGCGGGGTATGTATAAACAATTATTATTATTATTATTATTATTATTATTATTCCCCCACATCCACCCTGTGCCCTCCCAAATCAAGTTGATTCACCCTATGCCAACCCCAGAGGGCATCCACCCTATACTGAATACATCCCTGAAGCAATTCAGGAAGCAGGACTAAAGGTTTTTTTAACCCTATTTTACCATCAAGTTAAAATATGGTCTCAAAAAAATCAGGGGTTGCACTGAGCAATAGATCTAGAACAAGCAGAAACCTATGAAACCTCAGAGGACAGAGATTGCCCATGATTGTGATAATGTCAATTGCCCCTTGGCCAGAATAAAGTTACTTTCACTTTGCAGAGGCTCCCTTATAAAGCTTTGCCTTTGCCTCCCGGGGGCGATTGGGTGACCTCTTGTGGTGGGTTGAATTATCACACCAAAGCCAACAAGCATTAAATGGGGATAGGGCCCAAACATAGACAGAGCTACAGGCATACATGCATCATTCCGTTTATCATCTGGTGTCCTGGAAACAACTAGAAATAATCTGGGTTTTGTCCGCCTTGAGTGCCATTTTTAGCAAATATCAGGCAATGCCAGGGCACTTTAAATTCAGAATAATACCGCAATGGGAGATCAGTTTCATAATCAATTACTCCTTGTGTATTTGGTAGATTCGTTTGAATCTCTTTACTTAAGCAATCCAATCTGGCTTTGTCCAGATTGAGTTATTCCTGGTAATTTCCCCCCTTTATCCCTCTTAAAAAGAATAAAGACACAACAGTCTTCTATAAGAGTAATAAGAAGTTTACTCACATTCAGTTCAGAGTTGGTTCCCTGAAGGCAGGCTTAAGCTTGTAGCTACAGAACAGAGTTTGAGTTCATCCCATATGGGAATGAGCCCATGTGCTGCTGGCTGAAAGCCAGCAGACAGCAAAATACGTCAGTTTCAGCATCAAAAGAAGAAGAAGAACAAGGGAAGATGGCTGCCTTTTGATGGGGTCTCGCAGGGTCATGCCCTTCGACCTGGTCACATGCAGGGGGAGGAAGCTCCAGACTAGAAGTCCTCCTGGCCGGAGTAACACCCTCCCTGCATGTCCACTCTGGGCAAAGAGGAAGTGTTGTACTTGACTGCTTATGTTACATCCCACAAATTCCACCAAAGGCACACCTACCATTGTAAGCAAGGGCATTCGCCATTCTGGAATAGCAACACTGGTCATTAAATTTATATCCTGCCCTTTATCCAAGAAGCTCATGATTCTTCCACCTTTTTCTTCTTCTCACAACAAACTTGTGTGGTAGGCCATGGACGTCCAACTCCCAATAGACTGTGATCTACTCACAGTATTATGGCAGTGATCTACCCATTGCTGTTGATGAACCAAAGTTGTTGAGCTTTTTTTTTTTTGGGAAGGCACAGTTGTTGTCCCCCCTTTTTTGGGGGGGGGAGAGATTACTGAGGTGCCAAAGATCTACCAGGATCTACCAGGAATACCCCACGATCTACCTGTTGGACATGCCTGTGGTAGGCTAGTGACTGGCCACTCACCAAGCTTTATGGTCAAATGGGCACTTGAAATGAGGACTCCCAGTCCTGGGATAGACAACTTTGCTGTGTATATGATATTTGTCCTTCCCACTAATGGTGAACCTGGAGGCCTTTAAAAACAAACCCTTAAGTTATATCTACAGCTAGCACACACTGGGTTATATATATATTCCACGCAGGTGTTATTTCACTACATCACATGTATAAGAATATGCCCTACAACAGCACCAACTTTTTCCTAGGTGACAGAGGTTAAAGAGCCTGAACTAAACTCTGGGCAAGATAATGAGAGAATAACTAACATAGACAATCAGTAGATCATTCAAATTAATTGATTCGGTTTTGTCTGGCGTCTTTTTCTCTGGCTAAAAGCAGCGTTGAAATCTGTAGGAGGGGCTGTTATCTGTCTGTCTCTTCCTGTTATCTGGACCCTGCAACATAAGAGAAGCAGAGGGAGGAGGCAGGGAAACACTGTCTTTGAACAGGATCCTGGCTGTTCCCTTGAAGAGAGTACAAAATGGCATCTGAGCAATTAGAGACCATTACAAGGAGGATAACTGACAATCCAGTTATGGGGCAGGTTAGCCTGGGAGTACAAGGCAGTTAAAAAAAATACTAGGGCACAAACAAATTCTGCTTGCAAGTCAGATGTGCATGAATGAGTGGTACATATTCTCTCCATAGCTGCATTCTTGCAATATTACAGACTTTCTACCAAACCATTTGTATCCTTGCAGTACATCTTTTTTATGTATGCTTACCATCTTCATACTTAGGAGAGAGACTTATATTGCGGTATAGCAGCCACCTACAATATCATTATATATGACCTTCTGATGCCAATCCTTTTGGTGAGCAAAACATGTGTGCTGTACTAAATTTGAGACTACAAAATCCATGATGCAGAGAGATTGCAAGCGAAATACATGCTCAAATATTTGATTTCTCCTTAAAATGATATGTAGCTAATAGTGAAATCACTGATGTGCAAGCAGAACTTGGTGTCATTTAAACAGCAGCCTGATTTCCCCTGATAATTATCTGTTCAACTTTACACCTATCCCAAAATATACTGCCTATGTCTCCCATACTTCAATTTACTTCCTATCAGCTTGCTGTTCCTCTTACCAAACAACCTTTCCTTTACAAGCAGCAGAAAAACAATAATCTCTACTGCTGCTTAGTGGACTGCTGAGAAGATTTGCTAGCTCAACAATTCTGGACTGTGCTCCACAACTCTGACTTTTGAAAATGAGCAGTGCTGTCTCCAGTGCCCATCACAGCTAAACAATGCTTCCTGCCACCCTGGGTCCATCTTCCTTTACCTCACAGCATTCTTCAGGCTTCCTACATTTCAATCTTTTGCCCAGCCTACGAACAGGTGTGTCCTTCAAGTCAGAGGTGGGGAACCTGCTAACTATAACATTCATAATGCCTGACTACTGGTCATGCTGGCTGAGGCTGATGGGAGTTGGAGTTGAATGACTTCTGGAGGGCTACAGGTTCCCTGCTTGGCTCAAAGCTTTCCATTATAGGCCCCCATTATATATTGCCACTGTCCAACGTTGTGATCCATCTATGCGGGTCCTGATGCAAATGCATCCTGTCTGCCCTCCAGTAGTTACCGTATTTTTTGCTCTATAAGACTCACTTTTTCCCTCCTAAAAAGTAAGGGGAAATGTTTGTGCGTCTTATGGAGCGAATGCAGGCTGTGCAGCTATCCCAGAAGCCAGAACAGCAAGAGGGATTGCTGCTTTCACTGCGCAGCGATCCCTCTTGCTGTTCTGGCTTCTGAGATTAAGAATATTTTTTTATTGTTTTCCTCCTTCAAAAACTAGGTGAGTCTTGTGGTCTGGTGCGTCTTATAGAGCGAAAAATATGATATGCTGTAACACAGCCAAAGGAAGGTCAGCGTTAGAAGCCTTTAAGTTCCAGCTCATCAGCTGTTAAAATCAGCCAGCGTTTTTTTTTTACTTGGTAAAGTTTCCAGAAAAAAGAACCGTTTGCAATCTTTTCTGCTCTGTACAAAATGATCCATAAGAGCGATTTCATGATCTGCAAGTACAATCTGTGTTTAACAAGCAAGGAGATGGAAAGTTGAGCCAATGACATCTCGGAAGAGTTCACCAGCCCAGTAAACCAAGCCTGAACAGTTTTATTAGAGCCACTAGTAGTCCGAAGTGTATACTTAGATCCTACAAAAATATATTGGGTAGAAAAACTAGCCAGAAAGCAACACACATCACTCCAACCTGGACAGCTGAATCGTTTCTTTCCTTTGTACAATTTTGCAGTGGTGTAAAATGGCAAGACACATTTAAAAAACAATGACAGTCCCTGAAGAAGAACAAGAGGGACAACCATGTCTCAAAAACAAGTTTTAATAGGCACTGTAATAACCTGTGAAATCAGAGTCAGGGCAGAAAAGCTCAGAGGCCATTAAATGTAATGAAAGCAGCTTTCACTTTCCACATTTCCACTCTTACAGCAGTTTTACGCGAGCATTTCGCAGGCATAACATTTACAATAGCAACTCAATATAAAGCCAATTTAATTATCTTTATCAAATGGCAGATAATAAATTTCGCTGTTCAACAATGAAAATCAATTGTCAACATAAGCTATGGATAACAGCTAATAAAATGACCTTCTGTAAACCTGGGATGAACAAGACTGGCTTCCGCATTAACAGATGTAATAAAATTTCCTTGCCTGCTTTCAGGCCACCTATTCAGGTGCTAGCTTGCTGGATTGAGTTACATTATAGATAGAACCTAATATAAACGAATATCTGAGCAAATGCTGAATATTTGTTGTTACAGATTACTGAATCGGTGCTACGTTTGGAAACTATTGGTGACCCTGGACCCAAGAAAGAAATAATGAACTGAAAGGGCACATGTAGCACCCTCCAACGCACGGTCAGTGCATAGTTGCAGAAAGATCGGTTGAAACACCAATGAGATTTGATTGTGTGGGATGTGATACATAAGTAACAGTCAAGTACAACGTTCCTTGTTTTGGTCCAGCCAGTCAAAAACTTCCTGTTTCCTTCTGGCTGGGACATACTTCCTTTGCATGTGACTAGAGGTGGGTGTGACCTTACCTGTCCAGGTAACAAAAGGACAAGGCACGCAGCACTCTCTTTTTGACTTCCTCCCTTGTTAGAGCAGTTTTTAGCTAGAGATGCTGTTGGCTTCCAGCCAACAGAGGACACTGGAATTCTCCCCATATGGGATAGCTCCACTTGTATATACTTTGTAACTAAGTCTGCCTTCAGGGAACCAACTGTGAACTGAATGTAAGTAAACTACTTTTATATACTTTACACAATATTGTGGTGTGTTTACTCTTTTAAGAGGGATATAAGGGAACTTACCAGGAACCTAATAGTTAGAAGCTTAAAGAAGCCTGCAACCACTTATCCGCTGTGCGTTTAAAAGTGGAATGTGAAACTCTACTAAGTAAAGGAACTTGCTAGCGCAAGTTAGGAGGAATATTAATAAACAATATATCCTCTCCTGCCTCCCTGAACATTCCAACAGATTAAATATGGGTGATGAAAGAGTGAATTTAAAAGTGATCGGAGCTTGATACTAAAGACAGGCAGCATACATACTTTTAGATGTTTTTAATTGTTCTTAAATGTTCTAAATAGGTTAATACCATTGGAGAGTGTTTGCCTGACAGCAGGAGCATAGGAACTCTGTAAGATCCACACACGTGCTCTGCTGTAGGGGGCAAATGTCCTGGCTTAGCTTCGGGTCTCAGTTGTGGAGAAGACTTGCCTTCTTGTGCTATGCAGAGTAAGCCTCAGGAGACAGAGCTCCAGGGTTTGATGACTCTATACACTGCTGCCAAGGAATCTAGGATCCTTAAGATACAATAGGGTTAGTCGAACATCTTCTCGGGCTTTCTTCTGAGATGGAGGATCTGTTGAGTTCATCCCCATATATCTTCACTTAATGAGTCAATGCATTATGTGTATGAGGATTGTATCCCTGAGACTGAGAAAGCCCATCAGAGCAGAGGCCAATCTGGGGAGGAAGGCTTGATACTAAAAGTGCTTTTGGTCATTTGTTAGAGAAACCCAGGTTAATTCAATTTACAAATAAGGCACACATGTTTGATATGTTCAAAAGGCCTGTTTCCCACCCAGCAATATGTGTTGATTCCTCTTGTAGAAAAATAAGCTTAACGATGCTGGACATTTTATGTATTTATTAGAAAATAAGGTGTTAAAAAAATTCAAAAATAGTGAGTTAAAGCATTTATTAAGAGACTGGTATTTTCAAACTCTCTTCACAGCTAATTTGGGACACCAACATTATAGTACTACATACAGAACTCAAACTAATAAGCCGTGAAACATTGAAGAAACAAAGACAAATGCTGTACATCCTTAGTTCTGTACTCTAAATGGATATCTTGACTTTGAAAAAGTTGGGTCTCCTTTATCTTCCTCCCTGGTCTTTTCCAGGATCAATGCAGATCTGTTCTCTTTATCCTTTTTGATACTCCTTTTATGCTGTAGGGTTAAAGAGCTCAGCTGATCATTTATTCCACTTTATGTTTTAACATTTACGGTACGCACTACGGTACACAGTTCACTGACTGGCAAAACCACACAGAAGATGACACTGGAAATTTGGCTCTTTTGAAAGGTAGAATTATCACAATTTTAGACTGGCCTAGCAACTTAGTGATGATTTAAAGCTGGGTCAACAAATGCAAAATGAAGTGATAGAAGAGATTGTCCTACAGGTGGACAATACCCCTTAAAGGGGGAGAAATTCCAGTGAACAAAAAACTAGCACAATGTAAAAATGTTCAAGTCCACGTCTGGGCCTGTCATGCTGATTTTTTACCAGCAAGGAGCTTTGAAATATAGGGGAGCATTTTTTAAAAATAGCATTCCTCATCTGGAGTCTACCTTACCATCTCTTTCGGCTTGTTGGGCAAACCATGCCTTAATATATGGAAAACAGGGTTCCACTAACCATTTTTTTCTAATGCGTTCTGCAAGATTTAATTTTCCATCTGTATGAGAACACTGGAAAAGCCAGATACCTCTACTATAAGCTGCAGTCAAGGTGGAATACTTAATTTAGTTTCTCATCCTTACAGAGAGTCATCTGCATTCTGAGACAACTGTAAAAGGTAAAGGGTAAAGGGACCCCTGACCATTAGATCCAGTTGTGACCGACTCTGGGGTTGCAGTGCTCATCTCGCTTTATTGGCTGAGGGAGCTGGCGTACAGCTTCCAGGTCATGTGGCCAGCATGACTAAGCTGCTTCTGGAGAACCAGAGCAGTGCACGGAAATGCTGTTTACCTTCCCGCTGGAGCGGTACCTATTTATCTACTTGCACTTTGACGTGCTTTCGAACTGCTAGGTGGGCAGGAGCAGGGACCGAGCAACGGGAGCTCACCCCGTTGCGGGGATTCGAACTGCCAACCTTCTGATCGGCAAGTCCTAGGCTCTGTGGTTTAACCCACAGTGCCACCCGTGCCCCACTGAGACAACTGTAGGTGCCAGCAATACCAGCAAAAAAGTTCTGTTCTGTGGCATAGCCATTTAAGGTGGATTATCAAGTCTTAGCAGTGATCTATGAGAGAACCACACCAACACCACCCAGAAAAAGAAACTTGTAATTATATTCTTTACCAGACAGTAGATTAAAAGCTGTTTGCATTTGAAGTTACAAAAACAAATAGATATTAGAAAAGCTTTAAATTAGTAGCCAAGGACACACCAATGGTTTTTTGTTTCAAGACAACTGTATTTATTGGGTTGGTCACCTAACATACAGCTGGATGTAACCTGCTCCAAATTCATCCAAGTCCTGTAAGTTTTGCAACATTACCTGTATTTATTCTCCATCTGCTAGTCATGGGGCGGGACAAGGAGATACACAGCACTGAAGCCCCACTGCCTGATTTTAGCAGCTATCCAAGTTTTATTTGCAGCCAATAAGGGTAAGATTCTTGTTTTTAAAAATGAAAGCTACTTTTCAAGATTAACTCTCTTCCCAGTACCAAATTCCATACTTCATTCAATTCTATCTAAAATCTTCTACAAGCTTATGCCGCCTAAGGATTTTTGCTAGAAATTCTGCAGAGATTCTTGCTTTGGTTTGAAAGTGTGATGCTTCAAAGGTACAAGGGTTGCACCACCTTCGTTTTGGACAACTGCCAGTACACATTCAAGTTCACTTTACCTCTTCGTGAGAAGCCAGACTTTCTACAGCACAGCCCTTGGCTTGTCTACTCAGAAGTCAGTTCCAGTGAGTTCAAGGACTATATCCCTAATCTTCTACATTTCCAGTGTGCCTGTTATACTGAACTATGCCTATCTCCTAGCTCTGATTAGTCCCGACAGACTTGTAGATTGTTACAACCTTGTAGTTTTCTTGTTCTACAGAAAATACAACCGTTACCTGGAAGAAAGGAACTCCTCCACTGATACACACACTTGTCTCCAAGAAGGATTTTTCACTTAGCGGGCTCCCGTTGGTCTCTATTATATCCTCCTCATCCTCCTCCTCGAAACCATCCTGGGAACACAACAGTAAGCCTGCTATATCAGTGAATACAGATAGAAGCCCCTTCATAAAGTTAAATGCATAGCCGGCAGGAGGTGCTTGTGTAACAGGCTAGTTTCATGAGTACACGACAAATGAAAACCTTTCATTCCTTGCTGTGTGCACTTTTGCCTCCAGCCCTGCCCACCACTGGTATGTGGCCCTTAAAAAAGGTTTGCACCCTTGCTCTACAGCTACTTACCAACCCTAGACCTGCGGGTATAGGGCGGTATGATAGATTAGAGAGATAGATATCTCACTTCTATTTATGTACTTCTGTGTCCCTGCCATTAAGAATTACACATTTGAAGAAGCATCTTTCCTCCCCCCTTCTAACTTCCGCAAATACCTTTTCAGGAGCTTTGGGCGTAGCTGCGACTTCTGTCTGCTTTTGCCTTAATCTTTCCAGCAGGACATCGCGAGGTTCTGTTTTCACAACTGTCACTGGGTACTGGTATCCTCTCCTTTTTGGGGTGGCTCCTTCAAGAGAAAAGTAAGTTTAAGTGACACCCAAAACCGCCGTCTTTTGGCACAGAAAAGCTGCTAAATTCCACACACTTTTGGATTTCTCCATGACTCATCGTTTCCCTCCAAATACCTGTCGGGACATCCACTTTAAGTTCCTCCTTCAGGAAGCCATTAATGCGAGTTGACCCATCCTCGGTTTCTTCAAGGAGTATCTCTTTCTGCTTCAGGAGCACATTCATATCATTCCTCATCCTGTCAAGGAGCCTCTTCAGGGCTTCTGCTTCAGTATCTTTTTGTCCTGTAATATGGTCTGTGACCTTAGCAACTGATGAGCTGCAATTCTCATCTAAATCCTGAAAGCAAAATGCAAGTCTTAAAACACTCCAGAGTTGAAGCAGCTGGTAAACATTTTCATTTTTAATCATATGGTTCCTACTAACCACTGTAAGAAATCTAAACACCACGCATACAGAGCTATTTTTTTCCTAATTAATTCACGAAAACTCCTAGATGAGCTTAATACTAGGAAGTTTCTTTACAAAATGTGGAATTAATAAATATAATGCTGGACAAAAAGGGCTTAAGCTTGGTTTTATACATACAAAGGTCCATGTTCGCAGAAAACCAAGTTAGCTTCCAGGTAGCAAAAATATTTAAAGCTTTCTTCTTTGCCAGTTCTCCTCTACAAAGGCTTCTAAAACTCTGGAAAACCACTAGTGGCACTGCCCAGACGTCTCCTGGCTTCTTTGTCAAATTATAAGCAGCAGCAGGTGTGGGGAAGGAATGAAGCACTCCAATTTCAGCAATGTGCCCCAGCATGCTGCATGCTCATCCTGAACCACCTAGTTTGCTTTAACTATGCTTTAATGTATCATATGAACCAGGGTCCTGTTGCTTCGGCAGGAAGGTTGACTAGAAAAAGTTGGTCCAGAATCAGGCCAGAGGGCGAACATTTTCTAAAAGCGCTATATTGCGCTTGAAAGCACATCACACTGCATACAGATTGTACATCCTGGCACAACTGGAGCTCAAAGCAAGGGTACTGCAACTTCATTTGCCTTCACCAATATCAGGTGGCCAAATCTGATAGCGCTGCCACTTGTGATCAAACTCTCAGAAGGCCTCATCTGCGCTGTACAGTTAAAGCAGCATTATACCACTTTAACAGCCATGGTTTCCCCCAAAGACTGTTGTTTGCTAAGGGTGCTGAGAGTTGTTAGGAGACCTCTATTTTTCCCACAGAGCTACAATTCCCAGAGAAGAGGGATTAACTGTTAAACCACTCTGAGAATTATAGCTCTGTGAGTGGAGTACAGGGCCCAGTACCCTTAACTAGCTAACATTTCCCAGATTCATTGGGAGAAGGCATGGCTGTTTAAAATGGTAGGGTGCTGCTTTAAATGTATAGTGCAGAGGGGGCCAAAATGTGTTTGAATTCTTCCATGTAAAGATGGGCAACTCTCCCCAACCTTGGCCAAATACTGAATGTTGAATAGGCCCAGCTTTTCCAACTGTTCTCGACTGAGAATCAAGTAATTTCCACACCCAAATTTTATCCAATCCAAGATGTTTTATATATGCTAGCCACAGACTGGTCTTGTCTATCTAAAGCTAGAGTGGGCAACCTACAGTATTTGGCCTATTTTGTGGGTGGCAAGGGGTGGAGAAACAGGAAGGTACACAACAACAACAACAACAACAAGAAAAAACAGGAGGCCCAGAACACCACTGCCCCGACCACCCAACACATTACCCCCAAGAGATTCTCCACCCATGGCCTAAAGTGGTACAGTACTTTTAGGAAGTCTGTCATTAGGCTGTAAGATGCTAAGTAACCTTGTATATTCTTTGTAGGTGTTCCTTTCTGGTGCTGAGGAAGGCTGCCTGTTGATCAACAATGCAGTCCATCTTTGTAGCCGCAATTTCACTCCACTTATTTGTTTCCAGGCACATGTCTTTCAGGAGCCTGTCCAGGTCCCTGCAGTGGCTGGCTGATTCCAGCAATATCTGAACATTTTCTTCGTTGGATTGCCTGATCTCTTGTGAAAAATCATTCAGAGGCAGCGTTAATCTGCTGTGCTGCCAAGTTGTAGAGTTGACAAGGCCAGTAGTTTGCCTGTATTAACAGATTTAGTAATAGATTATTAAAACTTTTGATCCAAGTACAGTCGTACATCGGCTTTCAAACAGCTTAGTTCTCAAACGTTTTGGCTCCCAAACACCGCACACCCCTAAGTGAATGTTCTGGTTTTCAAACGTTCTTTGGGAAGCCAAACGTCCGACAGGGCTTCTGCAGTTCCTCCTGCAGCCAATCAGAAGTCATGCTTCGATTTTTGAAGGTACTTCCGGAACGGATTTTGTTTGACTTCTAAGGTACGACTGTACTTGCTTTTAATGGCACACAGCAGGCATATTGCGTTGGCTATCACTTCCTATGTGTTGAACAGGTCACATTATTACTGTGGATACTTTCCTGCATTTATATAGTGTATGCGTGCTCAACGCGGGTGGCACTGTGGGTAAAACCTCAGCTCCTAGGGCTTGCCGATCGCATGGTCGGCAGTTCGAATCCCCGCAGCGGGGTGAGCTCCCGTCTTTCGGTCCCAGCTCCTGCCCACCTAGCAGTTCGAAAGCACCCCTAAGTGCAAGTAGATAAATAGGTACTGCTTTATAGAGGGAAGGTAAATGGCGTTTCCGTGTGCTGCGCTGGTGCTGGCTCGCCAGAGCAGCTTCGTCATGCTGGCCACGTGACCCGGAAGTGTCTCCGGACAGCGCTGGCTCCTGGCCTCTTAAGTGAGATGGGCGCACAACCCTAGAGTCGGACACGACTGGCCCATACGGGCAGGGGTACCTTTACCTTTACGTGTGTTCAAAAGCACTGAGCTGCAGTCCTTTCTTGATACAGTAACTAGTAATTTTGGGGGACCTCTGTAGGAGAAAGCCTAATCATAAATACAATGTTTCATTGTGACAGCATCAATGAGTATCCTTAAGGGTAGGCTGAAGAATGTAGCAAAAGAAACAACCTTCGGCAACTCTGTTACACGAAGTTTTATTTCATTCATCCAGCAGGCGCACCACAGTTTACAACTACCAACAGCTCTCTGATTTTATGTTTTATTAAATATATAACCTTTGGACAACTAACCACAAAAATAGGTCAGGCACCCACATTGTTCAGAAACTAATTTAGACCATTTGATAATAGTTTGGAAGCAGTCCTAAACTTAGGTTTTATTCATTCAACTCCCACAGTTACTCATTACTAAGTTCATAGCAGTCACAACTAATTAATGCAAGTCCCAAAAAATGTACAATAAGTCAGTCAGTTATTACTAGGTGCTGCATTCAAGCATGCTTAGGTTTTGAGATTTTTAGAACCAGACTTCTACATTTAGAAGGCTCACACATCTGAACTCTTACATAGCCTACCTGCAAAATTATTGCAGGGTAAGCCTAAGGAACGTGTGTAACCTTTAAAAGACATTTAAGCGATAAGCAAGTTGAAGAGCTTCCTTACAAGGTTATGCTTTCTTGGGCAGCACCAATACTCTTCTTCACCATTTCACCTTTCTCCAGCACTTCACTTAGATTCTGCTGGGTTTCTTGCTCTAGCAGGCCCAGAGAAGTAAGAAGCTGGGAAGAGGCCTAGAACAAATGCAGAGAATTAAAACACAATTCTACTGTTTTTTAGAGCCACAGCATAAAAAGAAAGCCAGTGTACTTTTTGATGAACATGGGGAAACATTTAAAATATTCTGCTGCATGGAACTTCAGGCCCTCGACAGGAGCTTGTGAATTAGGAACGGGGACAGTTACCTGCTGCACCACACAAGTTGTACATTAGGCCGACAAGCATATTCAAAAATAACATCTGTTCCTACAGATACTGGAACCTATATTTAAGTACACTGTTCTCCAGCACTATTTGCTCTTAGGCACGCTAACACCTCATTGTTTCTGTCTCAGATGCACATTCAGGAGCGCAACACTCAACTCCTTCATCTACCTAAATAGGGTGCAGCCAGCTGGCTCTCACATGGTTTCACTGCACACTGCTGTGCAGGAAGGTATCAATGGCAGCATGTTGAATTCATGACACAGCAGCAGCTAGGCCTTATTGCACAACACACTAACCCTGTTACAAATTGGGGGGAGGGGGGCAGGGCAGTGGTGCTGAGGGAACACAGCACACAAAAGTGAAGTGCACAGAAACACACACACCCCAGCTTCAGGGCGCACAAATGAGTGTTGATTTCTTCAATGAACCCTATGAAATAACAGATAAACTTCCAGTTCCCATACAAAAAGATGTGGCTTGTATGGATTGCTCAACACAAAAAAGGGCCAAATGCCCTTCTCCTGCATATTGCGGCATTTAAATGGAACCTGAAGTTGAGAGCTGCAACTTGACTTTCCCCACCTCTACAGGATGGCAAATGTACAACTTGAAACATAAGGTGAAGGGCACCAGAACCAACAACCCTCACCAGTCCAGTTTGCCTATCAACCATGGTCACGGTTCTGCCTGCCTCTGTCTGATTCCATTGAGGACCTGCAGAGACTAACTTGGCCTATTCCTTATTGTGCCACAAAAAGCAGAGATACCTTTTTAAGGGCCACCTTAGACAACACCACCTCTTCCTGTAAGCTCTCACAATCATGTTGAAGTTGAGCCAACTTCTGGGAAATGTCCTCCTGTAGTTTACTCAAAGCAAGAGAATGGTCTTGGAAGAATATAGTCATTTCTTCTCTATAACCTGTCATCTATAAACAAGAAAATGATAGATCAAGGTTCAGAAATACACCAATGTTAGGACTTGTAGTAGGGTTTTTAAAAATTACTCCAGCCACACAATCTCTGTACACATCCACACAATGCACCATCAATTCACAACACCAAAGCATGGGACGTTTCACTACCTTGCTTAGATACTTTCTTAAAATATTATTGATGTTGCTGTTATATATATTTTATATCAAAGAAACTTTTGCACACACTTGAGTACAATAGTTCAGGATATGGCAGAAGCTGTTCAAAAATTACCTTTTCAGCCAAGGATGAATATTTATGCAAATTATCATGAACTTGAGAGTTCAGATTCAGAACAAATTTCAACACAGGTGACAGACTCCTCAAGGCTTGGTCCAATCCTGATGTGTGCTCTTCCTAGAACCGAAAGTAGATTGTGGGGTATAAGACAGTTCTTCTACTTTAAAGCATTTTGAGTTCAGTAAGAAAACTGATTGTTGTGGAAAGTGGGAAAGGAAATGTTACAGCTCAAAACCACCTATGGCTTCTTGTTCAAAAGCCATGTTGGCTCAAAAATTAAGGCGAGGGCAGCTGTAACCTGGCTCCAGAAAATGGCTACTATAACTATACCACAGTCTGGTAGAATGGTCAAGGATGTACAGAAGGGTGGCAGCTGACTGAGCAAAACTTTGCTTGAGAGCTAAGGCAACTCCCAAGATGCCCAATGACCAAGTACCTCACCTGTCACAATGAGGTAGATAGGTCATTTGCAGCAGATGATTTGCTGGATGACTATATTATTTGTTTTCTGTTGTAACTGAGAAGCTTTTTCCCTACAGCAGCTGGCTGTATTCTTTCCTAGCTTCTTCCCTGATGCCACTCTGCCAAGGAACAGGGAATGGCTGGGGAGACAGTTAATGAGGCTGAACAAGAACCATTCAAAACATCAGTAATTGGCTTCTACACATCATTTCTTTTGCTGACTGCAGAGCTTCTCCTTCCCTGGTTTAGAGAGCCATTAGCAGTTACATTTCCACACAGCTGTCCATTTCAAGCAATCAGGATATTTTACAGAAACAATTCAATAATTATTTAGAAGTGTTACTGCCCACGGCACTTATACTTACTAAGAGTTTCCGGAGATCATTTTTATTTTGAGATGTCAGAGACTCCTGATTCAGTATCTTTTCAGAAGCTAGAGAAACTTCAGTGGAAACCATCTCCTGCAGAGAGCCGAACGCTGAAATTATAGCTGATGCAGTAACTCCAAAAGCTGAAGAATTGGCAGACAGAAGATCACCTACCGAGAGAGAGATGGGCGCCACAGTTTAAGTGAGTCACTTCTCAACAGGACAGTCTTCCCCATGATTTCAGGAACAAGTCTGACTCCAAATTCAGTTTCAGGGGAAGGGAGGTCTTCTGAATGACTACTGCACAGAAAGATGAATTGAGGCACTTACCAACCGAAGAAGTGTAAGAGTCCAGCATTTGTTGGTGTTTCCAACAGTTCTCATTGATGGAGTTCTTCATATCGCAGAAGAAGGCATTCATGTGTTCTGCAAATGTCTTTTGGACTTCCTCATTATGCTGTTCGACTGCTTTTTTACGATCCAATTTTGCATGCAGACCCGAAACATCTGTGGTTGTTTCTTTAACAGCACTAAGCAGCTAAGGCAGAAAGGTTTTGACAGTTTTCAGTTTCGCATCACACTGATTACAAAATCAGTACAGATTAGGTGATGTTAAAAAGGTAAAGGTAAAGGACCCCTGACAGTTAAGTCCAGTCGCAAACGTTAAGCCACCTTCAAATCAAACAAGCAATTATTCCAAATTGTAGAAGATAGTATTAGTGCTGTAACTAGAGGTGGCCCAAACTGCATGGAATTGCTGGGGTCCAAAAGTGAAAGTTGAAAAGAGCTATTGAGTTCAGATAGCCTGCTGGGGAACACACTATTTCCTAGCAACTTCAAAGCTTCATTCCAAGGCAACCCTGCGCCTTTTGCTGCAGGGCATGGTGCTAAAACACACTTGGTGCATAAACAGCAGCAAACAAAAAATACCTTCCAAATAAAATAAAAGATGGAAGGGGTGGGGTGTTGAAGCTTCAGTCACTATGTCTATGACTAGTTTCTATGCCCAAGGTTCAAGCTACTTCAGTGAGGAAAATGCAAAGCCGAGAGGGTAACTCTTGAGCAGCTAAAAGGCTCTACAAGCCTTGCCTGAACACATGAACAGTGCATGCCACTGCCCCTCTGGATTCCCTTCATGAGAGAAGTAGACCATTCTCTTCCATTTTTATCCCAAATCATTAACAAATCATTATTATGGTCTGGGATGCACTTCAAGATTTTGAAAGCAGCCTGAAAACCTATGCAGCACCGACAGCGTAAGTTATATTCATGACGTTATAAGCGTATTGCCCATTCAAGTGCTAGTGGGGAGGAAACTGGGAGAGTGAATTTTGTTAACCTTAATTGCAGTGCCATGAAGTTTTTCTTCTGTGTTCTCCAAAGCTGATGCTATATACACTTCTTCCTCAAGAAGAACCTTGGTTGTTTCCAAGTGCTTCTGTGTGTCTTCCAGCTCTTTTTCCCTAACCTGCAGGTTTGTCTTGCACTTCTCCATTTCACTTTTATGAACTGTGAATAACTCAGTGACCTGAAATTGAAAGTAATCCAAAACAGTTAAAAAACACTTGAAAGAAATACTATGAGCTGTTAGAGCAGGGGTGGGGGACATCTTTGGCCCAACTCTTTATTTCTCTCCCCCTAGGGTGAACTTTGTCAGGTGGGCGGGACAACCTGAAGGAAGGGACCCAGGGAAGGAAAAGCTTGCTGCTAATGATCATCAGAACAGCAAGCTATGGTTTGTTGTTGCATCTGAATGGAGCTATTGTCAGTCTGCTTCGTTATACTAGCTTCAACAAATTTAATTTGCATCTCACAGAAAAGCTTTCACGTGAACAAAAGTTGACAATGCTTTAAATATATTGAATCAAGTGAGTAAAGTACATTATTGTCTCCTTTTTCTTACCAACATTGTTCATTCCTGGACATGCTGAACACTCGTTCCCACTGGTTAGGTGGGGACATGTCAATGTGAAGATGCTTTATTTTCATCTAGCTATTCTAAAGCTTTTTCAGAATGTAAACATATTACCCCTCCTTACTCCTCCCAAAAGGAGCCACATAGACTAATAACAGTCTACCAACTTACTCTTTTCAATTCTTCCTCCATTGCACCAATTTTATCAATATATTCTGCAATTTGTTCCTCTTGAACTGTCAATTTCCCATTAAGAGCACTAAAATTAAAAAAAAAAAAATTACGTATGGTGAACACTGAACAAGTTGACTCTGCTTCCGCAAGACAATTAAATATTTGTAAGAGCAAGGAAAGAAAGACATATCTGGAAATTCCCTGTTTAAACGCTATTATGATTTTAAATTTCTTCTATCACTAATTATTGATACAGATTTCTTATGATATAGGAGCAGCTCATTTACAATGAAGTCTCTGAGATTAAACAAGTGCAGGTGGCGTGTAACTTATACTGTACTTTAGGCATTCTAATATATAGATAGGAGTGTGGTACTTAAAACAAAATAATTATGTACAGGAATGTTGCCTAGGCAGCATATTAGACAAGCAGAACCTGCAACAAAACGTTGTAAGTGTATCACCTTCACACTCCTTCCTTTCCTTTTCCAACTGACACTCAGCAATCTGTGGCTGTCAAAGGCCATGGAACATGTTTGGTCATCATTGTGTTACTGTCATTTTGGGGAATTTTTAAAGAAGCGTTTTACTCTTCTGCATACCTTGGGTTTCACCAGAGCGTGCGGATGCCTCAATGGCACTGTTGCAGCTCCAACCCTGTTGGCACTCAGTAACCTGAGTTCATTACTAGAGGATATAAGCAAGACCCGAAACAAAACATCTCAGTGTACATTCACCTTCTACCATTAGTGCTCCTTACTCACGGTTCTAGTTAGCTGTGCCCTCCTCAATAATATTCCATTTCATTCCTTCCCACGTGTTCCTATTTCTTCTTTTCTAACCATCGCTCAATATCCATTAGCTACAGAGCATGGCCTGTTCTCACTGGGCTATTGGGGGGGGGGTACTCTTAATTTTTTTTAAAAAATAGATTGGATTAGTATAAAATCCTCTCATGTTGAAGCCTCCCTCTTGGCTTTTGGCACCAATCCTATTATCACTAACCACCTGAGTTCATGATTAGAGGAAGAAATGAAGATGCCATGCTGACCCACAGCGGCCAAGCTTTGCTGTTTTCAAAGTACTCACTCATAGTTTTCCACAGAAATGTAAACACCGTTTTTCTCTCGTGCAGAAGTAAGATCTCGTTTCAAACGTTCAATCTCTTCTGTATATTCCTGTTGAAACATCAGTACAGTGTTGTTACGTATCCTCCAAGCTGACTGGCCTTTGCAAACCCCAATCTCAACAGATCTCACATTGCAACTAATTGAACTAGATCTGCCCTTCAAGGCAGTAGCTAAGATCTGAAGAGAACTTATAAATAATGAAATGATACTGAACCTTAATGAGTGCCCGTTTCGTGAGTTTCTGGTTCACTTCAGGCTTATTCATGATATTTTTAGCCCTGTGGGCATATTCAAGAGTACTCAGAGTTTCCTGTTGTACAAAAGATATAAAAGTGACAGATAAGTGTTTTCTGTTTCAGCAAGAGTCTTCCTATAAACATATAATCAATCTCCACTAGTCAATCCCAATGGGGAAAGTTGAATTTACATCAGGCTCTAGGGCTGTAACTCCATTTAAAATAAATCATGGTTGACTAATCATTTGAGTTTTCAAGTTGACAAAATCTGCACATTTGTGTATGTCTAAATAACATGCATTTTAAAGAAAACTGGTATACAGATGATACACATGTCACAGCAACCACCAACTCCGAAGAAAAAGGAGAGTTGTGGCACCATTAAAAAAAATACAAATTTTATTATGAAATTTGTTAGCCTTTATGGTGCCATGTGACTCTGTTGTTTTTGCTTTAATAGGCTAACTTTCTCGAAATCCTCCTGGAGGAGGCATCCCTGCTTGTGTCAGAGAGAAGGTGGTAGAAATCATTATTATCATTTTCTAATAGTGATACAATTTTGTGATAGTTAATGTTTTTTGTATTAATTTTTTTAAGCCTCCTGCTCTATGGAGATGGAACCTTAATTATTTTAGAATTTTCAAGTTAATGTAGCTCCTTAATCAACCAAACACTGTAGCTTTACCAGCATCCTATCTCCTATCATCCACAGCAATCTATACGTTCTGAGCCAGTTTTACAATGTTGTAGGAAGGCTTAGATAGCATGCCCTAACCCAGACCCTGCAGCATACCCTAGAATAGGTTAGGAGTCCAGTGATGAAGTCTTGGGAGGCCACCCAATCACACAAGTTATCTTTGAAACAAGGTACTTTTCGGTTTGAAGGCAAGAACCTTACCTCCAGATTGCTCGATGCTGGAGAAACGGTAGCAATTATGGAAGTTTTTGTGCGCCCTCCAAGGGAGTCCTGCAGGATTCTAGTGAGCTTAGATTCTCTGTATGGAACATGAGGGGTTCTTTCTACAAGTGCGGTAATGACTCTTCCCAGAGTCAATAGGGACTGGTTGATAGTTCCGGCTTCACGAGCTCTTTTGTCAACTGCTCCAGAACGACCAATATTCTCACTTCCTGCCAAATCAACCTGGAAGCAATACCATGGCTAGGTTAATAAGCTGTGACAGTCATAGGTGAGACCTTACTTTCAAATTGCCTAATAAGCCAACACAAGTAGGTAAAGTGTGACCTATTTTTTGCAATGAGCCAAACTCTCCTGTGCTACATGCCTATCTGCTAGGAGTGTATGCAGATCCCTGATCTGCCTTCTGCTGCCCTGGGGGTCACCCACCCTGGATCTGCCCCCAAAACAATTCCAGGGGCAGGACTAGTGGTTTTAAGACCCAATTTTCACACAAATTTAAAATAGGTTTCAAACTAGAGCCAGGGGATGCAATGGCAACACACAAGAGAACACCTTCTGCTTACTAGCTGGCCCATCCAATTCTGTGTGGCATCCACATGCCACAAGATTGATGCCGCTGCTCAACAGCTGTGTGGCATGGATCCTGAGGGGTGTCAGGCAGAAGGAGAGCTGCAGCATTCAGTCTACCTTCTCCCATGAAGATGCAGCCACTGACCAGAGAAGTCTTGGCTCTTTCCCCATGGTTTTTCCACCTTGCTTGCCTCTCCTTTCTGCCTGATGTCCTGCCCATTCCTTGACACCCACAGATCATTCGGGGCCCATCCAACCAAACTCGCAGCCATCAGTGGTTTTTGTGCCCAACTTATCGGAGGCCCTCTTAATATGCTCCATTTGGCTCTGGATCCAGGCCTTGGACAAGTCTGGTGTATTGCCTTAGCACCTATTCAAAGCAGTACTGTTTCCCCACCCCTCATTTTTTGTTGCTCCTATATATAATCTATTCTTGGGTTAATCCCAAGGATGGGCACCTACCAAGTTTAGCTTCCCAATTTTAACAAGCTCTTCACCATCTGTTGTCGTTTCTTTCATGTGTAGCGTGACAGAGAACACCGAATGGGAGCGACTGCAAATGGAGTGAAGCATTTCAGATAAATATTCCAGTGGACATTTAAAACACACACACACACACACACAGGCCCAGCATTCACTCACATCAAGTCAACTCAAAGTAGAAGCTAAATTGGCTCATTTTACAGATTTTCTTCACTTTAGAATTTGTGCTGCCACAAACAGCAGGACAGAACTGTTCTACCACTGCATTTTCCAAGCTCTGCAAATCTCCCAGCTACAGTACAGCACCTTCTCTTTCACAAAGCTTCATTAATAAAGTCTTTTGTTTCTTATTGCAAGTAGGACTGCAGGAAGTATTCTGTCTTGGTGGCTCTGGCGCCACCTGCTGGCTTCCTGCCTCCAATGCATTCTTCCATATAAGTGGGCAGAAAGTTCAAGGCCTGATTCAAACTGTTAGATGGGACCCTTCTGGGGGCATAGAACCTAGAAAGGGAGAAGGCTTATGGGTCATGGGAAAAACTGCATCGAAAGGCAGCTTGAGCCTTCTTTCCCCACTAGCCAAAACCTGGGTGGCTAGTAGCTGACTCCCACTGATCCACACTGGATTTGTGAGGGTGACATGAGCTTGTGTTGTGGCCTCATTCAAATGCAATTTTCAAAGAAGAGAGTTCAGAAAGCGTTCTTATGCTTCCTTGTGATAAAACACAAAGAAACAGGACAAGCAAACTGCCATGAAAATGAAGGACTGTAAGCTCAATAGTATAGTACATTCTTAATGCAAACGCTCCCAGGTTCAATCCTCGATACAGCCTATCTAAAAACCCCACAGAACTGCTTCCTTGCCCTGAGCTAGATGGACCAGTGGTCTGATTCTACATAACGCAACTTCTTATAATATTTTCTACAAAAACTCAACCAAATAAGACAGATGTAACACTAAGTAGTGGAGTACTTGGTTGTTCCACCTGCTGTAGCAACTGCAATGCACTGTACTAAATGCCCTGTGATTTTTAACTGTATTTTTATTGCTTCTTTTATTTCTTATGTGGAATTTTATTGTGTTATAATTTGCATTCCACAGAATTCAAAATCAAATATCTTTTTACTTGGATGGCAAGGGAGTACATAAACATACGGGGGGGGGGAGGGAGGAATAAAATAAACAATTGTATGTTATATTGTTGTAACCTGCCCTGGGTGCTTATGGTAAACCTTATAGTTTAATGAAGCCTGCAGCAGACAAGGACCTCATAATCCAAAACATGGGGAGGGGGCTTGCCTCAGGGAACTATTCTTACATATTAGAATCGTAGAATTGTAGATTTGTAGATTTGGAAGGGACCTGAGGATCACCTAGTCCAGGAATATGCAGCTGTCCCATTACAAGATCAAACCTGGCATTATCAGAACCATGCTCTAACCAACTGAGCTAGCTAGGTGTTTTTCTTTTTTTCTTTACCAATACCATGAACGAATAAGATGCTTCTCATGGAGAGAGAAAGACATGTTTCTTACCTGGAATACTGGTTCATTAAAGTAGCTGCAGTGGTTCTTTTTGCTGCTCCCCTTTCTAAAATCTGATAAACTTCATCCTTGTTATGTACCGTTATCTCTTCCAAACCCTTGATTATGACACCTCTCTGTCACAACAAAATGCTAGGTTAGCAAGCAATTTAAAATCCCACAGCCTTCAGGAGAAGCCAAACCAGGTTTTGTTTTGTTTTTACCTTGTTACGTGGGTCATCAAACATTTGCAGCTTTTCCCCAACATCTGGAGAGGGATTCAATAGATCAAAGAGCTCCTCGTTGTAGATTTCCAACAGAGATACTTTCACAGAAAATTCTGTGCCACTTTCAGCAAGCTTTTCAAATATTTGATGCAGTGTACGGGGAATAATACCAGCTAATGGATCCTATAATTAAAAGTAAGGAAACATAGCATACTAGCATTAACCGGTTTTCTTTTTGGAGTTTAGGAATCTAACACAAGAATGCTAGCATGAGCATACACCTTTAAAATGCAAGTGTGTCCAATACAACCCATTATATATGGTTGTATGCTGGAGATAGTGCAAATAATGTTATGAGTTTGAGGTGGTTAGGCTATATTCCTGAGCCCCACATCCAATTCCGGCCAGCCTGGTAATGGCCTGCTAAGTATGAGCTGTTAAGGGAACAAAGGGAGTGGCTGTGTCAGAGGGCAAATGTGTGTGCCTCCTTCCCTGGTTAATTAGAAAGACAAAAGGCCTGAGTTTAGAGTTGAATTGCAGTGATATGACCTAGACCTAAAGCAAGAGAGTCGGAGCAATGTTTGATTTTTTGTTAGAATCCAAAACTGTGGCTGTGAGAGAAGCAAGACTTTATTTGGATGGTAATGCTAGGAACCCCCTCAGGTTCCTGTATGTGTAAATAAACCATATACCACCAGTCTCCACCATGCCTCATTCCAAAAGAAAACATAAATGCCTAGAATCTTGCACCACTCGGACAGGGGTATGTGCGTATTTTCCAGGAAGACTTCCTTCCAAATAAACATGCATAGGATTCTGCTGTTTTGTTCATTCCTCATATTTTACCTCTTCCCATGTGTATTCTTCATTAGGTGATCTCTCCCCTTCCATAGTGAAGGTCTTTCCTGTTCCTGTTTGACCATAGCTGTACAAAGGAATTTGGAATGTTAACTTCAGGAACATAGATATAGATGGAGTTAGAAGAAAAATAAATATGATACTCACGCAAACACTGTACAGTTGTAACCCAAAAGAACTTCATTCAAAATCGGGCACACAACACTCCGGTACACATCAATTTGTTTAGCCTGAGCTCCAAAGACCTGCAGAGTTCATACAAGGCATGATTGCTACATGTTTTTCAGTTATAAAACAGGAACTCTCCAACTTGCCACATAATTTCACCAGTGTCAGAATTATATTCTGATTTAGCTACAGGTTCTCATCTCCCAGCCTGTCATCTCATGCCACTTGCACCTTCTTCCCCCCAGAAAGAGTAGTAGAAGTTCCCATTGTTTTCCAGTCAAGGGAAATTTTTGTGGTGTAGCACAGTCAGTGTGGTGGTGTAGTACCTACTAGCACCTGGGAGACCAGGATTAAAATCCCCTCAGCCATAAAACCCACTGGGTGACATTAGGCCAGTCACAACCTTGAGTTACCTGAAGGAAAGATGTGAAAGAAAAGTAATAAAAGGAACTTGATAAAGCTGAGATTCTGTATTTAACCTTTAATTTTTAGGCACTGTCTACCAGTAATTCCATGCAGACATGTGAGCAAGATGGTGAAGGGGGAACAGATCACTCATCTGTCCTCTTGCTTTCTATGGTAGGCATGGGGGAAGGGAGTGGGAGGAAATACTTTTGTTCAATAAGCATGCTGGTAGAGGGGAGATAGAGTGAGTCATCCTTCTTCCTGCAGTCCAGGTAGGCTAAGCACTTTCTGGGCTTGCTTACAAGGTTGTGCTAGGAAGCCATTCTCTCCCCCACGTATCTGAAATAAATACCCATTTTCTATGGACACTTCATGTTCTACAGGCAACTTAAATAAGGCTGATCAGGTTGGTTACCTGTTACATGACAAGAGACTTGCCACTCCCACCTACCTCTTAATTCTTCCCAGCGTAAAAGACTTTTTAAAAAAACAAACCACTTCCTATCCATATAGTATTTGCAAATAATTTGTAAAGCTAGTTCAATTTATATTATTCCACAATAGAAAGTGCTGCATACTAGCTCAAGAAGTATGCTCATTCAGACGTGACGCTCACTTAGGGCTCAGTGTTCTGTGAATGAGCATCAGCCTCATATGCTTCTCACATTTTCTTCCTCTGGTGCAATTGTGCTTGAAACTGTTGCCTCCATTTTTCACTAAGTGTGGTTTATGATCATGCCTGAACCCAAATAAGTCATGAGTCTTAACTATAGTTTAGAGAAAGTAGCCAACTTCAAACCATAAAGTTTATGGTTATGACTTGGTTCCCTATACCACCATCAAGACTAACTTCAGTTTCATAGTTTAAAAATGGAACAAAAGCTTCTGATCTCCTTTTCACAGCCATACTAGTAGAGTAGAACAGATGGGAGACACACAAGGGCCAAGGTAGGCAACACTAAATCAAATTGTTACATTATGTTCAAATCAGATATGTCCATCTGGTCCTAGTATTATCTTGTCTAGTATCAGATTGGAAATGAATCCTTAGGTTCTTAAGGCAAAGGACTGTCTAACCAGTTGTACCTTCTCCCAATGTCAGGGATCAAACCTGGACTCTTCTGCATACCAAGAATATGCTCTGTTCTGAGCTATGATTTCTGCCCTAAATTCTCAAAACTGATATGACAGCTAAGACATGTTAGGAAGCCAACCAAATAGTGATACTTACCATATCAAATGTGTACGTTTTCTTTGTTGTTTTATCCACCACCCCTCCAGTGCGAACTGAAATTTCTTTCCTTCCATTTTCACACTCCACCACAGAATATGAGTTAGATTTGCGCTCAGCTGCATTGAAGGGCCTTTAAAAATGGTAAAAGAGTTGATCTCAAATTGCATATGCACTAGTCTAGCTCCAAGCAAACACAAGGCTGACAAGATTGTAAACAGTGGATATGCTACTTTCAGATGTCTAAAAGTTGTGTTGTTTTTTATCTCCTTGATATCTGATGGGAGGGCATCCCACAGGGTGGGTGCCACTACTGAGAAGACCCTCTGGAGACAGACCTCAGTATCCGGGCTGAATGGGGGTGGAGATGATCCTTCTGGTATACTGGACAGAGGCTGTTTAGGGCTTTAAAGGTCAGTACCAACACTCTGAATTGTGCTCAGAAATGTACTGGGAGCCAATGTAGGTCTTTCAGGACCGGTGTTATGTAACCCTGACCCTCCCCGCTTAAGAACAGGATACAAACTATATAAAATAGAAACTAATTTAAAAACAAAAACAAAAAACAATTCAGTTATACTAAAAATTAAACTAATTCCCAGGCCCAACAAAACATTAATCCCACCCCCAACAGAGCAAAAAGTAGACCATAAAACCAAAATTTAAAACAAGATAAATTAAAAAACTATTTCACAACAGGGCAGTGACCCTCCAGTCTCCCAGGAGTCCCTAAAATAGGGCAAGGTGAGCCAGGGCCCTTTCCACCTAGGACAGATAGAACGGGCCTTGTAGGGAGCAGCCTTCAGCATTAAAACCTTGAATACTGAATTATGAACGCAATATATGCAGGTTTTATGCTGAAATTTGGTTTTGATGAACTAGTTTTGACAAGTTTAAGAAATGTCAAGTGTACACAATAAAAATGGGAAAATGTTGGACTTAATCACATACAGTGATGTGGGATTCTTGGAGAATCTGGAATTGTGGAAAGTTTTCCAATGCCCTAAATCCATTGAGATTCAATACAGCATGTTTGCTAGGGTTATTTAGAGAGGATAACTAAAAAGTATGCTATGCATTTAGGTGATGAATCAGTATCTCATCCTGCCCCCCAACAGAAGTATTATGACTGAAATAAATGACTAAGAAAATATCAAGGATACAATTTGATTTAAATGTTATAAGTAAGCATATTTACACTATACTTAAAATTAAATTGTCCCAAGCAATCAGATAGTGGAAACTGAATTGCTGAAGATTGTCTCCACCTTAAGAATCTTATTTTCTATGCCAAGCTAGAAAAAAATGACTCATCTCATCTCTTTCACTTTGTTCTTAATGAACTGATAGCTTTTCTATTGACATGCACTACTTAAACCTCTTGGGAAGAGGAAAGAGGGAATAAAAGATGGCATAACAAAAGAGGCACAATGCTTTTTTTTCTTTTTTAAGCAGATGATGCAAGACAGTCATCACCACTGTCTACAGCAGGCTGTTTAATTTCAGCTCCCATTATTCTTGTCCACTGACCCTGCTAGCTGGCAGTGGTGCCAACTTTAATAAAATATTGGGGGAGGGAACAGGTAAGCTGCACCCAGCATAAGCAATCACATGTCGCGGCGCATACAGCATTTGAATGGCAATGTCTTGGGGGCAGGGGGCTGGCCTATCAAATATTTTATTGGGGGCTGAAGACCCGTTGGCTGCTATGCTAGCTGATAGGAGCTGGAATCTAATAACATCCGGAGGAGCATGTGTTGGCCACACATCAGACATCGCTAGGTGTGACATATTAAATTTACAAAGCAAAAAGAGCTGGGGACTTATTCCAACATTATGATTGATATGCATCAAGGAAGACACAGGATCTACAAATCCCAACGCAACTTAATGCATAAAAACTGTAAATGTGTAGGTTCTGTCTGCAAGATCAAGGATCTTGCTTTCTCCCCACAAGATATCCAGTAATTTCTAAAATATAACTGATCCTGAATATACAGATTTGTAAGTAAGCCGACTGCTGGATCAGACCGAGGCTGAACATTCTCCGCAAAAATGCCAGCAATCAACAGGAGATGGACCTGGACCAACCACGGGGAAGATGACCAGCTACCAGCCCGAGGACCACCACCAACCTTCTGACCAAACCTACAAGACACGGGGGGAGGAGGTTTCTTCGAAAACAGCAGAACCCTGTATGCATATTCAGATGTCCCACTGCGCTGCCAAGCCAGCAAGCCCAGGACCGCAGCCTTTAGCACCCAACCTCTTTGAATTTCACCATCGCCGACAACGCCTAGAAAAAGGATCTCTTCGGTACCCGAAGCATCCACAACAACACCATCGCGGGGGGATCAAGCCTAGTGAGAAGTTAGCGAGGCTTACATGCACAAGATCGAGAAGGGCACCTAATTTGGCTTCCGCAGCAAATCCTCCATATTTATTTCCGTTTTTATTTTGCAGGACCGCCCGCCCCCCGCGCTCACCTGCATCTGACCACCACTTGGATGTTTTTGCCCTTCTCGTCCTTCTTGCCCCCGCCACCCGCTGAACTCATGTTCAGGCCGCCGCAGGCAAGACTCCGACACGGGCGGAGCGGAGGAAGGGAAGGGAAGGGAAGGGAAGGGAGGCGGCCGCTCGAGTCCCGTTTCGTCTTTAACGGCTGCGGGAGGGGGGTCCCCGCACTTGCGAGCTCCACCGGCTGGCCGAAACGCCCGCGAGAGACGGAGAGGAGAAAAAGAGCCGCCGGCTCCCGGAGGAAAAAGAAGCGCTTCGGACCGGCGAATGTCAAGAAGAACCGCCTGAAACGGGACGCGCGCCCAAAGCGCCTCCGCCTCCACACTCGCCTACTTTGAACGAGTCGCTTCTTCGCGCCTCGGCCAATCAGCGCGAAGGGAGGAGGCGCGCAGGGCAACACGGGACTTTTTTGCCCCCCTTTCGTTTATTATTTCCTCCCAGGAAGCGGACTTACGTTTTTGACTGCGTGATCAGCCGACGCAAGGATCAAAATGAAACATAGACCACTAATGTAAGAGCAGCCCGTTCCCGTTTTGTAGAAAGGACTTCTGGGCTACTTCTGACGCAATCCTCATTAGTGTAATACAGATATCTCGTCCTCCCACGCCCGGCAAAAGCCTGTGGGAAGATTTAAAACAAAATAAAATGTCAGGCTGAGATTTGGTGGCAAAGTGTTTAGAGCAAAGGCAGGAGTTTGTGCACAGGTCTTTACACTGAATGAAAAAAAATGTATGTATGTATGGGAAACGCATTCCAGCCTCTGGAACTGACCCGCGGTAAGAAGACCATTTCTCACATTTCAGAGGAAAAAAGAATCGGGAGACGCATCTCTGCTAGAAATATTCGTGTATGACACCAGGACTAGCACGTGTGGACACTTGATCCCAAGCAAACGCTCGGCTATTCGGTGGTCCTGTGCGGAAGCTGCGCAGCATTACTTCTGCAGACAGACACTATTCTGTTTCAGCCATCTCGCGGAGTAAAATAGAAATTCCCAAATAGGGAAACTACTGGCTGTTGCTCTATAGTTTATCTCTATGCTTAGGGATTTGTAAAAGCACCGTCAGTTTAATGACAACAGGGCATGCTGGGAGTTGTGGTTTCCACTGCCCTTTTCGGCTTGCCTATCACATAGCTCTCAAGCGGTGCAACCTGAGCTCGGTTGCTATGCAATATTCCTTATGGTGGAAAGTAGAGAGAGAAAGGGAGAGAGCGCGTAGTTATTTACATATGACGTGTCCAGTCAGTCACCTGAACTGTTCCCATTCCCTGCCTCCTTGCTGTGAGCAAAGGAAAACGGCAGAGGGAGGAGACTCACCTAGGGCGATTCATTTGCTGGAAGCAACCATTTGTCCTCTGTGGTGAGAAAGGACCACCTTTGGGGCCCATAAAAAGGCATTTCTTAAGTATCCTTGGGAGTGACACACAGAATTTTTAACAACCTAATGACAGTTCACGAGGACCAATCAAAGCATAACAAAATTATGAGCCAGGTTAGGCAATAGTAGGCAATAATATAATTACTAGGCAAGCACCATAATTATATTGTTTTCCATGCCTGCTGTAAGCTTTTCTGTTTATGAAAGACTACACAGACATGTAATTTTATCATGCATATTTGTTTTTTAAAACTTGTTTTTATTTAAATTTTGAAAATTGTATTATGAAATTTTAAAGGCTGTTTTGTCACTATTTTAATTAATATTTTGTACTATTTTACCTAAACCACCTAGTTGTTCTTAGTGCTATCTAAACCTTACTAAACAAAATTTTAAAAGGCTTTTAGAGTTCAACAGAAATTTGTGATTTAGTCTCAGTTTACACTCCGTGACTGTGCTGTGAAACCGTTGGATCCAGAACTTTGCAGCACCACTGTGGATTTATGTGGCATGGATGTGGCCTGTTATTGTACGGTGGAACTGTGATACCTGCATGTAAAATCATGAGGGCTTGTTCCTTGCATCTTATACTTTTTTTGTTTTTCCAGAGCAGATGGTGTTAAGACCATGATTTTACCATGCTGTCTGTGGGCATGAAGAGAAGCCGAGATTGGGGGGGGGGGCGTGTCATGAAGTCAAGAAGTAAAAGAAGTAGCTACACCCTGTATGGGAAATGCACCAGAAGATATATTGTACATCAAGGTGGTGTAGTGGCCTGTCACAATTGCTCCTTCATGCCAGTGACCTTCACTCTCCTAGGCTAAAATGTGTTACTTGTCTGCTTCCCAGCTTAAACATTTAGAAGAGATAGCATACAGCCATACCATCTGAGGACGATCACAGCTTAAATACCTGTAAGAGAACAGCTGTGATTGGGGGAGGATCCCTTGAAGCAGCATTAGGCTTATTTTTGGAAGCTGCAGTGCCAATCATGCAGCCAAATTTAGGAAGGCCCCTGTGATTCAGACACAGGGAGAGCGTCAGTGCAGACCTGCCGTGCTGTGTCATTTGGCGACTACCTGTGGGGTCCTCTCCGTTGCTGTCCCTGTGGAGCTCCCAGCAACTGAACGGAGGTGTTGCTTACTTGGTGTAGTATACTCTTATGTATAATCTGCCTGCTTTTTAATAAATCTTAAGGCTTTCTTCCCCAACTGTGCCTTGTCTTGCTTCTGAATCCCGAGAAAGAGCACCCTTGCCTTTGGCAAGGCACCCTCCCTCCCAAGAATCTGAAACAAAAATATTATTTCAGCTGTGAATGGAGCTGCATCACTGTCTTGTGTATACTCATCAGAACTTATTTGGCCTCTTATGTTCCTGCTTGAACATCTTCTGCAAGATGCAGAGCACAGAAGACAGGGCATTCCAAGACTTTATGGCGGGGTCAAATTTAAATTAACTGTTGCCCTGCCTTCTGAATATATTTAACAGCTAGTTAATGCAGATTCATTGTTCTACAGACGTGGGGATACAAGGCATAGCCAGTAACTGGCTGTGTTCTTTTATCTCTGGTCAGGGACAGAGGGTGGCACTAGGGAGGGAAATGTCGTCGCGCCACTCCTTGGTGTGTGGAGTGCCGCAGGGCGCAATCCTCTCCCTGATGCTTTTTAACATCTTTATGCGCCCCCTTGCCCAGATTATCCGGAGCTTTGGGCTGGGCTGTCACCAATATGCTGATGACACTCAGCTCTATCTGCTGATGGATGGCCACACCGACTCGGCCCCAAACACACTGACCAGATGCTTGGAAGCTGTGGCTGGATGGTTTCGTGGGAGCCGATTGAAACTAAATCCTTCGAAGGCAGAGGTCCTATGGCTGGGTCGGGATGGCATGGGGATGAGGGACCAACTCCCTTCTCTTGCGGGGGCCCAATTAGTGCCATTGCCTTCCGTTAAGAGTTTGGGTGTAATCCTTGACATCTCCCTCTCCATGGAGGCGCAGGTTATACAGCAATAGCCAAGGCGACATTTTTCCACCTTCGCCGCATCAAGCAGTTGGTCCCTTACCTTTCCCGCCCCGACCTGGCCACAGTGATCCATGTGACGGTCACCTCCAGGCTTGACTACTATAATTCGATCTACGCGGGGCTGCCCTTGAAGCTGTCCCAGAAACTCCAGCGGGTGCAGAATGCTGTAGCGAGGCTCCTCACGGGGAGCATATTCACTCAGTGCTTTTCAAGCTGCACTGGCTCCTGGTGGAGTACAGGGTCAGATTTAAGGTGCTGCTTTTTACCTTTAAAGCCCTTCACGGCCTAGGACCCTCGTACCTACGGGACCGCCTCTCCTGGTATGCCCCACAGAGAGCCTCAAGGCCCATAAATAGCAACACTCTAGTGGTCCCGCTTCCTAAGGAAGTTAGATTGGCTTCAACCAGAGCCAGGGCCTTTTCAACTCTGGCTCCGGCCTGGTGGAACGCTCTGCCTCATGAGACCAGGGCCCTGCAGGATCTGATTTCTTTCCGCAGGGCCTGTAAGACAGAGTTGTTCCGCCTGGCCTTTGGCTTGGAGCCAATTTGATTTCCACCCTCTTTCTTTTTTATTTTCCTTCTCCTCCTGCAATGAGGCTACATTTTAATATTTTAATGTTGTATTTTAATTTTGTTTTAAAGTTGTTTTAAACTTAAAGTTGTAATCATTCAACTTGTTTTTATTATTGCTTGTAAGCCGCCCTGAGCCCGGCCTTGGCTGGGGAGGGCGGGGTATAAATAAAAATTATTATTATTATTACTTTGGTTTGCTGGGTTTATGCAAACACCTCAGATTTGTTTGGACATGGGTGGATGACCAACAGCAGCAAGCAGTAATAACTAGTGAACAAAGATATTGCAGCAAGGATCTGCCAGGTCACAGACAGTTCCACCTACTTGAACTACAACTGGAGACAGGTAAGATTGTGTGGTTTAAAATTATTGCCTATCTCTGCACAGGTGACTTCACTGCGTTTTAGTGAGGCTTTCTCTCAAACGAGTGGGTAGAGGGTTATTAACTATGAAACCCCAAATTTGGGATCCCTTCCAAACCTCTGGCAAGGTTTGCAATCATTTATTTTTGTAGCAAACTTAAATCCAGGCCTCTTGGTGCCTTACAATAATTTAAAAGCAGACACAGGGAGTCTTGGGTATTTAGTGAGTGAGCTCCCCAAAATGCTACAGGCTCTCACTCAGAGGGTCTGTATTACTGCTGGCCTTTCGGGATTGGTATTTGATTTTCTATCAGGGTGTGTTTGAGTTGCCAATGTGGTGTAGTGGTTAGCGTGTCAGGCTAGGACCTGGAGCCAGGGTTCTGTTCCCCACTCGGCCATGAAACTCACTGGGTGACCTTGGGCCAATCACTGCCTTTCACCCTAGCCTACCTCACAGGGTTGTTGAGGGTATTAAATGAGAAAGGGGGAGAATCATGTACACCACCATGAGCTCCTCAAAAGGGTGGGATATGAATTAAATTAATAAGTAGCACTTCAGTTTAAGAGGAATTCATCCATTGGTCAAAGAACAGTGTACAGCACAAGAAGCTTGTGCACCGTGCTGTAATTGACATGATTGCAATTAGGTATTTCCTCATATATGTCATTACGTATAAGGCTTAATGAAAGGAGGGTGTGTATATAATTGGCATGACATAATCACATTCTTACTAATTACTTTTCACCTTGACTATATCTCACAGGGAACTGAGTATGTCTAAAAGGATCTGAAAAACAAAAGGCAAAAATATGTACACTACATGCTTTGAGCACACTTCCAGGATACTTGTACTTTAAAATGGGGAAAGTATGAAGCCTTTTTTCAACTAGGGGTTGAGGCCAAGGCATTCAACCAGCAGCTTAAAGTGAGCTCCTATAGCAGAGCCATAGCTATGGGGAAGGGGCGCCTAGTCAGGTTTTTTGCCCCAGGTGAACCTTCTAGAGGATTACCATTGGGACTGCCAACCTGTGTGTGTGTACACAAATGTGCATGGGGGGTTTTTCCCCTGCCCTACAGCTGATGAGTGGTGGGAACTTACCCTGGTCTTGGAGGGTCAACAAGTGGGGCTTCAAAACACCATATCACCTCACATCAGTGACATCAGGTGACTGACAGGAGGACAGTCCCACCCACCTGTCAAACTTGGTTCAGCAGAGGTGGAAAGATAAGAATCTGGATCACTAGCCAGGAAAGGTTCCCCCACCCCTTCGGCTGAAGGACTAGGGAGGTCAAGGAAAGAGGGAGATGTTTACAGATTCTAAACAAGCAAAGCAGGAACTAGCCTCGGATGAGGATGTTTACAAAAGTTGTATTCTTTCAGGGTGTCCCAGTCCTGTAATATGTTGCGAAACTTGTTGGAATCACTGAGCAGGTCTGGTACAACAACAGGGAACACATTGAACATTAGGCTGTTGGTGTAGAACAGATATGGGCAGCCTGCAGGCTCGCAAGATCTATTTCATGGGTAGGCAAACTAAGGCCCGGGGGCCGGATCCAGCCCAATCGTCTTCTAAATGGAATCCGTGTGTTTTTACATGAGAAGAATGTGTCCTTTTATTTAAAATGCATCTCTGGGTTATTTGTGGGGCATAGGAATTTGTTCATTCCCCCACCCTTCAAAATATAGTTCATCCGTCCCCCAAGGTCTGAGGGACAGTGAACCAGCCCCCTGCTGAAAAAGTTTGTTTTAATTACAACCTCAAGATAGACTCAGGTGGAGTTATGTGCAAAAGAGGCACATTTAGAATAAAAGAATTTGGAGCCCAGTAATTCATTTTGAATACCATAACTTAAATGAGCTGACTCAAAAAGCTACTTCTGGTAACCCATTCTGGTTACACTCCCTATCTCTCAACTTCATTTCAGTAGCATGTGATGGGGTGAGTCTTTTTATTGCTGCTAAAACAACTGAGTGCTCCTTGTCAAACTTCTTCAGTTTCCTCAGAGGTTTACCACCAGAACCTACTCCACCTTCTGCCACTCCTGTTAAAAGAAGGAAGAAAGAGATTAAGAGAGCACACATCTGTGTACTGAAGTTCTAAGATTTGTATTCCATAGATTGTAGCTCTTTCTGTGACAAGCCCCAGAGTTCCCTTGTTCCTACTGGCAAGTGGATGTCAAAAGAACAAGCAAGCACCCCAACCTCAAAACCAGCAGGACTTTGCAAGAATGTTGGTTTTTCAGCAACTGGTGGGGGATATTATTGAAAGGGCAGAACATAAGTACTTCCATCAACATACGAAACAGTTTTTGTGCAACTGTCCTCAGTTATGTTCAGCTGTTGTGACGTTGAGCCCGCCCTCACTTAAATATATATGTGCACCCACCTCACAGAACACCAAGCACCTTCACTCTTTCTTTAAATGTGAGGTTTCATCTTCTCTCAAAAATCACAAAATTAATATTTCACTCAAAATTCCACATATCTGTGGGTGTAAGTACAGCATCCAGTTTTCCTCAGTAATATGTAAATCTTTACAGGTCCATTCAAAACTAAACAAGAAATCTCTTTATATTAGTTGAGGTAAAATCTTCACCCCGCAACAATGGTTGTGGCAGTTCTGCTCTCAGCTTAATTTCCTCCATTTTTAAAAGAAACATGTCTTTTTCATGGGCCATCTTAGCCTCCCTTTCTCTGTATTCTTGAGCTAATCTGGCATCTCTTTCTTTCTCTTTTTTCCTCGTGAGCTAATCTGCTCTCTCTGCCAGCTCTCTCAGCGCCTGTATCTGTGCTAACTGAATGTCAGCTGCGATTCTGGCCTTTTCTCTTTCTACTTCAACTTTGTTTTTCTTTCTCTGCTTCAACTTTAGCCAGTTCTAATCTTAGCCTCATCATTTCTATCTAATTCAGTATTAGGATTCTCCTCAAATGCAGCAGCTCCCTGCACGGGGTCATCCCGAGTTTCTTTTGCTTGGTGCTTGCTGGTCATTTTCTGACAGAAAATTTTTCTTCTTTTAATAAAATATCCTCGGTACTTTATTAAACTGGTTGTTCTGTATCTCTGGGTACATTTCTGTGTGGGTTTTAACTTTGTATCACGGCGCTGCCACCAATTACCGGTAATTTGCGATGGCGTGAAGGCTCTTTTCCCCCTGGCGCCATTGGGCCCGCCCTCACTTAAATATAGTGCACCCACCTCACAGAACACCAGTTCCACGAATTCCCACAAACTACCCCAGATTATCTTGTGGGGGACTTGTGTGAGGGAAAACTTAATAATTTGGAGTCTCAGGCAGGATTTGATCAAATAAATATTTTATTTAAAAAAGGAAGTTTATGACACAAGTGGGTAAAACATAGGATACTTCAGATTGTAATATTTCACTTCAGTGCTCTCTGTTGTTGCACAGCTGTTGCTGCTAAATATCTCGGTTCTTAAAACAAGGTGGTACTTCCTGTCAGTTACACACCACTTAGACAACCCTACTCCTGAGGTACTCCAAGTAACACTCAAGGGATCTCCATACCCCTCTTAACTGGTTTGGGAGTCTTCTCTTTTCGTAGAAGAATCTCTCCCCTCCTGACTGGAATGAGACCTAAGCAGACTGTATTCTCACAGCTTCTACTTCTCCTGACTCAGCCTTCCAGTTAATTCCTGGCCTAATTACCGGAACTCTTACAGGACACTAGACACTGTCCTTCACAATAAGCTCTGAGACTCCTTTCTCTAGCTTGTGATATATTCCTTAGAGTGGGTGTTTCTACCCAGAACAAACTCTCTTCTCTCACTCCCTGTCTCCCTACCTATTCTCCCAACCTACTCTATCTCAAACTAAAAACTGTCTCTCCAAATCCTCTCCTTTTCAACTCCCCCTCATGGAACCCCCAGTCAATAATAAGCTGCCGTTCGCTAACCATTTGCTGGCAGGGAAAAAGAAAATCACTTGTTGACCCAACCTGCCAAGCAAAACAAACTTTTCCATCACAGCTGTTGCTTCAGGAGGCCTGACTGGCCTAGTTGCCCATCATTAAAAACCCACTGGGAGCCATTATTGTTTATAGGGTTAATAAGACCCAGAATGCATGTCAGGCAATGAGCTGCTTCCCTGTGGTGGCGGAAGGCCTTATCAGGCTTAACTGTGGTGGCAGCAGACCTCCCTGGGCCTTGCGGTCTCCTCCTGATATGTGTGATGTTATGCATATGTCAAACATGTGACATCATGCGCACACAACAAGCACCCCCCGTCCATGTCACAGACCTTGGCACCAATGCTCTGTCCAGTTCTGGGTGCCACAATTTGAGGAGGATATTGGCAAACTGGAATGTGTGCAGAGGTGGAATGTGTGCAGACTCCCTCAGGCAGTTGTGGACTCTCCTTCCTTGGAGGTTTTTTAAGCAGAGGCTGGATGGCCATCTGTCATGAATGCTTTAGTTGAGATTCCTCAATTTCAGGGGGTTGGATTAGATGACCCTCGGGATCCTTCCTTATACAATTCTCTGATTCCACATGTGTTTAATGTTCCTGGAAGTCTGAATTATGTTACTCTAATTAAAATATGTCAAATGTCGTCTGTACAACAACTTTGGAAGAAGAAATTAACAGTCTTTTTTAAAATTATACATCATCAGCTAAACAGAACAAGCTTGAAAGCGGCAATTAAAGTTAATGGGAACTTTTGTACTGATTTTATAGGCCTGTATAATTCTTCCAAAGATTCCTGCCTTGCAGAAATACCCTGAGATCTTCACGATCTACCCCCATTATACTTCAGGATGATGGACCAGGAAAGGGGTATTGGCCTGATTCAGCAGGCGCGTCTTATGAAGTTTGCCTAAATACCAGCCTGCATATAATTTGTGCTTTAAAAGGGAAAAACAACAACAACCCACTAACACCAGAATTTTACACCAAGATCAATAGAATTCTGTGAAAAAAGGATGAATTTTATGATCAGGTGCTGGAGACAAAGAACAGGAAGAGGCTGTTGTCTTCATGGTACACTTTTAAGTTTTCAACAAGTAGCTTGCTAGTCATAGCTGGAAATGTAACACTAGACTCCTAGATGGACATTTGGTCTCATCCACACAAAACTAGTTATATGAATATGTAAATTCAAAACAAGGTATTTGTACTTATTTGCATAATTTGTTTTGCTTTTAATCTCAGGGAGAGGCAAACATGAATGTAGGAAGGAACCTATATTTCAGACTAGAGGGCTAGAACTTTCCTTTAATAATAAACAGAAACTCTTAGGATGCTGAAGTTTTGCCCAAGGCTAGTTTTTGCCTCTGTGCCAAATACAGGTGTGCCTTGATCATTTAGCTTGATTTTACGGTTGCCATTTCACAGATTACCGGTATTTCTGAAGCCCTTTTTGTCCTTACACCGATTCTACGCAGCTTAGCGCATAGCCCATCGAAATCAAAAGGCATAGGCGCGCCTAGCTGCATCGGATCTGGCTGTTTAAAAAAGGATCCCACACAGGAGACAGGTGATGCTGCCTTCCAACTGCTTCATTACTGGGGCAGCCGATTTCGCATACGTACAATCGTCTAGTAAGTAGGCTGTTGTCTGCCGACGCTCGTGCCGAGCAAGCCATCCGCCGGCAACAGCCCCTGCCGCATATCGCGTTGTTCTTCCGGAATCGGAAGGATCCCGGGCTCGAGCGGTGATGTCTCCTAACCCATTTTAATCGCAAGCAAAAGACTCGCTCCCCCCCTAGGTAAGTGTATATAGTTAGGAGGGTCTCCCGGAGAAGCAGAATGAGAGCGCGCGCGCTGGGGCGTTCCACCCACGTGCTAGTTCCTTTCGCACGTGCATGCTTTTAACTCGGAAGTTTAAACGGGGTCGACTATCGAAGCAAAGCGTGCAAAGGGCGAGTGTCTTAGAAACCAGGCTGTCATCATTCTCCATAACGGGAATCCCTCCACCCCGCGATCGAGGAGAGCAGCAGACAGCTCGGCGGCCTTTTGCTCCTTTTATACCGCAGCAGCAGCAGCAACAGGCGCTTTCCCGCCGCGTCGCTTCTGCAACCGCCGCCGCCGCCCTCGGTCTCTCTCTTAGCGGTCCCTCCGCAGGAAGGCGACTTGGTTCCCCTCGGCCCCAGGTAGGAGCAGCAGAAGTGCTTCCAGGCCTCGGCGCGGGGCTTGAAGGGAGGAGGAGGTGGGCGAGGGCAGCAGCGACACTCCGCCGGGTAAACGAGGGCAGAGAAAATGGCGCCTCCGCCGGCCAGAAGCGGCTTCAGCTGAGGGAGGAGCGGCGGAGAGGTAGGCCGGGCTTGAGCACCGGCGACAACAGGCAGGGCCGGGATATAATGCGGCAGTGGTTTCCCCGGCTTATTCCTCTCCTCAGCAGGACTGTGCTGCTCTCCTGGGGCTGCTGCTTCGCCCGGCCTCTCGCTCCGCCTCGCCTGCTTTCGCTGCGACAGCGGCTCTTCGTCTCCGGGTATCGTGTCTCCTTCCCCACCTCCTCCGCCACGCGGCGCGCCGTTGCCCCAAAATGGGGGTGTTGTGTGCCAGTGTAGTAGTAGTAGTAGTAGTAGTATTAACGGGGGGGGGGAAGAGGGGTGTGTGGTGTGTGCGCGCGCCCCCCCCCGCTCCCTCTTTCCGTTGTGTAAGCCGTTGAGGAGGCGCGAGGAGGAGGGTGGGGTGGGATGTGTCTCTCCACCCCCCCCACCTGGGTTTCTGCCCTGGTTGTATAACAGGCGGTTAAATGTGTGTGATTTTTTTGGAGGGGGAACTCTACCTGGGAGCGGGTGAATCAGCGCTAATGCGAGGCCGTGGGGGAAGGGAAGGTGGACTCTGGCACTGAGCTGTTTAAGGAGGGAGGCTTGGCTTTGAGGGGAAGGGGCGGCGTAGCGGCCTCTTTCTCCGACTCTGCGAAGTGACTCTGGTAGGCAAGAAAGGGGGTCGTATGCGGCTGCGAAATAGCCCCCAAGCGATTGTGTCGGGTGTAGTGGTGCAAGTAGGAGTAAGCAAGTCGTAAACAGCTGGCGCAAACAACGCTTAGTGGTTGTTTTCTTTTCCCTGCCCCTCCGCCCACCCCTTGTATTTTTTGCTGGGAGTCATGTTTTTAATGGGAGGAATTCAACGTCACATTGGTCGTAACCGGTTTACTAAGGGGAGAACTTAGCAAGCGGCGAACGATCGCTGAAGTTCGAGCGAAAGAATGTTTTTTTCGCAGAAAAAATCTGGGAAATCGAGTTTTTTTTCTTCGCAAACTGCGATCGTCTTTAAATACTGTGTCGCCGTCGGGTACACGAATGCTTTTCTCTTAGTGTGTGTGGATGTCAGAAACGAGAGCACAAAATACATGCATGCAGGCGAGGGTTTTGCAATATCGTGTTGCTGTTCAAGTGCGACTGTTTTGCATGAGTTGGCAATATTAGTTGTTTACCTACAGGGCTGGTGGAAAGTACTTCCCTGCAAGTGTGTACGTAACAGGTTTATCAGATCTCCGTTGTCTTTGAAGAGGATTAGCTTTTAATGCTTTCATGGCTTTCATGTGGACTTAAAAACACAGTGCAGACAACTTTGTTTAGAGCAAGAATCGGGAACCATGTTAGCCCAACATTATGTAAGTTAGGAATGCATTAGACACCTTTATAAGTTGTTCCGCAGGAAGGAAGCTTCTCTCCCCACCCATTCAAAACTGTCGTTTTGACACTGTTTAACAACTGTTTTACTTTATAGAACACATGCAGCAATGCTAAACACACTTACTTGGGAGTAAGCCCCCACTGAACTAAATAAGACTTCTTAGTAGACAGCTGTACAATTGCACCATAAATCATTTTGAATTCAAAAGGTATGCCATAATTGAACAGAGTAGGATTTGGCTTGTACTCAGAAAACATACTTAAATACAAATGAGGCAACAGTTAGTTTAAATACAGTAGTTTTAAGTACAATGTACAGCAGGTATATAGGGCATCTGTTTTCTGACAGATTGGTCTGTATGAGGAAGAACAACCACAGTGCTGAACAAAAGCATGCAAAGCTTTGAAAATGTATAGGCTTAGGTTAATGTAGTAAGATGAGGTGCAACAAAGTGCTCTTGGAATTAAGCTCCATTGAACTTGGTGGGAGTTGCCTACCACTAAACATACATAAATAAGATCAGGTTGTACAGGTTTCCAGTGAATGTGTCATGTAGTAGCAAGATTTTTGAACTTAAGAACTATTATAAAAAATTATTTGATCTATTTATTAAATATAAATCTGTTGCTAACATATTAAGAAAGGATGACTGAGAAGCTTTCACCAAAGGTAACTTAATACTCTGATATATGTTGGAAATAAATGCACCCCTTGATTCTGTTGGAATTAGGCCCACATAACTGCATCAGTAAATTTTTTAAAGAAGTGAGACAAAGGTTTCAACAACACAATCCATAAAATGAGTTGGCAACACTTCAGATTATTTCATGCTTTAATTATTCTTTCCTGCCCGTATGTGTACCACATGCATGTACTGTACACAACATCAGAAGTAGGGCTATCTCCCATTTAAAGAAATCTTAATTTTTAGTTGCTCTGCATATATTTGCACATTAAAAGTTCTTCAGATGATTAGATATCTCAGCCCTCCTGTGTCTTCCTGGAGGAAATGGTACTTCTAAAATGTTCTTTGAACTTTTTAATACATTATCAATACTGATTTTTTTAAAAGGTAAATTGAGGATACCTTTCCAGTTGGGCACAATGTTTAATTCATTGATCAAATAGTTGCTGAATCGCACAACAGAAGATAGCTTCGTTTTGCTGGAGCAATAGACAGTAGTTGGATTTTCTATCCACCCTATGAATGTTTGGACATGGCCAATTCTAATACAATGAGATAATCCATCCAGGCTCCCATCCTACACTGTTACGCCTTTTGTTCACTTTGTTTGTTATTTTTTCTTATTCACAAGAAATTCTATCATCTCCAGAAAAAGGTTTTTTAACTTCTCTCCCCCCCCCCCAATTTTTTTGGGCTGTGGCTCCTGTTTGCTAACAGAGTATCTCCATTTCAATGTCAGAGTATGAAATTATGTTCTCTTACTTTCTCTTGATCCCATTAGATTTATAGTACCAGTGTATCATTGAATCTGAAATGTGTGTCACAGTTGTGGGCTACATTGATGTCAAGAACTTCTACCTCAAATCCCTGGGCACAGTTCTTGATGTTTCAGATCTTGTCTACTGAGCAGGGTATAAAACCAACCCTGCAATATAGTATACTACCACCACTCCTTAAGTTCAACCAGCCTGGGCTGAGAGACCCTTACTTCTAGGATATCAGAGAAGGAGAAGTTAAAAGCAGGGCACTTAGGAACTGGATTCAGTACCAAGGCTTTATCCCAAAAGACAGACACCCATCTTAAATGAGATAGTTATTCAAAAGAAAAGGGGGAAGCATGTGAAAGTCCCATAAAAAGTGCAGATCTTAAATACAATTGACAATTATGAATGGAATCATGAAACTAACTTTTTAAAACAGTGACCCAAAAGCTTCCCTAGCACAGAAAATAGGATCTTACAGGCGTTACAAAGAAACAGGTACAAGCAACAGGAAAGAAGAGACAAAGGGGTGAAGGCAATGGCTAACTTTATAGTAAAAATGTATAGCAACTGGGGTGAGTCCCCTGGGCCAATCAAAACGCTTAGAAGCTTCCTGAACTTGGGCATATGTGCATTCTCACAGCTAAAGCCAATTCTCGATTAGCAGGCCCAGTCGCTGACCTTGAGACACAGGAAGGTGAGATAACGCAGGTGCTTCAAACTGATGAACTCATCCCAATTACTGATATATAACTGTTTCTCACAGAGGCTTAAAGCAAGAGTGCCATTTTTCTTGACAGATCAGGCCCTAGGTTGCTGATTTCATAAAAGGTTAGTATCTTGATAGAAAATTTGTGTAGCATGTTAATTGAGTCTTCTCTCTGTAAGGCAGGGTAACTTTCTTTGACTTGAGGGATTCACTTAGGGGCCCCATTCCAGTAGTAGGTGTGGCTGCCACACACTCATTAATGTACTTGCATGTTGCATGCGTGCAGACACTCTTACACACAATATCCACAGGCAGACAGCCTCCCCACCCCAGCTGATCCATCGCTGAGGGTGATTATCATTCCCTCTCTGCTCAGATGATCAATCTCATGACACTGGAGAGTGATTCGAATTCCCTTTGGGGCACTGGGCTCTTCCCACTCCAGCACTGTGTCTGTTTCATTTTCTTTCTTTTTTGCTTCTGCAGCAAAAATCAGAGTTCTGGGAGGGCTAGAAAAATTTGCTTAAGGGGTCAGATCAGACCTGAACTGAGGTTAGCCATCCCTGTTATAAGGTGATCATACAGCAGCAAATAACAAAGAGAGGGTATAGGTTGGCTTTCTTTTATATTTCTAAGGTACCTACTAGATAAGAATCGATTACAGGAAACAACAAAAGTGGTTAGGAAAAAATTGTGTTACTTTTTTTGGTTAAAGCAGCTGGCGAGAGTGCAGTCCAGTTTTTTAACTAGTTTTTTTTTGTAGTATACAGGGTGGCTTAATATTTAAAATATTGGTTGACATATTTCCCAGATAGAAACAGATACCAGTTTGTCACATGGTTCCTATTTATAAGTACCCTATGAAGTAAGTGAGTAGAACCCTCCCAGCAACCAGCTCATCACACACTTAAACTACCATTGGGATCAATTCTAAGTAGTGTTCCCATGATTAGTAGTCTGTCTCCATCCTTTGTCACTGAAACATTAGATTGTGTGGGCCCTTGTGAAAATGGAAGGGACAGTGGGAAACCAGCCAATTAGAGAGGAATACTGTTGGAAGGCCGAAAGAAATGTGATCTTAAACTACAAGGGAAATGAAGGAAAAGGGGAAGCAAGATAAAAAGCTAGTTTCATTATTTTCCTAAGGTGTGTGTGTGGGGGGGGGATAATCATAATAAAATGAGTTCTACAGAGATTAAAAAGAAGAGATAATTATGCAGACCAGAGCAAGGGCAGGGAGTCTTATCTGGTTTTCTGGGATAAAAAATTATACTTCAGATATATCAAAGGTTGAAGGCATTGACAATCAGTAAGATCAGGAGCTCTTGACCCTTTATTTTGTGAGGAAAGAGAGGTATCAGGTGAATAGATCTGGTTATTATATCTGCTGGATGGAGTTCACAATTCTGTAGAAAAACAGTGACCTTTGAGTGATGCAAGATAGTCAGCTAGGGATGTAGCTGGATCATTTTGGGCTTCCTACTTGTTTTGATATGAGATAGCAATCTTTCTCTTCATTGTGCAAAGAAAGTCCTACGTGCTGCAGTAAATTAACCTTTCAGTTCAGCTCTTGCAGACCCCTGTGCACCTCACTGATATTTTCCCATTAAGTTATTGCCAGAGAACATCAGGCTTTGTGAGCATCTGCTTCTGTGTTGCTGCACTGTGCATGGTATGAAAAAACATCTTTTCGAAATGGACTGTTGTGTATTTTTTCCTCTGTCTTATTCTCACTTCGGTGAAACTTCTCTGTTTCCTCTTCTAAGCATGTTAATGCCTGTTATTGCCACCAAATAATTTTGTATATGATGATTGAATTGGGGGGGGGCTTGTAAGCCATTAAGCCCAACCCCTTGCTCAATACAAGAATAACAGCATTTATCCTTCCTGTTATTCCATTTGAGCCACTTCCTGTGTGGCTACCCTTTAATGACAGCACCTGAAATGCCAGAACTTTGTACAGCACTTGTGAGGGTTCTTATTTCAATTAATGTCATTATGTTCATAATTTAATTTTAGTTTATTGTGTTGTATAACACTATGGGTCCTCTTTATTTCTAGAAATTATAAACATAGTTTATCATTACTGAAAATAAATGCTTATGACAGAAGCATTCCTCTAAATCAGTGTTTCCCAACCTTGGGCCTCCAGCTGTTTTTGGACTACAACTCCCATCATCCTTAGCTAGTAAGACCAGTGATCAGGGATGATGGGAATTGTAGTTCAAAAACAGCTGGAGGCCCAAGGTTGGGAAACACTGCTCTAAATCATTCTAAAAGCCTTTATAAACAGCTTGGGAGTCGTATGTGTTTTTGTGTGTATCCTTTCTGTAACTCCTTCCCACGCAATTGTTTAGATCTCAGTTGCAAGCCACTTTCATCATAAAAATGTTCTGTTGAAAGCAACTCAAACTTTGCATCCGTGATGTGTGCCATCGTACAACATCTCCTCTTTAATAGTACAGTATTAACTATTTCAGAACTGGTTATTATTGAGAATCCCCAGGAAGTATAAAGATACGCTTTATATATCTAGATATATAAAGCAAAAAGATATACAAGTGGTGAATTGGGGGGGGGTGATCATATTCTTGTTTAGAAGAATGCTTATTGTTAATGAGCTCTGGTTTGCCTTGCACAAGCTTAGGAACTAATTTGATGAAAGTCATTTCCCTGTTGAGGTTGTGAGAAGTGTCACTAATATATGGCATGTAAGTAATGCGTTTCTCTATAAAAATATCCAGGAGGCAGAGAGAGAGGGAAGAATAAGCCGCTATACATCCAAACTGTATCTCCATAGGAAAAGTCCTGTTTTTAATTGAACTGGAAATTAATTGATCTCATTATCTGGGTTATTCCAGGTCAGTGTTTAAGCTGCTATAAATATAGATTACTCAGACTGTCACATGCTAGTTCAATACTTGTTCCCAGAAGTATTATTAGGTACCACCTTAGCAAGTGCATTTAGCTTCTGTTGAAAGTATATTCATAATTATGATGAGTTTTTTGTGCCTCTAACAGCTGCATAACAGGTAGAATTTCAACAGATGTAGCTTTCTGAAGACTATGTACCATTGCTTGGCAAATTTGTTACATGTCAGAGGCCTAATAAAGACACAGAGCCCTTGCCAGGACAAAAAAGTAGGAACTGTGAAAGCCAAGGTGTGTGTTAAATTAGATGCATAGGAAGCGCAAGTAGGGATGAGTCATGCTTTTGCTGTAACATGCAGAAGGAAACAGATTCTTACCTATAGTGAGATCTATCAACTCTAGGATTCATTTTCTTTTCTGCTTCTATGTAGCATTTGAACAAGAACTAAACTCGGGATTCTAAAATAAAGCAGACAGTTATCAATTTAAAAACGTCATGACAAAAGCGGGATTCAGGGAGATGCCATTTATACATTTCTGGAGGTACTTTTGACTTAGATTTATGAATTAGGTAGAGTAGAGATATTTGTAGCTGAGTTTGTCAACACTATGTATGTAAAAGTCTTTAAAACATCATAATTCTTAAAGCGTTTAATCCTGGAAAAAAGTGACAAGTCTGGCCTGTTGTTTAACGTCTGTTTAATGACTTCGATGAAGGAATTGAGGGGATGCTCATCAAATTTGCAGATGACACCTAACTGGGAGGGGTAGGTGATGCTGCAGAAGACACAATTGGCATTCAAGATGACTTCAACAGACTGGAGAAATGGGCCAAACTAACAAAATGAATTTCAATAGGGACAAATCTAAGGTTCTGCACATAGGCAGCAATAACCAGCTGCACAAATATAAGATGGGGGACACTTCGCTTGACAGTAGTACATGTGAAAAGGCTTTAGGGGTCTAAGTAGACCACAAACTTAACATGAGTCACTAGTGATTTCTGCATAGCAGGGGAGTTGGACTAGATGATCCTTGAGGTCCCTTCCAAGCTTACAATTCTATGATCTATCTCACTTCCTTGATTACTAGATATAGCCAGTGACTTCCAAACAGTGAACTTAGTAGTTACAGAGATTTTTAAATTACTTGGGGTAAGTAGCAGGTGGTGTAGTGTCACCACCAACATGTAGTGCCCTCATGTTGCTGCTGCTTAGCTGGAGGACTATTGGGAGGGAAAAGGCAGTAGCAAGGGCAGCATGGTACAAACACACCAGTAAGAGCACTGTACCAACATGGCTTCACCTCCTGGTTAGAGCAACAACTGACCAGAGGTCAGGTGAGTGATGGTACTTCACCACACCACTTGCTTGGGACATGAGTGATGATGCAGATGTGGTTGAAGTCTGACTGTGGAGATAATGGGGGTGACACTGCTAGATCTTTTTTGTGTTGTATCACATTGAACAATATAAAAAGTGTGACTTAAAACTACTGAACTGTAATGTATTTAAATAGATCTGTACATTGATAAAAATGCCTCTTTTTCATTACTGAGAGTAATATGTAAAAAAAAAAAAGCTTGTTATTGGCTGATGTGCCTTTAAATGTCACTATTACTTTAGGAAATATGTCACAATATCAGCCCCCTCATCTTCACTCCCTGTCTTTAAGAGTTTTTTTAAGGTCAACAAGGAATGTGTATAAGGAGGACTAGGCTAAAAACTATGTTAGGGAATGGACTTGGTTATTTTTTATTTGTATATGATAGTAGTGAGTTTTAATGAATTCCTCCAAAGCTCTGAATGCTGTCTTCGTTATAGAAGAGGTGAGAAGTTACATTAACCTGATTGCCATTTGGCAGGACTTGTGCAGCTGGTGAATTTTATTTAATGAAAACATTGGCTTCTGTGGGTGTCATGCCTGAATTTGTCGGTTGTGGGAATTTCTGACATTGTAGCCATTTGAATCCTTCTGCTCTACCTTGTGCTATATTTTGCAACATATTGTTCATTACAGGCTTTATTACTCTAATTTAGGACTCATCCTTAACTGTGGATCAAAAGGTAAATGTTGTTAACTGTTCCATAATGTCAGCATTGAGGCCAATCAGCCAAAGCAGTACTTTATATACAGCTTCTTAGCTCGAGTATAAATTGGGAAAGGCCCACAGCTTAAATGCAAAATGCACTCTTCTGGTTGCTATCTGAGTGAAAAACATGACTTGGACGCATTCTGTGGACCCTTTCCTCTTACTTCCAGTCCAGTGTCTGTGCCTCAAAACATTTGTATGCTACTTTTACTAAGCTCAGTGCACTTTGCATTAAAATGAAAAGCAGTACTTAAAATCTGATAGAACATAAAAGCACAAAAAACCACAACCTAATAATAAAAGTCATACCACTCCAAAGCATCCTATTTATCTTCTGTCTACTTCATGTAAAATACTTTGCAAATCCCTCCAGAATGCCATCAAGACAGACTTTTTTTATTTAAAAAAATCCATTTAGGAAGTTATTCCAGAATCTCGGAGTGATAACAAATGAAAGGCTGGCTTTTAGCTGCTCATTTCACTTCCTGAGGAAATACAGAGCAGGACTTGATCTTTTATCGTTACACCATAATACAGAGACAGGTGGTCCCTATTGATGAATGCTGGGTCCAGGCTGTGCATGATTTAAAGCAGGGATAGGGAGCTTGTGGTCAACATGACCCATCCCCATAGTCGGGGATGATGGAAGTTGTAGTCCAGAAACAACTATAGGGTCACAGGTTAGCTTTCTCTGGTTTAAAGGGAAGCACCATGATACTGAATTAGGCTCAGAAGTTCTCAGGAAACTAGTACAGTTCCTGCAAAATTGATTAGATGTTAATCACCTCCCCATGTTCATCAGGAAGTAAGCAGTGATATTCTGTACTAGCTGTAGCTCATGAGTCATTTATGAGGGCAGCTGAACGTAGTACACATTGCATTACTTGATTTTCAAGGTGATAAAAACATGGGTCAGTGGGGTGAGATCTCATTGATTTAAATAGTTGCAGAGTCTGTCCAAGACTATGCCTAGGCTCCAAACATTAGATGATTATGTGCATAACCTTCCTCCAATGCTTTAGGGTTATTTACTCACATCTCTTCTGACTTGTCTGGATACAATTAGTTTGGCTGACCACATCCACACCTTCTATGTCACAGAGCAAGCCAGGCAGCAAATCACACAGCTGAAGTTAACTCTCAGTCTTCACAGATTTAGCTGAGTACTCCTTGTCTTAAGTCTCCTCCTCTCCAGGGCTTCATGCAAGCAATTGGAGACTTTGCCTGTGTGCAGTCTGTCTGCTTTGCCCATTTTATCCCTCTCTTGGTTCTGTGAGTTGGGAGGGGGAACTTGTAGCAGGAGAGGGAGACACCCATGACTCTTCACCAGCCTGACTCATCTCTGCCTTTTGACCTCCCTTCTTCTACTCTCCAGCTTCAGCCTCTGATTCTTGACTTCTTTCTGCCACACTCTCCCAACTCACTGAGCCCTGTTATCCCTTCAGCTTCCAACATCTCAACTTCCCAGTCTTCTCCCTCTGACTACTCATCGTTGTCCCACTACCATTCTTTGGGCTCTGAGCCTTCTTCCCTTGGTGGCTCCTCAATTGGTCCTCCGAATTACTGGCTGTGACATTCTAGTCACTGGTTCAGAACTAAGCGATTCCTGGACTGGGTGGTATCAATATATGAATGATGTCTCACCTCAAAGTCCTGGATGGTATGTACCAACGGTTTCATATAGATGTTAAAAAGCATTAGTGGCAGAGTGAGGCTTGTGGAACACAAGTTAGTTCCTTTTATGCTCCACTGGTCACTCCAATACTAGGTCTCAGCTCATGTCCACAATCTTAGCTAGGAAATCAGCTGGGCAGCTGGTGCACTGTTGAACTCCGAACTTGAACCTGAATCCCAACATAAGCTCCATAGAGTCCGACTTCTGTCTGAACTGAATACCTATTCAACTCTCAAATATGACATCCGTGTATCATATTGGCTCTATTTCCTTCTGTTCTTTTAAACCCCACTAAACCCCTACTTTTTAACTATTATTTCTTATTAATTTATCCTACTCCTCTGTTACTGGAGCAGTTGTTGCTATTACAGGCTTTCACTTCTACAGCTGCCTGATCCCTCGGTTTGATTCTTAATTGTGCCTGTCTGCAACCTCTGCTCTTTGGCATGGTATCTTTTGACTATTTTTTCTTTGGCTTGTCTTGTTGACATCTGCTGTTTCATAGGTTAGCACAGTTCTCAATGAGGGATGAGGAAGTCTATACAGAGCAAGATGAACACCTTGATTTTAGAAATGCAGTGTGCTGTAGCTGAGATCAAACTGGTTTGCATAAAACATCAATGTAAAATGTTTAGTATATAAGTGAGGGCTATGGACTTTGATAGTGTCAGTAGACAGTGGAATTTTACTATGTGGTTTAACCCATGGTCAGTATGAGATTGATTGGAGAACATAAAAATATTTATGCAAGTAAGTTTATTTTTATTTATGTTTCTCTATTAAAATGTTTAAAAATATCCACTATTCCATATGGATGGATGTCCTCTGCACAGTTGCATGAGAATTGACTGTGTGGAACCCAAAATGCTTTTTGTAGACCTTGCTAACTATTTGGGGTGTGCGATTGTGATGGCTGAACGTAGTCTTTAAATATGTGGTCTGATTTTGGCCTAGATATGTAATATTCCTTAAACACACTATTCTCTAGTACTTATTTCGCCTTCCTCTAAGCCTTAATTTTTCACATTCTTCTGTTACTTTTTTTTTAAAAAAGTAAATAGCACTGTTCCCAAAATTCTATGCTGTTATTTTTCCTTTTGAAGTTTCTTTACTTTTGTGGCAGTAACAGTAATGATGGAATAGCTTTGTAGTTTTATCAAATGAATTATTTAGAACAATCGTAATGTGATGCTGTTCTGCTCCAAATAGCTAATACACTTTGTATTTGTCTTCAGTGTTTCAGCCTGGTGGTGTAATTGCCAGGAGACACTGGGAACAAATCATTCAGCACTTTAGTTTGCAGAGTACAAGATACTTGGGTGAAAGAGGCGAGAATGATCTAGGAACTGAAAAGGGACCTTGTTAACAGGCTGATCTTGTGTCTTTCTACTAAGAAATAAGTCTCATAGTTTTCAGTTTGGCTTGCTCTTGGGTAAGTGTGGATAGAATTGCAGCACAAATGCATTTTTATTTGGCAGGTTGCAGAAGGCATGCTGTTCCTTTTAGGCATATATTTTAAATATATATTTATATGCTTTACATGAAAGCCAAGAAACAGGAGACTGTATGCAAAGGCATGACAGAACAAGAAGCTCTTGCAATGATGCCTGGTACCTGGAATATGTGCAGGGATGGTTTTATTATTTTTCTATGCTTCTTCTTTTCTTTTATTCCTATTTTCTAGCTAGATCAATGACAGGTCAGGAATAGGGTGTATGTAGCATGAACAAATACAGGAAATGCAATTATATTTATTCAGTTCCGAATAAGGGTGTAGTCAGGTAAATAGCCCAGCATGAATGACTTCACCTTTCATGTGGGCTTGAATTAATTCACAGAATCACAGACATTGAAGTAAACTGTTTTTGGCTTGTCATTGGGAGTGTGGTTGTGACATTTTGAACCTGCTTGGTCAGTTCATTTTGGCTCTCTAGCATTCTATATTCACTGTAAAGCAATTCATCATGGATTTAAAGAGCTACTCATTAAATCTACTCTTGGCAGATGAAAATGATGTTATAAACTAGGCTTTACTGCATCATAACTGAAAGAATGCTTTTATTTAGACAAGCATATGTTGATTTTACATTGCACCTTTTTTCAATATATAGCCAATATTATCAGTTAGTGAAGGCTGACAGCAACTATATTGTTACAGATAAAAAGGAAATAAAGTACAGGCTTTGAAATATTATAAAATAGATATTAATAAACTGGATTCACTGTGACCATTATTAGGCCAACTTGTTATTGCATGCACTCAGAGCTGTTCTACATTTGAAGGAAGTAATATAGCTGTAGTCTATTGATTTCAGTGAACTTAAGTACGCCTTACAGTGTTGGACTGTGGACAATAAGTTTTTGATCTGGACCTTCTAGAGTTGAGTGTTCTTGAGTTGCAGATGCGTCTCCCCCTTTTCTTTCTTAGGCTATTTGAACTGAGATATCGCTTTAACTTCTACTGCTTTTTTTTTAGGCTTCAGCAAGCAACACACAACAAAATGAGTCATCTTGCTATTAAAAGAATAGCAAATGATATTATCAAATCACCTGAAGATAAAAGAGAGTATCGTGGGCTAGAACTGGCAAATGGCATCAAGGCAATGCTTATCAGTGACCCCACTACAGACAAGTCTTCAGCTGCACTTGATGTACACATAGGTATATGATCATCTATAATATATTGTAACTTGGTTTTGCACTGTAATCTAATTCAAATGCGATAACTTTAAAAAGAATGGTTTACAACCTTCTACATTCTACACTGAGGCTCCAATCCTAGTTTTGCTTACTTGGAAGTTGACATTATTTGGAAGTGCACAAAACTCCATTGAACTCCCAGGAAGATGTGTATAGGTTAGCAGTCTTACAGTGCTGGCTATCCATTTCTATTCAGAAGTAAGTCCTGTTGAATTCAGTGCAGCTTTCTCCCAGGTAAATGGAAGTAGGATTGTAGCCTTAGCCAGATTAGCCTCAGAAGTTAGGTTTGTCATAAAACTGGCTGTATAAATTACTTGTTCTAAAGCAGGTTTAAGTTTTTCAAGGATGAATGATGGAAGAACTCAATTTATATGCTCCATATCCTTCTGCGCTTAAGCTCCCAGTGTGTCTGCATATGGCATATGGCATGTCAAATTAATGGCATATGGCATGTCATATGAAAATTATTCCTTGTGTAATATGTTTGAGAAGTCAGATAGTAGGCCTAAAAATAATGTATTTGCATGTTAAGCAAACATGAAATTAGAACATGGTTGTTACTAGATGTTCTGATTAAAAACCAAAAACCAAAATGGTTACATATGTATGTCCTGCTTTATCAAATATCTTTTCTTTGTAGTTTGAAGTGCTTGGGGTGCTCACATAAACCACTTGCCTCTGATTTCCAGCTAACACCTTTCCTATAGCTTCTCTAAAGTTAGTATGAAGCAGCTGTATACTAGCAGATGCATTCCAGCCTAGCTTTTCTGCAAAGGGAAATGGAGCTATATAATTTCCTAAATATTTGCAATCATAATCAGTAAGATGATTTCTCTGACCCAGAGAAAAGTGTTAAAATGTTGATTGTTCTGGATGATTTGATTGCTTTATACTGAATTTGTGTATCAGCTTTTAAAGTAAGACTCTATTTCTGCCCATTTCTCCTATTCATAGGGTCATTATCTGATCCCCCTAACATTGCTGGGTTAAGCCATTTTTGTGAACATATGCTTTTTTTGGGAACTGAGAAATACCCAAAAGAAAATGAGTACAGCCAATTTCTCAGTGAACACGCAGGAAGTTCAAATGCTTTTACCAGTGGAGAACACACCAACTTTTATTTTGATGTATCACATGAACACTTGGAAGGTGCCCTGGACAGGTGAGCATATCTATTAATGATTAAATATATTGGTTTGGTTTTGTCTTTCCAGCAAGCACAATTAACATGGGAGTCCTACCAGATGATAACATTATTTAGTGTATTTATTACTTCTACTTTTTCATAATAATGACTTTAATACAATTGTAAAGACTAAATTACTGAAATACTTTAAACATCTTGGGAATAACAGCGATAAAAGAAAACATATGGAATGAGCCCTTGCGGTAGTATATCAAAATAGGTTTTTAGTGAGGAGAGACTCATCAACAGTATGGCGAGTGTCTTAAAAACTTCATATGGTTTAGCATTTTGCTGTTACTTTACATAGCCATGAAAGTGTTGCATAGGAACCTCACATATGTTTGTTCTATAAATATATTCTGCTTACACTCTCAGCATATGTTGCATATTTATCAGCTGACTCTCAAAGGCTCTTTGTGGAATTTTATATTTGGTGAAAATAGGGATATTCAAGCTACTGCTGCACGCTGTATATTTGATTTTACTTCACAGGTATGTCTACTCAGAAGTAAGTTGAATTTGGTGGGGCTTACTCCCAGGTAATTTAGCATGTTTTTTTCCCAAAGACAAAATAATTAACAAGTTGCACAGCCCTCACTCATGTCATGGTCTGTGTCCTTTTACTTTTTTTTTTTTTAAAAAAGTTATTTGGTTCATGTTGAGGGCCAAGGAGAGGCATAGTAACGTTCGCTTTGGTGATTTTGGATCTGTGTAGATCAGGTCCCAAAGCTCTATTTTCATAGACACACAGCAGACCTCTGCTAAGGAAACTTTCAGTGGCTAGTTCATAAGACAACAGCAAGAAGAAGCAGATCTGAGGTAGCAAAAAGGCAGCTGATGGTGTCTTGCTCATAGATTGTGTCCTGTCTGCTAAAAAGGTCATTATAGTAAATTGCACTAGATTAGAACACCCACTTGGTGATGAGACTACTTAGCAACAGAGTGGCTCCAGGTGAACAAAAGTTTTAATTAAATTGTGGGCAAATCCTATCCTGTACTGATAATAAATTGTGTGCTTCTCCACACTGAACATGAATTTCATATGTTAAACTATCAACAATGTAATTGTCGAAACATTGATTTGGGAAATCTGACTTTTTTTCTTGCAGGTTTGCTCAGTTTTTCTTGTGCCCTCTGTTTGATGAAAGCTGCAAAGACAGAGAAGTGAATGCTGTTGATTCTGAGCATGAGAAGAATTTAATGAATGATGCTTGGAGACTATTTCAGCTGGAAAAGGCTACTGGAAATCCCAATCACCCCTTCAGTAAATTTGGAACAGGTATTTAATCTTCCATTACATTTGCACATGATCTGCTTTTGATTGGGGAGTCCCTTTAAACTGTGCTGTGCTGTGAGGCTCCAAGGCATTATTTTATATTGGAAAAAAATATATTATGAAGCAGAATGCCTTGTATGGCTGGAAGAATGGATCACTTTGGAAAAAGCAGATTTATTAGACCTGGAGGGCTTTAACAACAGGTATAGATAGCACGCCTACCTTGCATATGAGAAGATTAAAGTCAGAGCTGCACCCCAATTAAGTACTTCTGGGGAGAAATACATGAGGAGTTGAAAAAAATGCTTAAAATCCCACTAATGAAAAAACCAGAGGCTTACCTACTGGGCCTATTAGGGAAAGAAATACTGAAATCGAAAAAAATAATTTTCTTATACGCAACCACCACAGCTAGAATAGTAATAGCACCTAAATGGAAAGCTAAAGAATTACCTACCAAGGAGGAATGGATTTTCAAATTAAATGAATATTTAAAATTGGCTAAACTAACAGCATCCATACGACAGCAGTCAAATCAAAAACTGAAAAATGAATGGCAATGCTTTGATGACTATATGGCAAAATACTGCTCCAGAAAAGACATGCTAATATGCTTAGACTAAGAATGTAAATGCATCAAAACAATAAATTATCAGTGACATATGTATGTATATAGAGAAAATAAAAACAACCAGAATGCAATGATAAGGGTAAAATTGATTCTAGAGAAGACGAGTAGTGGTGGAGGGAAGTTAAACAGGGTGGTGGGTTCATTTTATTTTGTTTGTTCTTTTTCTTCTTTTTTGGATATTGTATAATGATTTAATGTATAATGATTTAATGTTTCTTTTCTGTTATGTATTTTTTTCTCTTTTTCTCTTAAATTGTATGATGGAAAATCTAATTTATTTTTTTTAAGAATGTGTTAAAATAAAAATATGTTGTATGGAAATTATTTGATGATGTAGCCTTTACACATGGTGGTTTACTGCATTTGATTCACCTTTAAAAGCAACTGAGAATGTGTCACATTTATTTAACAGAATTTATATACCAGTTGATAATTACAAAGCCTATAAGTGGTTTACAAGAAGTATTAAAATTACCAATAAAAAGCAGTTTAAGAATAAATACTGCAATTAAAAACATTTAAAAGATAATTAAAATTAACAGTAGACTGAAGAGAGATTAAAGCATGTCAACATCTACATGGATGGGCTTGCGTAAACAAAAATGTTTTAAGCAGATCATAAAAGAGTACTTGGGTAGAGAGTTTCAAAGTGTGAGTGCTGCCACACTAGAATAAATACTTCTTTATAAGTGTGGAAAAAGTATTATATAGCTGTACCGGTGGAAGAAACCTCTCTCAGCACTGCTTCCTAAACCAGAAAACAAAGCAATTCCTGAGAAATTTTCTAGAAAGATATTGTGGTTGATGCCACAGTAAAGTTCAGATGAATCAGTGTGTTTCACTTCCCTTGTCTCTTTTTCAGCATAGATCATCCACCCTTCTGATTGAAATGTGCTTTGAATCTGTGATAGCAGAAGGTTTAAGTCTGGTTAAGTGAGAGCAGCATGCAAGCTCTCACTCCTAAGGTTTTATTCCGTCCGTTTTTATTACATCGGTATTACCTCTGGTGAACGTATTAGGTTTAAAATGGTGGCAGCAAGATCCCTTTCTGATAATGGTCACTTTTTGTCTTAAACATGATTTCAAAAACTCTTATTTTCAAATGTAGTTGCAGTCTTTAAAATAAAAAGAAAGAAAACAGAAGCCTAAAGAAGTATAGCAGCACCAGATACTCTGCTATGTGAAGTGCAGATGTTAAGTCAGATTCCACTAACCTAGTGTGCTAGCGGAAGCCAGTGCAAGGACTCCAATTAGTGCAACAGGGCTTTCCTCCCCCTCCACAACCCCCAAATCTGCTCTGGACGGTCAGGATAACAGGGCATGGGGAGGAGAAGAGAGGGGGGATCATTCTGTCTGGCAAGCAAACAGGAAAGTGCAATGTTGAATTATTCTGTAAGGGTGGTAATTCACAATGAAAGTGTGCGGAGACCTGAACTACTGTGCATTCATCATAAATTGAATAAGACCATTTGTTTATGTATCTTGAATGGTTTTTCTTATTTGTGCTTGTCTATATTCATTACTACTATTTGTGAATTGAGCTGATCATTCTTTAAATCCCTGTTCTCGTTATTTTTAGAACATTATCTTCACCTCACTTATTTTACGATTTCTTGCATTAAGCTTGTTTTCATAACTACATTTTGTCAACCCAGAATGCTGTGTTTTAGCTTTATTTTGCATAGCAGCAAAGTTAGAGTCAGCTAACTGGAAATTAGAAACTCTACTTTTGATTTTCCTTTTTCACTGCCTGAAAAAAGTGAAGTAATTTAGAAAATAATTATTGATTAATAAAAACTGGGAGATAGACACTGGCAGGCAGCCCATTTGAAGTTGTCACATGATGTCAAGTGACTGACATCCACCCTGACTTTAACCACAGTTTCCTAAGTCGGGTATCATGGGGAAACTATTTTAATTATCCCGAAAGTCTTATCTAAGGCCAAGGGTGGGAGGAGGAAGCGCTTGAGCTAACTGCTCATTTCTACTCCAACAAACCATGCTTTGTTGACTCAAGAACACTCTATCTGACGCTGGCCTGAACACGTCCATGAACTATGAGGATATACACTGCATTTGTTGTTAGGCACAACACTAATTGTATGATTAACATACCTGTATTTCTGCTCTACACAACCTTTATATTATGGATATCAGAATAGGTTTTGCCTGTTATCTTATTAAGCAAAACCCAGCAAATTAGTGAAAATGTATAAAAATGGGTCTAATTTATTCTGGAGGTGCCCCAAGATGGAGGGAACCCTGATCCATATGTGGTGGTCATGTAAATATGCTGGAGAGTATTGGGAAATGATCCACACAGAATTAAATAAGATTCTAAAACTCACGTTTCTCAAAAGGCCAGGGGCCTTTCTATTAGGGATAATAGGTGATGATATTCCAATTCCAAAAAAGGCACTCAGTATTTTTCTGTACACAACCGCTGCAGCTAGAACAGTATATGCGAAAAAACGGAAAGAAGAAGAGATACCCACGATGGAAATTTGGCAAAATAGATTGATAGAATACATAGCATTAGTAACCATGACTGTGAAACTAAGGAATAAGGATGAGATAAAGATAAGAGTGGAGGTGTTTTGGAGATTATTTTAGAGGGTAAAATATACAATTTAATCTACAAGTAGGAGTTGACATATGAGCAGCAGATAACATCAAAACAGGAAGACTTGAAATGATAATGGTGAAATATCAGGATATGCAGTAGATCAAGATTTCCCTACAATGTCACAGAGAGATGGATTGGGAAGTTTTAGGAAAAGAGATAAGTGATGGATACTGTACAATGTGTGTATAAAAGCTGTTAAAATTGCGTAAATAAAAGTTTAGAAAAAGGATTTGTAGAAGCAATCCCTTGAGAACACAATTCCAGATTTCAATTCTCCTAACTCCAAGCTATTCAAGCTGAGCCACAAATGGTCTTGCTGAAATCATGAAAGCAGGAAATCCGATAAACATCTTGCACTCAATAGAAGTACCATCATGTGATAGAAATATAAATCTGCATGCACAATGCCCATCATTTGTTGTTATGAGAATAAAGTGAGGGGGTGCGGAGAACCATGTATGCCACCAGAGCTCATTGGAGGAAATGAAGAGTATAAATGTAGTAGTAATATAAAACAATCCAGATGCTGTAATCTGTTTGAGGGATATGTGCAGTATCGCCTCTTGTGATTGCAGGGATTAACAGTTTTTACAGAACTGAGCACATTTACCCAGTCATGGCTCTTATTGTAACACATCCTTCTTTTTATTTATGTACTGTAGGAAGCAAATTCACTTTGGAAACTAGACCAAACCAAGAAGGAATAGATGTAAGACAAGAGTTATTGAAGTTTCACTCCACTTATTATTCATCAAATTTAATGGCTGTTTGTGTTCTAGGACGAGGTAAGAATGCCAAACTTTTTGGGAGCTACTTTTAATATATAATCAATTTACAATGGATTAGCACTGGAACTTAACTCTTTGTGGGTGTGGGTGTGTAAAGAATGCAACTACTCTCCAAATCCTAAACCACAGGTCTACCTTAAATCTGTAGCATTTCTAATATCTACACTTATTAATTTGTAGGATGACTTAAAAAAAATATAGGAAGGGATGTATGTACTCTACAGATTTGTAGTAGAAGTAAAAGATTGTGTGTCTGCTGCAATGAAAATGTCTGTTTTTATATAATGTATATGTTTCTAGCCCTAGTATTTTCTTATAGATGAATCTTAAAATATAAACATGCAGTGATGTTCCAGAACTCAGAACATGGAGGGCAGGCTTCAGTGACATGCATTTCCTAGCATGCTCCAATCTCCGTATCTTTCTTAGTCTCACTGCTTTCTGCCTCCCAGTCTAGACTCCATAGTTTTAATTCCTTAGGAAGATACTTACTGTACACAGAATGCATTGTGCTGCATCAACAGTACATAGACAGGTTTTATTCTGGGCACAGAATTTTTATATTGAAGAATGTGTAAAATGCATTCAGATTTTAGATACTGACTTTTCTTAAGACTGTGCTTATCAAGGCTTTCTCTAAAAGGAGCAATCAAGGATAACATCTGTGAAACTTTTGACCATGTGTAACTTTCTTTTCCTCCCAAATATATGCATACAGAATCTTTAGATGAGCTAACAGGTCTGGTAGTGAAGCTATTCTCTGAAGTAGAGAACAAAAACGTTCCATTACCAGAATTCCCTGAACATCCTTTCCAGGAAGAACATCTCAGGGTGGGTTTATTGCATTGTGACTTCTTTTAAAATAAGTTTTATGTTGTGTTTTTAAGCAAGTCCAGAAAACTACTGTGATAAGTTGAGTAGTGCCATAGCACATCAGAATTACTTGTACAGCAAGACAAATGTATGTTGGCTGGAAAAGGTGTGGGTGTAGGTGTAATCGGTCCCTTCCTGAAACTTCACTAATTGTTCTGCTAGAAAATGCAGTTGAGCAATATTAATTTTATGTTATGGCCTAAGCATGAAATGGGCATATGTGTAATGAACTGTGGGTGGTGGATTTGAGAAGAAAAGTAGCCTTGTAAAGGCAAAATACTGGGTTCAGTTTAAATCTGATTTATTTTGCTTTTTTGTTTCACAGCAACTTTACCAAGTGGTACCTATCAAAGACATTAGAAATCTTTACGTCACGTTTCCAATACCAGATCTTCAGAAGTACTATAAATCAAACCCTGGCCATTATCTTGGCCATCTTATTGGTCATGAAGGTCCAGGAAGTCTTCTATCAGAACTCAAAGCTAAAGGTAAGGTGTGCAGTGAGTTGATATTGAAACCTTGGGGAAATTGCTTCCCTACAGCTCAGCCCCTGAAAAGTAGGAGCGAAGTAAACAAAATCCAAGTTGCAGTTGTAATATTTCAAACAATCCCGCATTATATTACTGATGCTCTTTTTGGTTTTTCCTATCAATGGCTCAATACTTCTTATATGAAAGATAATAAGGGATCTCATTTGTATGCAGTATATTCCCTCTCGCCAGTATTCCATCAACAGGATGACTGTTTGTGATGCTCAGGACATGTTTACCAATGTGTAGCATATGTCCCCCTTGCTCTCAAAATGCCCCGTTTGGGGGCCTGCACCAGCTTCAACTCCAGCTCCACCAGGAGTGGCAAGGGGGCACAGGCATATTGCCAACTGAGCTGGGGATGGAGACTTGGACTGACATAGCCTAGCTGCATTGGGAATCTGCTGAATTCTAAACTGCTCATTGCAGAAGATCTTTACAAAGGATTGCCCCCAATGCACTTAGATTTTGTCTGCCATGCAATGTCTTTCTGTCATTTGGTTCTTTCATAGTATTTCTTTCATAGTATTTAATTTCATAGATGTTAACCAAAGACATATACAGTGGTACCTCGGGTTACATATGCTTCAGGTTACAGACTCCGCTAACCCAGAAATAGTACCTTTGCTTCAGGATGTGAACAGAAATCGCACGGTGGCAGTGCAGCGGCAGCAGGAGGTCCCATTAGCTAAAGTGGTACATTAGGTTAAGAATGATTTCAGGTTAAGAACGGACCTCCGAAACGAGTTAAGTTCTTAACCCAAGGTACCACTGTACCTTCTAATTTTGTTTGTGTACATGAACAACATAACTAAGAAAAAATAAACTATTGTGTGTGAGTTTTAAATATATTCTATTTCACAGGCTGGGTAAATACCCTGGTTGGAGGACAAAAAGAAGGTGCTAGAGGTTTCATGTTTTTCATCATAAATGTTGACCTCACCGAAGAAGGACTTTGTAAGTGGATCCCTTCTTTTATTTTGTGGAGTTTGGATTTGGAGCACATTGATCTAAGTGGGCTACTCTAAGTAGACTTTTTTTACTTCTCCCAGAGTGAGAAATAATCTGATGGAAATCCATACTATAATAGCTAGGTCAGGGACAAATGAATTGGCTTCAAACTAACTTCCCCATCACATGCAAAAATGTAGAGATAAGAACAACCTCACTGCCAAACATTTGTAATTTTAAGATTGTAGGTGGGTTTTTTTAGAGGGTTGAACAAATGATCTATGTGCTCATTCTTAATTCTACAGATTTGAAAATTGTTTTCCTGCATCTGAATACTGCTAGTGTTCGCCCAAATATGAGGAAAGTTCTTAGCCCATCTAATTCTGTTGAAATTATCAGGAAGCTAGTTGGAGGATTCCTAATTGTATATAAAACTAAGCCAAATTATGGCTTACCACAAGGAAGCAAATGTGGGTTCTCAGAGATAAGATAGTGGCTGTTTTCTTTACCTCTAGTGCTACTCCTACTACATGGTTTGCCTTAGCATTACATCTGATCCTGGGCTTATGCTTTATTTTGCTCAAAACAATCCATGAGCTGGGGGCAAGGTTTGTTCTATGGTTTTGCCACTCGTAGTTTGTGCAGGGAAAATAAAACATGAACCTGGATTCAGACATAAAGCTCAGCCATTATGTTTGGACATAATGCTAAGGTCACAGCAGCATAGCAGCAGCAGGATCAGAGGAGGAGCAAAGTGGCCACACTCTTCTATCTTTGGTTGCTCACAATGAGCCATGGTTTGGTTTTGTGTTACGTGCAAATTGGGCCTCTGTTAAGATCATAACTGATCAGCAAGTTTATCTCTCTGGAAATTATTTGTATATCTAAAGGTATCATATGCATGTTGTTTGCTTGATACTCTATATACTTTTACATTAGTCAAATAGATGTGTGAATACTGCATACATTCGGTTTGTACAACTTTGTATTAGTTTAGCCTCTGTCAGACTGAGCTGCTAGTTTTAAGTATAAGGGCTGAACTGGAAGATTGATGGTTGGCAATGCAGTCCCAACCATATCTGCTCAGCAGTAAGTCCTGCTGAATTCAATGGGGCTTACTCTTAGTTACGTGGGGATAGAATAGCAGCCCTAAATGGCTCACCCACTGGAGCAAATAGATCAGGGAAGGGCATCGGAGAAAAGGGTTTCAAACATCCCTGTCTTCAAAGTGCATGCATGGGGCTGCTGATTCGTTTTTTAAAAGCCTTGTACATGCACACAGGAGATTCTAATTGCAGATCTCTTGTGTCATGTCTAGTCTTGGCCCTAAGAAAACTAAAAATGTTCACTTTGTGTTTCCCTGAGAAATTGCTTATGAATGCAATATTTTATCTTTTTCTTGAAAGTACACGTGGAGGATATTATCTTGCACATGTTTCAGTATATACAAAAACTACGTACAGAAGGACCTCAAGAGTGGGTTTTCCAAGAATGTAAGGTATGATAATTGCAACATATTTGAGGTTTTCTTTCAAGTAGTTTTAGAGATTCACACCGGATCTTCTCTTATTTTAGATACCTTAATTAGAAATAGATTGCATCTGTTAAATTTTCTTGTTGTTAAAATTAATTTATGAACTTATGAACAAACACATGACCTACCTAAAATGATGCTATATTTAATAATCCATAACTTTATAAACATAAATTCATCTTATAGAAGATTAAAATCATTATAACTTCCATTTTCTTTAAATCTGCTTAGTTAAGTTCCTAATGTTCTTGAATGCAATCAATTAGTTTCTAATGCTTTTGAATGCAGTTTATTACATACATTGTTTACTTTGCCCTAAATGCTTTGTAACAACTTAAAACGGTTTTCACTTATTCTCTTATGTTTGCCTGCATTCATTAAACCACAGTGCATTTATTCAATTGATTGCTAACTTCAAAAAACAAATAAAATTTATGTCCAAGCTTCATTTCCCATTATCGTTTAAAAATACCATTCTTACCCATCGTTTACAATATGAAGAGTGGCATTGCAGAATAGCTTAATTTTATTTCTTGTTTTAGGATTTAAATGCTGTAGCCTTCAGGTTTAAAGATAAGGAAAGACCCCGGGGTTATACATCAAAAGTTGCAGGGATTCTTCACGTAAGTTGCGAAATTGGACTGAATTTAATGCTGAAATATTTCTCAACATTTCTGAAATGTGTCAAAAGTTGGGCATCAATGTCATTAGGTTGGGGTAAAGCACAAAAAAATTATGCATGTATAGTGATAAATTACTTTGTCCAAGATGAGTATTGCAGGCCAAAAGATGTTGATATGGTACACAATTACACTATAAAGTGGTAGTGACAGCTAATTGTCTCCTCACTTAATAACTCCATGGAAAGACTAGTTACCAAGTGTGGACTGGGACCCTGACTGGTGCTGGATATAGCTGAATAATTTGCACTGTTTCCTTCCAAGCATAACTGAACTGATTATCTGTATATTGATTAATCAGTATGACTTTTACAATGCACAAGCATGCTTACTGGTTAAATGACCTTTCCTGTTCCAGGCATTCTTAGGGCCTGGTCCTAAACATATGGTATTGTCTTATTTATCTGTAGACCTGTTAGGTTTTAGTGTCTTCACATCTAAAGAGCCTTGGTGACTTAGATTGAAGGCAGACTCACCAAAGGTTCCAGTTTGCAAAACAACCTTGGAGACATCTTTGCTTCTACACTCTTTTTTATTTCCAGAATGAATTCATAAGTACTGAATTATTTGCTTTTTGCTGGGGGGGGGGGAGAAGATAGCTTTCTGTTAGAATTTCTGAAAGTAGGGTTTTTTTTAGATACTGCTACATGAACATGTTTATGTTGCTTCCATTCACTTTGAAAACATCCTCCAGGGGTCAGCATTTGCTTCTTTTTATCCCTTATAATATCAACAATTTAGTACAGGTAGCTTTTTTTTTATTAGCTGTGTACCTAAATGACAGTGATTCTTTCTGTACTATGGGTGACATCTAACATTAGTCATAACTCTGAGAAGATCTATTGATTTCAGTGAGTCTACTCTAAGTGTTACTTAGAGTGATAGCCAACTATCTTAGTAACTATATTTTATCACTTTAGTATTATGCATAATGTCTTCGGTTTAAACTAAAAATATCACATTTTTATTGTAGTACTATCCTATAGAAGAAGTTCTTGCTGCAGAATATTTACTTGAAGAATTTAGGCCTGATTTAATAGAAATGGTATTGGATAAATTAAGACCTGAAAATGTCCGGTAAGCTATATTGCCACATCCAATATTTTGTACAGATTGAGATGGAAATATTTTGCAGGTTAAAACTGCTAATGGATTGTAGATCATACTTTTAAATCCAAAAGAGCTTTACACGTGCAAAACTCCTTGAATTAAATATTTAAGTTTTCCTAATCTATACAAAGAAAAATATTTAGCATAGCATGGAAGGAGGGAAGAACACTGCATAATAATTTTAAGAACTGATAGAACCCTTTGTCATATTTACGTAACTAATGTGTAGTTCTTTTGAATTAACATACGATGTTGATAGACTTCATTGAAACTTCACACCCATGTCACTGACTCTTCTGGATGCTTTCACACTAGGGCTCAATTGAAACAATCCTCCAACCCATAGGTGAAGAAATGAAAGGAACAGCAGGCATGCTCTTCCCCTCTAGCGTGATGCTTTTCTTTCTGTTTTATATTTATTGTAACTATAGTTTGCCACATTGGCAAACTGGTCAGTGCTTGCCCTTGAAATCAGAATCTGAAAATGAGATTCGAATTAGGTATCTGATTCTAGTTGTGGCAGGTTGAGGGGCATAGATGACACAAATTGATTATTTGGGAAACTGTAAAGATGATAGTTGCTGCAGAATAGGGACTGAGAGGGAACTTGTGCTTGTAGGATTAACTGGACTGAGCCCAATGCTTCTACTTAAGGAAAACACACTCTTCTTTGTGCAGCTCTTCTTGAGAATCACAGTGGTTCATCGTGGTTTTTACCTGTGATTGTATGCTCACCCCAAATTTGCACTTGGCCCACATACAGGGTCCATGTCAGCAGACACCCCTGACTGCTGCTTAATTCATAGTAATGTATTGACTTGCTCTGTATTTGTCATATGATTTGTAAAACAAGATTGTTGCAGTGGAGTGGAAACACAGTTGTCCACTGGCAACAGAGTGGTTTTTATTAGTGGCAGGTAACCTCTTCCTGCTGTTTTCAATACGATAGACTTTCATACTTGGTGTACGTAATTGACTTATTTTTTTGCTGAAGCCATGGTTCTCTGCCAGTGTATGCTAGAAACACTGAGATAAGCAGTGTTCTCTCATTGCCAGTGACAGAATTGTTACCATAGTAACTAATTTCAAAGGGAAATAAAGCTTCCCTCATACTATTGTATTGTGCCTTGTAGTCATACATAGTGTGAAAGGAGGCTGAGTGGGGTGCTTCATTTACAGCACAGAATCTTCCATCTTGAGATATTATTTGGCAGCCAAGGACAAGGTTAAAATGAAAAATTGCTAGTTATTTCTGTCTCTGATTCAGCCCTATCCTTTGTTTTTAAGGTTATGTTTGTACTAAATGTTCAGACTGATCAAGTGTTCCATATATCCAACTGTCCTATAGTCTCAAGTTGGCTCTTAGGTGCTAGAACAGGATTGATAGTAAATGTTTTCTCTCACATATAATTGGCCAGAGAGATGATAATTACTCTTGCTATTCTGCATTATTTCTCCTTACTTACCCCCCCCCAAAAGCATTTCTTTAAAATTCTAGACCATTTGAAGCCTGGAAAACTGTTAAAACTAATTGGAAACAGTTGTTAAAATGTTGCAGAGAGCATGATCACAAAAGTATGTTGTAGTTTTACCCATTGATGACATTTGCATGGTCTTTTCCTTTGCTTCAAATTTCTGTTTAGAAATGGTAGAAAATGAATTTAGGAGCACCTTGGGTGTGTTATATATGCTCTTAATTGCTGGGAATTTTTTCAAATATTCTGTTAACGTCTTTTTAAAAATACTTGTCATGAGAGCTAGAAATCTTTTATTTTAGTGAAATTTTGCATAGCTGCAAAAAGCAAACTGAGCTTAATATATTAAATCCTGTAAAATACATCCTCTTATACGCAAGTTCAGTGTATAATATCTCTCTCTCTCTCTCTCTCTCTCTCTCTGTGTGTGTGTGTGTGTGTGTGTGTGTGTGTGTGTGTGTATATATATATATATATATATATATAATCTCTTTTATGACAAGGGGTCGTTTAACATAGCCATTTTGATATGGATAAATGTTGCTTTTTGTTTTACTGACAGGACGATTACATGGAAAAATAGAATAGGACATATAGAATTTACAGTATTAATAACAGAATCTTTGAACTTAGTGACCAAGCAGAATTATTTGAATAGTATTTTGGGGGGAGGGGAAGGTAATATGCTTGCTTACGTACTATGTTTTGGTTTTATTTTTTAGGGTTGCAATAGTTTCTAAGTCTTTTGAAGGAAAAACTGATAGAACAGAAAAATGGTATGGAACCCAGTACAAGCAAGAGGCAATTTCTGATGAAGTCATTAAGGTGTGGTGAGAAAGTTGGTGGTAAACTGAATACGTAACCAGTATTTTCACACTTCTTACAATCAGGGTGGAGGAAGGGGGGCGGGGGGGCGGTCCACCCAGGGTGTCGCCATTGAAGGGGGTGACAAAATGCTGGGCGGCACTCACTGCGGGGCCTGCAGCACACCCAAGGCAGGCGTCTCTCCTGGGAGTGATGCGGTGGCTTGAGTGCCCGCAGGCTCCGCACTGCCCCAAATGGTCCGCCCGCCACCTTCCCCTCAGCTGTAGGGCGGCTGAGTGGGAGAAAGCAGGCAGACTCCTCGGAGGCCCCGCGGAGCGTCCTGCCCTGGGTCGCCCCACCCCTGTGGGTGGCTCGCCCGCCCCCACGGGCGGCTGGCCTCGTTCCTGGGCACAGGGCACGTGTGCTGCTCCAGGCGCCCGATCGGCTTGCTCTGCCACTGCTTACAATAAAGTTTATTTTGTGTTGTTTACAAAAGCAACTAATACTGTTGCTTGTATAAGTGTGTCACATTGGTGTCAGTTAATTTCAACTGGTGTTATGGGGGGAAATAGATTTCACTTCAAAATGTGAACCAAATCCTTGAACATCTCTTTGTGGTGCAGCCAATACTGTACATGTTGGACCCTTAAAACACCTTCTCCCCCCCCCCAAAAAAAATTCCTGATTAATAAGCTTTAGCGAGAGAGAAACTGTGTGCAGAGCACCTAGCTGAACATACAGCTATGATCACACACGCAGCTGTGTTTGGAGGATTTGTGTAATATTTTCACATATTGCTAAGAGTGAAAACCAGCTGCTCACATGGTGATACATATTGCAGAAAGCATTTCTTAGTAGTTCTACACAGTGGTTAGAGCATGCACTCTAGCCCTCAGTCAGCGCTATGTTCTAAGTGCTTATGGAACATAGTTAAAAGCAAACTTAAATGGTATTATGTGAACTGCAAGGAATCATACAGATTAAATAATTTGAAACATTAGTAATAATTAATTGTGTCATGAATTTTGAAGAAGCATGATTCATCAGAGGTCGATAATCCTTCATAGAGCAGCAGAATTGCAGCACAATTTGTTTTAACCCACCCACTGGATAATAACAAAACTATCCTCTTGTTTGCACATTGAATGTAGAAATGGCAAAATGCTGACCTCAATGGGAAATTCAAGCTGCCAATGAAGAATGAATTTATCCCTACTAACTTTGAAATTGTACCTTTAGAGAAGGATGCACCACAGTACCCTACTCTTATCAAGGTAAGCATATGTATTTAATAGTTGTGGGTGGAATTTCGGGAATATGTACCATTCTTTCCTGAATTGCTTTTGAAAGATTAAGGTCATTGAGTAGGCTGCTTATAATATGAACAGTATTGTAAGAATAGATTGTAAAAATGAATGAAAATTGGATCTTTATTTTAAGAGGTGACTAGCTCCTATCCAGTTGGCTTTTTGCCCCATATTCAAAGTATATAAACCTTCACATAGTGGTGGAAGTGAGTTCAAATTGCGGAGTTAGAAGATGAACTCCTAATGGGTCATCCCAATATCAGGTAAGCCCAGACCCTGCCATAGCTGTCTCTTCTTTCCAGACATACCTGGCAGTGGTGCAATCAAACGGCGTATGGATTTAGTGTTCATACCGGCAAAAGTCCCACAGGGCTTAGAGGTCCTCCTTCCATCTCAGAAATGTTAGCATATAAGCATGTGTTTAGACAGCACAAGGGAACATCGTAGGGAATAGGTCTGCATCACTGTGTGCTTAATTGGGGTGGGGTTGAGAAATTTGGGCTCTGTTAAACCCTGTGGGACTTCACCCAAACTCAGATGGCCTGGCTCTGTATGTTTAAAGAATATAAATAGATAAAAATGATAAAAATACAGTTTGTAATTTAATAATAATAATAGAAAATGTATGTTTTCTTAAACTCAGGACACTGCTATGTGCAAGCTATGGTTCAAGCAAGATGACAAATTTTTCCTACCCAAAGCTTGTCTCAACTTTGAATTTTTCAGGTATGCACACATTCTTTTCTTTAAAATTTATCATTCTAAGCAGAGTCATTCAAGAAAACATTTTATCATTCTAGACATGCTTGGGGCTGCTACAGTGGAATAACTGAGCTTGTCGGTTCCCACTTATTGCTGCAATCCAGCATTATGGATGTGCAACAGTGTGCACAGGTTTTGTGCTAGCTGAAAAGTATTGTCCACGTTCCAGAGGAGCAACCATGTTAATCTGTTGCAGCACAAGCAACAAAGTCTTTTAGCATCTTAATTTGTTACTGTTAAAGTGCCACAAGAGTGTTTTAAACATAATCCAAGAGCTGTTAATGACTCTCCTCCTTCACCACACTCCTACACCAAACATACCTCTGGTGATAGAGCTTCACAGCACAGAGAATATATGCACAGAAACATGCTTCCACACATGTATGGCTATATCCAAGCCATGGGTGTTTGTTTGTTTGTTTAATTCATTCCTCAGCTTTATGATCCCGATGAGTGCCTTGTTTGATCTGGACAAGTCCACTTTTATACAACTTTGGTACCATTCTACTATCCTTATTTTACCCCTAAAGTTATTTTTGTGTGTGCTAGGAGCATCTGATTTTGGAGGAAGGTTTTTTTAAAAGTACGATTTGTCCAAGAAGTAGAATGTAGGACTGTTGTATTTATCAGAAACTGGTATGATAGCAGGAATTAGTATTGTAGAGCCATAATTCCCTTACTGTACACATGCATTTTGTGTCCTACCATATTCTGTGGAAGAATCACTTCTTGAGCCTTTGCATCACTTCAAGCTGCATCCTAAAAAAGCAAAAGTGGGAATTGTAGTCCAAAAACAGCTGGAGACCCAAGTTTGGGACACCCTGCTCTAGCCTTCCACCATTGTTTTATCCCCTGCTGTCTCCGCGTGTTGGGGAATATCAATGAGGCCAGTACAGTCATATGGAGAGAAATAAATGAACAGGGCTTCATTCTCCTCTCCCTTCAAATGTCCAGAACAATTTTAGAACTGCACTTTAATGCTTTTGATTTTAAAAACATTCTTTAGCACACAAAATAATTCCTCTTTGTTTTGGTCTGTCTCATCTTGGGAGCTTTGAGAACAGTTAATATGCAACAAGTAATAAAATAAATATATTTAGCATTCCTGTGAACCCATAATCACCATTGTGGTTCTGCATAAACTACGCTTCAGGTCTTGCCTCCTTCCCACCAGACCTCTGGGCCAGATAATACTGTTGCATCTCTGCATTGGCTGTGCTTGAATCATTAAATCATTTCCAGTGCAGTACAACTGATCACCCGCAGAGGTCTCCCTTTGTATCTAGTGATTATGAATTACTCAATTTGAAATTGGGATTTGCTAATATTGCTGATAATATTCCCCCCATCAGATAATAGCTCTCACATACCCCAATTTGGAAACTCTGTTGCACTCTTGATTCAATGTCACTGGGATCTCAAGAGGGCCCAAGCACACCTTTCTAATGTGTGAGCCTCAACTCACCATCCCTATAGTATAAACTTACTTGTAATGTTAGCAACAACCAGGGTGCCTTTCTACAAAACCTCCGTTTTCTGTCGTGTCTGGAATGTGGTGTGTAGCTTTCCCAAAGCAGCTGAACGTTCAAACAGAAAATATATGTTCCAGAGCTTCTTATGAGCTAAATATGCTCATAAGCCTGATAATTTCTCAGTGTAATGCTGCTCAATTCATAAGGAAGGCTGAGCATTATGAGCTGGGGATATTTGTATAGACCAGTTAAAAACTTACTTTGGTGAAATTGCTTGGTTCTGAAGTCAAATTTCCTGTTAAAGTTGAAGCATACTTAACATTTTACAGCACTGAAAATGAAATTTAAGATAAAACCAAGTAAGTTAGGTTCTTACACTTAATATAATTGTTAGCTAATTTCATGGTCCCATTTTGATTTTTGAGGAAGCATGTGAACTGCAGTACTGCTTAGTTTGGTAGGGGAGTTTATAGATAGAAACTTGGGTGGTTATGTATCTTGAAATGATAATTCCTATATTAAGTAAAATGCAGTCATCCCCCCCAAACTTCTTTATCTTCTGATGAGTTTTGTATTGAAAAGGTTTTAAAAATGAGGTCTCAGCCTTTTCTGATTATGTTGTTTCTGCTTGTGATGGGTGTCTACAATAATGGCCTTGAGATAAGATGTATATGAAAATGCAACATTGTCCAGTGAGTTTTAACATATATTGAGGCCGCATACATTTCTAGGAGGAAGTCTGATTGAGCCCAGTGAAACTTAACTTCTGAATAAATAGTGTTGGTTTGCATGGCAGAAATCATCGTGCAAAGGGTCACTTGTTTCACATTATTAAAAGAACATTCTGATTTTTCTTCAAAAAGAGATGCATGGTTTTAATTAAATGTTTTGTTCTTTGAATCATTATTCTGCCCCATAATTATTATTTTGCTTTAACATGCTGAATATTGTTGTACTTTTTATTTTACTTATGATAGCATTCTTCAGTAAGAAATGTTGCTTTGTGAACAATTTACTTGGGCGATGTTGATGATTTCATATTTTTAACTGCTATATGTATATATCCATAATAGATATTAGACCATACTGTACACAAATTACTTCTGCTCTTAATCTGGTTTGTCACTCTTAATATGTTGGTGCGAAGCAGTATTGTTGAAACATGACTTGAGTCTTTGAGTTGTCTTTACCTTTGGAAGTCTGTGCAGCGTACTCTTCCTCCTTGGGATATTGCAAAAATATATCAGGGTAGTGTTATGTGCTATAGCTAAATACAAAACTTTGATATTTTTGTGCCTAATATAGAAAATGCCAGTGGTTTGGTAGCAAACCTATAACTGCGCTATTTCCTGATTTTGTGAAACCAGCAGCTGTGTTCAGTGAGGTTTAATCCTGATGACAAGCAAGTTAAGTGTGAGACTGTCCTACTTGGCAAGCTTTTAGATTTATCCACTGTGGCGATTTTTAACTCATTGTATATTTTAAGTGTTTTACATATGTTTAGTACTTGTTTGTAAGCATTTGTCTTTGTAGCAAATTCAGAATAATGTGAGCTAAAAACGGTTTTGTGTAATCTTACGCAGTAGATTTAACATAGATATAATATGTGTGTGTGTGTGTGTGTGTGTGTGTGTGTGTGTCTCAGTATGGAATTGTTTAATCAATCTTTCCCCCTTTAGCTGTGTGTTTGTGTTCACATACTGTCTTAATATTCTCATAACAGGAAGCAGGATTTTCTTTTTTACTGTGTCCTTGAGATCCAGTATGGAGGATCTAGGAGAACTGGGAAGTAATTGCAGCAGATATTTTACTTTCAACATTTTCTTCCAGCCCATTTGCTTACGTGGATCCCTTGCATTGTAACATGGCCTATTTGTACCTTGAGCTACTCAAAGACTCCCTCAACGAGTATGCATATGCAGCAGAGCTAGCTGGCTTGAACTATGATCTCCAAAATACCATCTATGGGATGTATGTAAGTACCAAATCAAGGAGAATCTTAAAAGCCTTAAATTTACTTCCACTAATCAGAAGGAAAAAAATTGATTTGCTGGAAGCAATTTTTCAATGGCTTTTCCAATTGAGAACCTGTTTTTTTCAGTTTCTTTTTCAACCTTGATTTCTAGCTATACTTTCTCATAATTTGAAATTTCTGGAGTCTTCAACATTTCCATTCGCATTCAGCAATTTTTGCACTTCATTTTACGTCATTCACCAGAATATTTGCAAGATTTTTTTTTTGACTTAAAACTCAAATTTACAGTCCGAATTGGAGTTGAGATACTGCTCCATTCCACTAGAGTTCTGAATGAGAAATCAAATTCCCAGTGTTTCATTCCCGAGAATATTAGTTATGAGGCTGCATATACATACTCTTCAGTCATGTTTCTTCATCCATTACCGTATCACTCCTTGAAGTATCAAAGCATCCTTTTGTTTTGTTTTTCTTTTTTGTTAGTCGCTACCTTTATGCTGATCCTCTCCATTGCAACATGACATACCTGTTAATCAGGTTATTGAAGGATGATTTAAAAGAGTATACATATGCAGCACGCCTCTCAGGTTTGGTCTATGCCATTGCATCAGGAATGAATGCAATACTTGTAAGTAAGATGGGGGGGGGACAAGCAAAAATTAGATGGCGTGAGAGTTGAGTGCTGCTTGAAAAAATGGCTACTGGTTTTGACCTCATTTGCATCCCTATCATAAGGGTGTGAGACTTGTGCAGTTTTATAACCATTTATTGAATGGTGTGGCCATGATTGGAATGGTTTTTTTATGACTGAGAAGTGTGCTGATGCATTACTGATCTGCATTTCTTACTCATTTGTATAGTCTAGTAACCTTGAAAGAGTTGCTATGTTTTTAGTTAAACATGGAGTTCTGCTGGCTTTCAGTCATTTAGATCCTAATATATACTTAAAAAATAAAAAACCCAGCCACCACCAAAGTACTGCAGGGCATCTTGAAGACTAATACATTTATTGCAGCATGAGCTTTTGTGTGCCAGAACCACCTTCATCAGACATGCAATTTACAAAATATTACTAACTGCATTATTGGTATGAGAAGACTGCATTTCAGAATCAAGATGACTTGTGAAACAGGGTCCTTATATAACAAATGAGTACATTAAAAAGTGATCTCTAGTACATGACTATTTCCTTCCTAAACTTTCCCAAAACTTTGCACTTACCTTTAAGACTCCAGTAATCTCTGTGTAGGTCATATATTTTCTTTATCTGACGAAACATGGGGCTGCTAAAAAGCATGCTTTTTAATGTACTGGTTTCGGTGCTAAAATTGGCTGGGGGAAAACAGCACAGTTTTATAGTATTTTTGCTTATTTACATTTGTAGCTTGCCATTTTTTCCATCATGGAACTCGGTGTGGTTTACAAAGTGTTGTTCAGCAGCCTCTCATCTGATCAGACCTATTTAGCATCAGCAAGGTTGCCAAGGTGTTATGTTTTCAGACTGCAACCTGGGATCTAGTCAATATGAGTCAAGTCCATTCTAATTTCTTTCACCATGTAGCACAGGGGTTGGGGAGCCCTTTTGACTTCATAGGCCAGATCCTTATTAGGATCTGCCTCAATGGCTTAGTTTGCAAGGTTGGCAGAGCCTCCCACATACCAGTCACCAGACATCACAAATGACAGGTGAGTAGGTGCATCTTGCAGGCAGCAATGTGTTGCTAAAACAAAGGTTTTATCCTTTATATGCGCAAGGAGCTTTGCAGATGCTGCTAGTTATCAGTACCTGCAAATCCTCTTTTTTCTTCTTCTCCTGTCCCTCTAGCTCCCTATACACCTTCAGAGTAAGCTCCAGAAGGGTGGAGAAGCCTGTGCAGCATGTTTGGGGGGAGGGCAGGAAAGGGAGAGGAAACTGAAGTCACATTGCACAAGCAGCACCCAGTTGGCACTGCATTCGATACAGCCTTGTGTGTATGGTGGTCAACCGAGTTATGCAATGATTTTATGAACCTGTCATCTTGATGTCTTAAACATTTGTAACTCCCTACTTCTTAAAAATCAGTATATAATGGACTCTTCTGCTTTATTAACTGTGGAACAGAAGTTTTTCTTTCCTATATTCTTTTCTAGATTTGGGTTCCTAGGATACTTTTATTCTTCATTTGGAAGAAGAATGATAAACTACTCTTTTCATTCCAATTAGCATATTGCTTTTCTGATTTTAATCCTGGGAAAGAGCAACAACATTTCATTCCGTTTTCTATTACCTGACGTTTGAAGCATTGCTTTGCAGCATGGAACAATATTTGTTTTCCACTATAATTTTGCTTTGTAATTGTAATAGAAGATGTTAAGCCCTTGGAAAAAGTAAAGCAGTAATAATATCACACATAGACTTCCATGCAAACCTTAGTATTTCCGGTGAAATAAGGGAGAATGCTTCCCAGTGTTAAGAAGTTGCTGTTTGCTGCTTTGATGGACAATCTAGAATTCTAGAAAACAGAATATTTCAAACACATAACAGCTTATATATCCTTTTCCTATAGCTTTCCGTAAAAGGTTACAATGACAAGCAGCATATCCTGCTCAAGAAGATTGTTGAGAAAATGGCTACTTTTGAGATTGATGAAAAAAGATTTGAAATTATCAAGGAGGCGGTAAGCCATCTTGAACTTGACTTTGATCCTTATAAATCAGATATCTAGCAGGGGAAGACCCCATACATGCAATATTTCATTCCTTGAAGGCAGGAGGGGGTATACAGGAGCCTAAAAGTTCAAACAAGTTATGAACAATGTGTAGGGAATGTACATATGCCTGCAGAAAGGTATAAGACTGCTGGGGGCAATGATTGGACACACTTGGACTGTCGTCATTTGCACACTTGCCTGAGAGTAAGCTCCATTTGAAAATAATGTGGCTTCAGAGTAGTCATCCATAAGATTTAAGTCAATTAAATTTAGTGAGGGCTTTTTCAGCTATGACTCTGTCTTTCTGTAGTTCTCTTCCTCTAGCCAGCACATATATACTATTTCCCATTCCTTAGTGCTGGTTCAGAGATTAGGAACAGACCACAGGATCCCATGCTTCTTCTCCTCCACCTGCCAGCTGCTCATCAATTACAGGCAAATTCCTGATGTGTTTTATTGGCCCCAGTATTGGTTGACGAATGCTACTCAGGGTAACCTTTTAATCATGGATGAATAATGATTTGCCATCCAGCTTCAAACTATGATATGAGATCTCAGTTAAGAGGGAGCCCTGTCCATCTTGAAGGGCATTTATTTATTGTATCTGACCATATAATTTGAATATAGAACACCAAAAAATCAGGCAACGTTCATCGCAAATCTTCATTTCTTAACCATTATTTTATTTTAACCTTGTTAGTACATGCGATCGCTTAATAACTTCCGAGCTGAACAACCACACCAGCATGCCATGTATTACCTCCGACTACTGATGACAGAAGTTGCCTGGACCAAAGATGAATTAAAAGAAGCTTTAGACGGTGAGCTGCTGCCAGTTTATATATTTTGCGCATTTTAATTACATATTTTCTATCTAATGTGTATTTTTACTTGTTTTGATTTTAAAATTGTTGTTTATTAGTCAAGCATTTTTTATCTCAACTGAACTTTGAGCAAAGTATTTTAATTTCATCTCAGTCTTAAATAGTATCTGCATTCATACTACTGTTCTATGGAGGATATGGAGATTTTTAGTAATTTAGATTGACTTAGTGGTGGTGAGAAAACCGTTTAAAACCTTATTGTCATGTTCTAGGTTTTTAAGATCTAAATTTAGAATTTAAATAATCCTTAATGATAACCAAAACCATATTTGTTACAGAGGGAATATTAAAATAACAAAGCTTTAAGCATTTAAAATAGGTCCATTGTGAAGAAGCTTAGCATAATCATCAAAATATCTTTCTCTAAAATATATCTAGTTTAAAATTATCCACCAGCAATAACTAGTCAATCCAAGAAGATCGTAAGCTTCCAAAAGCATGCTCAGACGTGAAGTTTGAAGTTCCTCACAGAAAAGTCCCACAGTTTTGGTGCAGACAGATTTCAAGAGCTTAATCCCCCTTACTGGGGCTTCATTTAGTTCAAACAATCTGCCCTTAAAGAGTGCCTTTTAAATTCTGGGATCTCGACAGCATAAAAACACTTTAAGAAATTAAATCCATATTCCTGTGGAAGAAGTGGTTATGCAGTATGACCCATGGATATATAATTTGCCTCTTATTTTTTACAGTTGCAGTTGTGCAATTCTAAAATTCTGTTTGATAGTCCTATTAGCCCCAGCCAATATAGTCAGTGTTCAGGAGTGGTGTGAATTGTAGTACAAAACACCTAGAGGTCAGTACATTAAATATTTCTGTTTTCAGATGAGATTTCCAAATACTTTTCAGAACCCCAGCATGCTGAATGCCATTCCTTTCTTCCACTTTCAAGTCCTGTTTCCCTATTACCTTTTAAAAGTCCAGAGATGCAGCTGTTCTAGCTCATCAATTTTCTTTGAGTCTAGGGAAAATCAGAACATTGGAGAAAGGTACAGGCACTGCCACACATCTGATCACCAGATGAGTGCTTTTCCAGGTTGGCAAGCTCAACCTCCATCATATTAAGTCTGTGAACTCTGTAAACACTCAGTCTCTTTCAAGACAAAGGCAAGCACAGTAATATTTGTTTTATGCTCTCAGCCAGACTCGTACAATTTGCTCTACTTTGTTCAGGAACATTGCATGGGGCAGGGCAGGATATAGGTCTCGGGAAGAAAGCAGCAGATATTCAATTCACTCACTCCAGTTTGCAGCCACATAGGTCACTCAGGGCTCACGCTGCTCCACTTAGAAGCCTATGTCTGTTATCAGACAAATGAACTGGGCCAACACAAACTCATGAGTGATTCTAATGACAGCAACAGAGAATGAAGCAAAGGGAAAATCACTATCCAATCCAACCTAGTCCCCATTCCCATCTTCAGGGCCAGATGTAGACTAAATGGTCTTATGGATGAAATCAAACATCTTTCTAGTTTAGCATTCTGTTTGCAGCAGTGGCCATCTATATGCTATTGGAGATGCTTCCAAGCAGGACATGAAGACAAGAGCCCTCCTCTGCTGTCCCCCTCTGTTGTCCTTGCAGTAATGGGACAACTTCATTGCATGCAGCACTGTCTTTAAGCGACACTGAAACAGCACCGTCTGGTCAATATAATCTCAGTTGAGAGGGGGTTCCATAAGTGGAAGTCCATCACTGAGAAGGCCCTGCTCCACTTCACCACCCCATGGGCCTCACCCTCCAGCAGCACCCAAGCAGGACTTCCTCCACAGGTCTTGGAGCATAGACTGGGCTGGGAGTTATCAGGGGAGGTGCTCCTTTAAATACTTGGATCCCAGGTTGAAGAGGTCTCGTACACCAGTACTAATACGTTGAATTGGGCTAGGCAGATAACCATCAGTCAATGCAGAATTTGTTGCAATATGATCCCTTCTTGCCTCCCTGTGTAACAGCTAGCATAATCATTCTGCGGTAGCTGCAGCCTCAAGAACAACCCCAAATACAGCATTCCTATGTTCTCTACCTTACCATCAGTGATATCAGAGATCTTATTTACATAGCATCTATTTACTAGTGATCCATATGCCTGGCTGTAGACAGGCAGGAGGAAGAAATTTCTTTCCAACATTCTCTCCTCACCCCCTGACCCCTATGTAAGTTTCCCATCTTTCCCATCATACACTTCTACAAGGGAGTGGAGGTGTGAAATCTAGGTTATGCTGATTGTTTAGTTTCTAAGATTGATTGCCATAATCCACTCTGGTGGCACTTAAACATGTGTTTCAGTGGGTGTTTGGATGTGGCTGTAGCTAAAGGCATTAATCCTACCATACATATCTATTAAAAGTTTAATTAATTTCAAAATAACCACCAATCTCTGAAACTGCCATTCAGAAATAATTGCGTCAAGATGATGGGGAATGATAAACTACATGTTCTTTTATGTAGTTAACAGCTTAAGCTTTATCTTCAGCCACCACCTGAATGACTGTTACTATTTTTGAGGCTGGATGTCTGTTTAGCCTAACTGCAGTGCAGCATAGTCTGTCTGTCTGCCTTTCTCTTTTCTTTTCTGTGTTGGAATCTGGGTCAAATAACATGTGAATTCTAAGCAAGGCAAACTACACAGTGAGCACTGCAATTTTGTCCTGGAAACTTTCCCAAACCTGAATATCTGTGAAGAAAACTCCCACTGACTTTTGTTGATTATTATAATTTTCTTTGTCATCTTCTAAGACATGTATTGCATTTTAGGATGATATAGGCCTTGTTTTTCGAAATGGAAAATGTGATTGATTTTAAACATCTAAATATCTATTGTAGATGTCACCCTTCCCCGTCTCAAGGCCTTTATTTCTCAGCTGTTGTCACGGTTACACATTGAAGCACTTCTCCATGGCAATATAACAAAACAGGTTGGTTTGATACGTTTTTCACCAGCAGCAGATTTATACTGATAATTGTACATAAAATCAAGGGTTTACTTAAGTTTCTCTATCTTTTGATCCATGCTTGCTTTTTAAATCTTCATAAGCTTTTCTGTCACTGAATCTCTCTTACAGGTTTGCTTGTCCAATATTGTTCTGTGGGTGTCTTTAACTAGAGAAAAGAGTATAAAATAACACAGAAAGGCTATTAAATCTATTTGAAATGAAATCTGCACAATGCTGTATCCCAGACTTAGGTTCTGTGGGACTTGCATTCCAACATGTATTGGAATGAGCTTTCAGGCAGTTTATACTTCATGGTATCTGTGCAGTCTGCTTCAGTGATGAAATAAGGCTGTAAAATTGAATGCTAGATCCACACACTTAAGTTCTCGAACAGGCATATAATTTGAACCAAGAGCATGTATTTAAAATAGCTGAGAATGAAGTCAGTAGCTAATGTTAAATGGCAGTCTGTGAGCTGGAAATAATAGACATTGTGACTTTAATGTTATAGTATAAGATTGCCTGGTACAGCTTTGTGAGATGTTTGAATATTATCTTAGCAAAGGAGTTCAATGCAGCAATGTTAATGGTACTTTTGATGAAATTATAGAGCTAGTTTGCTTCCATACCTACCTGTAAAATGAAACTAGGGTCTTACATATTTGCGCTAAGTATGACAGCTCTGTATTGCGTATATTGGTTGGATAAAATAAGTAAAAGGAAGGTACCAACAGCCATGATTGTAGAAAAAACTTTAAGATACTGTATCTGTAGAAACTGTATATATTTTATGATAAGAGGCAACAGTGAATGAGCATGTCCAGCTCACTTATTTCTGAGCATCTTAAAATAACCCTTAATGCCATAGTAATGGTAAAATAATTTGACTTAAGGCAAACCAAAAGGTTAAGGTCTCAAAGTCCTCATGCATGAGCCATTAAGGACTAGTAAAAACTATTTGAGTCTCCCCAGATAGTGAACTGCGCAGTGAACAATGACATCTACCATACCTGGATATTTGGTTTCATGGAAGAGGAAGTGGCTTTCCTATTTGTTTAATCAAACCACACCCTGGTTTAGCATTTTTAAATGTTGGCTTTTCTATGCAAGGTTACTTTCTGCGATGTTAGAATCCAATAGGTTTTGGCTTACTGAATTTTAATTTTAAAGCACATTTTAAATGAGATTTTCTTGAGTTCAGATCAGTTGACCCAGCCTTGTAGTTTTCATTTTGAAGTTGCATATCTGAATATGACTGTATCTTTCAAAAAGGCTTTGGAGTTTTGCATCTCTATAAGCACAGTTAGCTTTTAACAGCCTTTATTATTTTGGATTTAATTTCAGTACATCTTGATGAGTTAGCTTCCTCTATAAAGGCTTTCCCTAGAGTGACTTCAGGCTTTTTTGTAGATTTCTTACTCATTATCGTAAGGTTTTCTTTGGTACTTTAATGTATAGTGATTTTGATATAACTCCACAAAGTAAGACTCCTCTCTGGAGATGGTCAAAGGGTTTTATAACATTGGCTTGTCAAAGGCGTTTTTGCTGTTTGTGCAGCTGTATTGCTCATCAAAGTAGCAATGAGTTGGCATATTTTCTGTAAATGAAGAGGGGTGGCAGGGAGGGAAAAACAATTCAGCCTTGTGTGCTAAGATGTAGGGCACAGGCATTGCATATAAAATGTGTATTTACTTATTTTTGAAAAAGTTGATCTTGTTTTCTAAAAGTGTTTAAAACATAATGTAGAAACAGAGATTCGGCCTTTCAGTTTTGTGTGCTTCATAGCTGTCACATGTACTAACTCGACTTTGCATTCCTAATGCTTGCATCTGCTGCAATTAGTCATCTCCTTTTCCTTTCTAATTTCGCCATTTTCTGTAATACCTGTTATCCTTCTGTGTGCTACCACATGGACAATTGCCAGGAGATGAATAAAATCTCCAATGAATTTCTTCTCTTCCAGGCTGCATTAGGAATTATGCAAATGATTGAAGACACTCTCATTGAACATGCTCATACAAAACCTCTGCTTCCGAGCCAGCTTGTAAGGTATAGAGAAGTACAACTGCCTGACAGTAAGTTGTCCATTTGGACATAAGCTATAAAACATATAAAGCTGAGGTTCATGGTGCTTACATTTGCAATAAGGATGAAATTTCTTGATTTGTTTTTAGAAAGTGACTTGCTTTCAGTACTGCATGGCAAATATTTCAGAATCAATGCCAAAATGATAATTTTTTTGGCAACAATAATCTAGGTCTGTGTTGTGAATCTCTGTCTTAGTTTTGGAGGAAAAGGTCTTCCTCACCGAATAGAGTGCAGAATTACTATACAAATGAAATCACTCAAGTCCCAGTATTTGACTTTCAAATATATATCCTGAATTTATTCACAGTGTGCAAAGAATTAAGCACTGCAGAGTAGTAAAATGGATAGCAATGTGTAGAGGTTCATCATGGGCAGATCATACACCATTTTGGGGCTAGTTGCTAATGTGGAAACGGGAACTACTGTTTACCAAACCACTCACTGGCATTGTTTGGGGTAATTATGCATCTGATTATAATATAAGCTGAAGTTCTTTGCTCATGGAACAAAGAAACCATGACTAGAAAAAGTAATTCAGTCCTGGGCCTCCAGATTGCATTTATATAGAGTACTTATATTTTCTTCTCTAAATTAGTGTACATCGCATAGAGAGTATTTCCCCTTCCATTCAAATTCTGTTGACGATGGATGGTTCCCTGCTTGACCATCTTTCAAAATGACCCTTTGCATCATTTTCATGTTTTTTTAGGAGGTTGGTTCGTCTATCAACAGAGGAACGAGGTTCATAACAATTGTGGCATTGAAATATATTATCAAACAGATATGCAAAGCACCTCAGAGAATATGTTTTTGGAGCTCTTCTGTCAAATCATCTCAGAGCCTTGCTTCAATACCCTGCGCACTAAAGAACAGTTAGGTAAATAATAGATTGCCTCTCTCCATAGATCACCTAAATATTGTTTCAGTGAGTAGAATTTGGATTGTATTCTTCTACAATACAATCTATATACAATCACTATAGTTCAATGTAATGTGCTGTCCATGTGTTGGCTATGGAATCTTATTGCTGGTTTGGGGCCCTTTATGCTCAGTGACAAATCAATGAAATCACTGTTTCAAAGAGATATAGGGGAATCATGAAAGTGATTTATACAATTTTAATATATATGCTGTTTTCTTCATGGTCAAAATGCATAAAGTGAGATCCCTCCATTAGCTTGCACGAAAGCTAAAACCTGAGATTAGTTACGATAGTTATAACATCTATTCACTTGATGTAAGGCCATTTAAGGCACTAATGGTCATGTTAGAATTTGGCCAGAATTCAAGGGCAGAAATACAAACCCCTTCTGTCTTTTTTAATTATTTATTTAGTGAGTCTAATAGAATGAATTATTTGGTTTTTTCAAGGTTACATTGTGTTCAGTGGTCCACGGCGGGCAAATGGTATCCAAGGACTACGATTTATCATCCAGTCAGAAAAACCTCCACACTACTTGGAGAGCAGGGTTGAAGCTTTTTTAAAAACCATGGAGAAGAGTATAGAGGACATGTCCGATGAAGCCTTCCAGAAGCACATCCAGGCTTTAGCAATTCGTCGCCTTGACAAACCAAAGAAACTGTCTGCTGAGTGTGCAAAATACTGGGGCGAAATTATTTCCCAGCAATATAACTTTGACAGAGGTAAGAAGCACTCCCAAGCTGGAAATGTAATTTTTTTTTATGAAAGCTTAACAAAAGTAACAATTCAGAGCATCTAAAGTGTACCCACCATGCATGATAAAATAATAATATTTAGTTCTGGAATACACTTAGAAGATTAATTAGTATCAAAGTCACAATGCTGTGATGCTGCACATAGCCGGGGCGACCTGGTCAGATGGGTGGGGTACAAATAATAATTTTTTAAAATTTAATTATTATTAGCTATTTCTGTGGTATTACCTATTTCTTTGCCCCATCTAGATCACATTCCATTTTTGAAACCTGCCTGGCATGTATTCTTATAACCGATTATGTGATGAGGGATTTGCATTCTAGGAATTCCAGTGCTGCCTTATCCCTTCCTTTGCATCAGTCTAAGAACATATGATGCTTGATGCAGATACTCCTGATCCATTAATCATAGCTAAGGACATGGAATGTCACATGTGCACAGGCTTCAGAAAATGTCCTGATTCTTCAGGATAGCAATATTTTCAGTGACAGGCATATCCCGGGTATAGGGTGGTATATAAATTCAATAAATAATAATTATAATTACAATATGTTGATGTGTTGTGATTTGAAGGAAGTGTAAATTGCATAATTGTATTAATTATAAACTTTGTCGTCCAGATAACATTGAAGTGGCATATCTCAAAACTCTTACTAAGGATGATATTATGCACTTTTATAAGGTAAGCTGATCATAATATTTCTGATTAGTTTAGCTTCTGATTGTAAAATTGTGTAAAATTTAAGGGAATATATTAATAACAGTTTGAGAACTTGATAAGCATCACAACTTTTATCTAAATGGAGTCTACATATACCAGATGTTAAAATGTTGCTGTGTGCTATGAACATGACAATAGGGCCTGTGAGTACATTCTTCTGTTTTTTTATTTTATTCCAGATTCTTTTTACCAAAGTAAAAATGTTGCTCCCCAATTATTCCCTAGTCACTCATCAGAATGCTTGCTAACTTAATTCTGTGCATACTGTCAGCATAATTCAAACATGTAAATGATAGTTTTTCTCTCTTTATTGCCTGGACAAGCCAAAGCTCTTTACAGGAACAATTATATATATCTGGTGTGGGTTAAAATTGTGACACTATGTTCTAAAAGCTTTTTAAAGTAGATGGGGGGTGGGGAAGAACAACTATTTTTGTTGTTGTTCTTTAGCCAGATTCTACAAAGCACACGTTGTCCTTGGGGACATCTCTGCAGCTACTATTGTCATTGTTACGTATAGCACCTGAACTGTTTGTATGCTGTATTTAAGGAAGTTATAGGGTTGTTTGAACCTTGCAATCAGCTCTGTATGTATAACAGTAATTGGTGATTTTGCAAAATTAATAATATTGCCTTATTGATTAGCTGCTTATTGCAATACAAGTACGTAGCAGAGGAGTCCTATAGTCCAACTTGGTGGTTCTCAACCAGTGGGCCGTGGCACCCTGGGGTGGCTTGAATGATGGTCACGGGTGTCATGGACAACACTGGCCTCTGTCTCTCCTTCTTTCCTTCCCTCTCTCCTCTGATATCCTCTTGCATCTCTGCCTCCCAAAGGCTTGCACAGCTGTTTGTTGCAGCAGCCCTGGCAATGAGCTCCCCAAGCCCTGGGGTTGGCCAGGGGATGCTTCCCAGGCCCCTGTGGGGCAGTGGGAGGAGGCACCTCTCTTTGGGGGGGGGGGGAAGGGCAGCTCAGAGACCAGGGGCAGCAGCTACCCAGAGGATTCCCAAAGAGAGGGGAGAAAAGAGGAGGCTAACGGAACACTCCACAAGGGAGGGTGTTTGAAAAGGGGTGAGGGGCTGCTAGCTCTGCAGGCAGGGGGTGACATAGCTGGGCTCAAGAGGCCCATGGAGTGCCACAGAAAAAATATTGTTGGTCATGGGAGCCATGGACCCAAAAAGGTTGAAAACCTCTGGTCTAACTCAAGCCCAGCTTGGAAGAGACGAGGAGAAAAAAACCAGCAGGAACAATACAAAAGATAATAGTGTTATTGTTTTCCTGTCCTCCTTGTGGGCTTCCCATATCCATTGGCTTGGCCATTGTGAGAGCAGAATGCTACACAAGCTAGGCCTTTGGTCTGATCCAATAGGGCCGCTCTTACAATATTAACAGCAGTCATGCTCCCAATGTCCCTGGAATAACCACCCCAAATCAGGGGCAAGACTGTAACAACACTCACATGCTGCATGGACACAGAGAGAGGCAATCTGTGCATGCTAAGAGAGGTGTGCAACCATCAGGTCACAATGCCCACAACTTGCAAGAAACACAGAAAGCTAAACAATGCCAAAAGGCACAGCGCTAAAGCAGTAGCGCACATGCAAAACATTTTGCTTATCTCCTCCAAACTGCCAGTGGAAGAAAGCAATACGACCAGGTGGCAGTAACAAGCAAGGGTGCAATGTGTGCAGCTTGCAAGGCAGGTAAAAATGAACATGTTAAACATATTCCAGGGCTGTTGGTTCAAGTTCAGACGAACTAATTTCCCCCCTTTAATAGCTGATGCTTATTAAAAAGGGCATGGTCATTACAGTTTTGAAGTGACTCAGATAAATTCATGCATGCTTTTTGGATCTTTGGTTTGAATATCCTAAACAGAATACATGCAACATATATGCCAGTATTGGTTTTGGGAGTAGTACAACAGAACATGGTGGAGGTGGACAAGGAAGCACATGACTCTTCAGCAGTAGAAGCCCCACTAATTAACCCTCCCCCCCCCCCACCCCAGGCTAGAAACCATACAAAATGGTATTTCCTTTTGTGCCCCAATGGTTGCAGAGCATGAAGCACTGGGGGAAGCCAAATGCGCATGCAGCTGAAAGAGGCAGCATATAAGGGCAGTGCACATCCCTTTGGGTCCCTGTTTTCAAACAGCAGAGTGGATTAGGAGAGAGCTCTGAATCCCTATCCTGCATGCCCTGTATGTCAAACACAGCTGCTTGGTGTGCAGTTAAAATGCATAGTTGCAGACTATGTAATCAAGAGGTAGAAGATGTGCTTTCAGTGTCTCCACACCAGGAGCAGTCATGAGGATATCCAAGATGATAGCCATGCTCCTCCTATCAATCTACCCCTTATGCACACACCCCCAACACCATATTCCTCCATCCACACCCCCAGTCCATTCATTCCCCCCATCACTGCATCTGTCCAGCTTTTGCATGCATACACACGCACACTGCAAGAAGGGATGCAAGAAAGGGAATGAAATACTGTGCAGCATTTCTGTTGAACAGATTATAAGGCAGCTTCTTTGAAGTGAGGCAAACTTCTTTCTGCCAAAAAGGAAATTAAAAAATATTTTGGAACTGAAGCCTCTCTTTAAAAAATAATTGTGTAAGGAGCTTGCCATTAACTGCCCCCCCCCCGCAACTTTGGAATGGAGATGCTTTTTCTAGAACCACTTTAGTTACTTTTAATTATGAATGCTCATTGTGTTCAAGTCAGTGCTAATAGAGCTTGACTGTGCATTGCATCATGGTTTTCAGTAGACTTGTCATTATGGCCAATTAAGAAAATGTTAATTATTGATATAAGTGCATTGTAGTTAAATTATTTGATTACAGTTGTGGAAGGCAATTGATTTACTCCCCAGCTAATTCTGTTAATGAAGCTTTTAAAAGATTTGAGCAACTGACAGCTAGATCAACTTTGAATTGCTTACTCTTGCCATACATTTTAATATTGCTCTTAAGCATTGCTGGCGTTTCTAGATTATTCAAAAATGGCTCTCATCTCTAGTAAGTGCACCTATTTCATCATTAATTTTATTTGCCTTCCACAGTATGTGGAAGAGATTTCAGCAGAATTTGAGGTTTTCTTGGGCAGGCCGCAAGCACTATGTAACAGCCAGGGTGAGTTAATGGGGTGGACTCACTGGCATAACTGAAATATTGACAAGCCAGCCCTGCTCAGAATCAGGGAGGGGCCCAGTAGGTCAGTTTTGTTTAACACTGAACAGGTGTTTTCATGTTTGCAAAAGAGTGACTTGAGATTGTATAAGACAGCATAAGAAGCAGCAGTTGGCTGCATATCACAGTGTGCATAGGCTACATATTTCTCTTCCTTTTTGGACATTCCACCCTAGTTGGATAAAGTGTCCTGCTTGGGTCAGGCACGTCTGCTCCGGGCTGGCAGACTTTCTTGCACACTTTGGTCTGCAGTGCAGATGTTCCTGTGCTTTTGTTGGAATAACTGATTGTCATCTCTCTTTCCTCTGTCTTTCTGTAGGAGATGTTGTCAGTTGATGCTCAAAGAAGGCACAAAGTATCCGTGCATGTACTAGCACGGGAAATGGATTCCTGTAAGTACTGAGTGCCTTTCTTTGTTTCCAAATAATCTTCGCTCAAGTTTGCACAGAAAAACACTTGGTAGAACAAACAGAATCTTTTGCAAAGGATGGTTATGACCTCTAGTGGATTGGTGGGAGTATATTCACTCTCGGGAGTCCTGGAGAATAACAAATGTGAGAAAAGTTTGCAAGTGTGCAGATTTTCAAGCAGTACAAAAAGCAGTACAACCCTTTGCTTTTAATGGTCTGCTTAATATCTGTCTATAAAAGTAGATGTTTTCCTAGAGGTTTATGAACTGTTGTTGTTGTTGCTTTAAACAGGCCCTGTTGTGGGAGAATTTCCATCTCAAAATGATGTAAACCTGGCACCAGCTCCACCACTGCCACAGGTAAGATGTTTTTTAATCATTTATGAAAAAATGAGAGTTCCCAATATACGCTCCAACACTGTTATTACTCGCTCAGCCTTATCATGTTTAGAAGTAACCACCACCAGGAAATGCATTACTCATGGAACCTATCTGGCTGCTATGCTTGGGACAGCTTAACCACTGTGTGAACAAGCCTTTAGAAAAATTGTGAGTGTCGTGAATAGTATAGATTTGGGGTGTGGCACTTCTGGTACATGGAGCTAATTAGGCCCAATTAGGCTTCTGTATTTGGCCATTTGAAGCAAACCATACCTACCTGTCAAGCACAAAGAGATGTTCCTGTCTTAAGATTGTCATCATAACATATTGGATATATAGTTTTGTAAGAATCCACTTTTTAGGCAATCTTATCTTGTAAATTTTGCGACTGAAGGAAGTTCTTATGTAAACAAGGTTTGGATCTTAGTTATATATTTTTTGCTATTGGCTTTTTAACAGAGACTTAAGGACTTGGTCACCCTTTGGCTGATGATTTAAAAAATGAATTTTGCTTCAGTGAATACATATAGGCTATGTGCTTGATTCTCAAAGTTTCTTTTTCTAAAATGTTTCTTTGCAGCCAGACGTGATTCAGAATATGACAGAGTTCAAACGCAGCCTGCCACTCTTTCCTCTGGTGAAGCCACATATCAATTTCATGGCTGCAAAACTGTGAAGACCCTTTGTTGGGTGAAGAACTGGAAGTGGAAGAGTCTTGTATGACTTCAGTGGATTTTCATAATGAACCAACATCTTAAGCTGTTGTTAGGACAAACAATCCTGTCCATTATGAGGGTTCCTGATTCCTTCTAGGTTCATTCGGCATTTCTGGTGTGATAGGGTTACAGCAAATTAGGCAAATAGGCTGTAGTCATGCGTCATGTTTATTGTAGAGCCACTCTTGGAAACCAAAATCAAGTGGTATATTCAAAGGTCTGTGTAGGTAATGGTATATTTTACAATAGTGAGGCCCCTTTAAAGGTTTTGTTTGCATAATGGAATATGAAGAAGCTTACTGAACAAACTGGTGTTATTTTAAAGGCCCTTCCTTTTCTTATTAAAAGTCATTAAGATTAAGCAATTTATTGGATGTGGAGGAACGAAACATTATTAAAATGCACATACTGATATTTTTAAAGAAAAGACTATGGAATTACACCTTAAGCATATTGATCCTCAGAGCAGCCAACCATTTAGGTACTATATAAATCAGTGGAAATGAGGGGGAAACGTCAACAGATATATTTCAGATGAGTTACCAGGCATATTGACATAGTTTTAATCTTTATACACATTTGAAGACATTTTTTTAATATTCAGACTAGTAAAATGCTGGAAACACCTGGGTAGCCACCCTTTTCTTGCCCAGAGTGTTACCTTCTGCTTGTAACCCCTGTGTTTTCTCAGGGTTACTTGGAAAATGTTTCATTTGCATAAATAAAATTGTTTTGGCGCTTTTTCTTCCAGTTGTTCATGTATTGTTTTTAGATATCTCATCAAACTTGCCCTCTCTTGTTGGGTATGTGACTTGTCGAAAAGGCTATCAGTGACCCTTAATAGGTGTTTAAGCAGTGGACATGGGGCAGACTTCTGTGAAAAGGCATAGAATGGAAATCTTAGTCTTTGTCACAAAGACACAGCACAGCGTGTGCCTGATTCCACAAATTCACCATTTGAATGTCCGGAACAGGGTGGCCCTTCAAGGCACTGATACAACAATACCTTAATCTGACCTACCACTGTTTTTGCAGCTCTTGATGCAGGCTTTTATCAGGCTTAGATATTTTAAAGTGACAGGGAAGAAGAAATCCCAGAACAAATGAAAGGTTAGCATTTGCTTAGGCATGCCAGCAATTAAACGTCAGCTCAATAGGGCAACATCACATTGAGCCTGACCAAGGCAAACTTCCCTGTGCTTAAAAGCTTGCAGCCAGTATTTTAAACACAGTTTAAATGCTTATCCTGGATCATTTTTATTTGACACTTGAGGCATTTGCAATGCAATAATAGCACAATTTAATAATCAGGATACAGGGAGTTGGTGACAACTGCTTTCTAGGAAAACAGCACAAAGCAGAGATTTGTATGCAAAATAAATAGGAATGATAAAATAGAATAATTTTTTCATCTCTAGCCTATTGGTTTTAGTGGAGGTTGTGCTACTAAAAGCTCATAGGAAGACAGGGGAGCCAGGTGCTGAGGTTTTCCCTAATCTGGTTTTTGGAGAGAAAAGGCATACATTTACCAAAGTAATATGTCTTTTAAATGCTGGCTTTTTTCAAGTTTGTTATACGGATTCTAAGTCTGAAGTATTTCAATGATCCCAAAGGATTTCTAGTCTCAGCTTGGTTTTCTAAGAGAAAATGTGCCTAATACTTCAGAAATCTGACCTGCATAGCACTAATCGTATAAGAGCACTGGTAACATGCTTTGCAGTTTGAGGCTGGAATCTGAATGTCTTGGCTACCCCATCCACTGTTTCGTTTTATTAGTTCCAATGTTGATTGCCTTGTGAATTGTCAGAATAAAATTGTATGTTGCATCTTCCTGGAGATACGATATATAACATCCGAGTAGGAAATAAACAGCTAACCTTGGGACATAGAATTAACCTGCCTGTATCTTTAAAGGGTGCAATGTTTTATCATTGCTGTATTTTACCTTGTTAAGGTTCAAGGCCCCTCCTGCATCTTACAGCAGTGCAGTGAGTTAAAAGAAATAGGGCATAATCTCTCAGGGAGTGTTAATGCTATTGAACATTAACCCTTCACGTCCAACAAGTTCATTACTCATTATGGCTGGCATCATGGTAAAGAGGTCATTCGATTGTTTTGTTACACAGAAAGCTGTAGCTTTTTATGTGATACAGATGATAGGTTTTCCACTCCATTCCTATCCTGCTCAAAAACTGAAAACATGACAAGGAATCAGATGAACTCTTCATGTGATAAGTGGCATTAGACATGACACACACGCCATGGATATTGTCATATCAGTATACCTTGATGCTTAATTATACAGCAAACTTTGTTTACAGGATGCAAGCTATGACAGAGGCATCATTGGAGTTTAATTATGCTAGTATTGTTGCATATGCATGCAATCTGTTCAGGGATTTCCTCATCCAACCCAAGCAAGGTTGCACAGGAACAAGACATACAGAATTTTATCCAGGAACCTTTTAATTCATTATCTAGGGGGAAAGACCCTGTTTGTGGCAAATAGTGTGTGTGAAAAAGAACCATCAAATAATTTCTGTCCTTAGGGAAACACTGGCTAAGAGATGCACAGGATTTCAGTAGTGGTTTAACGCACCCAAAACGTTGGCATACCCATGGTGATTCCCATTTTGTGTTAAACGTCTGTGCTGGTAACTTTATCTCAGCAAGAACACACTTCGGGAATTGTATGCTTAGTTCCCTGTAATAGAACATTGGGCATGAGTAAATGTTTGGTCAGTCCCAAGAATGACTTCAGAATGCTGCAGTGGTCTTAATCTCATTTCTCCCACTCTTCCTCAGTAGTAAAAAAAACATTTTGCTGGAAATCTTGGAGGAGTGGAGTAAACATGTTGGAAAATGTGCCATTTTACTGTTGTGTTGCCAGCTGTGAACAGAAAAATGCTACTTTTTTTTTCATTCGTACATACCATATTTCTCTCCACTGTGATTTTCACAAATATTTAAAAGGTTTTAGATTTTTCCTCACAAATACCTCATTTTTATAAGTTTAGCTTTCCCCCCCCTTTTTTGTTAAAATCATTTGCACAACTATTTTAAAGAGATTGGAACGCACACTGCAAAAATTATATATTTTGAGACTTGTTAAAACATGCACAACTCTCAAGAAGAACCCAATGACTTTGTGTAGAAAATCAGTTCATGAAATATATAATTCCTAATGCAATATTTTAGAATTTATATGAACACTTACACATTGATGGAAATTGCTCCCCTTATTTTTGTAGAGCAAGCATGAAACCACTTTCCAGGGAACTGGTTGAATACAAGTCTGTTCATTGCACGCTCCAAAGTGATTTCATGATTGCCAAAATGAATGTGGTTTTTTATAAAAAAATGCTGGGGTTACAACATAAGCAGAACATTCTTTTTTGTGGCATGATACTGGTCCAGTTTGCACATAGCACCACTAAACCATGGGCAAGACTCAGTGAGTGCCCATGCCCCCCCCTTCGCTCCTCCACAGCCAAGAGGAGGACTTCTGCCGAGTTTGGTTTCACTTCTAAAACATATTGTCTTAGTCTTACCTACCAACCAGGATTGCTGGTTTAAAACATTGTGTCTAATTTAATTAGCCAACTGCATAACTCATAGTTTGAAGTTGGCTTGTTATGAAACTGACTACAGTTTCATGTGTGCATGCAGTTCACCATTTGTGGCCCCTCAGCATCCTGAACTATATTTATTTATTCACTACTTATAGGAATGGCCAAGACGGCTAGCAAAATATATCAACAGTATCGTAAAAATAAATAAAAATCCATTGTACAATGAACCTTTATTCTGAAATATCATGAAGTCAGTGTGTCCACAATCTGTGAATGCCAATGTGTCCAGTAGAGAGACTAAATTTCTTTTTAAGTGTTCTCCAGCATTTTATGATTTCCAAGTTTGGTAGAACAAAATGCAGTTTGATAACTCAGGCATATCAGTGGATTCTCTCTAGTAGATCCAAAGCTGCAGTGTCAACAAGCAATAACAAACTACCTAGACTACACTGTAATTCAGTTTTAGTGCTCGTTAACAAAATTTATGTAACAAATCATAAATTATGACTAGACTACTGTAATTTTTGCAAGTGCTATTTTGAGCAGTTAATGTGGAATTGGGTGCATGTTGAACACAATATGACAGAGTGCTTGCCATACTCTTGACAATAAACAATCTGAATATAACCTCGAGTCCTGAAATGGTTTTATTTTTAACTTGTCACATTCTGGTAGCAATGCATTTGTCAGCAGCTGACTTTGCTGGGCACAAGATGTCGTTTTAGAAATCTAGATTACATCTTTCAGTGAAATCTCCTAAGGCATTTCACTTTTACCTTTTAGGGTCTGCCCTGCTTTTTTAAAACACCCAGAGTATGGCAGAAACATTAGGAATGAGTTAACAGCTGCACTAATCAATTTTGTTTTAAACCTTCCAAAGTATTTGTCTCCGAAACGTGGTTTGAAGTACAGTGCTTTTGCTTTACTAGAAAGGGATTTGCTGCTCCAGTCTTAATTTGCACCAAGGAGATTTCTGTTTCCTTTAATTCCAGCCTACTTTCTCTAAATCCCAGAGCCTCTGTCTATAATCTTGGAGATTTCTTGGAGAACAGGCAAGGTCCCTGCAGACTTGGAGCTAGGGAAAAAAAAGGAAGACTCCGGTAACTAGTGACTGGTGAACGTGATACTGATACCAGAAATGGTCATAGAACAGATAACACTGGTCAACAACAAATTTGTTGTCTGCGTTTTTTCAGTTGATTTAGGACGAATCTGATGCCCTGAATCCAAAAATCACATTGGTTTTGCTCAATCAGGTCAAGTTTTTGAGCTATGACCACATGTCGGTTTTTTACATTTTTGTTCACATGTACGCTTGTGTGGAGCATTTTAGAAGAAGTTGGTGGGGGTAAAATGCCATGTCAAATAATTGTTTTGATTGGAAATGATTATTTTAATGACAAGAAGTATTCAGGTCCGATAGCTCTGGGTGATTATGTCGAAAAGGGATCAGTTTGAAGTCATAAAATCTCGAAATCTTCCATAAATTGGTGCGGCAAAGCATAAAGTTGGGGGATCAAAACTAAGTTAATGGAGCAGCTGCCCCAAGAAGTGTATAGGAAACTCCACCTGCGCATGTGCCAACTTATGACTTATGGGTGGACCAATGGCAAGAGGAGTCTGAACTTTGGAATTCCCATGGTTTGGAGGGAGCCGACAAACCATGTCACTGACTGCTACTTCTGCGCTGTTGATGTGACTGGGATCAACAGAAAGAACTGGAGCAGCCTCAAGTATCCTGATCTTCAATCAGCACGTTGTCCTGTAGCTCATTGTGATGAAATTCCAGTGCCTATCTTCGGAGAACTTCCTGACATTAGTGACGAAGATGCCTCCAGTGTTGAAGGACATGAAGAAGAAGTGGTTCTTGAAGATGATGCTCCACATCCATTTTCCCAAAAGGAGTTGAATGATCTAGTTCGCGACCTCAGCTTGTCAAAGGACTCTGCCGAACTGTTGGCATCCAGATTGAAGGAAAAAAACCTCCTCTCTGACAGTGCTCGCATCAGCTGCTTCTGCAACAGGCATCAAGAGTACCTCCGTTTTTTCTCGGAAGAGAAGGATTTGGTGTACTGTGCAGATATTGCGCAGCTTCTGCTCAAGCTTGGAGTGCCACAGTAGGAACCCAAAGATTGGAGACTGTTCATTGACAGCAGCAAGCGATCACTGAAATGTGTTCTGCTACACAACGGCAACCAGTTTTCCTCTATACCCCTGGCTCCTCGAGTACACTGAAGGAGAACTATGAAGCAGTGAAGTATGTGCTCGAGAAAATTGGTTATGATCAGCATAAGTGGTTTATTTGTGTTGACATGAAGATGGTGAACTTTTGGTTGGGACAACAGTCTGGCTTCACCAAGTACCCATGTTTTCTGTGCATGTGGGATAGTAGGGACCGTGCTCAGCATTACACAAAGAAGGACTGGCCTGTGCGGGAGGAATTGGTGCCTTACAAAGAAAGGAACATCATCAACGACCCTCTGGTGGACAGAGACAGAATACTCTTCCCACCGCTGCACATCAAGCTCGGCTTAATAAAGCAGTTCACCAAGGCTCTGGACAAGGATGGTGACTGCTTCACTTACTTGTGCCAGGCTTTTCCAGGATTGACCATGGAGCTGGCATCTTTGACGGTCCTCAGATCCGTCAGCTCATCAGAGATCCAGAGTTCGGAAACTCAATGAACGAAGTGGAACTGGAAGCATGGAAGGCATTTGTTCTGGTAGTGAAGAACTTTCTTTGCAACAATAAGGCCAGAAACTAAGCAGAACTTGTCAACAACATGCTGACTGCTTTCAGAAACCTGGGCTGCAACATGAGTGTCAAGATGCACTACCTATTTTCACATATGGACCAGTTTCCTGAGAACCTGGGTTCAATGAGTGATGAGCAGGGGGAGAGATGCCATCAGGACATGAAAGAGATGGAGACCAGGTATCAGGGTCACTGGGACGCAGTCATGATGGCTGACTACTGTTGGACTCTGAAGAGAGACTTCCCTGCCACTGAGCATTCCAGGAGTTCCAAGAAACGGAAGTTCAAGCCCTGAAGTTTGAAAAATGGTGAAGGAACATTCAATTTATGTGTACTTACCTTTATCAATGCCTACCATTCAGTTTACAGTAATTGATGTTTCTATCAGGTAATCAATATATGTTGTTGGAAAAACATTTTTTTCTCTTAAAAACATTTTTAGGATGATATATGTGTTGACAAAAATCAGCTGATAATGCGAAAAAAATGTAATCAATTTTGTCACAAGATCTGATTTTTTTCGAATCAACATAGCACAAAAACCTGACCTGATGGAGAGAAACGGATGCCATTTCCTGATTCAGCAGTGCAAAAATACCCTAAACCAATTGTAGAAATCTAGACAACATTCAAAAAGTAAAAAATTGTTGCCCAGTGTAATTAAACAGTCAGTCTGTGAGCATTGAGAAAAGGATGCTATAATTACTAAAACCCAGTATGGCTTTATCAAAAACAAGTCTATGCCAGATGAATCTCATTTCCTTTCCTTTTTTTCTTTTTTCTATCCCCACAGGGGAACGCTGTGGGCATAGTTTACAAACCGTTTATAAGCCCCATATATTTCAGTGCAACTTATTTCTAGGCAGGTATATTCTGTATGGATTGCATCTGGGCACTATGACACTCAGAAGTCCTGTTCTGAGCCAAACCTGATCAATCGACACAAAACTGCAAGTTAAAGAAGCAAAAGTAGACTGAAATCAACAGACTTTTCTTTCCTGGTAAGTACACTGAATATTAACAGCCTTGCTTGGGAACAAGTGCCCCCTGAGATCAATGAAGCCTTATTCTCCTTCAAGTATGGCTCAATCTCAAATATGCTGAAATAGTGTTGAATACTGAGGGATTGGACTACAATCCTAACCATACCTCCTTAGAAATATATTCCTCTGAAATCAGAACTTCAGATTGTGTGGTACATAGTTGTTTCCTATCAAAGGTGGACCATTCCCAAACCTGGAGAATGTTTAGAAATGGAAAATGCTTGCTGCACATGTAAGGATAAAGCTCTGCTTTTATTTACACAGATTCTAGCAAATTGCCCTTTCAAGGCTGTAACAAGAGAGGCACTTAAGCAAGAAACAATTGCACTGGAGTTTCAGGCCGCTGTGTTTGTTCTATAGCCGAGTGGGTTGTCAAGATAACCCTTCACAATTAACCCCTGGTCGCCAAAGGAAAGATTACAAGTGCAACACAACTAGAATTTTCTCAGTTCTCCTTTGCTGAAAGAGAAAATAATCCTGCTGGGATACACCCTGAAATGTTAACCTAACTTTTCCCAGGACTTTGTTCTGGGTCAGTATTTCAAAATTCAAGTTACGACTACAGTCTTGAGGAGGGCTTGTATTCAGATGTACTTAGCAGAGAGAAAAAGTGCAGGTCATGATGCAGTTAATTTTAGGCATTGTACATGCCATAGGTCTGAAGCACCTGATTCCCTCCAACTAACACTTGAAATTTTAATGTATTTTTTAATATTTTGTTGGAACCCGCCCAGAGTGGCTGGGGAAACCCAGCCAGATGGGTGGGGTATAATTATTATTATTTATTGAAACTAGTTTGAAGATGCTGAGAATTGTCGCTCTGTGAGGGGTGAACTACAGTTCCCAGGGCAAAGACTATCAGTCATAGAATTGGAGAGTTGGAAAGGGACCCCAAGGGTCATCTAGTCAAACCCAACAGACCTAACTGACCTGACCTGACAGATCTGTGATTGGATTCCTCAGTGTTTTACCTTTCCCTTTTATATCCGGGGTAAGTTTTGACTTTTCTTGGAGAGGTGGTGAAGGAGGTTCTCCAACCCCAAACCCCCATATTTCTATTTTGTTTGTATCTAGAAACTATGAACAGTATACAGTGGTACCTCGGGTTACATACGCTTCAGGTTACAGACTCCACTGACCCAGAAAAGTACCTTGGGTTAAGAACTTTGCTTCAAGATGAGAACAGAAATCCCGCGGGGGCAGCAGGAGGCTCCATTAGCTAAATTAGTACCTCAGGTTAAGAACAGTTTCAAGTTAAGAACGGACCTCCAGAACGAATTAAGTTCTTAACCCAAGGTACCACTGTACAGTGGAGCAGTTCAGCTAAGGCAATGAGCTTTGGCTGTACTACTGAACTTCCCCCCACCACCAATCCCTGCTCACTCCATAAATCTGAACAGATTTGGGGAGATTTCTGGGACAGAGGGCAAGGGAAGTTCTGCTGCACTAACAGAACTACTTTTTGGACTTCACCCTGTGTTTGCATTAAGTGAGGAATACAAAAATCAAAATAATAAAGTGTTGCTAGCATGGCAGCCTATTTTGTATTACAGTGATACCTCGGGTTAAGTACTTAATTTGTTCTGAAGGTATGTTCTTAACCTGAAACCGTTCTTAACCTGAAGCACCACTTTAGCTAATGGGGCCTTCTGCTGCTGTGCCGCCGGAGCACAATTTCTGTTCTTGTCCTGAAGCAAAGTTCTTAACCTGAGGTACTATTTCTGGGTTAGCGGAGTCTGTAGCCTGAAGCGTATGTAACCTGAAGCACATGTAACCTGAGGTACCACTGTACTGCTTATGCTGCGTTACTGAACAATTTCTAGGAGCATTAAGTAGCAACCCCCTCTTTTTCTTTTAAAGCTTTCTGTTGTCTTTTAAAGCAAAAAGGTTGAAGAACGACGTGACACACTCGTTTGTCATGTGCGCTGCCAATGCTAAAAATAATGTTGACATTTATAGAAAATGCACATTTGAGCCAAGTTTTCCCCACACATGACTCTTCTTGAGCTCAAAGAGGCTCTGCGTGTGTCAGGATAGGTCTTTGAAACACCTTCTCTTCTCCGCCACCAACCTGTCAATTTTTTGGTATCCCATCCCTGCATTTTGTGTCTCTTCAGGCTGCTGCAGAGCAGTGAGAATTACTAGTCACCCAGAAGAGGGTTGGCATGTTGTGTACTGCCCTGGAGGGAGAGGCTGTCAGCAATACATTATGTACATAAAAGGCACTTTGGAGGATCAGGGACAAGCTACGTGGCATGAGCTCAAGCCAAACTGGAGAGTTTGTTTTGTAAAATTATTGTCAGTTGTAGATTTGCCACCCTGCACTCACCTGGAAGCAGATGTTGTCTACTTGGCTGCCTTCCAACAGTCTTGCTTAGGGCTAATTCTGTTCTCGTGGTGCTTGAGCAATGGTTTGTTTATTAAAGTACCTGCCCTTCACCCTAAGTTCCCGGGGCAGGTTACAGCATTAAAATACAATATTAAAAGTCATTTTAAACAACTTAACAGCCCTAAAGATAAGCTGGGTCCTAAAAACATACTCCTTACGTATCAGAAGCCGCTTTAGCATTAACTGCATAAGGAAGGTGCCAGACATGTGGGAAGGGAATTCCACAACCTAGGGGGCCACCACAATAAAGCCCTCTCCCAGACTGCCCTTGTCCCGAACCTTTGGAGACAGAGGAACTACCAAGAGAGGCCCCTCTTCCAATCTCAAAACCCAAGAGGGTCTGTAGGGAAGGAGGCAGTCTTTCAAATATTTGGGTCCTGGGTCATTTAGGGCTTTAAATACCAACATGAGTGCCTTGAATTGGGCCTGGGAACAAGCTGATAACCAGTGCAGCTGTTTTAAAACAGGGTGGCGCTGTGGTCTAAACCACTGAGCCTCTTGGGCTTGCCGATCAGAAGGTCAGCATTTCAAATCCTCGCGACAAAGTGAGCTCCCGTTTCTCTGTCCCAGCTCCTGCTAACCTAGCAGTTCGAAAGCACACCAGTGCAAGTAGATAAATAGGTACCACTGCGGCAGGAAGGTAAACAGCATTTCTATGCATTCTGCTTTCTGTCACAGTGTTCCATTGCGCCAGAAACAGTTTATTCATGCTTGCCACATGACCCAGAAAGCTGTCTGTGGACAAACGCCGGCTCCCTCGGCCTGAAAGCGAAATGAGTGCCACAACCTTTGACTGGACTCAACCATCCAGGGGTCCTTTACTTTTACGTTTTATAAATATATATGATGCCATATAAGCTGTCTTACTCTCCAGTGACTCCTATGTGAGGTAAATAAACAAACCTGATAATGCACAGGTCCACCATGACTCTGACCTATGGTGTCATCTCAAATGAATGGAAATAGCATCTGTTTGAAAAGAGTGTCAAGCTTTGTCCAAATTCCAGGAAAGAGGTCGCCAGCAAGATGCTACTTTGATATGGAAAGTGACTGAGCTCCATGGTGTATGTGTGTAGATCAGTGTTTCCCAACCTTTTTTGGGCAAAGGCACACTTGTTTCATGAAAAAAATCTCGAGGCACACCACCATTAGAAAATGTTTAAAAAATTAACTCTGTGCCTATATTGACTATATATAAAGTAACTCTCTTTAATAGGCATCAAATAAACACAAAGAAAGTATTTTATAGTTACTTTATTATGAAATAGTAAGTACCGTATTTTTCGTCCCATAGGACGCTCCGTCCCATAGGACGCACCTACTTTTTTTGGGGGGGGGAAATAAAGGAAAAAAATTTTTCCTTTATTTCCCCCCTCCCCCAAAACCAGGTCGGGGAACAGTGGGATGGCGGTGCTGCACCTCCCCGCTGTCCCCCGAGCTTGTGGGGCTGGCCCATGTCTGCCTGGCGCGAGGGGCGCTCTGCTTCAGGGCGCCCCGGCGTCGGGCGGCAGGCTACAGTCCGCAGCATGGGGAACCCTCTGTTTCAGGGCGCCCCACGCGCCCCCCGGGTGCGCAAGGCTTGCCAACACGAGCGCGGAGCACGGGGCGTCCTCCGAAGGGCGCCCCATGCTCCACACTGCCAGCTCCCGCCTGCAAGCCTTGCGCTCCTGGGGGGAGATCCAACTCGCCCGCCTCCCTCCCACGGCACACCAGGCAACGTCTCGCGGCACACTAGTGTGCCGTGGAACACCGGTTGGGAAACACTGGTGTAGATCAGCTGCTTAGAGACAAAAATAAATGAATACATTTAACATGCTTGTTACAATCGCAATACATTTTACAGGATTGTGATATTTCATTGTGATTTGACCGCTGAATTTCTAGTTCAGTCAATCTTTGTTGTTATTTCCCCCCAAAATGTCTGTATGTCCTGAAACACCCTAAAATGGATTGTTTTGGTCCTGCCACACAGTGATGGTGGATTTCGCAAATGCTGCCCATTTGCTAGTGCGGACTGCTCACCCACATGAATAATCACATCTCATCTGCTGAGTAAGTGTCATGAGGATGTGCCTTAAATAATTTCCCAAAAATCTAAGATGATACAAGAATGGAAAGAGAACTGATTGTAGAAAATCAAAACCCTGACTGTTGCAGATTTCACATCCTAAAAATGCATAGGAACACTACAGATTCTGAGACAATGCAGAAGGCACATCAAATTTAATGTTCCATAACAGATTACATGTCCAGTAATTGTAGATACTTCTTATTTTCCACCAGATCCAGTCTTGGCCTTGTCAATAGCTAATCACTGGAAATCTTGCTCACCTCCCTCAGCTGATTACTGGGTTGGTAGAGCCTGGGATATAGGTATCTCTGAGCATCTCACATATCAAAGAAAACTAGCTACAGAAGCATCTAAATCAGATCACTTTTATACTACTTGGCCTAAATTTTTGATTTATGTCAATACAACAGACAGAACATGGTCCAATTAAGTTTGTGGAGAGGATATGCTTCAGAACATTAGGATATAAAGGGATCTATCAGTGTCTTGGATTGTGATGATAAAATATGCACCACATAATTTAATGTAGGGTATGGCTTTCCCTTTTCTTCCCCTCCTTCTTATCCATTCTAATTTTCCTCCCCACCTTTTTTATCCGTATGTTTGATGTTGTTTGTATATTGTCTTTATTTTAATATTTTTATTTTTTATTTTAAAGCAAAGGTATATGTTTGTGTCTCTCTGTAGATTCAAACTGGAGCCACAGGGCTGAGGAAAAGCTATTTGACAGTGAAATGGGCTCCCTTGCAAGGCGGACTCTCCTTCATTGGAGATTTTTAAACAGAGGTAGGGCTGGCCATCTTTCAGGGATTATTTAGCTGTGATTTCTGCATTGCAGTGGGTTGGACTAGATGACCCTTGGGAATCCTATGATTCTATATATATATTTTAAAGCCCGCCTCAACACCATTTTTATTATTCACATGGCTGCTGTTTGTTCTGCATGTGGGAGGAAAGAGAGAGAGATTCTTGCAAATACTGGTAGAAAAGCAGCCTTGCTTTGCACAAGGTTTCCTCTGCTCTTTTCTTTTACTTTTCTCGTTTGCATTTGTTCCCAGCTTTGATCCCTCCCCTCTTTTCCCTGCTACAGCTTAAGCCGATCCATGTAGAAATCCAGATATGCTTACAAGGCAAAATGTGTGTGCAGAAACTGTGAGGCACACAGATCAAAGGGTAGGAGAGGCAGTGTCTTTTCCACCCCCTTTTTTCTGCTGTGTATGCCAGGTATGCTGTATATTTTGGGGATATATTACATTGCTCCGAGCCCTCCAGGGCAGTGTGGCCTGTTTCTCTTATTTAGATAGATACAGATATCTGAGAGGTCATTGTTTTGCATGTATACTAAATATATATACAGTGGTACCTTGGGTTACATACGCTTCAGGTTACATACGCTTCAGGTTACAGACTCTGCTAACCCAGAAATAGTACCTCGGGTTAAGAACTTTGCTTCAGGATGAGAACAGAAATCGTGCGGCAGCAGCAGGAGGCCCCATTAACTAAAGTGGTGTTTCAGGTTAAGAACAGTTTCAGGTTAAGAACGGACCTCCGGAATGAATTAAGTACTTAACCTGAGGTACCACTGTATATATATTATCCTTACATTGTGAGAACAGAGGCCTGAGTTGTGCCTGCTTTGGTTTGCGAAAGGGCAAGTCCATGTATAAGTCCTCAAGAATAGATTACTGTGATGCGCTCTCACAGTCCAAATACAAACCACAGAAAGAGAAAGTTTATTTCGCTGATTTTATTTCTTCCTTTCCAAGGTCTTGTCATAAAGTGGGACGCCAGCTTCCTTTAAAAAAGGCATAAAAAGGTGGTACCACTAACCAGAACCTTCCTAAGTGCTTCACAGCTGTTCCCTTGTATGTATTATATATTTCATTTACATCCCACCTTTCCTCGGAGGAGCGCAAATGATGCCTGAAAGAGAAAAACAGGCACTTTTTGTTGGGGGTGGGTGGGGATGGTGCATTTCCACCCGCATCATCCAGCCCGAACACTGAGGTCCAGCGCAGAGGGCCTTCTGGCAGTTCCCTCCCTGCAAGAAGTGAGGTTACAGGGAACCAGGCAGAGGGCCTTCTTGGGAGTGGCGCCCGCCCCGTGGAACGCCCTCCCATCCGATGTCAAGGAAATAAACAACTACCTGACTTTTAGAAGACATCTGAAGGCAGCCCTGTTTTTAGTGTTTGATTTTATTATGTTTTTATGTGTGCTGGAAGCCGCCCAGATTGTCTGGGGAAACCTAGTCAGATAGAAGGGATATAAATAAAAACTTTATTCTTATTCTTTATTTTAATGCCAGGGAAAGGTCCAGTATGGTTTTAGTGAGAAATCAGTGGGCCCATCAGGAGTTTCGGTTTCCTTCAAAAGCAGCTCTCTGTATTTTGTGTGCAAGGGAGCCAGAGCTGTAGCCTCGCCGTTGCTTTTTCTGCGGCTTAGCTGGCCAAATAGCTGGCATTAAATTATGAGCTCGTAGGGAAAGGTTTTGACAGGTGCTGCAGGGCTTGTTTGGCTAGCTAGAGCATTTTGAATCAACATCTGACTTCTGAACTTTGAGGGCTGATTTTTTCCAGCCTGCGACTTTGTGCCACTTAGCACAACCTCAGCAGAAATGGTTCCCTGCTTCCTGTGGCCAAGTGCGTCTTAGGCATGGGTAGGCAGACGAAGGCCCAGGGGCTGGATCTGACCCAATCGCCTTCTCAATCTGGCTCGCAGACGGTCCGGGAACCAGCGTGTTTTTACATGAGTAGAATGTGTGCTTTTATTTAAAATGCATCTCTGGGTTATTTGTGGGGCATAGGAATTCGTTCATTTTTGTCTTTCAAAAGATAGTCCAGCCCCCCACAAGGTCTGAGGGACAGTGGACCAGCTCCCTGCTGAATAAGTTTGCTGACCCCTGGTCTTAGGAGTGTGTCTCACAAGGTGGGTTTGGGGATGTGGATGAAGTGGGAGGCACTGGAGCGATGGGGTGGGTGGTGTTTATGGGTGCTTGCGAGCTGTGAGAGTAGAATGGGATGTGTAGTGGGTGCTGTATTATTTGTGTAGAGATATAAGGCAGAATTTGTAGTAGAGATATAAGGCAGAATACTGTGTCTATGGTACTGGGGTGACTGTTGTATACTGAGAGTCAGGATGTGCTTTGGCAAAAGTATTGCATTGTATAATTTATTACATATGTTATTTCTGTAAACTGTTCAGAGACATTAAGTGACATATAAATATATGAAATATATGCCCCCCCTGCTCGCTCCATTCACCAACCCCAACTACTTGCCAACCCCCTTCCTTCATAACTGTTCCTTCTCTCTTTATACCTCAGTGAGTGTCTATCATGCTTTTAAGCCTTTTATTGGTTGGTATTGATTTTATAGAAGTCACTTTGGGAGCCCTGTTAGCTGAAGACCAGGATACAAATGTCCAAAATAAAAAAAAGAGGATGTGTGTGTTATTTTTAAAACTGCAAATGACATACAAATCATGAAACTACAGTGACAAAATAACAGGACAGCAGTGTGCACAGCAATGCGCTCATGCCGTTTTCACTAATATTCATTTTTACAGACATTTCCCCCTAATATATGCATTTGTACATAATTTCTGGTTGGAGAACTGCATTGCAAAATCAGGAGAAGGGTGAATTTTGGAAACTAGGTAGGTTTACATCAAAAGGTGAACTGAACCAAATTTCTTCGCGTTGCTGGAACAGGCCACATGATTTCTGTGTTCTGTACGGTAATAAACGCAATATCAATACTGGATTCAGGAACTTATTTCTGAACTGCAATATTTCATCAGACATCCCTTTATGGAGGCCCTTGAATCTAAACTACTGATTGTGCAATTAAAGCTCCAAATCCTCACCTTTGTGCTTCTGCTGCAGGGGTATCACGTTTCCTAAGTGCTCAGAGCACAATGTTTATGCCTGATAAAACATAATACCTCCACTCTTAAGGACTCAATAGCATCAAGAGATTGTTAGACCGGAATGTGGCTGGACAGGAGAAATGAGCACATCAGCTTTTTGCTTTTTTTTGGTGGGCAACAGAATTCATGTTCCCAGACCTAAATATTCTGTGAATGTCTCCTGTTTTCCCCACGTCAGTTCATTTGATGCAGTGCACAGCTGGAGTGTTAAGAGGCAGCTCTGAACATTACAATTACTTGGTGTGTTTAACACCAGTATTTTCCCCACAGAAAATAAAAATACTTAACCTAAGACATTCACCTTGAAATCCATCTTAACCCAGCAAAAAAGATGTGGTGTAGGTTTTGTTTTTTTTAAGTTGCTCTAGGTTTTTAAGCTAACGTTGGATGGCCACCAGTCATGTATGGTTTAGTTGAGGTTCCTTCACAGCAGGGGGTTGGCCTCGATCACCCTTGGGATCCCTCTCAACTCTACATATTTATGATTCTAGACTAGGGGTTAGTCTGGTTGTGGTCTCAGGATTCCCCTCCATTCCTGTGATCTTGTAGCTGCTGCAAGAGTGGATTCTGCAGAAAAAGAGACCGTGAAAAGTGGTCGAACCAGTCTGTCTGTGACGTTAATGGCTATAGCCAAGTCTGTGAAGTATCAGATGTTGTTATGTTATGCTTGGGCTAAACTGTTCCACAGAAAATAGCTGGAAATCTTTCCAGGAGGTGAGCTTAGGCAGGAAGGTATTCTTCCCTCTCTCACTCTGGTTGGAGGTGATGCCATCAAGGTGTGGGACTGAGCGTGCAGAAGAACAAAAGAACCACGCAGGCTAGTAACTGGGAGTTGGAAAGACAGAGACACCTGATTTCTCTCTCTGTGAGACTCTAGTACTAAGAGTCTGTGAAAGCTCCCCTAGAAACCTAATGGGAGAATAGTAAGATCTGTTGGCTATGTTATTGTTGAGAGCCCTTCCATATTATGCTCAGTCTACGGTGTGTGTGTGTGTGTGTGTGTGTGTGTGATTGAGTGTGCACGCTAAACAAAACCATATCACAGAAACACTACAATCACTACCAACCTTCATACTATAGAAACTAAACCCAAGGTACTTGCAAGCTCCCATGAAAAAATTCACTGCTCAGAGACTGGAGGTGTGCTTGAAAATGTATTGACTCTGTCTAAAATTGATCAGAAATGTAACACCAATTGGCATCTGCTAGAAGGATAGATATTTTTAATTGGCTGGATATGTAATTTTTCCTAAATATGAATTTAATTATTATAGGTGTGTTTTTCTTGCTGCTGTTTTAAGCTGCTTTCAACAGATGTTGGGAAGACAGCATTTGTTTAAAAAATGTAAATAAGTCAACTGAAGTAAAAGTATACTATGTGAGGGTACAAATATATAGGCTCAGCTCCATAAAGGATTTCACAGCCCAATGGCTTCTGCAAATGACTGGGAGATGTCTGGTTTCCCATCGGGTTGCAGCCCTTGAGGTTTATGGCAAGCCATACTGCGGAGAGATCCCTCCTGCAACCTTACTAGTGTGAATGGAACCACTAGGCCTGGTAGGGCTGCTAGGAGGTCCCCTGGGCGTGGCCAAATTGTTCTGGTTCTCTCCCCATCCTTCTTCCTTGCAAAGCTAGTGTGGACTCTCAAGTGCTAACAACTTGAAAAGTTGCCACGGTTAACTAAACTGCCAAGGCAACTTTAGGTTCAGTTTAGTCTTCCTTTTGGTCCCTGCTGTCATAGGTGTTTCTTGGGGCAGGAGAAGATAATAAAACAAAATTCCAAGAACGATAAGAAGAACAAATCCTATGCCGCTCCATTAAAAAGATGACCACCACATAGCTGGCCAGAAATCACACCTCAGTGCAATCTAAATTAATGACTGGAGCAAACAGAGACGCCTTAAGTCTGGTGCCTGCAAGCTGATGATGATGATGGTGATTAACATTCATACACTGCCTGTCATCCGAAGATCACAGGGCGGTTTTCAGCATTAAAATACAAAATGGAAAAACACAAAATGTGTATCATAATAAGAACAGCCCCAAAAAAACCTCCTCCCACAAAAACATTTAAAAGGCCATAGATTATTTAGCAGCCAAGGGTCTGGTTATAGAATAATGATGGCATCATACATGCTTCCCAGGGGGAGAGCATTCCACAAATGGGAGGCCATTCCTGAAAGAGCAGGTTCTCAGGTTGCCACTCACCTCACTTCCCTCACAGGAGGCTCACGGAGAAGAGACTCTGATGATGGTCATGTGGGGACAGGCAATCCTTGAGGTACTGGGGTCCTGAGGTGCAGAAGGCTTTAAAGCTCAAAAACAGTACTTTGACATGAGTTTGGAAATGGAGGTGCCAATGCAGTCAAGCCAATGCAGACATAGCACAATGGACTCTGGAAATCCCCTTGAGATTCAGCTGGTCATCCATTATTGGGGTTTGGGCTCATGGTACTCGTGCTTTGATCCTTTGGGATACTGGCAAACCAGTAAATAAAGGTAAAACAGCCGGTTAGCAGTTTAATCTTGGTAATAGAGACAGAAGATCATACAAAGCTCTTAACAACTTGGGTCCAGGATGCTGTAAGGACCACTTTAGCCCTTATGTCCTGGCTTGACCACTGAGTCATGTTACAGAGGCCTGGCTGGCCTCCATTGAGAGTTGCACATTTTGTGTCAGAAGCCCCAAGCTCTTCCAGCAAAGATTCAGTATGTTAAATTTCAGCCATCTCCTTCGACCTTTTTATGTAGACAGGCCTATGCAACCTTTTTGATCAGTCATTTTAATCATTTTATGTTTTTATGATGGTTTTACACCATCATGTTCTATTGTCTAAATTGGCAACATATACTCTATAAATAAAAATTCAAAGTGCTTATTGAATAGGAGCGAGAACAACACATGAAATCTATTTAGGAACCACTATCCTCCAGTAAGCCTTTAATTGAATTGCTGTTGGTCTAACTGCATTCAGTTCAGGTTTCGATGCAGCAGGGAGGAGACTACTCATAAAATTCTGTTTTTTTACTACTGGCTTCCATGCTGTTGTGCTGTCTAAATGATTATTGCTTTGCAATAAAGCTGCCTCCACAGTCTGCAGGCAGTATTTTCATAATATAGCCAGGATAAATGCTCATAACCACGCTCAATTATTTACAGAAGAGCTTAATTAAAACAAGTGTAGATTTAAATAAAGCAGCAAGCAAAGTTCAATGATGCGTAAGAGAGATGTTGCAGTGTTAATGCTTTCCTCTCACTATAAATGTAAATTAGTTGTCCGGGTGTAATGTGAACAAGATGCCCTGGTCATTCCAGACACAGAACTTGAATTTAACCCATAAGGTCTCACTCCCAATGTCTATTTTATACAACCCACTTTAAAAGCTATCGTCTGTCCGCTTAACCCTCTTACATCATTTGTTTTGACATCAATCTGCCTTTGAGTTAAATTGGAGCACCTTTTTAACTCCCAGATAGCAATAAAGATACAATTTATTTCAGTGTGACTCTGTGTTTAACATAATTTAACATAATTTATTGGAAATCACAGTCGAAAAACACTGCTAAACACACTAGGGTACACTGGCCTCCATGATTAGTTTTTAACAAAACTGCTACTGAGATTCATTAGAGCAGTTTTGTGTTGAGCAACTGTGAGTCTCAAGCACTTTAGGGTTGAGTATTTATTTATTTAGAGACAAACCAACCAGCTGGGAAAAGATACAACCTTCCAATGAGGCATCGTTCATTAGAAATCTCTGGAGGAGAAAACCAAAAATGCCTAGGTAAAATATGGAAGGTGTTTAATAAACCCCAGTGGATTAATAATAAGAAATAATACAAATAAAACATGAGTGCTAACAAGTTTGATCTTTGAGAGTATTAACTCCTGTGTCAAGATAAAGACAACTTGGAGAAGAATGAGCCTCCTAAGGTTAAACTTAGCCTGCAATCCAATGGATGCCTGCAATGTTTTATAATGTTGGGGTTTTTTTAATTAAAGAAATGAAATACAGTTCTTTACAAAAAGAACCCAATTTTGATCAGTTTCTGGAGATAGGTAGTGCCTTTCCTATTTAATTTTAATAGGGGTAAATAGGATACATTCTTTTTGCAAGTTAAACAGAAATTTTCTTTCTTTTTTTTCAGGGTGGGGATATGAAACACCACAGTGCAACTGGCCTCAATTGTTGAGGATTTCATGGTGCATTAAATGGTTCAGGGTTTTTTGTTTTTAAATTGAAAACAGTGACTTAAAAAGCCACGACTTGGGCAGATAAATCAGTCATGTTTCTGTATTTGCCACTTTTTTCTAATGTGTATGTGGGGGGGAGGGAGAGATCACATGAGCCATCCTTACTATATAAACAAGGGTTGCTTGAATACTGAACAAACTCCTAGAACCCCATGGATTTTACACATCTTTTGACGAGACACCTAATGCATCTGCTGGAATTTGTAAAGCTTGGGTATGAGCACTCTTAATGGTGATCTAAATGGAAGAAGACCGGGATTAGCAAAGGCTCTGCAATTGTAATATAGAAGTTGGCACAACACAGCAATTCCTTGTGGACAAAGAGATTTTGCTGTGTACACAGAGCTGCCTTGCACGCAATAGTTTCCTGGTTTACTGCACAAATGGGCACAAGGCCAGTGCACTGGTGGATCTTCTATCTGTGCATGGGAACTTGTGCTTCTTCCTTGTGAAATCTAAGCTCCCCCTTCCCACTGCAACCCCTGAAAAGCCACTCCAGAAACTGGAGAAACCCTCTAGAATAGCCACCAACCCAATTTTGAAGCTGCTATCGGTATACGACATCAGCCAAGCATTGATTCACTTGTGACAGTGCTTCCCTATATCATGGGGCTCTTTGAATCCTTGATTCTACTTTCCAGTGCCTAACAAATTCAAACCCCTCTTTCCAACACCAATGTCTCAGCCACACATTGAGGCTTTCAATCTCCTACACAGCAATAGAAATATCACTTCCAGAACCACACAACTTGCATTTCCCAATGATCATTTAGCATAAAGCAATAGGTTAACTAATTTGGGGTTGGAGAAGGTGGGCTCAGACATTTTATGAAATTAAGCAAAGCAAATGGCGGCATGGTCCAAGGATCTGCAGTGGAAAAGAGAAAGGAATTATAGATAGTACAACATAATTCTGCATAACTAAATCTCGGCAGAGTGAAGATGCTCTCGTAGAACTGGGATAATGAACAGCAAGCTCCTTTATGGGAGCTGAAATTTGATGTCACTACTTGATGTATGCTAGTAGAAATAATCAAACTAATATATTGGTTGTTAAATTAAGCAATGGATATAGTTCAGTGTTTAATAGTTTATTCCCCCAAACATTTAAAGGAATTAAAGCAATCTATGTTACTATATTTGACACCATACACCTAAAGAATATAAAAAAACTTTATTCAATCTAATCCAGTATGTGATCGTAAATTGCACTACTAAAAACATGTCAAAAGCACAGTAACCAAGGAAATGCTTTTTGCTACTGAATTTAAAATATAATCCCACATTCTTCACAGTACATTTGTAGTGATAAAACAATAATTTCAGCAATTTTACCATAGAACAAAATTTTAGACCACCCAATCTGTACTTTTAGGTTTTGTAAGAGATAGTTTAAAAACCAGCAGGTATCAAAGAGCTGGTGTATATAAAGTAAAGATCACCTAGAAGGCTTCTTACAACAGGAATTTCTGCAAGAAATGTTTTATAGTGCTGAAAACTCATAGAAAGCCAACTTTCTGCAGTATACTGCTGAATATATAAATATATAGATATCAAAAGTCAAATTGACTTACAGTGGGGTTTTTTAGTATTTACAACAAGAAACTAAAGTATTCTGTTATGCTTTAGGTTTTTCCACATATACCAAATGCTGGAATACTAGCTGGTCATTATTACCTTTTAAAATATTACATTTTTATATTTAAAGTAAAGCTTGCTATGGAAATAATAATATTTCTTTAGCATACATTATTACAATCAAACAAAGACTTTTTTCCCATTTGCATCACTTCTGGCCAACAACTATTTACCAGTACTTTAAAAAGATGTGTTTATTACCTTTTCCATGCATTAGATATTTGAATTGGAACATAATTTGAGACTTTAAGAAACACTCAATGGTTCTTTAATCCTGCCAAAGCAAATACCACTTGTAAGCCCAGAATGACTGTCATTTGTTACTTCGCGATGATGTGACTTGTACAGAACCCAATATTTAAACACTGATACACTAATTTCTACCATTAAGAAAAAGTGCATTTTAAATATCTCCCTTATCAACCTCAATCCTGCCATGTACTAGGAAATCCATCTCATTGACTGGAATGGGACCTGTGCACACATGTCTAGATTGGAACCTATGCTCCAATCCAAAGAATTTACTTATAGGTGCCACAAAAATCAAGGACACTTTGAAAATAGATTTCAAAAGAGATGCAGTTAAGGTGAGTGCCAGATAAGTCTTAAAAAATAAAAATAGAAAATAGAAAACTGACTTCAGTAAAGCAGTAAAGCAGGATTGACTTGTGTAAGCAATAGTCTTTTAACATTCACAACTGAACATTTATACTTCCTTCTAAACACAGCTATGTGTTACCAGTGCTAATTTTTGAACCCTTGCTTCTTGATAATGACTCCACAATTTGGTTGTCTTTCCACAGCATACTGGCACTAAGCAACAGTCTAATATTGAAACTAGTCACATATAGATTGTAATTCAGTTTTTCAGTTTTACTGGTGGCAGACAGGAGTTAATTATATATAATGCTACTTGCATTACAATGAAAGAGCCAAAAGACAGCAATCTGTTGAATTTTTTAAAAAAATAAAAAAGCAATTTGCTGGTGTTCCAAGTTATCAGACCCAGACAGGTTTTTCTATATTTAATGAAACTTCTAACAATCTGGGCTGTTATGATGGACTATGTGAACTAGCAAGAAAATGTGTTGAGTTATGCTATCACTAATTTGAGGCTTATTCTTTAGCTTCCTCTATGAATACGGGAACCCTTATTAACTGACATTCCAGAGTTCCACTTGGCAATAATAAACTATGCATATTTTTAGAAGTTTATTATATTGGCCCATTTAGCAAAGTAATGTGCATTTACTGCAATAAGCGTACAAAATATAATTCAATACAGTCTGCACATAATTTATTAACTTCACAACTGTTTGGCTTCTGTTTTGAAAGAAAGCAACATTCGCCCATAGGAAAATGATTCAGATGTCTTCCGCCACAAAGTAAACACATCAGTGAAAACAAATCACATTCTTAGGATCAACAACTAAGGAGGATTTGCCCTGCCATAATAAGGTATTTTATTATTCTAGGGGGGTGGGGTGGGGACCACAAAAATCAGCAACATATCCTCCAATTTCAGCTCCTTTAGCCAAATAATAGGTATTGGTACATTGCTGCTGAATATAGCAGATGAGATTGTAAAAGTCTGACATCCACAGTCATTTATGCACCTTCTTGCTCAGGATAGTTTAAAATTTTCCGATGAGCTTGTCGCAAATATTGCTGCTGTTTGAAATAGACCTTGAAAGCTCCTTTTATAGCAACAAAAGCAATTCCGCCCTAAAATAAAAGGGAACAATTATTCAAAACTGACAGAACACGTTTAACACCTAATATATTTTTTTAATGGTTACATACACACACAGGCTTGTCAAGCCCCGTTTCCTTTGAAGTTCAGCTAATTAGAGCAATTCTGTACTAAAACCCGAAGCATACATTTCCCTGTCACAATGGGGGTAATCTAATGTTTCTATGCTGAGTTTGCACATTCTTTTGAAAGTTTTCATTCACTTAAATGGGGAGGGTTATGGTTTGTTCTGGGGCTGAATCTCAACCTTCTCACACACACCCCGGGCCATTTTGACAGGTGGATGGGGCCACTGACACAAAAGAGAAGAAGAGGTCGTTTAATCCTTCACTGCTCATGCCCAGTCTTCCAGTCCATGGTTCACAGGATTGTGTGAATGCAATCCTAGAGCAAGGGGGGGCACATCCAGCATGTCCCAATCTGGCTCCCAAGGCTGTTTCCTTAAAAAAACAACCCACCCACCTGCTCCATCTATATGTGACATCATGTGCAGTTAAGGATGCCTTCCAAAGGAACAACCAGAAAGTATCCTTGGACCCCCAGCACCACCACTAACCCCCAGACCCTATCCAATAGGACCAACTGCAACTCCAAAGTGCCATATAAATGCTATCTGAATATTTTAACTGATATTACGTAACAGTAAATGTAACAAAACACACCAAGCGTGTTACTTGACAGAAGTACGACAAAGGTGAAAATATGCAGAGAGAAGCCAAATCTCCTACACGTCTGCCAATCTAGTTCTATAAAGGAAAACTTTACACAGTCTTACCAAAATTGTTCGCTGAAGATTAGAGTTAACACTGCTGAACATCAACTTGCCAACTATCGTAGCAATAGTGGGAAAGACAAGAGCTCCACAGAGAATGCGAGTAGCAGAGACGTGATCTGCCAGAGGGTTGGCCTCAGCTGGAATACGAGGAACAGGACATCCAATCCCTAAAGAAAAATGCCATTGCTAACCAAGAATTAGAGTGCACTAAACCAGATTACAAATTTAACCTCTCCATTCCAATTAGCTCTTCGATTTAATGGTTTTGAGTACTTCTAGCCAGAAAACTTATGTACTGCAACACATTCTAATAAAATTATTTATGGCATTTACTTCTAGTTTCACAGATTAGAAAGTGGTCTCACAATTACACTGTTTATAGTCTTTATACTGCAATACCTTCTTGCAAGCTGCATTTGGGAGATGGAACTCATCTAACCAAATATTGATCTGGACAATGTCTTTTTACTTAGCACCAAGGAGAGAAAAAGAGAAGTGCTATATTTTGGATACTAAAATCTATCTTACCATCCCTCCTCACAGAAACAGCCAATCCTAGATATTCTACTCAAATTTTGGTAGCATTACCTGGAAATATGCTGTTCAGAATCTGTAGTTTGTTAGAATATTTTCGCCACAATCTAAGCACATAGTCTTCCCAGCGAATCATCTTTCCCAATATAAGCATAACTGGGATGGTGGGAAGTCCAATTAAAAGGAATAAAGGATCAGCTCTTTCCATAACATCGAGGCCTTCTTTATGACCCACAACCTGATGAATAAAAAAACACATTATTACATAAAGCACAGCACCATTCTAAATAGAGGTAATGTGGCTACTTTACAATGGCTTGACTTCAGGAGCTACAACTAAAGAACAACCTAATTTGAACCACTATCCAGAGAACCTACATGCCACTGCCCTGTACACTTATAGTAGTGCTATTAGCTTCTCTTGCACACTGAGATCAGAGTGCCAGACCTTCTGGGCTGGTGAGCAACTCATACGATTAGGCAACTGTTTGTCTCTCTTAGGCTAGATATCCATTTAGAACCCACTGCACCATCAAGTCAAATAATCCTGTTTCTGAGTATACGTAATTACTGCATATGAGTTTGGCAGCACAGGAAGCAATCTTGTAACTGAAACCTGACAAACCATTTTAAAAAGATATAGATACATATATGAAATGGACTAGATCTGAAACAAGGAAGTATTTTTAAGCAACTGTTTTCGGTATTAATTCCGCTATATATGTCCAAAAGCATCTTGATATGAGTCATGAGGAGCGTTGCAGTCAAGAAAGAGCACTACTCCACAAAAACTTCAAAATAAATGTTATATAACTCAAAAATGATGTTCCTAGAACTATGTATCAAGAACAGAACCCATGAGTAATGCTAACTTTTTAAAATGTCCGATATTTTTCAATCCACAGTAGTACTGATAAATAACCACAATCTATAAATAATTGAAAACTGTTAAGACAGCAGTAGTACATTGAGCACATCTGTGCAGTTGTCAAAAGCCTGCTTCAAGTACTATATATAAAGTGAACAGATGGATGGTGAAGGTACTGCAAGTGACTCCATATCTATACTCAAAGACAGGAGCGCATCAAAAATGAGTCCTGGCTTGTATCTTTCCTCCAAGTATTCCTCTAGACAGAAAAGATGAAAAATTGGGAAGAGGCTGAGAACAAACTTGTTCATTGAAACTATATAGGAAGTATATATCCAGGCTGAGGGCATGCTCTGAGCATTCTCCCTTTGCTCTCAACTAGGTATTTATTTCATTTGTTTCCCAGATTTCCTCGAAGAACAGAATACAGAAGCATTTTGTCATCACAACAGGGGGAAGGCTAGCCCAAGCAAGAATAACTGGCCCAAGGTCATCCAACAAGCTTTATGGTGAAACAGTGACTGCTTCCTTCCCCTGACCCCCCCCCCCCAATGGGAAAGGTGAGCAATAAGCAGTGAGAGAATCATGGTGAGCATGAGAAAAGCAAGAGAAAAATCTCAGATTGTAGGTAGAAGCAACAGCAATTATCAAGGAATCTGTTTCTCATCCAAATGGCCGCAGCGACTCCCATATAGTTTAGCAGAGCTTGTTAATGAATAGAAAAGCACGAATACATGTGGGCATATGCAGAGAAAAACAGACACAGGCAGAAATGGACAGATGTGAGGCTTTGCAGGATATTTATGATGGAATTTATTCAAACAGATGCTTGTGTGTGTAGAGGGAGGAGCTGAATACAGCTGTGCCTGTTAGATGGGATTTGTCAATCTGTAAGCACAGAGTTACCGTATTTTTCGCTCTATAGGACGCACTTTTTCCCCTTCAAAAATGAAGGGGAAATGTGTGTGCGTCCTATGGAGCGAAGACACCATAGCCCCGCGACCCTCTCCCGGCTGGAGAGGTGACGCGCGGCTCAGGCAGGTGCCTCCATAACCGCGCGTCACCTCTCCAGCCGGGAGAGCACGCGCGGAGCTAAAGCAGCCCCCCGCGACCCTCTCCCGGCTGGAGAGGTGACGCGCGGCTATGGCAGGAGCCTCCATAGCCGCGCGTCACCTCTCCAGCCCGGAGAGGGTCGCGAGGGGCTGTTTTAGCGCCGCACGCGCTCTCCCGGCTGGAGAGGCGACGCGCGGCTCTGGCAGGAGCCTCCATAGCCGCGCATCACCTCTCCAGCCGGGAGAGCGCGCGTGGAGCTAAAGCAGCCCCCCGCGACCCTCTCCCGGCTGGAGAGGTGACGCGCGGCTATGGCAGGAGCCTCCATAGCCGCGCGTCACCTCTCCAGCCCGGAGAGGGTCGCGAGGGGCTGTTTTAGCGCCGCACGCGCTCTCCCGGCTGGAGAGGCGACGCGCGGCTCTGGCAGGAGCCTCCATAGCCGCGCATCACCTCTCCAGCCGGGAGAGCGCGCGCGGGACTAAAGCAGCCCCTCGCGACCCTCTCCCGGCTGGAGAGGTGACGCGCGGCTCAGGCAGGTGCCTCCATAGCCGCGCGTCACCTCTCCAGCCGGGAGAGCACGCGCGGAGCTAAAGCAGCCCCCCGCGACCCTCTCCCGGCTGGAGAGGTGACGCGCGGCTATGGCAGGAGCCTCCATAGCCGCGCGTCACCTCTCCAGCCCGGAGAGGGTCGCGAGGGGCTGTTTTAGCGCCGCACGCGCTCTCCCGGCTGGAGAGGCGACGCGCGGCTCTGGCAGGAGCCTCCATAGCCGCGCGTCACCTCTCCAGCCGGGAGAGCGCGCGCGGAGCTAAAGCAGCCCCCCGCGACCCTCTCCCGGCTGGAGAGGTGACGCGCGGCTATGGCAGGAGCCTCCATAGCCGCGCGTCACCTCTCCAGCCGGGAGAGCGCGGACGGGGATAAAGAAGCCATAGCCCCGCGACCCTCTCCCAGCTGGAGAAGTGACGCGTGACTATGGCAGCAGCCTCTCCGCTGCGCCTTTCCGCTGCTCCCAGACCTGCTCTTTGGGGCTGGTGGTGGGCTTCCCCCCGCCAGCCCCAAAGAGCAGGTCGAAAGGAACCTGAAGCCAGGAGAGCGAGAGGGGTCGGTGCGCACTGACCCCTCTAGCTCTCCAGGCTTCCAAGGTAGCCACCTGAACGCACCTTAAATGGCACCTTGTTTTAGAGCGGGAAAACAAGAGGGGGAAAATTCTCCCACTCTCTGCGCAGCGCTTCCTGCCGCTTTGCTGAAGGGGCGCTGGTCAGAGAGCGGAGGAATTTTTTTCCCTTGTCCTCCCCCCTCTAAAACAAGGTGCGTCCTATTGTCCGGTGCGTCCTATGGTGCGAAAAATACGGTACATGAAATAGCAAGGCGGTAAGGAAAAACCACCACATGGGTAAGGAAAGAAGAATATGGAGTCACGCTCTTGTAAACTGCGTTTTCCAATCCTCTCACGGAATTTTCTTCCTTACAAAAAAACCAAACAAACTTCTTCAGCAACTGTCTAGAGGTTTGCAGCTTGATTAAGATAATGTAACATTTAGAAAATGCATCTGAACCTGCATCACTGTTACTGCTCCGTAAGTGACAGCTGTCCAGTAGATAGAGCCCACCATTATTCCAGCTGCAGCAAACGGACAGGCTTTTGAGATAAGGCGATCTGCCAGGTCCAAGACATAAACAACTGGACCTATAACATAAAGGAGAAATAAAGTTTTGTAGCAGAGATTACAAATCAAGAGAGTATATAGCATGGCACTACCTCTATTAACTCTATCACTGTCTTTTATGATTGGATGCTATGAGCAGCTCTGAGAATCTCAGTGCAGGATAATAACAGAAAAAATCCAACCCTGAATGTTACACTGTCTCTTGCACCACTGTACATTACCTTGAGACAATTGTGCATAAGGCAAACGATGATATCTTCCTTATTACATAAGAATGTAAAATGTCACCACCCTCTACAGTTTGCATTGCTTATAGGCAGATGGGAGTTCGCACCCAGCCCCACACATCTCCTTCAAGTCCCCACTGAGGCTTGAAAGGCCTCATGAGGATGTTTACAAAGTGTGGTTTTAAATCCCTGTGGTCCACTTTGAAATCCCAACAATTGGGGCTTCAAAGTGAAGCACCCCTTGACATCAATATGGCATAAGGTGATTGACAGGTGGGCAGCATGTGGGTGGAAGGAGCTGTGAGGGTTAGGGGTACAGAGTTGCCAAGGGAGGGTGAGGCGGTTGGCGAGCTGAGCAAGCAGGGATGGAGCCCCTGGTTAATATTAGTAGTAATGGTGGTAATATAATAATATTCCAGTTGTGTGCTCCCCGCAACCCACTCTTCATGGAAGTTTCACATGCGCATCTTACCTAGTTTTGGAAATACTATTAAGTATTCTGCATTGCACTGAGGACAGGCAACACGAGCTGTACTGTTCCCTCTCTGTTTTTCATCCACCCAGCGCTGTAGACAAGTTTGGTGAACCCATTTCGTAGAGCCTCTACACCTGCATGGTCTCACCCACTCTGCTGTTCTGTCATCCTCATCAGTTGCAAAACACACCCAACAACTCCTGAAAGTTAAGCACAAGTGAGACATCAGAAAGCTTTAGCTGTCAAGATCGTAAGAATAAAATCTCCCCAACCATTTTATTGCTAACATGTTTACCTATAAAGGGCATTTCCTAAATGCAGTGCTACTAACTCAAATTCATCAATACCATATTCTAATAGCTAGATTTAAAATAAATACGGTAAATGTGTGTGCTTAATCCTAATGCCATTTCTTAAAATCATATTTTGCATCATTCATGTCTGAAATAATTGAGGTCCATTTGCAATTTTTTTATTCATAATGTATTCCAACAAATGAACAAATTATTCTACATATAATATTGATATTTTGGTCTTTCCTGAATAGGGAATGTTTACATCCTGGCAACACTTACAAATAAAGAAAAATGTGATTGTAAAATTAAGGAAGGAAATACACTTAATTCTCTTGTAGATTGATTATTTTATTTTTAGTTATAAATGTGTTTGACAGTAATCTAGCGAAGGGAAAATTGCCCTCTTGCAATTGATCTTTCCCCTCCTGTTCAGATAACGGAGTGATTGCATTATAAATATATCTAAGTCTGTAGAGCCCTTTGCTTTCCACAATCAATCGTAATCACAGCACTATACAGAAAATGCTCAGCAAGAGAGACATACATTTCCTTTTCCAATATGGAGAGAGAAAAAATTCCACTATTCTTATCATGTCAAATCTACATAACTATGGCACTGCAACTAAGCAGAATTCTACCTTCATTCACTTCATTTCTTTCTTACTTCCGTCAAGAATATTGTTACTGGGCAGTATATAATATACTGGGCAGTATATAATAATAAATACAGCAAATAAATAAATACAAAAATTCTAAGAACTACAATTTTAAATGTTATTCAGGAAGAGTAGAATGATCTAGAGTTCAGAATAGGGCAGTAAGTAAATTCACAAAGAAACTGTACAGTTAATTACAACTTTCCCACATTTGCACAGGAAACATTTCTGGCTGATTGTGTTCAAAAAATCCTGCACAGAAATGAATAAATGCTTATTTATGTAAACTATTTTAATCCATTCCATATTTATAATCACATGATAGGACAGAAAATAATTGTATTTCTTATTTCCAAAATGCTTATCCTGCCTTTCAATGGCTAATTTGCATTCTCAGGGCATCCGAGAAACGCAAACACAAAAAACCCATCCTCATCCAGGAAAGATACACAAATAGTTGTATCAGGAGCAAAAACAACAGTAGACAATTTACTGGGAAGATAATCAAAACTGAATCTTAAATTGAAGGCAGGGTGGACTGATCAAATCTTTCATCTTGAAATTCATCTATTTTCTGAAGCAGCATGCATATCAGTTGGGTGCTATAACAATTAAACACATTTTTCTGCAAACAAATACATTTCCAATGAACTTCAGACTTCTGCTTGTGGTATAAGGCCTTTACTTCTTCAGCTCAAACTACACCATAGAAAATAGTTCTGTATTCCTACTTACTGTTCTAAACCACTTTGGTGCCTGCCACCAGGCTCAGAATAATGGAGGCAAACCAACAAGATCTGATGGGGCACCCCTGCACAAGCATTATTTACCATTGTTATAAACCGTTTGGCACAGGATTTCCAGAGTTTATTCAAATAAAGATTTAAATATTTTAAAGTAAGCAGCACCAGCTGCTTACTTGTGGCCTTCATGAATAAGGCCACAAGGAACTTATTTACTAACACCCTGCCCTCAATAGCAGGACTCAGCAAACTTTTTCAACAGGGTGGGCCAGACTATATTTTGGAAAAAAAAATATGAACGAAGTCCTATGCCCCACAAATAACCCAGAGAAGCATTTTAAATAAAAGGCCGGATTAAGAAGGCGATTGGGCTGGATCCGGCCCCTGGGCCTTAGTTTGCCTATCCGTGCTCAATAGCTTCAGACTTGGCAATCAACAAATTATCTTGGGAAAATCCCCTAACAAAAATTAACGTATACACTTTCTATGGTGTATTCTATCTTATATACCCAATCTTAGCTATTATTATCATTACTACCTTTATTTCACTTCAGCTCTGTCACTATTTTGTGTGTGTGTGTCTTTTGTATTCACGTCTAACAAACGGTATTCCCTGTTTACTTTCAACCTTCCATTATTTAAGCAACACTCTCCCCCCCAAAAGAAATGATGAGACAGTGCTAAGATGTTGAAACTGCACGGCAATAGAAAAGCATTTATCCAAGCTTTAAAAAAATGCATACAGGAAATAAGTTGAACAATTCAATCTTTCTTTTCACTATTACAGACGAAGTGGAATTTCTACACATAGACACTCACACACATCAAAAAGCAAAACAGAAATAAAGTCACAAATGTAGGAACTAATAACATCCTCACTGAAATTTGAAGAGTCTTTTGGACCAAAAATAATATCAGGCTGGTATATCAACTCTTTTACCTAGAAGACACATACATGGCATATTTCATAGCTTGCTCAAGTTACAATGTATGATGGCTACCTCTGAACTGTTAATGAGTGCAAAACTGGGCCACACTGATAAAGTTGTGACATGCCTTGGGGCAACCTGACACCCCAAGAGGTCTAAAGTTCATTTGGATGACAGGAAAAAATGACTTTACAATCTTGCAAAATAACACCCTTGAATTAGTTATTACAGGCTATACTTTGAAGTATTAAAACATGTTTAATACTAGGTTATATGCTTGAAATATATATCATTAAGACTATCAAATTCATTTTGATACAGCAATGGATCAATGTCACATACATTTTTTAAACAAGAAGTTTCATCCAATTTATTGCTCAACAGCTGTATTTTAAACAATGGATGGCCTACAAAAAGAATCACATGATATCCTTTATATTCTTAAGCCTTTAGCAAGTTATGAATAATGAATAGTAAATCCCTTGTTTTCTGTCATCAGCTTTATCTTGCTATTGACAGTAGCTACAGCAGAAAGAGCTAAATAAAACCATTGACACAAGGATCTCAGTTCTTGCCAGATTTTCCATTTTCTTGTATTGAATAAAACATTACCCTGGTCTTAGTACAGAATCAGGTCGCTACTCAGACTGCAACCTAAAATAGAAACAGCTAGCTAGGTCAAACAAAACATAGTTTCTGAAAACTCAACATTACTATATAAAACCAAATGAATTAGCAATAGTATACTTTCCCCAACTCTTTTCTACTTTAAGCATTTCAGAACAGACTTATTATTTCAGTCTTGAAAATAAATATCTCTTTATTCTAGCTACTACTAGCATTCAGCTTCACTGGAGATCCACAAGTTCTAACATCATGAAAGAGGATCTTTGCATCCTGAATTTCAAGTTTCCCAAAAATGACACTGCTGTTAATTTTGAGCAGCACAGCTAGCTTAGCATCCTATTCTCACAGTGGCCATCCTGCTGGCTACAGGATGTTCCCTCTTTTAAAGTCAAATATGATCGTGTTGGACTTCCTTGGCAATTGTCCACTTACATATATGTCAAAGTTACTCAATTACTACAGCACTTTCTTCTTCTGGATGCTTCCTTGATTTCATTCTCCATCTCAATATCATCTTCACATTTTGATCAGTGGCAAAATAGTAAGCCCACTTTGGGGGCCAGGTATCATCAGCCACAGCAGCTGTGTGGAGGATTCTGCCCCTTTGGGGATTTCTAGCCTGGAGACTCTATGCCCAGTGTACAGTGATGCCACCTCCACGATGTCCTTCCTGTAGAGTTTATATCCAGAAATAACCATGTCCCACTGGTTTCTCTCCGTTTCACCTGATTTCCATTATGCCCACTATATCAATGCTGTCCTCTAAGACCAAACACTCCAGTTTGCCCATCTTGGCTCAGAGGTGTCTAGTAGCATTAGCACATAAACACACAAATATAGCCGCTCTCTCTCCAAGTATCTTTTGGCATGTGTGTTTTATGCTACAACATTTAGCAAGTCAGAAATGTCAGCCATGTGCCCCCTGCCCTCTTAATGCTTAGCTCTACACCTCCCCTATTTAAATCATATTTTTCTTCATCTAGTGGGGAAGGGAACACTTCTTCTGAACCAGACCCTGTTTTGTTCCTGTCAGCTCCCACCCCCCCTACAATCAGTTTAAAAGCCGCTCCGCCACCTTTTGATTTTAAATGCCAACCATCAGGTTCCGTGCCAGTTCAAGTAGAATGTATTCAAGTATGTGAGGGAAGAGCCTGTTTTTCAATATAGGTGTGGCTCCATTTGCTCTGTGCCAGACAGCTGGCTATTACTTTGTGTCTTAAGTTCAATTGATAGGGATTTTGAAAAGTAAAATTTCAAGCGACCCTAGATTACACCACTTTCCAGCTGTTGTGCACATAACAACTAATTTCAATATTTATGACCCTGTAAGTGAGGCTCTGTGGACAAAACATCAAGAAGATAGATACTCATACCTCCCTTTTCTTAATTTCTGTATTAATCTACTGCAAGGTTTATCTTAAAAGCAATCTGGGGATTTAAAGCAGTGTGAGCAACTAAATTTTACATGGATGGTGCAGGAAGAAGAGATTCATTTAACTAGTCCTGCCAGGGGAAGCCCACACAAGGACATCTGCTAGCACAATACGGCTTCCCCCCATCTCCTCCCCCTGGTATGGAGGAACTCCTGGAACAGCACATTAGGCGGGAAGGAAAGGGCAAATTATACCATCAAGCAAACAGAATTGCTTGCTCTGATGGAGTGTTCTGCTTAGCACAATGTTGAATTCTTCCCTGAGCCTTTTCAGAAGACACATAACCATAATTGTACAATATTAACCATTCGGTTGCACACAGAATGTACAGCAAAAGAATGCTCAATCTTTTTTATACAGAATGAGTGGCATCCTACATTTCTTCTAGCATAAGGAATTTTAGCTGAGCAGTGGAACTTTCCTGCCCTCGTCTCTGCCCCATGGACCCCAGAAACGTGCTCCAAATGGTTGAGGAAATCTCCAGAACAGATTTAGAGGGTGCACAGGGAAAGAGGTGGGAAGTTCTGTTGTATAGTTAAAAGTCCTTCTACTAGTAGAACTACTTCGCTGGATATATCATTTGCTTTTGAAAATTAATGTTGTTCTAAACTCTGTGTTTTCTATTTTCTGTGAGATTACAGTACTGACCTATTTGCCTGACTTCTGCAGTTTGACACGCAAAACGTCGTTTTAATTAGATACAGAACTGGTCACTAAAGGGGAAGAACTAGAAGCATCTTAGGAAACCAAGGTAGGGTTATTACTGGACAAATTTCACAAGATCTGTATAAAGATATTCCAAACAAGATATTATTGATTAGGTTGAACTATAGTAATGAATGTTTGCCTTTAGTGGAATTGCAAAAGGTCTTACGTAAACAAAAGGTAGGTGTGTATAGGATTGCACTGTTAAGTACTTAATCTTGACACTATTTAAAGACTCTACAATGTTTCCTTATCATATTGCACCACTAGACTAGAATTTTATGCCTTGTCACTGCTACTTACACAACTTCACTAATCAGCCACTCTTCATCTGTGTGCACCAACCATCATGTTCACTCATCTTGTGAGTGGAAAGAGGAAGTAGAAAGTGTCTTTTTTGCTCTTAAATAATTCTGCCACTTGAAGCAGACCTTCCTCTTTGTGAACATGTAGACAAATAATTCAAATACTACTGGTTGAAATACCTTATTTGTTTTGCTGATTGTGTAAATGGCTTAGGGCATTTGTTTTCTCCTTCTGTGGGTGGCAATTAATTCTAGCAACTGCAGAACTGCTACTCCCAATAATTAAATTTTCTGTTTCCACATATAGAAACTACTTCTAGTAACTGCAGTTGTGCCTAAAAATCCCTTTCTTTATTGAGCACACGGATTGTTGTTTAAATTAGCATACAGAGAACAAAAAAATGCCTCCAAATTAATTTTTAAAACTACTTTTCTGGAAAAAGAACATTAAAATCAACATAAGAGCATATAAGATAAAGTTAAAGTATTTATGCCTTGTACTTTAAAAGATTTATTAAGATATATATTTATAACAAAAAACATTTATCTCCAATTTCATTTACTACCCTACAATAATATGAGAAGAATTAACATGTCCTTATGACATCAATTGCCCCTGCAGCAAATAGCACACCACCACTGAATTTTAATGTGAGTGATCACTGCCCCCTTTTTTCCCACCGTATAATAATTTTCAAATACACAACTTCTGCCAACACTTACAGATGAATGTCTATTTAGAAGCAATTCTCCTAAAAGTCCACCAAGCTTACTCCCAGGGAAGTGCTTTAAAATTTAAGCTAATCAATACTTATTCTCTATTGAATGGCAAATCTTGTTTTATTTTAATGAAAAAACACTGTCACTCCCATTTTGGAGAGAAAAATGCTATTGTGCCTCTATACGTGCAGGTATCCATGGTACATTACAAACATGATGGAAGGGCTGCTGAATGTCTGCACTTCCACTAGGAAACAGACACAGGCAAACATCTGAACCAGGCCAAAAGTCACCAGGGGGAGAGAAGTAACCTAAGGCAGGTTTCCCCAAACTGGTGTCCTCCAGAAGTTTAGAGGTCTACAATTTGAGCATGGCCAACAGTGAGGAGTGATACGGGTTGTAGTATAACACTTTGTATGGGGCAGGGGGAAGAACCAGGCTGGGGATCTTCTCCTCAGTTTTTCTCTATGTCATAGGAGACTATTTCCACATTAGAGAAGTCAATAAAAGATGAAAAAGGGCTACAGAAGAGACAGATGTTAGAATTTGCTGGCAAAGCATAACTCCTGAACTTTGGTTCAGTCATCATCCACTGCATTCAGTGGGGCATTCTACATCTGTGTATAGAACTGTGACCTAAGTAGCCTTGGACAAGCCACACTCTCTCAGCAGCAGTGATCTATCTGAACTATGGAGATACAACTTTTGTCCACAGGCAGCTTTCCAGGTCATGTGGCCAGCATGATTAAACTGCTGCTGGTGCACAGAGAAACATGACGAATGCCAGAGCACATGGAAACGCCTTTTACCTTCCCGCCACAGCAGTACCTATTTATCTACTTGCACTGGTATGCTTTCGAACTGCTAGGTTGGCAGAAGCTGGGACAGAACAATGGGAGCTAACCCCATTGCAGATTCAAATCGCTGACCTTCTGATCGGCAAGCCCAAGAGGCTCAAAGGTTTAGACCACAGTGCCACCCGCATCCCTTATCAGGTTACATATATCAGGTAAATTAAGGTAGTTTGCTGCATGTAATGTAAGTTGCCTTACTAACTCCCAACATTCATTTAAAAAAGGCATTCCTACCACAAAGATAGGCAAGGCAACAACTTTCCAAAAGAGAGTGATTCCGCTGTATTCACTAAGAAAGACTCATTTCTAAATATGATAAATGAAGATCAACTACATTGCAGTGCTTTTCCCCCCAGGGGGTACTCAAGGGTACACAGTACCAGACCGCTTTTGTTGTTGTTAAGAAGTGTGGCACTTATTGTAACAATTTAATGGTGAGTACCAGCACCTATTTTTCTAGAAAAAAAGCACTGGTACATTGGCATTTGCCTCTCCAAAATTTCATTTAGCATTCTCTTTGTTTAGTTAAGTCAATGCTAATTAAAACTTCAGGAGTTTTGCACGACGGCTAACATGAACTAAAAGCAAGCAAATTCTATTTTGCTATACTATATACTATTTAGCCTAAATAGTATGAACTTAGAAGTCTTCTTTAAAAACCAGTGGAAACCATTTCCATCAAGGTGGTACAATAAAGAATTATCCTTATGCTGTATCTCTCATTTTGTGGATACAAACCAACAGCAATATCCCAAGCAACTAGTATTGTACACTATACAGCTTCTGCCAATAGCTCATGACAGTGTTTCCTCTTGATTTGTTAATACACTTCAAACAATGTGACCAAAAAATCCACTTATCTATTAAGTTGGCATCTGTCTTGTCTCCAGAGCCAATAGAATGTGTATCCAGGGGTGCAGTCAAACCACTGGAGAATCACAGTGTCTGTTATGGCTGCAGAAACCAGTAACTCATAACTGCCGACTTCTGCACTGCTTTTGCTGTATTAGCAGCACCTAAGTGACCTCTCTGGGGCGAAAGCCTGGGCAGTGTGTATGGAGGTCCTGGGCTGCCCAGATAATAAGACCCCCCTCTTGGCCTCACTGATGTGGTCCAAAGGAAAACAGAGCAATACATTTGGCATCAGCTTGGATGCAGGAGTTGCTGGAAGGATGCATACAAGACACCATCTAACTGTCTTAGGGACTCCACTCTGGATTTGTGTAGGGTTGGCTCCTTGGCCTTTTCATCTTTCATCACAAGGCAGCGGGTACAGATTTTTCCTCAGGGTTTACTCCCAAAGCCTTTCTTATGGATGAGTATTAGCTGCAAGGCAATGGAGGTTTCAATCAGGTTTTCCTTTTCCTTAATGGCCTACCTTACCAGGTTGATGAGCCATCTGCCCCTCACCTCCCACTACAGCATGTGCAGAAACCACCTTCTTGACTGTTGGATCCACTATTTGTCTTATCCACTCAATCCACTAACACCTGTCTTGACGTGCAGGGGAAGTCCTTAACACACTGAGGGTTTGAGACCCATTGGCTACCCTCAGCTGTTTTAGCCAGCCAGCTGAAGCCATTTCCTGAGGTGTGGCCACTGCTGCATGCTGACAGCTTCTAAGAGCCACAGGTGAGAGCTGACTGAGTGCAGGATGGGAACCAAAGGTGGACAAACCACCCCAGACAGCATGATGTGTTCCCCACCAGAGGTACTACCCCTCCTCCAATAGCCCATATCAACACCCAGTATCAATCCCTTATATCCAGTAACTACAATACAGGCAACACATGATTTGTGTGGGACTTGCATTCTGGGTCATCACATGCGACGGTGGAGCATGCATATGCCTGCTTCGCTCCTGTCCCCTTTCCAGCCACTTCCAGGTTGCTGCAATGCCCTATCATGGTCGTGCATCAGTTGGACACACATAAATTCATTGTTGCCTATATTATTGGAATGCAATTAAATGAGACTGTGGTTCCTCAATTGACTAATGTAACCATTTTGCCTTACTCAAGTCAATAGGGCTGTTCTCAAAGATACGGGAATTTACCTTCTGTTACTAAGTGAAAAAAAGCACAGGCTAAGTCTGGGTTATTTCCATTATCATGCCACCTACCACAACAGAAAAGCAATATACTTTATATAGAATTACTAACAGGACCCGTCTCTTACATGTTATTTCTGTAGATAAAAGGTAAGCCAACAAAAACTGTGGAACTACAGTGATCACTGTAGCAGTACACAATATGGAATGAAAAGATAGTACAGCAACCCATAGTCATATAGCTGGATCTCAACTCTACAAGAATCCTTTGAAAAGTTGTCCCAACCCTCCACATACTAGGTTTCTAACTTAATCTTTATTCTCTGCTTCTCCCCTGCAACCACGAAGCCAAAACAGTAGCACTCCTGTCCTTCTGGGCCACAGAATTCAAACTCTTTTGGAATGAAGGCCTGGGGACTCTGAAGTAGTCAGTGCTGAAGGATAGTGACAAAGACATAGAAAAGGTTACTCGGACATGCAATGGTAGTATGAGCACAAGGTTGCTCCATGTGGTGGAAACATCCTGGTTCACAACTCATTGTTTTATATGCAAGATCTGTAAGCTACTAAAATAGGGGTTGTGGGTGTTGACATAGATGTTTTTAACAGCACTGTAGGGGCTACTAATTTTACGATTACTGCAAGGTGAACTTAGCGACAGTTTGTACTGGAAGACATTTGACAGCAAACGGTGCGTGTGTGTGTGTTGTGGGCCCAAGGCCTCATTAACCCTCAGAATGCTCATGGTGGGGGCAAAGCAGCAACTCTCCAACCCCCCCCCCCAAAAGACACAAACAGCACTGCGTTTCTTTTTGTGCCCTCGTTGCCACATCCGCTCAGGCCTAGGGCAAGCAGCTCCCCTCAAATTCCCCCCGTGACTTTCTGCATGCATATAGGCCGTCGCGGCCCAGGATGGTGCGGTGCCTCCACGCGTCCTGCTCCAAAATCACCCCCTCAAGGCGCACCTGGAAACGGGCCCGCCTGACCTCCCGCAGCTCCGCTTCTTTCCCCGTACCTGTCCATGGTCTGCGGTATCAGCAAGCCCGTCTGCTCCGACATCCTCTCCGGGTGCGGGGAGCCCGGGGGCTCGGCTACGACAGGCGCCAGGAGCCGGTCGGGGGAAGCAAGGCCCAGAGCCTGCCGCCAAGGAAGAGGAGGAGGAGGAAGCGGCAGGAGGCTCACCTTCCGAGCGGCGACAGGCCCCTTTGACTAGACGGCGACCTAGGCCGGTAAAGGGGGGGGGGGCAAGGAGAGCGAGAGGCACAACAGATCCGCAGCCTCGGAGCGGGCGAGGGGGCGGGGAGGAGCGAGGGCAACTGCGCACGCGCGGGGCCCTCTTACCTCACAGAGGAACCGCCGCTGCGCCTGGTTCCCTTCTCGCCCACTCCGAGCTGAGATACCGCAGAGCGCGCCCAAGGCACCATGGGAGATGTAGTTCCCGCTCTTCGCCGGCCCTGAGGGGGGGATTTAAATTCCCCTTTCCCTCCCCCTCCCAACCCCCTCGCCCCTGCCGCCTTCTTCTCCTTCTTCTAACGGCGCGCTCGCTCGCGACAGTTGCTCGTTGCCCTGCTCCTCCTCGCCCGCCGCCGCTGCGTGAGAGCGCGGGCCGGCCGGGGTTGGGGTTTTGCCTTCGGCTGGGGGAGCGGCGAGATGGCTACGCTCGCTGAGGGAAAGGTCAGCACACACCTCGACGCTGTCAATTCTTGCTCCTTGCTCCCCACCCTCCCTCCCTTCCTTGGGAAGGAGGAAACAGAGAGAGATGGGCGAGTGTTTCCACAACTCTCTCTTCCCCCGCTCCCTGTGCGGAGACTGAGGTGGGGTGGGGAGAGGTATTTTTCGGTTACATCATCACATTGAAGCTCCTTCGGCCCCCTTTGCCTTGCCTTCCCCGCTGGTACAGGTGTGCCTCCTTTGTCCCAGGGCATTCAGCGGGGGGGGGGCAACTCTCTCCCATCCCCCCCTCGTCACAGACGTCCTTTTGGGGCAAAGGGGTGGCTGGGCTGTGACTCCTTGACTGACTGTGCTCGCTTAAAGAACTTCATGTACAGTATATTTGTTTGTTACCTTGATCTACTTAGCCTTTCCTCCAGGAGGCTTTTCCCTCTGCGCAAATGGTCCTTCGAGCTCCCTGCCCCACACTTTTATCCTTCAAACTCCCCTATGAGGTAGGTTAGGCTGAGAAGGGGGGGGACTGGCCCATGGTCACCAAGGGAGTTTCCCAGCTGAGGGGTTTCAACCCAACTCTTCACTGTCCTAGCCAAAACTACTATAGAGAATGGCTACTTTTCTTGCCAAAAATATGACAATTGCCGTTGCCACCATCACACCCTGCCACAAAAAGGTCACCTGCCTCAACAAAAGGCAATAAGCAAATACGCTTTGAGTATGTGTTGTGAGTTGGTTAATAATATGCTTTTCATGAGTTTTGTGGCTTCTCCACATCTTTTTTTATTGGGGAGGCTGTGGCTGTAATTGAAACCAACATTTTATTATGGCTGTGTTTCTCGACCTCAGTTTCTGAGTCAACAGAAGTATCATTCAGGAGACTTTTCTCCTGGGAGGAGGGTGCTGGAGCTTGGAGGCATTTTTGTAAAAGATGATTGTTTGCATACCAGTATTCATGTTGAGTAAAGGGGACAAACACCCAGGCTCTAAATTTATGTGAAAATGTTAAATTTGAAGTATGGTGTAACTAAGTAACCTAACCAATTGGGGCCTACTTTCTATAATGTTCTGTAAAGTAGCCAAAGGAATGCTGCCACTTTTTGACCTTTTATCTTTTTCAATATTTTGATTAAACATGCAGACTAGCATATAGACAATGATAACCAAGTACATAGATATGATATAGAAATAAGTAGCAACATGCTTCTTTTAGGGGGATTTAGTGAAATGGGAGTACATGCATCACTGTGGCTGGTCAAGTTAGTTAAGGCTGCAACCGCTGAACCAGCTGAAGCTGGTGAAAACATTTCTGGCACCTAATGTCACTTGTGTCTCCAAACAGCACTGAAACTTTGTAACTAGCTCTTCAAGAGGAGTGTGACTCCATCCAGAGTCAAGTCTAAACATTCTAATCACTAGGTTTTTCCAAACCATGATATTTAAAAAAACCTGTATTATTTTTTTACTTTGTTAGCCCTCATCCATTCCAGTCCTGTAATCAGACTGGAACCTGCTGAGGTGTTTCCACACTGGAATTAGAAGGTGAAAAAGTGGTAGAGCTATCCACATATTGATAATATTGCTGCTCAAACAACTGGATCACAACACCATAATTTCTGACTCAACAAAACACTTCTGTGCAAAAATTGTCTTTTTGCTTCAAAATTGGTGCACTCTACAAATGTGAAAACTTAAAATTAGTCAGTTCCTAATGGCTCCTGTTGCTAGGTCCCTGCTCCTGCTACCCTAGCAGTTCAAAAGCATGTCAAAGTGCAAGTAGATAAATAGGTACCGCTCCGGTGGGAAGGTAAACGGCATTTCCGTGCACTGCTCTGGTTCGCCAGAAGTGGCTTAGTCATGGTGGCCACATGACCCGGAAGCTGTATGCCGGCTCCCTTGGCCAATAAAGCGAGATGAGCGCTGCAACCCCAGAGTCGTCCATGACTGGACCTAACGGTCAGGGGTCCCTTTACCTTTAATGTTTCTGTTTGGTTAATTTTATGAAAGAATTAAACTCCATTACTTCTCCCTAATAATTAATCTCCTATCAATTATAATTTGTATATAGTAATTGATACTGGTTTTGCAATTGTTAAACATGGCAGAACTACAAAGTGGGATGCAATAATTTGTATAACAATTTAGCTATTAGGGTTTGTAACAATTCTTAGTTATTTCTGTCTGCAGATTGGAGTTGCTTTGGGAATCATGCTAGTGGTATACTACAGAATGCTAGAAGTGTAACCTTCTGATACATTGTTTTGCTCCATTTAAAGCTGCTTGTTGGCATTCATTTGTTTTCCTATTAACTGATAGTTTTGTATATTTTGAATATTAGCATTTAGCTTGCAGCATTGAGAATGAGTTGTTGTTGTTTTGTTGTTGTTGGCGGCACCTGTCTGTCTTGAGAGACAATAGAGTGTGCTTCACGGGGTGAAATCAAACTGCTACATAAGCAGCACCAAAGTGACCTCCTCGTGGCACAAGCCTGGGCTGCTGAGATGACAAGACCCCTCTCTCAGCCTTGTGGATGTGGTCCAAAGGAAAGTAGAGTAATACATTTGGCACAAGCTTAGCTACAGGAGTTGTTGTAAGGAGGCGTAGAAAGCACCATCTAACCATCTTAGGGATGGTTTTTCCTCAGAGTTTACTCCCAAACTACCCCCAATGGAGCATGATGTGTCCCCCAGTAGAGGTACCATCCCTCCCCTAATCCCCTCACACCCCAGAAGTTGTCCTCTTATACCAGGTTCAGACCATTTATATTTTCCCTTCCCCATCCTTTTTTATGCAGATACCAGGGATTGATCCTGGAACCTTCTGAATACAGATTCAATCCCAGAGAGTGCTGGGTATGTTCTGAGCCTGGAACCCTGGACAGCTGCTGCCAGTCAGTGTTGAAAATAAATGGTATACCTTTTGCCATAGTGATCAAGCAACAAAAAAGTTAGCCAGGGCAGATCCTGCCTGTTATTCCCTTGTCCTTTTTGTCCACTGTTCCAGGACTTGGAAGATAATTATGAAAAGACATAGTGGACCTCCTTTGACCTGAAAAAGAGAAGGCATGCAAACAAGAGTTATTTCATTGCTGCTGACTTTCTTGGATGTTCTGTTCAGCGCAAAAATGGTGCTGTGGTTGGGGCAATTAATGCTTTCTTGTCTTAGGGTCTTGGCTTAAGCTTGCCTTGGAGACAACCCCATCTTGGGGCGGGGATGGAGACAAAGGTTGATTTCTGTTCACTTCTGCATAGTGGAGGCTGACCCATTGGGGCAATTGGGGCACTACCCTACCAACCCAAGTCTGCCCTTACTCAACCCCTATATAGCCATCTTCTTACAACCAGTCAAGGGTGGCTCAGTCTGCCATTCACTTTGGTTCCTCCTACTGTTGATCTTCTTGCATTCCACCGTACCAGTCACGTTGGGCACCAGCCACCACTGCTCCTGCAGGCAGGGGAGAGGGGTGGATTAAAGGACCTAGGGGAGGAGTGGGCAGAAGCAGCTGCTACTATGTCTCTTGTTTGATCCCTACACATAAAAATAAACACCTGTTTTTCAGGTTACAGTCTAGTTCCCTATTATTATTTTAGTTCCAAAATAATATAATACAGAATGGTTTACAAATGAAGCAAGACTGACGTGGTTAGGCATGCCCTCTCCAGGAAAGGGGACATGTGGTATAGTAACCAAACTTGGTAAAAGGCATTTCTAGTCAATTGGCATGATCTGATAATTCTGAAGCAGCATGAAGGAATACCCTCTCGCTGTGATTCTGAATTTTCAGAAAGAGTGCAGCTGCATCCATGACAGGTTGTATTTGTAATCCTAGATCCTACAAACAGTTATTTCATCTTATCTGAATTAAGTTTGTTCATTGGCATCCAGCTTCTCGCAGTTTCCAGGCACCAATTCAGGCTTTCCACTGCCTTCCTCAGATCAGAGGCAGATGGAAGATGATAGTTTATATGGGAGAAAGGCCCAATTGTACTTTCTGGAATTGACATCTGAATAAACAATTGGTGGCTGAAATCTAACATAGCCAAATCCAAACTTGTTTAAAAGCCCTGTATCTTATTAATAGTACAATATACATAATGCTACTTAAGCATAGTAATCTTTGGTATATGTCTTTCCAAGGTACTACTGTGAAGTAAAATGCTCATTGGTTGGTAATTGGGAAAACATGCAATTCTGTACATTTAACTTGGCTTATTAAAGTCACGCCATTCTATTATTATTCATAACACAGGAAGAGAGATAATTAAAGTGATTTATGATTATGCTGTGCTTTGGTTAGTCAGACTAACCTGACAACCTTTGGGACTGTGGGGTTGGGAAGTAGGTATCTAAAGCACAGTAAAGGAATTCTGATGCATGTGATGTGTTGAAAAACAAGGATTTCCATTTCTGCCACTTTTGTTGCAGGAATACATGTTACCCAAATTTATCCCTGCCCAAAAGCTATATGTGAATCCAAGGCTTTTGACTAGGATATGCTTTAAGAATGAAGGACATTATAATAACTTAAACAGTAAGAATATTTTGAAGAAACCGATATGAAACCTGCTTCCCATTAATAAGATGAAAATAAAGCTTTGTGTCAATTGCCTTCCCCTTTTCAGCAGTGCAGTATACAGTGGTACTTCGGGTTAAGTACTTAATTCGTTCCGGAAGACCGTTCTTAACTTGAAACTGTGCTTAACCTGAAGCACCACTTTAGCTAATGGGGCCTCCTGCTGCTGCCGCGCCGCCGGAGCACGATTTGTGTTCTCATCCTGAAGCAGAGTTCTTAACCCAAGGTACTATTTCTGGGTGAGCGGAGTCTGTAACCTGAAGTGTATGTAACCTGAAGTGTATGTAACCCGAGGTACCACTGTACACACCTGAAGATGCTTAGGTGGAAGATGAGCATAACAGTTGTTTGCTGTGATTGTGTGTATGTATGTACATAACACACACACACACACACACACCTGAACATGGGGGGGGGTGTCTTTGCTTGTAATCTTCTTAGTGTTGTATGATGTGCACTGTTGGAGAAAGAACGGGATAGATTTTTTATTTGATCCATTATGGCAACCAGGTGTTTTTGTGTTGTACCTTTTAAAATTGAAAAATACCCAATAATTAGCTAGTATTACAGTTGCTTACTTTGGATCACTATTACTCTGTTGGATCTTAATTTAGATGCGGCTCAAATCTCTCTCTAAAAAAATTATAAATAACATCTTGACCCATATCTAAATTAAAATCAGAGTGACCCGTGCCTAATAAAATGCTTGGCTCCAAAGGTACCTGTTAAACCAGTTTTGCCTCCTGAAGAGTGATCGAGAGGCTTTCAGCCATGAGAGAGCTGCAAGCTCTTTCAGTTTTACGAACGTGCCTCGGTGCTTTGAGCACTCTTCTCCCAGCTTGCCTCTGTTCAAGGAAAGACTTCAATCCCCACAATTCCGCGGTTGCACATGCGTCTTCTGCTTACAGTTGTCAAAGTGCTCTTGCCAGAGCAATTTCTATTTGTCATATACCAAACCCGAAAGAAGGAAATAGACACACTGTCCCTTCCTTTTATTGATCTTTAAATACAGAATACTCAAAAGGTAACTGTTATCGGCGGCTAAGCGGGTTACTGCATGCAAACGAAGTATTATGGGAGTATTTGATTTTCATGTACAGTAGTTTAGACGGGCACAAATACACGGGGGGAAAGGGGGTGGAGGAAACAGGAGGCGCCGCATACCAGCCCAATGCTAGGTATTTAGCTGCCGATTTTTTCCGAGTAATACCCAATTTGCCTCTCTTCAGTTTGCCTGCGTTCACGTAATGGTTAGGTATTGACCTTGACAGAGGGGTAGATCTGTAGTGAAAGCTTACGTATAAGAAGCGATGGGGGAAATAATGCTAGCTAGTGTCTCAATATGAAGTTGATAAAAAATACCTTAAAATTGTTGTAGCACAGCTTATCTGCTATATTGGAAGCAATAGTTTTACTGTTACTGTTGGCTATTGTTTAAATGATTTCCTAAATTGGCCGTTAAAACACAGGAGGAGAGCAATAGATCTGATTGTCCCTCTTTGTATGAAATGTATTGTATTATTTTTTCTTCCTTTACTGTTGTGGTGACTTTGATCGGAGCGCAGCTAATGGAAAACTACACAAAGCCTTTTATATTATGGCTTGCTGCAGTGCTGCTTTAAAGGTTTCCCTGCACCCCCTACAGCAGCAGCAAAGCTGCGTGCTACAGATGCGCTAGTTTGCTCCTTTTCGGATTAGGAATTTAGCTTAATACTCTCTTTATGCACTCCCTGCAAGGCATTATTTTTAGATTGTGTGCACAGATCAGCAATAAAATTAAAAAAAACCTGCTTGAATATATTTCTTCTATGTCCATTAAAAATGTTGCTGTTTTCACTTGATTACCTGTTATGAAGAGGGATTTTAAATTCAGGAATGTTTTGAATTTAGTGGTTATGAGAGAGGAAGTTACTACCTTCATATTTCTTCACACCCTTCTCAAAGCAACCCCTATTTAAGTATTGGTTATTTTGCTGATGCAGTTAAATAGCGTGGAGAGATACATTCCATTTTGAAGGTTGCAACACTATTTGAGAAAAGTATATTGTTAAAACAAGCCTGTTTAATTTTTGAATTTGTTCAGCGTCTTTTCCAGACGGCCGTCTTTTGTTTGGCCTATTTAACTATTTGCCGTTCCTCTGATAGCGTTCTCATAGGTGCAGAGGTAGGGAATGCTCTTTAGTAACAATAGATAGAAGACAAAATGGTCATTATTACTATCTGGCGATTTATATTGGCAATATGAATTAATTAGTGTTTTATGCCTGTGCGTGGAAAAATCTGCAGCAGGAGGATGCCTACAAGGAAGTGTTATCGCGTCTGAATACTTTCCCCAGTTTATGCGGGATTGAAGGCTTCAGTATTTTTTGCTCAAAGCAATTTAGTTCTTGGATTATTAAATGCCATATTTAACATGGGAGACAAAAGGACTATTAAAACAAACAAAACTGTATCCCCTAGTTACGTGTAAGATGCCTCCCACCCCTTCAGTAGCTTAAGAAAAAATACCGTTTGGCTTAGTTCTTTTCGTTTATTCAGGGCTTTAAAATCGTGGATCCTGAACTGTTTTTAATTATTTGGTTGAACCAGTTTGTTGATTAAGCGAAATGGGTATGCGGCTCCTTTAAAAAGTCTATTCATAGGAAAGGGGGTGGGGGAGAGTAAAGGCTGCTGTCTTTTTAACCTTGCTGAAGGACGCAGCAGTATTTATTGACGTATGCAAATAACAAGGAAGGAGGAGGGTGCACGGAAAAACAGGAACCAGAATCAGTTTCTCATTGCAGGGCGAGAGCTCTGAGTTCCGGTGTATGAGAAAGAGACGTGGCGAAATTGCTGTATATCTCTGCCCTATAAGCATACCTTTCCTTTACACTGAAGGGAACCAAGACATCAAAAAGGGTGAAACATCTTCAAATGTATTTTTAGAAGCGACGTGGAGCGATTACACTGATTCAAACTGTTACTCCTAAAGGGGTGGGGGTAGGGATTACGTATTAGTCGTGCCTTGCAACTTGCGGCAGCGTTACGCTCGCAGTGGCATTCTTGCAAGCAGCAGAGGCGAAGGCTAAAGCAGCCATATGAATGTTAACAGTCTGTCTTCTGGATTTTTTTCCTCCTTCCTCTCGTTTCAGCTGCGCAAACCATGCAGGATGATTTACTGATGGACAAAAGCAAAGCCCAGCCCCAGCAGCAGCGGCAGCAAGATCCAAACGCAGCAGAAGCCCCTTCTACGCCCATCACGTCAGAGACACCCAAACAGGAGGACAGCAGCCCAGTGACTAGCATCGGCTCAGCAGCTCCTGCCCAAAATAGCAAGGAAAAGATGCAGATGGAGTCCCCCATCTTGCCAGGCTTAGGTTTCCACCAGCCTCAGCAGGAACCTACAGCCGGCACCTCCTTGTCTCCCTCCTTCGGAAGCACCTGGTCTACTGGGACCACAAATGCAGTGGATGATAGCTTTTTCCAAGGGATTACCCCTGTCAATGGGACAATGCTTTTCCAGAATTTCCCTCACCATGTAAATCCAGTTTTTGGTGGCACTTTCTCCCCCCAGATTGGCCTAGCTCAGACTCAGCACCACCAACAGCAGCAGCAGCAAGCCCAGCAGCAGCAAAGGAGATCGCCAGTCAGCCCCAATCAGGCATCTTTTGCCCAGAGAAATGCTGCTTATAGCCATCAGCCCATCATGACCAGCAAACCTTCCTCCTCCTCAGCTTCCACCTCTTCTCCTTCCAGCTGGAATAACCACCAAAATGCCGCCTGGAGTACACCTTCCAATCCTTGGGGCGGGCTGCAAGCTGGCAGGGACCCTCGAAGGGCAGTAGGTGTGGGTGTTGGTGTAGGAGTGGGAGTTGGAGTGCCATCCCCACTTAATCCCATTTCACCTCTTAAGAAGCCCTTCTCTAGCAATGTCATTGCCCCACCAAAGTTTCCACGGGCTGCTCCCCTAACCCCAAAATCCTGGATGGAAGACAACGCCTTCAGGACTGACAATGGTAACAATCTGTTGCCTTTTCAGGTAATTTCTATTATTTGAGTAAAGGGGAAGTGATATTTCAGTATTTGTCTCATAATATAATTCTATGTTACATCAAACACCGCTTTTGCCATTCTAGCTCATGCCTGACTTCATTAGCTATCTTCACTGAAATAATTCAAGCTATATAGTAGCTGAGGGCACTCACATATGTTAAAAATCTCAAGTGAAAATTAGAGTCAGGTTGTGATTAAATATTCTTTGTTTCCCTTTAATTTTGACTTTAAGGATAAGAAATATTTGCTTCTGGTGCTCCCTTTCTTCCCACCCTTCTTCCTAGGATGTATCATGTTCCAGTATTTTAATTGGTACAGTATTATTTATTTATTTATTTTTAAATCTGAAATATAGGAACATTAGTGGATCCATTAAAGTAGTTGGCTTCAAATTTGAAATTAAATGGCTGACTAAAACCGAGAACAGTTTAGGAATCTCTTTAATTACCTTCTGCATATTAAAGGGCCAAACCCTTTCTGCTTTAAAGGGCTTTACTTTATTAGTCCTGAGAAATGAGGTTCAGCAGGATTGGGTTTGCAAAATCAGGCAGATGAATGCAAATAAAATGCTGAAATTGCTGAAGTGTAATCATGATAATGTGTTTAGGGTGTGGGTTTGAAGGAGTTTTGGATGTGTGTTGACTTGAGTATCATTTGCTTTCAATAAGGAAATCTCTAATGGCAACATGCAAGATTAAGAAATACAGGGAACGTATTTGTGTGAATGAATTTCTTAAACTTCAGTTTTATGCCTTATCAGAGGAAAGATACAATTGGACATGACCTTCACAACCATATTGCAATGGAGCCTATTTACTAGCTACATAAGCCCTGAAATATTTAAAGCAGCAGTGTCCTTCATTGGTTTTGTTATCTAAGATGTCAGGGCAGATCAATTGCAACAACTGAAACGGGGGAAAATAGAAGCTCTGAAATTTTAATGTAGAATGGAACTTGTCTTGGTGTTAAATGCCGCCTCAACTGAATAATTGGCACATGCACTTTACCTTGTATCCTGTATCAGATTATGAAGATAGAAGCTTTTTTGTTTTATGTTGGTTGCCCCAAGTTGTTGCTTCTAAATGCATAAATTGGACTCTTAAAGGTCAGTGAAATCACTTTGTTTTCTGGTTTCAAAGGAACACTCTTTTAAAGTTACATTTTCCAATTCAGGCAATAAACAGTTACTATTGGGATTGATTTTAAAATCCAGTATATTCAGTGGTGCAGAATGAAATCTTTTAAGAATGCCTGCTTACCTAGAGCTTTGAGGAAGCAGCGCTTTGCTGCATGGCAGTGGCAAGATTCTGGGCCATCTTTCCTGCATGGCCATTGGGGGATGCCAGAGCCTCCGTATCTGGCTGCATGGTTTGGCACGAAGAGTCCTTTCCAATGGGCCAATCAGAGAGTGCTAGGTTGTGTCAGCAGCCTATCTTTAACCTGCTGATATCCTATAAATTGTGACTGTACCTGGGGCCCCAGTTCTTCTGGGGGTTTCCCACCTTCTCACTCTGTGTATGTGTGGACATGCTCAAATGTGATCAGGCAAGCCAGTGTGAAGACCTTGAACACTTAGTTACTATTCTCAGAGCCATGAATTAATTTTCCTTGCAGACAAATTGGCCGGTCTACCTCATAGCAAGTGTCACAACTTTTTGCAGATGGCACTGGCTTGAATCTTTAGCCTATTGTGTTCCCCCTAAAAGGGTATGGGATGGGGTGTTTCTTTCCAGGAGCCTACACACGGGGCCAATAGGCCATAGCACCTTTCTGAGTGGCGGCCCTGGTGGGTCGTCCAACTTGATATATGTCAAGGGGTGACTCTCATCCTAGGGATGACCCATCCCATTGATCAACCAGTAGGCAGGTTGATTAATTCTGGATTCATACCAAATGCCTTTGTCTATGTCTATTTATATCTGTAGTCAATAAAAAGTTGGGGTCTATTTCAACCCAATACCATCCTGTATATTTTTTTACCGTTTGTTTGGCCCCATACCGTGCTGCACACCTCCTGCTCTTGAGCATGCAATGCTGCTTGCCTCCTTCCATTCAAATAAGAGGATTGGTTTCAGATTTCATTGTGCGGCTTAATTCTGTTAAAGGGAGAGTTGCTTAGTTCCTACTGGTTCTTCTGTGTGAAAGGAGCTGCAGGCTTCTTGCCAGTTGATATCTTAAAAGTCAAAGAGGTGGACAGACAGACTTCTCTTGAGACATTTATGTCTGCTAATTGTAGTCTATTATTGCATTCCATGAAGTAAGTGTAAAGTATAATTAGATGCTTCTGTGGTGCCTAATGACAAATATGGTAACCTATATATTGCTATATAGGTTACTACATTGACTTTCTGAAACATAGGTGTTAGACTGACGTGCATGACAAGTCACTTTTCCATTAAAACAATGAAGACAAGCTAACATATAGCATTTTCCTTCTAAATAATGAGTGACATCCAGTTATGGCTGTCATGGAATGGACTTCCACTGGTGCAACGGTATTTCCCCTTCCTTTCTTCTTATTTGTTACTCCCCCTGCCCCCCATTCTCCAGGAGTCCTCCAGAGCAGATTTGGGGAGAAAGTAGATAAGAAGGAAGTCCGTTCATTGGATGTTGCCCAGTGTTTGCAGTACTCACATTCTAAACATTGATATATCTTGTGTTTATGTCAAGAGTAAAAGAAAATAAAAGTAATTTATAAAGCACATTTGATTTTGACTCAAAATAGATACATTGTACAGGCAATATTAATTTAACGCATTGGTTCTAAAATATGATCGAAACCTTCCTTTTCTTTAAATATCCTATAAAAGTAAAAGCCAACATAAGAATGTATTTATTTATTTTTGTAAAAAGAAATATGATTTTTCAACCAAGAAATGGCTTACGTTGATGAGGGATGGATTTATGACATGAGAATATTCTCTGAAGGGGGAGCCTAGCACTCATTCCATGGTTCATTTAGTAGGTATGTTAATAGTACAGACAACTTGTTTCATAGTTTGTTCTTCTGGAAGTTGGAGGCGGTGTGGCTTAATTTCCAACAGAATTCTTAGCATTGTCATCAAATGACAGTTCCAGATTTATTGGGGAGTATGCATTGATAGTTCCACTGCGTTCAGACTGGGCTATTGTAAGTCAGACTTGTTTGGGGTTGCTTTTGAAAATGGTTCAGAAATTTCAACTTTACGAAACACAGCTGCCCAGTTGCTTGACAGGATCAGGCATTTGGAACACATAACACCTGTACTGTACTATATAATACTGCCTGCCAATTCATTTCAAGGCCTGTGCTGGGTTTTATTTTGAAATACTGCTGCTTTGTTTTTGCAATTCTAATTAAATAGCTTTCATCATTATGGTTGTTTTGAGCCATATTTGTATTAAGTTCTTGTAAGCCATGTTGTGAAGGCTTTTTTAAAAGAGCAGCATATAAACTAACTCAGAATAAAGCCAATTTAAGTTTATAGTATGACTATGCCATCCATACACCTGGGAGCTTTACTAAATACTAAGAACACCAAATGGCACGATTATTATTTTAAATATATGTTGCAAAGTATTTTCCCATAAAAAACAATTGGGCAAATTTGTCACACCTTTTGCTATTTGGTGTTATTTGAAAATGTTTTCATTTTGTAGCTTTAACTTGGCATGTTTACTTTAAATGATATTGCGACTAGATAAGGTGGCAGTTCTAAAATTACATATACATTGCAAAAACTCTTTAGCTGCCTAAATTTAAATATTACATTTAACTTACCCTGTATGAACTATGAAAACATAAAAATGCTTGTTAATACCTAGGTGAGGGTGATGATCTTAAAGGAAGACTTTGTTTTTCATCACCATCAATACATGCTTTGCAAATGGTCTCAAGAAGAATTTAAAGAATGTGGGGTGACATACTGAAAAATTGTGGTTATTCAGTCATATTCAGAATTTATCTTTTTATGAGAATCCCACAATCTGCATGTGGCAGATTTCAGTCTTCAAGGCACACAGATGAAAGGCAAATAAGGGGTCCTTGCTGGAAAAAGGTTTTGAATCCTGCCTTTTTTGTATAATGTCCTATTTAGAATTGGTGCTTCAGAATATACAAAATATTATTTGATAGTGTCAGCTGCAAGCACTGAGAAGGAACCTCATTTCTCTACCTTTCCCAAATAATTTGTTTGTAGTAGCTGACTGCTTCTCTAAATGAAAGTCAAGCTGCTGTTCCCAATTATTACCTTATTTAGATGTTGCAGTATTGACATAATTAAGTATCCCATTTGGCTCAAATATTATGTATTAGAGGGCAACATTTCTTGTAATGCTTCTGCTCTTGAGTTATAGCTAGGATATCCAGAGCCTTAGATTTTTTAGATTAATCTTATAGTTGGAGATCATTTAAAAAATGTGTGGCTACTTTAGTGTCATTTTCATTACTTCTGCATATATCTTTGAAAAATATGCAGTAAGTTTCTAAACTTTTGAATGCCCCTCATGCCTCTTGGATTAGGTCCATAGGGGAATAGTTCTGAAATCCTGAGTAAACACAACAGAGTATGGCACAACAGATGTGAGCTGGAACTAAATTTCAGTAATGTTGACTACAGACTCTTAATGCTAAGAGTGTATATTTAAGAATTTAAAAATATTTTGTATTATGATTTATGTACTTTGAGGAATTAATGCTGTGCAGCTCTATCCTAGACGATGTTAGTATTATGCCATATGTTGCTCTAAAAATACCTTGCTTATCAAACAAAAAAGAGAGCAAGCAAACACAATATCTTGGCTACCATTTGCTACTGAGCAGCTTGGTTCAGCAGGAACTCTACATATGTCCTGGCACTAAAACTATTTTGTTTTCACACTGTGTGTGTAATATATTCTAACCTTTTAAAAAAAAAACACCTGGCTAGTGTTTGAAAGTAATAAGAGAGCTATCAGTTGTTTTAAGGTGAATAAATTCAGTATAGTGTGGAACAGTGGACTTAGATCCAGATTCAAATTGCTGCTCAGCTGCAAAGCTTACTAGCTGAGCTTCGGCAGTCATTGTCTCTTAACCTAACCTAACCTAACCTACCCCACAGGTAATAAAGTGAGAACATCACGTGTATTGCCCTGAGCTCCTAGATGAGAGGAATCAAAATGTACAGCCAGGCCTATCATTTTGGCTTTTAAACAGTCCTTGAAAACCTATTTATTCCAATTTGCTTTTATTTTGGGGAAAAACAATCTGAGATCTTGGGCTGCCTTTCTGATTTATTGCTGTTGGTTTAAAATTCTGTTTTTACTAATGGTTTAATTAGTTGTATCAGCTATAGGGCTGGACTCTGAGTTGGTTTTAACTGCTGAAATCATTGTATTTTATGAGAGCTGTATATTTTAATGTAAACTGCCTTGGGGGGCTTTTTTCCTGAAAGGTGACTTAGGAATATTTAACAAAAATTATTAATAAAAAATAAATGTGATAATTATATTATTGTTACTTGTTACAGATACAAAGAAATATTCTGGGTTCCTTCAAGCTACAGTTGATTATTACTTATTAGGAAAAGGAAGTTAAATGTTTAGGATGATGGCTTTAACACCCCTTATACAAGAGTTCTGTTGCATCTTGATAATATAGTAGCAGATGCTGTTGAAGTAGTCATCATATGGAAAAATGATGGATGGGTGGGTTAGAGTGCTGCTTGAATAATTTTTCATGTTGCTTAAACTCAAACATAAAATTAATTCCATGCTAATTTCCACAGTTCATTTGTTGTTGAGACTAGAATATTAATTGATGCAGCAGCTTTTAAAATGACTAAAACTGATGATTTAATAAGTACATTTAAATATAAAAATAAAGAATTGGATGCAGCTTTTAGAGAACACTACTTGTTTTGAGAGAGGTTTTAAATATAGGCAGTGACCATTTTGCACGTGTTTTATTGGCACACAACCTCTGATGCACACCCTGTTTTTGACCCTAGAACAGGGCGGGCTTATTTGCACTCCGCCAATTCATGTGATAACCCAGCATGCAATCCCTGCACAAATGAGGAGTTGCCTGTAATATTAATATGACCCTTGGTACAGATGTGTATCTTAAAATGCTATGGCATAATAATAAGTCCTGTTCTAATGTGAAAGGCTAGTAATGTGGCTTGTGCATTAGTTCTAAAGCCAGAAATAAACTGGTTATCATACCATACAATACTGTATTGTATCCAATCCCAGTTTGAACAATATGTGCCAGCTGACTTCCAGTTAAGATGGTGATCTGAGGAGCAGTGATTCCACAAACTCCAGACCGAATTTTTAGCCAAAGATATCCTGCAATGGAATTGTTTTTTCTCTTTTCCCGTAGCTTATACCATATTTTTCGTCCCATAGGACGCACTTAGTTTTTGGGGGGGGAAATAAAGGAATTCCCCCCCTTTATTTCCCCCCCCCCAAACCAGGTCTGGGAAACCGAACCAGGTCGAGGAACAGCGGGATGGCGGCGCTGCGCCTCCTTTCTGTCCCCCGAGCTTGTGGGGCTGGCCGATGTCTGCTCGGCGGGCAGGGCGCTCTGCTTCAGGGTGCCTTTCGCGCCGGGCGGCAGGCTGCTATCCACAGCGTGGGGAGCCTTGCGGGGAACTCCTGCAGGGCTCCAACACGCTGCGGATGTCTGCCCGGCGGGCGGAGCGCTCTGCTTCAGGGTGCTCCTCGCGCCGGGCGGCAGGCTGCTATCCGCAGCCTAGACAGCCCTGCGGGAACTCCTGCAGGGCTGCCTAGGCTGCGGATGTGTTCCTGAAGCCTGGAGAGCGAGAGGGGTCGGTGCGCACTGACCCCTCTCGCTCTCCAAGCTTCAGCGAAAGCCTGCATTCGCCCCATAGGATGCACCCAGATTTCCCCTTCATTTTTGGAGGGGAAAAACTGCGTCCTATAGGGCGAAAAATACGGTAATTTTTATTTTGTCCTTTTGCTGTACATAATCAACTTCGCTTGGAGTAATTTATTGTATGTGGGGTTGTTTCCTTTGTGCTTGTGGCTATGCTGTGAAAGGAGCCTAAGAAACTGGTGTACTCACAGCACATGCTGAGGAACACACCTGAAGTTGAGCCTTTAGTTGCTTCAAGTTCCACTGAAGAGATTATGGATTTTTAAAAAATATCTGAATGAATGTGACATCTATCAAATCTTCAATTCTGATGCTGCACACTTCAGCACATCAGATTCAATAACATATGGTCACCACTGGGTATTGCCTTTCAGATGTGCAAGGCCGGGAAGATGAGACTGTATTCCCCCTTTATATCCTTAGCGTGGGGAATTCAGCTTTACATGCTAAATAGTTGGACTTGGTGGGTATTTCTCATAGTAATAAATTTAGAATTAAGGGTGTGAGGGAAAGATTGGTGCAAGGGGAACCCTATGTTTTTGTGGCAACCCTGCTAACAGTTACTGGATTTCTTGAATGGTTCTATCTTATGGTAGATAGAATGTGCAAAGCACAGCCCAGTCCCCCCCTCCCCCAGGAAGAGAATATGTCAATATTTTAAGATATCTAATCAAATAGGATTTGTTGTGGAGTGCATGTGAGAAGTTGGTGCCAAATGTGGATGATATAGTTTGTTTCTGGATTATGTGAAGGAGGTTTTCGAGGCCTGGCAGACTTTTCCCAGTGTGAAGTACATGGCCCAGGAGTGTGACATTACCTTCTTTATTATATTTCTTGCTATTTTCTGTATGTGCATCAATGGGCAAGTCAAAATTTCTATGAACCACAGTGCTGAAGGACTTTCTGCTTATGCTTGGTCTTCCACTGGAAAATCCTGTACTGTACAGGAATAACATTCTGTGCAGGCCTGGCCTTTAGTTGCTGTCCAGCTGCCTTATTCTACCCAGGTTGATTACATCAGCTGTCTTCTGCTGAGAAACACTGTAGACCTGGTTCCTGCAAACTTAACTATAGCTTAGGTTTAAACAGTTCCTGAAGTTGTCTGTGACTATGGACTTCCTCATTTTGAACACAGGCATTGCATGGACGATAATTCTGTTTATTAGATTTAAGTTTGTTTTGGATCACCATGTTGTCTCCCTCTTTTTCTTTCGTGTGAAATAACACATTTTGGCAATCCCCATTGATCTTCTTTTTCCCCCTTCCTTCTCCTTCATATACACAGCAACACATTTGCTTTATTTTAGTTATACTGTTTTGTTTTACCCTGTGTTACTGTTATAACATAGGAGAGAGGAGTTGTTGGGCTTTTACTTAGCACACCGTGTAGCTCTTTGACAATCCTGCTATCCCTGTTAATAAACAGGCTCTTGGAAAATAATCATTTATTGGTTGTGAAGGGCCATACCTCAATGGTATAGCATTTGCCTTGCATGTGGAAGGTCCCAAGTTTAGTCTCCATCATTAAGGAGGTCTGCTATGCATGATGCTAGAATTGGTCCTTTAGTATTGCATCACCTACCTTTTGGAACTCCCTCCTATTATATATCAGACAAGTGCATTGTCCAGTGTCCTTCTAAGCCTTTTAAGTGGACACTTGTATCCCTGTTAGTATCTGTTGGATTTGAACTGATTTGGATATGTGTTGTAGCTTTACATTGTTTTTATATTTATATAATTATTCCAAAGTTGTTTTATACTGGTGCTCAGCAGTGACTTGTGAGGATGTCACATGCCCTCCCTTTTTTGTTTCTTTTCATGGGAAACTGTACTTATGTTTCCTAGGTTCTTCCATGAGAAGTATGTTCTTGGGTATGTTTGCATAAAAATTGGGGACAGAATAGTTCTTTGGAAAAAATGGGCTGAAGAGGGACTGTCGAGCTTAGACTGGCTGGTGAGCCAAGATCACAAATCCCCAGGCATGATTGCCCCAGTGTAACACTCAAGACCTACAACTTATTCCTTCAGGGCATTGCTAGGCAAAACCAAATTAGATGCAACTGAGCTGAGGGTACAGAGGGACAGAGACCTGGAATATCCCATGCTTGAAAGGCAATGGAAAGTTGTATAAGGTTGTGCTCCATGGGCCAACCAAAACTTGTTTTATAGGCATGTTGGATTTACCACTGCCTTTTCCATAAGCATATACGTTACCTGTAAATGTGTGTTGGCACTGCGGAATATAATAGCCAACACTGAAAAACACAGTCTTGTCCTGTCCTGTGATGGTGCTATTTGGTCACAGGTTATCATTCTTTTTAATCTGCTCTTGGGAAAACCTCTAAAATTTTCAGGTGCTGGTCTCATACTCAATTATATCCCAGTACTGTAGAATCTGACCAGGGGCAATGCAATTGGGTTCTTTGTCCCCTTTTGGTGGCCAAAAGTATTCTAAGGAATTCACCACAGCCACAATAATTCAGTGATCACAAGACTTGTCAATTCTTGCCTAGCTTGAAAAAGTGACCTTTGGCAGTAGTAACAGATACACAAGCACACATACATTTGGTCTTCATATATAGTACTGTTTGAATCAGGTAGGGTTCATCAGCCTTTCTGGACCAGTGGACACATTTTTAATTTTGAGAGGGTGCTGTGGATGTCAGTCACAAAATAGCTGCCATGGAAGTGTAGCATAACAATAAATTAGACAGTACAGTCCTAGCAAAGCTTTTCCCATAACTATATTTCCATACTCAAGCCATGACTATACTGTCTAATTCATATATGAAGACCAAATGTCTGAGTGCCTGTGCACCTGCTCCTACCTGCCCAAGGCCACTTTGGTTAAAGGCACTAGAACCTGGTTTTTCTCCAATACCAACCCCTAAACCAAAGCCTAGACTGCCCCATTAATCACAGAGACGTACTTCTGTGTAGACAATTCACTGCACACTGAATTGTTACTAAGTGCCTGGTCTTTAGCTCCTGTGCAGCATGAGACATCCTAATATTCTTTGCAAAGTTTTCATATTTGCCTTGGGGGGGGGGAGTTATTTAACATCCATCTACACTTAATTGTGTAGTATTATTTGCAGAAAATAACTTCTAGGGACCTCCTGATCTGAGATGCATCAACGGCAGGAAAGTTTCATCCTGGTTGCTAGTGAAAAAGGAAGGAGGTCAAACTACAGAGATTCCAAGGACTAGAAAGTAAGACAGAAGCAGGAAAAATGCACTAAAGAGGGGGATAAAACAGCAGCTCTTTAGGACCCCGGGGATTCCTGTTGCCTGATGTCCAAACAATTATCAATCCCAGCTGTGACTTATTTGATTGGCTAAAAATAATGACAGATGGGAGCAGGCAGCCTGGGTCATTTCACAGAAGTCACTTAGACTTCCCCACCACATTCCCCACCACTTGCCTCTTCTCTCCCCCGTTTTATAATTGTATGACAGTATATTTATGATTTTGCTTGGTTTGATTGTTGCTACTGTTTCATCTTGTGTTCATTTGTATTTTTACAAAATGAATACTAAAAAAAAAACTCCTATGCATTTAAAGAAGTGTGCAAGCTGTCATTGCTGGGAGAACAGCAGCAGAAATACTCAAGGGTGCTATTATTAGTTAGGTTTGTGGTCTTCTGTTCTGTTTGGACAGAATTTCTGGGGTATATTTGGTGGGTAAAAAGTGCTTTACACTTCTCATCTTCTATTAGCTGATGAGATAGGTCAAGCTTCAGAAATGGGGACATGCCCAAGGCAACTGAGATTTGCAGTTGAGCGAAGACTTGAGCATGGGTCCTCCATAGGTCACTTGGCACTTGTCCACTTCACTGTAGGGTTAATTAAACTGGAAAATGAGTTTTTATATTGTTTGTGCCATTTGTGCCTATTGCACCAAAATTCAGTGTCACATTCTAGTGTGGGTAGGGCAGGGTTCTCTTCTAATTTTGTTACAATAAAATATTTATTGTTCACATTTTCCTTTGCTCAAAGACTGTAGGTTGCTATGTAATTCATTTACTTCTATTTAGCTGAAAATTGTCATAAAATTAAAACTATTATATACAGTTTTATAGTTCAGGTGATTTTAAATTGCTCCTTTGCAAACTCTTTTTTTCTGGTTCCATATTAAAATAAGGAATATCTGAAGCAGCTTTCAAACGTTTTTCAGAATTCAAAATGCGTTTTAAAATTACGTGTGATGTGTGGAATTTCATCTAGACTCTTGCAAGTGCAAAAACAGCCAAAGGTAATATCTGAATACCAAAATCTGCATTGGATCTCTTCCATGCCCAGAGGCACAGTCACCTTCTTCTGTTTACCACTGAAATAAAATAAAGATCTATTGCAGCACAAAAGCTTCAGAAGCCATGCAGAAGATGAGCAATTGCTTATTCCTCGATCTATAAAAAACCTCATCTTTATGAAAGGCATATGTGATAAGGAAATATATATATATAGAGAGAGAGAGAGAGAGAGAGTGTGAGTGAGTGAGTTTTTCTCTTGTCACCTAAAAGTGTTTCAGTCACTGATTGGTTACTGACTTACAAGTAACAGAATGCAGTAGAATCTGGTTTGAGACCCTTCCTTTAAACACACTTCCTCATATTCCTAGAGGTGTATACCTTTCCTATAGGAGTCTCTAACTTGATCAAGTAGGATAAGCTACATCTGGGCATGTTGTTGACTTAAATGGGGAAATGGACATTGAAGATGAGGTTAAATCCATGTTTATGGAGCGTAGTGTTCCTTTATGTACTGCATCCTCCAGATACTGCAAAGTAGATGGACTAGGTCACATTACTTTGTAAAGAGTAGTTTGTATCATGAATGAAAACATTATAGGTCGGGGTAACCAATGCAGTGACCTCCAAATGTTGGTTGTTTACAGTTCCAATCATCCTTGATCATTGACCATGCTGGCTGGTGCTGATGGAAGAGGGGAATCCAACACCATCTAGAAGGCACCATGTTGACTGTACCTAGGCTAGTTATTTAAACTGATCATACAGTGATAAAACTGAAGCTTTCAAAATGTGCTCTTTGATCCTAGTGCAATTTCTTGGGTGTGTGTGGGAAAGCATCATGGTTAACTGACATGGCAGATGTTCTGGTTGTACTTACTTAAACGCTTAAATCATACTGTTTCAGGATACAGACTTGTGTGTACTTGTAAAACGTTAGCAGATATATTGAGAGTAGATATATGTTTGAATTCAACACTTTTTAAAATTGCAGGTTATAACAATAATAGGAATAACCAGAAAAATATGTATTATTTTTCACTGCTTATGTTGATAAACTCTTATGTCCCTGTAGCTTTTGGGATTTCTCTTCTGGAGTATTTCCTGTAGTTTATTGGCTTGTAGGAGTTTTGGATGTTGCTACTAAAATAAGAATAGAATAAATTAACATGTTGAATCAGAAGGGTTAGAGGTCTTAAGATGTTCTGCTGCTTTGCCATCATAATAAAATATAAGTAAAATGTACAGCAAAGGTTTGCCCTGGTGTATGCTTTTGAATGGGGAAACTTCTCATAAGTAAAAACTTCTGATTACTTCAGGATGATCCAAAATTTACTTCACTGGGACTGCATTTGAAGACTGATCCAGCTGAATCAAACTTCAAATTCTTAACCCTGTTAGTTTTAGGACTGTAATATACTCATTATATTGTTAGTTGTCCTGTGGCATTGGAGGTGATTTCAGCTATGTTCTACATCTAGTTGTCACAAAAGACTTCATGCAACTGAGCTGCTGCAGAAGAAAGTGGCTTCTTTGCTCACAACATCATTACATGATGATACTTCCTTTTGTAGCTCTGGCTTGAACTGTGATTTTTCTTTAAATTGCTTAAACACAATGAGAAGATGGTTGCTCACATAATGAGTATTTTCCCACCATGAAAGAAAGGAAAAGCAGGCACAAAGCCCTAAACTTTCCAGGAGTTCTTACCTCCTCAGGCTATCCTTAGAGCTCTTCACCTGCTACAATATGGGATAATATTGGAATACTAAGTGGGTGGGCTTCAAAGAGGTTCCTGAGTGTGCATGAAATAACAATAATGTTCACATTATTAGGCCCCAGGTCAAAGTTATTAAGATGTGATGGGAGCAGATCCACAACTGTATAGGGAAAGGTTAGTGTGTTTGATTGTAAGAGCAAAATGAGTGTGTGGATGTTAAATAGAACACCCCAACTTACATTTCCATATTCCACCACCCCCCATGCGTAACTTTTCGGTTGGCTGTACTCTGAAACCAAAAGTGAGACCAGCTGAGAAAAAGTGCTTGGGGAGGACAACAGAGAGTTCAATGGCTGGCAGTGGTAGGTATTTGCAGTTTTCACCTGTATGCCACCTTTGCTCTTTAAATTGCTCCCAACTCCTGCTTTCTGCATATATTGTTAAAACTTTGCCCATGAAGCCTACTTAACATTGAGTCTTCTGAGAATTGAGAATCAACAGAAAAATTATGAAATAAATGAGTTTGCTCAGGGCAACTGAGCAAAATCATTTGCTTGCTCAGAACATTTCCAGAAGCAGAACATTTCCAGAAGTGAGATACTGTAGTATATGTTTCTATAGATTTTCCTCACTACCACCAATGAGTTGGAAAATAAATGTTTGTTGGGAGACAGCCATGAATATTCATAATTTGAGGACAACATATTGTTGAGCTTGCATAATTAATGTTTGTAAAATATCGATATGAGGTCACCTAGACAGGTTGTGAATGATCACTTGAAGCCTCATCAGGGTCAGTCTACAATATTTTAAGCTCATACCAGTGGCTTTGTGGTGGCCAAAACCTATTTGGCTTGTAATTCATGTTCTTGTTAATCACCACCACCACCCTGCTTATTTTTATTCATTTTAAGACATTGTGGCATCATATTTTGGCAAAGGGCCACTCACGTGACTCATTAATGTGCTGCTGCATCCCAGAAACTTGCTACATTGGCTTGGATTGTGACATAGTTGTATGATTTGTGACGTGTGCCTAAACTGTTGTAGTAGCATTTCTTTGCTAACAAAATGGGTCACAGCTTCGCCAGCATTAAAGATCCCTTATTTTTAAGCCAAGCTATTTTATAGTCCAGGAATCTACAGATTCAAATAACATTTCTCCTTCCTTGTCTTTTGAGCTTTTTAAACTGATGGCCAACTTTGGTATGACTTGTTCTTAAATATTTGAATATAGAAGTAAATTTTACCAGTTTTAGTCAATAGAAGTAGTCATTGGCTTTTTAAAATAGATTCATAAAGCAGAATGTGTGAGCAGATTTTTATCTGAAGCTTGGTGCTAAACAAAATTTAACTGTAACCTAAATGCCACAAGTTCTCAGTCGATCGTAAAAATATCTGCAGATAATTTGCTGGAGTGCAGTCATAAAAGTAAGAATAATGACTTCCACTTTCTCCTTTGACAAAAAAGGAAAGTACTCTGTAATATCTTTTTAATCTCCTGCAGAAATAAGTGGTGTTCATTTTTGAACTGCTGGGTTAGGTGAGCTAGGTTAACTAGGTTTCTGTGTGGTGGTATACCTCTTAATCATGGAATGGAAAAGCATAGGTTTTTCAAAATTGTTCAGCAAGCATATTATGAAACTGTATTTGAAATATTGTAAACACTAAGTAGAATGAAGTGCTTGAAAGATCAGTTACAAAAACCTGCAAGCCACGGCTCCTACAGAAAGTAAGAGGACCAAGGAATGTGTGTATAATCAAAGTCACTTTGCTCCTAGGCTCTAACCAGTCCTCCTGATTCCTAGGCCTCTGACAACACTGTCCTCTTCCTGTTTCTGAGCTCTGTGGAAGGGGAAGCCCGCTGCTGAGATAAGCATTATTAAAGTTTGCTAATGGTGGAAATTTCACCCCCTCTCTGCTATCTAAGTTGCCAGGTGAATTAAACATTGAAATTGACTGCTAGGCTAGGTCATACACAGCACAGATACACTAATAGAGCTTGAAGAATAACTGCTAATGGCTTGGGGATCAAAGAAACAGACTGACAAAAGAAAACATTTATTTACAATGTATACCCTAATTTACTTCCACAAGTTGGGTTATACTGAGCTGTACAGATTGAAATCTCAAGTTGCTAGATCTTGATGAGGATTTGTCTTTTACTTCCAGTCCCTTAAAATATCACTGTCACCAACAGGAGGTTGGAGAAATAGTCAAATGTTCCTGTGCATTCTCATATGAATGTGTGAAGTTTTCCTTGCCCTTGGGTTACTGCTGAGAGCTAATTTTTCTCATTTGATTATGGGGCAAAAGTTTCCAATTCCTGGAAACTTCCTCTGGGCTAAAACAATTATAAGACAGAAGGGTTTTTGTTGCTCTTTTTCTTACTGTGTATAGCAACATAATAATGAAGTGTGGTCACATACCAGAAAATCCTCCTGCATTTGCTGGATTGCTTTTTAAAAGCAATAAAAAAATGATTCTACTGAAAATTACAAATAATCATGTAAAATTCTGTATTTCACTCACTCATCTGCGAAGAAAGAAATAGAAGGTATAAATGTTAATTTTCTCATTATCTGACTTCAAGATTTTATATAGGGTAGGCTAATATACAATGGCTGTACTGAAGACATTATTCTTTTAGGCCTTGTTGAAGAAACTTTGGGGCTTGTGTGTCCTTAGTCCATGGGTGGGCAGAAAGTAGATCAGATGTAGTAGTAGGTATCTAGGCCATTTGCAATACATCTCCAAGTGTTTCAGAGCGCAATTGTAGCAGCAACAAAATAACTTTTTTGTTAAAATAACATTTAACACCTAAATTAGGCTTCTGAAATGAATACATCTTGGGGTAGCCAAGAGTGAACTTTTGTGTTGGAGGAGTGTGTGCTCAGTTCACTTCTGCTACTGGTAGATCTTGGGTTATAGCAAAAGACAAAGTAAGTCTGACAAGCCTGAAATCTGCTCACCCCTGCCCTAGTCACCTTAGCATCATGGGCTTTTTGTGGCTCAGTGTAGATGCATTTTCTCTCTTTTTTTTAGTACACTGCATTTTCAGGAGTTTCAGGAATATATGTGTCCTCAGGAAGCACATCCTGGGGTGTGTGTGTGTGTGTGTGAGAGAGAGAGAGAGAGAGAGAGAGAGAGAGAGCGCGCAAAGGATCTATCCCTACTGCCTTACTTCCACCTACTTATGTTTCTAATAATGTCTCCATTCAAGTAGTCATTGGAATGCTAGTAGCAAAGGTAGTTAGAAGTTGGGAATCTTCTGGTTGCTATCCTAAGTGAGGTCTCTTGAAACTAACTTGCCATTCAGTTGCGTTAAACTAACTCCAGAGCATAGACAATACAAACCACAAATTAGTTAAAATAACAGTAAGAATGTTTCCTCAGATACCTTCAGGGTGAATTTTATTTTATTACAAAGCAATTAGGCAAATTCATGGAGGACACTGTTAACCACAGTACTGTCGTTCAGTGCAGATGCACTATGCCTCAAAGTACTGGATGCTGACGGAAACAGAGGAGGAACATAACTTTCTTGCCTTGTTTCCAAGTACCTAGACATCTGGTAGACTATATACAGAATATTATATTTAGATTACTGTACTTTAGTCTGATTGTGCAAGACAATTTGTACATTCTTAGCATGATGTTTGATTGTTGAATATACTATTCCCTCCCCCCGCCACTTAATCTTCAAAAAGCCCTTAATTGCTTACTGGTTGAGCAGTGTTGCTTGGGCCCCATAGAACATTTGTCTTTAAGTCAGGTTAACAGGAGACTTTCTGCGCATTTGACTTAATGCTTGAAGGTGCATCAGCTCCTATACCACCCTACTCCATTGACTAGGGGATGATCAGAAGGAACAGAGTAGCTGTTGGCAGATGGCTCCAACACAGAGTTGACAGTTCCAGTGGGCTGCCCATCTGGCAGCAAGTGACACATAGAGTACTTCTCCTGCCAGGAAATCGTGGGGATGGATTACAAGCCTCTCCATTTTGTGCCAGATAATGACTTTCTGAGCATACTTTCTTGCATGAGGAAACGCCCACCAAAACCTTCCAGTCTTCATTGGAGCCCTCTGCCCATTGCCACATCTTCCCCCTTCCCCCAAGTGAATGTTTTGTTCTGGGTGTGTGTGTGGCGGAGATAATCGCTGATGGTGTGTTGATGTGGAAGCATAATTGAGACAGGAATCTGTTTGAAATGAGCTATGCCTGCCTTTTATCTGCTTGTAACAGGCCAAACATGGGTGTTAGTAAAGTTGAGCACTCTGGCACTGCATATTTGCCCTGTTCTGGTGTTTATTATTATCCAGGGGTTTAAGGAAATCAAAATGGTTGGGTCACTTATCTTCCATTTTAAAGAGACTCCTGATGATTACCGTTATTATTGGATGTTACATTTCTTTGTGAAGTTCCAGAAGTGTTAGTAGGCAGGAAAGCAGTACAGTATGAATAAAGCCATTACCTTAAATGAGAAATTTCTGAAGATATGAGTATTGTTTAAAATTATTTAAACTTTATCCCTTGTATATTCATGTATTTTATCCCTTGAAAAGCAACTGAAAGGATAATATCCTTGAGGAAAGGTGTTGGGTGTGACTCTGAAATAGTGTCAATTCCTCTGCTTACGCTTCAATTGCTCTATCCAACATCCCACTCTGGGATAATAATGAACTTGGGTGGTGAGTGCTGAAAGATATTGAGCTAGAATGGGGTTTTCAGAAACAAGGGGAACATAGCAGCATGTTCAGGGAAATCTCAAAGCCCAGTAAAATGGGAGGAATAAATCTGAAACAACCTGGATTGAGCCTGTACAGTAGCTAAACAATGAGAAGGAAAAGAATGGAAGGGACTATTGGAGGCAGGTATGGCTAGCTGATGGAACTCTGAAATGGAGCACTCCAGTTAGAAGGTAAAGATACAGCGCAATTTATAGTTGAAGGTCCTACTTGTAGTGTCCTACTTGTGTGGACATAAAAGTGACCTACTTCATAGGTGTCAGCAAATTGCTGAGAATTTATGTAAAGCAGTTTGAATACAATGGTTAATATTGTTCTTCAGTGGGAAGATTGTGTACAAATTCCCATTAAACTGTGAATCTTTTTTGGTGATACTGGAACAGACACACATAATGAGCTTATCTTACTTGAATGTTAGGAAGTAATGGAATCACCCCACATTACCCTTCTGATCATTATCATAACTGTTAATTAATGCACTTGCAGAAGAGAGAGAACGTGCCATATTCTTATTGAAAAAAACTTATAATATTTTGCAAGCAAATTTTCTGAGGCACTGAAATTACTGGACCCTCCTCTCCCTCTGTGTCAAGTCTTTGTGTGCACAGATGTACTGTCTCTGGATCATGCATGTGAACAAGGCCCACTTTTAGTTCTGCTGCCCACTCATGGGTTTTCTCTCTCCAGACTTGTAATGCAATCAATTGTCACATTTTGGCTGTGCCAGGGACACTTTATCTGAGACTACATATTTTGCTGCTCCACTCAGTCAAGAGAGCTAGGTTACTACCAGCTTGAACACACTTGGAAGTCAATTAAAGTAGATCTGTGTTTAGGGTTATTGTGAGAATTAGGTTGTCATCTAATATATTTTTTTCTTACAGGTTGGTCTGGGTATATATGGGCTACACCTCCCAAATTTCTTTTGGGTAAAAACAAAATTTAAAATATCAGTATAGAAGCTTCAATAGGAAAGAGACAGTATTTGTTGTCATCAGCTTAATTTTAAACGGTCTTCAAAAAAAGAGTATAAAAAGCTCTTGGATATGGATTAATAATTGATTCTTTGTGCAATGCTTGCTAACACTAAAATAAAAAATAAAAAATCAGCTGAAGCTGGCAAGGATTTTAGAGAGGCCACTGTGTGCTGCTTAGTCTTCTGCTGTGCTTCACTGCTTTTATCTGTTCTCAAGTTGTTTGCACAATCTTGCTGTGCCCAAGGGTTTTGTGTCAGAATAATTGCCTTATTTTTGCAAGCAGGCAATGCGAAGCTTCTTATTGGGTGCAAATGGTAAAATTTTCAGGGAACACTGTTTCTGTGTGAGGCTGATTTCCTCCTCGCCCTGGCTACCCTATCTCTTAGTTTTGCATATTAAGATACCAGGAAATGTAAAAATCCACCTTGTACTGATACATTATTTATCTTCTAGCAAGCTTAATGTGAACAGCAATGGGATTAAAACAAAATTAAGGAAATTTTAGCTTTGAATCTCAAGAACTACAATGTTTCAGTCACAGAACAGACCCTTTCTATCTACTCCTGCCTTCTGCAGCCTACTTTGCCCCACCCCCAAGCTGCGCTTGAGTGTCAGAGCGGCATCTGGAATAAGATTTTTATATATTTGCACATTTGATGAGGCTTGGTGGAGGAACAACAGGCAAGGCACGTCAGCAGAAATCCAAGAGCTTGCATAAACTCATATGATCATAGAATTTGCTTTATTCTAGATCTAGGGTGTTATAAAATAGATTTATTTATTTATTTAGTGCAAATTATGCTTCACATAATTTGGATGCCAATTTCTTAATCTCTCTAAATAAACTGAAATAATTACAGTACATCTTGTTAGTTCTTGGTCTTTGTGGCTTAATGTCTTTATTTCTCAATCTGTGGGGGAAATGGAAGGGATATGTGGAAATCATTGTCTTAGATGTGGATTTGGTTCCTTCCAGATAATGTTGCAATAGAAGAGGAACATTCATTATAGTTTTATTCCAGCATTGATTCTGACATTCTGAGACCTTTCTGGTTACTCACTTCAATAAGCTGTCAAGTTAAAACTGTGTCCTTTTTTGCAACATTCACACTTGCCATGATCAGTTGCATTTATGGAAAGAGGATCTTTCTCTTTACACGTTCTGCACTCAAAATGTTCTGAAGGACTTACCATATTGAGCTTTGCATATTTTGCTAATTTTGCAATAAATTTGTGGTGAGTGGGAAAAGTGTTAAGTGTTTGCATTATTTAGTGATGACATTGTAACGGTCCTCTTATTTTTTGTTTTTTTCCTAGGACCGGAATCGGCCCTATGATACTTTTAACTTGCACTCTTTGGAAAATTCATTAATGGATATGATAAGGACTGATCATGAGCCTCTTAAAGGTAAACACTACCCTCCCAGTGGCCCACCAATGAGTTTCGCTGATATAATGTGGAGGAATCATTTTACAGGTTAGGAATATTCATATGTTCATACTCACTTTAAAAGAAAACAGCTTTTTTGCTGCAATAACATTTATGTTATACTTTTTGCTAGTAACAAGTTGTTAATATGTTTTATGCTACTCTTTGGCTTAAAAATCTCAGTTAGCTAATTAAGCATATAGTGTGGTTAATGATGAAACTGGATGCTAAATAATCATGTTTTCTTTAGAGGACTTTTTATCTTTTACAAAAATATCTTAGGCTTTCAACTTCTAATTTTTAAATCAATGAAACCTACAAAATTGATAATCCAGTTATTCTGTTATGAAATGGGTTGCTAATATTTTCAAGTGGTTGTTTAAATATCTACCCTTAATTATCATGTTTCCAATGTGGATGCAAATCTCAAATGGTTTGGAATTAGGGAAAAGAACGATTACATTTTTAAAAAATCACTTATTTGGTTGATGTAATGAAATATTGATATCTCTTCAGCTGAGAAGACCAGGCTGTTCTTTCAGCTCCAGTGATAAAGATTAAACTACTCCTAGCACTCATCATAAACTATGTGAGTGAGTGGTTTGGGCAGCTTTTAGTTTAATAATTCATACTAATGTCTACTTCAACATCAGTCTCGCCAGTCTTTAGCTAAATGTGCCATATAGCTTTTAGGAATTACTTAGTAGAGAGCAATGGATTTTGTTGAAAAAAGTATTATCACAGATATTTAGTGCACAAATTTTGAGCAATATCTAATTGCTTATCAAACTTTGGAAATCCAGCAGTTAGTCTTGAGCATGGGACAAGGTCTGGGATCTAGAGTGATCTTGTATTTAACTGTCCAGATGGAGCAGAAAATGAATTTGCATTCATTCCAAGCTCCATGGGACACCTAGGATATATTGGAGGTCAAAATCATAAATTCAGGTTGGTTGTAGGAAGGCTGAAGACTGGGCAAGTGAATATGGGAACTGGTACTCAGAACAGTGAAGCGTTTTCATCTTTCAGCCTTTTAATTCCAGTGAAGTTCAGAATGCAAGCCTCAAGTAAAGATCCTGTTAAAAGGATCCACTGCTTTGGAATTACTTGTTCAGCTGAAGTGAACTATTCCTGCAATGCCATTTTGACCAAATGTTTTATTTACACTTGTTTCCCACAATATTTGCTGTTTCACTTCACAATGATATGCCATGAATTTCTCCCTAAACCTAGTAATTTTACTTGCAAAATATTATAGAACTGAATTAATAGAATCGAATGCATAAACTTGTTTGAAAACATTTACTGTATTTCTGTGATTTCACATAACTCAAGTATAGTTTCAGGACATGCCAACATAATGGCATTAAACAACATTGTGCCAATGCAGTGTGTATCAGTGGCTAGGATGTGGTGGTATTTGCTAATCAGTGGGCTCTAAAGTCACAAGGAGCACACTCTATATTATTTGTTGAGCTACAATGTGGTAGCTCAACTACCTGCTTCTTCAGGTGGTATATAATACCATCCAAAGAAGGCAACTGACCAATTATCTGGCCTCAGGAAGTGCTCATCTACAGTGCCTTCACCTTGCCAGGATTCAGACTGGTTCTTTTTCTTCCTCCAGCCCACCACTGAGTCCAGGCTTGTATGTCCTTTTCTGATTCAGATAGCTTTAGTGCCCCTTGATATTTACTAACTAACCTAATTAAAAACATGGCTGTGGGGAAATGGCACCACATGGGCCTGTTTTCTTTCTATACAACATTATGTGCTTTCTGTATGTTTCTAAAAAGAATTGGCTAGCTTTCTTCTTATTTTGAGGGAATAACTGGGGGGTGGGGGTGGTTTCTTACAGAAGAAAACTACATATACCTGAGCTTAATGGGAACTTAGACCTTTATAGCACACCTGTGCCTCTGAAATGCTCCCCCACAAACATTCCTGCACATAGACAGCAAGTGTGCCAAGAAAAAGACCCCTGGAAATGGTTTCCCGTGGATACAGACATACATATGAAAGATTTGAGTATTGTACTCAACCTCCTGTCAGCCCCAGCCAGCATGACCAGTGATGATGGGTGTTGCAGTCCAGCAACATATAGAAGACCACAGGTTTCCCATTCCTGCTTTTGTCTCTGGTGCAGTATGGCCTAGGTGCTGCTGTGTTATAACAAACTTCATAACAAACAGCTCTCCTACGTATCTTGTAAAGGCAGTACTAGAAAAAGTAACATCTGAATTAACCTAAATACTCAGTCTGAAGTTGCAGTACACTTATTTGTCCTTGAATAAAACCATGTGACCTGTCTCTGCAGTGGTAACACGAGATGTATTCTATGTCTCAAGGACTGATTTACTTTGCATATATGTGTGCCAGATGCTTGAGGCAGCTTTTAATGGGCTGTTATGATGTCAAACTCAGTAGATATTTGTACATACAGTGTTCCAGTACTCCCTATTAGGCAAAAAAATGCAAATGCATGTTTGAAAAAACATGGAAAGTTGATAAAAAACCTGTGCATATACATTCTAGTCTCCATCCTTTTCTAAAGGGGTGTCTTTTAACTTGGGAGTTTGCTGTCTTTCAGAGAGAACAGTTGCAGAAAGGCAAGAAAAAGTGCAGTGTAAGCTTGTGAATTGGAGGACTAGTTTTGGTAGAAAGGTGGGATAAAAATAATTTGAATAATAAGGCTGGCTTTAGTATTGGCCTACCAACTGGACCTTAAACAAGTACAGTATCTGAGATGTTTTGGAATTTTCGTAGCAAATGTATCAAACTATGATGAACTAAGAGGCATTTGGGGAAAGTCTGTAGCAGTCTGTGCAGTAAAAATATGCTGGTCTCTTTCTGCTAAAATAAACTATTGTGTTTGAAAATAGACGATATGAATGTGTGCTAGGTAGTTCAGTTGTCCTTCTGCCAGATAAATGAATCTTGGAAGGTCAGCTTCATAGCCATTAAGTCTTTTCAGATAAAATGTCAGCTTGCCACTGGGCACTGTGAAAAGCTCTCAACACCTATTCTTTTATGAAGTGTCCTCCTGACTTGACTTCTGGTTCTATTCTTTATACAATTGTGCCTGAGTATAGCACTGATCTTGCTGAGCCTGTTGCCTTCTCTGGAACACAATTCCCACTAGTCAAGTTTACATACTGAGACAGAATCTTTGCTGCAACTTATGTTAAATGAATTGCCCATGTTTCTTAACTGTTGTGTTAAAGACCTAGAAGTCATAGGAAGTAGCTTTGTATGATAACATATATCACCATATAGAAGCTTTTATTCTTCTTGAACTAAAGGTCTTCTCCAGCTGCTTGGCAAACCTAATTCAAACACCATATGTGTCTTAATAATCCCAAAGGCCAGAGAAGAGCAATTAAGGTCTTATCATAAGCTGACCAGTTATGACATAGGTAGTTTAGACAGTAACAATTCAGTATTTACTATTGTTTTTAACATAATAATTATAATTATAATTATAATTATTTATTAGAAAAGATTTGATCATTATCGTTGGCCACCTGTTGATGGAAGCATGTGGACCACTGGTTCCATATCTGAATTTGCATTTGTGAAGTGGGGTGGGGGAACTGAGTATCATGTCCTTGATGTGTATGCTTTGTTACTTAGTCCAGTGGGCACATTATAAATTGCCCTTTGCTCTGAACAGATGCAAATGTCTACCAGCCATCATTATTGTTAAACTGTAGCAGATAGGTTTTCTAATGAACTATAGAGTTGTAAAATGTATGTTTTTTAGTCTGGTGATGTTTATTTTCATTTTCGCTGAGTCATGTACCGTATTTTTCGCTCCATAAGACGTACCTCCCCCCCCAAAAAAAAGTAAGGGGAAATGTGTGTGTGTGTGTTATGGAGCGAATGCAGGTGGGAGGATCTTGCTGGAGCTGTGCACTCTTTAAAGAGCCACGCCTAGTGTGTGTGCGACTCTTGTGGGCTTGCTCTACTGGCTTCTCAGCGAAGCGGGAGGAGGGACGGAAGGGGCTCCATGTAAGGGCTCCCTTTCATCCCTCATCCCGCTTTGATTGGAAGCGAGCACAAGAAGAGGCGCTGCACAGCTATCACTCTTGCTCTCCTGGCTTCAGCGAGAGCTGCGCAGCTTGCTCTGCTGGCTTCTCAGCGAGGCAGGAGAAGGGATGGAAGGGTTTAAAGCGAGAGCCGCTTACATGCTCTGCGCAGAATATATTTTTCCTTGCTTCTGCCCTCTAAAAACTAGGTGCATCTTATAGTCAGGTGCATCTTATGGAGCGAAAAATACGGTAGTTGTTTTGCTCAGCAATATTGACACTGCTGGTGATTCTTGTTTATTGTAGTTCTCTGCATTATTGAGAACCAGGCAGCTGAAGGGCATCATGATAAAGATAAAGTTAAGGGAATGAAATTCAGTATTCCTGTAGGAATGCACGAGTTCTCTAACCCAAATCCAGTCAGCTGAGGTCACGTGGCTGGAATTACACAGTTGGCTGCTAACTCTTTTTGGCTCAGTACCGCTGGGACTGCCTGCTAAAAAGCAAAAGCTAAAGAGGGCATTGTGTGCTGCAACATAATGTTTACATAAAGTGTGTTTGAAGTCTCTCTGTTTAGAATATTTCATTTATGAAGAAGAATGACCTCTTAGAACTTTAAAATATTTTGGGGTTTTTTTCAGGTACTGTGAGCCAAATACAAGTTCTGAGGCAGTCAAAGTTGTTTTACCTTCCCTATCTATGGGGAATCTGAAGTCCAATATAATATTGTACACCTTTTAAAACCAGTTTGCATACCTTATTTAAGCCATTAAAAAGTTTTCTATTTAAATATACTGTAAATATACTTAAATTCCACATAGATTCCTTTAAAATATAAGTAGTAATATTTAAATTATAATATATATATAGAAGTATTACTGGTCAACATAGCAATTTATTTTCCAAAATCTTGAGTTTTTCAAGGCTGCACCCTTCATGTTGACGGCAGAAGTTTAGAACTATCTTGTTGATAAAATTTCAGATGCAGTACTTCTGCCATGGATTTAATCAGAATATATATTTTTAATCTGGTAGGCAATGTATGTGTAACTCATTCGTGCTAATATCTAAACAACATTTTTTAGGAGTAGGTGGATGGATAGATGATATTTTCTTTTATTTTTGAAGAATTTGCAGGCTTTCAATTTGTTTTCTCTCATGTTGTTAAGCACAACGGCTATTTTCCTACCATTGTACACTGGCATGAATTATTTCTTCCTCCTGTGCTTTGAGCTGCTTGAAGCCTTCAAGTAGAAGTGGGATTTGACCCATCTTACCATTATTGCTTATGTTCTCTTAAAGTTAAACATAATGAGAAACTTGATGCACATGAAATTGTTCACTCTTACCTTAGTGCCTCTGGAGTGGAGAACTATGGTCCGACTTACAGTGCTAATACTGCAGTTTCTCTTGAGCCATGCTTATACTGAATCATAGTTTTCGCCATAGGAAGTTTTACTATCTGAACAACATCTTTGTCAAAGAAAAAATAGAATATGTGCTCTATAGTAGAGGACATCAGCTAATACAGATACTATAATCATTTTAAAAAATCCAATTTTGTTCCCTAGTAGTTCTTGAAATAAACCTAATGATTTAAGTAGGGCTACTGAGAATAATAAAATGTTCAAATCTTAAACTGGCAAAAAAAAGTTCTGGTCTCTACTGAATACAAATGGCTGCTTATAACTCGGCACTTCATTTTGGCATTTTCTAATGGATCTTCCTCCTCTACCTTTTCTCATCACTTCCCTTTTTAAAATCTTTTTTAAGCTTGTAAGCATGACGGCAAGGTTTGTGTCTCATTTTGCCAACAGATGTGAGCCTCTTTGGCAGACCTTTGTCCGAAATGTGGGAAATAAATGATTCAGACCTGTTGCAATTGAGCATGTGCCTTGTGGTGAATTAAAGTTGCCCCAAGTAACTGCATGCAGGCCCACCACTGAGGTAGAACACAGGTGCTGTTGGCACAGCTCTCTGCTATGCTTTCTTGGTCAGGAAAATCCTGTCCCCACACCTCCTCCCAGTGGCGAAGCTGCATGCTCCAGCACTGGGGGCGGAAAGCAGGCAGGGGCATGGCTGGTGCATGTCCTGGGGGCATAGCATGCCACCCATGGGGGTGTGGTGCGTGTCCTGGGGCGTAGTGTGCGTCCCGGGGGTACGCTGTGCGTGCCTGCGGGGGTGTGCCGCCTGGCACGGTAGGGGTGTATGCGGCAGGTGTCCGGGGCACAGCCACGATGGTACCCCTCCTTGATGATGTCATGGGCAGTGCGCTCCCCCCTTTCCTCCACCAGTGACTCCTCCCTGGCTGGAAAAATAGGGAGACCAAAGCCAGAGAAGTTGAATGAGGGGAAGAGTAAGTGTTATGCACCCAGTCAGGGTTGGCAGTAACTGCCCTGTCATGATTTGCAAGCTGAATACCGTACATGATGCAAACATTTCAACTGGTATATTTAAAGTTACTTTGTCCTTAACCACTTTGAACTTGAAACTGAAAATATCAACCAAAAAACACAGCTGTATTTGTATTAGTTTCAGTCAGACGTTATTACTACTGTAGTCTTCTCCCTAAAAGCTGAGATTCTTGGGTACAGCTAAACTCAAACACAGAATGCTGTCTAATATTATTGAGATATTTTTGAAACAGCAGTAATTACTAATTCTATTGCTGATCAACTTCTCAAACAAAAATTAATGCCAAGTATTTCAGTTTTAAGTTATTCACTCAAGGAGCTTCTGAAGACTGAAACTATCATGTGTACTTTCCTATTTAGAGCTCTTAGTATTGTAAGAACAAGTATGCGTGACTACTCATACAATTTGACATTTTTGCTTTTCTGGGAAGGTAGTTGTCAAGAGAAACTTAAAAATAGAAGGCAAAGGGCAGGTGACAAAATGTCACACAGGCAGCACCTGGCAGAGTGACTGAATGAACACATACACACACCCCAGATGTCACACTCTTGATTCTATTTTTATATCTGGTTGAATAGCACAATTCTAGCCTCAGCAAAGGAAAGGAGGAGAGAGATTAAATATGCATTGAGAGCCATAATTCATAGCATGCTCATTTATTCACTCATATCTAACCATAAAACAATTTAAATGGTTGGGTAACCTTTTATTGCAGTCATTATGCTGATAACTATTTTGGCAGACATTTGTGTGCCATATGGGATTTTTCTGCAGACATAGCTAGAGATTAGATTGGATTCACATGCTGTTACTTGCTTGGGTAGTGTGCACGCCTCCCTTCGGGGAATGGGTGATTGCATATTGGGTATAGGGCTACCCTACTATACCACAGTGAGAAGTCAGTATATAACTTGCTTGTTATTCTTGGAAATGGATATCCCATGAATGAATATGAAACAATGTGGGTAACAAATTCCAGTGAAGGTGCCTTTTTTCTCCTTCCACTGTCAAGTGAGGCTTCTATTAAGATTTTTTAAACTGCAGCAGCAATAACAGGCCTATCTGCTTCATCCAACCAAGTCTCTGTTACACATGCGAGGTCAAGTCCTCTCATGGATGGCTGTGGTCTTATGAACCATTAACCTTGCATTGCACAGCAGCACCTTCAGGTCATGTGGGTATCCCTTGCTGATTCCAGTATCCGTCTGGACAAGACCAGACGTGGAGGCAGGGATAGTCCTCAAATAACAACTAAACCTGCCTCCTCGGTAATGACATGGTCTGGTCTTAGTGTAACTCCTCCTCCTACCCATGATCACTGAGATCGGTTGTCCCAGTGCACACCCCCCCCCAGTGGAACCTGCCCTAGACATTTTGTTGGTTGGGACCCACTCCCAGGCAGCCCTGACCCCTCCCCTTAAAACAACATAAAACCTATATAAAAACAAAACAACACAATAAAACAATAAAAACCAAAAACAGTAAAAATTACAAACATACCAAAATTAAACACCAGCTGAGTTCATGGTAGGCAAGATTCAAACTAGAAAATTTCTGGTTTAACTGTCTCTTAATTTGCAAAAATACAGCATACTGCTATTGCAGTCTTCTTTCAATCACTACACAAGTTTTAGTGAATCAAAGAGGGTCACAAAAGTTGCCAGAAGCAAGGCAGAGAGAGGATTCTTTATATGGTCTTGATGGTCTCCAAGCATTTTCTGAATTGCAGCAGGTTGGACTAAATGACTCTTGGGGTCTCTTCCAACTCTACAATTCTGTGATTCTAAGCTATGTGCCTTAAGGATGCTTCTGCTTCTTTTCAGAAAAATGGAAGAAGGGATTTATTTCTGTCTTAACTATCAGCATCCCATTAAGCAGGCACTGAACATCTGTGGGTTGTCTTCTTCTTTCCTTGCAGAATTTATAACTAATGGGAAGTCCATGTGAATGAGTGCTGCAGACAGTTGCCCTCCAACTCACGGAGGGGGATGGTGATGGAGGAGAGTGCTTTTCCCCACTTCCTCCTGAGTGCAATGTAATTGTGTCAAGAAAGGAACACTTGAAGAGGGCTTCTGTGAGAGTTTTCATCAGCAGTTTTTCTTGATGAGCTAGTGAAGAGGGACAAATACTTTCATTTCTAGGGTTCAAGATTTTGCTTAAGGTGTTAGTTACTTGCTATAACTAAATACAGTGGTACCTCGGGTTACATACGCTTCAGGTTACAGACCCCGCTAACCCAGAAATATTGCTTCAGGTTGAGAACTTTGCTTCAGGATGAGAACAGAAATTGTGCTCTGGTGGCGTGGCAGCTGCAGGAGGCCCCATTAGCTAAAGTGGTGCTTCAGGTTAAGAACAGTTTCAGCTTAAGTACGGACCTCCGGAACAAATTAAGTACTTAACCCGAGGTACCACTGTAATTTAAATTATTGAATTGAATAGTTGAAGAATAACAACAATATAATAATTAATATTATAGTATTACATAAATATTTTAGCAGCGGAACAGCCCTGGTTTGTTTGATGGCTGTCACCTTTATCAAGAGAGAGATGGCAACAATGCAACCATGCTGGCACTCCCTGATGTGTTAGCAAGCTTGACACTGCTGACCATGGTGTCCTTCTGCAACAACTCAGGGGTTGGAAGACACTCTGTTAAAGAGGTTCTGCTCCTGTCTGTGGGGTCACTACCAGAAAGTAGCATCAAGGGTCTGTTGCCCTGCCCCATAGTTTTGGGGCTATTTAGCTATGCTGATATTTATGAAATGATTGGGAGTTGTCATCTGGGTATTTGGATCATGGTGTTATTGGTACGCTGATGACCCACAGCTCTCTTCTCATTCCATCTGAATCTGGAGAGGCTGTGAAGGTGTTGGAGTAGTGCCTGGAAGCATGATGTACTGGATGGAGGCCAATAAACCGAAGCTCAGTTTTAGTAAGGCAGATGAGCTGTGGGTGGCTGGTTCCTTGTAATTAAGTGAATGACCTGCTTTGGGAGGGGTTGCACTTCCTCTGCAGGCACAGGTTCATAGTTTGGGAGTACTCATGGATTCCAATCTATCACTGAAGTCTCAAATACGTACATTCGGTGACTTGGAATGCTTATGCCCAGCTAAAGCTAATTTGTCAGCTGTTGCCATTCCTAAATGGTGATTGCTTGGTCTCAGTACTGCATGCTGTAGTAAACTCCAGACTGGACTACCGAAGTGTGCTCTACATGTAACTGCCCTTAAAGATAGTCCAAAAGTGGCATGTACTACAATACCCCCCCCATATATGCTTTATATTGTTTTTGTAATTATTTATTGTTTTGTTTGCTGCTCTGGACTTCTTTGGGGTTGGTTGGGATAAAATAATACTAAATGATTAACATAGGTCTGTCATGTTAATAATTTAAAAAGTGTAAGTCTGAACTGAAATATTACATTTAATTAAATTAATAAAGTGAAATTGGCAGTGTTTAAAGTTCCTCTGATCTTCCCCTTTCATTTTTTTTGTTTTTTAGCAAATAGAATGCATAATTACTATTAAACATTCTTATAGAGAAGTATATAAAAAGCAAATCTTTTCTAGTTTCATTACCATTTTTTATGTATTTGTGAAATCTAGCATTGAAAAGTAGCCTATTGAACATAAAATATGATGCCAAAATGTTCTGTTTTTTTAGGTCGTATGGGTATAAATTTTCATCATCCAGGAACAGATAACATTATGGCTCTCAATAGTAAGTCTACATTTATCTTCTTATAATGCATTTTATATAATTTGGCTATACGCAATATGCTTTTAAATATTTGTCTTTTGGATACAGTGAAGAGAAAGGAAAAATAGTTGAAAAGTCTATGTACATTTAATCAGTCTCTACTGCTACTATAATGTGAAACAAATAACAGAACACATCTATGGACACAGAGGTAATATTTGATCAGATGCTGATTTTGTGGAGATCCCTTATAAAATCATGAGGATCCATAATAATCTGTGCCTTATATACATGTTCCCATGGCAGTGCTGGAAATAACAGATCTGTGATTTTTGACAATGCAATCAGTGGAGATGGATGTGATTTGAGATTTGATGGTAATTATTGGTGGTGTGTAAAATAAAAATGCAGCTTTGAGAGGATGTTTTGCTGAATCTCTTATGCATGTCTCACCTCTCTTTCTCTGACTCCTGCGGAGCACCATTTTCCTGCTCCCAGTTTTCCAGATTGTCCCCCTTTATACTTTATCCTTTCTCAGTCATTCCACATTCTATTCTGTTGCTCATCTGATTCTTGAAAAGCAAATAGAGCTACCAGACGAAGTAGAAGTGCCCATTGTTCTAGCATCATCATCACTTTGAGCATAACTTGCTGAAAGGCTGCATGCAAAACATTATAATTAAGAACAATGCTCCTTCATTTTCTTGTACTTTTCAAACATGGGGAGGGGGATAGTCACCTTTGCCATCTCATGACAAATGGGGCTCTGAGTGGGAGAGGGCTCAGAGGCTTTGCAGGTGCCAGAGGAAGTCCTCATGGGTGTTGTTGTGCCCATGGACGCCATGCTGGTAACCCCAACTTAAAAACCTCTCCCAAAACTAGTAGTACAGGACTGTGGAATGAACTCCCTGTCATAGCTGTCAACTTTTCCCTTTTCTTGCGAGGAATCCTATTCATAATAAGGGAATTTCCCTTTTAAAAAAGGGAAACATTGACAGCTATGTTCCCTGTCCTTCCCTGGAGGTTTTTAAACAGAGGTTAGATGTCTGTTTGTCATGGATGCTTTAGTTGAGATTTCTGCTTTGTAGGGGAGGATGGCTCAATAACCCTCAGGGTCCCTTCCAACTCTACAGTTTTATGATTCTATGTGAGGCATAGGAGTGTCTTTCTACTATGTCACCTCATTCACTTAGTCCAGTATATGCAGGTCCCACTATCTGCACGCTTGCTATCTGAAAGATCAGTTATCCACACTTAAAGGATTATGCCCAAATCTTACTCAGCAGGTTCACTTATCCATCCGAACAGCTGAATTCCTTCCTTACTCCCTTGTTTGTTCATGCTTTGTTGGTTGGCAGCAGCCACTTTCCAGAAGAAACCATGGAGAGAGGAAGAGGGGAGCAAGATCAGACAAATCAGAGAGCAGGAGAGATTGGACAAATCAGGTTTTGTTATATACTGTATATAAAAAACTTTATCTCTCTTTTGCTGATTGGCTGCAGCCATTTCAGGAACAAACCCCTGGGGGTGGGGGGACAAGAGCGGACAAATCCTGCTTTAGAAATATTTCCATAGGAAATAATAGAAATTGTGGATATGTTATGCGAAGGCTTGCTGAATGAAAAATTTCCAGGTAATGCATTGTGTTCAGTAAGCAGGACTCTAATACCATATGTTGGGAAGGCAAGAACAGTAGCTTTACAATACTTGTTTATTGGTTAGTGAAGGGCATTCTGCATATGCTCAAAGGCACACGTTTATTCACACCACAATATTGCAGCATGATGGTTTTCAGTGACTAAAGGAAAAACATGGCTGATGATTAAATTCCTTCTGGCCTTCCTCTTCCCTTGCTTAGCGGGTAGCTTTTGTGGTATAGCTTTTGTGGTATGTCTAGATGTTGTGGCACTACCATAGCCAGAATGCCAAGTTGTCAGGGTTGCTGGGAGCTGTAGTTCAACATCTCATTGAATATCTCTGTCTTAACATAAAAAGGCAAAGGGACCTCTGGCCATTAGGTGCAGTCGCGGACGACACTGGGGTTGTGGCGCTCATCTCGCTTTATTGGCCAAGGGAGCCGGTGTACAGCTTCTGGGTCATGTGGCCAGCATGACTAAGCCACTTCTGGTGAACCAGAGCAGTGTACGAAAATGCCATTTACCTTCCCGCCAGAGCGGTACCTATTTATCTACTTGCACTTTGACGTGCTTTCGAACTGTTAGGTTGGCAGGAGCAAGGACCGAGCAACGGGAGCTCACCCCGTCGCGGGGATTCGAACCGCTGATCTTCTGATCGGCAAGCCCTAGGCTCTCTGGTTTAACCCACAGCGCCACCTGTGTCTTAACATAGTTCTGAGGTAATTCCCCACTGTAAACAGGGACAGTAGCAAAATAGTATCCATGAGATGTCTCTCTAATGTTCTGCCTAAAGGTTACCTAATAGAACCAGTATCACCCTGTTGTAGTCACAGGCCACATATTAAATGTTCTATCATTTTAACTAAGTTCCATTGTGAGAGTAAATATTAGGTTTTCAAAAGGAACTGATCTGTTTGTGCTTAAACCTACTTCAGAATCCAATGCTAGACATGTTTCAGAGAATGAGGCCCTTGGAGGCTGACCTCATCATTTGAGAACAGAGTCACACTAATATACAAAATCTCTATTGCAGGATATATTTTAGTAACATGAATGTGTTCTGTAACTACACACAAATCTGGTTAACATGTATTGCTAAGCCAAACCAAGGCTTAGCACAAATGAGCAAACATGCTGGATCTCAGAGAGATTGCAGCTGCTTTGCTCCTCTGGTCCTGCTGCTGCCCTGCTGCGAGTTAATGCATGGTTTGGCTTAGCATTATGTCTGAATCTAGGCTTGTGGTTTATCTCCCCTAGACAAACCACAAGTGGTAACCCATAGAACAAACCTTGGCTACTGTTTGGGCTTCATTAGGAGCAAGATAAATGTTGAAAAAGTTGGCTTTTAATGTAGTTGACTTTTCCAGTATAACTGGAAGTTAGACTCTGGAAAAATCAGCTATTAACAAACGTAAGACATGTTATCCACAGCAGTCAGTTGATTTTTTCATAGGAAGTTAAAGGTAAAGGTAAAGGTACCCCTGCCCGTACGGGCCAGTCTTGACAGACTCTGGGGTTGTGCGCCCATCTCACTCAAGAGGCCAGGGGCCAGCGCTGTCCGGAGACACTTCCGGGTCACATGGCCAGCGTGACATCGCTGCTCTGGCAAGCCAGAGCTGCACACGGAAACGCCGTTTACCTTCCCGCTAGTAAGCGGTCCCTATTTATCTACTTGCACTGGTGTGCTTTCGAACTGCTAGGTTGGCAGGCGCTGGGACCGAGCAACGGGAGCGCACCCCGCCGCGGGGATTCGAACCGCTGACCTTTCGATCGGCAAGCCCTAGGCGCTGAGGCTTTTACCCACAGCGCCACCCGCGTCCCTTCCATAGGAAGTTACTTCAAACCAAAGTATTAGTATTAGATCTAGCTGTGGTTTGTGCAGTTTTGCCATGCAGTGACTTGCCAACTTGCTTCTATTCTGATCCTATTCTAGTAGACAAAAGGAGGAATGGGTTGAAATATATTTTTGATTGATAGTATTTAGTTGACTGAGATTAATTAGCATTTTCATTATCCAAGCATTTTTGTCCTTCCTTCCCTAGTTCCATGGAAACGTTTTACTAACATATCATATTTTTTGTTTAAATGGTTTATAAAATTTCTTAAATATTATTGTGGCTTTTGTGGGGTTTTTAAAATTGCTTTTAATTTTTAAAAGCTGGTGTTTCTGAATGATGACTGATAATGTAGCATTAGGTTGGTTCTGGAGGCAAGTGCCAGAAGGTGATGGTGGGAATCTGTTGCTCTGCCTCTTGGTCCTTTCATTAATTGGATGCCACAGGATTCAAACTTCTTTCAGTCCTTTTTTTTTTAAGTTGGCACCTAAAGCACAAAGAAATGTGATAAATAAAAGCATTTCAAAACTAACTATAATTTCCTCCCTCCCTCATCCCATCCCTTGCCAAGGGGAACAATGATCAGTGAAACAAAAGAAATAACACATTAAAAGAAAAGTTACATAACCTGCCCCACCCCATATTTATGCAAACATTAAATCGCATGAAGTTTTCTTAAGAAATCTAAGACTTTGGAAAAACTCAAGGAATCTTTGCCAAATACTTTGAAATTTTTCCAGGCAGTTACACTTAAGATAAATAATTTTCTCTTTCACATCCATGTTGGTAAAATCTTGTGTCCAGATTTCTGGATCTGAACTAGCTTAGCACAGCAGGGCCAATTGTTTAGCTTCAGTTTCTGCACATTGAATCCAAGCTTTCAGATGTTTGTTTGGCCCCGATAGATGCGTTAAGTATCCTAAAATTTCATATATAGAACATAGATTAAATGGCATATTTAAGACATGTGAATGAATGCCAGTTCTGCATTCCAAAAGTTGAGGCTGTGAAGTATGTCCGTCCCTCCCAAACTGCAACCCTGCCCTGTTTCTCAATAGCTACATGAAATCTCTGAGTGAAGTCATGTGGCGTTCCAGGCTGAAATATTATCAGAGCTGAGTATCCTCAGCATACTATCTCATTAGTTTCTAGGAAGACTGTGGGCTTATGAGACCAGAGTATAATGCTCCAATCTTGTGCGGTCTTTGAGCGCAACTCTGTGGGCTTTTCTTTTAAACCTCTGCTCAGAACTGGAGTACCTTAAGGACACCTCTCTTTTTATATGTTCCCTTCCATGCCCTCCAGTCACCCCACTGAAAGCGATCACTGACCTGATTAATGTTCGTAATCACTGCCTGATTATTAATGTTCATTTACTGCTGCTATGTTTTGTTGCTATTGCTTTTTTATTGCTGTTTCCAAAATATTTATTATATTTAAATTGCATTATCTCAATTTTGTTTGCTGTAAGCTTCTTGACCTTATTAAAGGACAAGAGGGATAAAATTTTCTTGCCAGTTTAGTTCTTACACAGCCCACTGCCTACACACCCTTTCCACCAAGGGTTATGCAGTCCATAGCTGAAACAGCAGAACATACCTATTTTAAAAATAAACAGAGTAAGTCATACTCCAAGAAATCCTATTGCCATGATTAAATTAAGCCATTTGATTCATTTGGCCTCCTCTCTGAATGTGGGTCACTTGGCTTACAACCATTTGAATTCTGTTAAGTTTATGTTGTGTGAATGTGAAAATGAGATACATATTGGCTAGAAGAGTCAAATCTTCTTCACCTACAATGCCAAAAATGTTCGTCTTGCAATCATGAGCTATTCACTATTTTTATTTGGGAAGTGCTTTCTGGTTGCCACATAGATTGGGATGTCCATTAAGCTAGCTTCATAGAAAGGACTGTCTGGCTGAATTCCATAAAGTTCTGTGTTTAAATCATGCCCCCCTCCGTAAATATAAAAACACCTTTGGACAGTATCCCCCCACCTACCCAGCCTGCCTGCATTTTTCTCTGTGATAGAAGAGAAATACAAGGAGAATACAAAATTCAGAGATTGCTGCAGCAGGGAAGCAGCAATCAGAAAATGAAAACCATATCCATTTGCTGTTCTCAGTGTGATAATAAACCCTGCATTTCTAGGAATAGCATGTGTGACTAAAATGCAGAGATGCTATGTCAGGTAGTATTGTGGGAGCTTCATAAAGATTCAGCTGCATAAAGCAATGTATAGAAATTCACACTAACCCATTTAATTAACTCAGAGCTTCATTTACCAAATGGCTTGTTTCAGTTGTCTGCCTCAATCAGATAAGCACCCTTCTGCTGTTTCTTCTACTACATTTAGTAACCCATGTACTATTATCATGGCTCAGTTTTGTCAAGGTTTGTAAAAAACAATCAAACCCCACTTCGGGGGCTGTAATTTTAAAAATAAAATAAAAAATACATTGAACATTTTTGTAAGAATTAGAGTTTTCTAGTGAGCTTCTTCACTGACATTATTTCGCCAAGATCTGAGATGAATACTGAAGATTAGTGTTGCTGGGAAATACAAATAAGCGCGCACACACAACTTTTCGTTCTGTGTCTAGCCATTTAAACAGATACTGATGGGTGGTTATGTTTTGACAATGCACATTGCTGAGTTTTCAGTGCTGTATATATTTATTTCTACTGAGTTCTGTGAGGAACTCTTTTAAAAATGCTTTCTACATAAAAATCATTCAAGATAGGCATCTGGATAAATGTCTACATCCTCTAGACACCTACTACAGATTCTTTGCCATTGGGGAAACGTGTTGCCCAGACAGTGCTTCTCTCAGTCACTAACGCTAGGACTGTTTGAATTACTTAAACTACTTTCTACTTCAAAAGCCGAATTTTGCAGAAAACAATATATATAGTAATTACTGTTATGCCAATACCCACTATATTTTTCTGTATTTACATGCAGCCAGGAGCTATGGGCGGAGACGAGGTAAAAAAAATATTTTAAATTTTACTGAATATGGTGATGGGAACAGCAAATTGAGGCTATGTACAGCTGGTTATTTCTGTGGGGCAACAGGAGTGTCTTCCCCTTGCTGCCATAGTGGCACTGGTCCCAATACTGGATATATAGCTTTATAGTTATATGAACATAGTGGAGAAGTGTTTTTGAAAGGAGAGAGATTTTGTTTGTTTCTCTTAAAAAACACAGTGCTGTAGTGGTAGACAGTAGCTGCCGAACTGTCCAAAGTAAAATATTCATGAAATGTTGATATATTACTAATGGCAAAAAAAAGTTTAACTATTTTCAAAGATCTATGTGAACAGGTGTGGATCAACATCTATGATCTCACATGCTTTAACAAAAAAATGAAAAATTGAAGTGTTCAATTTTCTATTTTTTTAAAAAAATTCTGTTGCTTTTATGCATGTAAGATTATAAATGCTGATAAAAAATATCAAACATTTGCCTAGAAGAGGCACACCAGAGTATACATGTATTGTACCACTGTTTCTGCACATTTGGGAGCTTCTGGAGGTTTTTACTTTTCCCCAGGCACAGCTCTTAAAGCTGTGACCCATTTCAGTTTTCATCAGAGACTATGATAGACCATAATAATATGTGTATATACTGTGGGTAATTATTATTTTATCATGCCACCCCCAAGTCTGTAATGCTCTGTACAGCTTTCCTGTATCAGATTCTGTTTCTGCAATGCAATACAGATTTCTAATTGCTTATGGTTAATTTATCACAAATCATTGTTTTGCTGCCAATTTTTAAAGTTATTATTTAATACTTGAAACTGAACTTGAGTAATTTAACACATGCACATATTCTGCCTTGATGGTATATTTTATTACATTGTTGAAGGAGCAGCTTCAGTTTAAAGTTATGCTGAGTTGTTGTTTTTTAAAAAGACAAGGCTTCTCATTTTAAAACTGAAAGGTTGCTGCTGAAATTAGCATGTTAGTCTTGAAGTTTCCTAGGAGAGAGAGAGAGATAGGGGGGAGGGCAGGCTACTGTGGCCCTTTAAAGGAGAATGTTATTCTTACTGGTTTCTGTGGAATCCCACATACGGCTTCTGTGTTTGCATACAGCAAACTTCAGCACCTAGAGCAGGGGTCAGCAAACTTTTTTAGCAGGGGGCTGGTCCACTGTCCCTCAGACCTTGTGGGGGGCCGGACTATATTTTTGGGGAGGGGAATGAATGAATTCCTATGCCCCACAAATAACCCAGAGGTGCATTTTAAATAAAAGCACACATTCTACTTGTGTAAAAACACTCTGATTCTCAGACCGTCTGCGGGCCGGATTTAGAAGGCGATTGGGCCGGATCTGGCCCCCGGGCCTTAGTTTGCCTACCCATGACTTAGAGCATAGATAAATAACTTTGTGACCCTCCAAATGTTGTTGGAGTCCAACTCCCACCATCCCCAGCCAGCATGACCAATATGATCCCCAAAACCAAGGGCCGTCCTTGGGGTACATGATTAAGGGACCATAGGCTGTACTTTTGTGCTTGGATACTTCATGATGAAAAGAAAGTCACAAATGTTGATTTGCATAGGCCTGTTTGACAGCACAGATGCCCACTTCAAGAAATGTTGTTACAGGTATCAACCTCCCCGCTCCCTCCCAAAATATTGTCATGCTCTCTGTCTGTAACCAGTCTACTCAGTCACCATTTCCAGACTTGAATAATATGGCCAAACACTGTATCTGCCAATCATTCCAACGATGTACCACTGGCTGGCTGACCAGTGAGGGCCTACAGGATTTCATGCTTCTCAGATTTCCATATCAGCCAAGACATGGCTGCAATCCTAAACACTTAGTTGTAAGTAAGTTCCATTAAAATCATAAGTCCCGTTAAAATATTTCTTAGTAGACATGTATAGCAATGCACTGTTAATATACTAAGGGCTAGAGTCAAAAATATCTTAGTCTCATGTGCAACCTTCTATTTTAAAAGGCACAAATACTATCTGTCTTTGAAATATAAGCACTGAAGAAAACTATGTGGAGCAGGGAACACATTAGCAACTGGATCCCCCGCCCCCAGCTAAGCAGAGTTTGTTAGTTAATCAAAACTACTAGAAGGAATATTCTCATAGTTCATATTCTAACTTGAATAGGGAAGTTTTCTTATTTTTGTATCTGCCTCTTTTTTTTGACTCTTACTGCAGTGGATACCTGGCTTTTTCCATCATTTCTAGGCAGGGTTACATGATGGTGCTTGAGGCTGGAGGGGAATATTAGATCTGAGAGACCTCCCCTTTTCTACTTATATTTCGTTGCTATTGTTCTGCATGCATGTTACACTTTTCTGTCCTTTTCATTTCTGTCCTTAACTAAATATTGAATTGTTTCACTTTTAAAATTAGAGTTGTGAATGCAGGATAACTGTTCCCAACACCATTATCTAATTAAGAGGGAATGCAAGAACACACACATTTCAGTTCACCAAATGAGAAAGCCAAACAATCAACACATTATAGAGTCATTATCCTATTCTCTATTTTCTTTTACTGAATTTTAGAGAAAATAATAGAGAAATTTTGAGTCATCTTGCATGTCGAACTTCCGTTGTTATTTTACTCACATGTAAAATTCCATTTTGAAAAACTGTTTCCAGATCATGAAACTTTGGGAATTATATTTAAAATGATAATAAAACAGGTTTATTAAGAATGAAAAAAGTTTGTAGGTTGACATTTTCATGGAATAGATGTTGCAGTTGTCTTGCTTTGGGGATTGCTGATGCATCAGTGCCATGAATGCTCAGTGGCGTAGCGTGGGTTGTCAGCACCTGGGGCAAGGCAAGTAATTTGCACCCCCTAACCCGTGGATTTGCGCCCCCTAACCCTAACCCCCAGATGTTGCGCCCGGTGCGGCCGGCCCCCCCTGCACCCCCCACGTTACGCCACTGTGAATGCTTATTGGATAACAATGGGCACGCATGAAGCAAGATGCTTTCTATTTTGGCACCAAGTCTATGGAATAGCAAAATGTATTTAGAGTGTTTTTGGATGCTGCTACTTAGAAACATTTACAACTTTTGCCCTACTGGATTTTAAAGCAACTTAAATGATTTTTTCTTGCTTATAAAATTGTTTAGCTGGTATTTATTATTTTAAATGTCTTGATTAATTTTTGATAGAAATGGATACAAATACCTTAAATAAACAAAAATCTAGAAAGACCCACAGCGTTAAGACTATCTCTACAATTCTGAACTAGCGTAACATTTTAAAGTGAAAGCTGAGATGACCAGCATTCTTTCTAACAAGGTTTCTTGTCAAGATAAAATTTCACCAAGCAGCACTGACACATGAACAGGGACAGACTGAAGAAACTAATTATTGATGAAAATGTTTTCCAACATGGACTTGGATCCAAAGATAAGTTAATTTAACCTAAGGAAGTTTACAGAAGGAAAATGTTATGTTCCTTACAGCCACCTGAACCTCCCAAAAATCTTTTTCAGAGGTTTTGGCATGTGGTATTGGGGGCACTGCAGGAGGTGAGGAATTGAGTAGACCTCTGCCTGATTTGGGGCAGTCCTCTACTCCCTTAGCACACCCCATCCACACCCCTTCCTACATTGTTTAGGAAGGCCCTCTGATCCTCTGGAGCAGTGGCGTAGCATGGGTTGTCAGCACCCGGGGCAAGGCAAGTAATTTGTGCCCCCTAACCCTAACCCCCAGATGTTGCGCCCGGTGCGGCCGGCCCCCCTTGCACCCCCCACGCTACGCCACTGCTCTGGAGTGACTCTGGAGTGGGGCACAGATGGGTATTTGAGGAGAGGAGGGCAGGCATGCAAAACGTTCTTTCCATGCACTTAAGTTTTTGTCTTGCGATCCAACCCGTAGTTTTTGAGTGTATCCAAAATAGGAATTACAGTATGCTTGGATCTTGCAAGGGTGTTATGTTCTGCAGTGGTGTGTATACACAAAAACATGTATACCTGAACTGCTCCCATAGGACCATCCTTACCTTCCAAGCAAGGCAGAGAGCATCCCAGAGCCCAATAAGCAAGTCTGAAAACCAAGTTACAAAATGACCTTTTAAGCTCTCCACCTTGCATGCAATTAATTTGTGGGCTTTCAAACAGACGGCTTTCGACTGTGCAAAGTAAAAATCATGCAAGTTAATTGTGCGTAAGATGCGATCATACTATATTGGCTACTTACATTAATTAGGACTTGCTCTTGCTTCCACTTTAGTCTTTACATTTTAAGATGAAATTTTCTTATGCATCCAGCATTTCTTCAAAGCAAGCACCTTAGCACAGAGTGTTCCCCCATATGTTTAAAATTGTTCAGGTGTTTAATACAACTGGCCCTTTCAAAACTTTTTAGTTTCCTAAATTTGTAGTTAATTGCCCATTATAATTATTATGAACATTCCAGGTGACAGAATAAGAGATTAATCTGTGTTTGATTTTTATTACAATAATAATAATAATTTCCTAGGCAACTAAAAATTAGATGCTGGACAAAATACATTAACATTTACAAAATCCTACCTGCAGACCTACATTCTAATCAATGCTATAAAACATGAAAATGGCTACAGATAAATTTTGTTATCTACAAACAGAATGGGCTACTTTATCATTTTTTATCTCCTCTTTCCAAGCTAGCCAAAATTAATTTCTGAACTCACTTGACCACTGTGTGCATTGTGTGCATCTGGATGAATGAGTAAGGGGGTCCCAACATTACCCTCATCTGCACATGTTCAAACCGGTCATTGCTGGTAGCATGCTTGACATGTATTGATATCAGAAATGACACTTATTCACATGTATGGTTGGAGGATCAAGTACATATTTTAAAAATTGTGTGGTGGTTGGTTGGTTGGTATTTGTCTACGCCATCAACTCCAAGGCATGTGGTAAAGCCCCAGGAAAGGACAGAATCCCAACAGAAGTGCTGAAACAAACCTCAACTTGTCCCTCACGATGCATGGTGATCATATAATTATTATTCACAGCATCTGAACCCACCTATATTTGACACAGGTGTCTTACATCATCAATTTGACACTTGTAGACTCTCATCTAGAGTAACAGTGCATTGTTGGTCTGAGTACCACTGTTCATGTCATGCTGTAATATGTGGTAGAGGTAGGCAAGAGAAAATTTTTGTACTCATCTGCAGTATAGAATTCACTTACCTCTGGCTACAACAGTGATAGCCTAGCATAATAGGAGGGATTTTAAAACCGATTGGGGGGAAACATGAACTGAAACATTTTAAAACACTCTTAGTTTGTTCATTGAATATGTCTTTCCAGAAAAGTGTAATGTTCTGACTTCTAATATACTACAACATTTTTTGCAGGTCGTTCTTCACTCTTTCCTTTCGAAGATGGCTTCTTAGATGACAGTCATGGTGACCAGTCTTTATCATCGGGTCTTAGCTCTCCAACCCGCTGTCAAAATGGTGAAAGAGTGGAACGTTATTCTAGGAAGGTGTTTGTTGGAGGTCTGCCTCCTGACATTGATGAAGGTACTATGAAATAGTAATGTGCAGTGAGGGGAGGGGAAGGGAATTATTGTCATTTTCCTTTAAGTTCCCTTTCTAAAGGTCTTTACAACTTTTTTTTATATAGATGAAATCACTGCCAGCTTTCGTAGGTTTGGACCTCTTGTAGTAGACTGGCCTCATAAAGCTGAAAGCAAGTCCTATTTTCCACCTAAAGGTAATCGGGTTAATATAAGCCTTCTGGTGCATGGAAATGTTCCTTCTGTGTGTGAATGTTATTTTTAAGTATACGTTTTTAAGTGCTTGAAGTAGTTTTAAATTAAACTGCTTCTGATGGTAGAATATTGAATAAACACGAAAAGGATGTCCTTTTAACAGTATTTTTTTAGAAATGAATTTAGAATTTCAGCACATGAGGCTTTGTATGTGAATAGTTTCTTTCTTCTTCTCTTTCTCTAAAGACATATGTGGCTCTTGGCTTTTTCTTTTGGCTTTTCAATGTTCTTTAATATCTCTCTTGAGCATGTACACAGGGTCACGCTAACCATATGCTAGATGCAATATCATTGTGTTTGCTAGTATTTTAGGACATAAATTCATAACCATTTGCATGAGTGTTCAGCATTTGGATTGTTTAAAAGAGCTTAAAGTTGTTGCAATGCTAGTCCATACAAGACTTCATAGTCACAGGCATACTGTGTAGGACAGGAGTAGCCAGTGTGGTGCCTTCCAGATGTTGCTGGACTACATTTTCCATCACCCCTGATGATTAGCCTAGAAAAATGTATGCCACTTCAATAGGTCATATTTTGGGCTGTGAATGTACATTTCCTCTTCTCTAGCTGGGTTGAGCTGAGTTGAGCAATAGTAAGTGAAGCATCTCTAGCAATAATATTTTTGAGAGCATGCTGACTAATAAGATTCGTGATTCCTATTCAAACAATTGGGCAGATCACTGGAGGATCATCTACTTGATAATTGTTTATGTTAAAAAAAACTGTATTTTCCCAAAATGATTTTTAACTATAGCAAAAAATGACACAATGGATATGCAATATAAACATGTTGGTGAGAAAACCAAAATGAATCAGTTAACCTGCCAGTTTGATTGCAAAGTTTAAAGATGCCTTTCCCTCAAAAAACATTTGTAGAAGGCTATGATTTTATTTTTATTTTATCATACAGGCCTAGGGTAAAACCAGTTTCTGCTTCACCGGGTGACTTGTAATAGTGTGTGGGTTTCAGAGTTGCCTTTGAGCTCACATAAAGAATTGTAGTCCAGGAGAGACTACTTCCTGGGGGAATGGTGGGGTTTATTATTGCCTGTTTCCCTCCCTCTGTGGCATCTGTTTCACTATTCCACAGATTTCTGCATCCCTATAGGGAAGATTTTCAGAAGAGACGGTTGTCTGAAGGAGCAGGGGGAGAAGGAATTGGCAAAAATCACTTCCCTTCTTCCTCCAGCAGAAGCATCCCATGAGTACATAGGAACTATGGAGCCAAGCCAGCATGTTTCCTCTTGCTTTAGTTTTAAAAAATACCTATTGCTGAACTGCAAAAGGCCTTAATTGTTACTGTTGGAAGCAGTTTAAACTACCTTTGAGGAAGCTAAATCAGTGCTCTGTCATGCTTGTAAAAATCTTGTTGAGTAAGATCTATTTTAGCAGAAGACAAGGAAACAGTCTTTTCCTATTTTATCATGGTTCTAATGTGGGAAACAGCTTTCAAAGCCCCTGCCAGTTGCCCTGAATGTCTGTCTGAAAGTGCTAAAGAACACTCGGTCACAACTGTTCCAGATTATTTATAACTGACTTCTGAGCCGTCAAAGCTTTCAGCACAAACCCTGTAGCATGAATATATTAAACTCTGTTGGTCAGGTAAACTTGGGAACAGGTACTTAATTGACAACAGCAGTACCATTCCTTCTGTGTTCAAAAGGCTGGTGCCTTTGCAGGTATGTTCACATTCTTATGTCGACAGTCTTTGTTATCATGTTTCTAACTCCTCCTGAGCATTCTTCTCACCCATCACTGGTTGTCAGGATGCTTACAAAATAACCTTGCCAGTGTTTCCTGAGATCAACATCTATGCCAACTAGCTAAGAGTACTTTTTACTGTATCCTTTGCAGCATTTTGTTTTCTTGTGGCTTGTAAATATTTTAAGTTTATCTCAGGCTTATAACTGTAGTTGTGCAACACCATGGGTGTCATACCCCTTTTCTATAAGTGTATTTTGAATCTTCTAGGTAACCCACCAAATATTTGACCATCCAACCAGCATTGTCACATTCCAACTCTCTTAAGTGAAGGGGAGCTTTTGTGTTTTGATGACACAGAGACACTTGGCAAGTACTGCTCCTTTTATTGGCTGTAGCGCCATAGTGGTGAAAAGCTTCTTCATGTCACCCAGCAGCTTTTTGGGTTAAAGACTTGGAATCCTACCGAAGGTCTGCTTGCCATCTAAAGTTGTATGTTCCCATTCCTGTCTTAGTTTTGCAGTGGTCAACATTAGGGAATTCTTTGGTGGTATTTCTGGAATTTCCACCCACAAAGCCTATTATTCCCATTGCTTTGTCAGCCCCACACTTTTTATGTGATGAGTATGTACATCTTCAGTCAATTATGTCCCTGTAATTGTTGGGAAACTCCTCCGTCACTTCTTGGTAATGACGGTTCCAAGGCAGTTGTTGACAGAAGCCCTCCTGGCAGCCCCACTGGGGCAAGTCAGAATGGAATAGTTGACGTAGTGGCAAGGAATACCTGAGCTGCACTGGGAAGAGGATGTTTGTTGCTCCCAGGACAGCAACATTTCAACACCAGACATGAGATCAACTTAGCCAGGAAGTCTGCCGTGTACATCAGCAGAATCACCACTCCTCTTGGTTCCAAGTACTTGGAATTCACATCCAAGGTTGTTGAAGTTTTGCATGAGATGTCAGGTAAAGGAGAGAGAATCTATACAAAAGATTTGACAACTTTTCCCTTGGGTTAGTGGTCCTGTACTGAAAAGCACAACTCTACTCCTTTGGTGTCTTCAGATTTAGGTAATGCATATTGAATCAGCTGCTTTCTCTACTACCAAGTTGTGAAAAACTGCCAACAATGCATTCAGCAGCTACAAACAGCTCAAAGATTTGACTAAAAGAAATCTCATCTTGGCTAGTGTTAAAGAGGCACAGGGATTGAAAGGTGCCAAAGCTATGGAGCCCCTTCCGCCATTCTTTGTCTTTTTTTCCACCCTACTTTTTGACTAAGTTAATTTAAGTCACATTCCTGAATTAAATACTGGCCAACTCTCCTTGCAACAGTGTGAATCAAGAATCCCACTTCTCTTTGTTTGTTTTGAATACCTTGCCTTCCTCTCACTGAAGTAGCTTGATGATGATCCACCCTGCTTCCAAGTTGAATTTATTTTACCAGAGTTTTGTGTCTCGTATGAGTTCTGCTTTTCTTTTCCACATAACATCTGACCCAGCTAGACAATCAAAATCCCCAGATCTTCCCCCAATGCTCTCCAGTCATTCAAATTCTAAGCCTTACTTACCAGTCAAGTCGCATGTTGCCGAAATACAAAGTTTATTGATACTTCTCACAACCCTGTTCTTCTTTGTGATCTTTCAGGTACATTATTATTTTTCTACACAAACTCTTGGAAAAATCATCAGGCACTACTACCTACATAATGCCTTCGTTTTTACTCCATCCAATGCTTAGGAAGCAGTTGCATAGATGCTATACCTTCCTATTCTACTAATTTAACCAAAAGACCTCTAACTTGTTGTTGAGCACCGTTACTCTGAGATGTTTTACTCCTGAGCCAATTATGGTACTAGGAAATGATACCTTAGTCATCACTCAAATGTATATGAAATTACTGTTATTTAAACAATCACTACAAATCATTTAAGTATTCTTATGGTTTGTATCCTAAGCTAAGTGTGCTGCTTATTAAACAGTAATGCTGTGGATTAAATATTAAATCAAAAAGCTGTAATTGCAAAGGCCAACCATCTTCATACTATGTTAATAAATAGAGTCTTAGAGTGCTAAGAACATAAGTGTTTTCACACAGCTGACTTCTCGGAATTAAAGATGAGTCCCTATATTTGAACAAGAGATTGCTATTTCTGGTCTCTGAGACATTCAAAAAATGGCTTTCACATAGCATTTTACATTCTCCATATTCTGAGGCACTGCACTGTGTGATGTGGGTGTTAGTTCCATCCATGATTTTGCTTCTATGAGAAACTGAAGTAGCATTTGTTGTTTTGAAGATTCTTGGAGCGTATTGTATATTGCTAAGGATTACAGTACAGTATGTCCAGGGAAAATGGCAAAGTACCATATTTTTCTGTGTATAAGGCGCCCCCATATATAAGATGACCCCCTTTTTTTAATCCCAAAATTAAGAAATTGGGCCAGAGACCAAACTCAAACTTGGGCAACCCACACCAAAACTCAGACTCGAACCCTTGTGCATTCACCACCCATGTATAAGACACCCCCCAATTTTAGACTATTTTTTTAGCAAAAAAAATCATCATACACAGAAAAATATGGTTATAGAGTTAATAAAAGGTATAACTTAGTTGATGCGGTTGTTCAAATTAAAGTATTTAGTTGCAAACAATTGAGTAAAGTGAATTTTGTGGTTATGGAGATAATTCTGAATATTTTGTGCATAAGCTTCCTATTAAGTTATGAAATGCCTGTTCTATTACTTAAAATTTGTTTCTCACAATTACAGTGGTGCCCCGCAAGACGAACGCCTCGCAAGACGAAAAACCCGCTAGACGAAAGGGTTTTCCGTTTTGGAGGCGCTTCGCAAAACGAATTTCCCTATGGGGTTGCTTCGCAAGATGAAAAAAATCTTGCATCCCCCCCTGCGGGTTTTTTTCGCTTTTTTCGCCCTTTTCTTAAGCCGCTAAGCCGCTTATCAGCTGTTCCGCTGATAAGCCGCTTAACAGCTGATCGCTGGAAGCCGCTTGACAGCTGTAGCGCTAATCCGCTAAGCTGTCAATGGGCTTGCTTCGCAAGACGAAAAAACCGCTAGACAAAGAGAATCGCGGAACGAATTCTTTTCGTCTAGCGAGGCACCACTGTATTCCTAGAAGAGACTCTATAGAAGATACTGTAAAAATCCTAATAGTATTATTTAACATCTTATAGTGTGTTCAAAATGCTTTATATGCATTATTCTGTTGTAATCGTATATACAACAGTTATATAAGGTAAATATTGCAGATGGGGAGAAGTTTGATGAGAGAGGGTTGCTTACCTCAGGCCAGTTAGGAAGTTTGCAGCAGAAGCAAGATTTGAAGCAGGGGTGCCCTGATACAGAATTCAATCTCTTAGCCACTATGCTTCATCACATAAAAATACATTTGAAAATATAATTGGGGACATTAAATAGCAAGCACAGAAAACATCAAAAATGGTACCAGCCAATAAAAGTTACTTGCAAAAGTGCATGATAAAATAAGAGCTTGGTCAGGTATGTTTTAGTAAAGATTTGGATTGATCTGTTAGAAGAAAGCAGAGTCATGGAATAGGATAACCAAAGCTCTTTCCTAATGTTATCTTAAGAGGCATGGGCACAATAAATGTGATTGCTGCAGGGTTTTCCCACTGGCTAACCTGCAGCTGAACTCTTCAAATGCACATGCTGTGAAACATAATCCTCTTTACTGCTGTCGCCTTTCTCCCTGCTTCATGTGCCAGGTATGCAAGTGGCACTGTCTAAATAAAAATCATAAATAGATTGGATGACAAAAAGCTTCAGAGTTTTAATTTTTTGTTTAAAAAAATGCAGAATTGGTAAAATGAGTTTTGAAGAAGCCTGTATCCTTCAATTTGCATATTATATGATCTTTAAAACCACACAACTCAACTTCAGTTACATATGAAGTAGATGATTGTATTTGTCCCCTCAGCTTCATCCTGAATGTTCATGTATATCAATGTGTGTGTATGTGTGCATGCATAATATATAGGATGATAGCTCTATCTGTCATCTCTTTACACTTTTAGAATACAAAACTAAAACTTCATTTTACTATGTTAATGCTAAACTGGTTTCTGAAGTGGTTGTTTGTATTTCATTCACAGAAATAGAAATGTTATTTTCTTACCTGGAAGTTATTCCACCTATTGCTACCAAGTGCCAAATCTAAATCGTACTTTAGGTTTGTTTCTTGTCTTGTCTATGAAAGACTACATACTATCTTAAATGTAACACAGTTCATCCTTGCCTCATTGAAATCTTTCTTGTTGTTTGCTCATTCATTTGACTTTGACAAATACCATTTTAAAATTGAATATAGCACCTGAACTTTTTAGTATGTCCCTAGTCTACATTTTGTTGCAAACTGTTATGGACTGTACTAGCAGTTTAGTCTGATGCTTTAAAGTTGATGTGATTTTTTGAAAGAAGAGCTGCCTTATAAAGCTAAGGAGAAAAATGTAATCAAAACAGTAATATGAATATGTGTGCACTGATATTTCTACGTAAAAAGATGTAGTGGCCTGCCAAGAATAACCAAACCATAACAGTTGTTTGTAATGCTGGGTGCACTGATTTAAGCAGGTTTTTTCCCCTTAAAAATGTTTAGGGGTACTCTCATTTTCCTACTCATATTGAAATACTGCCCCTCAATGAGGCTGAACTTAGATTCACAAAATGTTTTGGGGTATGCGTACTCCTGCATCCCCCCAGAAAAAAGCACTGGATTTAAATCAAGGCAACTCAAATTAATGATTTAAATCAACAAGAAAAATGGCTAAGTTAAAGCACTGACTTAAAATAAGTTTTGTATTGAAACTTCACATTTCCCCCCAAATAATGATGCTAACCATGACCACTAAACAGTTAATTTAGAGTTGCAAAACCTTACTATAAATTGTGTCCTCCCTAAAAGAGGGCACACGTTGCGGTGAGACCTGGAGACTGACCACCTGTGTTGTGGGTGGGTAAGATTGGTCAGCCACAACACCCGATTGGTAGGTCCCTCAATGTTGGGTTCAATCTGGCCAATGAGGCGCAGTCTAAATGGATCAAGGGAACATATATACCCATGTACGTTACCCAGAGCTTCCTCTTTCGGCTCGTGCATTCGGAACACCCGCCCATCTCTCCCTACTTTTAGGGCATTTTGTGACTGACCTTGCTATGCCATCGTGTGTCATGTGTCGTTGGGACAGGGGCATGGCAGGAATTTCCCTGATTGGCTGTTGCCATTTGGGTTTCGCCTGCTGTGTAGCAAATCGTCACAACTTGTAAGGTTGTGGATAGGCACTGGTTCAGGTGATAGGGATGCGAGAACGGTCTCGCCATCCCTATGTGAAGGGTATTCCAGATAGAAAACCCCTCTGACAACTTCTCAGTCTCCTGGTGTAGTAAATGGCTTTTTCTGAGCATCAGAGGTTAATCCCCTCTGTAATTCTACAGCTTCTACAGCTCTGGATACCTACACACTCTATGGAGCAGCTGTCACAATAGCAGACCACTCCCTCTCTACCAGTTTATCTACCTTCCCTGATGAGCTGCATGACAGAGGCTACAGCTGCGTGGAAGCTCCCTCTCCTAATCCCTTTTCAATCCCCTCCTGAGAGACAGTGGTGCAGGAGAGGGTGGGGAAGCACCTAGTCCTTCACTTATCTGACCTGCCTTTTCCTCCTCTTGTTCCAACACATCCTGTGCTCCACCCTCCAGCTCTGAAAAGTCCCTTACTTCCAGCTCTTGCCTCCTGGCCTGTGCAGTACTGCACATGTCATTGACCACCTCTCCTGAGTCAGACTCCAGCCCTCCTTCCCCCAGTGCACACTTGTCAGCAATCCTGCCAGTCCTGGACAAGAAACTCTTTTACCCTGACCCCGGTTGTGTTGGGGGCAGCTCTTCAAAGCTCATTGAAAATGGATCAGTTGACACAAATTTCTTGCATGTTTTCAATGGAGTGTTAAGGCAAAATAGATTTTCTTTATCCCTAGCAATAATTATGCTCTCTCCGTGTTGATTCGTCCTTTTATAGATCAACTTTCATTCTTTACAGTGTGCTTCTGTATTTGTGATGCAGAGATGCTGCTGCTGCATAAATTAGTTTAAAGCTTTAATACGAAGATGTCCAATAGCAATAAGGAATAATGTCTTTTATGTGGCAGTTTTCCTGTGGCTTTGTGACAGGAGGGCACTACATAGGAATCAAGCTGTAAAACTATTTTTTTTACCTCATCTGAAATGTTTATGCACCATTTCCTTGGTTGAATGAGTCAGCTGGCACTGCAGTACATTGCCACTGCCTAAAGAAACTAGCTTCATAGCCTAATATGCAATATCACTCTTCTGCAGTAGCTAAAGTAAGATTAGTCTCTTCTATTTTGCAATTTCTTTAGCGCTAATGCCTTTGATGTTTTTGGAAAGCAAGTCACAGCACAGCAACGCTTTAAATGAAACTCTGCAGATTTTTTTTTTAAGTACCTCTGGGTTCGTATTCTTAAATCAGCTTCTTTGACTTTTCATTTCATCCTTGGATTTTGAAGTACAATTTTATTAGTGTTCAAAGCATACAATTATAAAGTTAAAAAAATATGCCTGACTCTAGAGCAATGACCATTTATGCTAATTGTAACTAATTAAAAAAAAAAGTTGCCTACATTTCTTTATGGCTGTATTCAAGTAAGTTATATTCGGAGTAGACCAATTGAAAAATGTGGACTAACTTAGATGCACTGATTTCTGTGGGTTTACTCTGGGTATGGCTTGGATAAAATACTAAATGTTTTTCTCATGTTTTTCATAAAGAGGGGCCTATATGTCATCTCAATAAATATCATTTTACAGCAGTGGAATTGGGAGTAACCCACTGCAGTGACATTATAAAGCTTGAAAAACAGTTTTAACACACTTTGCAAAGTGTCAAATGTCTGCAATTTAAATGTATTTTTGCTGAATAGCTATGGTCATAGAGTTTAAATGTGTTCTCCCCATTCTGATCAAATGCAGTAGCTGTCTTGAATAGGAAATTCTATGTAAAACATTTCTGAACAGTGCCTGTGCACAGACCAAATTTATATCTATAAGCGATATGTTCTATTGCTGATAAGCTGTTAACAGTTTAGAAAGATTTCCTGAATTTGCAAATTCAATTTACCATTTCCCAGTAGAAAAACACCTTATTTTTTATTTATCTTTATCTGTTTGAGTCAATTCAAATATTAATATTTAGCCATGGATCCAAGATATCTCATAGGTACACTTAAAAGAAGGTCTTTTCAGATGTTCGCTTAGCATAGAATTATTGTTTATATATGGAGAGTGGTCTGTCTTTTAGCCTGATCCTCTACCTATGAAGTGGTATGAACTGTTCTATTTCATCGTTTGCATAGGATCATATCTAATGGTGAGATACAAATGGAGGAAAACCAGCAAGTGTCTTGCTGTCTTCTGTCACTCTTAATACTTACTGCAGGGGGTATGGGTGCTAAAATGCTGAATCAGCTGCATATACAAGTGCTTTGGCGCACACAACTTAAGAGTTACTGTACTTTAACACCAAGCCAGCCCTTCTTGCTACTGACTTTTCTGCTGTTGCAGAGGAGGTAAAGTGGTGAGGCGCAACAGTTCAACACCCTGCACGCGCACACTCTACATCTATACAGTGGTACCTCGGGTTACATACACTTCAGGTTACATATACTTCAGGTTACAGACTCCGCTACCCCAGAAATAGTGCTTCAGGTTAAGAACTTTGTTTCAGGATGAGAACAGAAATCGTGCTCCGGCAGCACGGCAGCAGCAAGAGGCCCCATGAGCTAAAGTGGTGCTTCAGGTTAAGAACAGTTTCAGGTTAAGTACGGACCTCCGGAACGAATTAAGTACTTAACCCGAGGTACCACTGTACTGTATTTATGCTAGTCCATTGTGATGCTGGTGACAACCTGTGCATGCTCCAGGGTGAGGGAAGCCTTGGAGACTCGCAGATGGTGGGGAGAGTAAACGAGTGGAGGGCAGAGTGGGCAAGTAAGCTGGTTGTGCTGCAGTGAGTGGGTTGAGCGGGAGGAGAGGTGCAGTAGCATGGGCGAGTGCGTGGGGCCTGTGGCAGTTGAGCAAGAGGGGTGGTGGAAGGGTGATGGCCAGTAAAATGAGCAGGGGCATCTGCTGTGTGTGTGTGTGTGTGTGTGTGTGTGTGTGTGCGCGCGCACACACACACACACACACACACACCATTTCTTTCTACAGTTATCAGGCCCACTTTACTTATGCCCCAACATAACATTTCTGCTTGTGAATTTATGCAAGTACAGCAATCATTAAACCCCATCCTAAGCCTTCATGCAAATAATGCCTGAGGAGGTCGGGTGTAAACAAAACAATTGATCCTGTTCTGGTCTGGAATGTTTGTATATGCCTTGTTTCCACAACAACATTGTGCCTTGAATCAACTGTGTCCACGATACTGTACATCTGTCATACAGAATCCATGCCATGTTTTAATTTTAATATTTGTGTATCTAAATGTATTGCTTCCCCACGATTTATATTTTCTGACTATTCCTGTTTTGTAATTTTGTTCTCTTCCAAGGTTACGCCTTTCTGCTATTCCAGGAAGAAAGCTCTGTGCAAGCTCTAATAGATGCCTGTCTGGAAGAGGATGGGAAACTTTATCTATGTGTATCAAGTCCCACTATCAAGGACAAACCAGTAAGTAAATCAACATGCTACCTTTTTAAAATATATATATATAGCTGAAAGTCAACTACTGTTGTGCAAAAATGGCTGTCTCTGTCCTGTTATTTTGACTGCTATACTGGCATATTGCTTTAGCATATATTGACCATGTTAAACTTCAGTAAATGTCAGAACAATTTAGCATTCAAAAGTCTTTCCTTTGAGATTGTATAATAGATTAATGCCCTGGTCCAACAAACTGATCCATGTACGAGAGCTCTAGTGAGCACACAAAGCAGCTTTATCACACGTGTTAATGTACTCTTTATGTGCATCCCTTTCCATGTGCTGGTTAGCTCCTTTCATTTGAAATGTAGATACTCCAATGTAAACGAAATTATGTGCAAGAGTATATGGCTCTTTTGACTGGGTTGTGAGTCAGTTTGTGTATGGGATGTTTCAGCTTGCAAATAACGATTAACCTTATTTTGCTTAAGTTCTATTGCTGCAGACATAACAGTACTAAATTCTGTATAGTTGAAGGCAGTCTAGCTGTACTGCATTGAAGTAAAATATCACGAGTGAATGATATGTCGTGGCGTAAGGCAGTGTATAGGTAAAACACACGATCTGATTTTTCTTCTTAATAGCCTCATTCAGTCTTAATATATAGTCTAACATTAGTGAACAGGCTTTTGGTTTGTGTCTGCTCCTGCTGCCACCCCCATAAGTATGACCACAGTGAGAATTTTGCTTCCATTTTTAAAAAGCCATGGTTATTTGTATTTGAACCTGGACAAACTGACTTGTCTTGTTTGCCTAAACCATAGTTCAATTAAAACTACTTATGATCTTGATTTGTTTCGCAAAATTATAGTTCAGTTTCAGGTTTGGACCTAATGATGAACCATGGTTAATTGAAAAAAGAAGTGAAAGGTGCACATAAGCCTGAGTTTCATTTGTATAATGCAAAATTGTGTCTGAACCAGATCGATGTTAATTATCTAGTATGCAAATTGGGAATTATTCCAAAATTCTCTCAGGTGTATTTGCCACTATTCATGAACTGATGTGGAGCAGCCCCATCACTGTGGCTAAATGGGAGAAGTAAAATACAAACTAAGGATCAATGTTTGATTCTGAGGAGAAACTAACTTGCCCTATTTCCCTCCTTTTAAAATGGGGTAAGGATTGTATGAGTAGAAGGTCTTCAGGGGAACTTGGCTTTGGCATGAATGAAGATGTGGTGATGAGGGTGCTCTCAGCAGAGAATTTTAAAACAAAACAAACCGGTATTAGAATATTTTAAAATTCTGACTCGATAAAAAATGCATAGATGTGACAAATTCAGATATTATAAACACCTTCTCCAAGTTCACATGGCTTTGTAAGGCTTATGAAAATGACTTTTTTGTTGATTGCTTGGTTCAAAACAATTCAAAGACTTTGTCCCAAATTCAGCCATCTGGCTTCTTAAATGGACAGTGTAAATGCTTTCGGTTTGGGCAATCCTCTTAGCCTAAGCAAAGGAATTAAGTTCTCTACCAACCACCTTTTCTTCAGTTTTCAGAATGTATGAAATGCTTATTAAATGAATCTTGGCCTGTATTCTACTGTGTAATTCTGTATTAAAAGAAGCAAATAGGAGGAAATGCTGTAGATTTATGTGAAAAAATATTGCTCAACCTTATTTCTAGAGACAGTAAATAAAATAGCAAATTACCATAATTAATATTAAATTCAGACACTGTAAAGGTAAAGGTAAAGGTACCCCTGCCCGTACGGGCCAGTCTTGCCAGACTCTGGGGTTGTGCGCCCATCTCACTTAAGAGGCCAGGGGCCAGCGCTGTCCGGAGACACTTCCGGGTCACGTGGCCAGCGTGACAAAGCTGCATCTGGCGAGCCAGAGCTGCACACGGAAACGCCGTTTACCTTCCCGCTGGTAAGCGGTCCCTATTTATCTACTTGCACCCGGAGGTGCTTTCGAACTGCTAGGTTGGCAGGCGCTGGGACCGAGCAGCGGGAGCGCACCCCGCCGCAGGGATTCGAACCGCCAACCTTTCGATCGGCAAGTCCTAGGCGCTGAGGCTTTAACCCACAGCGCCACCTGCGCATTTAACTGAATTTATACTCATTATGGAAGAAATAGAACTGAGACTTTTTGCATGAAATGGTTTCCTTTATTAGGTTTATAAGAGATATGAGTGAGCAGACTAGATTTTTATATATGAAGCAAATATCTTCTTAGGCAACATTGTTAAAATAACATGTACATATCTTGTTCTTATATTTTATTTCTGCAAGAAGCTCTGTATGTGCTGCTCACCAGTTTACTAATCCCTAACCATGTTCCATTCAGTGATGAAAACCCTGATTTTAAGTTTACACAACGCTTTTTGCTGGCAAATCAAATTAGCATGATTTGCTACTCCTGGATGGAACCCAAGAGTTGACTGGATACCATGTGTTTTATTTTATTTTTGGTCAGTTTAGCTGTAACATGTAAGACAACCAGTGTTTGGGAATATCTGAACATATTTGAAATCTGGATGATGTATTTGGGAATCCTAATGAATGTTTACTTACCTGCAAAATTAACAGGCCAGTTTGGTAGACAAAGGTGGTAGTGAGCACCAAGGAGATACAGCATTGGTTAGGGGCAAGCCTGCTGCCTGCATTCTTTTGCATAGCTGCACAAGTTGATGCTTTTATGATGGTGCTTCAGTGCAGCATATCTATTCTGATAAATTCTAGTACATCCCATCTTCATTGGTTTGTATTTATATGGAATTAACTTTGGTTATACTGCTATTAGAAATGGGAAAGGATTAAAAGTTGTCCCTTGACTTCTGTTGCTTTCAAAATAGAAATTTTAAATGAAGCTAATCTTTTGGCTTTTTCAGGTGCAAATTCGACCTTGGAACTTAAGTGACAGTGACTTTGTAATGGATGGCTCTCAACCTTTAGACCCCAGAAAAACTATTTTTGTTGGAGGAGTCCCACGACCCCTCAGAGCTGGTGAGTGAATATGTTTAATGGTTACCAAAACCATGACCAACGAAACGGAATATGCAGTAATAGTCTCTAGAGCTTTTCATTATATTTCAAATTGGCAAGGACTTCGATGTGGTTTTCCCCCCCTTAAGCAGCAAGATTAAGGAACAAACTACATATTATACAGTATTATGTCAGTCTAAAGAACTATCTTCATTAGATGTTTCTTGAAAAACCACTTGCGTTGAGATACAGACTGCTCTGCATTTTAAACAGTGAAATATAAAACAATTCATTTAAAAGCGTAATCAGTTGACTGTCATAGATAGGTAACTGATAAGAACTTGTTTACATTTCTGGTATTCTGTTTGTCTTGGTTTATAAAGTTTTTTTTCTGTTGCATTTGGCTTTGTTTGCTTTTTCAGGATTTTTGTCTTTTATACGGTCAATCATTTTCATTTCCTGTTTTAGATTACTTGGGGCTATAACTATCAAGAATTTTGGTTTTTTATATATGTAGACTAGTCACAAATTTGTGGGAGGCATTGGAAAACAGGAGTGCCTGGCATGCTCTGGTCCATGGGGTCACCAAGAGTCGGACACGACTAAACAACTAAACAACAAGAAGTCACAAATTAGCTACTGGAAGTTGAATGAATGTATAGGTCTTTTATAGTGTAATATTCTTTTACAGTTGAACTAGCAATGATTATGGATCGTTTGTATGGAGGAGTCTGCTATGCTGGCATTGATACGGACCCAGAGCTGAAATACCCAAAAGGTGCTGGTAGAGTGGCTTTCTCCAATCAGCAGAGCTATATTGCTGCTATAAGTGCTCGCTTTGTCCAGCTCCAACACAATGACATTGATAAACGGGTAAGCAAAATGCCATATGACGGATTGACATGGCTGACAAATTGTGCAGGCATTTTAAGTGGGCTCAAATCATTTGCCCATCTTATCCACCACTGTCTCCTCCGACTAAAATTTGCTCTCAAGGATCTTGGGCTGTGGCCTTTTCAAGTCCTACTTGAGGAGATCTTTTAACTGGAGATACCAAGGAACCTTCTTCATGTAATGCATGACCTCCACAGCAGTGCCACGAGCCCTCCCATGAGTTTGTGATTGATCACTTGAAGTCTGCTTTAATGGCCAAAATTCAGTGTTTGCTAGATTTTAAAATGTAAATTCTTTCCAATCTCAAATGAGTTTCAATAACAGTGTGCAAAATCAATATTGTCTTCATAAGTGAAGACATAGTACAATTTCCTTGTTACTTTTTTCTGTAATATACTTTTGGATATAACACTTGGGCTGGAAAATACACCAGACAGTGTAGTTGGCCAAAAGTACTGTGGTTAAATGTGGGAAGGTGGAAGAATAGCAGATATTCAAAAATATGTGAGGTCAAAGCAACAATATCCTTTCCTTTGAAATTGATTTCCTTCATAGTCTTAATTCATCCCACAGCTAAAACTGCTGCTGTTGGTATGATTTTAACAAAAAAATGTTGTGAAAATGACACACGTATTTTTGTACAGGCTTGACCTTATTTACATAGAAATGTATTTTTTAAGAAATAAAATAGGGAATGTGAAAAAAATCCAAAGATTATATATTTTTAAAGCTCTGATTGAATATCCAAATAGCGCTGCCACCCAACCCAAGGAGAGAGCAAACTCTCTAGACTTTACTTAGGGGAAAAAACCCCACATAGATTTTAATGAGAAGTATGTAAGCATGTTCCATTGAAACCAGTGAGATATAAGTATGCTTAACTTTGGCTGACTCATATCCTTACAGATTTATAATTTTTAAGCATGATAAATCTGATAGGGCTTAATCTATAAAGCCATTAATTCTTGCATGACTGGAACCATCAGTGTTAATCCTGAGTCATGCTGTCGCTTTGGCTCAAATGCTGAGCTCAGAATATAATTACCTTGACACTGAATCATTATAGACTTATTTTGGCAATAGCATCTAATGTTATGAAAAGAAAAATGGGACAGTACAAGAAAGACAAGGCTTTTCTATTCTGATCACTTTTTCCAGTGATCATGACAAGTTAATGTTTTAATGTGGTTGTTTTATTGGGCTTGAAGCTCTATGTTTAGGTCAGTAGCACTGTCTAGTACTTTAAACTTGATCTTAATATAAAGGAGATCCTAAACATTTGCTATTGTAATAGGAGTGGGGTGCTATGAATACGTCAAAAGGATTTAAAAGAGCAGATTTTGAAAACATTAGACTTTTATGCTGATGTAGGAAGGCTCATTCATGGGTTACGTAATGATGCAAATGGAAGTTCCAGCAAATGCTTTGAAGCATAGCAGATTCCTTAGGTCATTGATGACTGACATTGTCAGTGACTTCTATTTCCTTCCGCCTCCCGCAGTCTTCCCCCCCAAACTTCTCTCATGTTCGGTGCAGTTCTGCAAACACTGTGGGAGAGCTTTGGCCAGGAAATAACGAGGGTTAGTTTTTGTAAGGTTTCTGGGTAGACTTGTTCTGTCTAAAATTGGAACTGAGAATTTTGATACTATTAACCTGGAAGGTTAATTTAATAGTAATGAAACGAGGACACATTCTTGCTGCTCTTGCCCGAGGCTTGTCTTGCAATATGGGTGTCCATGTGGAGGTGGCAATTGTCTCCCCTCTAGTCCTGATTCCCATCTTTAAGTTTACTTTGCTCCACCCCAGAAAGACTCCTGTGGACACCCATGATGATAATATACAATTGTGGGAGCTCTGACAGATCCCTTTCTAAACGCATGCACTTCTGTGATGTGACAAACTGTACCAGCCAGAAGCACCACATTGTCTCCGATACTGAAAAGCTAAGTAGAGTGTGTTGTTACTGGCTATTCTGGCAAATTTATACACTATACAGGTTTGCCCTGTGTTCAGATGAATGAGATGAATTCACAGAGCCTTCTTTCTATTTTGAGTTATTTTGTGTTTCTCCTCCCCTTCTGTAGGTGGAAGTGAAGCCATATGTGCTTGATGATCAGATGTGTGATGAATGCCAGGGCACTCGCTGTGGTGGAAAATTTGCTCCATTTTTCTGTGCCAATGTTACCTGCTTGCAGTATTACTGCGAATACTGTTGGGCCAGCATTCACTCTCGTGCTGGGCGAGAGTTCCACAAACCACTCGTGAAGGAAGGGGGGGATCGGCCACGCCACGTTCCGTTCCGTTGGAGCTGAAGTCTGGGCCTAAATCCAGCAGCAAAGAAGTACTGGAACTGAAGAAATTGAAGGGAGAAGAGAGTGCTGCCTCAGGGCTTTAGTGTTCTGGAAATCTGTGCATTCATCCTTTACTTTAATGAAGAGATGGGTCTTTTTATTACGATTACTATAATTATGATGATGATTATGATTATTTACAGTCACATTACTGAACTCTGTGTCCAGTATAATACAAGCCTAGCAGAGTGTAACTATACTGATTTTGCACTTTGATTCACACAAACATCTGCTTGGTACCTTAATTTCTTACACGAGACTTGTCATGTCTGACAATAAGTAGACTGCCATTCTCATCAGCCTTTACTGAGTTGGTGTGTATGTGAGAAGACTTTTAAAATTATAATTTTATTTTAAAACTGGAGCATGCACTTATTTTCAGAAACTTATAGACTTGCCCCTAGCAGATGACTTACCAAAGGTAACACTCACAAGTAGGTAGGTGGCAGATGTAGCAAAAACTTAAAATGGATATTCAGCAATCATTAGTTTGGGTCATTTAGAATAGGAATAACCCTGAAACGCCTTTAGTTGCTCTCCATTTTTACTGGTAAGGTTGATACCTCATAAGCTGGATCACATTTTCTCCACCCCCACCCCTTTTTGTTTTGCTGAGGGTTTCCTATTTGGTTAGGTCTTTTAGTGTTATGTAAATGTATGCTGCAATAGCTTTTGCTGCTATTAAGATGGTATTACTAATACCACAATACTCTATTCAAGCTAGGGTATCTATCAGTTTAAAAGATGATTATATGATTTAAAACCGTGATGGCTGCTGAAAGGAGATCTGTATAGCTTCCAAGGAAGGTCAATAGTTTTGACTGCATGTTTACTTAAATCAGGTTGCTGCATGCAATAAATTTTTTTTATATATGTCTCATATGAAAAGCTGCCCACAATGCACCAATTAAGGATTTATATAGACTACAAAGTACTTGTTATTAAAAACAAAACAAAACCCACACACAGACTTAGCACACCAGACACAAATTACTGACTGGAGGAAGGCATGCCTCAGTAAATGTAAATGCTTCTGAAATTAGGATCAGCCCTTTGCAGTATGACCTATATTACAACAAATATTTTTTAAAAAAACTAGCTGTAGAATATCCTTAAAACAAATTTCTGAATGATAGACGAAGTACTTTGCGGTGCTCTGTTATATATTGTGCAATTTATTTTATATAGTAAAAGTGATTATGTCTAGTACTGTGATCAAACTTAACTGTTTAAGCCTCTATATCTAACGTTCAATCACTTCTGAAAGATACGGATACATATGCACACTCACAAAATGAATTATGAGCTCTTTAATTCCAATCTCATAAATGCTTGCACCATTTATGTAGCTGCAGCCCTTGTCCAGAAAACCAAAGAGCTCATGGCAGCGTATGTACACTACTAACTTCACTAATAGGCTGATAAACTAGGCACATTTAATGAAAGGTGGGGGGAAGTGGTGCTAAAGAAATGTCTGCATACAAAAGTTAACTTGCAAGATGTCTACTCTCTGGGTGTGACATTTAATTTCTTGAACCCTGGATGTATCCTGTGAAGCTTGAATATATTTGAGATCTACTTTATAACAGTGGACATTTTTTTAGCATGTATTCTGGGCGTGCAAGACAAACACATAAGCACACATTAGTGTGCAAACTATAAGAAAGTGAGGACGTGTACACTATTCTTCTGCATTTTTTTGTGAGTTCCCTTCTCCACCCCACCCCCTGGGAGTTCTGGGGACAGTCTGACTGGATCTGGCACCGCATAGTAGATTTAAATGTTACGGATTTTGTGTGTTGTGATGGCCTTGTTAATGTCTAACTTTGTACGTTTTTCTTTCAATGTTTAGTTGCAATTACTGGCTCTGAAAGAAACTTTGTGTTTAGAAAAATAGTTTTTTACTGGTTTAAAAACAAAACAAAACCATTCGTAGTATCCCTTCACGTTTTCTTCTGGGCATTTTTGTGATATTGCTTTATCCAGCCCAGCTGTCTTTTTTCTTCTGTTTGGGGTTTTCTTTTCTTTTCATCTATACAAGATTTGTTATGCACTACTTTTTGTATCTAGACAGTTTTCAATAGTTGGCAGATTATTCTTTTTTAAAAGAAAAAGGCATGCTTTCTGACTGACATGATCTTTTGCAATACCTCAATTTTGAAATATAGGAAAGAAAATATTTTCTAAGTAAGTTTATTCAGAAAAAAATATATATTAATTTAATTCTGCGAGGAAATGATTTAACAGATGGGTAACTTTATTTTTTTCATGCTTATTTGCGTTTTTGAAAATGAAGAAGTTAGAGCTTTATAACTGTAATATTGAAGATCATAGCTAATCTACAGAAGTCTACCTAATTATGTGAAACAATAATACACAGTTTTGAAGAAATATCCCTCTCTCATTGTACAAACACCCCGGAAAGAAAGGAGGGAAAGAACGAGAAAAAGAGATGCTGGAAGTTATATAAGTAATAACAAGAAAACAAAAACACAGCAACGAAAGGTGTAAAAAAACCTGCATTTGGTGCTGGAAGTTGTGAATAGAAGGTGAAAAAATATTTTTCCCTTAATTTGTATATTTATAATCAAGCAATTATGCACGACTGACCAGAATTGTGAGAGTTCTTCTGTTTGTATTTTTTTAAAGATACTTTTTTAGTTTATTAAATTATAACATGGTCCCTTTTTGTTTTGTAAATGAATGTGCCCCCTAAGTTGTTAATATGTTATATTATTATGAGAGGGTCCTTCAAGAAAAGAAGTTATTTTTTAAAATAAGGTGTTCTGAACTGCAACTTGACTAAGAAGTCCCTGGGTACAACAGGTCCTCTTGTGGCCTTCTCTTGATGTGAGACTTGAACTAGTCGATTTTTTTTGAAGGCAACTTAACCTCGACTATTTGTTGTTATGTGCAATACTGTTTGTACTGTTTGTATAAAAAAAAGAAAAAAAGAAAAGAAAAAAGGCATAAATCTTTATTGCAGATTTATTTTCATTGCAAACTTTAGACATTGTGATTCACTAAGATCATTTTTCTACTGTCAAATATGTACCTTTTCTTCATGCTGGTATTTTTTCAATAGTAATGTAGCCTTTGTACTGAGACAAATTTTCATTGTTATTTTTAGAAAGATTTTTTGCTAAGAGAAATTTAAACATTGACATATTTTTCATTTTTATTTCAGATTTTCTTTAAGGAGTGCTTTCTCAACCATTAATATAGTTGTTTCTGGGAGAGACTTTCATATCTGGTCAATGTCATTAATATTATTTTGTATTTTTACTTGGAATAAATTAATTTTATGATGCTAATTCTTTAAAAGTTTATTTTTTTCATTTTCAGTTATTTTTGAAGCTAAGAAAAAACCTTTGTAATATTGTTACTAAAAGTGTCTAGTTTTTTGAAATGCAAAGCTTTATGTATTAACTCGCTGTTGTGGTTTACAATGGTGTGAAAATGGTTGGATATGTAAAATGATTGAAAAACTGTAATGAATAATTGGGCAATAAAATTACAGAATGAAGCAGGAAAATGATGTGATATTTTTGAGAAGCCTTTTTTTCCCTTTGTCAGAATGATTTAGGAAGATATTAGGGATGTCACAGTACCAGTTCGCTGCCTAGATTTATACAACACCAATGCTGATAAAACACTATTGCTGTTGTAATTAACTCCAATCTACAAAAATAACAGGCTTACAGCCATGGCTGTTTAGTGTAATGCAAATATGCCCCCCCCCAATTAGCATAGGCCCAGTCAGCATTCCTGCAAGTGCCGAAAAAACAAATGGAGACTACACAGCATTAATGCTCGGTCAATTCCCTGCCCGTCCCCCCCATCCCCAGCCAATACTCTTTATGGTCTCTTTTGGACTGTTATTTTAAATCTCTCCCAACATGCTTCAGTGTGATCTGCCATTATCTTATTTATTCCACTCGCCCCTCATGCTGCATTATTCATGCACTTCTTTAAGTGGCAACCCAGAACAAATGGAGGAAGTTGTATAGTATCTGCATAATGTTACAGTGCAATTACCATACAGTGTAATTTATGACATAGTTAGTGCTAAGTAATGCATGTGTAGCAACCGTTATTACTATATATCTGAGCACTTTTTTGAGCTTCTTGTATATTTATCCCTTTGTGTTGGCCCTTTAAAAAAATAAAAATATCACAAGTGCAACGTCTGTTGCTGCTATCAAAACACTGCTTCACTTTATGTAGTTCATCACCACCACCCTTTGCCTATCTAATCCTTACCTTTTTGCTGTTATCCTGGCAGATTTTTTTGTGCCGATGCTAGAGGTACTATTATCCACCCCTTCCGATCCTGCAAACCAAACTGGTGTTATATAAACAGAACATCCAATGGCCATCCCTAGATAGATCAGTTGCCAGATTTGATCTATTCTCACGCTGGCTTCTACCTAAGGGGGGTAATTTATTGATCTCTTGTAGAAATGTCTAGAGTTGGCCCATTGTGTCCTTTTTGTAAGAAATGTATAGGAAAAAAATAAAATAGTGAGTAAAATTTAGACTCTATAATTAGGTACTACTACTGGTTGGGATGTACACAAATTGTGCAAGTAAAATAGAAGTGGAGGAGAAATTTCTAAATTTCCTGCAAAGTGGTACAAAGTGTGTTCTTAGATTCTGCCTACACACTTGCCTTTTAGGAAGGCAGGGGCTAAAAGACAATTGTATTACAAATATGCAGTCAGCAAATAAACTTTGCTGATTTCATGATCTTTGTTAGAGTAGTACAAAAAGTATAGTGCTTTACTGGGGGAAATCCCCCATGTTAATATTTCAGTATTGTGACATCTCTATTTGCAAGATATGAGTGAAAGATTAGTCACAGATTTGTAAAACAAATAATAAAAAAGTCTTTTGTTAAACCTGGCTTGTATGTAGTTGCTTTTTACACCAGTTTGTATAATGTCAGCTTAACCTTTTTTTTAACCAGAAAACTTTTCTTCTCAATCTCTGCTGTTGTAGTGTTTCTGTCTTACCACAGAGTATTTTATATTCATGCTGATGGTTTGCTCCATACCCCAAAAGGGTAGCAGATCAGGAGCTTGTTATGTCATTCTGCACATTTTAAATTTACCTAATAATAACGTTTAGCAACAAATAGAAATCCAGGGTGCTAATACGGGATAATCATTTCTGCTATTTATTTTTTTCTGGATGTAGCTCTGTTTGGGTATAAAGTATTAGGTATTTGTAATTTTGCTGTCAAAATAATGGACATAACTTTTAGAGTGTTCACAGCTAAAATCTCTGTACTTGTTTTTTCAACTAACTAATTTTAAATGTACCATATCTTTTACTACATGTTCTCTTAGACTGGTTTTGCTAGTAACCCTAAAAGGCTTTTACCTTTTTTTGGCTTGGACTAATGCTTTGTATGGAACTGCAGTACTGTGACTAAACATGGAGCTCAATGCTGCTATTGCTTACAACTGCTTCAACTTTGTAGTTTGGACAATTTTTTTTTCTGTAATAACTTATTAAATCTAGTTGTATGAAGTACTGACACTTGTCATCCTTTGCACATTTAACAGAAAGCCATGGGAAAACCCTTCCTACACATTTTGCGCTTTAACAACACGCATGCACATTCTCTTGCCCCCTTGTTCTGTTAGTCGATTGTCTGCTTAATACGAAATGTCAATGTTTCAGGTTAATCAGTTAAACACATACACCTAATAAAGTCCTTTTGTTTGTTCAATTAGTTTAATAGAAGTCTTATGAAAAAGGTGGAGGCAAGCAATCATTTACAAAATGGGAACTTGCCCTTCATACGTGTAGCACATGGTAGCCACTTCTTTAATCCTGCTAAAGCCATAATGCCAGTTTTACTATATAGTAAGCCCAAACCCGTGCAGGGGTTATGTTCCAGGGTTTATGCCGAAAGCCAAAATTGTGTACAGTGGTACCTTGGGTTAAGTACTTAATTTGTTCCGGAGGTGCGTTCTTACATAACCTGAAACTGTTCTTAACCAGAAGCACCACTTTAGCTAATGGGGCCTCGCTGCTGCTGCGCCGCCGGAGCACGATTGCTGTTCTCATCCTGAAGCAAAGTTCTTAACCTGAAGCACTATTTCTGGGTTAGCGGAGTCTGTAACCTGAAGCGTATGTAACCCGAGGTAACACTGTATAGCCAAAACACATTGGATAGCAATAGTGTGCATTGAGGCCTTTCATGATGCTTTGGATTCATGTGGGAAGTTTGCCCACATGTTGTGAACTTTCACATGGAATCCCTCCTGAACCAGAAGCATTCATCTGCTGCTCTCACATGAGGGATGGGGGTAGGCATTAGGTGAGACTTATTTGTTAAGCTAACACAGCTGTGAAGTGGCATGGAAGACGCCTATAATTTTAAGTAGTGGCTGGGAGGGGGCTGCTCCCCCTGCCTGCTGCTGGTCCTCGGCACCGTCTCACCCTTCTCCTCAGCTGCCTTTTTGTCATGTAGCAAATACACCTAGAATCCCGGATGGTGGTTAAGTGATTGTTGGGAAAAGTTGGCTCATAATTGGCAGTCTGCTGCTTCTTTTTTTAAAGCATGGAGCTGTGCTTTATCTCTCATGACTAAAAAGGATTGAGACATCCAGTTAAACAAGCAACACAGGTCAACGTCAATTACATTCTAAAGGAGAATATGTGAATGCTAATTAATGACCCAGCAAATGTCTTAATAGAAGCAATAACTGAAAGTTCTCTTCTCAAACGGTGCTTCCTAAGAGCCGAACAATATATGATGCGGACAATCCACAGTAAGTTCTGCTTCAAAGCACCACCACTGATTTGATTGGGAATGTAGCACTAGAGTCAGGCCTACCCCTCCCACCCACAACACATCACACAGCAACAAGAAGTTGGGAGCACTGGTTAGTTCATACATCTCAAACCTGCTTCAGGTTCACTTCTCTTTTAATTGGAGCTACTTGCCCGTTTTCCCAAAGCTAGCTAATTTTGTGGCCATATCTTGAGTTAGAGAATCTCATTGTTTCAGTTGCTTTGTGTAACATATGATTATTTCTTATCTTCCTGAACCTGCTATCAGCTGCCTTCAGTGGATAAACCCAAGTTCTGGCACGAGGATGCAATCTCTCACTGCAGTTTATGATTTTATAAATTCACAAAGCACAGCTCTTTAGCCTTTCGTTGTACAAAAGGTCCACCAACCTTTGATAATTGTAAACGGCAATTGCTCTTTTCTGTGTATTTCCCAGCTGTAACATGCTCCTTTTCAGCCAAGATGGCCAGAGCTGTGTGCTGTATTTCATATCTAGCTGAAATTTGTCCCCCAACTCCCCACACCAACTTCAACAGCACACTCTCTGTGCTCAAGCTCACTGATCCAAAAGTGGCTCTGCTCACAGCCACTTTTGAAAGCTGGAATTCCTTGCACTTGTTTACATCACTTTACATTCACATTAATGTTGTTAAGTTGCTTTGTCATCCCATCACTCCTTTTGGAGCCATTCCACATGTTGTTTAGAATACAGGTAGGGAACATGTGGCCCTACAAATGCTGCTGGACTACAATTCCCATCATCCATGACTGTTGGCCAGGTGGATGGAAGCTGATGGGACTTGGTGTCCAACAACAACCTAGAGGATCTCAGGGTCCCCTACTCCATGCTTGACACCAGATTGCTTCTTGTAAATTACCATATTTTTTGCTCTATAAGACTCACTTTTTCCTCCTAAAAAGTAAGGGAAAATGTGTGTGCGTCTTATGGAGTGAATGCAGGCTGCACAGCTATCCCAGAAGCCAGAACAGCAAGAGGGATTGCTGCTTTCACTGCAGTGATCCCTCTTGCTGTTCTGGCTTCTGAGATTCAGAATATTTTTTTTCTTGTTTTCCTCCTGCAAAAAGTAGGTGTGTCTTGTGGTCTGGTGCGTCTTATAGAGCCAAAAATACGGTAATTAGCAATCCTGATCCAGGGGAGTCTAGAGCTTGCATTTGTCACTATGAAGGAAAGTACATGTATTCTACCCCCATCCACAAAAAGGTATATCTTACCCCATCACTGCTAAATTTATATTGCAAAGTTGAACATCAGAGAGATTAGGATGTTGCAGTGCCAAGTGCAGCAAGTTTTGGCGTCTCTCCTTGCTTTAGCCTGCTTCCCAATCCTGCTTTAGCTGTAGCAGTAATACACACTCTCTCTATGTCTCCATTACCACATCTAAAGCAGCCTCTTAGGCTGCCTATAAATTTGGATTGTGACATGAATGCCAAGATTCAGCCAAGCTCTTTCTAGAACAGTCCAAGATCTCTTAACAGCTTGCGTGGCAACTTGCCAGGGGGAAGTGGAAAAGCAGGCAGACACTGTAAACCCTGCTTTGTCAGCAACAGGACAGCAAGTGTGCATAAAAGCTGACTAATGCTAATTCTCCAGCAGTGGGGGAAAAAGAGCCCCACTAGAACACTCTAGTGCAATAAACCAACCAGCTTCTGGGACTCTTTACGGAGGGGTGGGGGTGGCAAAAGTCTGATGGCCAAACTACACATGATAATCAAATGTGTTTTTTTGAATTTAATGTGCAAAAATCCATGTGACAGAATGGCTGCTAATGAACAGGATTGCATCTGTTGCAAAGGGAAAACTCAAGCCATTCCTTCCCTGCTGGGGTCAAGAGGGAAATTCCCCTCTTCTGAAGTTGTTTTTTGCTTTGGGGGAAGATCTGCACCACCAACACCCTGTCCCCGCTTTGCACCAGTGAGGGATTTCCTCCTGCTGCAAATACTAAACATAACAGCTTGCTCTTACAGCTATATGTTGAGGATTGTAGACTTCTATATGAATGATGCCTTGGTTACTAGAATGCAACAGACAGTGAATTCTCAAATAATGCTCTAAAGAACAGCCTGAAAATAAGTTCATGCAGGAAATATGTACAAGCATTTCACTGTCATAAAAATATACACCAGTTACTCAATGCTGACAGCGTCCTATCCCTAAAGAAGAGAAACGGTCTCCTGTGTGATTTGGATAACCCCTTTAAACCATGACCTATGTTTTAGGATGATATCACCATTGTTTTAAACCATGATCTATGTTTTAGGCGATATCACCATTGATATCCTTGATTAATTTATGAGCAGAGGGCGGTGTATAGGTTACAAATTTATTGTAATGTATGATGGTGGTTTTTGCTTTTGTTTTGCTTCGGTTACTGTTACCTTCTGTAAGTTTTGGCGATTTTAAATTTGGAGGTTTAAGTATAATATGTTGGTATGGGAAACTGTCGTGTAACGGGCCAATGGCCGTAATAAAGATCAATCCAATCAATGCTGACAGCTGTCTTACAATGGGGCATTTATAATTTGCTAGCTGTGAAACTGACATTGACGTGCTCCTGTAAATATTCAGTTTGGTGTTATTATGAAATAATAATGGTAGACTCTGTCAATTTTATTTGCTTCTATAGTGATATTAAAATATAACTTGTAAGCTTGAAATACATAAGCTTTATTTGTTTGTTTGGTATGTTCTAACTTTGCACATGCTGCATGCTTCTACAATTCTGGTTGACAATATTTCCCATGAACACTCATGCCATTGTTGTAATTCACACTTCTACTGATTCTTTAGTTTCCATGAAGTTATAATGGAGAACTGGCAATGTTTCATTTATTTTATTTTACTCTGCTTTCTGGTACCCTCAGAATGGTTTTATAATAAACTGCACCATATGTAGCGGCAGATATAAATACTATAAAATTAAAATTTGAGAGGAAACCGGGATCAATAAAAACAGCATTAAAGCCCCAAACAATGTAAACCATAAGGTTGTGAAATTCCACTTTGTACCTCTATTTTTTTGAACAAAAAATGGTAGAAATTCATAGAAAATATTAAGTCCATGACAAGTGATGCTATACAGAGAGAAACCACCACTATGACAACAACAGAGCTCACCTGGGTATCCTGATAAGCAGAGGTAGCTGGTGCCCAGTGGGAGCTATAGGCAGAGCCAACTTACTCAAATTTTGTCCCCATCCTCCTGCTGAGTTCTACAATGGCAAAACTGAAGCTAAGAAGGAAGAAGTTGATAGGGTCCCCTCCTGGGTGGGATGATAGCAAAAAGGCAGGCAGTTGGGAGGTGGTTGAGATCAGACTGATGTTGGCAGGGCCTTAATGGGTCCTGCTCCATGGCTAGTCAGGGTGAAACTGCTCGCCCAACATGCAAAAGCTACCCTTCACTCTCCATCAGTTTGGGAAAGAAAGAAACAGCATCTTAAACTGCTTTGAGGTTTTATTACAATCAAGCTGTATATAAATGTTGTGAAAGAAATATCCAGGGAACTAAAGCTAATGAATGGTCTTGCTGTGTTAGATGACACTGATAAAGCAGTGGATTGACACTCCTGAGAAGGTCAGTATGTGTCATCATGCATGTTTGTGTTTTCTTCAACATCAGCCTCAGCAGGTCTGCGGTGTGCAACAGAAGAAACTGCATGCCTGGCAGAATTACTAAGGCCAGATGTTTTATAATCCAGTTAATACTGTCCTGGTTGTAGAAGATAGTTAACTTGGTTGCTTCAAAGAACATTCAATTTTACTAGGCTAATTTGTAGTTAGAATAAGCACAAACCATTGGCTTCTATGCTATATCCAGATCATTATCACTGTATATTTAGCTTATGTATGAAACCTGCTTGTGAGTTATTAATTTATTCACTTTTTTATCCCAATATTCAGCAACTTGAACCCTCGGGGTGATTTGAAGCACAAAAAATATAAACAAAGCACAAATAGAACACCTGCTAACAAATACACCATTAAAACAGCAGGACCCAAAAATCCCCTGTAAAACACAGGAATTGTATAAAAACCCAAGTTCAGCTGTTATCTCCAGAAGCCTGCTGGAAAAAGAAAAGATCACAACAGAGCAGGCCTGAAGAAATTCCCTAGGCAGAGCATTGCAAAGAACTGGAGCCAGCACTGAAAAGGCCTTTCCCCCCATATGCCAGCCCATGAAGCTCAAATCAGGCTAGCATCTTACGTACCATATCCAGTGCTATTACTCTAGAAAAATAGGTGCCAGAACTCACCATGAACACCTCCTGTGTTCTCTTATAATGGCAATGTCTCCCACCTGGGAACTGAGTTCCGGCAAGTTCCGGCTGAGAAAAAAAAGCCCTCATTATATCTCTACAAAAGAAGCCCAAGGGCCTAATGCCTCCCCAAATAGCGCAGTGAGGACTGAGCCTGCTCAGTGACCATAGAATGCTAAATGTCCATTGGGAATGAGAGCTGGCCTCCCTCACAAGGCAGTTGTGGTAAAGGACATTGCAGAAGGGAAGTCGAATGGCATACCTTGAGAGACAGCATGGCTGCCTGAAATACTGAACATTTTGTATGGCAGACTACATACCTTAGAAGATTCTGAAGTCCTGGGCCGGCTCAATACATTTTGCTGCTCAAGACACAACAGAAAATGGCACCCCCTGCCACCCTCCCCTCCACCCACCAATTCCCCCCCCTCTCCCCTGCTGCTGCTGCTACCTGAGGTAACTGGAAGTGACCCTAGAGAAGCCCTTGCACACTGAAGGCGTGTGGGGAAGGAGGCTGGCGAGGAGCAGCTGGCGGCAGCAGTGGCTCTGCTCTTCTGAGGCAGCGGCTGAGGGCAGCAAGCACTGCCCTGCTTCCAGCTGTTCCTGCCCTGCCACCTGAGGCGACAGCCGTTGAGGCTAATGGCCCACCTGATGCCAATATGCAGACGGTGTAGTTGACTCCCAGAATCTGTAACAGAACCTGCACTTTGAGGAGCTCTGTCTTCCTGAGGGACAGAATAGCCGCCACTTATTAAACGAGCAAGATAAGCTTATCGTGGGCCTTGACTTTGGTGTACAAGTGGCTCTATATAAATGGTATGGCACCCTTCTTCCACAATAGGAACCTCCGCCCTCCAAAGCTAGCAGGAAAGCACATCCCTGTGCTGCTTTGCGCAGATGACACAGCTATCCTCTCGAGAACTCCTATAGGCCTTGAAAGAACCATGGAAACACTGGCAGCATACTGCAAGGAGACCAAATGAGAACTAAATGATCAGAAAACCAAAATTATGGTTTTTGCCAAAAGGCCCAAACCTTGCTCTTGGTAGGTACATCAATGGCTGTAGATTGAGCAGGTCACCTGCTTCATATATTTGAGTATAACCCTTCACTCTTTGGGAGGTAGAAAAGCCCAAGGGGATTATGTTGCAGGGAATGCCAAGAGAAGCTGTAAATGCAATACTCAGGCACCTAAGGACTGAAGGTGGACAATATATACCTGCAGCCCTCAAACTGTTTGAGGCCAAATCCATTGTGCAGTTTGTATATGGGGCCCAATTAGGCCCCATTGCCAATTGTGAACTGTTAGAACTGGTAGAATCTAAATTCTTAAGATCAGCCCTGCAAGTGCCTAAACACGTCAATTATTATTATTATTATTATTATTATTATTATTATTATTATTATTATTAATACCCCACCCATCTGGCTGGGTTTCCCCAGCCACTCTGGGCGGCTTCCAACAAAATATTAAAATACAGTGGGTCTGTTAAACATTAAAAGCTTCCCTAAACACGTATGCTACCATACATATTGAAACTGGATTTGTAAGAATTGCGGCTAGAATATGGCTCACCACACTAAATTACTGGCCGAGACTATCCTTCCTTCCTCCCGCATGGCCTTGCTCCCTTAACTTTCAAGGATGGCTTCCAAATGACATGGAAACATGCAGTGCTAAACATAATAACAACTCTAGGCTTCACCCCGCAGATCCTACTCAACATGGGGTATGAACAAGCCAAAAAAAAAAAACAATGTCAAACAGTGTGTGGAAGATACTGAACGCCAAGCAGATCTAGCCAGGTCCCTGAAATTTTTAATCGGTGAAACCAGAAGACACCTCACCTCCCAGATGCCATATATGACGAACCTTGAAATTCCAAAACAGTGAAGGGCTTCTGCTCTGGCCCGCTGCCAGGCCCTCCCTTCAGCCATCCAGGAAAGCCACTTTAGGAAGACACTGTATGAGGAGAGGAAAGGCCCGTGTGGCCTGTCTTTTTTCACTGTCAATACTATACAGATATACAAGCTAGGTTAATCTTGCCTATATTACACAAATCCCCAGGTTGCACAGAACAACTTTATACCTCCCTGCCACTTCAAGATGAAAACCCAGATGTTACATACTCAGTTGCTAGATTCTGTGCTGCTATGATGGATACTCATCAAAGGATGGTTTGTGCCACAAACTAGGCCCAAAATGCAAGGCCGGTGCTCCTTCACGCTCCCCCTCCCTTATTGTCACTTATAACTGTCCCTGTTTCTATCTTTTTAAGTATGCATGATATAATCACCTTTCAATTACAGTGGTACCTCGGGTTAAGAGCTTAATTCGTTCCGGAGGTCCGTTCTTAACCTGAAACTGTTCTTAACCTGAAGCACCACTTTAGCTAATGGGGCCTCCCGCTGCTGCTGTGCCACCGGAGCACAATTTCTGTTCTCATCCTGAAGCAAAGTTCTTAACCTGAAGCAGTAGTTCTGGGTTAGCAGAGTCTGTAACCTGAAGCATATGTAAGCCGAGGTACCACTGTACTAGTTTTTATTCCTTACCTGTTTTAAGTCTTATCTGTATGTTTTATCTTATGCTGTTCTGTGAGCGAAATGAAGTTTGATACTGACACAGGAGCTCAAGTTCCCTGATATGTCGTCCTCCACACTTCAGTTCAAATTAATTATATACAATTTTATTGCCTCTTGTTTAGTCAGCCCATCTTTCTTTCTCCTGCCCAAGCTTTGAGATGGCTACTGAACACTGCTAAGCTTTATCCCAATGGCATCAGCTGTTGCCTCAACTCATTTCCGATTTCAACACTTTGATGCCAGGAAAAGCACCCTGCCTGGCGGCTTCAGGTTGCCTCCAGCTGCATTCCAGTGAATTCAAACAGCTTTTGTAAACTTAATTAGGGGCTGAGCAGTTTCAGCACAACTCTCGAGCAATAAGCTCCCCTTCTGTCTCTCTCATGCCAATACTGTTCCTATCTGGCACTGCTGCTGAGAAGTAATTGAAATGGAAAATCTCTTTAAGCTCATCAAAATACCTGCCAAGTAAGATGTAAAAAACATCTTCCCACCTGTGCTGCTAGGATAGACCTGTACATTGTCAGTCCCGCAGGTGGATTAGAATACCTGCAGCTGGCAACTCTTGCTCATGCTGGTGTACAAACTTCTAAGGCCTGCACAAGCCTATGAAAAACAGCCACGGGGGAGAAATACCAGCCTTGTTCCTTCTTCCCTTGAACAGAGGAGTGGTGCAAGGGAGCCTAACTTCGTTTACCTGCAGCAGCCAGATAGGCAACCACCAACTAATACTTCCTTGGGGCATAAATTAAATAAATTTAAACCTGCAGCTAGAGATCACAGAGGAGGATGGGGCATTGTTACCATGGCAACCCACTCACCTTGACCCTCTTGAGTCATGATGTCCCTTCACATCTTTGAAGCAGCTACTGTTCTGTCTGCAAGTTTGCTGAATCATCTCTCCATTTCTCTCACCGATCAGATTATTCGTTATTCAGCAACAATTCTAAAGGTCCTTTTAAGTACAATAGAAAACCCAGACCGCCCACGTTCAGCGATGTCCACAGCACAATATTAGTGTGGACAGGGGAAGCAGAGTTAACGGAATGGTTTAAGCTAAGATTCTAACTACTTACTTCTAGGCAAGCTTATAAAGGGTTCCCTCAAATTAAAAAACGAGAGGTCTTCAAAATGATTTGCGTGCCCTCCTTGCATTACAAGATGATTTTCCAAGTTTCAAACTTATTGTACTGTTGTCACTGGCAGCAGCTCTCCAGAATTTCAGACAGAGGGCATTCCTAGCCCTACCTGGGGATTTGAACCTGGGACATTTTGCATGCATACAGCCATGGAGCTATGGCATTTGCCTGTAAGATCATGTAAAAGCAGTTGACTTTGGCTCTAGAAAGCTGCCAGGTGATCTGCTTTCTTTTCCTCCAAGTTTCTACCACCTAACCTGCAGAGCTGCTGCTGGCAGAATGAAATGTTGGACTTGCACCAACAGGCAGCTGTGTAAAACAAATCAAGCCCAAGGAGAAAAAAGAGAAGGTAGGGAAGGATTCCTCATTTGCATAGTGCTTAGTAGGTTGCATGCACAAGGCCTAATCATCATGGGGCATTAATTAAGAGACTTTGCCACGGAGGAAAAATGAGGCTATAAACAGCTCCTCTGGCTGATGAAAAACCGAGGCCAAGATGATCACAGCAAATGTCATTGAGCGCCTTCAAAAGACCACCAGGGATATTAGTCTTGTAGGAAGACTTGAGCAGTTACCCGCTAAGGGGGAAGAAAACATTTCATTTGCCTCTGAAACAGCCACATTGGCCTGCAGTACTAAACAAATGACATCAAAAAGGAAATGAATTCAGATGTTGTGGTTGCTGCTGCTGCTGCTATTAAATTTGTATACTGCCCTATATCTGCAGGTCTCAGGATGGTTCAAAGGATAAAGTCAGAATATAAAACCACAAAATACATAAGCCAAACTGAGTTTTGATAATCACTACTGAGTTTCAGTTGTTGACAGTTCTTCAGTCTCTTACTGAGCCCAAACACTGGTTTGGCATTTCTACTGCCTCATTTGAACAAGATGAAAAATTAGGATTTATTTGGGGGCGGGCAGGGGGGATAATCTGCATATTTGAGGGCATCACATTCCAACACTCTTGACGAGTTCACTCAACAATTTCATGCAGGAATTAAATAGCGGTGGGATAATAGAAATTTAATGCCATGGAGCTAAGCAGTACCCTCAACACCACCTTTTGGCCATTCAAATACAAAATTCATGTCTGTAAATCACAACGTGGACAGCCTAAAGCCTCTGCAAAGTGACTCACTGGGTTACTATAGAAATAAAATTGCCAGGTTTAAGGTCTCATGGCATTTTAAAGCAGGTTGATGCAGAACTTTGCTAGAACTAGAGCTTAAACAATAGCCATCATTAATATTTACCTCACTCCCGTGGGTGTTGTAACAGGAGCACAGCAATGCCAATGACAACCAATGTACTAAAATAAGTGTAATGTATAAATAGCAACTGTGGGTTATCCAAGGCAGTTTGGTACCCCTTTTGGAAGTAGCCTACTATTTAATGGCATTTTTCTCTCAGAGCACATATATTTAAGGTATAATCAGGTAGTTTATGCTGTAAATCAGGCATAGGCAAACTCGGACCTCCAGATGTTTTGGGACTACAACCCCCATCATCCCTAGCTAACAGGACCAGTGGTCAGGGATAATGGGAGTTGTAGTCCCAAAACATCTGGAGGGCCGAGTTTGCCTATGCCTGCTGTAAATACTTGAAACTTAAATGCTGATCATGTACATATTTTACTGTGTTTGACTGGTTTACAAACCACCCAATTGACTAGTAAACTGTAATAAAGGCGATGAACTGATAAGTCAATGTTACTTAGGGATGCTGGAGGCATTTTATACATTTTATAGCTAGATGACACCTATAGCCTATTTTATTTTATGAGTGGGAAGCCTCTGCTTTCTAACTTTATGGTTTCCGTATTCCAGCATTTAATCCCACTTTCGCTTCTTGAATTAAGCCACGGTAGCTGCTGCTATGAGTGCCAATGTGCTTTTTTCTTCGCCCCATATCATAGCACCTTCCACAATGCTTCCTACCCATATTTTGTAGCTTCCAAAGGACTACATGCCCGTAAACATATCTTCCCATTTACCACATTAAGAGTGTGGTTTTATACATCCTTACGTGAATATGTCTGACTGAGCTCAATGAAATTTACTTCCGAACAGACACAGATGGGAACAATTTACAGTAATCCTTACAATGCAGAAAGTGACATCTAAACATCTTCCTAAAAAGGAGTCTAATCTTCCATACAGCAGCCCTAAAATAAACACACACAAACCTTTTCAGCTCCCTCCCAATATTCATACTGATTCTTAGCAGAGCTCATTTTACAAGGTATGTAAACATTTTTAAGATCACAGGTATAATCCAGAGTTTAGATGTTCATTTTAGGGCTTAATGGTTTTTGGCTGACTATTCTTTTGTTAGGTAAATTGCTGATAAACTGAACATCAATAAGTCATCAGGGGCAATTGCTTAGCATCTAGAAGGAGATGGTCTCCTGGCAGTTTGGGATCTTTCGGTGTTTTTAAATGAATCAGATTTTGATGTGAATTGTATATGGGGGAAAGAGAAAACACAGAAAGCAGATTAAGTAGTTTGGAAGAAAACAGAAGAGAAGAAGTCAAGTGTTTCAAGCTGGAGTTAGCTGAAAATGGAGGAATAGCTCAAGATGCTCTTTGAGGACCTGCTTGAGAAGACTGCCTGCCTGCTTGCTTCCACTTATGCACCACTTGTATATTTTACTACAAAATTGCTTATACTTCCAGATTAAAAGCACACACACCTAAATCTGGTGGTTCTGCATCTGACTGTTTGGGCCAGAGGGACAGCACACAGCAGCATGAACACAGCAGCAAACTCATTTCCTTGTTTTGAACACATTTAGCTACTGAAACTGAGTTAACCCCTCTACAAACCGCCATGATGTATTCCAAATATGGGAAGAGCTCACACATCTCTTTGTAGAGAAGTGATCTCCCATTGAACGTTAATGATCTATACACATACAAGAAGCACAGCCCACTTACAATTCACGACCAGGGACCAACACAAGTTACCTAGTTAACATCAAAAAAATGCAGGCAGTGTTTATTGATTCTATAAATAGCCAGGGCTGCCTACAATGGCTGCCAGCAACTATAAAGGATGGTGACAAGGAGCATAACCAAATAAGCTCATCATTTCTAAATACACTGCAGAGGATAAGCTCTTGCTGAAAGGTGGCAAAAGAGGTTAGTAGCAGCATGTATGTGAGACAGGGGGGTGGGAGAGAGAGATGGTGTTTGACAACATTTCAGGGAGGTGAAAGAAGATAATTTGTATTGTCCTAAAATGTACAGTCTAAATAAAACCTAAAGAGTAGACCTAAATTTGTGCACACATATTCTAGTAGAAGCCAGACATTTATCTCAAAGTACATATGCATGCTTTATGCTGCCCAATTTCTTTATCAGGCATTTCCATAAGAAGCTGAATTAGCCTGCGAGGACAGACAGGAGGATACCAAGATCAGTCATTAAAATCCTCTGCTGAAATAGCAGTAGATAGATCAGTGTCATAGTGTGATTTTCCTCAGCCATTTAATAGAAAAACCAGATCACACAATCTTGTAAGTGTTCAGCGCCAGGAAACCAGCTGCCTTTCCCCCACAAAACATTCATCCAGAGAAAATGCCAATTTTATTTTATTTTTTCCATGCAGCTGTCAGGTTTATGACCAAATATACAGAAAGAACTACATGAGATATATAACGGGATGATTAATGCCAGTTTGGCTTTTTTATTTTTTACGGAATGCTAGTTTAATGTTACAGTATGGCAGTTCATATATCTACTGAAATCTGACACACGTCCATTCATATGCAAGTGCTGCAAAATGACCTTGCTCTGTAAGTCAACATTTAAAACCATCTCTCTAAGTTGTTGAAATCTCATGGCTATTCAAGCTCCGATGCAGAATTGCACAGCAAGCGCCAACCCTAGATATGACAACTAAACATATATTTCATGTATGCATTCTGACAGCTTATGTAGGTTTGCCTTTAATATATTTAGAAAACCGTGTCCACGTTTGGTACAGACATGCACATCTATGCACAGACATATGTCACTACTGACTCCCTTTTAGAAGACACTTTTTTAAAAAAAATGTACAACTATTGTTATTCTTACTCTGTTATTAAAGCTTCCTAAAATTTGTTACATGATTTCAGCTTGTAAATACTTCTTCCCCTCTGATGCCCTGAAGGCATTTCTAAATAGACTACCTCTCTGGACCTCAAAGCTTCTTCCCTCTTTCACTTAAGAGGTTCATGCATTAGAGAGTCTTTCTAGCATGGAACCTCAATTTTATAAGATCTACTGCTAGAAAAACTCTGTTTATATATTTGCTCTTTTGGTTAAAAAAAAATAGGATTGAAGTCTACTTCATACAATTGCTTTCTTAACTGGGCTATGTTCTAGCCACACATATATACATATAGATATGTACACACACAAACTTTAAAAATGGCACCCTCTAAACAGGATGTGGAAATGGCCTAAAATAAGCCATTACCTGCAATTCCTATGAAAAAGTCAACTGCTCTCAAAATGTCAGAAGACTGAAGAGCACCACATACTTAAATATAAAGTTGAGAACTTTAATACTTGAAGTTTCATTTAATTCCCTAATATTCTTCCAGAGTGATAGGCTTCGCCATTATTCTACCAATGTATATATCCTGAAGAGATCTAAACCTCATTCTAACTTGTTAGACTAAACATTCTTAAAGTATACTATGAAAGTTAGCTAAAGTGAGGTTTAAAAGAACAAACTAGTTAAATACTCAAACACTCTGTACAAATTACTGCAGCTTGAGGGAAGAGGGAGCAACAGGCATATTTCAAAAGAGAAGTAACACTTATCAACATGTGCAAAACCTGTTAAGAGCTGTTTTATTTTTCTATCAAATAAGAATCTGTAGCTATTCTGGAAATTCAGAACTACCTTACAGTAAGTTTACATTTAGAGGTTTTGTATAATGCAAGTATTTAAGACTTTAACTATCCCAAAGTGACAAAGGCGGCTCTATTCAAAATGCCAGCCCTTTCTCATAATTTTTCCACAAGTATATTTACATGTTATGCTTGAAGTCCACTATAATTGCTTTAAGAGTTGCTGAATATCAGCTGAAAATGTCAACTAGCAACCACTGTATTAAAATGGTCATTTGAGTGAATGCATAAATTTTTCAAGACTATATTCGGTGTCATACTGTTCTTGATCCCACAGGTCTCCAAGATTCTCAAGAACGGACTTCATAGTTGTTTTTCCAGAAGCAGAAGGGGAAGCATCTGATTTTTCATTTTTTCCATCCTTGAAGGCATTTGGAAGGTGAAATGGAAGAAAAAGAGAAGAGAAGCACATTGAAATCTATGTATTTTAAGAGCCAGAAAGCATCTGCAAATACATAAACTAGTACTTAAAAGATCCAACAATCCTAAAGCAGTCTCTGCGAATTACAACACGATAGCAAGCAGAAGCAAGAGGGTACTTATCCTTTTCACATCAATGAAATGAAAGACTTACGGCATAAAGGGAGAATGGCTATAATTCCACGGCAAATCTTACCAAACATTGTTGACTAATCCAAAGCATTACAACTATGGTACCATTAGCCGCTTGCTTTCAGCTCACATGTGAGCTACTCTTTACCTTGTCGAGTGTGAAGAGGTCAAGCAGCTGATCTGTCCCCATGCTTTGTAGACTAGTATTCTCTTGACTAATCACTGTATTTGCAATATTCATTTTGAACTTCTGCAGACCCATTATTTTTTCTTCCAAGGTTCCCCTTGTAATCAGGCGATAAACATTAACAACTCGTTTCTGCAGGAGACAGTTAATATTCGTGAGCGTTCAAGAAACTACCACAGGGTAAAAGAAAATGTAGGGGAAGACACTCGATATACACACAATTACACCATAACAGAAAATAAAGGAATCAATAGAGGCCTTCATCACTGGAAGCAAATTTTTCACTGTATTTTCAGTCCAGGTTTTGTACAAGACAAAAATGTTCACAGCATAAGAGAACCCAAGCCTGGCTCAACGGTGGAGCAGAAAGAAAGGAAGCAGACCCCAATGAGAACCTTTGAAGGAGTATGGAATAAATTGCAATAAATTATGGAATACATAAATAGTATTTTTTCCTTCCTAGGTTAGTATTTTTTCTTCCTAGGATTTATCTTGGGTGTTAATGAGATCCCTTTCTCTGGTAAATAGCAAATATCTGTTTTTGGAGCAGGATGAAAAGTGAAGAAACATTTTTTTCAGGGGGAGGGGGAAGACTGCAGTAAAACAGAACTTTTTGCCTTGAATCTCTCTTTGCTAGCTAATGCTTTCAGCTCCACATCTCCATTATTTTAGAAAATGGTGGTTATAAACTGAAATCACAAACTCTGAAAGATGGGGACTATTTATGGAATTGGTTTAGGAAGCTTAAACCATTTTTGGATTTATTGAAATGGTTTTAATTTGCTTCCAAATCGGCAGCAATTTATGTTTTACCTGTCCAATACGATGTGCTCGGTCCATGGCTTGGAGGTCTTTCATTGGATTCCAGTCATGTTCAACAAATACCACTGTGTCAGCTCCAGTTAAATTAAGGCCGAGTCCACCAACGTGAGTGGTGAGTAAGAGGACATCTATGGAGGGATCATTATTAAACCTGTGAATGAAAAAAGCCAGTTTAGATTTATATGGTTGCACATGCAGAAAAAGCTTGAACCCACAATGGCAGGGCCACAATGGCGGGCTGAGCAGACAGAGTGCTGGTGGGGTGGAGGGACTGGAGAGAAAAGGAAAGAGACAGGTCAGAAACTGACGCTAGATTGTGTTAAAACCGTAACAACTTTATTGCTTGCACCTTCCAGAGACTTTGGTGTTGCATGGACAGAAATCACGGCTTCACTAGAAACTGCCCATCTGCTGACAGGCCACTTCTAGCTTAACTTGTGCTGTGAGGGAGAAGAGGCTAGAAAACCCAGCTTAAGGCAAGTCAACGGTATGAGCTACTTCTGAATACCTTCACCAACCTGGATCTGTAGATAGCGCCATCACCTCTAGATGGGACCATGGGAGCAGCCAATTTCTACTCATCCTAGTTACGGTCCCTGCCCAGTGCCAAAACCCATTGTGACTTAAGAGCAAAGAGTGCAAAATGTGAGTTCAAAGCAAAATAGTATGCTAAGAGGAAGGCAAACTCTTGTATGGCTTCCAGTCAGAAACCCAGGCAGAATTTCTGTCCATTAAGTTAACATCTGGTAAGCAAAATGTCATCTTGCAAAAGTAAGAGAGGGAAAAGTACCCACTGTTGCTGATAAGTTCACCTTAATGCCATTTTCATGTTTATGCTGGGCACCAAGGATGAGTGGTCCTCTCCTCTGCATCCAGCATAAAAGCAGGCCATTGGGGCCATTTGAGTTATGTATTCCAAGTGAACCATAGGATTTCATTTCCTTCAGCAACTGTGGGAGCTCTACATGCAAGAGCTACTCTGTTAGAATATATCTGACACTGGATTTACCTTGACACAATGGAATGCCTCTGACCAGCAGGTATGCTGCCATCCAGTCGCAGGTAAGTAACAGAGGGCAAGTGGGGCTTGAGAAGGTCGTGCTCAACTATATCCAGCATACTCTTGAGTTGACAGAAGATAAGGATCCTGTGTTGTGCAACTATGGCTTCTGTGCCACTTTCTGAGGAGCCTCCATTTCCCAAGCCACAATCTAGCAGCAGCTTAAAGACCAAATACAAAAGCATGCCGTTAGTCACTGAACTTAGCAGGCATATATTCTTCATTCAAAACGATTACACAGATTTTATCAATTGGGGGAGTCATCGTCACTCAAACAGGACAGTGCATGTTCCGCTTGCAGAATTCGGATGTTTAATCCCTGGCATTGCCATTTAAGAGACGGGTAGCAGGTGATGGCAAAGATCACTGCCAGAGAATCTGGACAGCTGCTGCCAGTGAGAAGAAAATACAGGACCAGCCAAATCTAACAATGGATGAGGCGCCTTCCTAGGTGTCATAATATCAAAACATGAAATCAATCAAGCTGCAAAGAAGTTAAAAATATCTTATTCTTAGACCCTCTGGAGGTGCACATGTACATGCCTTAGAAACAAGAGAACGGACACATCAGCTGCAGCACCATTTATTTCTCTTTTTTAAAGTAGTTATTGGTGAAATCTACTTCATACTAATGACCGAGTGCAAGTATTTTGGCATAAGCTTAGAAATGAGACACGAGTGACAAAGCAAGAGGCAAATGTGCTTTTCATAAAAGACGTTGATTCCAGGATTGCAACAAAACAAGAACAGAAATCATGCAAATATGTTCAGGATGATAGAATTTCTATTTCCTTAATGTGTTTTTTTTATAAACTGATCTATATTGAACACTTTTATCCTGCCTTGGTCAGAACACACCTGGAGCACTGGGCACCACAACTGAAGGAGGACAGGAACGTGTGCAGAGGAGGGCGACCAAGATGATCAAGGGTCTGGAAACCAAGTCTTATAAGGAATGGGTCGAGAGAACTGGCTATGTCTAGCCTAGTAAAGAGGAGACTGAGAGGAGATATGATAGCCGCCTTCAAATATCTAAAGGGCTGTCACATGGAGCAAGCTTGTTTTCTGCTGCTCCAGAAGCTAGGACCTGAAGCAATGGTTTCAATAACCATGACTAAACATCAGGAAGAACTTTCTGACAGCAAGAGCTGTTCGACAGTGGAACAAACTCCCACTAGAGGTGGTGGACTCTCCTTCCTTCCAGGGTCTTGAAGCAGAGGTTGGATGGCCATCTGTCATGTATGATTTAGTTGAGATTTCTGCATTGCAGGGGGTTGGACCAGATGACCCTCAGGGTCCCTGCCAACTACAATTCTATGAATTTTATAACTGATACCACAATTTCTTTCCCATCCCTTTGTTACATATAAAAAATGAATAGGCTTAAGAAGAACACTTTTCCTAAAACTAGATATGCAGCCAGGGTTTTCCTCACCTGTTTTAAAGCAGAGAGTTTAGGTGCATGCTGGATGTCTCGAAGGGAAGAATTCTCAACGGCAAGCTTTTCTGTAATCCTCTTGTGCTCTGGATGATGGGCAGTTAAAACTAATGCTGGATGGTTGCAGAGTTTCCTTAAATACTGCAATGCCTAAGAAAAAACCCCATGAAGGAAGCCATTAAACATGCATAACAACTTAATATATATTCAGATAAGGCACAAGATAGTATATTTCTCTTACTCGTTGAAATTTTGCCGAAGATTGGAGATAGATGCCATACTGACAGCTAACTAATGTTCATTGTTTAATCATAATCATTTGCAGAGGGCAGGAAAAAAATATGATTGACAAATTTGTCCCTGGAGCAATTACTTTACCCTGTATTTAAAAAATAATAATTTCTTTGCTTCCTGTGAATCTAAGAATACACCACACTCTATTTGTAAGTTATAACGTTTTATTTAATAAATTTTACATTTATATATCACCAAGCTTAAAATCTATTTTGGAAATTTAGAGGCAGCTCACAGCTTTGGTTCAATAATAACTACAGTGTTTAATCAAACAATCACCAGTTTCATAATAATTACTACTCTTATTAAATGTTTGTAAGGAAGATGTAACAAAATGAAATTTCAACCTGAAACACATGTCCTGTGGCTTTAAGTTTTGGTTTCTCAGTTTCTTCGACCAGTGACACTGCTGAAACAGTTTCTTCCACATCACATTTGGCACGAGACTTGGCAAAATCTTCATAAAGCTGAACCTATTAAGAAAGGAAGAAATTTATGCTTAATAGACTATTGTTCACTTCAAAATTACCTCACAAAGGGGTGTGTTCAACAGTAGCTATCTTTTTAAAGAGGGTGGTACTGTGGGCTAAACCACTGAGCCTCTTGGGCTTGCTGATCGGAAGGTTGGTGGTTTGAATCTGCGTGACAGGGTGAGCTCCCGTTGCTCTGTCCCAGCTCCTGCCAACATAGCAGTTTGAAAGCACACCAGTGCAAGGAGATAAATAGGTACTGGTGCAGCAGGAAGGTAAATGGTGTTTCTGTGCGCTCTGGCACTCGTCAGGGTGTCCCATTGCGCCAGAAGCTGTTTAGTCATGCTGGAAAGCTGTCTGTGGGCAAGCGCCGGCTCCTCGGCCTGAAGCGAGTTGAATGCCACAACCCCATAGTCGCCTTTGACTGGACTTCACCATCCAGGGGTCATTTACCTATTTACCTACTCCCACATTAACCTCAACAATATAGTTGACCGAAGGTAAGCATCCTGTGTGAGACAGCCATGGTTTCATTTCTTAGGTACTGTTGTTTCCCAAACTATATAATCCAGCAACAATTTAAACTACTGAATGCTCAACACACTGCCATTTTCAGGATTAAGCCACTGCATTTCCTCTTTGCAAGGGAATATACAACCACAACTATCTTATTCTTAATATTAGCCCAAAGGAAAATGCTTAGAAAAGGGCACTCTATACAACTATTCATATGCAGAGGGACAGAAGCTTTTGCTCCACACCAGAGCAGCATTAACTATCCTCACTGTTGATTCCCTTCCATTTATTATTATTATTATTATTATTATTATTATTATTATTATTATTATTGACCATACACTACATATAAACTATCGAACAGGACAGAAGCTATTTCAACAGTCCAGAAAAAAACAAAGGGTTTTGAGTCCAAGAAGTTATGACTAACTGCTCATCAATGAGGAGGTTGTTATCTTGGACGCAAGACCCAGCAATATTTTTCAGGCAGGACACAACATAATAAAATTCCAATTTAGAACAAGTATAGGATCTGAGAAGATCTACAAGAGGCTCGTTTGTTGTTTACTAATATCAGCGTAATGCAAACCAGCACAAGGGACTTGCCTGTAGAGGACTGAGGATGCAGTAATAGTCTTGAATAATTTTGGGTGGAAGATCCTGTAGCACATCTTCTTTCATCCTTCTCAACAAAAATGGCAGTACTTGCCTGTGCAATGCTTCCATTGCAAGAACACCTGCAAATGCCCACCAAAGGAAGAGCATATGGATCAGCAAAGCCACTGGTGTCTCACCCACAGCAGGATTAACTTTCCCCAAGAACAACAGTGCTTCATTAAGCAACAGAACTTGCTTACCGGCCTCCTGTTCTCGACCAGAGCTCCGGGCATCTCTGCTTGCTAAGATGGGCTTGCTATAGCGAGCTGCAAACTGGCGCTCAGTACCCAAAAATCCCGGCATAAGGAAGTCAAACAGTGACCACAATTCTAAGACATTGTTCTGAAAATAGGATAAACCATCATTGTTTTTAATTACGGCAAACTGGGCCAGTTCTCACGCATTTATTTATTTCAAGAGATAGCGGGGATTACCTGAATTGGTGTCCCAGAGAGGATTATCCTATAATTGGCAGTCAACTGTTTTATTGCTTTGGACAGTTTTGTTTTTCCGTTTTTGATGACATGGCCTTCATCAAGAATACAGTAGTTAAATTTAATATTTCTAGGAAAGAAAACACAACTAATCAACTTAAAATAGCTTTGAAACACACAGTATCTTTCAAAATAGCAGGAAGAACTATAGCTTTTACCTGAAAAAATCAATGTCATTTCTCACAACATCATAGGAAGCTACAATTAGGTTGTATCTTTTCACATGGTGCTGCAACCTTAAGAAGATAAAGTATAAAAAGTAGAACTTTAGAGACAGCAACAAAAAATAAACCTGTACAATTATTTTTAGTACTTTTCGCATAATCACAGCAGAAGGAACTGTCACTGCAAAGCAAATCTTAGAGCCAAGCTACTGCAATATATTACAGTACTTACCTAGCCCTCTCTGTGGGAGGGCCAGTATAGTGCAAAGGATTTAGATACTCTTTGGAACAAAATTTGCCCACTTCATCCACCCAATGGCCTGTGAGTGTGGGAGGGCACACCACTAAGGATGGGAGTGGAACACTATCGGCCATCTTAGTTCTTGCATATTCTTGGGCCCTTTGGAGAACAAAACCAAATCACAAGAAATGTTACATCTTCTATACTGCAGATATGTTGATGTAAAAACTGACTAGCCGTAATTGCGCATGCTACCTGAGACAGTGATCTCCTGCAAGAATACAGATGGACTGCAAGGTTTTACCCAAGCCCATATCATCACAGAGGATTCCATGAAGCTTGTATTTGTTGAGAAAAGCCAACCAATTCACACCTTCCTGTGAACAGAAAGGAAGAGGAACATAATTTAGGCTTCTGTTCTTATGCCCCCTAAAAAGGCCTCCACAATTATTAACATTTAAAATACATTCACAGGCAAAAAAACAGACAGCAAGTAGGCTATATAAAGTGAAAACAAGAGGCAAAATTGAAATACATTAAAATTCTGGTGCAAAAAAAAAAAAAGTCTTACCACTCATCTAGCAAAAAGAAGAATAAAAAGTATTTTTCTCCCCAGTAACCACACCTCTTGGGGGAGTATTAATGCTTTTCTTAGAGATTCTGCCAGAAGTAAAAGCTCAGTCCTCTCCTCCCAGCCAGACCTCTGACACCTTTAATGTTAACATTATACCACTTCATGAAACTGCCAGCACTCAGAAGTGTGCACTAGAGCCACGAATCTGATAAATATTTCTAAAACGTCTTAAGTACAAAAAAAAGCCACCTAGTATGGTGCTTGCACAGAGGAATTTATTTCCAACTCTGCTCATGTTTTTTATGATTAATCTCAGGAATCTTATTAGATACAATTCTTGATCAGTAGAAGCTATACAACTCTACAGTGGTACCTCGGGTTAAGAACTTAATTCGTTCCGGAGGTCTGTTCTTAACCTGAAGCACCACTTTAGCTAATGGGGCCTCCTGCCGCCGCCGCCGCGCTGCAGCTGTGCTATTTCTGGTCTCATCCTGAAGCAAAGTTCTTAACCCGAGGTACTATTTCTGGGTTAGTGGAGTCTGTAACCTGAAGTGTCTGTAACCTGAAGCATATGTAACCCAAGGTACCACTGTACTTGCATTTTTTCCAGGTAGGCATTAATTGGAAAATGTATTTTTTTTAATGTTCAAGTCTTTATAAAATTATGATTGGAAGCAGTGTTCAGAAGACCAGAAACTATATGATTTTCATATCAGGTTCCAAAATACAAATTGAAATAATAATAAAAGCTATTCAAACCAATCCACAAGACAAATTTGATAAGGAAATTATGTGTGTCTTGAAATTAAAAAAACTTCCCATAAGAATTTACCTGCTGATATTTTCTTAGTTCTGCTTGAATCGGTACTGGAATTTTATAATTTTCAAGTTTTTTCCCATCCAATAATTGTTCCAGAAAATGGCGCTCTTTGGCTTTAATTTTGATTAAGTCCTCAGGCATATTTGGTGGGTCTGGAATGCCAGCCTGAAACAAGAAAATATATATTTATATGTACAGCATCTTGCATATTTAATTAAAATAAGAAATAAAGTTCATGATATGCTAATAGTTAATTTTAATTCATGTTTCAACTCTATCAATACTAATATTCTACAAAAAGCATAATGAAATCACACAATTTGAAAGTATCATTAACTTGAAGTAACTCAGCTTTCAGACTTTTAACACAGAATAGGAATTAAACATTCAAACAAACTACTGCCTTGCAGTGTAATTTTCTTGAAAATAATGCTGTAGAAGTGTGTTCAGTTCACAATTAAAAAATAGTGATGCTTCCATTACATGATCTACTCAGGAATCGGCAGATAAATAGCAATCAGAAGAAAAAACAATTACCATAATGGCCTGAATATAAGCCTTACTTTTTTCCAAATTCCGACCGTGAAAAGTTAAATTCGTGACCTTACAAAAAATGGCTTTTAGGATATCCCTGCTGAAACAGACATACGGTAAAATGGAACAGGTGTGAGTGCCTGCAGAATTTTAAGGGAGCGGCTTATATTTGGGTATTGCCTTTTTCGGCTTATTTTCGGGTGCGGCTTATATTCGGACTAATATGGTAATTAGTTGAGATTCCTGCATTGCAGGGCATTGGACTAGATGACTCTTGGGGGGTCCCTTCTGACTCTGTGATTCTATGAATTGGGAGAAAGGTAAGTCTCAATGAAGTGCAGGTGTTCAAACAGAACATCCCCTGAACTCTACAGATATATAGGTGTTCAAAGCCTCAACAGCTTCGTCATCTAACATGCAGGTTCCATTATTTATATAGCACCATCTGCTATATACACAGTATATATACACACAGATCTATTGTGTAAGGTAACCCACACAGTGATCTGTACAGGATGCTTTAAAGACGAACTTATGTTGCAACCAAACAAGGAGGACAAACTGTACAGAGAAGTGTTTACCCAAGCAGATTAAACTATGACCAGGCACTGAGAATTCATGTTTTAAGTGTCATTATGACACAGTAAAATCAAAAGAGTTAACGGTGATTTACGGGACACAGAAACCCACTTTGTCAGTTTCAAGCCTGCCTCCTTTAAACTGACAAAAGGTGAGGGAGGAGAGAGGAGAATGTAAAGGACTCATTTATCTTTTCTACAACACTGACTTCTTTGTATGCTGTTATGTTTCTTGCTATTCCTGAGTGGTTTCTTGATCTTTCAGTGTTAAATTTCACAGTCATAATAGAGATAGTTTCAGTGTTTGCAAATGCACAAAGACAAATTTAACTAAGAGTCTAGAAAGGTGCTAGAATCAAGAATGAATCGAACATCGTATGGAAGAATGCATTTGAAATTCAAAGTGAATATTCAATCCAAGTATTTGTAAAATATAATATTCCAAGCTCCAAAACTTCATATTTTAATCAGTTGAGAAGATTTGACACAAAATGCATTACTTGCTGAATCCTGAAACTTTTACTTATTTACCTAAATAAGATGCAATACTGAAAGACTGCTCCTTTCTATCACTATATGCCAATACGCTTTTTACAGGGCTCACTCACTGACTCTCTTCAGTCAAAATGAAGGACTTTGACTTACCTCAAGAGGCATTAATCTAATCAGCGTAGCAAAGCACTGGGTGGCCATGAAACGCACACTGTCTGTTTGATCGCTCATTCTGCCCAGAACTGGAACCACAAGGAGAACTATATAGGGAACAATTCCGACATCTAGCTGTTCCATTACACCTGGATTAATAATTAAGGAGCTTCTCTTTACCAGTTTTGGAGCCATTTCCACAACAATAAATCCATCTTATCTAAACCCAAAATGCATCTGAACAGCAATTACTGAATCACATATGCATGAATCTTAATTTCTGAGAGCAGTGTTGCCCTTGTGGAATGGGGCTTTCCTGCCTCCCACTTCCTAATGCAACCCCTTCCCCCCTGAAAATATGTATTTTTGATGCAGCTGGTCCAGTTATGAATATCTGCAACCCCTGAAAACTTCTCACCTTACATTTTCTATTTTCTCTTCAGATAGTTCTTCTTTTACAGGTCAGATGGTACATTTTTAAAAAACTACCTTCCAGCTTAGTGCTAAGAAAATGGCACCAATATAGAATTTTCTATTGCTATAGCATTATGTGAAGTATTCATCTTAATGGATTATAACATTTTTTTAAAAAAAGGAAACAGGGTGGAACTTTGGGGCATATATAGGGGAGGGAATCCCACTTTTTGCTTTTCAATGATCAGAGGAAGACTCATGTTGCATAGATGCAGCATGGGATTGGATGCAGGCAGCCCTGCATAAGCTAAAGAAAGCAGACCTGATAAATGCTGTATTAGGCGCAGCCATGAAGTATCCGCTGCAGTGAATTCCTTCCATATCAGTGTGGCGCAGTAATTGCTGTTATGCTTTCCCTCTCATCAGAGGCATTCTTCCTACCACCGCCCGCCCCTTCCCGAAACACAACTTGGAATTATCAGGTTCTTCAGGACACAGTGGTACACTCACCATGGCAACCACAGCGAGGACATGTGTGGACTCCTGATGATGCTACTTCTCATAGTGTTAACTGTACATTACTTGAATTCTGGCTCCCATTCAAAGGGCCACATGCAATTTTCAACCTGCACACAAGAACACTTCAGGCTATCCCCACACAACTCATGAAGGTCAAGGGATCTCTGGTGTCTTTCAGCACAGCCTTCACCAAATGCATAAATTGTGGCGATTAAAAAAAAAATAATTAGACGGAACTGGGATCATATTAAGGCTGGGCAGCTATGAGCGTGGGTACATGATCTTCTCAACTACTGAAGCAAGATACTCTCATGACTTTGTGGAACTGAAAGCTTGAGAATAAGAGCAACTGGAAGTCATGTACCTGGGTCAAGGTAGAAACAGTCTCTGGTCATTACTATCAAAGTTAGTGGGTTACAGAATGGTTTCTAGGACACTTTCTCTATACAGGAGTATCCAGTGTCAATTTACAGACATTGGACTAGAGCTCAAACAATTATTATGCATTTCCTTAAAAAAAAATCTTTCTTCTACCAAGCCTGGAATCAGGTGATCATATATACCATGTTAGTAAGAAGCTCCAGTTCAATCTTGCAGAAGCACTTGCCCTTTTGAAGAAACTCCCCAGGCTTCACAAAACTTACTAAATCTTCCCCACGAAATCATACATCTGGAGAGCATTTCAGCACTTAAACTCATACATGAATATCTCTTCCTTAGAATCAGGAAAGGATACAGGCAAGAGCTTCAATTGCACCCTCTTGCTTGGTACTGTCATCAATTGCTCCCAGCCAAGGAAGAATCTTTTCCAAGAAAATGTGCATGGTTTCCAGGGTGGCCACTTTGCTCATTACACCTACACAGCGAGCAGCCATGTGCCTCACTGCAGTGGTGGGGTGTTGAAGGCACATACAAAGGTAAGGCAAGTGCTGGATCAACTGCAAAGAGAAATCACAGCTGTTTTAAAACATACCGAATGCCAACCATGAGTACAGTGGCACCTTGGATTACATACGCTTCAGGTTACAGACTCCGCTAACCCAGAAATAGTGCTTCAGGTTAAGAACTTTGCTTCAGGATGAGAACAGAAATCGTGCTCTGGCGGTGCGGCAGCAGCAGCAGGCCCCATTAGCTAAAGTGCTGCTTCAGGTTAAGAACAGTTTCAGGTTAACTACGGACCTCCAGAACGAATTAAGTACATAACCCGAGGTACCACTGTATTCTATTTTGCTAAATACTGCAACCTGCATAAACTCAAAAAAGAACTTTATGATAATCACACATAGGGCATTAGGTGCTTTTAAGCTACTTGGCTCCTAGAACCTCTGTACAAAGAGGGAAATGTGTAATACTAGTGTATAGTTTTATATTAAGGATGGAATGAAAATCGGAACATATTAAGGTGTTTGGCAGCTTAAAATATTTTGGGCTCATTTCAGAAGGTACAACCATAACTTAACTAAGAAGTTCATTTCAAGAGACCATTTCAGTAAAAAATGGAAAAAAGCAAAGTATATGTCTCATATCACCTCTTGTAGAGAAATCATATTATCTGCGCAGCAAAGTTTACAATGAAGGATGTTGCATCATTCCTAACAAAATAATGAATGTAAAGAGTTAACTGAACTGAACAGAATGGTGTTCCTGCAAGGAACTAGAGGGAACAAAAGTAGCCCAATATCAACATGGAGATGTATATGTTTGGGATGGTTTCTAGTTTTATGTTCCAAATCAAAGGCATCAAAAAGGGCGTTCTGCTTTAATTGGTAATTTAGTGAACATGCTGCCTCATCTTGTTATCTCATAATCACAGACCAATAAGAGTGTGGAAAATTACCTCAGTGGTATTGATGGTGCAAACTTGATGGAAATGCATGGCTGGTGTAAATAAGAGGTCAGTGAGTGGTTGTTGGAGCTGCCGTTGTTTGGAGTAGAACAGCAGTAAGAGACTTAGGAAGAGGACTGTAACCACTTGGGGTCTCACTTTGAAAATAACAGATTTAAACACAAATATCCTAAACTTCCTTCATAATTGCAAGCTACTGTTGCATAAGCATTTTTCCTAGTTTAGAAAACATGCAAACGCCAAAAAATTGTATTCTTGAACAGCATCACTTATGTTATCCATTTCCAAATACCTACATTGGCAATTAAAATTGTGTTAGAAATAAATTCAAAACATTTAAATTACCAAAGGGTGAAGCTGAGCATCCATAGAAGCTGCAGTTGTTTCAAAAACCTGTAGAGAGTTCACTAATTCCTGGGCTGGACCATCTCCTTTATCCAAGAGCACTTTTCTGTCTACAAGAAGCAATATCATATTATCAGAAGAGTTTCAGAATTCAACTTCTAGAATACCTATACCTTAAGAAATACACATACCAAAGTTGTCTATGTCAATACTGTTCCTTAAAGAACCAACCATAGCATCCCAGAGATGTGGCAAACCCACGGCCATTTCACATCCAAAGTGTTTAGCAATAGTGGATAAAGCAAATTCTGCTCCTCTTCTCTGTACAACATAAGGCTTCTGAGCCTAGAATTTGATAAGGTAAAGAGAAGGGTTATGAAGCAAAATAGAAAAGTTTTTATCCAACCATACAGCCTGCCCAGAATAAATTAGACTGCCCTAGACTACATATCAAGTTGGAAACAGAAAGCAATCACACTTACACAGAGAGAGAGCAAAGTAAGATCAGCAAAATTTTGAGGCAAAAATTGCCACTGATATAGGCCTACAAGATATAAATCACTTCTCTCTCAACAGAACCATAACCACGAGAGACAAACACAATACGAACAAGCATCAGATTAATGTCAAAGGCTGTTGACTGAAAATGCATGTGATCAAGGAACAGGCATAACTGCTAAATCTTCACAACTAGTTGACTATTTCCAAAATCAAATGAGATTCCGTAAATGGTTTTCAAGGCCAGATTTGCACGTATGTTCATTACTGAATATCTGTGTGTGCAAATGGACTATCATTAATCAGAGACAGATTATCTCAGATAACCGTGCTTTCAAAAAATGAAGCCTATTCAGAGTTACAATGCATTGTGTAATCAACTTATGCACATCTTGTGTGCTAACCAGTGAATAGAAGTAAAGACACCAAGAAAATACTCTAGAAAAGCATTGCCAGAAGCATTATTTCTCTGTCCTTTCTTTTTAATCCTCTATGTTTTCTATTTGTTGTAAACTGTAGAAACTGATGTTGACACATGCTGCATCTGGTCACTCACTACACATACTCTATTGGCTACAGCATGGTATTTATTTCAAGCCTAATTTCAGTGGTGGGACGGGACACTGAGAGTGCCAGGGAAGGCCTGTGAGGGTGCATGGGCACCACATTAGCATCTCATGCTATACAGGGTCATGTACACCTGGAGTGGAGCACCACACAATGACATTCGCAAGAATGAAAACGAAAAGTTCACACCCACTTCGTCAAGCTCTGTGGTTACATTTCCACTACTGCTTGTAGGTAGATCTCCAATTTGGGCTTTGGGGGCCTTTGGTGTAGGACCTCGCCTGCTTGTGATGGCAAATGCAGCTTTCTGATGCCTATACAGTGTGATTATACCTCTGTGCTTGGTGACTGTATGATGCATCCCATCTCTTTCAGAATTAGTTCCTACAATAAAGAAAGGTGGCAATTAAAACATTTTTTCACACCCAGGGTGCAATTATGCTAATAAAAAACGGTGAGGGGAAACCAGGAACATATGTTTTCCTCTCCAGAGGATTGAGAGGGTGGGGAAATTCAGTTCTCTGATAAACTCTGGAAATTCAGTTCTCTGATAAACACTTGAGATGAATTAAAGAAAGGGGCAAGATCAAAACAGAACACTAAAACCATTGTTTTGAAACGCACATCCTTAAAACAAAGTGGCATAATGGGGGTGGGGGTGGACAATGAAATTCAGATGCACATTATTTATAGAGAGAAATTAAATAAATGATATGCCTAGATGTTATTCCTCCCTCCCACCTTGCCTGGAAGAGGGACTTGGATACAGGATCTCCTCTAACACTTTTAAACTTCCAGGGTGAGTGAGTGTTCAGATAAGGACAGCAATTTCTTCTCCACGCAGTGACAGTAAATCAGGGTAGGCTCAAACCCAAGATCTACTTCCTCAATCTCTTCTAGAAGCCCTGACCAGGACTTAATCCATGGATAAAAACACTAATGGTATTCCCAAGAAAGAAGTATGTTCAGAAAATGAATGTTTACCTTCCTATAAGGAAACTTGAAGCACTGCAAGCGTAACACAATAAAGTTGCTGTTCATTTAGAACGTTACTCTCGTTAAAAAAAATATCACGGTGCCAAACACAAGAATGATCAACCAGTGGTCAGTTGGTACCACCAGGTTAAACAAAACATTTTAGGAGTTTCTGTAATATTTTCCTACTCTGAATCCAAAGAAAGCATCATGAACAGTACCAGGCAAAGATGCTGATTTTATTGCTAGCTGGAAAAACTGCTTTGACAGTCTGTCAAGGATTATTCAAATGCCCCAAGCTGTTTTGGACAGCCTCTTTGTAGGTTTCTCTTCTACCAAGTTACTCATCCACAGAATAGCACATAACCTACCTTTTGAATTTTCATGGCTGCTCTGAGGTTGGGCAGGGCATGATGCTAAAGGAGTAAGATGCGAGTCTACACAGAGAGAACTGCAAAGATTTTTTATGATCTTTGAGTTGGGACAGGGAGATCTTGTCGTACACTGCTGAAGTAACTTTGCTATGCACAAAGCGGCATGGTTTTGTACTAGTGTGTTCTCTTCTTTCTTCACAGCCTCCATCAGTGGTTTTATGACAGGGTTTAGTTTTTCTGGAAGTTGTTCAAGATTCACAACAGCACAGGCAGCAAAAGTATGCACTCTCATCTGCAATGTTTGCCATTCCTGGTTTGTTTCTGAAACAGTCATTTGGACTTGTTGTCGTTTGCTTTCTAGCTGCTGCAGAACTTTAGGATTTAGATCAAGAGAGGATGTAGCTTCATTGAAGACAGTAGTGACCTAAGAAAATGAAAATTAACCCAAAGCAACACTGCTCTATTACAACAGAAAGGAGGACAGCAAAGTTTGCTGGTTTGTTTACACATGGTGCTAGAAGCTGATACTTGTTTTTTGCTTGCCCCCCCCCCCCCCCGGGGACAGGTGATACTGTACGCTCTACCTCCAGAAGTAGCCAAGGCAGGCAAGAGTACATGTAAGTTCAAAATAAGCCTCCATAGTAAAATTATAGTAAAGATGCTTAGCACACCCATTGCAGTGCTCAATGCGTTCTAGAGAAAACTGCCAGAGATATGGCAGTGGTAAATGCGAGATAGTCCATAATACCCTGGACTAAATTTTGTCCAGATAGATCCATCACTAAACACTGATGCATCGTTTCCCCGTGTTTCCATGTTTCATAAGTATGATGAAAAGGAAGGCCTTAATTATGAGCTGAGCCGTATGTGACCCTCTTAATGAGGGTGTACCTATACTTCAATATCCTTCTGCCTGTTCTGGAATCTCAGTATGAGAACAGATCCCTTTTACCAGCAGACAGAAAAGGTAAAGGAGGACTGAGAGGCTTGCAGCTTATTCTGTTGCCCTAAAGAGGGTAGAAGCTACCATATACTGACTCATTTTCATTTTTTTGCAGTAGTAGTACCTTGCTGCCTTAAGACAGCAGTACAGTGGTATCCCGGGTTACAGACACTTCAGGTTACGCATTTTTGGGTTGTGTACCATGCTGAACCCGGAAGTACTGGAACGGGTTACTTTTGGGTTTCGGCGCCCACCCATGTGCAGAAAACCAAATCGCAATTCGTGCATGTGCAGACGCGGTGCTGTGGGTTGTGAACGTGCCTCCCACATGGATCAGGTTCGCAACCCGAGGTTCCACTGTAACTTATATTTTTTAGTGGCAGCTCCCACCTTGCAATTAGGCGATTGCCATACTATTCTGTTCTTCAGTGCTTTTTTCTCACAATTGGAAGTGGCTGCAGCAAATACTTAACGAATTACACATCGATTAACAAAATGCATCAAAGAAAACTAGTGTACTCTTTACAAAACACAGTATGCACATGTCATTCTCATAAAAACTTAACTGTTGAAACTTTTTTCCTGGGGTGAGGGGATTAATACGGTCCCTTCTGTGAAATTAAGATCTGGCCAGCTCTGTTAGTGGTGAAAGATTCACTGAGGAAGAAGTGCCTTGCTTTGCTTATACGGTCCACATCTACAAGCCAGACACCTCTACAAGATGGAAGGGGATTTCTCTCTGAAGACTGGTAATACGTTCCACACTATATTTATTAGTAATATGCATGGGGGGGCAATATCTTTCTGTGTAGGCACAGGTGAATGCTTGTATGCTACCACGGCTGCTCAAGCTCTTTTTTACACTGCTCACCTAAGGATTGGAGGCTAGCCCTTTCATTGAGTCACTCACCAATTCATTCGCTTGATCTATTGTAAACACACTGCAGTTTACTCTGCTGCCCATGTCAATGTTTGCATCAGTGAAAGAGGAGATGAGTTGTTTACATTCATTTTGCATTCGGGTGAAGGGAACAGCAATTTCATCATAATACAGATGCTCAGAAAGGACCCCAAGCAAGCGTGACTGGACAGCAGTAGTCACTTCTTTGTTTTCCTGAAAGCAAACACCATGTTGTTCAGCTGTCAAATTAGCTATTTTAAGTGCAAGCAATCTTCATTGTCCTTGAAGAATAATTTGGGTTTGTAATTTATTTATTTTTAACAAAAACAGGCATTTCCAACAACTGCTTATAAGGGGCCAAAGAATTGATGCAACTAGTTCTACATGTCTAATACAGCTGATGGCTTATTATCAAACTGCTAGTCACCCACCCACTCTAATCCATCTCCGAGAAGCTCTGAACGCAGTTTTCTCACTAAGTGCATGCCTAGCAATACATTTTCAATCACAGTCTATGTGCATCAGGAGTACTGAACACAGCCCTGTCAGCTACATGCTTTCAACATTAAAATTAGCACCTTGCGTAACAGCTCATGACAGTATAAAGAAAATGTAATTCTGCTCCAAAAATATAACTGAAGCTTAATGTTTTAACTTTGAAAAAGCATGCATTTTTACTGAAGTACATGTCTTACCTTCTGCAAGGAAGCCCACTCACAGATTACTAATGCAACACTAAACCTCTGCAAAGCAGATTTGGAATTCAAGTGGAAAAGCAATAGCTGGGCTAGTGATTCAGCTGGTTTTATTTCTTGGGAAACGGTATTCACACCTTGATCACAAATACAGCAGCAAAGTGCTCCAAGCAATCTGGAACAACAATCAATTTTATATTAGTTACACTTCAAGTAACACACTGTTCTGCACAATCAAACTTGAAATATGTTAGGAATAGCTTGTCTATAAACTCATTTATTTTCCCAAAAAAACCCTGTTTTAAGATTTTCAGTAATAAACTGACTTTGCTGCCATCATCCGGGCTCTCATAACAACATAATCCCTGGTTGCTAGATCTTCGGCGACACTTTCTGCTCCAGCAATATATTCCTGTACTGCTTCTTTAGTCGGGGTTTGACCTTGCCGCACCTTGCCACCTGTCTTTTCCTATGAACAAGATATAAAAAGTTGTTGGCGCAAGCCTCATTTGCTTTCACATCCTACTCTTTTGTTTTTAAATTTGGGCTACAGATATGAGAAAAGCAGCCTTCCATTACAGATACATTTAACACTACAATGTAATACCTTTTCAAGTCAAATAGTATTTAGAAAACAATCCTGACTCTTACCGAATGTATATAATTTCTAAAAATTGCGTAGCTTAGTCTTCAATACTACTAACCCTTCTGGTGCAACCCCTGAGCTTTGAATGGTTTCAGGCTCCATGGTTCTCAAAGTAAGAGGCAGCCCTTGCCAAAAAGTGCAAGCATTTAGTTAGAAAATGCCTAAGCTTGTGACATGCACAGTTCAGATTGCTCCATAATATAATGCAACAAAATAAGCAAAACACCACCCAAAGGAATACAAGTCTCTTCTGACCTTTGATCTGGCTTTCACTTCTAGCAACATATTTAAATCAATAGGCAAATGTGACGGCTGCATCATTAAGCAGAGCCAGGCTCCCATCCACGGACACGCAGCTGCTACTACATATTGTATGGAAGCCTTGCTTAGTAATTCAAGCCACACCTAAAAAAAGGAGAAAAACAATATTCACAGGATTATAAAAAACAACAACAACCCTTCATATTCAAACATCTTACATTACCAATTTCTTTAAGACTTTTCTGTGCACATAAAATACATCCACAATTTTCACCAACATATTCCAAGGAACAGCATTTCACACTGCATGGTACAAATCAGATTTGACCAATGCTAAAACTGAACGATAGAACATTGCAAGACAGCATCCGCACACAACCACATTTACAAACAGGGCAAGGTAAATTTAAGTTGCAAAAGGGCACATACCTTATGTATTAGTTCCAGAATTTCTTGATTGCTTTCTAAAATACAGAACTGAAATATATGTCTTAGCATGTCTTGCAAAATGGGAGTAAGCCAGGCTGCAGAACTCTAGAAACAGCAAATAAGAAATTATCAAAGCAGATTATTCTAACAAAACAAGCTTATTCTCAAATAAGCATATCAATGGTTTTTATTTTTAGGACAATAAAGCAATATAGCTACTGTTTTGGTGAGCAAGCAAAAGTAATTCCTTTCTCACTTGAGTGTGCTATACACACAGTGTATGTGAGTGGTAGAAGTTTACAAATTAGTTCTCATACAGTTGGAGGGACAACTCTCCCCACTGGAAGCCATACTGGAAATACAAAAACTACACATCAATGTATTTTTATCCAATAAAATACTAACCCTTTTGAACCAACTTAAAAAAATAGGGGAGACTTTTAAAAGTGAGGGAAAATGAGAAGATGAACAAAGAAGTAACTGATAGATTAGAAAGGGTCTGCCAATGTCCAGAAGACAGCTAGAAGGTAAATAACTCTCACCTGATCCTCTGTAGATAATAGGGTAAACAAAGTTTCTAATGCTGCTTTTCTAACAGATGATATTGTATGATGTAGGAATGGCCACACACGTGGTACGAGAACTGTGAGTGATTGCTGAATACTAAGGTAAGTGTGGAAGGAAAAAGAAGAAGATCACATTGTAATTCATATTCGCTTGTATTCATATAAATTTATAAAGCAAAATCAGTGCTGCTGTGTAGGTATGCTGACAAGTAGAATTCATTCTATATATTATTAAGACAAGGTATTTTGAAAACAGTGTATTTTTACATAAAAATTAAAATTGTGAAAAGAATTAAATTACCTGCATTTTCGGACCTGAGAATACGTCAAAAGGGATGAAAGAAGGGTCATAATGCTATTTGTGGAAGCTGTTAGATCGTCTAGTTCCAGGAGTGCATCCCAAAGTACATTAAGAATAAAGGGAACCTAGATTATAGACACAGAGATGAAAAACACATGAGGTGAAGAGAGTTTCATAAAACATGGATTCCTAAGACTTGGTTTTTCCTTCAGAAGGGTAACAAAACATTTAAGTGTCGGTGTGCTCTACTTACATTCTGTGGCTGAAGATGCACAAGGCTTTCCACAACTGGTACTAAAGATGCTGCAGCAACAGCTCTAACGTCGTCATCCAAGTCTTGCAGACCTTCAGTTATGGCAGGCAATACTTTAGGCAATAAAGTATCAATTAAGTCCTGCAAAAGCAAGAATCCTTAAGCTGAAGATCAATGGTCAAAGCAAATTCTAAGCCTGTAGGCAGGATGACTGTTCCTTTTCAAGCACACATAGACTATTTTCACTTTAGGTAATTTAGCATCATTCTGCCTAACAGCAGACTCAAGTAAGCTGAGTGTCTATCAGTCTGAAATGGAGTCACTCAAAATATAAGGTAATAGTTTCAACATACACACAATATTCTCTAAGTGCACAGAAGTATGCAAGTCACAAGAACACTAAGAAAACAAAACAAAACAGAACAGAACAGGGTGACAAATACCTGCAAACTCCCAGGAACAACAGAATTTTGATGGAAATTTGAGCTCAACAAGGAGAGACCAAGGGGCCAAAGCTCAGGCAGACTGTGTGAGTCTATGAATAATATCTATGGTTGGGACATGGTATGTTAGGGTGACAGCTGGATAAAAAGAAAAAGAGGGGAGGGAGCGTTGGCCTGCTGGAGTTCCTAACATCCTCTAGTAAGTATCTGGGAGATGTGCATGTGGGAAACAATAAAGGAACGTTTTTCTGCCCACCTCTCAAAGTGGGCACCTTTCTATTTCTGTCTTAAGGGGTGAAGTATACACCAACACTACACTGCAAGTTCCATTATTATTATTATTATTATTATTATTATTATTATTATTATTATTATTATTATCAACAACGAAGGAAGCATTACCTAGTCTTATCATCAAAGAACATATTTCTAAGCCAAAACAAACCCCATCCTCCTGGTGGGTACTGATCAGGGCAGGAAAGGCCCACAAAACCGCTCAGTAGAGATATTCACATACACATTGCACATGTTGGCACAATGCCACTTTATACAGCAGCCAAGACTTTGAAACCAAAGAAGAAACAATAGCACCTTGAAGATTTAAAACCAATTACCTGACGCACTGCCAAAGCATACTTTATCCCCAGCAGGCCACCATGTCTCACTTCCCACTGCTCCTGTGCCAGTAATTTTAGCAAGATAGCCACAGTTTTATGAACTCCACTCTCGTTCATGTACTTCAGCACTACGCCCAACGTCTGAGCACAAGTCTCTCGTACTGGAGCCACAACCTAAGGTTTAAAGGGAAATAAACACACCCAGTGTAATAAAACAAAGGCATCAGAAAATTGAGCCCCATATGCAAATTAAGGCGTCAAAGATTGATACTTACTTCATCTGAAACAAAATCACCAAATCTGTCTAATGCAAACACACAAAGAAGCCTGATAGCCAAGTCTTCCAGCCAGTCTTGGTGTTGTTGTGTCATCTGTTTAGAAAAAAGGTAAATTTTGAAAAGGTGAAATATTCAAGATTGTTACTTACATTTTTAGTCGCTTCCTGACAAAAAGTTAACTAAAAGTGACTTACTATATAGTTCCAACATTAAAACTAAATATAAAAACCAGAATACAATAAAAATTTAAAACAAACAAAAGGCAGGTCTAATATAACCCACCCTACAAAAAAAAGGCAAGGAAAGAGCCAAGATAAACCCAAAACTCTCAAAATGAAGGTCCAAAAGCTAGCATATTAAAAAAACAAAAACATTTTTGCCTGGTGCCAAAAAGTAGATAATGATGGTGCCAGGAAATGACAGTGCTTTCTGTAGCAACCTCTCTCAACACTTCATTATTTTTATGACAAAAGAACAGCTGAGAACTCTGCACTACAGCTGAATGTACAAATGCTCACAATGAATTATCTAGGTTTGCATATTGATCTTACCTCTTCTATAGTGCTGTCTCCTATTTTACCCCCACTTTTTCCATGAGCTTTAAGTACCTCTCTTAGTCCAACACCTGCACCGTGCCGGATCTAAACACAAAACAGATTAAGTTTCTAGCAGTTTAAGAAGAGGTTTCACAACACAAGATTTATTTACATACATGCAGGTCTCACTATCCAAACAATGCATTCTCAGGAAATCATTTCTTGACAATTTTCATTGATTCCTATGGGAAAATTTCTAATGTGTTCCCAACTACAGAATTGAGATCCCAAAATGATGAAACAATTTATGAAAACCCTCTGAAATCTCGCAAAAGACAAACCAGGAAGGAAAAAATGCTCTCTTATTTGTTCAGTCTCCCCCATTTCCTCCCCTCTCAGATGGTTCTGGAAAACACCTCCCAAAAAAGTAAGCCTTGTTAAATTGCTTATTTGCTTACGGTACTACACACAGGTCTGGCTGTTTGGATAACTGAATTGATGGTGTGTATAGTGAGGTTGGGTACTAATAACTCATGTTTGGGCAAGTGAATTCTTGTGTAACGAGCATTCGGATAGTGGGACCTGCCTGCATTCAAAGCACACAGACCTTGATATGCCATGGTCCATTTCACCCTGAAGGGAATGTAGAGCTTGAGGGGGCAAAGGTCCCCCCATCTCTACACAATTGTCCTACTGTATCCAATGCATGAAAAGGGCATCAGTGGCCTTGAATGTCAAGATACCTTAAGATGGTTAGAACTGCACAGAATGAATAGAACTGAACTGATGTTATGGTCTGAACTATTCGTTAGTGTCAATACAAATAACTTATCAATTGAAAACAAATGATTAGAAAAACTGCCCCAAACTCAATCTTGAAAGTGTCTATTCTTTTCAACCCAATATAACTGAAGACAGCAAGATTATTATTATTTACCTCCCATGATGGGTTAAAGAGATCATTGCACACTTCTTCACAAAAACTCTCCAGAGGCCATTCGTTGGTCTAAAAGAGAGACATAAATAATACGGACTATTACCACTGTCACCAACTGAATCACTGGACAAAGTTATTGAGGTTGGATTTTGCTGTCAATTCATATTTTTATGAGGGTATACACTACCTCTTCTGGCATATTCTCTACCAAAAGTCTGGAGTCGGTTGCAGGTTGACTGATGATAACATTTGCAATTTTTCTTCTCTTTTCATCAGGCTCACCATCAGTGCTATCATTGCTAGAAAGAACAACGAAATGTTTAAGTACCCAATTGCTTGACAGAATAGTTACTTGTCACATAAGTTACTGTACTCACTATTAGCATTTAAAGATTGACTATTTTAAATGAAAGTGTCTAAGACCCCTAACAGAGCAACTATTGGAAAATTTGGGCATGCAGGTGCAAATATAATATTGAATGGGAATGCTTCCAAATCAGAAACTTACAGTATTATATTTGAAAATATAAGAAAAAAGATTGGCTTTGATTTATCACTAGATTCCTTGGTATTATTTTACTACATGAAATAAAAAATTCCATTATCAACTTGTAAGCAGCTGCTAGGATAGCTATAAATCAGACAGAAACAAAGGGATACATCCTCTTTAATGCAAAGGATGCAGGACATGCACAATTAATGTAAGTTAGATGGAAAACAGTCTTATCTATATCTAACCAACCAATCTTGCAATGGAATGGAATGGAATGACAAGGTTCAAGATATACACATGGCACTGGGAGTACTGAAAAGGAACTAATAAGCCAACTTGTTGCACTGTAGAATACTCTTTCAGGATTTCAGCTAGGCAACTTTCCCAGGATACTCCATTCCTCCACCCATCATATCAGCATTCTGTGGCTATTAAGAATGTTCTGCCATCATGGAGCTGTTTTTAGGGTTTTTGTATTTGCGCAAACCTTTGGGTTTCCTCAAGCTTGTAGATACCTTCCTTGTACACACAGAAAGTGCTGTTTTGGCCTCATGATCAATGGCATTCACTCCAGAAATTGAGAAATAGAGGGAGGGTGTTTTAGTATGCCTATACTGATGTACTTTTGTAAATCAATCTTCCAAGCTTGGTGCCCTCTTGATTGTTTTGGACTACATCTTCTATTATCCATGAAAATTGCTCTTTCTGGCTGGGGCTGATGGGAACTCTAGCTGAAAACATCTGGAAGGCATCCGGGTTGAAGAAGGCTGTTTTAAAGTATTTTATTATAATGGCAAAGGTAAAGGGACCCCTGACCGTTAGGTCCAGTTGTGGATGATTCTGGGGTTGCGGTGCTCATCTTGCTTTATTGGCCAAGGGAGCCAGCGTACAGCTTCCAGGTCATGTGGCCAGCATGACTAAGCCGCTTCTGGCGAACCAGAGCAGCGCACAGAAACACCGTTTACCTTCCCACCGGAGCGGTACCTATTTAGCTACTTGCACTTTGACGTGCTTTCAAACTGCTGGGTTGGCAGGAGAAAGGACCGAGCAACGGGAGCTCACCCCGTCGTGGGGATCTGAACCGCTGACCTTCTGATCGGCAAGCCCTAGGCTCTGTGGTTTAGACCACAGTGCCACCCGCGTCCTATTATAATGGTAAGTAAGTTCAAATTGATACAGTACCTCTTCTCATTGGTTTCCACCGCATCTCTTGACTTCTGCTTCGCAAACAACTTGGCCATTCTTTTAGCCTTATTTTTCTGCCTGCTACTCATACCAGCTCGAAATTCTGAATCAATCAACTCAGCAGCTTGAAGAGTCTGGAAAGATACAAAGGTTCAATGGCTACTCTGGCTTAGATTCAGATAAACATGATTTGAGTTCCACTCACACAAAATGTTATTCATGCCGCTGTCTCCTTTCTGTATCCTCTCGTACCCAGCATCACTTCTGGGTAGCAAGGGATTCTTTGAGGAGTGCAACACGAGGCATGTATGGCTGAAGTGGTAACAACTGGAAATTCAGGACCACTTTGGGTAAGTAGCTTCTATCTGAAATTTAAAGGAGGGCAGACCTCCCCCCTCACCTAAAACTTTCAATATCATCCTCCGTCAATGATTTTTACAGTATGTTACAATAAATTACTTTATTATATATTTTCCTAAAGCTGAAGTTATGACAAACATAGTATTTGAAACTTAATTCTTTACAATGTCATATGAGTCTTTGCAGTCAAACAGTCTAAAATTTTACCTACAGGTTGTTTGTGAACAAAAAATGATGAAGTAGGAGTGTAGTCCAAATCCTCATCATTGAACAGGTCTTCTGTGTTCATTCCAATGGCAGCCCCCATGTCAAGGCCAAGCTTCTTCTGGAGCAGCTTCCTCTGTCGTGCTATTCTCTCTTTGGGATCAACTTCACCTTAAAACGTAAAACAGTCTTTAATCTCATGCTTATCCTTTACTAACATGAAAGCACTAAGCACATTTTAAATCTAGAAGCAGAACCTTTACTGAAGAATAACTTCTATTTCTCCGCTTCTTTCAATATATACTCTTCACTGCCACACTTTGTGTCTGAAGTATATGTCATCTTGACTAGTATAGAAAGTTTGGTTTAGACATAAAAATGCACATTTATATATTAATATGCTATTTAAAATATTTAATTTTTGCTATTGCCATCTGCAACATGGTGTAAGAGGTAAATTTCTGCCTCTTTACTAGTGCTGCTATATAGACATTTTCAACACTTCAGATTGTTTTTATAGGTATGGCTTATAAACTAAAAACACATGAGCAATAATCCCGGGACCAAACTGAGAAACAGTGCAAGAGCCATAAGAATATAGGAAGAACTCCAATTTTAGACATTTCAGATCTTAATATGGCTTGGTTGGGTATCACCCACAATGATACTGTGTGAATTCTTTCATGCATTTAGCTTCCAAATGTGGAAGGAGTGATACAATTCGCATCTAACACTAAGCCAATGCAAATGTGTGCCTTTCCAGAGTGAATTGTTATTGCTGCTCTCCTCCATTAGTCCTGCTGCAGGTGGGCTACCCATGGCTTGGCTTAGTATTATATGAAATAACCCAGGCTTATGGTTTGTCATGAGCTCAGGTTTGGCTGTAGTGCAAAGCCAAACCATTGTTTACCCTCTAGTACCATGGCAACAGCAGGTCCGAGAGGAACACAGTGGGTGTGATCTTCTCTCCATCTGTTTGCTTGTTCATGCTAAGACATGCTTTGGTTTAGCATTACATCTGAACTGCACCATTGTATCTAATGTAGTTAAATAAACAGATTCTATTTCATAAATCTGATATATTAGTTGTAAAACCTGAGTAGACATATTTAATCACAAAAATGCAGAGACTATAAAATGTTTTTAGTGATTTGAGATAACGAAAGGTGGCAGACACAATGAAAACAATGTAGCTGAAGTATGTGGCACAGTTAATGTATTAAAGGAGCAAGTACCAGATGTATCATCTTGAACCTCGAATTCTGCACCAGCAGACCCAAGAAGAGAAGCACCATGCTTTAGAAGTCGGCAGATATCAAATCGGTCAAAACGCAACCGATCAGAGGCGGAGGATTCTTCCACTGGACTTTCGCAGCCATGTTCTAAGTAAAGGTTAACAAAAAACTTAGAATGAGATTAGTGAAGTAACTGGTTCAAAAATTTACAACTGCCATTCAATGTTGTTTCACTAACGGGTCTAAGCAAAGTGAAGGAATAGGTAACAGCCACATAAAGTACTTCATAGTAGAGAGGAGGAAATTGTGTTCCATTATGGCTTTTTTGTTGTTGTTAATAACCAAACATACAATGTTGCAAAGCAGGTTTAGAAAGACGGCTGCAAACAAAGTTTAACAAAAATGTATTTATATAATAATAATTTATTATTTATACCCTGCCCATCTGGCTGGGTTTCCCCGGCCCACTTCACAGTAATACTTTTAATTCTCTTGGGATCACCTTGCTTTGGTCGTGGAGTTGGGTTCCATTCTGGTACATTTTTCACTATTGCTTCCACAGCTTGTCCAGCTGCAATGCGGGTATCCCAGTTTGTACTCCTTAAGTGTATCAATACCTTTAAGAAGTTCAAAAATGCATTCATTATGCTCTTTGTTTCCAAACAGATGAAATTAAATTCAGCAGCCACCAAATATTCTGCACAACACTTATAAAAGAGCTTATAAAATATGATTGATTAAAAGCTAGTCATTGAAATAGAAAGTGATTAAACACAGATCACCATTATCTTTACATCCCAATAGCCTATCTAGTTTACTTCTGTTACATACCACTTGATTTTTTTAACAAAATTATTTGTAGTTTATAAATGCCCCCCCCCCCCACTTTTTGATATATACATGTTAAGCAATGGTCTGGTTCAACTAGCTTTTTTAAAAAAATATGGACACTAATAATTCTCTTTTCTTCCAGAAAGTCATAGGGTTGCTACTTACACAGAACACTAGATTAACAAATTTAAGGATTTAATAGCTATTTTTACTCAAAAATAGCTCAACAGCATGAGGCTCTCTGCATCTCAGCTCTTCCTGAAACCATCTGTTTCTACAGAGGATATTCAGTAAGAACTTAAGAATCTGCTGGATCAGCCAGTGGCCCATTTAGTCTAGTATCCTGTTGTTACAGTGGCCAACTAGACCCTTCTAAGTCCAAAAGCAGGAACAGAGTACAATAGCACTCTAGCCACTTGTGATTATCAGAAACTGACAATGTTAAGTCACTTCGTTAACCTATCACAGGACAAAAGCCAGGGTGGCACAGAGGTTGGACAGCCCATTTACAAAAAGTCTGCAATATGTCCAGCTTACTTCTGTTATTTTTATAAAAATGCCATGGACGAAAGCAATGGTTGTGTTCCACAAAAAATTAGACAGTAAATTCTGTGGATTTTCAGTAATGATCTTCCCTAATAAAGTGTTTTACAACTAGTATCATAACAAACAGCCCCTATGCAGAGAGGCTTTATCAATTAAAGCCACAATCAGACACTCACACACTTGGGAATAAGGTACATTACTAAAACTTTATTCACAGCAGACATGTACAGGATTGCCCTGTAAATACAGAATTCTAACACTGACTTATATGCTATCTAAAGTGTTCTATTAAATAAATTAACAAAATGCACCATTAAATGTATTTCGGTATTATTCAACTGATTCTAACTTAAGGCCTTCCACCATCACCAGGTATTTAAGGTTACAAAAATTCACATTTGGCTCATTTTGATGACAAGGAATACCTCCAACCATAAGAGGCTAATGGAGAGCGGTGCTACTGCAGAACAGGCTTTCCAGCACTGATGTCATTGCCATACACCAGTATGGGGGAGTGCAGGGTGGCAGCAAGGTCAGGAAGGTGTTGGTGTACTGGCAGAATCAATCCAGCAGTCCCAGAGGTGAACCTGAGCAACTTCTGCCACCTCATCCTGGTACACAGCAGCTGAGGGGTTACAAAGTCCATGGTGGTACCCCTCCCCCTGCACTGCCTAATCCTGGATCCAACATTATCAAATATTCAACAAAATGCTTACTTTAGCTAAGAGATTATGTAGTTCATGTGGATGAAGTTTCACAACCTCCCCAAGTTGTTGTGCAGCTGCTTTCCTTGTGACTGGTGTTGTGCCAGTGTCCAGTAAGATAAAGAGACGATCAAGCCTAGTATGGATGACAAAATGAAAATAAATATTTAAAAAATGTATCTGCAAATTTTGAGGCAACCTATGTTCTAAAGATCACATGACTAGATAGCTAATTACAGTGCACTGCATTGACTATATTAAAAAAGGAGTTTAAATACCATGGGACTAGACCAGGGGTAGTCAACCTTTTTATACCTACCGCCCACTAATGCATCTTTCTTGATGGTAAAATTTCCTTACTGCCCACCAGTGCTGCAGTAACATGTGCCATAGAACCCCCTACCACCCACCTGGAATCCTGAAACAACCACTAGTGGGCGGTAGGGACCAGGTTGACAACCCCTGGACTAGACTAACAATTCGGATTCAGTCACATTTCTGTCACAGTAAAATGTAACCATACAGACATCCAGATCTTTAACATCAGGTTGACTTCAAACAAGGTATGCTGTCTCTGAACATTTTTACTCATTATCCTTGACAGTATGAACTGAAATAACTGCACAAAGAACTTCACAATCTGCCCAAAGCAAACTACCCAGTATACTACTTTGTAAAGCAAGTTGTGGTTATCAGGTTTGTTGCATCTTCTCTCTGCCTCTATTTGTAAGCTGCTTCTCACTTCTTTTTTACTATATAGTAAACTTACTTTATAGTCATTTTTAGCATAGCACTTATGCTATATGGCTGCTTGAGCAGAGGTTGGCTTAGTGATGGACTACTTAACTTAAAATACTTATAACTAAGCACAGCCTGCAACATATGCACATTTAATGTGTGTGTTCAGTTTTACATGCAAGGCAACTTTTTTAAAAGTGTGGGGTAGGATGCGTCTGTGAAAAAAGACCTTTGCAATCCCTCCCACCATTCCATCAAATGTGTTTTGACTATACACAATTTTGGTTTGAGGCATGATGCCCAGAATAGATAGATAGATAGATAATAATTTATTCGGCTATAAGCCCACAAGCTGCCCAGAATGTAAACTCCACGTAAATTGTGGGCTTACTGTAATACAGAGATAAGGAATCCAAGTAAGTATTACTTGTAAGTCTACATTTGAATGTCATTTTCTAGTTTAATTTTCTAGAATGCCTCTTTAAGAATTCTGCCATAGGGGTCTTGAAAATGGATAAATCCTATAAGCATGCTGTTAAGGAAATGTACACATATGATCCAGCCAGCTTGGGGCTTCTTTATTTGATGATGATCTTGTAAGACAAACTTTCACCTTTGACTCTTTATGGAATATAATGTTTCTAGTCACCCTGACCTGCAGGGGTAAAACTAAAAGCATTACTGCAGCACGCTTTGTATCCCACCCCACATTATTTCATTTGTTAGATGCCTACTACAAAAAATGTCATAGCACCTTAACATTTAAAAATACAAAGGCTGAAAATAATCGTAGACTTAATTATAAAGCCAACAGAAAGAAACTCCACCCCCTCCAACTTTATATAAAATCACAATTACTAAGACTTTAGCTAGCTGAAACACCAATAATGACAAAGACATCAACAATCAAATGCCTAAGAGAAAAGGAAAGTCTTTGCCAAAAATATGAATGTAGGCAATAAGGTGAGTTTCACTAGGGAAAGTATTCCACAAAAGGGAGGGAAACCACTGAAAAGCCTCTTCCTTGCTGCTACTCTCCAAGTTTCTGCTGGCGGGGATACTCAGATGAGGGTCTCTTAACAATTATCTCAGATCCATGTAGGCCCATGTCAGAAGAAACATTCTGCCATGTATAGGAGTCCTCACTGTGCAACAATTACAGGAATAGAGATTGAGAACTCCTATCCATATTGTAGACATATGCAATACACAAATCAACCTGTATTTCTGCAACTAGAAAGTGCTGCAACCTTCATGAGAAGATCACACAAGGCCTTTGCTTTCTTATGAATTGTTGTCTCCATCAGGTGAGTTGTGAACTAGTTTTGAGATACCAGAAGCAAGTGCACTGCATCTGATGTCCTTTTGAGTTGCCCCATCGCTTGTGGATGACCTTTTCATCTATTCCTCAAATGCTTGTCACACTGCTACCAAACAGTACAATCCTATGCATGTCTATTCAGAAGTGTCTGGGAATATAAGCCCCACTGAATTCAATACTAATTACTTCTGAATAGACATGCACAGGACTGTAATGTAAAGTGCTATAGTTTCGATGCTGCAATCTTCCTTTTAGTGGAACTAAGTGCCGCTAAACAAAATGGGCATTCTGAGTAAACGTGTGTAGGACTAATCTAGCCAACCAGATGCCTATGGGAAGCCCACAAGAGGGACTCTTGAGTGCAACAAAGATCTCCCCTCCTGTGGTTTCCAGCAACTGGTGTTCAGAAGAAGCATGCAGCCTCTGACAGAGGAGGTAGAACACATCTATCAGGATTAGTAGCCACTGTCCGAGCACAATTCAAAGTGTTGGTGCTGACCTTTAAAGCCCTAAATGGCCTCGGTCCTGTAAACCTGAAGGAGCATCTCCACCTGCATCGTTCAGCCCGGACACTGAGATCCAGCGCCGAAGGCCTTCTGGCGGTTCCCTCATTGCGAGAAGTAAGGTTACAGGGAACCAGGCAGAGGGCCTTCTTGGTAGTGGCACCTGCCCTGTGGAACGCCCTCCCAGCAGATGTCAAGGCAATAAACAATTATTTTACTTTTAAAAGACAACTGAAGGCAGCCCTCTTTAGCGAAGTTTTTAATGTCTGATGCTGTATTGTTTTCACTACTCAGTTGGAAGCGGCCCAGAGTGGCTGGGGAAACCCAGCCAGATGGGCGGGGTATAAATAATTTATTATTATTATTATTATTATTATTATTATTATTATTATTATTATTATTACCTCCACGGCAGTCCTGAATCTTCCAACAGTGAGCTTTAACTGATATCCCTGAGTTCTAGTTTAACTTGAGAGGAAGAAAAACTTTTCTCTATCCAGTCCCTCTATACAATGCTTAATTTAACAGACTTCAATCACGCCACACTTACTTGACTTTTCTCCAAACTAAGAAGCTCCAAATGCTTGCAACCTTTCTTCCACCCCCTGGATCATTTTGTTGCCCTTTTCTGAAACTTTTCCAACTCTACAATATCATTACTGAAATGAAGTGACTAGAACTGTACATAGTACTTCCAAATTGGTTTCACCATACATTTGTATAACAACATGATTGTATTTTATTTTCAGTTCCTTTCTTAATGGTCCCCAGCATGGAATTTGCCTTTTTCACAGCTGCCTCACACTGGGTCAATGCATTCATCAAGCTATACATTATGATCCCAAGATCTCATTCCTGGCCAGTCACTGCCAGTTCAGACCCTGTGAGTGTATATGTGAAAATAATGTTTTTCTGCTTCAACGTGCAATCCCTTTTTGTTTTAATCACCCTGAACTATTAAGTATCGTCAGCAAACTTTGCTGCCTCACTGCTCACCTCATTTATGAAGAAATCAATAAGAACAGGTCCCAATACCAATCGTTGGAAAACTCCACTTTATACAGCCCTCCATCGGAGAAAGATTGTCCCATTTATTGCTACTCTTCTGTTACTTAACCAGTTCTTCCTGATTTTAAATGGTTACTGTTTATATTTCAATTTTAAATGGTACTGTTCATATTTCAATTTCCCCAAAATTGGTTATTTCAGGGGGGAAACTTGGGAAAATGTTTTTCCTTATGGCTTAAAAATTATAGAAATTGTTACATCTCTATGTGTGATACATCAATGAAATTACAGGATCTTACTCAGGCTCTTCCATTAATACCAATTCCATCACAGACTTGATAACTATCTATCCTACCTCCCGCTCCCATATCCTGCCTCCCACTCGCATCCACTATCACTTCACACACAAGGCATTTGGGCATAGTCAGTTTCAGGGTGTCCTTGAGCAAGAGGAAGCAGGACACAGAATGGGAAACAAGAACCAAGACAATGATCTTTGTTCCAGGCATGGGAAGAATAGATACAAATCAGTGGATTTGGGCTCCCACAATACCAAGTCCTACTTGAAGCAGAATTCAAGAACACACTGCTATTCATAATTAACATATTTTTGACCCTTGGTTTTCTCAATATGGCTCCTAGTGGAGCAGAATGAATATGCCAATAGTGAAACCATTTTAAATACTTTTACCAAGAAATCCAAATAATCTACTAATTTGGAAAATTAAATAATAAAGTTAAGCAAAATTCTAGTGAAATACTGTTACTATGTATAGAATAGACTAGAACAAAAACCCACCTATACCACAAAAAGGCACAGTGAGTGCTTTCTTCGAAGTCTACCCATTCTAGACCACAGTTAACAAAACAATGTTTGCAGTTAATGAGTTTGTTGACAACCACCAGTCAAAGTATTTTCTAGATAACTACAAGAAAAAATAAAACTATTTAACACACATATAAGAACCAATATTTCTTGCTAAACCACAAACCATTTTAGTTGTCTCTTGCATTTTTGCTCCATTTTAAAATCTTAGTATTTCCTTTTACAGTAACACTGTTCCCTCCATCTAAAAGCCTAACAAAAGTAACACAAGACCTTTTTAAAAACTCCCAACGAAATCTCTGAATATTTTCATTAGACCAAGTGACAGTGTGGACCTGTCATTTTAAGAACAATTAGGTACAAGCCACACAGAGGCTCACCATTTCGATTTTTTTTGCCAGGTGTCAGAATGGTTTTAATTGGCCTTACATGGGGATGTAATTAAATTAATCCAATGGTTCAATTTCAAGCTACAATGATAATTGCTGAAGGGGGTCTCGTATGCTGCTGTTATTGGGGCACCATGTTTGGCTACTCAGCAACTGCTGGCAGTAGTTTCTGTGCTGGAAACTTATTTTTCTCTCTGCATAGTATGTAAAATTTGTGCTTTATGCAACACTTGCAGAGATGAGTTGAAGAATTTGTATCAAGATGTGGCTACTTTGTGATTTCATGCTACAATTGCAGCTTTTTTAAAAATAGCATCTTCATGTACAGTATGAGGTACATATGAGCCATCATTTAGACAGGGGGAAACTCTTTAATGCCTGTAATTACTAACAGAAAGAGATGGAAAATCCATCAACAAGCTCCATAGACAACTGCTAGATTTTTTTTGTTTGGCAAAGACGTCAATTTTATTCATCAGTTTCTATTTTTGTATCACTTTGACCACAAGGTTCCCTACTTCATGGTTTCCTGTCTTCTTTGTATGTTTAATTGCTCAAACTCCTACACCACTTTCCCAGACCTATTGTTGTTTACAAAACTGTAGGTGCTTCATAACTAAGCCAATAAAAATCTTATATAGCTTCATTTTTTCTCTCATTTTCTAACAGCACGATAGTGGTTTATGTCTAAGGATTATCTTAGGAAACGTTGCAAAATTACTGAATGTTAGAATGACGTTGGTTTAGAAATTAAGTGGTTTTCAGCTGTAATGATTAAGTAAAAAGAAAAGAAAGGTTAAAAATCAAATGAAAAATAAGGGAGAGGATTTGCTTAATTAATAATTAGAAACTGGAATACAGAAAGGGGAGGTATGAGGTGGTCGGGGAAGTAAGTTATAAGAAAATAAGGGATTGAAATTATACTTGTTTTTGTTTGTGTTTTGTTTGTATTATTGTTTTGTTTTTATATAATTTTTGAAACTTTAATAAATATCTTTTTTTTAAAAAGATAGTGGTTTATGTCTTATAAACCTTAGGGCAAAAGACGCAGAACAATCAATTCAACCTTTCAAATGAGAAGGGACTATTTTTCTTTAGCTGCTAGTGAGCATTAACGTTTGTATAAAACATGTACAACCACTTCAGGAAATCATGGCTTTAAAACTGGGAATTCATGGGACTTCCTAATGTCATTGGACTACAACTCCCATCAGACCAAGCCAGTATGGCTAATTGTCAGGGACGATGGGAGTTGCAGTTCAACAATATCTGGAGGCCCAAAGGCTCCCCATGCCTGCTTTAAAATGTTAAGGATTAACTCAGACCTATCATCTTCTAATTTGCAAATGACCTTTACTGGCAGGTTACAGAAAGTAGGGAAAACAAACAAACTGCCTTGACCTGAGATGACTATTTGGGCCCACTATTTCGTACTTCAATTGTGTCTTGGCCAAGCTATGGCCTTTCTTAGAACAATTTAATTAGACCTCAGTGATCCATGTTCCAATAACCTCCCATACAGATTACTGCAATGTGCTCTATGTGGGGCTGCTCTTTAAAACAATCTGGAAGGTGCAGCTGGTGCAGAATGTGGGAGTTCAGCTGCTAGAGTATTGTACATCACTCCCAATTTTGAAAGCACTGTACTGAATGCCAGTGAAAACACAGTACCAGGCCTAATTCAGGATGCTGGTACTAGTGTACAAAGCCCTTTATGACTTGAGACACAAGTATCTGAAAAAGTACTTTTCTCTATATGTCCTGTGTCACAATGTATGTAACCAGGGGGTGAGACCCTTCTCATAGTGAAACCACCATGGATGGGAATGCAAGAGAGGGCTTTCCCACTGGTGGCGCCCTGCCTCTAGAACTCTCTCTTGGGAGAGATCTGGTAGACCTTCATTTGCCAAACTGAGGTGGAATTTGAAGAAGTTTGTGTTTGTGGAAGGGAATAGCTAGACATTGGAATTTCACGACAGACAATTAGTGCATATTATTTTGTTTATGCTGATATTACCCTGGGGACCCTTTGGGGGGAAGGGCAAGATCTAAGTTTAACGAATATTTTATTATTTATTAGATTTATATACCGCCCTTCATCACATGATCTCAGGATGGTTCACAGGAAAAAAATCAAATATAAATTAGCAGTAGACATTTGAAATATCCAGTGACTTTTGTCAACTTGCTACTAAAGATCCTTTCAACCACCCCCCCACTTACCACTGGCTAAGTTGGCTGGGGATGATGAGGACTGTAGTCCAACAGCAGAGCTAGAATGCTGAGGAGCTGCTCTGTGATAAAACAATGAGCTCAAGGTGATTGGTGGACATTTGGTGATTTTCTATTGTATTTTTACTGTACCCTTTGGTATTAATATGCTGCTCACAGCTTGAGGTGGCCCTTGAGCCAAAACATGATCTATAACTAAACCACAACTTAATAATGTGATATCTGGGGGCGTAAGGTTGAAAAACACTCCTTTAAATGAAGCTGCTTCTCCATGCAAAACATATGCTCTACTAGAGAGCTATATGAAAAGGATCTAGGAGTCTAGCAGAACACAAGCTTAACATTAGTGTGATGAAGCAATAAAAAAAGCTAATGCTATCTAGGCTGCATCAACAGAAGTATAGTGTCCAGATCAAGGGAAGTAACAGTACCATTCTATTCTGCTTTGGTCAGACCCTACCTAGAGTACTGTGTCCAGTTCCAGGCACCACAATTTAAGAAGGATATTGACAAGCTGGGATGCTTGCAGAGGAGGGTGACTAAGAGGATCAAGGTTCTGCAAGCCAAGCTTTAAGAGGAACAGTTGAGGGAGTTGGGTATGTTGAGCCTGGAAAAAAGACAAGAGATACGATAGCCATCTTCAAAGATCTGAACAGCTGCCACATGCAAGATGGAACAAGCTTGTTTTCTGATGCTCCAGAAGCTAGGACCTGAACCAATGGATTCAATTTACAAGAAAGGAAATTCCACCTAGGAAGAACTTTCTGACTGTAAAAGCTGTTCAACAGTGGTTGATTGGCCATCTCTTGGTGATTCTTTAGTTGCAATTGCTACATTGCTGGGGGTTGGACTAGGTTACTCTTGTGGTCCCTTCCAACTCTCCAGTTACATGATTCTATAAAGCATCTTTAAAAGCAGAGACATCACCTTGCTGGCAAAGGTCTGTATAGTTAAAGCTATGGTTTTCCCAGTAGTGATGTATGGAAGTGAGAGCTGGACCATAAAGAAGGCTGATCGCCTAAGAATTGATGCTTTTGAATTATGGTGCTGGAGGAGACTCTTGAGAGTCCCATGGACTGCAAGATGATCAAACCTATCTATTCTTAAGGAAATCAGCCCCGAGTGCTCACTGGAAGGACAGATCCTGAAGTTGAGGCTCCAATACTTTGGCCACCTCATGAGAAGAGAAGACTCCCTGGAAAATACCCTGATACTGGGAAAGATTGAGGGCAGGGCACAAGGAGAAGGGGACGACAGAGGACGAGATGGTTGGACAGTGTTCTTGAAGCTACCAGCATGAGTTTGACCAAACTGCGGGAGACAGTGGAAGACAGGAGTGCCTGGCGTGCTCTGGTCCATGGGGTCACGAAGACTTTGACACGACTAAACAAGAAGTATCGTCACAAGTTACAGCAAGACAATTATGTAAATAACTGCTGGCAGAAGCTCACTAGTTATTGCCAAGCCAGTGTAGCACAAGGCAGCTAGGTTTTAATTTACATGATCAGAAAAACGGTGAGGGCTATAACAGAGGCAGAGCACATGGTTCACATGCAGTTCCCAGGTTCAATCCCTAGAATACCCATTTCCAAATAGGGCTGTCTGAAACCCTGGAGAGCTTCTACCAGTCATTAGTCTAAAGACACAGAATCTGTGCCTGTCCCCAGTGTTGGTTATAGTCCAACATCATCAGTCCCAGACAGCATGGCCAAGAGTCAGGGATAATAGGAACTCTAGTCCAGCGACAGCTGAAAGTCCACATATTCTGCATCCCTGGTGTAGGAAATACTCAACTAGATGGATATGACAATTTCCTAGAAGTTTTTCAAATCAGCTTTTTATGAAGAAAGGTAACAGCACTGCTGCTTAACAGAAAGAATAACCCGAAGAAAACTTGTGATAAATAAAATACTGACCAAATGAACATAATGGGCCACAAGTTAACAGCTTCTAGGTTCCTAATTTGGTTTAGGACTACAGTGAAAGCACCTTTACTATGTGGGAACCTCATGCACCAGGATGCTCAAACACTGGGAAGGGCATGATGCACAGCTTCTTCGTATACAGTGGAGGCCTCCGTGCACACACATCATGCATAGACAGGCACAGACATTCAGAAAGGGAAACCCTAACAGCCTTGATGACTTCTCATTCATTTTCGTTTAGCCAGAAACCATAATTGTATGTGTGTGTGTGTGTCATCAGATTTCTCCACGGCCCTTTATTCAAACTCACTTAAAGTTGCGTTGAAATGAAGTTTGACACCTACCACCCACCGACCCCCTTAAAGCTCCGGGAGTCCCTAACTTTAGGGGGGGTGTGCAGGGCCCAAGATCCTTTCGTCTGCACTCATCCTTGCTTCTAGACTCCACAAAGCTTCTAGAATCCCGAGTATAGGGCGGTATATAAATTCAATAAATAATAGCAACAGTAAAAGCGGGGGGGGGGTGCCTGCCTACCACGACTCCATGAGCAGCCACCTCCCCACGAGGCATGCCTCCGGAGTAAGAAAGGCAGGCGCCTGCCGATATCCCGGGCTACTATACCAACCCGTGGAAAGAGCAATTAAACGAAGAACGAGGCGGAAACCCCCTTAGGACACCGCCTGCCCCCTCAGCCCACGCCTCCCCCCCCCCACCTCACACCGACCTGGAGACGGCCATGGCGAAGGAGAGACGGAGCTAAGGCCCGGCTGAGCAGGCAGGGAGCCACCGCGCTGCTGGCAGGAAGGAGCGGGGACAGGGCCTGGGCCTCCGGGAAGCGTGGCGCGGCCCGAGAGCGGGATGGCGACTCGGCGAGGCTTCGGCCCGCGGCGGCTCGAGCCCCCCTCCTCCCTTCGGCCGCCTGTACGAGCAGTAGCGACCAGAAACTCCACCCGCGCGGATTAAAGCCTCTATTCTCCCATCACCAGGGAGAAGCCCGACGCCTGGTTTTATATGAGCAGCCATCTTGTATTTATTCCCTTCCTCCATGGAAGCCGCTTCCTGATTGGCATGGACGCCAGACCGCAGCCAATGGGAAGCGTCCTCTGAAGAGAAGCGCGGGGGAGGGGACAAGCAGGGGTCGGAGAGGAGTTCGCGGAGCCTGCTGAGGAGGCGGCGGCGGCGGCCATTCTTACGGGGCAGTACCATTCGCCAAACCGGATGGGGGTGGGGGTGAAAGGAAGACTCGGTAGCTTTAGCGGTTTCCCATCCGCGAAATAAGGAGAAATAATATATCCTCCCCCACACTCTTCCAGTGTCTCCGAAAATAAACTCAACTTGGAAAATAAAGCGGTGAGTGTGTTAGTTCCTGGAGAAATAGGTCTGTTGTCCCCTGTTCTTGCTTGCAGGTTTCCCGCAGGCATTTGGTTGGCCGCTGTGAGAACAGGTTGCTAGACTAGACGAGCTATTGGACTCATCCCGCAGTCTCTTCTTATGTTACTGCTGTATGTTATTCCCCAGAAAATGCCCATGTGGCATTTCTAGCTTCCATTTCAGTTACAGAAGGGAATTGAATAAACATTGTTAGGGTTGCACTATTACTATAGCAGTTCCACATTTGGCTTTCTCTTGCCCTATTTATGGTGAATGAATTGGCTACTGTGCCCCTGGCCGAGAGAATGTCATGCTGATGAGTTCAGTTTTAGGTCAGTTTCAGAAAGAAAAAGTAGACCGTAAGGAATCAACTCAGACTTACGCACTGTCATGGAAGTACTGTTGAGCACATTTGATGATGATGATAAAATGGGCATAATGATGATATTGGGCATAATATTCAAATTGACTCTTGGTTAAGGCTATAGAATGTTGGAATTAATTTCACTGTGTGTATGATCTTGAAAGAAAACATAATGAAACTGATTTACAGATGGTATTTAACCAACTAAATTAGCTAAGATGCACAGAATGAAAAATAGGAAATGTTGGAAATGTAATAAAGAAGGAGATTTTTATCATATGTGGTAGACTTGTGATAAAGTTAAAACATTTTGGGAGAATATATATAATGAGTTAAAGAAAAGGTTAAAATATACTTTTCCTAAGAAACCTGAAGCCTTCCTGTTGGGAATGGTAGGGGCTGAAATATCCAGATTAGACCAGAGATTTCTGTATTTATGTATGCCACCACAGCAGCAAGAACTTTACTTGGCTAAAACAGAAACAAGAAGAAATCCCGATGATATAGGATTGGCAAACAAAGATGATGGACTATGCGGAACTGGCAAACCTGACAGGAAAAATCAGAGTGACCAAGTGTTCCAGAGAGACTAGAGTAAATTAATTTCATATATAGAAAATCAGTGTACACATTTAAAAACACTAGCAGGATTGAGATAAAACTTGCAATGTTTATAAGAAGAATTTTTCTACTTGTACAGTGGTACCTCGGGTTACATATGCTTCAGGTTACATACGCTTCAGGTTACAGACTCCGCTAACCCAGAAATAGTACCTCGGGTTAAGAACTTACGCTTCAGGTTACAGACTCCGCTAACCCAGAAATAGTACATCGGGTTAAGAACTTTACTTCAGGATGAGAACAGAAATCGTGCAGTGGCGGCGCGGCAGCAGCAGGAGGCCCCATTAGCTAAAGTGGTGCTTCAGATTACGAACAATTTCAGGTTAAGAACAGACCTCCGGAACGAATTAAGTACGTAACCAGAGGTACCCCTGTATTTTAAAAATCTGAATAGTTTAGAAAAATGTAGAACTGTGATGATATAATTGTGTGGAATTAAGAAATGTCTTAGAAAACCAGAAGATGAATGGAGGGAAGCAGAGAGCTTGGCAGAGCTAAAAGTTAAAATGTGTTATAAATTGATATATTAATATTAAAAATTTGGAATATATATATATATATATAGAGAGAGAGAGAGAGAGAGAGAAAGTACTGTTGAGCACACTGAAAATCTAAAAATGCAAGAAATAGAAGGTGTTGTCACAAGGAGACTCTGCAGTAGATAATGCTAACAAAGCTGCACTCTTCCTGCCTCTTTTAAGCTTGAACACCATTTAAATACTGAGTGCTATAACAATCTTTATAATGGGAAAGAACATGAGATTCCCGCTGCTTCGATAACTTGGTGTATGTTCACAATACCACCTCAAAACCACTTTTTCTGGTGAATTTTACAGCTCTTTCCCCCCAGCTATTCACATCAGCATGGCTTCATTAGTGTCAGATTAATTTCTGTTTGCGTGTGCACCATCTTTACTTATGCAGAGGTGTTCACACCTTGGCTAGAGATGAATTAGGAAGGGCTTAAGCACTCCAATCAGTGTGAAACTGGTTTGCGAAAGAACACATCAGATAGTATTTTAGAACCAGGTAAAGGACACATATGTATTTTGGATAACGTGAATATGGATTAAAACCCAGCACTGGAAACAGGGTGAGTGCACAGTAAACAGGAATGTGAATACAGCCTTAGTTAATTCATCAGCTCTCACCAACTAATCCCCTTGAATTTCACATATTCCATAATTCTATAGGTGCAATCTTTAGATGCTGAAAGGATCGTGAACTAGCCCAAATTCAACAAAAATAATTACCAATCATAAAAAGGCCACATTTTAACTTTTTTTTTACACAGCCCAATCAAACACTTAGAAAACTCTAATGAGCTCTGAAATATCAGCTCCACCAAGACAGACTAAAGACTGATATAGTCCTTTTTACAAAAGCCCTAAACATGCCCACACAATATTATCTTCTGTAATAGAAAGTATGAGAAATAATTTATAGGTTAATGTTAACTCCACCCAACCCTAAATTTCAGCAGTCATCAATCTCCAACTAAGTCATAGTGAGAGTAAAGGTAAAGGTACCCCTGCCTGTACGGGCCAGTCTTGACAGACTCTAGGGTTGTGCGCTCATCTCACTCTAGAGGCCGGGAGCCAGCGCTGTCCGCAGACACTTCCGGGTCATGTGGCCAGCATGATGAAGCTGCTCTGGCGAACCGGCACCAGAGCAGCACACGGAAACGCCGTTTACCTTCCCGCTATAAAGTGGTACCTATTTATCTACTTGCACTTAGGGGTGCTTTCAAACTGCTAGGTGGACAGGAGCTGGGACCGAATGACGGGAGCTCACCCCGCCGTGGGGATTCGAACCGCCGACCATGCGATCGGCAAGTCCTAGGCACCGAGGTTTTACCCACAGCGCCACCCGCGTCCCTCATAGTGAGAGTAAAGGTAAAGGTAAAGGTACCCCTGCCCGTACGGGCCCGTCTTGACAGACTCTGGGGTTGTGCGCCCATCTCACTCAAGAGGCCAGGGGCCAGCGCTGTCCGAAGACACTTCCGGGTCACGTGGCCAGCGTGACATCGCTGCTCTGGCGAGCCAGAGCCGCACACGGAAACGCCGTTTACCTTCCCGCTGGTAAGCGGTCCCTATTTATCTACTTGCACCCGGAGGTGCTTTCGAACTGCTAGGTTGGCAGGCGCTGGGACCGAGCAGCGGGAGCGCACCCCGCCGCAGGGATTCGAACCGCCGACCTTTCGATCGGCAAGTCCTAGGCGCTGAGGCTTTAACCCACAGCACCACCTGCGTCCCTCATAGTGAGAGTAGACCCATTTAAATCAATTGACTTAAATTACAGCCCTTACATTATGACTGTGAAAACATAAATAGAGCCCTGTTGGATTTTATGAACATAAGTTTGTAGCACTGAATTTATTTAGGTCATACTACATACTACATTGTGCTGGAAATGTTGCCTTACGTCATACATTTTTCAGCAATTCATTACAGTATTTTAATGATGTGACCTAAACACACCTTAAAAACATGTTTCCCTGGGCAGTACCTTGATTGATTCAGAACCTAGATGGGACCTAGATACTATATGTAGCCTAGATTTAAAGATTAAATAACATTATGCTATATTTAGCCTTAAGCCCCCAAATAGGGTTGCCAGGTCACAACCCAGAGCGCATGTGTGCCCTTATACAGCACCACAATAACACAAATCTATGCAGCTGTGGCTTCTTCTGCCTTGAACACCCTTCTGTGCCTTGGCCACCCATCTCTTTCTGACTGCTGCGCAGCATATTGAGAGCCCTGCTTCCTCCAACAGTGGAGAAAGGTGTGTGGATTAATGGACTGGGGGAGAAACAGGGTGGGAGAAGTGGTGGCTGCATCCTCATTTGCAGATTGGATGGCTTTCCCTCTTAACTAGCCTGTGCCACCCAGTGAATGCCTGCTACTCCCATATTTGGTGCTTGTGTCATTGCTTTGGCAGTGTGGTATTAGTTGCTGTCTCCCATGCTGCACAGCACCCACTATTAGTTCCATTTAGTCCCACCATACCTTTCTCAATAGCCTTGTATTAGAGTTGGGCTATTTTCTCCTTTCCCGTTTTACTATTTCTGATCTTCCCTTCTCGTTGGATGTTCCAGCCCACAATATGGAAGTGTGTTGTGGTGGATATAGTCTTGTGCTTCCATCAGGAAAATCTCAATTCATTCACCAGTCAGATATGAAACGCACACTGAGCTTGTCCAAGTCAGGTTTAAACACTGAGCGCGTGTGGATAAAGTGGGAAACCTGCTCGTAAAATACCCTTGGAAGAAAAAAAGACATCCTCTCAAGTAACCTGGTCCTGAGTTATTCAGCCTTACATGTTAGTACCAATACCTTAAATCTGGCCAAGTAGCAGATTGGTAGCCAGTATAAATCCTGCAAGCAAGGTGATATATGCTGGTAGCGGTTTGCCCCCACAAGCAACTGAGCTTTATGAATCATGGTGTTTTTTGTTCCCACAAGAAACAAGAGTCTCTTCAAGTGCTTGCTTGCTTACCACCACAGGAACGAGTAGCAGCTAAGGCTATGGACGGACATCTCAATCCAATCTGTGGCCCCAGATTGGGTCAATTTGCTTTGTGCTGCCCCGTCCCTCCCCAAATCTGTCCCCAAAGCAATTCGTTGGTGGGGTTTAGGATTTTTAAATCCCTATTTTAACACGTTTAATTTAATAAAATAAAATAAACCAATAGTCCTGTAGTCTTGATACTGATCTTGCTTCTAGATTCTAGTTTTTTGTTTTTTTTTTGAGATACTGCTTATAGTAGTACAGGTTAAGTACTTAATTTGTTCTGGAGGTCCGTTCTTAACCTGAAACTGTACTTAACCTGAAGCACCACTTTAGCTAATGGGGCCTCCTGCTGCTGCTGCTGCACCGCCAGAGCACGATTTCTGTTCTCATCCTGAAGCAAAGTTCTTAATGTGAAGCACTATTTCTGGGTTAGCGGAGTCTGTAACCTGAAGAAGTGTATGTAACCTGAAGCGTATGTAACCTGAGGTACCACTGTACTTAAAAATCCTCCAAAAACATGACAGGAGAATAATGATGAATGCCGCCAATGACAGTGAGGACTCTACACAGCTATCTTCAAGCCTGAAATTTCTTTACCTGTTTGTAATATACAACACGGAATTGAAATTCAACATTGAAGGGAACATGCTGCTGAGATTACATGGGCAGGATACTAATAGAGCACAAGTCCTCAAGTTTACAATTTTTCTCAGTGGGTAGGTTCCCTTGCTGTCATGCTTTTAAAATAGGAAATACAGTGGTACCTCAGGTTACGAACAGCCTAGTTAATGAACTTTTTGGATTACGAACACTTCAAGCCCGGAAATGAGTGTTCTGGGTTGCGTTTTTTTTGTGTGTGGTATACGAACATACTCCGTTCGGGGGTGCACGTCCGTTTTGAGTGCCACACTTCCATTATCCGGCAGCAGAGAGGGGGGCTTTCAAGGCTTTTCCCACAGCTGTGAGGGAGGGCAGCTGCGCACCGCTAGCCATCTGGTTGGTGGGCGCGCAACTCCCCCCCCCCATGCTGCTGCGGGAGATGCATGCTCTAGGGAGCATTTCCCACAGCAGCGTGGTGTGTGTGTGTGAATCTGTGTGGAACCAAGTTCAGCTACTGATTGATTGATTGATTGACTGACTGTGTGACTGCGGAAATGGATAAAAGTCCCCCATCCAAACAATGACTATCATCAGTGCAAGTAAGAATTTTTTGTAATTTTTATTTTTATCATCTACAATACTGTTTTATTTATTTTATAGTACAGTACATTGATTATTGCTTTCATTTTATGGATCAATGGTCTTGTTAGATAGTAAAATTCATGTTAAATTGCTGATTTAGGGGTTGTTTTTAAAAGTAAGGAATGGATTAACCCATTTTGCATTACTTTCTATGGGAACGCGTGCCTTGGTTTAAGAACACTTTGGTTTAAGAACAGACTTCCGGAACTGATTAAGTTCATAAACCAAGATACCACGGTACTGAGAAATTCAAATTGCTACCATCAAATGAATTGACCACATTACCATAACTCTTTTATTTTCACATTTTGCAATGTATTTCCTTTCAAATTAATAGTAAAAGTTTATTGAGAGCACTCTTTGTCTTTAAATTATTTTATTACACATTTTGTAAGTTGAAGCAATATATGTACACTTCAAAATAGGAGAAGTGAGAAGAACACAGCTTCTGTGGTGCTGTAAGCTGCGGTCTTCCAATTTCACTATAGGTAACCACTATTTTATTTTACAGAAGTTGAACATTTGTCTCCACATACACGTAACAAATGTACCACTATCTACATGTAAAAAACCCCAAACATTTGTGGAAACTAGTCTTACTACTGATACGAGTGCTGTAATTTTTAAAGATATGCTTCTTCAGTTTGAGAAAAGGTTTGGTCCCCACACAAGGGGTAATGGGTAAACATGCATGGCCACATATACTTGGCTCATTTCCAAATCTGGTGCAGTTTTGGAGGTAAATCATAGTGTGATCTATCTTCGTCTTCAGATGCATAGTCTAAAGGCAAACCATAATTGTAATCAATTGTTACTACAGGCAATCTTTGCCTTTGCTCTGTCTCCCTTGCAATTTTATGTTGAAGTTCCCTTCCAGGGTCCACTGAAACTGAACTAACTTTCTGTTGCACGGATGAAGAGTGATGTACTGGCTGTGAGGGATATAGTGCAAATCTGGTTTTTCTTCCTTTGTTAATTTCATCATTAGAAGGACGGCTTCTCCTGTAATCTTCAGGGCAATCAGGTCTATAATGTGAAAACAATTATTAATTGTAAACTTATTCAACTGATCAGGCAGTCATCAAAGACAGGAGAGACAAGCATAAAAGGTTGCACTTTACAAAAAGATCTATGAATTGCTCATTGAAACATAAGTAATATGCATTATTTTCCTGAATACTTCCTTTCTTTGGAAAGGAACCTGTCAAATTAAAAATGTAAAAGGTGTACTCCTCCAAGTGATGATAACGAAATTCCCTCCTAAAAGCTTTTTAGTTTCAATACATTTCACCGGAAAAATGTTACCTGTATAGGTCCCATTGCATAGGAAGATTCATACCTGCATACAAGGCTCAGCCTCTACTCAAGAAGAGATTTCAGGGGTCTCTTCTGAAATATGATCCACGCACACAGTGAGATGATCATGCTATGTGAGAACAAGAAGTCTCGTGCATGCTGAGACCCTTGTGTATATCCACCCCACTCAGAATTTTGGACTGTGGCGACATAATACAGCATTAGTGTTTTGAGATACAGAGCAATCTAAAGCCTCTTTGTGCTGGTCTGGAGGTGTGGTTCGTTGGACCGAGTGGAGGTATTGCTCCAACAGCCTCCCGCCACCTGTGGAGTGATGCCAGCAACACAATGTCAGTGCAGACCTTCTCTTTTTGCCTGCCAAACAGGCAGATGTGAGGCCTACCAGTGGGATCCCCACCCCACTGGTAAATAGCCCCAAAGAAGAGGGCTCTGAGGGCAGGTCGATGCAGAGATCTGCCTGCCCCTACTTTCTGTCCCAGCCACCATGAATGGCAGGGCTGCAGATGTAGTGGTGGCCCTGCCAGTCTGTTCAGCCCCACCGGACTGGGTTAGGATTTCCCCCCCTTTATTGCTTCCCCTTCTGTCTTCCACTGAGACTGTCAAATATCTTCCTAAGAATATGATCAAACACATTGTCTCAACAGGAATATCCCCAAACACAAATACTTAATTATTTTGCTGCTTCATCCCAGTGTAAATCAAATTAGCTTATAATGAATTGTTGCAATCGAAAATGGTTATTTCCTGACTTCCTGCTGTATAAATAATAGTATACGGTAGGTTACATGTTATAATACATAGGGACGCAGGTGGCGCTGTGGGTTAAACCACAGAGCCTAGGACTTGCCGACCAGAAGGTTGGCGGTTCAAATCCCTGCGACAGGGTGAGCTCCCGTTGCTTGGTCCCTGCTCCTGCCAAACTAGCAATTCGAAAGCACATCAAAATGCAAGTAGATAAATAGGTACCGCTCCGGCGGGAAGATAAACGGTGTTTCCATGCACTGCTCTGGTTCGCCAGAAGCGGCTTAGTCCTGCTGGCTACATGACCTGGAAGCTGTACGCCGGCTCCCTCGGCCAATAAAGCGAGGTGAGCGCCGCAACCCCCGAGTGGGTCATGACTGGATCTAATGGTCAGGGGTCCCTTTAACTTTACTTTACATGCTATATATCACACAGGCAGAGAAACAGGTTTGTGGTCAGCAGCATGAATCCACACCACACTGACCAGATACCAACCCTAAGGATCAGTGACTTCAGGCCTTCTCTACTAAGGCCTCATTTGATGTGATGATGTGATTTCCTTTAAAGACTTTTAGAACTATATTGCTTTCACTGCCACTTGATCCTGATAAGCCATCCAAATTTTAAGAGGGCATCATTAAAAAGAAATAAATGAAAACTTCTTTAGGGCTACAATTCTGAGTCCAATTATACCCAGTAAAATTAATGTTATCTGGAGCCACAATGCTACCTATCTCCTACCCACAGTTAAGATACTAGGAAACCAGCTGCAGGATTCTCTCCAAACCCTCCTCTGTTGGATGCACACACTACTCCACTACCTTAACTACAAAAGGGACACATTAGAACTGACCCCCAACCACATCCAATTCTAACCAGGATTTCCAGTTAAGCATAATTTGAAGCCAGAGTTTGATCTTGATCAAAATCCTTTTTAGACTGGAACCGATGAATTAGTTTGTGCTGTTGTATCGCTTAACAGCAGCCATGGTGGGAGAAAGGAACTGAGAAGAGGGTGGAGGAGATGTAGGGTGTGATTTCAGAGACTGCTCCTAATTATAGCTAAGAGGGAACCAAAAGTTGTACCTGCTCCAGCCTCTAAAGAAAAATCTTTATTTTCAAAGCTGAGTTCCTCAAGAATGAAGTAATTCTATGAAAGGATGTATTATGTCCACAGGAAACTGTCTTGTTGCAAAAACAAAGCAGGAGTATGTATATTATTAGAAAATGTCAATCTTTTAGTTTATATTTTTGAATGTGAATCAGTGGCATGCTCTGCATAAATGCCATGACAACGCCTTTACCTGCAATCTCTATTATAATCATTTTCTCTGTGAAGTAAAGGAGATTCTGTGAAGTGCTCATGAGAAAGAAAAGGATGACCTCTATAAGGAGCAAAACGGACATATTAAAATAGTGGAAAGTAAGAAGCAATCTGAGTATAAATAATATATATAATAATTGGCATAACATTAAAAATATATATGGAATATGAAGTTTATATAGTCAGAAAGTTAATTGTATAAGGAGCTTAAAGAAAAACAGTATTTGAAACTTGATAATTTTCACCAGTATTTGTGTTTTCAATTCCATAAATACAATATACTATCAAAACTATAATTTGCTAATCTGGCTAGGTTACAGAATTCCACTGTAGATGGGAATATCAAAAATAGCCAGGATATCAGGCTCCTTGACCTCAGAAATCTTAAATCTAGCAGTACATAAACGGAAAAGGAGTCTTCCTAACTGCTTTGTACTGTTCTTCCGTTGTATTAGTTAATAGCAGCTACTGTCAAACACAGGAAACTGATCTAGAGAGATGTATACTCTGAGCCAGTAGGGTAATTCTTACCTTTCTAAATATTCTTCACATGGCACATCATCTTGGGGCATGAGGTCATTAAAAGGTCCCCTATTTCGAAAACCTTTCAGTTGTGTTTCCTCAGCGACATCACTGTAAGACTGATCACCATGAAAACGTCTACATCTTGATCCAGAACCTATATCATCAAAATCTTCTAGTGGCACCTCTCTTTGTAAGTCATCGATGTGATGCTGGTGGTCGGGGAAAGGTGCCATTCTTTGTCCATGTCCCCTACTAACAAACTCAAAGTCTCCTACTGGTGGCTGCATATCATCATGAGGGGGACAGTCATGAAAACGTCTAACTCTTTGCAGAGATCTCTTGTGGAATGTTAGGTCTTTTAACTGCACGTGGGGTTGAAAGCCATCATTAGACTGCGGTTCATAAAATGGTCTCCTCCTTTCCACATGGCCCTCCTCAACCTCCGTATCTAGCAGCATACTTCTGAGAACAGGGATGTCAGGAAACTGTATTTGCCTCTGATCAAGACCCACATTACTAAGATCTTCTGGTGACGCCCTTCCTGGAAAGTCATCAGAAAACTGATCATGGAAAGGACTCAGCCTATGTTCTGAGCCCCTCAAATCCATCCGGAGCATTTCTTCTTGATAGTCATCATCATAATACTGGCGGTCAGGGAAATGCCTTTGACTTATTTGTACCAGTGGCTGCAAATCATCTTGAAATTGGTGATCGTGATACGGTTTTCGCCGTTGTCCTGGACCTTTGTTAATGAAATCGAACTCTCTCAATTGAACCTGTTCTGGTAATTCATTGTGGCCATAGTCAAAAACTCTTACTCTTTTCCCAGGCCTGTTAAGGAAAGGGTTCTCATTTTAAGAAAGGCAAGTATTGAAATGAGCAGATAAAACCAAAATGTAAAGAAATATCTCATCTCTTAAGAGTATCACACTTACAATTTATATTTTTGGTCATAGTTTTAATGTTTGCATGTCAGTTTTCATTATAGAAGAAATCCTTGAGTGGAATTATTTTGACCTTTACTGCACTTTCCACAATTTAAAACCTAATTATCATTAAATTATACCTTAATTGTAAGCATTACTTTAGAACTATACAGATTTCATTGTTCTGACAATATTTTTCATACTTTCTACTTAAGAAAAATGAATTTCTGCAGGTTACCTAGGATATTCTTCATTTGGGAATCTATCAATATGTCCATCAATATCATTTGGTGGCGGTGCAATATCTCCATCAGTATCCCATAAATTCATTCCAAGATTGCTAGAAAATGTAAAAACAGAATGTATTAATTGTTTGCTGAAGTTACTGATGGAAAAATACAAAGCAACATTATAATGAAGAAAGGAGGAAATTTTCAACCATATTTATCGGTTTCACACCTGTATGTAAATATATGTTTATACTTCCACAATGCTAGCTCTTGCTGTACAGTTGTATTTTTATAAGCAAGGGACAGATGTGTTTAATCAGCCTGTAGGACACCAGATTTCATATTAGGATATGTTACTCTTTACTTATCAGTTTATCAGTATAGTGCAGTGTTTCCCAACCTTGGGCCTCCAGCTGTTTTTGAACTACAACTCCCATCATCCCTGACTAGCAAGACCAGTGGCAAGGGATGATGGGAATTGTAGTCCAAAAACAGCTGGAGGCCCAAGGTTGTGAAACACTGGTTTAGTGTATTTTCAGGAAGTGAACAAAAAAGTTGTCAGGTTTGCATTTTTTTTTGTACAGAAATTATCAGTTTAAACTAAATGTAGAGATACTTCCTATTCTATTGAGTCAAGAAGGAAGCTTCTATTGATTCTGGAAGCTTCTCTGTGTGATACAAGCTGGAAGTTTCTAGCTAACAAGCAAACTTCTATTCTGCATAGAAACAAGCAGAAGGTTCCTGATGTTTGGGTAATTCCTTCAGAGAAGATGAACAGCTGGTTTAAATGGGATCTGTTATCTCTTTCTGTCAAGGTCATGCTGACAATAATAATAGGCCAGAAGGAGCCTATTTCTTTCCTCTGTTCTTCTTCACTTCCAGTCTCTTTTCTTCTGCTCTGTACATAGTATGCTTAAGCAGTGCTTCCCCCCCCCAAAAAAAAATGTTTAGGGGTACTCTCATTTTCCTACTCATATTGAAACACTGCCCCTCAATGAGGCCAAACTTAAGATTCACAAAATGTTTAGGGGTAGGTGTACCCCTGTGTCCCCGCAGAAAAAAGCACTGTGCTTAAGTGTTGAGGTTTTAGTCATATTGTAAGTTTAAATTAAGTCTGCTGCAACTGGATTTCTTATGGTCTGTGATAATCCTGAAATTTATGGATTTGTGACCATAAAGCTCATTTGCCTTCAGTAGTAAAAAGCTCTGATGGATGAACTTGATTGCCTCTGGTCTCTTTTTTGGGAACCCTGCATTGTGTTTAAGTTTTTACTTTGCTAACCATACACTGAGGTCTGCTCTGAATCAATATGGAGCGGAATCCATGACAAAAGTAACATTTGTTATCACAATCAAAGTCTGAAGAAGGAAACACTGAACTTGTATAGAATCTCCAATAACAGAAATGGAATGTATTTAGCAATGAAAAACTATGTATTTACTTACCTTCTCATTGGTTGTGTTTTGAGATCTGCCAGGTATATTTTCCCATCAATATGGTGACCACGAGCCTCCCCAAAAGCTAAACAGATTTTGCGAACATTAGTTGTGTGGAATACCATTTTGTGAACAGTGGGGGGAACTGTTGATAGGGGTTCAAAAACTGCAGTGCATTTCTGTTCTAGGAACAAATTCTGTTATACTTACCATGGGCATTTCTGTTCTTCTCAAGTGAAGGAGGCCAGCTAAGTTGGGGAAATTTCCACGCCTTGGGGGAAAGGATGCAGTCTCCTCCTAGAGGTTGCAGGTCCACCCCTACCCCCCTCCTGATCCCAAGGCAAAGGTAGATGGTTGAAGGATCATTTTAGATCTTTGATGAGATCCCCTATGGATATGATACTTGCTTTGAGGAGAGGGGAAGGGGATAGGAACACAAACAGCCAAGCTGGGGGGAAATGAAGGAGCTATTCTCTTCCAGGGAAGCAGCTTGAACAATGGGGCCTAGCTAATCTCCTTTACTTTAAAATAACAAAGAGTCACAGGTGAGCACAGAATTTCTTTCCTTGAGTGCAGGAGGCCATCTAGGTTGGGGATTTTGAAAAGCAGTGCATCTCTGGGTAGATCAACAACTCCCTGGAGAGCCCATTTGCCAAAGTTCCCCATCAGAGGATGCAAAGATGTTAATTTTGTAATGTCCCGTGATAGCAGAGATGGCTGCATGCAATTCAGTTCTGAAGTGCTCTGTCACAAAAAGCCACTGAAGTTGATTCCTCAGTGACTGAGTGAGGAGCTATTTCCTCTGGCTTCCATAGGAGCTTGAGGCTCGGGTGTAAAGTAGGTACTATTTGATAAAGGCAAGCTCACAATGGGAAAGGTCAGATCAAGCAGCAAAGTCTGGCCAAGGCAGACAAAGTCAAGTCACAGCAGGCACCCTCTGACTGGGAGTGACCTTCCTTAGATATTTATAGAGCCATGATGTTTCACATTGAGGACACAGCATTCTGTTCATCACTTTTAAACAGTTCTCCCCTAGATAGGAATGCAGCTACCACCTTGCTAGCATGTTGGTTGAGAGAATGCATCGCAGTGTTATGACCCCCCCAAGCTTGGAACCTTGCAGTGCATGGTAGAGGATGAGGTTGAGGTTCCCTTCCTCCAGGGGTAGGGGAGCAGTGAGAGGAAGAACCATCAGTTTTCCTGGTCAGAGGACACAGCCCTGTCACCATCCTTGGACTCAGCTGATGAGTCCCCTGCTGGATCTCCTCCCCAGGTTAGCAGACGTCAAACACTACAAAATCAAACAAGGCCCTTTAACAACCCAGACTGCTCCTCCAGGGAGGCACAGCCACATTACAGGTCCTGTCAGCCAATATAAATCTTCACTTGGCTTTCTCCCTGCTAGTATTATATTTTCTCATAGCTACCTTATGTAGTAGAGAGTTTTAGCAGAGCAGAGTTGCTTGGAGCTATCCAAGGTCCTGATTTTCTTTGTCCTCTGCCTTCACCTGACCTTGGGCTTGGCTGGCTTGGCCCATTGCTATTTAAAGATATGACTGAAGTTTGCTGGGACTATTGTTCTCCCTGCTGCTTTCTGAGTCATCTAGTCCTTCCTTCCTCCCTTCCTCTTGTGCTAAATTGTAGGAACCCTGCTAGATTGTCTCACAGCCTCTATGTAGGAGTTGACTGGGGATCTGGGAAGGTAGTCCAGAAGGGGACTGCAACGTCACTCTGAAGTGTGGATCCCTCCCCCAACTTATTTGGTTTCATCAACATGAATAATGTTGTTTTAAAACAACACAGCACAGCACAGCACAACACAACACAACACGATAATCAACACAACACAACACGATAATAACTGCATCAGGCTGGTGTTGACATATAATTTGTTCTATAAACTGTTGCCTAGAATTGTGGTGTGTGAGGGGGAAGACATCTTAGATCTAATTCATTTTTTACTAGAGCCCCAGGTTCTAACAACCAGACTCATGTGCAAAGACACAGAGTTAGAATTAAAGAACTGGGTGCCTCTGAGCATATTCTGAACCTAGGAAGTTGTTGCCAGTATCAGAAGTGAAATTAGATCACAGCACTTTCACACAAAAATTACCTCCTGGTTAGCTTTCTACACTTCTGCAGCCTAATTTAGGTGGCAAAATTTGTTTTGTTGATGCCATTGTTAAAAAACTGGGAGTCAGAGGGTGCAAACACATTTCCACTTGTGCAACAGGCATTTCCCCTCCTGTCATCCCCTATGCATCCCCCATCATGCCTCCAAAATATGCTCCAGAGGGTTCCCTAAACATCTGGTCCAGAGTCTGAGGGTGCATGGCAGCTGCAGGTGGGAGAAGAGGAAGGGAAAGTCATGCTGTGCTGCCAGAAGCTTGTTCTGCTGGTGCCACAGCCATGTTGGGTAAAACCCAGAAACGCTTGTGGATCTGAATAACTTAAAAATATACTAGTAGATCACAAACTACCTTCTGCCTACCTCTGGCCTAGAGAACTTGTATTATGAGGTGACAGACAAATGCAAATAATAAACAAAAAACAAAATAAACTGTGATTAACAAATCAAGAGATAACCTCATCACAGTGCCTCTTCTTACTAAGACAAATCCTTCCTTCCTTCCTTCTTTAACGACAATAAAGCAGTTAATTGACCCCAATATTAACTGCTGTTAAGGTTAACCAGGGTTCTAATTTAACTGTGATCTGGAACTGTAGTTAGAAGGGAGAATTTGACCAAAGAAGGAGAGGAGGTATGAGGTGGGGATGTGTATTTCCAAGGCTGACTCTTGATTTGCCAAGCATGGTTCTCAGACACTGCACTGGTCTAGTGGGTGCTATTTGCCACTGCTGCTATAAGCAGAATATTTTCAATCTCTGAAAAAATAAACTGTGCCCAGCTGCAATATATGGTTTGTCACTATGAAGATGGACAAGCAGGAGCCTCTGATTCACATACTCCACCCTCATCCTTACCTCTTCTCCATCAATTGCATAAGAAAATTGAAAACTTCTGCTTTAGCATTAACCATAGTTCCCTGTTTCATTCACACTCAAGGAACTGTGGTTTGTTTTAACTGGGGTTACTTAAAACTAATTAGGCTTAAACTCTTATAAAGAAGGATCATCCTTCTTTTTAGCTAACCGCAGTTGTTTGGGATCTTGAGAAAACCACAGCTGGAACAAACTGAAGTTCCCTACTTTTGATGTAACAGGGGCATCTGATGACTATTGAAGCAGAGGTTTTTGACCTATTCCTCATGTACAAAGTAGAAGGTAAAGTGAATATATGAGCCCAAGGATCAGAAAGGCTCATTATCGTAACAACGAATTATGGTTTGTCATTTCATTTAACCAATGTCATGGACTCTCACAAAAACAGCTTATTACATCCACCCCACCCCGCTAGGCATGAGAGTTATCCATTTGATGAACGACTTAATAAAAACCTGAAACTTAATAAAAACCACTGTGGTCTCTAACATGTCAAGAAATATATACTGAAGTCAGAGACAGTGGAAGTTGCTGTATCCAGTATCTGCATGGTTCACATCACAGTGATCATGCAAATGAGAACTCCACAAAATAACACATTAAAACGATTTACAGACATTTTACAGACAGTGTCAGGACTGAATTATCATGAGCTAAATTACATAAGCCAAATCACATGAAGAAGGCTCTATTTTCCTTTACACAAGTGTAAAGTTTTCTGTACACATATGGAGAGATTGTAATTTTGCACTTTTGGTGTGGCATCCTGCTGCTCCTAAGACCTCCAGGAGAAGTTTTTTTGAGTTGCATAAAACTAAACAAAGAAAGGAGGCTGCAAAAGTCTCAGTATGATTGTGGCTTTTGGGGGGCAGCCTTTTGGATCCTAGCTATGACAACTGATATAACAACATAGTGCATGCAGAACCTTGACTTTTGATCAAGGGGCACACAAATACCTTGGATTGCTGTTTCTGGATCCCAGCCTTCAACGTCAATAAGATATCTAAAGGAATATATGCACAGATGCAGATCACCAAGCAGAACATATCACTCTACTGAAAATAACTGTTTAATATTTTATATGATACTTACCTACAGATAAGATAACCCGTTCTATTAATTCCATTAGTACAGTGTACTCCTATGAGCTTTGCTATTTAAAAAGCAAAATGAAAATAAAAGAATGTGAATATAAAAATACAGTAAGTGCACAATAAAACAAAGAGGTTTTGCAAAGACTCTTGCTGTTTACAGAACTGGTCCAGTAGTGCATCTTTAATCCCTTAATGCTGAATGTATTGGCTCCCACTTAGGGAACCACAAATTTAGCAAATGGCTATTTGCACTCTGCTTCACTTGCAAAACCTCTTCTAAGATGTGATGAAGACTCTGAAAGCTGACAGTCTTGAGCCAACTTCTCCCTCCTTTTCTGCTTAACTAGTAATTAGTACTGTTAGGACTGAGATGGCATCTTAGGTAGTCTGCATGCAATATACATGGAGCAGAATTCACCTAAGGACTTCTCCTTCTGCAATGGGTCTTTCTGCCCACCCCATCACATGAAATTGGCATGGTGGGGGGCTCAGGTAAAAAAAGGTAAAGGACCCCTGGATGGTTAAGTCCAGTCAAAGGCGACTATGGGGTGTGCCGCTCATCTCACTTTTTCAGGCCAAGGGAGCTGGCGTCTGTCCGCAGACAGCTTTCCAGGTCATGTGGCCAGCATGACTAAACCACTACTGGCACAACGGGACACCGTGACGAGTGCCAGAGCACATGGAAACGTTCGGGGGGGGGGGGGGGAGATCAGGAGAACTCACAGAACAGCATGCAGGGGAGGAGAGGGATGATCATTCCATCCAGCAAGGCAAGCTGCAATGCTTGTGCAGATGGAACATTTAGAAGAGCGTGACATTGAAATCCACCCAAAGAATTGCTTTTGCAGGTCCAAAACTGAATGCAAGGCTTTCCCTGCAGCTTGATCCACACTATGCAGAAATCTGTTAATGCATGTGGATTGACTTTTCTGGACTGAGACAATGATGTGGATGCACATTTTTAATGGGAATTGTTTCTACACAATAGCCGAGATCCAAATAAACACACAACAGCTTTGCATGCACAAAAGGGCTTTGTATTTGTATTTCTTGAATAGCAGTCTCATGCTGCGTAGCAAACCTCATTTGAAACTGGGCCAAACTACAAAATATGTAAAATGCATGTATTTAGTGTCTCTGACTATTCTTATTGAAAAATACACTGTTAGTAAGGGAGGAAATGGAAACATTGTAAAACTCCAGATTTGTTACATTGGAAAACTGTGAATCAGTATTCACAGATTCCAACAGCAATTAGTAAATTATACATATACGGACAAATAATGTCAGTGTTTTACAAAATGAAAAATGCTGTTAATTACCATTTTCTGCATTTTCCCATAGGAACTTTCTGACCAATTTTTTGAACTGTAGAATAGTAGGATCATCTGGAACTTCAAATCCAATAGTATAAAGTTTCTGATAGACCACATTTTTAGGCAAATCCTATCAACAAGAAGGTGAACAAATTGTAGCAAAAAATTGTAATTTAATCATTGCATATCTCTAAGATTGATCCAACTTTTAAAAATTGGCTCTGAATAAAGTTCATTTTGTAGGAGCTGAAAGTGCACAGTTATGTCTGGTGAATCATTTTTCAAAACACTCTTGCATCAGTCATAATTACTGTTGGTACAAATCCCCAAACTCAGAAAGGGAATGTGATTGCAACAACTCCAAGCACTTTTGTGTCATCTGTCTTCCTTGCACTGCAATTTATTTATTTACTGCACAAGATCTGACAGGAAACCTGCCCCATGATATCATATTTGGAGAAAGCCCTATAGAGTTTTAAACATATGACACAGTAACATGGCTAAGTATCCAGTTTCAAAGGTTTGAGCGTCATGGCATCATTATAATCATCTGCCAACACATAGACAGATGTCAGCTGAAAATATAATCAGAGTGCTTCTCTCCGTTTCCAACATTTTTGGAATTTCATTGTGATAGGCATTTCATAATTTGATTAAAATCAATGAACAGGAAGATCCTGGTTTCAAATTGGCAAATCTTACTCTCATAATCCTGTCACTATGACTCACTACCAGTCTAAGTGTCTGATGTAACTCAGTCACACTATAATCCACTAAAGCGAATCAGCCCATTGATTCTAATACAGTATACTACTGTAATGAAGCCTAAATGCATTCTTGCTCTTTCTCCCTACCTCTACTTCTCTTCCCTTGCTCTGCGGTTTTGAATGCCCTCAGGGGCATGGATCTAATCCTGTTACACTAAGCAAAGCACTGTGCACATAGATGGCAACTATAAATAAATAATTGGCATTCGGAGCTCATCAAGTTCCTCCACTGTTGAATGCTGCATAACACATAGAGAATTGGTATGTTTTAAGATCAGCATTAGAAAGTACGCAGCAAAACTTGGAAATACAAATTTACTATTATTACCTTCACATGATAGTATCTTGTTGTATATGTTAAATCTATAATTAAGCCAAGCTCTATATTTAGAGCTTTTATTGCAGCTATCAGATCTTTTGGAGTGAACTTTTGAGTTGGTGTCAGTCGCTGGTTGATTTCCTAGGGTGGAGAAAAAAGTAATTATATATGAGAAAATGTACCCATGGAAATGGAAAAATCTGACTCATAAAACTGAGAATTAGGAATTGAAACATAAGCATTCAAAAGTAACAAGGAGTTTTGAACCACAAAAATTCTTTACCTAAAATTAAACAGGAGGCAGAGGTAATATGAAAATTCAGACAGAAGGTTGTTGAAGGGATTTCTGTCTTGGCTGCTGTAAGGATAATGCTAATTTAGAGCCCAAATGGAATTGCCCTGAATTGAACATGTGGTATTTTGCAACAACCTGAAAAAGTGAAGTTACTGGAACTGCTGCCTGCTTCTTTGGAGAGAAACATTGTCTAGGTGGAGCTGCCTGCTTCTGCCTGCTTCTTTGGAGAGATAAGCAATGTCTAGGTGGAGCAGATCACTGTGGAGTAAACATCTTTTATCTATACAGTTTCACCATTTGAAGCATCCTTCACGACTTTTGCATCATCTTGAGTAACAATGCTGTTTATCAGATAGTAAATATCAGATAGTTTATCAGATAGTAAACCAAACCTCCCATTCTTGAGCTTGTAAGCAACTCCACACAGTACAGACAAGCTAAGAAACAGTACTTCTCAATTGGAAGAAAATTCTCTCCCCTATTCACCTTTCTTTTCTTAAGTTCAATTTACATATCACTCCCTTCCTTTTCCTCAGCCTTAAGGAGTGAGTAAGCAAGACAAAATTCAATCTGTGTAAATTGAGATTCCTGGAAAAGTGTCATGTGACCCACTGAAAAATATGAAAATGTGTGATGTAGGTGCACATAGGATACAGGTTTGACCTTTGTATGTTCTGGAAAGAAAGTGCTTTCTTTTAATCTCAGTTAATAAAACTCACAGGCGCAACTGAGTGGCAAACAGGGTTTTTGAGACAAAGGGCCAATACACAGAACACAATAGAATACCCTGCCCTACAACCATGACAGTCTTGAGCCACATACAAAACAGAGTAGGGATAGGAGGATACTAAAAGAGAATAGTCTTGTAGTTTAAAGACTATTCTGTTGCTCTTGTCTGATATTGTGCTGAATGGGATTATCCAAAGGGGGATAAGTTAAACACTTAAAATATACCTGAGTTTATGTGTTATGCTTTGTGATTAATATAAATGTATGAAAGCAAAATTGTATACGTACCCCTTTCATGGGTGCTTTGAAAGGAATGAACCGGGTTCCTGCTATAGGTTGTCCAATTGGCGATACATTCCGCCATCTGTTAAGAAAAGGGAAATATGGTTGTATTTAATTCTGCATGCATTGGAAAAATACAGTTTTTTTACAGTGTTTTACAGAAAACGTAAGGAGTTCAATCCAGAGATATGTACAAAAAGCAGAAACTTGCTTTCAGAATACTGCACCAATAATATGTTTTGGTGCAGTTGATATTGGTTCTGAATCCAGATACTCTTTAATGCTGGAAGAAAGGGAAGGAGGTTCTGGATTCCCTCCCCCTACCCAACATATTGTTGTCTCTGACCAAACTCAGGGTTCAACCATACAGTATTTGGTGCTGTACGTGTAATCCTCAGGCCAGTGTTACTGTGCCCCAGAAGCTATGTAGGCAAGCATTTGTGTACACTTCATTTCCAATCCAACATTGTTAAGAAGGCTGATTTCTCCTTTTCTGTAGTGTTGGTCATGCCATTCAAACAGGTAAGCATGTAATGCTTACTGAAATCTGAGCCTGAACCTGCCCTATTGATTTTAATAGGAGAGAGCTCAAAATTCTCCTATAGAAATGTGCTCATCTTTGATTAGGTTTCTAGAAGGGCAGCTGAATTGGTCTGTCAAAGAACAAATAACAAAAGAATCTTGAGGCACCTTAAAGACTAAGAAATTTATGAAGGCATAAGCCTTTGTGAGTGAGAGTCTGCTTTATCAGATGTATGCTCTCTTCGGTTGCAGGTGGGAAGAGGATTATCAGCAGTGAAATCAGAGAGAAATGAAATTTCAAAATTTACAAAGGACAATTAAATTAGGGTTAGAATGTCTGCAAAAAAAAAACCAGAGTGAACATTCCCCCAAACCATGACAAATGCTAACATAATCAATACTGATGATGAGTTAATTAACATATGTAGTGAGACAGGAAACGATTTTCTCTTATTATTGTGAGATGATAATCAAGTTTTTTGTTGCCAAATAGCACATTTTGCTATACAGTAGTTCTTGTTACTACTATTACTACTACTAATTCCATGGGGCATCAATTACTGCTGCTGCTGCTACTACTACTAAATTATTTAGGACATTTCTATGTAAAAAGCACCCAAACCAAACAGAGGTAGTCTAGAATACACTGATATGATTAATGGCATTGAATGCCATTGAGATTCAGGAAGGTCAACAAGGCTACACTGTCCCTATGCATCTCCTGCCATAGGTCCAAATCTGGACTGGAAGCAAGACAAAAACCTGTATCATTTCAAAAGTTTCTTTTTGAAAGCAAAGCTAAAATATACATTACTTAATGTAGCAACATATAGAACTAGAAATGTGGTTGGCATGCTCCAAGCTTAGAATGCATCTTTAGCAATTTTTAAAAATGGGAGTCACTGTGACGTGGCTGTTCCAATGCTATTTCTGGCAGGGTTTGAAGGAAGCAATTGTGAGCTGGTCTAACATGTTTATATCCCAAGCCATCATCTCTGATATATGAGAAATAACCATTGCTCCAGCAATGTCTGCAATCACTTCCTAAAAACTTTACGAGGCGCATCCATACTGCAGCAGCTTCTATGTTGTTGCCAGTTACATTAGGGGGCTGTTGTGTATTGAGCACATACAGTAAGCATAAAAACTCATGGGACTCATAGATTTAATTTTGGCTTTTATTTTGTATTTTATATGAGATACCCTATTATGGAACTAGAAAATAGAAATTTTACTTGCAAAAGTAATGGGAAGCCTCTGGCAAAGCGAGAGGTAGGTGAAAACTATCTCTTGCTACTATGGAAGTCTTTGACTTCCCACGTTGTGCAAACCAGGTTGCTGCACAGGTAGCCTCAAACTAGGGCTTACTGGGACTGCTGGATGTGCAGGCTCCTGCAGCAGAGCTCACAGCTGCTTTGCTTCTCTTAAGTCTTTTTCACACCAGCAACATGTTGAGTTAAACCAAGGTTTGGCTTAACGTGTCATCTGAACCCCAGCTCATGATCAAGCTTTCCCCCTGCAAACTAGGAGCTGTAGTTAAGAATAAACCATGGCTAAGAGCAAACCTTGGCTACAATTTGCGATTAGCAAGGAGAGAGCTTAACCACAAGGCCAGATTCAGACACGCTAAGCCAAATCTTGGCTCAGCTCAGCCTGTCATACGCATCAAAAGGACAGGGGAATCACACATCCTTCTTTGTGCAAAGTAGGCATCTTTTTACTGTGGATATTGTGAGGAACGTTTTTCACATTTGCAGATGCTAATGCAGGATATGGGGTGGGGATTTGAAAACAGAAGCATGGATAGCGAAGCTATCCTGCAGAAAGCATTATTGCCTGGACACTTAACCATGTCACATTCATTGTCTCTTGCACTATTACTGGGGATTCATCATGCAACTGAACATAAAACTCAGCCAAGAGGCCCTCTAGTTTGCTTTTAAAAAATCGGGATTCACAACTATGCTCTACCATTCTTCATAACCTGTCCCTATATGTATATTCTGCTTTTTAAACATACATATGATGAGTATTGAGAATGGATCTATGTGAAGGTAATTTTGAAAATGTGTATGCATTTCCAGGGATGTGTATGCATTTCAGTACCCTAAATAATTCATTGGCTATCCTCTCATGAGTAATAGAAGTAGAAAAAATACTCAAAATAAAAAAGCACATTTGCACATTTTGCAATATCATAAGATTCAGCTGCCCATTTTTTCATAAGCCCATGTATGACTACAAGGGCATGTGCAGGCATACAAGACCATTATTTAATCTCCAACTCATTCTTGTTGAATGTGTAAGGCATATTAGCCTCCAACACCAATTTAAAACTGCAAGCAGTGTTTTAGGAATGCGGAGCAAGCAAGAGCAGGCTTAAGATAAATTAATGGATGGGGAACCTCAGCCCAAGGGGCTAAATGCAGCCCTTAAGACCTATTTACCTGGCCCACAGAACTCTCCCCTGGACACACCTCTTACTGGTCCTGCTTCAAACCCTCCTTATTTTTGCCTGGCTGAAATGTTTTTACACTCTTGATAGTTCTTGGTTGCCTGGATGGACGGAGGTGTGGACGTGCATAGAAAGGAGTTTACTGTACACAATTAAGTTTCACAATTCCCAGTCCACTTCTGCCTCATTGTTTGCCTCTGGCCCCATCTGTTACAAGCATGCTCCCCAAAGGGAATGGGGCCCAGGCTGAAAAAGGTTCCTCATTACTGCATAAAGCAATGCAACTATAACCTGTGCTACAACACTTAAGGCTTTGACATAAAGATCTTCTCACCCCTTATATATCAATGACCATCTTATCATAACTGCTCTGTATGTCAGGATTGGGGCTTCAATGTGGTGGCGCCTACCCTTTAGAACTTCCTCCCATTACATATCAAGGTTTTCATTGTATTCCGAAATCACTTCAAGATGCTTCGGGGTGAGGAATAAAATATAGCCCCCCCCCCCAATATTCAAAACTCAATACTCAATAGTACTGAGCTCAATAGTAGCAATGGATAGCGCAGCCTGTATTTCTTGCTTTATATACATGCTCCCAAAGTATGAACACTTATCGCTATGTCTAACAGTCAATAGTGCAAATTTCCTAAGTTGTACTTAGTGGCACTTGCTTCAAAAATAAATTTATTTTGCTTTAAGCATGATATG